>NC_092826.1:132332579-133532579 GCF_039878825.1 Excalfactoria chinensis
AATAAGGAGGGAGAAAAAGATGATGAATGTACTATGTGTCAAGGCAGGACTTAATGTATATATTAAGGCTGCTCAGCATAGAATGAAAAATGTATTAACCCTTCAGGTGAGTAAGAGATACTGGGAAAAGTTAATCTTTACTGTAGGAACACTTAATCAGAAACTAATTTGTCTCCTGTTTGATTTAGTTTGTTATTAAACTTAATTTCAACCTACCACTCAATCAGGGGAAAAAACAGGTTGAAAGCAAACTTTGGCAAAGATGTAATTCATATGGCCATGTCCTTGCTTTTGACCCAGCAGAAAAATTTGTAAGGATAATTGCAGAACTCCTGAGGAAAATTACTCAAGGATCTCCAGAGAGAAATGAATAGAAAGTTGATTTACTTCAGATCACATAATAAGGGGGCCTGAGCTGAAGTCACTATATGGAGCTGACTTCCAGATTGCATTACAAATGCGATAATAAATACATGGAGGGATGGAAATTATTAGTGGGCGGCTTGCATGTTTTTTTATTTCACTTACGATTAAAGTTAATATAATTTTCAGTCTCAGAGTTTGGAGAAAAAAAACATTTTTGAATCAACTTTTTTATAATACCTGAAGGCTCCAAAGTCAAACAAAAACTGTGCCCTGCAGCAGAACTAGCAGTGGAGTCATTAAGAGTTCAATCTTCAGTTTTGTATCCTCTGTTTGTGTCAGATAACCTTTGTATTTCACGATGCGTCCGTGCAGCTTTCCCAACTGTATGCTCAGCTTTTCTCTTCCACCCAGAATTATGGATTAGCACTACTGCCATCCAAACTGCGAAATGATAGCCACGCTTCTTCTTCACAATTAACCCTTCTGAGCACACGACAACATAAGTTTCTAGTTTCTTCATATGTGCCTGTAGTTATTCAGCTGCAGCTACAGGATCCAAATTTGTGGCACATCCCTTTGCCCAGCCCAAAGTTTCCTGCACCAGTGAAGTTTCTTTGCTGCAGCACCCCTTGAAGAGCCAGGCCTTTATTGTGGTACATTTGTGGGAGTACAGGTGCTTTCTAGAAAGCTGATATTTCACTGTCGGAAATTGTGTAGGTCAACAGAATTTGGCCCAAATTCATGACAAGTCAGCAGAACTTCCCTTCTCATAGCCTTGTATCCCACATTCCCAGTAAAAATTAAGACCCGGTATTAACACGGCTTAAATATCCCAAAGGCTGAAACTTACTGAGATTTTCTGAAATGAAAGCAACAGTTTGTTTCTGTCAGTATCCTCCACAGCCCTCGTATAAGTGAATGTCTTATTAGAGCAGATGTTCCTGCGTTCAGTTGGGTATTCACTGTGTGTGAATGCCATATTTGAGAATTAATGGCACACCTGCTTGCAGCTGGAGAGAAATGAGGTGACACACTTTTCAGGCTGTGTGCTTTCCTATCTTAATGCCTCGAGATATTGTGAATGTATTCTGACACCATTTCATTATAGCATCACCTGTAGCGAAGATCCTTCGTTATAGAGACTCACTGTCACATTCCAAGGAGTGAGATGGTTTTGCAAGGACTGATCTGTGTTGGATGGAATCAGCGATTGTTGTGAAATCTCTTGCCCTTTGTATGCCTGAAAATGCAGCCAGTGCTGTCAGCTCAGAACAGTCAAAAAAACAAAGCCTAACTGTAATCTGTTCTGATGATACCACGTTCACCATGTCTCACCCTGTTTAGTATGTCCTGATTGCATTTCCAATAGTTGTAGCTTCCAAACTGTATCTGCTCAGAGTATTTACAGACCATGTATTAGGAAATGAATTCTCAGTGTGTCCCTTCGTTTCCATGGCAGCTACAACAAAGGTCTGATTAAACTCACAAGAGACTTTCATGCTTTCAAATACTAGTTTCCTGTAAGGCAGCAATTGCCAACCTTTCGTCTGTATAATTACTTCGCTTACTGTTGCTATACTTAGCATTGCCTTATCTAGAGCTTTCAGCCTTTGATGGTGAGTGTCCATGGCCTTTGGGAGGCTGATTTCTCATTGTCTCAATTGCCTTCCTGTAGTAACTCAGAAGCTGTTGTGATTCTTCTGCTGCAGTATGTTTGGGGAAGCATAGCTATCCTTGCTCCTCTTGCCTCCTGCGAGCTGCCTCTCTGCCTGTTCTTACAGCTGATGCAGCCCCAGGTGCTGGCCTCCCTGAAGCAGAAGCTTATTTGTATTTTCACTCATTTGTTCAATATCTGACTTTAGGGCTGATCTTTCCTACAGTATAAATAAGACATAAATATGTGTTTTATGTACATAAATAACCTCTTATTATAAATCATTTGGCATTCTAAACTCATTAGCACAGAGCATCAGCCTTCTTTATCTTAATGATGTGTCATTGCGTAAACGAGGCACCCTCAGCAAGTATGCAGTGACAAATGACACCAAGGTGAGTGATGCAGCTGATACGCTAGAGGGAACGGATGTCATCCTGAGTTACCTCAGGCTTGAGAGGTGGGCCCATGCCAACGTCACAAAGTTCAACAAGGCCGAGTGCAAGGTCCTGCACATGGGATTGCACATTCGATGAAAGATTCAACGTGAGCTGGCCGTGTGCACTTGCAGCCCAGAAGTCTGGCTGTATTCTGGGTTGCATCAAGAGAAGTGTGAACAGCGGATCAAGGGAGGTGATTCTGCCCCTCTACTCTGCTCTCATGGGACCCCACCTGGAGTACTGAGTCCTGTTCTGGGACCCCAAACACAAGAATGGCATGGAGCTGTTGGAGCAGCTCCAGAGGAGTTCCATGAAGATCATCAGTGGGCTGGAGCACCTCCCCTACAAGGACAGGGTGAGAGAGCTGGAGCTTTTCAGCCTGGAGAAGAGAAGGCTCCGAGGAAACCATATGGTGGCCATCCAGTACCTGAAGGGGGCCTACAAGAAATCTGGGGAGGGAGATTTTATAAGGGAGTGTATTGACAGGACAAGGTGAAATGGCTTTATACTGGAAGGGGGTAGATTTAGTCTAGATATCAGGAACAAATTCTTTACTGTGAGGTTGCTGAGAGCCTGGAACAGGTTGCCCAGAGGTTGTGAATGCCCCTTCCCTGGAAGCATTCAGAGCCAGGATGGATGAAGCTTTGAGAAGCCTGGTCTGTTGGGAGGTGTCCCTGTCTGAAGCTGGGGGTTGGAACTAGATGGCCTTAAAGATCCCTTCCAACCCAAGCCTTTCTGTGATTGTGTGATTCTGTGATTCTATGTTTGTGGACTATCACACACAAAGCAGGGATGCTGAGCATTCTTGGGTTCAGTGGGCCAGTCCTGTTCCCAGTCATGCCATTCCCTCAGCAGGAATTGGCTATGAAGGGAAAGGAAGAAAAGACAAAAGTAGCTTAAGGGGGAGGATTTGCATGAGACAAAAGGGACAACAAGATGAAAGGAATGAATTCAGATCACATGTAGATATGTCTCTCAGCAGTTTTATTCCCTCAGGGGTAAGTTCTGTGAAGGGTGAGATAGAAATGTAATTGCTATGGATCTGGAAAACCCTGGAATTCTGTTAGAATATCCTGCATCTGTACAGCTAAAATTAGGCAACAGCTTATTTTCCCATATTTGTATTTCTTAAACACCTGGTAATTGAGTAACAAAAATGACATTTTTTTTTTGCATAGCAGAAAAGTGAGCAAAGTATCATAAAGAGTGCCAGAGATTTGTAATTACTGGGAAGCTGAAGACTGGGGCAAAGACAATTGATGTATATTTAATCTGAGACACAGGTGAGAACAGGCTTCTGTTGTCCTCATTCTAGCAGTGCAAAACTACTAACTGGTCTAATTTCCTGTCTTAGAAAGAAGCAGGTCTGAGTGACAAAGTGGGTGCAAGAGAACTAACTGGCACAATTGCAAGCTCTGAGTTAAGAACAACAGAAGACACTTTTTCTTTGTCTCCTGATGTGTTTTATTTAGTGACGGTGAGGAACAGTTTTATAATGTGGGAATGTTTTAACAGAGCTGATGCTTACCATGAGAGGTGCACGCTGCATTGTGATCCCTGCATAACAGCTGCCCGGATCTGTGACCTGTGAGGCAGTATCACTTTGCTTACAGTGTGGTGAGCGTTTGACCTGCCTGTGGAGCAAATGCAGCTGAGGTTCAGAGCATTCAGAGGCCCTACATCTGGCACAAGTAAGGAATGAGATGTCCCTGTTGGAGCGTACAGTCAGGGTGATGCTCCCTACCAGGCAAGGATGCACGCTGTAGAAGTATGCTTTTCTAGCAGCTGTGGAAAACAAAAGGAGAGAATAAAGAAATACCAACACACGTTTAAATGCAAGAGACGAGAGACTTGTGGAAGTTTGCAAGGAATTATCAGGCAGTCTGTAAGAAATAATTGTTGGGTTGAATAGTGAACACCAGGTATGCTGCAGCAGCACAAGGTAGGCAATCAGCTTTCCCAAGCATGCCTCCTTGTTCTCTTCTGTTTACTGATTGGTTGAGAACAAACTCACAAATTGAATTCAACATATGGTTGGTCAACCTGAAACAATGGAGAACAATGGTAGATAAAGGACTGAATGGTGGTTCCTACTGCTGTAGATGGAGATGGTGGTACTTTTTATTCAGTGCTTTAGGTTTTCTTCTCAGGTGGGAACAGTAGAGATTTTGTTAGCTATAGGAGTGCTTTGAAGGGTCAGACCTGGAGTCATTTCCTCAGCTCTAACAGCATAGTTAGAATGTCAGACTTCTACATAAAAGAACATTTCACCTAAAAGCAATTGCTTTCCATATAGACCTGAGGCTTTTCACAAGGCTTGAGTGCAACTGCATCAAGGTGTATCTGTGTTTGAAACACTGTTAGAAGTTTATAAAGGGTGAGAAATTGTAGCACACCACCCTATGAGGAAACTGTGACTTCTACAGGCAAAATCTTCATGCTTACAGGGTCTTCTTTTTCAGGAAAAATTATCAAGAGATCCGTATTTTAGAGCAGTCTCAGTCGTGGTTTGATGAATTCAGTTAAACTGAGTGAGCCAGGGTAGACTGAGATGACAGTTCAGATGCTTTTGTCACACCTGCAAGATAAGGGGCATTACCCTGTTGGTTTGAAATGTTCACTGTAGACGCTGTGTGTGATATGTGGAGAATTCAGACTGCTTTGTGCTGATGGGATAAGCAGTTTCCTGCCTCATGGGAACTCGGTTATGGCTTCTCACCCTCATTATACTTTTCCCCAGTGTGTTTCACAACTATTCCTCCCTTTAATGTACAAGGAGCTTCCAATTACTGTTCTGTAAATTCCCTTTGCAAGTCTCCTTCTGTTTTCTTAGCAGCTGCTAGGATTGTGAGCAAGCACTGGGAACGAAGAGAACACATACAGTGTGTTGGGTACTGTGGCCAATCTTTAACCCAGCTAAAGGCAAAGAGCTGCCACACTCTTGCTCAAATGGATAAAAAACAAAAGACCGCAGTCACCTGTTGGTGAGAAATGTATGTTTCAGTTTAGATTTCAATATGTGCTTTATTAAACTATGGAACAAGAATGTTAGATATGTTTTGTTTGATGTTCATTGCGATGCAGCAACAGAGTTGGCTTGTTGATCAGGACTGCAAACAAAAGACCTAGATAAAAGCAAAGCATGTATATGAAAAGTGCATCCCTGTAGCTGATACTGGTGGGAACAGACCTTCCCTAAATCTTGGCTCATGTCTGGCTTAGATTCTAGTCAGCAACCCTTGGTTACATGGTTGAATAACACATCTGTATTGGAACCAGTGTGTTACTCTCAACTGTAATTGTAGTTACCAATCTGGCTCTCCATCTCACTGCTTTCTTTGGGACTTTGGAACTAAGTCCCTGGGTGTGAATGGCTTCAGTTCTGTTTGTTAACTAGTCCAGCTTCATACAAGACTGTCAAAACAGGTTGCAGAACACTATTAGAACCCATCAATAGTTTTTCATTCAAAAAGAAGACCATGCAATATATTATCTTCTTCCCTCTACCTTATCTTTAGCCTGTTCTTATGTACTTAGATGCACTTTATTTCACAGAATCACAGAATGACCCGGGTTGGAAGGGACCTCAAGGATCATGCAGTTCCAACCCCCCTGCCTGGCAGGGCCACCAAACTTCCACATTTACTAGATCAGGTTGCCCAGGGCCCCATCCAACCTGGCCTTGAACACATCCAAGGTGTTCACCAAAAGAAATTTTATTTCTGGGATTGAACAACATCAGAGGAGTTTTCACCCAAGTTGGACTGTTTCTGTTGCCTTTTCTCCTCTCTCACCAGAAGTCTGGCTGGTAGGCCCTCTACCATCTCTGATCTATCTGTCTGTAGGCTTTTCTGGACATGTCTACATGTCTCCTGTCCTCTGTTGGTAACCTCCTGGCTCTGAGCAATCAGAAGAGCCAACCTTGCAGACTGAGCTAGGAGCACGTGTGAGTATTCCTTCTCCCCAGCTTCCCTATTGCTTAGTCAGAGTTGCTTATCTTTTCCATTGTCTTAGCTTTCCTGCTTTTCATTTCTTTTTTATCAGCCCCGTTTGATTTATTCCACAGCAACACATTGCAAATAAACACATCAGGCATGTACTTTATTAAGAAAACAATTCAATTCCTGGACTCCTGTGGATTTGTTTGAAAATCAAAACCCTGCAAAGTGTGTTTTAATTATGCTGAGGGGTTTACTTAGGATTCACCATCCAGCTGTCACTAACCTTCTGCTTTGGAACAGGGACTTCACAGGAGAGAAATGTTTCTGATGTGATGTTAGAGTTGCCATCTTCCCCTGTTTCAGTCTGTCAGCCTGGTGGCTCTTCTATTGTAGTTTGGGTGTGCTTTTCCAGCTCTTCTTGCTTGTCTTACTTTGATATACTCATTCTCTTCACAGCTTAAAACAAACAAAAAACAGCTCACAGAAGCAGTTCTTTTTCTTAGATTTACTTTTCCCTGCAGGCTGGTACTGAGAGGTGCTTAAGCTCTGGCAGAAGGTAGGGAACACTATTACAGATGAGCCATTGTGGCTTAGCAGCAGTGTGTGTCATCTAATGCTTCCAGTCATCCTTCTCAGTCTGTGTACAGCAGGACACGTACACTGAGTGGTCCAATTAGCAGCTCTTTAAGTAAGGTTGGTGTACATTATACTCTCTGTGTTGCTTTTCTCAGGGAATGCTGCCCAGTCAGAGCTGCCACCACATCTCTGCAGGAGTAGGAAATAAGTTGTGTGCTGCCCACCCAGAAACAGGAGCAGCAGAGGTGGGGTTGATTAGACCCACATCACTCTGCTCTTATTTCACCACTGGACATAGCCAGGTTGTGCACGCAATTGTTGCTGCAGTTTTTACAGCTATAAGCAATAGGTGAAAGGAAATCATCTGATGTTTTTCCAGTCATGTGCCAGATGGCTGCTGTGTGCAAGTTGTTTAACCACAAGTGACACACTACCATGTGTTTTGCTTAGTCTTTTTATGTACATCTTTCCCAGGATCATAGAAATACATAAGTAGGGCAAGATATTAAAGTCAGGATTTTTTCAGTGTATACTTGCAGTAGTTAATAGGTTTACACCAAGCAGTGTAATTATCAAAACATGTTATTGGTATATTTTGCACATAGTGAACGGCTTTTTTCTACTGTGGGGAAGCAGACTGCTGCATGTAGGTATGAAGTGTCATTGTTGCTGAAGTACCAACTTCCTTTAGAACGCTGTTAAGCAGAGATGTGCTCTATGGAAACATGGTTGCTACTGTTCAAACAGTGCAAGTGTTCTGGGAGAATGGTACAGCTCAAAGCTCATGTTTGCTGGTGCAGTGCTTATCACTTTTACCTTTTCTTTCTACCATGAGGAATACTGGTGCAGGCCTTTTTAGATCCCACGTGTTGCTGGGCATTCATCATCTCATGGGTGCTGTCAATGTCAACATCACTGGACTACAAACCAACCTGTGTGCAGATGCACTGAATTCATATACAGCTTCTTTTTTCTGTTTGAACACTAACTTGATTCTCTCTTTCCTTCCAGATGTCCACACAGAAGCAGTTCAGGCAGCCCTTGCTAAACATAAAGAAAGGAAAATGGCAGTCCCCATGCCCTCAAAACGACGTTCATTGGTGGTGCAAACATCGATGGATGCCTATACACCTCCAGGTGAACATTTTTGTTTGTGTATTTTATGAAACATTGAGATGTGTTTGAAGAGGAGAAGAAGAAAAGTCAGCAGGGGCACTTTCTATAACTGCTTTGCCCTTGGTGTTACCTGAAGTAACATTACTCTTTCTGAACTTATGAGACACTATGGCAGACTTGTAATGTAATACATGATTAATTTATCTTTCATGTTTCTGGCTTACTCCTTAGCAGGTACCTTTACAATGTGTTGTACCACCTCTCTTTGAATTTACTACATTGCCAGAATCAGCTGAGACTTAATTTCTTATTGATGGGTGGGCTTTTTACAGACTCTGGAGTGAGCTTGGGGAAGTGTTCTGTGTTGTTAATATGCAGTTGGAGATCTGCAGAAGGTCTCAAGTTGCGTGATAAAGGAAGAAACTTTGTTTTCATAGGATAATACAGGAGCCATGGTGTGTTAGTGTGGGTGCACAGCTCACAATTGACTTTAATTTCAGGATTTTCAGTATTACAGTCTTTTCTTACTGTGTTTGCCTGCCTTCGCAAGTTTTTCTTCATGGCAGTTTTCTTTGTGACGTGAATGTGCTTTATTTCTAGTTCAAACGAATAAAAGCAGGGTAAGTAACAGGCTATTTTTAATTATTAGATACTTCTTCTGGATCAGAAGATGAAGGCTCTGTCCAAGGCGACTCCCAGGGAACTCCTACCTCGAGTCAGGGGAGTATAAACATGGAACATTGGATCAGTCAAGCGATCCATGGCTCTACCACATCAACCACTTCCTCCTCCTCAACACAAAGTGGAGGCAGTGGTGCTGCACACAGACTAGCTGATGTTATGGCTCAAACACATATAGGTTAGTATACCAACATTTTCAGTATCTTCAGTTTAATGTGAATGTTGTCCCTCACAGACAGCTGATGCTGCCATTTGAAGCCTTACAAACGACTTGCTTATGCTTTTTCTTCTTTCCCTTTATTTTTTTTTTCCTTCAATTTATGTTTGTAATATGGAGATCTATTCCTGTGTTCTTAACTTGGAAAAGAAAGCAATTAAGATCTAGGGGTAAATTTCTACTATGGCTTGCATGGTTTAGTTATTGGCTCCCATATATCTTAAATGTGCATTCACATGAATTTTGTAACTTAGCACTAAAGAAAGGAAAATTAGTGCATGAAGCATTAGGGATTGCTGGCACACAAGATTCTCCTACATCTTCAGTAGTTCAGTTACATAGCTTGAGTGATCTTTGGTAATTCTCTGTTAAGAATAGATCTTGTTAATGAAATCTGGAATACTTGGGCTGGAATATCTAACTATTATAACCCTTGAGAAAGACTGTTGTATACCTTTAGAAAAGGGAACCGGTATTATTATTAATAGCTTGTTTATATCCTTTGGAAAGATCCTATGAAGTTAAGACTTTCTTTCCATTATGGGCCTGAAGTTCACAGACATCATTAACTGTTTCTGGATATTGAGCTATTGCCATTAGTCTTCATTTGAACAAGGTGGTATTAGTCTAGCCACATGGAGAGCAAGGCTTGTTCTCCCTTCGTTCTCCAGTAACTGCTGTTCATCACGTGAAGCATCTGCTTTGGGTGCATTCTTGCTGTGGCTGTTTGTTGGGCTCTCTCACTACAAAGCTGGTTAACTCTGTATTGGAACAGATCAGGCAACCTGGGTACTATTCTGTTGCACATACTAAATGCATTTTTTAATTTGAGTGTTCCTCATCTGATCATTCCTCTCCAAGTATATGTGGAATTGCTGAGTTGCAGATAGAGGAAGAAATTATATTGTATTCTTAAATTCATGCTAAATGAATAGCTTAGAACCTTGTTACAGAAATACATGCACTCCTGGACACATTAATCATCGCATTTGGTTATTTTCTCCGACTTCATCTTAAAATGCTAGAGGAAATTATAGTGTACAGAATTAAATTTATCCCAACTCTTAAAAGGTTACATTACTCACACACCAGGTCTTAATATGTCTTTAAATATAGCTTCTTTATAGTGTGACATTTCAGTAACTTTAAATCCAGCACAGTGAGTCTTCTCTCATAAGCACTGAGTCTGCGGTAAGTAATACAGTGATTTTAGAGCTAAATTAAGTTGTCAGTATTTTGTGGAAGAGGCAAAATACTACTTTTACCTTTTTTTTTTTCTTTTTTGTTGACTGGAAACATCTCTCAATTGAAGGAAATAGATAAACTTACCTCAGTGTATGTATACTTTTATTCTAACAACAAGATACCTTAAATGGCATCGCTAGCAGGACAGTGTTGTAATGTATGAATGTAAAGGTCATTTGGATACAAAATCATAACTGATATTTGCTAACAGCTTCAGACTGTGATCTTAAGGTTACCATCAATCTTTGTTGCTAAGATAGCTGGAAAAAGTAACAGAAGCTTCACAGATGATAACTGATGTATATTCCCATGGCTTGATGTCTTTTTAGTCTGGGGAGTTGTTCTCCAGAGACAGATCAGCCTACACAAGAGAAAATGTCTGTAAGTGTGTAAAAATATATGGCCATGCTCGCAAGATGCTGTTTTTGATAGGTACAAATTTAAGGGACAGTAGGAAAACCCCTTAATGGTAACCAAAAAAAGCCCTCAACTGTGATATCCATTAGGGTTTGTCTTCTGGAATGCATTGCAGAATGAAAAGAAGCTTTTTCTGGTGTAAGAGCTGTGATGCAGTCCTGAGAAGAGGTTCGATGCAAAGTTCTGACTATGATGTAATCAAAGTTCATCCTTATGGATCATTTAGATAATTTGCATAAGCTATTATTTGTGTTCTATACTATACTGTTCGTTTAATTTTGTGGCTTCTACTACTCTG
Source organism: Excalfactoria chinensis (assembly GCF_039878825.1). Lineage (NCBI taxonomy): Eukaryota > Metazoa > Chordata > Aves > Galliformes > Phasianidae > Excalfactoria > Excalfactoria chinensis. The sequence goes on from NC_092826.1 coordinate 132,343,531, forward strand.
TTGTCATTAAAGGTCCAACATAGGATGGATTCCCTTTATTTATCCTCACCTTTGAGATACTCAAGTGTCTGTACTTGGCTAAGGGGACAATCTCTAGTTTGGCATAGATTTCAAAACTGCATTGGGTAACTCCTGAACTTAGAGTGTTTGCAGTAAAAAATATTTAATCCTCATTACATCTTTTGAGTCAGTGCTTCATGTGTTTATAAGGTCTGTAAAATTTCCTTTTCCTGAATTTTTTGAACCTAATAAAAATCAAGGTCAGAAAACACATCCCAGAGCTCAGAATGTCCATGTGGTGATAAGCACACAGTGCTTACTTGTGATTATAAATTTATATAGATTGAAGTGTTGAATATCTCAAAGCTTTTGATCTTTTTACGTACTCTTAATGTTTCCTTTATATGTTTCTGTTTGAAAATCAAAGACCTCAATTCAAGTTAAAAGCTATATAGGTTAATGTTAAAACCAATATAAAAACGTGTGCCATAAGGCATGAAAGATAGATCTTTGGCAACTTTAAAATCCTTATGTGATCTGAGGAGGAGTATCAACTTATCCAAAGGCTAGTTTAAAATAGCCTCTGTCACCTGGATGTTATTAACGCAGTCAAAAGTCAGCTGGTGTATTGTACAGTATGATGGTAAAAGTACAGCACTGTAGGGGTGTTCTTTAAATTCCTGGAGAGTCCAAGTTTGTGATGCTTTCTGTGCTTCCAAAGTTCCAGTGGAAAGTATTCCTCTACCTCTCTGCTTCTCCTTCATCACGGGACTCAGTCAACATACACCCTCTGTCCTTATGACTGTGCTCTGAATTATTGCTTCTTTCTCATTTTCAAATGGGTTGGATTGCATGACTCCAGTGGCAGAAATGAAGAGTCTTAACTGGAAACAGCTGTTCAGTCTGTGATCTACTGCAATCATATTGGAGTAGATGGGGAGAGGAGGTGCAAGAACGTATGTATTTGATGGAGAAAATTCTTTGAAGTCATACAGCTGTCACGGTTTCTACTTTTTCATCATCATAAGATTATTCTTAACTAAACCTCAAACATTACTTCTAGTTACCTGACATAAGACCAAGCATTTTTATCCAGATTGTGTCCATAACCTAAGCCCACTCTGACTGTTCTACACAAAAAGAATACATTTCACATCAAGTAATAATTAACATTTTCTTTAGAAGTCATTCAGACCAGATTTTTCTCTGTGTGATTTTCATTGCTCCAAGCCTGATTCTGAGAGGGGAACTGATTGAAGATTTATAAATCTAATGGACGAAACCTACAGCTGCAGATATTGCCATGATAAGGCACCTGCTTAGCAGATCCCATACAGAATGAGAGCAAGACAAGCCTTATTATTCCTCTTCTGTAAGATGAGGATTCTTCTCAATAGAAACATAAATAGCAGATGTACGGGCTGTGCTAAAACCCCATTCTCTGGCCAGCCAGTGGTGACCACATAGGGAATTGAACTCATTTGGGGTACTTTCAAGTGCTAGTGGTGCTTCTTCCAAAGTAAGCCTTTTTACAAAGTAATGGGTTGCTTCTTTCTCATTTTATTTCACCCTGCTAGTGCCATGTGTTATGAAGAAATACTTAATTTCATTTGTATAGATCTGAAGGGAAAGCATCTCTGCTCTGTGTTGCTATAGGTCACGTGTCTTCTCTCCTGTGCATTAAAGAAATCTTATTAATGTTAAAACCTGAAAGGAGATACTTTATCTCAAATCCAGTTTGCCTTGTAACCTCTTGAAGATGGAAATGCTTTGCTGGAGAGATGTAAACGATTATAGCTAATAAAAAATAGTTTCTCGTGTTTCTAATAGCTGACTAAGTACAATGCTTTTGTTAGTCTTGTTCCTCTCTCCATTTTGCATACCAAAACTGCATTATAAGTAGAAGATAAAAAGATAAACATCAGCATTTTTTAATTGACTTATTTATTGGGTAATTCAATAGCGATCTATAAAACGCTGCCACTTAGCAAGAAAGGGCAAAAATTGTGCTGAGTCTGAAACACTTGATAAATGACAAGACGTCTGAAATGAAGGCATTTTTCAAATAATTACCATTATAAGCCTCATGGTCCAAGCTATTGTACTTCAGTTGGTCACTTATAACACCATATAAAGTCATTCTTTCAGTAAAATGCTGAGTGGAGGTGATCAGAATCAAAAGGCTCAGTTGGACCGATGTAGGATGCCAAATGTTTGTGAGTGGCACCGTAAGACATCCCATATTTTCTTCAGCCATTTACAGCACTGTCTTTGATATTCATGAATATAAACATTAATAACTACAGACATTAATATCATTTCAGTTTTTTTTTTTTGTGTGTGTGTGATGATAGTCAAGTTCTGCATTCATATTTGACCTATGCAGAATAGACCTCTAATACAGCTTCTGTATACTGTATTTGTAGCCATGAAGACTGTTTATCTCTGCTGATGGTGCACGAATTTATGATTGAATGCACAAGAATTACGATGACCCAAAGTTCAAGACCCATGGAAAGGCTTGATAGTTACATTTCAGATAAAACTTCTTTGTTATGGAAGTTGGTGTTACGGTGGATTTATGCCATCATAATGCTTATAGAAGATAGATACTAAAAAATGCATCTTGAATGTAATATTTGCACAAGATTGTATTTTTTTTCCAGAGTTTTTGTATCTTAAAGACTCATTCCCTGTTTTAAAGTGGAGAATATTTCTCTTCACTTCATTGGCAGCAATATAAAGACTTATCTTGTTTTGTATCTCAGAGGCTGCTGGGGATCATTTATGTCAATAAAGAGAGAAGTTGTTTGCTCATGGTATTTATCTCCATCTACCCAATGCTGATAAAAACATGGAAAAAATTATTAGACAAAGGATAAAAATAGCACACAATACGTAGATAATAGACACCGAGACCTGAAAACATGCGAAAACAAACTGTGATTGCATGCTGAGCTATCAGGCTATGAAATAGAAAGATTAGCTCTGTGGAATTGTTTAGGAGTGCTGGAATGAGTCAGATCAAATTGTGTTTGCCTTCTGGAAGGCAAGTCTTTGTTGTGCGGAAGAATTGAAATAGCTCTGTCTAAAAATAGTAGACAAGCAAGTGTCCATGCAGAATGCAAAGTTCATCTTTCTTTCCACTTTATTTCTTTCCCCCAGATTCCAGCCCTGCTGTGGTTGTGTTGCCTTTTTTTTTTTCCTCTTAACAAACCAGTGATTTCCTTTCTTAAATGAAACTGACATATTCAAACTACATAGGCTATAAAAGCAGTGAGCATTGACACTTGCAATTGACTGACAACGTGCCATATTGTTTTTGTTTCGAAAAACTAATGTGATAACCTGTGAGGAGTGTGTTTTTCTGGGTCTTTTCCTATTGGAAGCTGTGCACAAAATTTAACTTAGTATAAAATTAAATGTCAGTGTAGAATCAACAACCTAATTATATAATTTTTTTTAGCTTATTGCTTGCGTGCTTGTAGATATGTGGCCCTTGTTTAAATCAAAGGAAACGTGATGCATTAAAATTGTGATGTACTTTATAGTTGAATGCATCCATTTTGTGCGTTAACTTCAGTGCTGGTTTGAATGTCGAAAATCAGAAATACCAAATGCTCTTTCCTTTTGTTTTTCTGCCCTTCAACACAAGAGGTGCCGTGGTTAAACCTTTTAACTTGTTTTTCACAGAAAATCATTCTGCCCCTCCAGATGTTACCACTTACACTTCAGAACACTCAATACAAGTAGAAAGACCACAAGGATCAACGGCACGGGTGGCACCAAAGTATGGAAATGCTGAACTTATGGAAACCGGTGATGGTATGTCATAAATTGAAATTGCTTTCTTTTTGTGTACTGTAATCTTCAAAAGTTAACGTATGTGTCTGCTCTTTGTTTCTTCTGGACAACTGTGACATAAAGACACATGAAAAGGTACAGCATCTTTGGAGTCCTAAAATAAACTGCTATACATGAAGCTGACATACAGACGTATTTCTTAATCAGCAGGGCTGATTCCCTGTAAAAACTGCTTGGCAAATGAAAGCAGCAGATCTCTCTGGATCTGCTTTTCTGCTCTTATCATGATGTGTGGGTACAGCTGGGCTGTTTTTTAAAGGGCCCAGAATATGACATAATAGGATGGCTACGTCTTAAAAAGTGTCGTACTTGAAGTTTCATTTCCTGAGTGTATTTATTTTTATTTTTTTTTTGAAAAACAGTTATTTGTAAACCCTTTCTTATTTATTGCTCCTCTTTTCTAAAACATATTGAGCCATATCTCAGCAAAGTGTGGAATTGTTGACCAAGTGTATTACACCTAAACATAGCAGCTCTGGCTATAAAAACCACTTGGTAGAAAAGTGATAGCCAGCCTTACAGAAGGGTGGGAAGTTGAAATGTCTGCAATGCAGTGACAGAAAGCTCTTAGTTCATCGTCAGGTGACATGAATGTTACAGAAGTTTTGCACTCTACCAGGGAAGGGGAGGGGTGGAGATGGCTGGTGGGATTATGTTTTACAAGTGCCTGTTGCCCCATGCTGCTGTTCATAGTTGTATTTCTCAAAGTGATGCATGGACAAGCATGCTGCCCTTGGAATTGGCTTTAGGGACTTTTGGGGAATACAGGGTCATGTTGAAGTAATACAAAGATATCGGTCATGTTGAAGATGGATATTGGACAGATGCCCGTTATGGTGTAAAGAGCAAGCAAGAATAATGATGGGGCAGAACCTATGACCCATACTCCTTGCAGAGCTGCTGTCTGCTGAAGTACTCTTGTCAGTCAGTGTTGGTGTAACCAGTAACCATGGGCAGAGCCAATGCCCATCTTCATACCTTCTAGTAGAGTTCTCTGAAGTTGCCAGCATTGTTTGTACAGAGTGCTTTTTTGCTGTTCTTCTCTCTCCCGTTCTGTGTGCTTTTCCCCTCTAACTTTGCAAGCTCACTCTGACGTTACTGTATTGGTTTTATTTACACTAGGCATTATTGTTCCTTTATGCTGAAATGATCTTAATGTCTTAATGTTGAATACTTAACTTGAGTTGCAGTCATGAGATGGCATGAAACTGTAGTTGTGGCCTTGCAGTCCTTGCCCTTTTCTTACCGCACTTAACGTCTGGTGGTGTTCAGCTTAGCGGTCGACTGATGTCTCCATTGATCCCTGTCCTGCAGGAGTACCAGTGAGCAGCAGAGTGTCAGCAAAGATTCAGCAGCTGGTCAATACACTAAAACGGCCCAAACGACCACCATTACGAGAATTCTTTGTAGATGACTTTGAGGAATTGTTAGAAGGTAAAATGACTGTTTTTCAAAAGGTTTGGGGATCTCTTATTAAAACTCTGTGAAATGTTTGTCTCGCACGTTGACTTCCTAGAAAACTAAGTAAGTAAGCGCTCCCTGTACCGATAAGTACAAAAAAGTGTTGATCTTCAGTGGAATCTGCTTGTAGTGAGCTCGGATATAGTATAATAGAATCAAAAGTCTCTGTTGTTTGCTCGTTGTTCTGCTTGCAATGTAACTGCAGAAGGGAGCAGGGGAAAGCTTTGCTCTGAGAGTGTTCGGCTTTGTATTATGGCCATTTCTTTTGAACACCAATATGAGAAAACCTGTCAGTGCAGGAGCGTGTGGAATGTTTTACATATCCTTAATGTAACAAAAGAGCATCAGAGAAATGAGCTAACTATAAAACAGAAACAAGGATAAAGTCAATAAATGGAAATTTGTTTTTAAGGAGGCCAATGCTTTTAGAATTAAGATTTGTCAGGATCTGGTGATTTAAATAGCCTTTGTAGCAGGCTATCAGAATGTTCTAACTAAGCCTGACTTAAATCGATGTGTTACTGATGACTTACCGGAGTACAATTTTTCAGTAGTTCTGCAGTGCATCTTATTATTGAATTTTTGACAGGAAAAAGTATTCTCTGTCTCTCTTTAGGAATAAAGAAGGATTGAGGAATATATGCATGCTGCCTCAGCAGTTTCGTTCCCTGCTTGCAGATCTACTGTAAAGAAAGCACATGCGTTCCTAAGGTGTATCAGTTGCTTGATCTCTATTGAAGTTAAATGTTATTCTATTTTATTTCTCTGTTATTTCTCAAGACCTTCTAACATGGTTGTTTTCAGGAAATTTTGCAAAGGTAACTTATTCTCTTGGTTACACAGGTGTAAACAAGGTATAGAATTTACATGGTAACTGTGTATCTTTTCATAATCATAAGTTCAACAGCCAGATCCAAACCAGCCAAAGCCAGAAGGAGCTCAGATGTTGGCTATGCGTGGGGAACAATTAGGTGTGGTTACAAATTGGCCACCTTCTCTGGAAGCAGCTTTGCAGCGATGGGGGACCATCTCACCAAAAGCTCCTTGCCTAACCACTATGGATACCAATGGAAAACCACTGTACATTCTCACTTACGGTGAGCATTCTTTGAATTCCTTGTGCTTTTATGTATAGTACATTGTCTGTCTGTTTGGAAGATACGTAAATGTATAGTGGAAAAAGCACTCAAATTATACACCTTTTCCATATCTGAGTAGGGTAAAAAAGAGTTCTTAAGCCATCGGTGTCTGAGTTTCTGAGTTGTTATGTTATGAAGTATACAAAGAGGGGCTGATACATCCATAGAGTCATAGATTGGAAATTAAAACCACTTTCTAAATAGAAATGTGTATAGGGCACATTTTCCTGAAGATTAAGGTCTAAATCCATCACGCTTGGATATTTTCAAGTTTTGTTCTGAAAAAAGCAGAACCTGCTATAAAACATTTTCCAGCTTCCTAAAGAAGTTAATATAGGATTTTTTTTTCCTGTGTTCTACAGGTATTACAGTACATGTAATATGAATTATTCTTCCTGGTACATAGTTGTACAGCTAGCAAGCATACTCCCTTGAAATAGATTAGCCAAGACCTATTTCAGTGTGATCTTTGGTATGTTGGTGTATTTCAGTGTGTTCTTCATGACTATCATTTGTACCAAGGAAGGCCAAATGGAAATAATCATAGGGTTATCTTTGTCAAATAATAGCTCCTAATTTTGCGAAATTAAAGATACTTTTGGGATAGTCGAAAGGATTACTGTGAATAACCATGAAACTCTGAGAGCAAGTCAGAACATTTCTCTGTGTTATTGGTGTGGATTTTGCCTTTTTGTTATTTCTGTCTTCTTGGGGAACTAGAGAATATATTAATAATAAATATTCCATGCAGAGAATATTTCTACATACTGTGACATAGAGGAATTGTTCAGAGCTGAATGTGCCTTCCCATTCAGGATTTAGATTGAGTGATGGTCCTTGGCTGAAAAGAAGTTTGGGATTACAAATACAGTTAGAGGCTTTTAAAGCATACCAGAACTTTAGGAACTGAAGGTCATGCATGAAACATTTTCCCTTAGGTACCTCAAAGTTAAGAAGTTACCTCAATTAGGGGGCACACGATTCACTACTGATCAATGGTTTTTTTCCTTAAGGGCATTTACTTGGAAATAGAAAAGAACTTCTAAGTTTGCTATTATATGTTTGCAGAAGAGCTATTCATATCATCTACTGAATGCTCTAAATAGGTTTGACAGGACTGGAAATGAAGATGTTAGTGAGAATCAGACCGTTTCTGAATATGGGATTCTGTCCAGAGTCAGTGCATATGTCCTACTTCTGCTGAAGGGCAGGAAGCTGAACAGATCAGCCTGAAGAGCTCCTCCAAAGGGCTCGTGAAGCCTCCCAGCTTCTTCCCTTTTCCTAAGCAATCTCTTCTTGAGAACCTCTTATAAGTTGTCCAGATCCTCAGAACAAATTTGACTAAAGCTTTTTTTTCATTTCTATCATTTTTTCTGTTGCCTTTTAGTAAGTTCACAAGGTTTAAAAAAAAAAAAAAAAAAAAAAAAAAAAAGTCTTTTTTTTTAACAGAGAAAAGAAATGACAAATCAGAGTTCATAGAAGAGGGAGTGAATTCTCTGCTAGCTGGATTTCAAGCTGTCATTCTTTCCTTTTCCTTTTGGCATAAAACATCATGATTTTTTTTCTCTAATTTTCTTAGTTTACAACTGCCTTTGTAAGATTATTGTTATTACACATTGTCATTTCATTTGTGCCTTTATGAATGATTTTGTTGTCCCAGTGCCACCTTTTGGTTCTATGCTATTTTTCTAGCAATTGTGGCATCTTAAAAAGTTGAACATTAAAAGAAATTAAGTCTTGATCTCCGTAAAGGACTTGCAAGCATAATTTTTTTATCCTTGTGCATTCTATTGCTAGCCTTGTGGTAATAAACTTTTGAAAGGGGGGGGTCTACTCACAACCCTACTGTGTAGTATTAATATGACTTTGAATGGATTTCTTTGTATCAGATGGCTAAAAGTTTAAAATACCAACACTGAGACCTTCCAGGAGCCTCTGAGTTTGTATCTTACTGTTTGTATCTCACTCATCCTTCAGCTTTTTGAGCAAAAGCAGGATTCTGCATGATATCTTTTCTTCCCTACTCTTTTTATATAAAGCATCTTTTCCTGCTTCTTGCAGAGGGATCCCAGGTTTACCTGCTTATTCCAGACCTCTTTCCTTCTCTCCAGTCTGAGTTCCAGGGATGTCTCTGTGACAGATTTGTAGATGTCAGCTGAATCACATTATGGCTGAGCAGGAGTATTTACTACCTTTGCACCAAGCATTTTCAACTCCTCCTTCCTTGATCAACATTGGTAATATTCCTTTCCTGCCTGTCACTTGGGCTTTACCCCCAGTACCATAAATGATCCAGGTGTTACTTCAGTTTTGTGCGGCCACTCAGAGTCTGAACATTGCAGGTCATTTTTCACAGAGACAACCAGTTTAAAGGAGTTAATCTTCCAGCTCTAGCCTAAAATAATCTCTGCCTTCTTGTTCGTCTGTAGGAATTCATCTAATTTGTAATTCCTTATATCATCTCCTGTGATTTTTCACCATATTTTCCTACCTTATATCTTCCATAGCATGTTTGGTTTGTAGGTAGAAGAAATCAATGGCTGCATTTCTTCCAGACTTGAGATGTAAAAGCAAATTTTTGAAATGATTTGCTTAAATTCTTGAAATGATTTGCAGTGTCCCATCTGTAATTGTTACTCGGTGCACTCAGAGCTCTTGAACTCTTTCTAGTGAATGAAACGCTATGAATATTGCTTAATTCTCAAACATTTTGTTCCTCTGGGAACTTGGCTAAGCGGAAAACATCTTAGTTAAGTTATTCTCAATCCCTTTGTAAATCAAATCACTGAATATGTATAAACTGAAATGCCTGAGATAAGGGAGGGAAACATGTCTTTATAAGGCTTTATGCGTATCTGAACTTGGACTAGAAACCTAATATATGCTTTGAGGAGAAGGAGGGCAATTTCTTGCTCAGACAAAGTTAATCAGAGCAGTCAGGCGGTCAATTTTGTTATTGTTGGTATTAAAAATGAAACACTTAGTGATTTCTTAGAAGAGAAACATGAATAAAAGACAATTAAATCCTATATGCTACTTATGCTATAACAGCTACTTTTCTGACTGTAGAATGATTATTCTGAGAAGGATCAGAATGCCTGGGGAAAAAATGAAAGTTAACTATATCTGATTCTGAAAACCTCATCGGCTTAATCTAACGTTTTCTTTAAACTATTTTGATGCCAAAGTCATGCAGTCTTAGCAGTGTTGTTCCACCTTCTAGTGGGGGTGTCTTGAAATGACTGAAACTCAACAAGAGACCAAAAATAGCCATCCGTGAGCTGTGCTGCAGCTGGTGTATGACCCCAGCCACCTGTGTCCTCCTGTGGCCAGCATCTCTAGGTCAGGAATTCCACAGTTGCCAGGAGAAGACAGGGAACTCTGCTTCTAGCCAAGTAGCTACATGACTAGATTGTCCTTATCTCTGAAATGACTCATTGCTTCCAGAGGTGAGAGCGATCAGAGACAGGTCCTTATCAATCAATAAAACAATTGGTTAATGCTTTAACACGTTTGTTCTTGGATAAGGAAAATGATTTTAAAAAAGAAAATCTGTATTGCAAAATTGTGCTTTTTACTGGAATATCCAGCACTGTAAAAGCAATATTACCTCTATTCTGAGTGTGCCCGGAGGCCTTTATTCTCTGCAATAGATGGTTTTGTTCTTTTGTTTGGATATTTTTCCAAAAAGATTACTGTTTCTCGTGCTGCTTAGGATGGATGCAATTAGTTTATGAAGGAAGTGTTAGCAGGGCAGTAGAACTGTGACTATTATTTTGCAGCATAGAAAAAAAAGTGTCCCTTTACCTTCATTACTTTAAGAAGTCTGCATTTATACCAGATTTAATGTCTTCCATTTTTTCTCTTGAATGTAAGAAATGTCGTATTGTGTTCTTGAAAGAATGAATGTTTGACAATATTATTTTCAGTTAAGTTTTGGCAGTCTCGCAATTGCTGTGCACGGAGATTGGTAAGCAACCACAAGTTTGGTTTTGCTGAGTTAATGCTGTGTGGTTCTTAAAAGCATAAAGAGTTCAGCAGGGGAGTTGACTGTGGTTTGTTTTGTCTTCAATTTTTCTCCCTTTGCAGCTTTTCTCTTATAACCTTCTTTACATTCAACACAACTGTATAGTCCTTCTACTGATCTGTGAAGGGAAAAGGATTTACTATAGGATCACTTAGAAAGTATATCTATTTTATTGACTGCTCCCTTTTTGTTTGATTTTTAAGACCTGGTGGTTTCCTTTACCCTCATAAGGTGTTGCTTAACCAGATGAGACTAGCTATTAATTCACTCTAGCCTGTAAATTTTTGTAGGTAAAAGACACTGCCCTCTGAGTAGGCTGTTATAGAACAAGATTGATTACAAGTGACATTTAAAATAAGTGGTTATTGCTATAGAGTCTACACAAGCAAATCATGATTCCAGCAGCACACACACACACAAAAGAAAGAAATTTGCCCCAGACAGATGTTAACAATGTTTGTCACATCTGCCAGGAGGTGAGGTGATGTTTTTCATCCACTCCTGCTATCTGCATGCGTGATGTCTGCTGGACATGGCTCAGCTTCAGAGTCATAGCTGCCGCGCCATGTGCTTGCTGATACTTGCTGGGCACTGGGAATGCTGGGCTTGGTTTGCAAGTACGGGAAGAGAATTAAAGGTGACTTGGCCTCACTGCATGAACGGGCTGTGAGGGCTTGCAGGTGTGGCAGCATATTTGGGACAGGTGACAGGAGTGGCTAAGGAAGATGTGTTCGTCATCAGAAGATTTATTTCGGTAAATGCTTAGGCAGTTAGAAATGAGACAGGCAATGACAGATGCAGGGGAAAGCTTGATTTCTTAGTGTCTTATAGAGTTATGGAATATTTTGGATGCCAACACCAAATTAAACAGCTTGTTGAGAGGTAAGAAGATGAAAATTTGTAGTAGTGGCCAGGTGTGTGTTTGCTGAATTTCATCAAGTTTGGGTCGTTTTTCACAAATTAATTGAGGAAATTTGTTGGAAACTGAACAGTTTGGTTTGTTTGGAAGATTGTTGTGGACCTGAAAACTGAAAAATACACGTCCTTATTGCAAGCTGTTATCCAGGACACCTGTGTGTGACTGGCAGACACAGCACAGGATGTGCAGGAGCCTGGCCCCCTCTGGAGGTACCCTGGTGCTGCCGCCGGGCACTCAGATCTCTCATGAGTGAATTAACCTCCCTCAATGGCTGATCTAGCCTTTGTTTTCATACTAAAGAAAGCAGATATTCAAATTAGACTGGAGGGACAGGTTCTTTAGCAGGATCTGTTGCAATAGGACAATGGGAAATGGTTTCAAGCTGAAAGGGTGGAGATTTATACTGGATGTAAGGAAAAGATTGTTTGCAGTAAGGGTAGTGAAGCACTGAAACAGGGTGTCCAGAGTGGTGGTGGATGCCCTGTCCTGGGAAACATTCAGGGTCAAGCTGGACAGGTCTCTGAGCACCTGATTGAGCTGTAGGTGTCCCTGTTCACTGCAAGGAGGATGGACCAGCTGACCTTCAAAGTTTCCTTCTACTCTGACAATTCTATGATTCTGTGACTGCTGGATGTTAGAGCCAGGTGAAACAAATACTGCAAGCATCCAGTGTCCTGGTAGGGTAGATGGGGGAGCACTTTGACTGGACCAGGTAGGGCAGTGAATATAAGGAGGGCCGCAGACTCTGGAGGCAGCAGTGGTGCTGGAGGTGGATGTACCTGCCTGGATCTTGCTTTCCATCTCTACTGGAAAGTGAAGAATTGTTCTTGCTACAGCAGTGTTGTTGGTATAAGCTGAGATGTGGGCTAGTTCAGCCTCTGCTGCCTGAAACTGCTGCTTGAGTCTCCTACCTTTGCCCTCCCATCTTGAATCCAACTTAGTAGAAGATGGATGGCAGCATGTTTATCTGAGGAAGACCTGCTGAACTAACGGCAAAGGGCCATATCCTCAGCAACCCCCAGCAGCAAGATTTCCTTTGCAGCCACGTGTCTTCATGGTGGGTTTCCCCTGCACAGGGTTCACTGAGGTGAAAGCCCTGGATGGAGCACAGCTGCAGATGAGCACCGTATTGAAGTCAAGGCAAGGTCTCCTCGCTGGGATTTGTGGGAGAGATTTTAGCAATCAGCTTTTTCCCAGCAGTGTCTAATCTCTGTAGTTTACAAAAGAATTACTCTGAATTGCAACCTAGGCAGAAGTGAGGAAGGAAGCACTTCAAAGGTTTCCTTCTTTATAACATCCTCTGTTCTTGAGGTCTTTTGTCCTGCGGTCATGGAGCTCTTTGTGTTTCCCAGTGAACTGGCAGGCCAAACGGCCAAGGTGGCAAAGCAAACACAGCTCAGTGTGCCTCCAGCAGCACCCCATCCAGCAGCACAGGCCTGGCCCTGGTGACTCACGCGTTCCTGGCTCCAGCTCCTGCATTGCTGCTCACTTTGCAGCCCTTTTTTTTTCAGGAATGAAGCTGGAAGAGAAATGGCGAGCTTCCTGTTGAGCACAATGAGGGCCAAGCTCTGTGTGAGGCTTGCTGTGGGATCAGTGCACAAGATGGCTGCCCTGCATGCAGTGGGATCCTCTGCTGCTGGCACTGGGGCCAGGTGATTGCAGTAGCATGCTGGCCTCGGGCTGTGGAAGTACTGAGGGATGCAGGAGAGACCCTGTGTTCCAGATCCAGCACAGCTCAGTGCCAGCTGCCCCCCTTGGTCCAGATGTACTGTGCACCCATGTACTTCTGAAAGAATACATGTCAATCACAAAGAAAACGTCACAAAGTGGCAGTTTTGATATAATAAATATGAGTGTGAATATGTCACCAATGCAAAATTAAGACTTGTGACAAATGTAGTTTCCAGTAGAATTTTCACAGCACCCCCTTATGTCTCTCACATGAGGTATTAAAATCTCAGCGTTCATTTTTAAGCTCAAAAGTGTTTTATGTAAAGATGGTTCTTCAAATTCAAGACTTCTACCAAGCTCTTGATTTCCATTCTCCGTGTTTCTGTATCACCACTAATTGTTCTTTTAAGATTATCACCACTGAAACTTTAGTGCTGGAAACCTTTAAGAGAAGGAATGTTTGCTTTTCTAAGACGCTTTGCTTTTATTCTACTTGCTTATCATTTCTAAGTGTTGATTGTTGCAACATGGATGCTTTTAAAGATTTCTTTCCAATAAAAGCAGGTATTTGTACTACACTGTTATGAGGGTTAATTCTGCAGAGCAACTCCTGTATTGATGCTGTTTTCAATGGAACAGAATTGATTGACTCGTGTTTGCATTGAACATTGAGGCAGTTCAGCATCCAAATACTGGAGCAGCTTTAAATATGTGAAAAACTTGGCAAAGCTTAATTTGCTGATAAAATACTGCCGTTTTCACAAGAAGTAATCACACTTAGGGCCTTCTCAATAACAAGCAGCAGTGACCCTTCCAATTTTCCTAGGAGTTAATAAAGATCTGGCCTTCTCATTGTACAGTACTTTTATATCAGATTGACACTTAAAATAATATAGTAGTATTGCATTTTATATCCAGAATGTGGAGGAACTTCTAACAACTGCTTGACTTAATTATAAATGGCAATTACTGCTTGTTTGGGTGCCTGAACTGCTGAGGCCCGTAGGTAATCTGTTGTCAGAACCTATTATCGTTTAAGTTATTGTTGGGCATGAATTAAAGATTCATTACTGTCAGGCTGAATACTGCTTCAGGACAGAGCTGAGGGCCGGCCAAGAAAGAGGTCTGCTATGCTAGGTGTTGTTCAAATGGAAGTAACAAGGTCTTTATACAAAGGCTCTCTGGAAGAGCCTGCATAGCTGGGATATACTCGTCACTTGAAGGATTAATGAAAGCCACAGTGGGGCCAGTGACATCCTGATGAGGTCATTTTTTCTTTAGAGAATACTGAGGTGAGGTCTTCATGAGGATTAGTCAAGTGCAGGGATGGAGAGATGAAGTAAAGGAGAAGACAGATGATAAAATGAAGGGATGCCTGGGAGCAAGTGAAATGAAAGTGAGGGAAGGAACTTCTAGGAAGGAGGGAAAGGAAGATGCCAAGTTAGACTGAATAAAGGCCATAATTATAATTAAAAAATGGCATACAGGTGCGCTAAGGATTGGAGGGTCCCTGCTGCTTCCGTGTGCTCCTTCAGTTTGTGGGGTGTTTTCTGCCTGTTGGATATGTTTTTTTTTCTTGTTTCTTCTTGGGACACCTTTCCTTTTATCCTTGGTGGGCTGGAGTGGGGGAAGTGCCACCATGATCCCCAAGTCATACTCATGGAGGGAAGCTACATACATCATGCAGGGCTGAAATGCAGTTTGTCCAGCCTGCTTATACTCTGTCATGACTTTGTGGTATTCCAGCCACTTCTGACAGCTGGCTTTGGGAGTTCAGATTCAACTGCTGCAGAATTGTTGCTGTCTTGAACTTCAAGAAAGCATCCCGTACATATTTAGATATTTCCACTAGTTGCAGCAGTGGTATCACAGTTAGTTGGAAAATTCATACAAATTTTCCTGCTATTTTGTTGTTGCTCAGACATTCTTTGCAAAACGCACACGGAATGTTACAATTAACTTTACAATTTTTATGTTAATAGGCAAACTTTGGACCAGAAGTATGAAGGTTGCTTACAATATACTACATAAATTAGGCACAAAACAAGAACCAATGGTACGACCTGGAGACAGGGTGAGTATCTCGGTGATCTGTGATTGCTAATAGTCCAGATGCCATCCATGTCAACAAAGAGAGATTGAGGTGTTTGGGGTGTCCAGAGGGAACTAATGCTGGGGGTTGAGGGCAGTTTGCCTTTCACTCAGGAAAGCGCTGATCATTCGGACAGATGTTTTGAATTGTATATTAAATAATTTGAGCTAGGATTCGCTGAATAGTAAGCTGAAGTTGTGGCACCATCAGCAATAAACGTTCCCATGGAAAGTGATTTTTGGACACAGAGCAGCTGTCTGTTTAGCAGAAGTTTGCATATAGAGCCTGGGGGTGTCGTGTGGTTAAAACTTACTTACTAATGACTTTGTAGTTGTTGAGGTGGTAGAAACAAGAGAAACATCGTGGAGGACAAAGACAAACAAAGGAAGAACATTTTGGCAGCCAGTTAAATAAATTACACTGACCGGTAACGTGAAGAATATTTCCATTTCTTGTTCCTGACTGATTCAGTTGCTGCTTGAGGCCGAATCTAGGTGAATGGATAACATGCACTGAGGGCAAGCAAGGGTTACAGAACTAGTCTACTACCTTCATGCTACCCCTTCTCTCTGCCAGAGCGTGTATCCAAATTTCCACCGGTCTCATTCTCTGTTGGCTTTCAGCTATGGAACGGAGGTTCCAGAACAAAGCTGTCAGAAATGCACATTTTAGTAATGACTTTGTAATTCGAGTTGTGAATGTGAAATTAAGGATTCCTCTTCCAATATGTGATGGCAGTCCTCAGATTGCTGGTTCACTAGGTTCCCTTGTGCCTTCTGTGAGAAATGTGTCGATTTACATTTTGCTTTTCTTACGGCTTCAAAAATGGAAGCGTGCAGCAATACTTCCCAGAGCTAAAAGAATAAAATAAAGTTTAGAAGGACTGACAGTCCTTCTTTTGTTTCTTCTGGAAATAAGTCATAAAGCATTTAACTAAAGGATCTCTAGATCCTTGATCTGAATTGCTTCCTATGACAGCATTCAGCCAGCAAGATCTGAAGAATCTCTTTTACTTGATTTACAAGCATGTGTCTAAGCAACAGGAGAAGAAACAAGTTGTTCAAGTGTAGGCATTACAAGAATCCACCCAGAAGGCTGTAAAAGGAGTCAAGTTCAGAAACGAGCAGTGACACATGCACCTCTCTCTGTATTGTCTACCAACTGCGCATCTTTATATTAACTTCGTGCTACAACCACTGACATCTCCTAGCATTAAGAAAGGATGTGTAGATAATTCAGTCTGAAAGCTGGAAGTTCAGCTAGCGCAGGACACACACTGAACAAATTGCAGATCTTCTAAAATAAGTCTACCTAGATTATGGTGAAGCAAATGTTTATAGCTGAGCACTGAAAGCGTATGCTTTGTGTTGTAAAAACATCTTGCCTAACATCTCTGTGTAACGGAAACACAATCATTTGAAATGACTTCATGTCGAAGACGAGGTGTTATGGTACTGCTGATGTTTTAGCCTATTATTGTGGCTCTTATCCCCCTGTTGTAATAACATGAAAGCTTTCTGACCTCTTTGAAGGTGACTTTTTATTCTAAATCATGTATTTTGTGTGACAGCAGCTGGAGATACTTTTGAAATACCAAATGAAATACAGGTGAATATTTGTGATCTTTTCTAAATCAGAGGGTAATTGTTTCCTTATGTTAATATGATATAACACTCAGAAAGGCGTTTTGCCATTGAAAAGCATCTTCTATCATTATAATCTCTATTTTTCATGGCTGCTATTACATCACTCCTTAGTTTCTTTGCCTGAGCCAAAAGAATGAGTGTATGAGCCTGTATTTGATTCTCTGATTCTGATATAATTATAGTACATGAAGAACTGCAATTGCCTTCTACAGAAACCTCAGAAATTCAACCTTGCGTTACCTCAGACAGCTGCGTGGAAATGAAGCTTGCTCTCTAAAATATCTGCCAGATAACCAGATTCTTGACAATGTGCTGTGTATTTTGTTTTCCTTCAGCTTTATCCTTTTTGGCTGTTGCACACAGTGTTTATTTATTTGGTGCAGCTCTGTTAGTGATTAATGTCTTTTGAAGAGGAAGTTAGTGCCTTATTCCCACTAGACTTCAGTGAGAGTTTTTCACCTCTGTCAGCTCCTTTGAAAAGATTCTCAGCCACAGATTCACTGTGTGCGTGTAAACAAAGAGCAAAACAAAACCAACAATCCTCAATGTACCTTTTAGGATCATTCAACATCTTTCAGATGTTCGCTGGGCTCAGCAAACTCCACTATCCCTGCAGTGTACCTAGCAAAAACCCTTTCATTTCCCTTGCGGATGTTTATGGTTTGTGTTTAGAGAATATATGCATTAACTGCAGATCCATCTTGAGCAGTTGTATTGTTCACGTCCTAGCGTACAGACGTGATAGCAGTGTATTTTCTCTGAAGTTTCTGAAGTTACTGTCTTCAGCTTAAAAGCAGAGATATTTTTGACCCATTTGGCCACAGTTTGATTCCTTCTAGTTTGAAGGAATCAATTTAATTTACGGAAGGCTGTTACAAGAGCCGACCTCGCCATCTCCCACAGAAGGCAACTGTTTTGATGCCACAAGAAAATACAGAAAATGCTTCTAAACTATAGTAACTGAATCTTGGACAGTATATAAAAACATATTGGTTTTGCTCTGAGACATTGAAACATGCAATTCCTACAAATGTCAAATCATTTAAAACTGAAGATTTATTTACAGTTTCAGCAGATTTTAAGGTGCTTTGATAATTCATTCTGATCTCATGCACAAACACAAAGGAGTTAAGATAGAAATTATGTGCAGTGCCTCTTGTATGCTACTTCAGGTTCCAGCCCCTGAGGTTATTAATGAATAATTGATGGCAAGGAGAGGTGTGAACTCTCTAGGCTACTAAATCCTTATCTGGACCGTATGCTCACATATCCTCATCCATTTTGTACCTGAAGGATCTAAAGAGACCGTAGTATCCATAGAAGTTAGCTGCCCAGTTCTGCACATTTAGGGAGGATGGGCACCAAGAGTGCGTGTGGGTGATTTTCTATATGTAGTGTTTTATATAGGATAGGTAGGGTAGGGTAAGGTAGGGTGGGGTAGGGTAGGGTAGTTCATTTGGAAGGAACATACAAAGATCATTGAGTCCTACTGTGTGACCTCTACAAGGCCAAAAGTGAAAGAAGTATTACTGAGGGTATTGTCTGTTGAACGCTGACAGGAATGGGGCATCAACTACCTCACTAGGAAGCGTGTTCCAGTGTCTGAGCAACCTCACAGTAAAGAATTCTTTCCTGATGTCCAGTCTGACCATCCCCTGGCACAGCTTTTGCATTCACGTATATCCTGCTGTCGGTTAATGAGCAGAGACCGACTTTGTAGAGCCATGGGGTTACCTCTGGGCATCCTTTTCTCCAGACTAGACAAACCAAATTTCCTCAGCCTCTCCTCATAGGACATACCTTCCAGCCCTTTCACCTTTATGGTATGTTGTCAGCTCTGGGATGTGACATTCACTTCTCAAGACATCATTTGGTATCATTTGGTTGTGTTCACTAATGATGCAGAAACTTCTATGCTTGGAAACTGTCCAGTCCTAAAATAAGATTATTGTGTGAGGCAAAGCCTCGGGAGACAAAATGTAATTGTTACTGATTGACATAATGATACAGTAGGTCTGGATAATCAGAACTGTTTTCAGTAACTTAAAGGAAATACTAAATTAGAATGTAAAATTATTCCATTTGCTTGGTTATTTAATATCTGCAAAGCAATCAGTAAATTGAGAATCAGATGAAAGACAGTGTCAGTGTAGGAAACAACGCATCACGAAAATATTTAATTACGACCTAAGTGAAAACGTTCACAAAAGGAACGTGTATCAGGAGAAATTCCTTCTGATTCCTCATTCATCCTTCATTGGGTATTTGAATGATTGTTACTGAAATGTTTCTGTAATCACCTCTCCAAAAGGAAGCATGGAAACTCCAACCACTGTCAGTTGAAACCCATAATAAAACATGTGCTTCGGGAACTTTTTAACACACGTCTCTCTGTTTCAGGTAACACTTGTATTCCCTAACAACGATCCTGCTGCTTTCATGGTAGCATTTTATGGCTGCCTGCTTGCGGAAGTCGTCCCCGTCCCTATTGAAGTGCCACTCACAAGAAAGGTAGGGAACTAAATTTCTTCTCTGTATTGCATTTTGAAACTTGTCAGAATGAATCATGACCAAGCCTAAGTTTTGAGTATATTTTTGTGGTTGACTAGCCCTGAATGTACAAAGATAGCGTTGTGTGGTGAGTTATATATAGCTCTTTCTTTTTTGTGATGGCAAATCTCAAGATGTCCCTGCAGTTTCAGCAAATGCAGGAGAGCTGCCTGGGAAAAGAGAAGAAAATTTTGCAAGAGAACAGCTCTGCCAGCCTTACATGGAATAATCTTTGCAGCCTCTCCAAGCTTGCTGATGTTGGCTACTGACAAAGAATCACTGGCAGCAACTGCTGATTTTCCACCTGTCCCTGCAACCAAAGCTATGTTATACTGCCACTAGCTCTGTGTATGCAACTTCAGAGTGTATAGGGAAATGCCCTCTCCTGTGTCTGTATCTGCATTTGTAACCAGAAGCCCCTGTCACCACTGTCATCTCTGCCAAGGGTCTCCTTTTAGCAAAATGAGTTTGGGAATTCTCGTCACAGAACCAGTTCATAACCAAAACCGACCACAGCAAAAAAGCTTCTCAGATGCAGCATTGGTCCAGTTTCCACTGTTAGTGCCTGTGAAAGTGTTAGCAGGCAAGTGGGGCTATTTCAGCTTGAAAATATGCTTGGGGGCAATGAAGGGAGGGGGCTCAGTGGTGTAGGTGAGCCACAGCTGGGAAGCTTACACTGGTGCTGATGAACTTGCATTTTTTCTGAGGATGCATAGATACATACCTTTGAGGCTGTAAATATATCAAAATATATTTAACTGTTTATTTTAAGTTCTCTTTGTCATTTCTTCTTAATTTTAGTGTGGCTGGAAGCAAAGTTTGTTCCAAGGTTCTCCTAAATATCCCTCGTATAATGCCTTTGTTATCAGTTAGCACTAATAATAATTGTTTGGTCTGGAACTGTCTGTGCAACATGCATTTTTTAATCCACTTTGGGGCATAAGCTGATGCTAGTTTATTTGTAAAAAGTTGTTTTTGAGTGCTCTGAGGAGTGGACTTGACTGTGGAATGATTATAACGATCTTAGCAGAAACGTGCTGCATTTGCATCAAGCTATCACCATGCTTTCATATTTGAGTGCAGCACTTTAAGGTAATTTGAAGTAGAAACATAAAGTGAGCATTATTTCTATAAAGAGCAGAGATTTTACGTGCATCAACAAAATCAGACTGCATACTTTGGAAGGTCTTACAGGACGTTCACGAAGGTAGCTCTGCTTTCATTCCACAAAAAAGTAGCAACATGTCTTTTAGGGATAAAGACATCTAGTATGTCTTTCCTTGTTAACTCATTTTCCTAAGTATAATTGCATTTTAAAAGACATGGATAGATGTAAAATGTATTTATTTTAGAACATCTGATACCATATCCATCCAGTAAGCTGTAAAATCCATCTGTCCAAGCGACCTGATCTAGCTGTGCATGTCCCTGTGCATTGCAGGGAAGTCGGACTAGATGACCTTTTAAGATTCCTTCCCACTCTAAGGATTCTGTGATTCTACAATGAAATATCCAATGTCAAATTAATAATTTACACTAATTTGGCTTAACCCTGTGAATTTTTAATATATGTGCATGTGTGTATGTATAAAAATAGGCACTTACACATGCAGATACATATATATTTATATAAGGCAATAACTGCAGACTCAGTCTGTTTAACTATTGCCAGGATCATTCCATAATGTTTAAATATTGCATTGATAAAACAATAACAAAGATGTCAGCAGTATAATTAAAAAGCAACATGATATATCATCTATAAATAAAACGACGCAATCTCACAGCATATACTATTACAAATATTTCTGCGTTTGTTTATATGGAGCAGGAACTGGAGTGGAAGCAATGAGATGAAAATCATGTTCTGAGTAGTCCCAGAAGGAATACCTCTGCTTGGTCAAATGGCAGCAGATTGCTTCTGGCATCCGTGGGAAGATGTCATTTGTGTCATCACACAATGGCCTAGGCTGTTCTTTTATAATTTACCATCATTTGTTCTCTCTTCTTCACACTTCAGCAAGTTCTGACAGTGTACATTTTTTGGTGTGTGTTTTGGAAGACGATTGCAAACCAACAAGTAGACCAGTAATTGTATTATAGGCTAATACAGACTTATAAAATAGCAGGTCGATGTAGATGAGCTATTTCAGGGAGTTATATGATGAGCTCATCTTTAATATTAAAAGTGTGAGTAGTTAATAGCTTTAATAACGTTCTGCATTTTCATAGGGAAGAGTTTTCCACAGCTCTGTGCAAATTATGCTTGACAGTTCACAATTGAACAGTAATATTTGCAGCCAGGTGGCATTTGGACTTACGTATTGCTTTGCACACATCTATGCACATATTAAAGCCTGCAGCCCATGTATTTTGTGTATATTCCCTATCTTTGTATCATGAGTGTAGTATCTTTTAGCTTCTGACAGTTTATTATCAGGTTTGTTACTAGCTGAGGGTCCATCTCTTGATCTTTCCTTCTGTATCACATCTTCGCGTTGACCTATAAATAGTTTTCTGCTTCCCCAGAGAACTTCAGGAGACGTGTCTGACAAGGCCGCTGGGATGGATTGCCTGGATTCCCAGCCACCAAGTCTTCAGATTTGTTTATTCTCAGAACATTTCCTGATCTTTAGCAAGGATCCAGGGCTTGGAATTTGTGTCAGCAGGGTTTGGGCTCTTTGCAATCAGGAAATCAGATCTAAAATTAAAAACTGCAGTCCCGGGCTTTTTGTTTTTAACATGAAGCCTAACTCTTTATTCTGTGAGTATTCGGGCTTTCTACAATCACTGTAGCAATTGAATAAATAGAATAAACATAGTGTTTTATTTTTTAATTTCATTTTGTTACATTTATTTGAAGATATGTTTTTTATTTCTTTCTCTTCAGATTTTGCAGGATATTTCTTTTCTTTTTCCATTTGATGGGCACCATGAAAGTTGATATTCTACTACTCTGATACAGCCGGGGGAGTTAACCTGTTTTAATCTTAAAGTAACATTTTTGCTCTCCAAGATTCGTAATCATGCTCAGTCACACACTATGAATATATGAATGGTGATCCCACGTAGATCCTCATGGCCTTCTTGTCATAGATGGTTAAGATTTATAGCAGGCTATCATGTGAAAGCATATAAAAATCTCTTTCTCGGTCACTGTTTCATAGCCTGTTAGGCTTGATGCTAAGACATCTTCAGGATGTGAGATAAAACGTGTTTCCTCTCTGCTTTAGTTATTATTGCGCTGTGTCTGATATACTGTTATATATACAGTTTTGTGTGCAATGTCTTTTGACAACTCACCTTCCTGCACTGGATGTAAAACATGCATAAATTGTTATATTTTTCCTTTTGGAGGCACAGCCCCAGCCAAACTCTGGTGCACTCTGCTGGAACTGCATCAGCACTGTGCCCACCACCCCTGCCCTCCATGTCCTGCAGCACCCAGGCAGGGGGCACAGGCCCTTGCTCAGTTGGCCACCATAAATCTGTGGTCCCTTAGAGTCTACATTATCTTTTCATGCTTCCAAGTCTAGGAAATTGTAGTTTCCTAGAGAGAGCCAACATCTAGCATTTTAGGAGGAAGTTTTTCACACAGAGGGTGGCGACGCACAGGAACAGGCTGCCCAAGGAGGCTGTGGATGCCCCATCCCTGCAGGCATTCAAGGCCAGGCTGGATTGGCTCTGTGCAGCCTGGCCTGGTGGTTGGCAACCCTACCTGTGGCAGGAAGGTGTGGGGGAGGGGGGTTGAAACTATGTGATCATTGTGGTCCTTTTCAACCCAGGCCATTCTATGATCCCCTGCCACAAATAACTGTTGTCCTGCTTTTATTAAGCCTTTTGGACATTAAGGCAACTCATAATTGTAGATTTCACATGCAAATCATAGCTGGATAGCAAAGCATTCTCTCTTATGAGACAGCTGCTTTCTTCCTCTTAAAGCCAGCTGTGAAAATTGCATCTGCTTTGTGTTTAATTTTTTATTAACGCCTTTGATGGTTGTATGTTTTAAATGGAGGGTTTCCTCAATACATTTTCACTTTTGTATCTAAAGTGCTGGTGCACCAGAAGGGTGCCCTGTTTGTACGTTGCCAGCAAATGCTTGTCAGGGGAAAGGCGTAAAGGAGTTCAAATAAGCATTGTGACAAAACACAGGATTAGTTCAGTTTGCAATGCTTTGCCACCTAATCCTCATTCTGAAACAAGACTAAAACATGAAGTGGACAGGAGTAACTTTTATCAGCCCAGCCTTTGCACTGGCTGTCTTTTCCTTCCTTCTGTATTAGATAAGGACGTGCGCTCTCGCTTGCAGAGAAGGGAACATTATTGTTTTCCTTCACACAAATCATCTCACAAAGCGTTACAGAAATGACATTAACTGCGTACTAAAATGCAGCCACACGTGGGATTTTTTTATCCTGACAATGAATTATCGCTCTCTGCAGCAGCAAGAAGACAATTTGCCTCCAGGTAGTGGTGAAATCCTTCAGGGAACCTTTAATAAAAGTCTTTAGAGTACTTTGAATGGCTGCCTACAGCAGAGAGGATTTCCAGCTTGCTTCATCTGAAGGCTTGATCTCTCTAGGTGTGTGCAGACATCGTCTAAAGCTGTGCAGACCTCATTTTTTTCACCTCAGCAAGTGCTAAGCTGTCTAGAAATGTAAAATGGTAGCTCTGAAGTCAGTATTTGGTCTCAGAGCTCACGCTGTAGTACTTCAGCTGCTTCTTCTGCCTTCCACCTGCACTACTTGCTGTTTCGAGCTGCGAGTTGTGGAGGCAACTGTCCCTGTGTCTGTGTGGGTTGGACTGTGCTGGTTCAGTGGGTTTGCCTGGGCACTGCTGGATCTCTGAGGCTTTTTTCACCCCTGAAGACTTCAGCAAAATAAAGTGTCTGTGGCAAATGAGAGTTCACCAATGTAGCAGATTAGTATAAACTACCAAAATAGCAAATAATGCTGCTGAGAAAACTGTATGTCCTGAAAATACATTCCATTTATGGCAGGAACTTCATTTTATTCATGGGGGGAGGAGGGATTTTTCCTTTGTCGTTGGTTTGTTTGATAGTTTAATTTGAACTTGTAAGGATCTGTAGGGTGTTTTCTCTGGAATTATTCTGTGAAGAAAGGGTTAATTCTTCTGTGTACCTCTACTTCTATGGCTTTGCTCCTGAAGAGCCTAATGGATAGATGTAAAGTTCATGAAAGAATCATGACAGGACACTACGTGTAAAGCTGACATACTGCTGTGGAAGCACAGCAGCTCTTAAGGAACAACTATGGCCTAGACTTGAAAATCGTTACATGACTTTTTAGCCTCCGTGCCCATATCCTCTTGATGACAGTAAAATGTAATGTGCTTTCTCTAATGGGCACTTGACTATCTGAAGTGCTCCTGAAACCTGTGTACAACTACTCAATGAAATGTTTATTGACAAATCAGATTAGATCAACAAACAGTGATACTGTCAGCACTGTGCATCTGCTGTATCATCTCTACAGCTAAAAGCATTCTCCAGGAGGAAGCATCTATAACCTGTATTAATTCCTAGAATCACAATGGAGTAACAGAATTGCAGAATGGTTTAGGCTGGAGGGGACCTCACTGGATGTCATCTTGTCCAACCCCACTGCTTAAGCAGGGGCACTAGGACAACCTATTCCTGTACTTGATTAGTCTCACAGTAAAAAGGTGTTCCTTTATATTCAGATGGAACCTCCCATGTTTCAGTTTGTCCCATTGTCTCTTGTCCTGTGAGTGGGCACTACTGAAAATAACCTGGCTCTATCTTCTTAGCTCCTGGGTGTATCAGCCACTCCACCCAGGCACTCATTTCTGAGGAGTTCAGAGAGCAGACACCATCTGATGCCTTCAACATATTGTATGATTTATATTGTTACAGATGAGAAAATAGGTTGTGGAATGCCTTTGTCAATTTACAGATTGGTTCTTCTAATCATTTAAATTGCTTCAAGGAAAAGAGGCTGTTTTCCTCTCAAGATAACGTGCCAAATGACAAAGATGTTTCCAGCCTGCAGTCACTTCTGATCAATTTTGTGTGTTTTCATTTTAACTTCTACCAGGATGCAGGAAGTCAACAGATAGGCTTTTTGCTAGGAAGCTGTGGAGTTACTGTGGCCTTGACAAGTGACGCATGCCATAAAGGACTGCCTAAAAGCCCCACAGGGGAGATACCACAGTTTAAAGGTAAGCTATCTCTCATTTACAGTGGATGTCACACTTAGAATTTACTACAGTAGTCATTGTATTTCTTTACCTGGAGTGGGTGAGATTAAATGCTAAATTCAGTTCACATGGAGCCAGGACCTTTACATATTGTGTGCCACAACAGCAGCCATGGCTGTTAGGATGCTGTTGCCCAGCTGTGTGTTTCTGGGCTGCTGTTTAAAAGCAGAACTGCTTCGATAATGACAATGTGGAGATCTAGGAAAAAGCTTTGGCAGAGAAGAATTTTGTTGTGTCTTGTCCTGCAGAAGCTCAACAATAGCTGACTTTTCTTTGTGACTATATCTCAGGCTGGCCAAAGCTGCTGTGGTTTGTCACAGAGTCTAAACATCTCTCCAAACCTCCTCGTGACTGGTTCCCACATATCAAGGATGCAAACAATGACACAGCTTACATCGAGGTGAGTTAATAAAGACTCGTCTTCTCTTTGAATCATTGCACATGGCACTTCTGGATTAGATAAACATAATTATTCATTTGCTGGTCACAGAAGCGAAGAACATCCTGTTTTAGTCTGTTAGTAAATAATATTTTCTAATAAATTATACTGTAGATTGATTTCAGAAAAGTTAATGAAATGTTAAATTGTATTTCAGGAGTTTCTAACACTGATTTTTTATGTCATCTACGCAACTGTCACAGTATTACATTAAATTTGCCTTGACCAGCCTAGGTCTCATTCACAGTGTGTACTTGCCCATCAGCACTGAGCTGCACAGACAGCAAGTTTCACAAGGAAGCTTCAGTTCTCATATCCCTGCCTTCTTTTGAACTCCTTGTTCAAAAGCTTGTCTGTGACATACTGCTTTGTGAGTCACACTCACCCCATAAGACCAGCATCAAGAAGGGAAAATTAGCAATGCTGTTAGACTTAATTTTTCTCTTTTATTATTTTTCCATTCTTTTCTTTCACTTCTGTGTAAATTCGAATGTTTTGAATTCAGTGATGTTAGTGCTGAATTTAAATGACTATTCAAAGGGATAAGTCCAAGTGAATGGACTTTGTGCAGTCAGAGCACTGGGGTCAAGGAACAGAAATAACTTCATTTTCAATCTTGTTGATTATCTTCATCATGGAGAAAGAGAAATGTTTAATGTATTTTAATTGGGACTAATAGTTTTCAAACTCCTGTGTAAAGTTGCAAATATTACCATGATCATCAGCAGTGATCACCTGCCTCTTTTCTATGCTGCTTTGTCATGATTCTCATACTCTTGCAGTCAAACAACTTGTGTCTTTCAGAAGATATATATAGGTTATTGTAAAATCCAGTAGTGATTCCTTGGTCAGCTCATATTCCATGACATATATACCACAGAAGGGAGTTCAGGTTTATTAGCTGGCCTATAAAATCTAACATGTTAACACTAAGCGGACTGAACTAGGGTATTCTCTGCCGAATTTAGCCAGTCCTTTAGCCATTAATATGTTCAGAATTCTTAGAATCATTTTTCCACAATGCCTGTATTCAAACAACAGATGGGTTTCTAATATTGACCCTGGGAAGCTTCACTCAAGAAGAGAGATCCTGTCTGAAAAAATCATCCCAGCCTTCTCAGTACTGCTGCCTTCCTAAAATGGAATCATTAAATGTGCGCGGCATTCACCTACATAAGAAGCACTTTCAACTATTAAATAATGGAAGTGGGACACCTGTTATACATTGACTTTCTCTACTTGATTCTTTTTAGTACAAAACATGTAAAGATGGCAGTGTGCTCGGGGTGACTGTGACAAGGATTGCGCTGCTGACGCACTGCCAAGCCCTGACCCAGGCATGTGGATACACAGAAGGTATGGGGTACATTTACCTTGGTTTATGAAAGTATGAGTTGTAATTTGCGCGATTTGTCTTTTGTGTTCCTGTCCAACACATAAACCTGTGTTAAAAGCTCGTAGATTCTTTATAAACGCTTTTTTTCCCCCCGTTCATTTCAGAAAATGTACTTTTAAAACATCTTTATGAGAGGTACAAAGAAAAGGCAAATAATGTCCTGGCCAAGACAAATCCTACAGTGGAGGCTTACTGTGAACGTTAAGCTTTGAGGTCATCAGTCATGTTATAGTGAAGCGCTCTCTATTTCCTTCCTTTGAGTGTGTTTGATTTGAGTCGATGCCATTTTCTATAATATCAACTCTTTTTGTTTTTGTTGGACAGCTGAAACAATTGTGAATGTATTAGATTTCAAGAAGGATGTTGGTTTATGGCATGGGATTCTTACGGTAAGTACGTTTTTTTGTTTTCTGTGAATATTTGAAAATAAACTAACCTCATGTGCCTGTTACTGTCACAAACCAGGATGTCCTACAGTTTCCTCTAATTAATTTTTTTTCTGCTTTGAAAGCAAAAAATATGTGACTTAAACCCACAATCCTCTGCTAGTGAACTGACCCATAATGAGCACAGTAAAGATGCCAGAGTGTTTTTATGATCGTATCGAGTACTCTGGCCCCTTTCTTACCAGCTCATTCTGATCTCGTTTGTGAATGTTTTCAAGATCAGACATAAAAGAAGAAACAAGTGAAGAGTGTTAGTACTTACTTCTTTAAGATTACGGTCCTGTGGCGTAGCTGTATTGCCACTAAGTTGCCTGTCCCACAAACAGGTGTTTCTGCAAACATTAAAGTATTTGTCGCTCTTTAAGGTGTGTACATTTTCTTGCTGCTGTTTGAAACTCTTCCTCAATTTATGTGGGAGCCAATACACATAATTTTATGTATGACAGCATTCTGTTTGCTGATCACATTAAGAAGAGCTGACAGGTTCTGAAGGGTCACTGTTTGGGAGTGCTATGATGAACAGGTCATACATGCTATGATTCCCAGGGAGCTGATATACTTTTCTCATTCAGTGCTATATTGCTCCTAATATCAAAGGGCAGTACTAACACTTGTAAAGCTGGAACAGCCTATTAGGCTTAGTGTCCACATACATCTCGCAGTAAAAAAAACAATTTATATCTTTGTATCGTTGTTGAAAGCAAACCTGTAAAAAGCCTTTTCCACGCCTTCCTTTGCTGTTTATCTTGCTGTGAACTTCTTGTTCATAGTGTTCAGATGGCCAGCCCAGCGGGACACTTAACCTGTGTCAGGAACAATTTTCTTAAACCTGGATTTTCCAAAGGAAATAGTTTATTTACTTCAATCTGCAATAAGGAGAGATGTGTTGCCCTCCACAGATGTTTCTAAATGCTAACAAAAGCTGTGCAGCACCTCCTTTGCAAGCTGTTTGAAAGCAACCCATGAGAAATTACTAAAGCAATTGACTGCTTCAGCCTTGGAAATTTGTTTGCTGTCACTGGCGCCTTTTTCAGTGCACTCTTCAACTTCTCATAACCTTGTTGAAAACACTGGAAATGACCTACCTGGAGCCGTCTTCTTTTATGTATCAAAACAATTTGGTCCATGCTTAATCCATGAGTCTGCTTTCTTGGCCTACTCTCTTTTGTCCCACTAGCAAGTCTTTGTGGAGATGGATTTGTTTAGATGGAAATGCTGGGAGAAGTCATCATATATACCAAACGGTAGCAGGCTCAGGGATAACAGTAACCTATACAGCCATCAGGCAATCATTGTTCATCCAATAGATGTACATATTTTTTAATGCTTACTGTTACTTTTGTATTTGAAGTGAATTGCTTCGGAAGAAAACCTCTTTAATTTTTTTTCAGTTCTGCTTCAAACTTATGTTCTGATTGGTCTAAATCTGTAATCATTAATTAAAACATTCAGACATGGTGATTTCATTTCATCTTAATGTAAATACCTAAATAGGAAAAGATAAATGCCAGCACTGAATATACAAACAAGCACAGAGGAAATATCTATGATGCCTCTGTCCATAAACAATATAAATAATTGTCATTATTGTTATATAAAAGCCATTTATCTTATTTGATTTCAGAGTGTCATGAACATGATGCATGTTATAAGTATTCCATATTCCTTAATGAAAGTGAATCCACTCTCATGGATACAAAAAGTCTGTCAATACAAAGGTAAGAAACAAGAATATATGAAAGTATATTTGAAGGTCAAAATCAAAAGAACAAAGTGTTTTTACTACTGTAAAGCTTTCACATGGGGCATTAGAACTGTTCTTATTCCTGTTGCAGCAAAAGTTGCCTGTGTAAAATCCAGAGACATGCACTGGGCATTGGTGGCACATCGAGATCAGAGAGACATCAACCTTTCCTCACTGCGAATGCTCATAGTGGCTGATGGTGCCAACCCATGTAAGTGATGCTTCTGCAGTCAAACAGAGAATAGGGAATGTTTTCCATCTTGCATCTAAAGTTTCAATCTTCAGTCACCGTAGCTAAAATATGTCACAAAGTATAAGGTTTGTCTACTGCAAACTATTTGATATTTATTGAAACAGTAATTAATTCTGAATTTTTTTAAAATGTATTTTTCTTTAGCTAATCCTGAAGCAAACTTGATATTCTGCATAACGTACGTTGCAGCAAATCCAGTTTTGTTTAACATGACAGCCGTGTACAAAAAATTGAAGTAAATAACCTTAAGTTGTAGAGAGGATCAAAACAGCTCTTCTGAATGATGGCTCTCAGATACAGAATGAACAGAGAATTTTGGGGGAATACTTATGGTAGTCTTGAGAACCACATCTGGATTGTTCCATGACAAATACCTGTAGAAACACTTTCTTCCCATTGTTTAAGATATCAAGGCAGAGGTGTTTTCCTTTTTGTAGTGGCTTGCTTTGGGTTTCTGAATTAAGTCTTTAATTTGCCTCATCCTAAAAAGAAAAACTGCAATGACATTCATGTTATAAGTCTGGCATTAATGGCTTTTCTGTGTAAGCATAGTAAAAGGATTTTATGGTCAAAAATTAGTATTTATTCAATGTGTACACATACGTACAGTTGTATCAGGTAAGGCTTCTTTCCTAGAGGGTTCTTTTTATTTTTTTCATTCAGAAAAGCCTCATATATTGAATAATAACTTTGCAGTTTGAATAGCATCACTTTAGAAATCAGACTATGTTTCCTCCTCTGACTGTTTTTTTTTTCCATCCCTCAGGGTCTATTTCTTCCTGTGATGCATTTCTCAATGTCTTCCAAAGCAAAGGTCTGAGACAGGAGGTCATTTGTCCCTGTGCTAGTTCACCAGAAGCTCTGACTGTGGCTATCCGAAGGTACCGTGTTGTACAGTGAAACAACCCCCCTGTGCATTATGTGTGGTAATGTGGAAAGAAATGAAAATTGTATTCAAGGTTGAATCTCCTTACTTAACTTCTAAACGATGTTTTTAGTTCTCATTTTGTTTTTGTCCAAGCTGACATGCAATAATTTGTAGTTTAGTAATTCAACCTAGTTCAAACTTAGTAATGTTATCTTACTATGTAAAGAACACTTTATAACGTTCCCGTTCCTGTAATTATGTCTAATTTTAAATAGACTGAAATCCAAAAGCTAATTCTATAAAAAGAAATGGGAAAATGGCATCTTAAGCATTAAATTAGTTAAAATATGGGATCTTAAATGGAATTGCTATTAAGGAAAATTGTACTTTCAACCAGTCTGTTTAAAGAGAATTACAGCATTCTGCAGACTGATTTTGTCTAACTAGCACTTTATAACCAGTCATAAACTCTCAGTAATCATCTGGAAATGCCCTTGGAGTCTGTGGGATTTGTGCCTAAAAAATAAAATAGAGAAATTCTAATAGAACTATTAAGTATTATGTACAGGAATGTCCTTTATGAAGCGGCCACCAGCCTTGAGGTGCTGTAAGACACAGCAAAGACCCTAACTCGTCTGTTTGGGCAGACTTCTCAAAAAGCAATCCCTTGTACAGTAGGCACTTTGTTTTTAAGTTCATATTTCTATCGCCATTTAAGATTTCTTTTTTTCACATGTTAAAACACGAAGTATAAAACTGTAAAGCACTGTAATAGAACTCAGTAAAATACTTCCTGCCACAAAGCTTAAATTATACTGAGTGAAATGTAACCAGATTTTCAGTTAGCGTTCCAAGAAAACATCACAGGAAGAAAGACACAATGCCAAGAATGTGGTTGCCTTTCAGCCACATTATTAACCTAAAATGCCTGAAAGCTATCCATCAGTGACTTATCCTGCCCAGGTCAGTTTTCTTTCTGCACTACCTCAAAGCAGCCATCACTCAGTTTCAATAGCCTTTCCCCCATTCTCAGCAAGTAGTAAGAAGTGAGTTGTGTTTCCCATGTGTTGGGTTTCTCTGCTGTAGACTGAGCAGCCCTTCACTCCCTCCACCCTTGCAAGTGACTGCTGCTTTTATGTGCAGCATACATTGTTCATTCTGAACACTGATTAATGAGAGTTTTCATTTCCTGTGTTAGAAATGGAAAATCTGCCCCAGATCACAGGTTATGCAGTGGGAGAAGTCACTGCGGCTCAGTGTGCAGTGGATGGTTGCCCTTTCTAGACTTAGACTCTATGCCTATATCCATGTAAAGCACTAGAGATGCATTTTCAAATTAACTATCATCGAGAGCTTACATTAAAAAAAAAAAAAAAAAAAGAAAAGAAAAATTAGCACATAAAATAGCTGATAATTCGGAAAAAAAAAAGAAAGCATTTTTTATCTTCAGTACCTCAGTAAGTAATTACAGAGACATTTATATTACAGAGTGTGTTATTGAACACATACCCACTTTTATTTGAAGTCTGGATAATGGCAGAGTAATGCCAGCTGAACTTGGGAGCTTTAGTGTTTTTCATTTTATTCAAGCCATCTCCAGCAACAGTAAAGTCATTATCATAAAAGTTCCAAAGAGTTACAGCTGAAGTGTACTTTAAAATGACTCCCCACAGAGCACAGATTCAGAGAGCTCCCTGTTTAATGCTCTGACTCTTTTAAAATCTGTGGTGTAATTCTACTGATCTTCCTGCAAGGAGGTGTAACAAAACCAATTCTCTGCTGAAATACACTTGTAGTTTAGAGAAAGACAGTCAGTAATAGACTAATAGGGACTTTACCTTTAGAGGTGAATCATAAAGCCTAATATTTTTAAAGGAATACCTCATGCAAATAATTCTTTGTGGTATTCCCATTTGGTTAACTGCATATGGAGTTTGAACCTGCTTCTTAAGGGAGTGCAAAAGTACATCTGTTGCCATTCTAACAAATGACAGAAAGTAGCAATAATTTGTATCTCTAAATGGTAGTAATAACTGTTCTTAAAATGCTCTGTAGCTACTTGGTATGAACAAATCAACTTTGAAGTAGATTAATGTTCTTATTGCATGGCTGAGGAAACTAAAAGGGTAGGTTTGTCTGGCTTAAGTTAAATGTACTTAGCATATGGAATAGGTGGAATTATACCTCTTTTTACCTAGGAAGCAGTCTGATAGAATTCCAAATCTGGCATGAAAAGTATTGAGTGTGTAAAGAAAACCCTCGTGGATTTCACAGACAGGACAAAATAGAGGCTGCTTCATGGCAGGACTGTGGCTCACAGGATGCTTTCTGACAGGCTGCCTGCTGCAGCTGTGCTGTTAGGTGCTTAACTCCCCACCTCACACCTACACCTTGTTCCTCCCTGTTCCCTCTTGGTGTCAGATAACTACTTGCCTCCAAGAGGAGGCTCAAGCTGAGCTAACTGGTGACTCAGATTACTTACATACTCTAAAATAACTGCTCTGCAATACGTCTCCTTGGCACCAAATTTTTGTTCACTTGGGAAAGCTGTTACCTCAGTCCAGGCCACACCAAAGGCAGCTCTGTTGAACAGGCCCAACTTTATCCTAACTGGCCTCATGCTTCCAGCTTTTCTCCCTTGCACGCCTTGTCTTTTACTTAAATAAAAATAGCTTATTTTAAAATTTACTGATTTTTCTTTAATTAATTAAAGAAACAGCCAGTGCCTTTCCGGGCTACATCCACTCTTTTATTTTTAGCAGCCTTTGGATGTGTTAAGTAACACAAAAAAAGTGTGTGTAAGAAATGTCTAGGTGTTCTCTACTCGCAGCAGGTTGTGAGCATCTTGTGGGCCTTCAGGAGACCAGCACTCTCTTTTTATATTTAAGATGTCCTGAGCAGTAAAATGTGCATTTTGAGGAGAAGGGGTGAGAGGAAGTTGATCAATTAATGTGTCTGAAAGTTCCTTTGAATGATGAGAATGTTATTTATCACAGCTTCTTGTTTGCTAGCACCATTTGTTATGCTCTAATGCATTTTCAAGCGTGCCCACATCCTTCTATGTTGACAATGTCACTTGAGAAATATGCCTTGTAAAATGCATTAATTGAAATTTATAGTGCTTATGTGAACACGGGCTAAGGCTGAGGCCCATCTAGTATTTCAAGTGCAGTAGAGGAGAAATGTCACATGAAAGGATGTTATCTGTGAAGAAATCATTATGTTATGATGGACTACTTAGGAAAAACACAGAATCTTGAAGGGTCTGTTGGCAAGCTTATAGATTTTGAAAATAGCTGGAGTTTAGCTGCTCTACATGGATGCATTATTCATACTCAAATCAGCATCATGTTAGCGTCCAGTTATGCATTTTAAAGTACCCAACATTATAAGAATGTTTTCAGACATGGAAAGTCTTGACATATTCCTCTGGCTTAATAGTTAGCGTATGTCAGCATTTGCTTGCTCAGTCCACGCTCTTATATATGTAGGCATGGTATTTACTGATACAGCATGGGGTTTTATATTGAAGCAAGCTGACAGCTTGTGCTAATGCCATGAGACTGTACAGAATGTCAGGAGTGAATGTGAGCAAACTGAGGTGTTACTGAGTGGCTGCATCCACTGCATTTTGACCAGGACTGATGAAACAGCAATTTGTTTTCATTTTCAGGGGGTAAGTTAAAATAGGAATAACTAAATTACATGCACTAAAATAGAGATGAAGTCCTTGCAGTTTCTACAGATACTTGGCAGTAAATCTACTAAAACTTCATTTCTTCTGCTTAGTAATTGTAAGTATTTAAGTATTTTGAGTGGGAAATCTCATCTGTGAGTTAAAGATAAAAGATTTGCATTCTAGTCTTGGCTTTGTTACCAGCCTGTGAGAGGCAGGCTTCTATTCTGCCAGGTGAGCTTTGTTTCCTAATTCTAGGTTGCCCCTCAGTAAGAAAGTAATCTGCAGAGACTTTGTCAAGTTATTTACTAATTATTTCCAAATATTTAGAATGCAGCTGCCTTCTACACTGCCTTTCCGTACTTTTAAAATAGCTCAAAAGCCCTTTCCCTGGCTAATCAAGCAGTCTGCAAATCGATTTGAAAACAAATAGAAGGTTTTTATGTGAATAGTAAGCATTACTTTAATCTCTGCAACCCTATATGTGGGGGTAACTACTGAGTGGGAGAGTTGCTAGATGCCATTACTTGAACACAGAAAAAGAAAGCTATTTTAAACTCTCAGATAGAGGAGTGTTTTCAATATTAATCCATTAAGTAAATGCTTACATCTGCCTGATAGTGCATGATATTATAAACCATCGTTGCAGGCCAACAGATGACAGCAATCAGCCACCAGGCAGAGGAGTTCTGTCCATGCATGGTCTCACATATGGAGTCATTCGGGTGGACTCTGAAGAAAAGCTGTCTGTTCTGACTGTTCAGGATGTTGGCTTAGTGATGCCAGGAGGTAAGGATCGCATGAACTTTGTTTGTAACTTACTGTGAGTCAATTTATTGATTTAATTACTTATGTGGTAAGTCATAGAAAGCTTTAGGATTGGACTGTGCGTACTTGAAAAAAAAAGTCTAAAAGCCTCACCTTATGAATCCATGGCTTGCAAAACCAAGATTTCTTATCTATATTTACTTCTGTGGATCTCTTACCATGCACTGACGACATGCTTTAAGCAGCCTCACGCTGCATCAGAACATCGATTCCTCGAAAACCGTGAGGTACAGAAAATAGAACAAGTTGAGAAAATTCTATAACCTATGCTAAGGGTCAACCAGATGATTGCTATCTGAAAGCTTGCAGAATATGTTTCCAAAAATATTGAGCTATCACTGTCATCGGCAAGAGGAGGTATGACTGAACAGTTCATCTTGATAGATTTGTACTGAAGCCCAGGCTTCTAAAGATGGAGATAAGATTCTTCATAAGGGCTAAGTTATGGACACTAGAAGTGGATAACACTAGTTTTTCCTAACAGGGTGTCTGTTGTGTGTCAAGTGAATAAAGCATAAATTATGCATCTTAAAACATTTCAGTTGAGCAACTTTAAATACAGGAAGATTGATTGTTGTCTAATAGCAATCATATCAGATATTATTACAGATGTGCTGTCTTGCACCTCATACTGTATTCTAACAGTTTCAAGAAAAGAGCGCAGTCTTTTTGTCCTTGGAGTGAGAGAAAGGTCATTCAAGATTCTTCATGCTCATATTTAACAACATATTGACACACTGTTGGTTTCCCTTGTTCATCTTCCCAACTATGAAGTCTTACACTTGCAGGAATCCTGATCCATCTGTAGCAGTATACCTAATCTTTATTTACATGGCTTACACACAAAATATTTCTTCTTCAGACCAGTGCTTTCTAATCCCTCCCGTTTAGCTCCGTTTGTCTCCGCAGTCCTGTAAGACCAGTCTGAGCTCTGATAAATTCTTACCAGCAGTACCAGTCTGTTATAACATCTTGATCTTTCATATGGCGTTACTTGCTACTTAGTGAAAGGTGTATTTCCCAGTTGCCTGCCTCCCTGGCAGTATAAATATTATTAAGAATGCCTGTAGTGTATTTCATTTTGCTCTGCCTGCACCAAGTCTGGCCTTTGATATGCAAAACTGGGAACGTAGTCACACTTCACAACAATGTTACAAATCAGCTGAGATTTTAAGTGGCAAGGGAGGTTAGGTTTTGTTTTCAGTTTAAAGATTGAGTTTACATAAAGATCTTTGCATTCTTTTTGTAAATGTTGTATGTAATATAAGAAAGGTCTTTTAGAAAGCGTTCAACATCTTAGAGTTTGAGAGACAGATTGTTAGTTAGTGGCTAAATATAATGTACTTATCTCAACCACAGTGCCTTTCTTGCAGCGTTTATATTATACTACAGTTAGTTATGTTAATATATTTTAAAGTCATTTGTTCTTTCCCTAGCTATAATGTGTTCAGTAAAGCCAGATGGAATTCCTCAGCTCTGTAAAACAGATGAAATAGGAGAGCTATGTGTATGTGCTATTGCAACGGGAACATCATATTATGGACTCTCGGGCATGACCAAAAACACTTTTGAGGTAAGCTGGCAAAAATGCTATGTAAAATACTTCCTTTTTAACTTTCTAAGGGTAATATTTCATATTTCACTTAAGATATTGACAGTAACAATATTAGAATATCAGCAATAATCAGTACTTCTGTTTTGGGACCTTAGCCAGATAATCCTTGCTGAATCCTGTTTCATTAAGTGCAAAAACAGATCGTTCTGTGGGTTTAGTTCTGGCTCTGAGGAGCTTTTTCTTTAATTTTGGAAGAAGATACCAGGTGCTGAAACAGTCACAAGGAAAGCAGCAAGAAGGGCAAAGTTCAAAAGGTAATAATGTGTATCAGCTAGTTGCGTTCAGAATTGAATTGTTGTAAGCAGTAGGAAAGCTTCTGTATGTTCTTAAAAGCAGTCTCCATCATTTCCATAGTCCAGCCTGCATTTAAAAGCCTGCATTTATACAGAAACCTGACAGACACAGCCTTCACTATTCACTACCTGAATAGTGAAGATAACTTTTCCTAATTAGTGCCCCCCACCTGCTTTTATTTGAACAGCTTTAGGTGAAAACTTCTGTGCTTTGTGTGATCTGTCTTCCAGTACATTTCAGCGGCAGCGTAGACTGCTGTATTGACAGCTCTGTTGTACCTGCTCGCTTGTTCTTATTAACCTCTGTTGAAGCTGCTATGAAATGGTGGACAAATGAGAGAAACAATGAAAAATATTCAGCCGACACTTTTATTCATTCATGTTCTCATTATTTTCTCTAAATATTTGAGGAAAATTTAAGAAAAGTGTATTTACATTTCTGATAACAAATGCTCTTTCTAATATTACCATATTTTATGGACTACATGTGGCTAATATCTCCTGCAAAATGGTTTCAGCTTTCCTTATGCAGAACTGAATAATGTAAACATGATACATTAAATAATTAATGGATGTTGATAGATATAATTCTCCATTCTGCTACTGATGCCAAGAATCCTACTATGCTATTGTGACCTGAGATTTGTAGATCGCTGATTACTGTGCTACAAGAGCAATTAGCAGTACCCATTGTGAATGATAA
Organism: Excalfactoria chinensis; assembly: GCF_039878825.1. Taxonomy (NCBI): domain Eukaryota; kingdom Metazoa; phylum Chordata; class Aves; order Galliformes; family Phasianidae; genus Excalfactoria; species Excalfactoria chinensis. The sequence goes on from NC_092826.1 coordinate 132,381,404, forward strand.
TCCCAGATTTGACGTATTTCAGGATAGAAAGGTACTTACATTCATTCTGGAGTACTTGCTGTAATTATAAGATCATTCATAATTCATAACTGGGTCTGCAGTTGAACAGCACATTTAGAGTTATTCCAAATGGTAAGCAAATAAATTACCACTGAGTCAGCAAGAGTACTCACTTTTGAAGTTGAGCGTGTTCTTAAGAACTCTCATCAAGTGCGACTCCCTTCTCTTTTATGGTGTAATTTGTGTTGCAGGTAACAGTCTGAGGTTTGTGTTGCTGAGATGAGTTATGGCTGAGGGTGTGTAAGCTTTAAATCTGATCAGGAGGAGTCACCTGTGAGTGTCTGGCAGCAGAATTTGACCTTTACTTTCAGATGAGCCCTGAAGGACTCTTTGTAGTCATGGTCTTCCACCTGTCATTGTCATAAATATCTTACATTTAGACTATTTCAGTTTTTAAAGGAAAGATACTAGGAACGTGTGCTTGTGTCAGAGTGCAATCCAAGTAGCTCATCTGAAGAATAATGCTGAGCTAGCTGGAATGAGAAAAACAGAATAAATTGTCTTGCGTAGGAAGTATCCCATGGAAGTCATCTACATATTTGGTGTGCAAAAGATTAGTGTTGCTGTATAGGACCGTTTTTTTCATTTTTTGACATTAACAGAGGTTAATGTGAGGATTTAATTGCCCTTAGGTGAAAACATCTGGAGTCATTAAAATACAGTACCTAAAAACAGCTTTACTTCTAGCCTGTTTATTTCTCTTTGCTACATTGATAGCGAGTATGAGATCCTGAAAAGAGCACCTACTCTCATGTTTGCAATTGACTTAGTGAGGTACTCTGTGCATAGCACCTTTGATTAATTTTGCTCAGTGCAACACGTTGTTTTTTTTTTAAATTCAGTACTATTTACCTTGACTGATTGATTGATTGATTTAGGTCAGAAATTATTCACAAGCCGTAGATGGGAAAAATGTATTTGGTAAGAAGAGTGAGACTGAACTTTCCAGACCTCCAATACTGAGAATTATACACTGTAGCTCAGGAGTTTCTCGGTGTTCTGTTTTGGGTTGGAGAAGATAAAAGAGCATCATCAGAGGCTTGTTTACCTTATTCCAAAGGAGCTGTCTGAAAAACCACACCTGAAATACTAAGCAGTATCATTTCAGTGTATAGAATTGAAAACCTGTGTTTCTGTGTCTTACAGGTGTTTCCTATGACCAGTTCTGGTGGCCCTATCACTGAATATCCTTTTATAAGGACTGGACTACTAGGCTTTATAGGACCAGGTGGACTTGTCTTTGTTATTGGCAAAATGGATGGTTTGATGGTTGTCAGTGGAAGAAGACATAACGCTGATGACATTGTAGCAACAGCACTGGCAGTGGAACCGATGAAATTTGTCTACAGGGGAAGGTTTGATCCTTTTTCTTATTTTAAGTAGAAATCTCTATTTTGCTTAGATCAGGTGTAAGAGACCCCAGATGCTCCCAAAAGGCAGTGCCTAATCTGCACAGAGCTTTCTGTTGCTGATAAAATAGGGATGCTGTGAAATTTCTTTGCAGTTTCTTTACATTGCTGTTTATATGGCTAGAGGCAAGAGGCAGCAGCTGAAGACCTAAGTCGTAGATGAGATGGACTTTAAGTATTGAAGACCAAAACCGTCATTTAAAAATCTTCCTGTAGAACAACTGGTTGATTCTGAAGTTGTTGCAATTACTTGTTTCTAAAGTATGGCTGAAGAAGGTGCTTGTGCTGTCAGCTACATAACTGCTTAAATGCAGCCTTGCTGAGACACAAGTTTAGTTCTCTTTTTATCCAGAGAAGGTTTTCTTCTTGAGCTCTGCTATTATTGTGCTCCTACTGTTGAGTTCAGAGCAAGATTCTACATATCTCTTTCAGAAGTTATCTAAAACTGCTGTTGCTTTTTTCCCCTTCAATAAAATGCCTATGAATGCACCAATCCTCTGAATAATAAATGACAAAATCGTTGCTACAGAGGATTAGTTTAGAAGGCAGGATCTTATTGTCAGCTATCCTGGCAATAAATACTCTTTCTTCCTTCTCTCCTATAGAATAGCAGTGTTTTCAGTGAGTGTGCTGCACGATGAAAGGATAGTTATTGTTGCTGAGCAAAGGCCAGATTCCACAGAGGAAGACAGTTTTCAATGGATGAGTAGAGTCCTCCAGGTAATGCTTTTAATGTATGTTTGGAAGCTGCTTTTCCATTTTCTTTTTCTTTTTAAATTGACCATTTAGACCTTCAAAGTAACCCGACGTTTGTGTTTGAGCAATTGGGAGCACAGCTTCAGTCACACTTCCGCCTAGCTAATAAGCACAGAATGAGCTTCTTCTGGGGGACAATTCCTGTCCAGACCCCGTATGTCCAGTGCATAAAACATAACTAAAATGCTGTAAGAAAGCAGGGATGAATTGAGGCAAGTAATAGCAAAAAGACAGTAGCATGCAGTCATGAGAACATAGTAATTCGTTACTACAAGAAGGTAAGGAATGAGTGCATGTATACTTACTGTTAAAAGCTAGCAAAGTCTTGCTAAACAAAGATCAGCACTGCTATTAAGTTGACTTTATCAAAAGTATATATATGTAACTGAACTAGATCTCTGGACTTCTTTTTAATAAATGGGAGAGAATTATGTATTTCTAGTGCACCATGGTAAACTGTTTGAAAAACAGCCTGAAAATGACTATTTCTTTCCACTGCAATGAAGGGAAGGGATTGATTAGCTCAGATGCAGGTTTCTGTGATAAGGCTATCTGCACAGAGGGCATGTATTGCAGGAAATCCCATTCTGGCTGCCCTGGTGGATCACACAAGGCACATACCACCAGGAGAGAGAATAATAAGTTTTAAGAGAGTATGAAGTTTTCTTATCTTGAACAACATGGCGGACACAGACTCTGTGCAAGTTCTGGCATCTCTAATCAGTTTTCTCAATGAAACAAAAAAATAAAGATCTCAGGTACTCTGTTTACTGCCTGGATTAAATCATTTCAAAAACTAAGCTATCTCATCAGCAGGCAGAAATGCCGGCAGTTTTAAGAAGTTGACTTGTGCCCTTCTTTCAGATGGTTTAGTTCATCAGTGCTCATCCCTGTGAAAAGTCATTCATCCTCTTCAGCATTGTGCCAAGTTCCAGAATGGGAAAGGTGACAGTTTTGAATGATCCGTGACATTTTTTTGGGCTGTGTGCCACAGATTGAGCTATCAAAGTAAACAGTGTGGAGGTCACTCATGTATAACAGCCCTCATCCCACCAGAGTTGGGCATTGCTCTCCATGCACGTCTAGGTGCCACACCGTGGTGTGTTTGGATTTGTTGCTTACCCTGTAACAGTTTTCTTTCAAGCTAATGTCAGGTGAGGGTCCCGTGATTTATCGCTGCTCTTCAGAAGTCTACAAATAACATTATGATGGGGATTTGATGCTTCAGATTTCTGCCAGAAACATGAGACATTGCTTCCTGGCTGTCATGCATATCTAACTGTTGCTCATCTTTAATGTCAGGGGTATGTAGATCAGCAGTGAGGTGATCCTGTACTGTCATGAGATCTACCAGCACTAAAACTGCAATGATTGCAAAACAAGTAACTGCTTTATTATTCTTTACAATCAAATCAATTAAAATAAAGCAAAGAGAAGACAAATGCGTAGCATTATTTAGAGTGACTGTAGAAGTAATCAGTAATTTATTGGTCTTTGCTTAAGTACATAACTATAAATCATTATTTGATTGTCGGATTATAGATTGCATCCTTAAAGCAACAAATGTATGCATTCACATTTCTCATGGTTAAAAATTAAGATGCAAGTTAAGTCAGTTATATTTCTGAACGTTCAACTTCTCATTAGAGATGCTGTCTGTGATTTGATTCCCAGTCTGCTTGGGTGTCAGAAGTTGTTTTTCTAACTCACTGGCTGCAATTTTTGCACCCAATGAAAGATAAATAATTAGTTAAAGTGTGAATGGAATTAAAATCTATGGGCATGCATATTCATGTTTAGCTAGATGAATTACATGGATACTGAACATGACTGATTTATTGAAAGTGATGCAATTGACTCCACTTTTCAGACAGTGAACGTGGTTACTGTGAGATTCAAAAATCTTTATCTTTCAGGTTTGTGTTCAAAAGATTTTGTTTCTAGACAATACTTTTGTAGCTTTCCTTCATGTTCCTTAAGTTCCCATTTCTGCCTGAGGATCTTCTACACAGTAACCAGGGAGCAAAACAGTTTTTATCTTGGCAGATTAAAAATGTATGAGCTGCATCCATCAGTAGCTGCACTGTGATACACGTGCAGCATTCACCGTTTTTCTTTGCTCCACAAGATGGACTGGATGTTAAGTTGATAGGAGCCCTTTGAACGTTAATTCTGAGAAGCGTGCAGGCTCAAATCTGTTTCACATGAGTTCTCAGACAGCCTAGTGATAAATCTCCAGGATACTGCAATCATTCATCTGAGGGATGCGTTTCTTAATAGATTTCCTTGTAGTTGGCACTAGGCTTTTGTATGTCTTTTTTATCTTCTCAAATGAGTGTAACAACGTCAGCCTTACATTTCCATCCACCTGTTCCCAATGAAAGAAACCTCCTTATCGCAGGCACTGCTGAAGTGTCTTTCTCCTGCCAGTTAATTATTAGAGTTGTTTAATGCAGCAATTCAGAACAACACGTTTATTATAATGATGAAAAATTACCCTTTCATTAGAATCGACTTCCTGCTTGTTTTAGGCTATTGACAGTATTCATCAAGTGGGAGTCTACTGCTTAGCTCTGGTACCAGCCAACACACTCCCCAAGACGCCGCTGGGAGGAATACACCTATCAGAAACCAAACAGCTTTTCTTGGAAGGATCGCTGCATCCTTGTAATGTGCTGATGTGTCCCCACACATGTGTAACAAATCTGCCTAAACCAAGGCAAAAACAACCAGGTAAGATGAGTGAGAGCAAAGGAATTGTGACTTATGTGTGCTTATGTGTACAGTAAAGAGTGAAATCAAGTAACTGTTAATGTAGGTGAGGATCAGCTCCATCAGCTGTTCATGTTAAGCATACTAGGCAGAATTTAGGAAGAGTATGTTCAAAAGAAAAAATGCTGTAAAATGCTCTTCGTTAGTAAGGGTGAATTTTCTGCTGCTCTAAAAGGTACTTGGACCACAGCTGAAGTTCTTCACGTAGTCCTGGTCACTTGTGTTTGAAGTATATGAACCAAGTCTGAAACAGAGAAACAGCCTGCAGATGAACCACGTTTATAAAACAGTAGTAGAGAGGAAGAAGATAGTTGACAGTAAATAACAAAGTTAGAAGAATAACAAGTAGTTAAAAATGAGTTGTGAATCAAGGGAAACCAAGAAGTTGGATACGTTTTTTTTTTTACCTTAGGAGGGAGATTCTGCATTATTCTTACAGTAGGTATATCTGAGGGGAAAACCAAACTAGTTTTAAGATTAGCTCTACAGTTAAATATGTATATAGTAGAGATGGGGTGAATCCAGGCCTGTCTTCCAGGTACATCAACCAAAATTTGTATCAACAGAGATATGCTCAAGGTTTTGTGCTGTGGAGGGAAATGAGGGAAATTTGTAGTACAAAAGAAATACAAATAATTTCCAGCCACAACCAAAGAATTTTTATTACATTTAACACATCTCCAATTTATTCTAGAAATTGGCCCTGCCTCTGTGATGGTGGGGAACTTGGTCTCTGGAAAAAGAATTGCCCAGGCCAGTGGTAGAGATTTGGGGCAAATAGAAGATAATGATCAAGCCAGAAAGGTAAGTAGAACTTTTCTAACATGTCTTCTATTTTATTTAATTAGCAACAGGAGACATAGCAGTATATAGGTCATATTATTATTTCAGAATTGGTTTATTACATGTTACTACTAACAAACTAACACATTTTAAGACTCGTTATATAAATAAATATAAAATAGACATGAGGAGATCATTGCTTTTCACGTGCATGCGCTGTTTGACGGGGATACATGGGACAACAGAAAACACATGGTAGGCTGCAGTAATAGGACTTGTATCAGAAATCACCTTCTATTACATCTTCATTACTGAGTAGAGTGGAGTCCAAGGAATCTAATTTGCATATATGGCCATGACCTTTTCTTTTTAAGTTATTATTTTGATTCTGTTTCAATTCAGGTCTTTAGGGAGCTTATGTGAGTAATAAAATTAATAAATTCTAAACTGTATCTGTCTGTATGTCTATATGTGTGTTTATAGTAAGAGAAAGGAGTAAGATTAAGAACAAAAATTGGGCTTAAATTCTGAGAGATTACTAAGAAGTTCTTTATTGTTTTGAAAGTATATATAGAATGTATCACCATCTCAGCAGTGACCTAAGTTCCTGCTGTGTCAGAGCACCTTGCTATAAATATGTGTGATGATAAGAGAATCAATTCATGTTTAGTGTTTCACAGTTGTCGACATAAAACTTAGAATATAAATAGGAGAGATAAATTCACAAAAAAATCAATGTGTTTTTTAAAGCTGGGAAATTGTTTAGTGCCATGACTGTCGCTCTTCTTTCTTTTAGTTCCTCTTCCTCTCAGAAGTTTTACAGTGGAGAGCTCAGACCACTCCCGACCATGTGCTTTACACACTACTTAACTGCAGGGTAAGCAGTGCTGACCGGTGCTCTGACAAGCTGCAGTGTGGCAAGTGACATGCTGGTGTTCCAGCTCCACCTCCTTGCACTGTGTCTGGATGTGGCTCTTTCTGTTTCTTTTTCCGCTAATACCCAGCTGCTATATTTAGTGTCTGTGGAGGCAGAGAGGAAAAGAGGATAATAATTGCCGAGTGTCAAAATACAGATTGCTTTTGTATCAGGCACCCCATCTTATACATGTCTCATTTCTTTTTCTATCACATACATGTGGGTGAGCTGCAACTGCAAATCTATTTCAATACTCTTCATTCTGGTACTGAAGAGTAGTCCTTAGTACTGCTCACAGTCTTGGTTTCTAATTTGAAAAGCACAAGCTTGATGAAATCAAAGCACTTTTTCTACATAAAGTGATGATTATTGGTTTTGAGAATGGGCCATCTGCAAGGAGATGCAAGAATGGGGAAGGGATTTAAAGAGAAGAGATGTGTTCAGAATCCAGCCGTGTCTGCAGAGGATCACTTGTACGTCTCTCTGCATATCTTGATGCCAGGCTGACCATCAAAAATGAATTACTTCATATCAAAAGGTGCAGAGCTCAAGTTTACTGAGAGTGGGTGATGACAGGCTTCATAGGCAATTGTAGATGTACTTACAGGATATGCTCCCCTAGCCCGTATTACAGTGGTGGTATGGAAGTTCAGTTTGAGGCTACAGATGAGTCATTAAGCTAATCTGTTTTAATTCAGAGCAGTAGCTAGCATTATGTGAAGACTTCCATTGTTACAGACAATGGTGAAGTACTAATTTAGTTATCTGCAACAAAACAGAAAAGCTGAGAAATAATGCCGTTCATACATGCAGTATTACAACATCGAATGAGTGGATTGTTCTGTCCTGTAAGTGAGGAGCAGAGATGCTATGAGAAAGAAACAGTGCTGTCCCATCTCCTCCACACAAGCTGTTGTTTTTGAGTTTTAAATAATACCAGTCTTTGCATGCTGGCAGAAGGGTTCAGACAGTGTGAGGGAAGGATACAGTGTGAGAATGAGGATTAATGAAATAATTGATTGTTCCTTAGAAGTGAAAAACAGTTCAGTTTTGAAATTCAGTTTCTCTGCTCCTTTAATACTCCCAGTGTGGAATATGTCCTCGTGTGAAATCCAAGAGGTTTATTGTTTTATGGAGAGATTCAGTGTCTAATGGAAAGGAGAGACAGGGCTGCTGAGTTTTAGCCTAAGCAAATTTTATTACCCATCTTGAATCGTAGTTCATTTGTAACTTTTCCCTTTTTGTCTTCCTTTCATCTTGTATGTACATATTGGTAAGGTAACAGTCATCTCCACTCACCCGTGATTCTTCACCAACAGTAGAATTCTTCCCAGCACTTCATATAAACACCGCTTTTCTACCTGTGCACTGCAGCAAGTGCCAGAGTTCTTAATTGAGCTTTGCCCAAAAATGCGTGATTTGCAGAATTTTTAGAAAGGAATAGAATTCCTTTCTGTGTCAATAAGGCTTGTGGTTCTCATGGATGTGGGGTAGCAAAAGGATCCATCTCCCCCTGACTATTGAATGTCTACTGTGAGCAGCTACTCAGACGTTGGGTTTCTTTGGCCGTGCCTAGGGCTGGTCAGTTGGAACAGTCCGTATGGTTGCATGTTGCAACAGTTGGAACAGTCCGTATGGTTGCGCACGCTCCGCTGGGTGAAGAACTGGTTGAATGGCCGGGCCCAGAGAGTTGTGGTCAATGGAGTGGAAACCAGTTGGCGGCCGGTCACAAGTGGCATCCCCCAGGGCTCGGTGCTTGGGCTGCTTCTGTTTAACATCTTCATTGATGATTTGGATGAGGGGATTGAGTGCACCCTCAGTAAGTTCGCAGACGACACTAAGCTGGGAGGGAGTGTTGATCTGCCTGAGGGGAGAAGGGCACTACAGAGGGACCTGGATAGACTTGATCTATGGGCCAAGGTTAATGGAATGAGTTTCAACAGGGCCAAGTGTCGGGTCCTGCATTTTGGTCATAACAACCCCAGACAACCCTACAGGCTTGGGGAGGTGTGGCTGGAAAGCTCCCAGACGGAAAGGGACCTTGGTGTGCTGATGGACAGTCAGCTGAATATGAGCCAGCAGTGTGCCCAGGTGGCCAAGAGGGCCAGTGGCATCCTGGCTTGTATCAGGAATGGTGTGGTGAGCAGGACTAAGGAAGTCATCCTGCCCCTGTACTCAGCATTGGTGAGGCCTCACCTCGAGTACTGTGTCCAGTTTTGGGCACCTCAGCACAAGAAGGACATGGAGGTACTGGAGCAGGTCCAGAGAAGGGCAACGAGGCTCGTTAAGGGCTTGGAGAATCAGCCCTACGAGGAGAGACTAAGGAAGCTGGGGCTGTTTAGTCTGAGGAAGAGGAGACTGAGGGGAGACCTTATTGCCGTCTTCCAGTACCTGAAAGGTTCTTACAGTGAGAGTGGGGCAGGTCTCTTCTCACTAGTGACATGTGACAGGACGAGGGGAAATGGCCTCAAGTTGCGCCAGGGCAAGTTTAGGTTGGATATTAGAAAGAACTTATTTACAGAAAGGGTGGTTAGGTACTGGAATGGGCTCCCCAAGGAGGTGGTTGAATCGCCATCCCTGGATGTGTTTAAGAGCCGTTTGGATGTGGTACTCAGGGATATGATTTAGCAGAGGTTTGTTGTTGTGGTGTTGTTTCGTGGTTGTTTTTTAAGAGATAGGCTACTGGTTAGGCTGCGGTTGGACTTGATGATCTTCAAGGTCTTTTCCAACCTGAGTAATTCTATGATTCTATGATTCTGTGTATCCTTAGAAAAAGTTCTCATAGTAGAACAATCCAGAAAACCTATCAAAATTGCCTGAAATGCATTTTTCCCCCGTTAGCTTAAGCTCTTCCTTGACTGTGTTTGAGGTGTGACGTTTCTAAATGCCAAGTGCTGCATGATAACATGCTGTGACCCTACTTCCAGATCTTTCTCCAGCTGCTCTCTCTCCTCTCTGAAGCTTGTGATCGATATGTACTGTGGTGGTGTGAGGGGTTGTGCTGATGAATGGAAATCAGCTGTCAAGTCAAATCCTTAGCATTTCTTGCCCTGTGTTAATATAATTCGAAGAACATTTCTGTAAAACAGAAAACCTTATTACTAGCGTGATGCGGTATTTTTTTTAATTGTGTTGCATTGCATTTTTGATGCACTGACTTTTTAGAAGAATATGTTAGCTTTTTATTTTTCCTATTGGTTTATTAAGCTTCTCTTTTTCAAGTGCTTGTGATATGTGGCAGGTGTATCACAGCAGTGGTGGAGGCTGAAATCCTCTTTCTCCCCAGAGGAGGTACAGGAGAGCATCCTTTTCCCATGCTGCCCCGTCTCTTTACTTCAGCCCATACCTGGCCTGACCAGCTCTAGTAGCAGTCAGTCTCCTGATTGCTTGTTTATTCTTTGGCTTCTCCAGAGTTGTCAGCTCTGGCAGTGAATTCTGTGATACATACACATACATTTCTCTATATGTATGTTTGTGTGTATGCATATATCTATCTCGTAAGAGAGTGCAAGAATTCAGTTTAAAACCCTTTGTCCATTTGGCAATTTTGGAGCGGTGCTATCTGAGTTGAATTGACAAACTCTGGATATTGTCTTTTTCTTTTTTTTGCTTACTGACCAGAGTTATTTAAATTCAATAAATGTCTTTTCTCTTTCATTTATATGCATGTGTGTAGCTTTTGTTCTAGACTAATTCCTTTCCCCTGTCACAAAGCATTGTTTTCTCTGATGCCTTTTGTCTCATCTATGAAAGTGTTTCCCCCGTGCCATTTGGTTTCATTCTGAGGTGCAGACAATGAGATGCAGTTTTCAGGGTTGCTCTCTGCAGATCCTCTGGATTGCTGCATAAGACCACAAAAGCACTTTCCTGGCTGTAGCAGGAATGCTGCATGTGTAGAAAGAGAAGGAGTACAGTTTACGTGAGCATGGCATTGGCATGCTACTGTGACTTCCTTGGTTAGAAAGGAAGCACTTTTGAGGACACTTAGTACAGAGAGAGGAATGGAGAATGTTCCTTTCCTTGACAAACATCCTTTTTCCCTCCAGCTACAGTTTGGCATCAGACTGAAAGTTTCTTTAATTAAGGTGACTGTGTGACATACTGTGGATTTAGGAAACTGCAGCACCTCATCCAGTAGCTTCTACTCTGCAGAGGAGAACAAAAATCAATGCAGCACATTGTCGTCTGTGACATTTATCTTTCTTCCTGTGCAGGGAACAATAGCCAACTCATTAACGTGTGTCCAGCTACATAAGCGAGCAGAGAAGATAGCCGTCATGCTGATGGAAAGGGGGCATTTGCAAGATGGAGACCATGTGGCTTTGGTTTACCCACCAGGTAAAGAGCCGTGTTCAGTGCCTTGATGCTCCCTAAAGTATATCATGAGCTTGTAGAACAGTACAGCACAGGTTTTACCAGCCTGTGAACCAGGTGAACTGGCAATACAAAATCTTTGTCCTATGTGCATTTCTCTGAACTTAATTGAACTTAAAGGTTTTCCCTTCGTGTATGTGTATGAACATAGATACTATATTCGATGGGTTCAGATTAAGATTAAGCGGTACTTTTAAAACCCCTCTTGTATAAGCAGTCAAATCTAAACATTAATTCACTGCTTTACTTTCAGTTTGCTTGAAACATGCTATTTTATGAGCACGTGGGTCTGCTAAAATATTCCATCTGCTGAATGTTCTTAGGTTCACCTGTCAAATCCCCTTTTGAACGTACTGCATTTCATAAGGATAAAGCAGCAATTTCTGCAAAGTAATTAACCTTTTTAGAGCAGAAATATGATAAATAGCGGATGATTAAGAAATGCCCCAAAATAATCAGTATTTTGTATATATGCAGATCGTTTCCACATACACAGCTCTGTGGTTTGATTTTTTTCTACTATGACATAAGGACTTTAAGCTTGCATTAACCAGTACCATCTTTGCCATTTGCTTAAAGTTATTTCTGATCTAGTGCTGCTCTTTTATCTTCAGCATTTTGTGCGTCTTGATGAAATAAACAGTCTCATTTTAAGTCTGGATTGTGATATTTCAGTTGAAAGAGACTGCAAGATAATGGTTAAATCATTATCACTTTTAAGCAGTTTCTCAGTGATTAATATGAGAAATCCTTTTCCACAAAATAAATGTGTATTTTAAATTTAAGGTTTTATTTCCTGCATTTCTCTTGCCCTGCATAAATCACATTATCAGAGGAACAATAAACCTGTCTGTACTCCAGATCCGTTTCCAGTGGAATAGTAAACCAGTCCCCATTGTTATCTTGGCACAGCTTGTGTACAGAACGAGAGAACTATCAAGCAGAAGTCACGGGGTCTTTGTGCCGTTGTCAGCTCAGCTTCCTTCTATGGCCTGGTGTGTCCACAATCTGACACCTGCAGTCAATGTTTATAGAGATGAATGCTTAGTTTTATGTTAGGAGCAGGCATTCAAAACCAAGGGTCCATTTTTGATTGTGAAATTTCAGGTAGACAAGTCAAAGCTGTGTATCTGAAATTAAAAATAGCATGAGAAAGAAAAAGTCTAACAAGCCTTCAGAGGTTCCTTATGCAACTGATAGGAACAAACATAACATTTCCTTATCCTTTTGCTGGGACACCCCACTTCTAGAAACTCATTTGAGTGTAAATGAAATTTAGGAAGATGATTCATCTGTAGAAATCAGTCTTTTTACTAGTTACTTCCTGATCCTGAAAGTAGAGCTCACCGAAATGATGATATCTGGCTTCAGCTTTGTGTGTCGTTGATGGTTTTTCATGCTCAGGAGAACAGTGCAATTGAAAGTAATCAGTGAAGCTGAACAAATACTGACAAGGGGCTGAAAAAGAAGTCTGTTAAAGGACTTAGTCACTCATTTAACCTTCTGAGTTGAGTCCCAAATAATGTTTATGCTGACACAGATGTCTGTGATGAAATGATTTGATTTTCAGGGGAGGATTTTTGTTTTGTTCTTCATGCAGGAATAGACCTGATTGCCGCATTTTATGGTTGCCTGTATGCAGGCTGTGTGCCAATAACAGTTCGACCTCCGCATCCCCAGAACATAGCGACGACGTTACCTACGGTGAAGATGATTGTGGAGGTGAGCAGGCATCTGGAAGTGCATGAGCAGCTGAAATGGGCAGTGGACTTGTGTAGTGTTTGGGAACAGAATAAATGGGTTACTGTTAAATGGGTGATAATGAGTTACAGTTAAATAGGTGATGTAGATTGAGGGGTTGTATTCCTTCCAGAACTTCAAGATTTCAGTATGTTTCAGAGTCAGTGTTGTTTGGCAGCATGCAACTCCTGACTTCAACAGTCAGCATTTTTATGCTGTTGTGCTACATCCAGGAAATAGAGCAATATGCCAAGCATGGTAGGATTCCCCACCTGGCAGTGCTACACTCAGCATCAATAAAAATCCCAATGGGAAAGCTTTTGCCAATGGAAAGCTTAGCTTGGCTCATGCTGAACTCTGCAAACCCAATTGTTTTGCAGTTTGAAGCAATTACAAAGTTCTGTTGTGAAGATACTGGTTGGTGTTTCTGTTTTTGTCCAGGGAAGTATTACTCTGGCCTTTTATTTACTACTTTATTCTGGTATTTTGGCCTCACCTGAGCACATTTTATCTCTGATGCTCATGAGTAACTGCATTTCCAATCTGTTGAATGGAATTCCAAATCTCTGAAATAACAGAATTTGAAAGAAATGTGATTTAATTGATGATTTCAGCTAGCGATAGTTATAATTTGGTTCTTTCCTCACTGTATCAGATGCCTCAAAATGTCAGTAGAGGTATGAGAAAATGGCCTGTTGTCTTCAGGATTCTCATTATTTGTTGTTTTGCCACTTGGTGCTTTTAAGCATCATCTGTTAAAGTTATAGAAGTGGGGTAAAATGAGTTACATTGTTTCTCCTGGTTCTCCTTTGATGTCTAATAGGCAAACCAGGTCTGACTGGTTTCTCACTGAATAAGTGGGGCAGGTCTAAGGACTTGCAAGCATTTTCTCTTAAAGACACCAAGTCAAGACTGACTATAAATAAAATAATGGTAATAATTAGTGATATTAATGCCAATCTGTCTTAAAAACCTCTCAGCTCTGTTTTGCACAACTTTTCTTTCATTTTGGAGAGGGATGACCTTGTGGAAATTAGAATATTGAGGTTTTTATAATCAGAAAGAAATATTCTTGTAGTTGCTACTAAAATATCTTTTTAAATGCATCTAAAAGGAGAGCAGCTTCAGCATGTAGCATCTAAAATTCGGAGCAGATGGTAGTTACAGTAAATTCTCCATTCCTTAGTGGAACTTTAACTTAGAGTTACCTCTGACAATATCAGAAGAATTACGAATGCTTTATTACCAGCACTAGTGTCAGGAATATATGACTAACGTAAAATTGACTAAAGATAGTAAAAATGCTCATATAAGTGTCAGGCTGGGTTTTGGTTTATGTTAAAATATTGTTTATAAACCAAGATATATTATCTTGATATAGGAAATGTTCTGGTCACAGTCTTCTGTACTGGCATCCTGGGTTGATAAGTGATATAATGTACTGGAACAGTCACATTCTCACTGCTAAGGTGCCTTTAGTTTCATTACAATACTCTGCTGCTCAAAGTGCAATTTTAATGTAATTTGTAAAACTCATATGGCTTTGTTTGCTTTGTGAGCTGAATTTTTTGTGGATCTTTTCACCTCCTGATTAGAAAATATAAGACTAATATATCTGTGTCCTGTTCTGGCATAAAACAAGTCATGGTCTTGCTCATTTTGAGAAGAATTAATCAGCATCCCATTGTGTTATTACTTGTTTGTTCAATTCCTAGGTGAGCCGCTCTGCTTGCTTAATGACTACACAATTAATATGTAAATTGTTACGATCGCGAGAGGCGGCAGCGGCAGTGGATGTCAGAACGTGGCCTCCAGTACTAGATACAGGTGAGTGCCAAGGCTAGGGCTCTGCTGTCTTTTTGTCATTATTTGTCAAGCATTGAGAGGTCTTTCTGTCACTGGAGTCAGATAAATACATTCATTCTTTATTTTCACCAGATGACTTGCCAAAGAAACGGCCTGCACAGATCTACAAACCTTCAAACCCTGAAACACTTGCTTACCTAGACTTCAGTGTCTCCACAACTGGAATGCTAGCAGGGGTAAAGGTAGGAGCTTCTTTTAACAGCTGGCATTCCTGCTCCCATGCCTGGCTGGCAGGTAGTACATTGCTGCATATTTGTAAATTCTATTGATTTTTGTTAATAGAAGTTGAACTGCTTCCTTCCTTACAGTCATTATTTGATTACTTTAAATTGGCTTTATTGGCTTTTCCATACTGCTGTCCATTGTGCAGGAAGTTTTTAGCTCTTCTCCTGCTCCAACATGCCTGCAGATAGCCTAATAGCTTGTCTGCCTGAAACATTCTTTAATGGAAGCATCTATTCACTCTGTTTTATGAAGGAAATGAGATTCAGTTGTCCCTCTTCTAATTTGCTCCAGTGCCCATCTATTGTTTGTTCCTCATTGCAGCCTAACTGCTGGCCATTGGTTTTGAATATTCTCTTATTCATTTAATTAAGGGAACTCTTACATTTCTGGTATATTTAACTCGTACAAGATTAACGTAATCAGCAAACTGTGTTTGTGTAGTTGATAAGCTTTGGCATGTTGAGCTTTTTAAATCTCTGTTTTGACATTTTCTCCAACATTCAACACGGTTTATCAAAGCTGTTTTTTCTGTCTTGTAACATGTGTGTTATTCCAATGTTGGTTTCAGCAATGCACAGGCAGAGGTAAAATCCCTCTCGTATTATTATCTGTTACTTCCTTACTCCTATCTGTCACATATCCAAGGACTATGATTACTTTGACATCATCCATCTATTTTCAGGAACTGTAAGAAAACAGATCTGTTAACAAAGAAAGCATTGTTTACCCAATTTGAAGCACAAAGTGAAGTGACCTGCCCAAGGTTGACTAATGGCTAAATGGCTGAACTGGCTTATGGTTATGTATCAGACACTCCTAGATTGGTATCATCTAACCTGAGATGATGAGCTACCATACCTACTAGACATGGACAAGTCTTTGGGCTCCTCAATAGTTAACAGACAGAAGCAGAGACTTTCAGAGTGTAATTCCTCTGGTTTATTTGAAACATCTATTTTTGAATTGAAGCGAATGTCATTTAAGTCTTCATTTCCTCAACAGGGAGTCTTAAATGATTGTTTGAGACATATTCATCTGTATTAAATCAGATCTGAATTCCACCTTATCAGACCCATAGAACTGACTACTAATTATACAAAGTCAATATTGGGAGACCTTTAAGTCAAGGCCAGGGCAAGGTGAAGAATTTAATGTGGCTAAAAGGAAATGCAGATAAATGTCTCATGGAGTTCTTGATTAGCCCCAGATATCTGAGTCATAAACCCTCCAGATCGCTAATTCAGCAAGTTGATATAAATAGTGCCATCTACGAGATCATTGCCAGTGATTCATTAATTATGGATGGATAACCAGAGGCCACAAGGCTTGTCATAATGCAGTGGTGATTAATCAAAAAACAATGGCTAAACAATTTACATGGCTTCTGAAAAGCTGTTAGATGTTTTATAGTCACTTTGGAAGTAGTAAATTCCACACAGGTTTACTTTCAGCTTTCTCCCTAGCTTGAGCCCAGTAAGGTGTAAAAAAAATCACAGAATAACACTGGTTGTCTTGCAGGGTTCAGTTTAATCCTCTATGGAAAAAACAATCTTGACTGAGCTAAAGAAGAATTAATCTCTTCAAACTGCAGACATTCACAGTGTAGACACCTGTTTTGAGCTGGTCTTTGTGCATCACATGGAGCACGTCCAGCTTCAGTTAAGGCGTTCACAGACAGCAGAGAAAAAGTAACTTCTTGGGTGACTTCATTCTATTTATTAAGGATCAAATAAATTTTACCTATCAGGTGCTTGTTTTCCCCTGCTGACTGTAATAGCGTTTAAGGAAACTAGGCCAATATGTAGCAGAGATCAAAGATTAGATGAATTAAAGCCTATCGAGGCTGTCCTTCTAACACAGGGGTGCTTTTGGCTACTAGCAGAGAGGACAAGGATTAAAAGAAGTTATTGTGTTCCCACTGTAGTTTGAACTATTAAGCCAGAATGGGCGAGTCTGTAGGAAACTTCCTAACACAGTTGTACTAAGATGTTGTCAATAAGGAGGTTTGAAATTACTAGGAAAAATGCATCAGAAAAATATCTTTTTGATGAGTGTTTTTGTTTCATTTTTCCACTGGCTTTATCTCGGAGAGCTCTCAAGATTAAACAAAGAAACAAAAAGGCTGTTTCTCAGCCAGCAGCAGGTTAACAAAGACATTTTACAGGATGTTTAGTGTCTGTTGGAGGCTGCTGAATGATTTGCTTCTCACTCCCATTTTGCATACAAAAACCTCTCTAATTTAAGAATGTATTGACAATATTCTGTCTTTATTGTATAAGTACCTCCTTTGAAATATATGACTGAAGATCAACAGAGTACTTCAAATTATATTCATGTCCTGCAGTCATTCATGCCTTTGTTCCTCCAGAAAATTTAGCTCATTATCGTTAGGTTTGCATACAGCTTAGAGCGCATCTTTAAACCACACACAGCTTTCTCCATAAAACACTTCAAAATTATCATTCTTTCTGTCTCTCCATCTCTTTCGTGGTTATTTGGATGTCCTCGTGAAGGAAAATTTGTTTTCTTAGTTATAAATTACTTGTGTATTTACACTGAGCACAAAGTCAATATTTATCTGTTTTCTTCATCCTGTAACTGATTTAACACTTGGCTCAGTTTGGGAATGAGTCTTCTGAGTGATATAGTTGATCATTTTAATTACTTTGCTGTTGTCTTTCAGATGTCTCATGCAGCCACTAGTGCCTTTTGTCGTTCTATTAAGCTGCAGTGTGAGCTTTATCCCTCCAGAGAAGTTGCTATCTGTCTGGATCCGTACTGTGGACTTGGGTTTGTCCTCTGGTGCCTCTGCAGGTGAGGTTTCTCCCCAACCTTTTAAAATATCACTTCCATTGTGCTATAACACAACAATCAGGATGGGAGGAACAGATAGTACCTCAGGGACTATCACAGGCAATTAGAATTGCCAGGAGCTGTATGGAGAATGCTGTGCAGAGAATACACTTGCTTTGAGTGGGGCATGGCTGCAGGTATTTAAGGCTGAGGAGTGCAGAGCATCAGCATGCCTGTTCATTGAGCTCCTGCTGTTTCACTGCTCTTTCTGCTGAGTCTGACGCGTTTTATTTGATGAGGACAGTACTCTACCAAGGTAGCTTTAAGGAAGTGGTTTCCTGGTTTCCTCTTTTTCATTCTGTAATCTGAAAGCACGGGTGGATATTGGGGGACTTCCTCATTTTTGAGGCACACGGATGTGATTTTTTTATAGCATTGTGTAAGAGTGTTTTATTACAGAAGGTATTTGTATGGCAATAGCATATATAGCTATAAAAAAATACATCTTGTTAAATGTGAATCAGCTTTTTTATGAAGAGGAATTGTAGAAATTGAACAGTTCTGTCAATCTCTGTGCTCCAGGAGGTTACAGTTCAGCACTGAAAGCAGTTCCATTGATTTTTATTTTATTTTATTTTATTTTTTAATTCTTCTTTTGATTTTTCTAAGACAGCTGAGTTGATGTAGAGGCAGAAGGGACGAGCTGTGGGAATGTTAATAGACCATAGTTTTATGAAGACATCTCAGGCTGCAGCAGTCCAGCATCTTTATCCATGGAAAGTTCTTTGGTATTAACAGTACTGCTGGTTTTAGTTACTGAAATCAAGATAACCCAGGGCAGTAAAAGTGCCGCAGCTCTGGATAAGAACTGCTGCAGCAATTTATTTTCAGCAAGTGTTGCTCATTTAAAAGCACTCTACTGGCACTGTCATTGCCCTTGCCTTTTCAAACATATTCATATTAAGTATGAAATGGGCCAAAGGTTAACAGCATTTATTATCCTGTTCATCGGTAGTCCTTAGCTTAGCTTAAACTATACTTGCTCTAATGCTACTTCTTGTTTTGAAAGTGTTATTCCAGTGTCTTGTTTTCGTAGTCCAGAAATACTGAAGATTTAAAAAAGATTTCCACAAAGTTGAGACTTTTAAGTAAATCACTCTGTAAATTATTTTTTTTAATAAATATTGATATGTTGAAGTCAGCTGCATATTTATTCTATAGATTCATGTGTCAGCAATGTTAGACCTTTCCTGTGCTGGGCTGTCAGATTCATTGGCAAAGATAAATCTGCT
Organism: Excalfactoria chinensis; assembly: GCF_039878825.1. Taxonomy (NCBI): domain Eukaryota; kingdom Metazoa; phylum Chordata; class Aves; order Galliformes; family Phasianidae; genus Excalfactoria; species Excalfactoria chinensis. Next base: position 132,400,390 of record NC_092826.1, read on the forward strand.
GAGATGCATTCACTAAGTTAAGGCTATGGAAGGACTGTAGAGCACTATGGTTATCCCAGCTAAGGGATAGGGGGGTAATTCAGCTAAGGAGGATGGGGTAATGTCTGACATGGAACATCCAGTAATAACTTCTATGTAACATCATTATATAGCCATAGAATATAGATAAATATTGGTGTCAAAAAAACTGAATATGTTGTGATGTGTGCAAAACTCATTGATACAGAAATTCTTGTTTATTTCAGAGAACAATATTTGGAATGAGCAAGCATTTGCTGCTCTTAGGTCCTTATCAATACTGATAATGTCAGCCTTCTGCAGAATTTTGACTATGAACAAGGCAGCAGACCTCTGGGAGAAAGAATCGAGGTCTGTGATACTCTATAAAATAGAAGATTTCATACCATTTTCAAAGAAAAGAAAGGAAAATAAGGAGCTGAAGGAACTGAAATCAGGGCAACACTCTAATCTTGTGAACCATTGTGTCAATCTCTTCTTTGTCACTGATTCTGTTCCCGTAAAACCAGAAAGATTGCAGGCTGCTCAAACTCTGGCTGTCATTTAAAGAAAGCTGACATCAGATACGGCTTCATTAATTCTTCTTACAAACTGAATTTCCATTTCATTACTATTTTAGAAATGGGTATTATTTGATGTGTTCTGTAATAGCAAAAAGATACATCCTGGAGCTTATTAGAATCTTACTTTTTATAACTTAAAACTTTGCAGTTTAACCTTTGTAGTTTGGCATACCAAAATACTTCCCAACATTTTTCAACCCAGATTCTACCTCAGAGGATTCTACTGGAAAGATAAGGTTGTCTGTCACCAGTGCCATTAGCTAAATTAATACTTCTTATGGCACATGGAAATGAAGTCAGATCTTAATTTTTCATCAGCTGTGGGGTTTTGAGAGTTAAATAGGAACTTTTTGTTTTAGGAACCCAGCAGGAAGAGAAAGCAACCAACTCTACTGGCTGCAGTTGAAATGAGCAGTACATTTGAGTTCCTTTGTTAACTAGACTGAAGGAAGCATTGACAGAGCAATGAAAGAAAAACTAATGTTTCGTCCTCATTGTAGGTGCTTAAACATTGTTCTGGCCTGCTCCTATGTAGTGTCACAGAATGTTCCAATCTGTGAGGTCAAAGCTGCTTAGGAAAGCTGTTGGAGCATGGAGCCAGACCTTTGGTAGGTTTGGAATATATTGCATAGTTTTGCAAAGTTTTTTCAATGTATTTATTATTTTATGGCCTGAAAGGTATAAAATAATAAAGAAAAGAAACCTTGCAAAGCAGAGCAATACATTTAAAAACTGGGGTTTACCAGATTTCCTCTAAACTGGCTGTGTGCTCCAGCAGGGCTTCCTTGAAACCTTTGTCACAGAACAGAATGACAGCAGTCATCAGCACTATGTGAGATCTATCTAGATAGATCTATCTATCCAGACTTTCTCATTTTAGCAGCTTGTTACTGACAACTCAATTTAAAAATATTCTATTTTTTCATTTTTCTCTTTTAATTGTGTTATTTATCCATTCTGAGAGGCTAGTCAGAATATTCTAACTTTCCTTGCTTTATATTTTAAAGATATCATATGCTTTAAAAGTTGTAAATATCTTTCAATGTACAAATAAGTGAAACTAAGTCAAAATGCTCAGATACATTTCCTGAAATTAAGATGTCCCTGTCTTAATGCTGATTACTGTGGAGCAGAATAGAAAGTTCTACAGCTCACTGGTAAGGATATACTTAACTGATAGTTGCCAAGTGATGCAGCGTAACAAGAATTCTCCCTCCATCGTACTCACAGGATGGTTCTACACTGAAAAACAGAATTATTCCAAAATGAAAATTATCAAAATTAATAATTTTAAATAAATTATATATTAGTAATACTCAGAAACCGTGATTATAACAGTACAAGTGAGTAAGACTCAAAATAGGCCAGAGGAACTGGACTTTCCAGTCTGCAGTGGCAATGGGTGCTATTAAATTGTCCTAGGAAAGCTTTCCAGGTAAGGTTTGATGAAGTGACTTCCTTCTGTCCCAATCCTGCTGCACAATCCATAGCCACAAGCAGCCAGTGATTTATCAGAGTAGTTTCTGCAACAGGAGACCTTGAGGTTTCTTGTTAAACAAGCAGGTGGGGCTGTGCAAGATGTAAGGAAGTGAAAAATTAGCAGAAAAATTGCAGTTTACAGAACTTTGGTTTGCCAGGCTAACCTGAACGTATCTACCAGCCATGAGAATTTCGCCAAATTTCCAGCCTACACATACCAGATTAAAGGCAGGTTTACATAAAGAAGCCCAAATAAATGCCACATCAGAAAATAATAATACTGGCATAGGAAATGCAGGATATGGACATAGCCATGTATCAGTGATTGCAGAGTTCATAACTGGTTCAGGAATCTAACAGTACATCTGCCAGACTCAGAAGTGTGTCAGTTTCCAATGGCTACTGGCCATCTGTGGAAGAGGCAGTTTGCTTTTTCTCTCCATTGCAGTAGGTCTGTTAAACCTATCTTAAGTATAGGAAATTCAAGAGCAACTGAAAGCCCTACTTTATCCTGATACATGAACACAACAGATAACTCCATTGACTTTGCACCTGACTGAAGTCATTAACATGTGTGAGTAACTGGAGCAGGCCCAAGGCTGAGCAATGGCTAACAAATAACTTATAGGACCGCAGTGAACAAGGCTGGTCATGTTTAACTTCGGCCTACATTAGGGTGCCTGCAGTGCCAGTACCCATAGAAATGACACTGATGTCAGTAATATCCAACTTTTGGGGGTGTTAGGCAAGGGCTGAAGGTATCATCAGAGGTCTGTGGAAAACTTTATTTGTTCAAGGCAAGATTGCTGTTCTAAGCTGCTTTTTTTTTTCTTTCTTTCCTACCCCCCCCCCCCCCCCCAACTTCCCCCCTTCCCCCCAAATATAAATTGGAAACAGAGGTATTTATATAAAGCATCTTTGTTTTGGAATGATGCTGAGCACAGATAGGCCTGAGTCCTATGGGCCCAGGTGAGATTATATACCTAGACAGACTCCCCTGTGGCTTATCAACTCTGGTCCAGATGATTGTGGTGGTTTTTCCTCAGTCCCATGCAGATTCCCTCAGCTCACTGACTAATTTCAGCATCTGAAGTATTTGCAAGGTGACTGAATTGTTTTCGGCCCAACCAAATGCCATCAATTGCAAAATACCCGTATCTGTCCCACATCACTAAGAGCAAAATATCACCCCTAGAAATGCAGAAATGAAATGCATATACTTGTAAGACTTGATGCTATCTACCTACCTCCTGCAGTTAGAAAAGCAGCTCATATCACCTGAGAAGGACATCAGAAGTGATGGCAGCAGCAAGTTAATAGCCTGCCAGAGTGCAATTCCAAACTGCAGTTGCCATTTGTCAACATTTATTGTCCTGCTGAATTTTTTTGGAACTATAATAAAACCTCAGACTTTATTGTTAATCGGCCTTAGCACAACATGGGGTAAATCTTTGATTCAATAGAACAGTTAATTGCCAAGATGTCCTTCCAAGCATCTTTGTATGCTGCCAAGCAGCCTGCCAGGCCATGGAACCAGAGTTGTGATCAGATGGTGCTATCATAGCAAAATACATTGTGGTGCTTTTACCTGGAGTATTCTTGTCCTTGGGCAGCCCTTGCACAGTGCAGGCTGACAAGGCTTTTCACTTACTGCCAAATTCCAAAGCTTTGTCCCCCACCTGAATACTCTTTTCCTCTCCATCCCCTGAGGAAGGACAGCATTTCTAAATGATGATCTCCCATCTCAGCTACAATAGCACTTCATTCTGCATCAGCATCCCAAGAGTTGTTTTCACAAGGTGGTTCGGGGATGCTCTCCTTTTTTGTCTTCTTTTCTTGCCTACATATAAAAGTGATGGAGACTGATAAACAGATGTCCCAATCTGTCAGAAAGCCTCTGCAGTTCTGCACTGTCTGCTCCTGTTCTGAGACGTATCTGGAGACAGTTACTCTCGTGGCAACAGATTTCTACAGAAGTGGAATAAATGATCTTGTTTCAGTTCCATTCCAGTGTTTATAGAACTGAATTTTGAAATTGCTCTGACTCTGATTCCTTGTATATTGTTTCAATATGAGAATGGTAATTTTAGCCTCCACAATTTATATTTAAACCCCCAAGTTTTCTTAATATCCCATCTGATCCCTCTTGAGGCTACAATGTTTGTAGTGCTGTTCCTTCTGGAACTAGCAAAATGATGGTGTAACAACCCATCTTTCTTTAACGAAGGTGAGATGGCCCTGTTTGTTCCTTTCTTTGTTTTCAGGATTAGATCTACCATGTGTATATCTGCAACACATCTCTACTATGCCTAGAGTTACACAGAGACAACAATGACAAAAGTTCCTATAGGCTTGAGACCATATCTGGCTTTATGCAGCATCCTTCCTTGAGCAGTCTGCTCAAGCACATAGTCCTCTGCTTGTTTGCTGGTTTTCATACTGAGCAAAGGCCCTGTAATGCTCCACAGTGGTTTGAAAGCACCAGAGTGGTAGACAAGCTTCACCTAGCGATACAAGGGAGGATGTTTTCTTTCTCAGCTTCTCTGCACCAGAACATTAATGACATACAGCATCTCTGGGGTTAATGTGGAAGCATAATGTCTGAAAAATTGCAAGGATATGTGGCTGCCAGGAATGTTTTGTTGCTTGGAGTGATTCACAAAACCTGCACTGTGCTTCTGAGATGAATTCAGGGAGGTGAGCCAAGGCCTGCCTGACATCATGATGGCCAGGTGCTGCATAAACCAGTTCAGCTGTGGAACTGGCATGTTTACTCCAGAAATGTGTCTCTGTGTTACTTCTCCTTCCTCCACCGACTGCTCTAGTGGATCAGGTGATGTGCATGGCTTATTAAACTACAGCTAAGTAGGCAAAGTCTGTGTTGGTGATCAAATTTCCAGGCATGGTATCATCTTTCTGTAGGTTTATGTTGTCTGTAGACAAGAACAGCATACATTGAGATTCTGCGCCATAGTCAGTTTCCTCCCTTCAGTTCTGCATTTCAATTCTAAACTCTTCAATATTTCTATCTCAGAAGAGGGACTAGTAGTATCTTCATTTATCTGTCTGAACAGGGTGATGTTTGTAGTCAGAGCATGTTGTTGCCTGATCTGATTGTAAGACTCCCACAGTCTGGAGAAGAGGGAGTAATTGTGCATCCAGTTCCAGGTTCCCTAATGGTGTCCTGCATGGCTCATGGTGGGGAGGTTAAGAGTGAGCAAAAGTGCATTTCTTATTTGTCCAGCTTGAGTTATCAAAAGCAGGGAGGCAGTTCACTCCTCTCATTAGTGTTGCCGAGGAAGGAAGATTTGTCATTATAAATCTGTTTTCCCAAATTCTATCGTTTTGGACTGTTTCCTGGTAAGCTGCACTTCGAATCAATGTTCTATTCTCCTACTGAAAAAGCAGGGCAGTGTTTGTCTCCCTTATTACTCTGGAGCTGGTTCGGGCACTTTTCAGTACAGTTTGTTCTTTGGGTTGTTTTTTTAATGATCACATTGGAATGTTCTACCCAGGTGAGTAAGTGGCTGTTGTGAGATATTAGTGTGGTACTGAATGGTCTAATAATTCTCCCATACTTGACCCCTGGCAGCCTGTTTCTTGTTGTGCGGATCTTTTTTTCTCCTGATAGTGGCTGCAACAACCAGAAGTGTTTATGGAGGGGGGGTGGGTTTGATGCCAGATCTCATATTCCTACAGGTTGGAGCCCATCCTGGGTTCTTACTCTTCTGGTTACAGCTTCTCTTGTGTATGAATTGTGCATGTACTGGGGCAGATCACACACCTTGATTGCCTGCGGGGCACTAACATTAAGTTTGTGAGGAACTGAGGACCTTTCGTACTCCCCGAAAAAACCTAATGGAATTGGCTGAGAAAGAAAGAGTGAAATGGTATTTATAGTAAAATCTGTTCCTGCTCCCTCGCTGGGTTTGATCTGTCAGCTGAACTCAGGCCACGCTCTTTTCAGGTTTTGGTAGCTTTGCCAACATCTCTTTCCACAGACTTAAGAAGTGCATACTCAGGGTTCAGTCGTACTTTATTCTGATTCCATAAAAGCAGCATGAAAGCATAATGCTTCATTTGACTGTCCAGTGCTAAAGTAGTTATGTCAGCTCTATCTGAGAACACGTCTCTTTGTGGCAACTCACAGCTCATGCATCATCAAGAGTGGCGTAAATGTGGACAAGGAGTCAGAGTCAACATTTTATTGTATGATAAATGAAATTGTTTGAACTGTGGTTCATACATCTTCTGTGACATCTTCTGGCTCCTACTCCAGTGTAACCCTAAACAGTTTGGTTAATTAATTTACTGTGGCTGGACTTGTATACCTTTTATGCCTATATATGTTACATGTGAAGACATCCAAGTTGTGTATGGATTGTTCCAAATTGCACAACTTTTAAACATGCTCTGATCTTGGGGATGGGGGATGGGAGGCACCCGCTTGCCAAGAACGGGAGTTGTGTGAGCATCGCATGTTCAAACACTGCGTGACGTGTATCTTCTCTTCTTCCTAATGTCAAATGTTACAGAGATGCTCAAATTCCTGAAAATACAGAGCCATTTTGTGTCTTACCTCAGGCACTTGGATTAGAAAATGATGGCTTTACTTTAGCAAACTGGCGTTTCAGGTTTTCAAGTGACAAATGAATTTCCCTCCTGTGCATGATAAATCTCTGGGGCTTTATGGTCCTCTTTCAGAACTTTTGTGACTTGGGGGGTTATGCTGTGACTGTTCTGATCTGTGATCACCTGATGCTTCAGATGATGTTCTGAAGAATCTACAAATCATGGATTAATTGTGAAAGAGACTGTAATAGTGATGGTACATCAGCCTGTCTGAGGTGAATGAACAATGTAGGACCCGTGGGAAATAAAGACATCAAACTGGGATTTTCTTTTCCTTGGGGACAATTTTGGGCAGCACAGAAATTAGCTCTGAGATAATGATTTCCTTCAGGGACCCTTGTAAGTGCCTTTTCTCAACACTGGTGCTCCCTGGGTGTCCAGTAAACAAAACATGTAGGATATTTGGGTTTTAAAAGTTCATAAAACTTTCACAGTAGAAATTTAAAGCCTCGGGTGTTATTAAATTTGGGGGCAGATTTACTCCCCTGACAATGATTGCAATCCACTTGCTTGCCTCAGCAGGAGAGATGTTATTTCCATGTTAAGTAATCAAGAACTCTTTTAATCAAAGTATCTTAAAATGGTAATTATTCAATCTTAATTATTTGTAGGCAACACATAATTTTTGTTGATATCATAATGCTGTTTATTAGCACCGTCAATAACCCAGCTATTTTGCTCTCTTTGGTGCAGTTCTGACAGCAAGGTCTGCTGGCATTTTGAGTAAGGTAGTACTTGTGGTGCTTGTTCTGTCCGCGGTCCTCTTGTGTCCTCAGAGGTTCTGAATGTTCAGCAAAAGGCAGAACTTGGCCTGTGATGTTGAACTACTGGACCTGTAGAACACTGCAAGGCATTACCGTGGATCCATGTGTACTTTGATAATCTTAATGTTCCAGCACAACATAGCTTGTAAACATCTGCAAGCAAAGGCACTTAGCATGTGTTAATGCATCTTGTATCTTTACAGCGTTTATTCAGGACACCAGTCTATTCTGATTCCTCCCTCAGAACTGGAGACCAATCCTGCTCTGTGGCTTCTTGCTGTGAGTCAATACAAAGTGAGAGACACTTTTTGTTCCTATTCGGTCATGGAGCTTTGTACTAAGGGACTCGGTTCACAAACAGAGTCGCTGAAGGTGAGTGGTTCGGTCCTTCTGTACCATCTGCAGTGCACAGAGTGCTTGAGTCTTCTCTGCCCATAGTGGCTGTGCTAAACTTATGCATTGAGGAGGAAATGGTTGAACAAGGGCAGCATCCACAGAAATGATTAATATTCCTTGCCAAAGGCTGTATATTAATGTTAGTCCTTCTGTTTCAGATCACAGGGCTTTTAGACATCAAGGAAAAGCTTGTATTTACCTAAGCTTTCTGATCTGTGTTGCAGTCTGTGTTAAACAGGCATATGTTGGAAAACGGAGGTGCAAAAGTCCGTGTTGACTGAGGTGTAGTACATTGTGTATTGGTTATTGTGTATTATGAATTCCGTCATTATACAAAGTACTTATTTGGCCTTGGCCCTCACAGTTAAATAATTGCGTACATAGAAGTACTGTGTGGAGAATGAGGTCGTATCTTGTGGGTTTTTTTTCAAGCCAAAATGAAAAGCCAGGTAGACAATTACAATTCTGAAATCATCTGGAATTTCCAGATCTTGGGTACTGACATTTACGTTATCTCCAGCCCTTACCATCCTCAGTTAATAATTTCCTAATCAGTTTCTCCAAGGCTAGGAAATGCTTCCTCTTTGCTGTTATTAAATGGCATTCTGAATTAATACTGCAAAATAGCCTTGCCGCCCTACAGAAGGAGCATGGCCAGCTCTTCCTAAATGCTCACATCGAAATGCCAAGCATGTACATCTACTCTTCCACAGCTATTAGACTGTCATCTGGCCATCCAGCTCCAAGGAAAGATTGAAATTATACCAGCACTTCAGCCTCTTTTCTTCTTGAAAGTGCTTCTGACCTTTTTTCTCTTGAATCTGCCCACCTGAGGCCTCTGTTAACATTTTAACTTCTTTACAGGCAAGAGGACTGGACCTGTCACGTGTACGGACATGTGTAGTAGTGGCTGAAGAACGACCCCGGATAGCTCTTACTCAGTCATTTTCAAAGTTATTTAAAGACCTTGGCCTCCATCCCCGGGCAGTCAGCACATCGCTCGGCTGTAGAGTTAACCTGGCCATATGTTTGCAGGTAAGATTTTTCACTCCTAAAGCTCGAATGAATAGTTGTTTGGCTGCTTCTTTGTAAACATATTAAGAATGTGCATTAAGTACTTAATGTTCTTCTTCCATATGCAGGTAGTAACTTCTGCTACTTCGATAGGGAACTGTATTCATTCCTCTCATGTTGCATTCATAGCATTTATCCTGCCCATTAATAACGTAATTCAGAAAAGTGCATGGTAGTGGCAGAATGTGTAGTCTTTACTCCAGAAGTAGTATTTGGTCAGGTAATGTAAAATCCTGTTTGCAAGTGCTTACTTTTAATATATTACAAAACTGATTTTTTTTCTGTTTAGAAAATAACTCCAGTTCTTACTGTTAACTATGTACATATTTTCTGCACGCAATTTATTGCTTAGAATGAGAAGTTACTTTGCAGCATCCTTCATTCTGCTTTGTTCGCTAATCAGAAGAAAATAAACAGGGATAATATGGGATTTAACTTGCAATCTCCAAGAATCTTTATTGAATCTTGATTTTAAGGACAGATGGAGCTATGCAACTGTGTGATCTGAATTTCCTAATGGCCTCCTGCTTTTCAGCCAGTGATAGCCACATCAAGCTAATAGCTTTAGTCTGAACTATAGCAAATCATTTTGTCTTTCAGGACTCCAAGTGGTGACAGTAAACTTACCTTTTTATAAGGTGTCCTATTTTGAATTATTTTCACCTTATTTCTAATGTGAATTTACATGGCCACGCATTCCACCAATTTTTATTTTATTACATTTTTCTAATCTAGAATAAAGAATTTCATTTCTATCTTGACTTTACTACACAACTTAGTCTTTGATAAATAAAGAATCTTAAGATTTCCTTCCTGATCTCTCTCATTTTTATGAATTCTGATCTCTTCCTGTCCTTCCAAATCTGGTATCAGAACTTCACGTGCTTCTCCCATAATAATGCCACAGGTGTCTCACTCTGATTTAATATAATCCCCAATTTATAATCCTTTGAAATCATACAGGAGAAATCTTCTGCACTGGCTGTGAAGTTCTGTATCCATTTAGTCACCTGCCATATCTCTCACCTCTTCGAAGTCACTGTCTCCCCGTTTAACTGGCCTCTACTCTGTGTGGTGTGTCCCATGTTTTACATCTGGCAGTTGATTTACACTGAGGAATTTCTTACCCATGTGACATACATAATTACTTTGATGTGGAAGGTGGAACCAGATCTCCCCGTGACGCTACAAATAAGGCAGTCGCAGTTCTTTCCCTGATTATCATCCATTATTTTATCCAGAAAAATATGACAAATACAGGGGATGGGTTCAGCACACACCAATATTTCTGTGTGTTTTGTGAGCCTAAACTCTTGCCCTGCTCAACACTGCTGAAAAATAATGGCTTTTGTTTGAGTTACTTTGTTGTTAAGCCTATCAGAAAATGAATGCAGGAGATATGCCATCGCTCCAATGCTGCTTCCTCTGACTGACAGCACAATATCCCTTTGGCCCAGGGCAACTTTAATTATTATCATCCAACAGACAGCAAGGCAAAATTGAGCTGAGTTGAAAGTCCTTCTGTGTCCCAGAGGTTGAGTTCTGTAGTTTGAAATTCTGTAATTGCTGCCATACATATTGTCCAGGAATAAATATGGAATAAATAAATGAAAATCTCCTGTTGTCTCAAAAATAACCACTGGATCCTCCAGAGCAGGGGATCTTTTCTCAGAAACAAAGCAAACAAACACAAACTGAAGAAAATCAACAACAACAAACAAATAATAGTCTTGAGAGAAAAATAGAACCTTCAGGTTAGAAACTTGGCCGAACTCAAGCAGCAGTCTTCCACGTATTTCAATCGTGGTTTAGAATATGGAGGGTCTGGCTGAACTTTCTAATTCTCGTCTACTTAATGTTTCTTTTCAAGGATACAGGCCCTGTACTTAGACTGCTGTGCAGTGACAAGGCTGAGAGGACATCTCAAAAAACATTTAGGGAATCTTCTGACCTGAGACAGCACAGGTTGGAAGGAACCAGTATAGGCCATTTAGCAGGTGCAGGTTGGTGTGCCTTCCCAGTCAGCAATCCAAGCAAATTGAAACAGGTCACGGGGAGGGTAGCAAGGACACCTGTAGCTGACTATCCTTTTAAATGCAAAAGGAAAACAAAGAAGAAAACTGAGCTATTTACTTGATAAAAATAGCTTTCTAATTCATTCCCGTCTCTTTAGTCATTTTGAAGTGCCAGCTGGGTATCTTTACAGAGGAGACTAAAGGAGGAAATGATGGCCTACATCCATGGCCAACTGCTCTGACTTCTCTGACAGACCAAGATGGGGTACATCAGCTCCCCTGGGCAGCAGTGGTGGATCTGCTTTTGAAAACTACCATGAATTCTGTCTGGCCTCTGGTCCATGTAAATCATAGAGTCCTAGAATCATTAAGTTTGGAAAAGAGCACTAAACTCATCTTGTCCAACTGTAAATGAAGATAACAAAAGCAGGTTATCATCAGAATTTTGCTTGCCACTAATAAAATTCTCCTTTTTGGACTTGCAGGAGTCTTACTGACGATACTGTGGATTTCAGACCAGCACACAATGTGAGCTTAGTGTGAGGTGATTAACAGCCTGGCTGATCATATAGCTTAGTGTCAGGCTACATTTAGTTGTACTGAGATTTTACATTTCAGTCCTTTGGACAAACTAAAACCATATACTATCTAAAAAATGGTGTGGTTGGGGGAAAAAAAAAAGTCACTTCAGAAAGTTTATATTTGGTAACTTTAACCTTCCAAGTGGAATGGTTTTTGAAGCATTGGAGCCAAGGGTAGTTTGGCAAGTTCTAAAGGGACTTGAAATATAGCTAAAGATGTTACTTATAAGCATTACTGTAAAACATGTCATCTTGATAGAGAATATAAAGATACAGAATGGCATCCTTTGAAGCAGCTGGTGGTAGGCACTGCCAAAGATGATGCTGAATTAGCCTGAAAGCTCTTTCCAAATGGTCTGGAAGATTATGGCTGGTGATCTTCCAGAATAGCTCGTGGCTTTTCTGTTTTCTGGGCTGAGGAACAGAATGAATTTTAATCTGTGGTCAACAGTGTTCCTTAAATTAACATTGTCTCTGATATGTTCCAGAAATGGATCAGGATTTCTGTATCCTTCACATCCACATTGCTTAAAAATACTATAAAAGATATTAGAGACAATAGCATCTACTTTTGGATTTTTTCTTCCAAGTTATACAGTCTGTGAGAGCAGGAAGGGTCTCTATGCTTCACAGAAGTAACTGTTATTCACCCTATTCTGTGGTCATAAACTTCAACCTACTCTTCTACACATATCTCTCTGTTCAACTGTGGCACTTAACTGGCAAAACCTCTAGGATTTCTTCTCCATGGACTGTCTCTAAGGGAAACTTGGATTTGATCTTTGTCTTTTAGCTTCTTCACTTAAATTCCCCCCTTTTTTTTTTTTTCTTTTTTTGGGGAGAAGTGAGATAAATTATGACTTAGGTTTTTCAAGGGGAAAATATACTGATTTTTCTGAAATGCTTTTACTGTTTTCTACTCTTTGCGAAGAGGAGATGTGTGTGTGTGTATAAAACTTCATAGCAGAATTTGACCTTTTATTAAAGAGTACTTTGAAAAGGAAATCATTATCATAATCTCTTTAGTACAAAAGAGCCCTAGCCTACCAAATGAATCATAATTTGAGGATTAGGATCACTGGCAGACTAGTCCAGTATCATTTGTATTCATTTCCGCTCGAATTTAGAGCAAATTTCCAACGTTTCTTTCAATGTAATCGCTTTGGACTAGACTTTTAGAGGTATGCTTTTGAAAATAAATAGTTTTCTTCATCTTTAGGAATTAAATACCAGTAATGTCTGACTTTTTGAGGCTGTGTGGTCACCAATAATTGTCCAGGTATTTCTGAGATGAAAAGATTGCATCCAGCATATTTTAATTCTCATTAACTGGCATCATAGCATTCCCAAGAGAGAAAAAAATAGATATGAAAAGTATCTGCTTTCTTACAACAGCACAGATGGTTCTCGAGGATTTTAGCTAAGTTCCATTTAAACGCTTGAAATAAATAGAATTTTTTTTCAACCTCCTACGTAATTTCAGTTAAGGAAGAGTTTTGTTCAATTTCCCTTGGTTATCTCTAAAATGTGCTAACTAACCTGCACAGGCTAGAGATTCAGTTTGCTTCATTTAAGTCACCTTTAGGTTAGGCATCAATTAAGTTACCTCATCTACCCATCTATAGTCAGTATAGACAAAGAAATAGTTCCAAAGGGAGTGTCCTTCAGTATCTTGCATGCACACCTTGGGATGAGATTCATCACCATCAGGGGGCACTTCCTGCCTTACAAGTCACACTTCCTTCTGTGATGGCTGAAATGCCATGAAATGAATCCCTCACCATCTAGCAAAGGGAATTTTGTTAGTAAGTGTAGACATTAAAGGCAATGTTGCTTTCTATTTAGCAACAGATCGCACTTTTTGGAGAATCATCCATATTAAAGTAGTCAGGGATTGCTCTGAGGAGAGCGATACAGGAGAGCCCACACATTATCAGATGTATGATTCACACCTAGCAGTGTGGCGCAGCTCTGGGTGAGTTCCCTCCAATTCTGTTTTCCCACCTTTCCTATGAGTCATGCTATGATTTTCTTTTCGCAGCTCCAGCTGCTGTGCTTCTCTGCTTGAAACTGTTACATATACATCAAGAAATCTATTTCTGAGCATCACTGAAGCAGGAGTAGACTCAGAAGTGTAAACATTGAGGCCACAACCCTAGGTAGCAAAACAAAACAGAACAGTTATTTTTAAACTCTTGGGACTTCTGTTTGCCTGGTTGATGGTTTTTAGCTCTGGGGAGGGAAGCAGGAGAGAGCACACAGATGGGCCTTTCACTCAGTGGAAATGGGGTACAGGCTGAGTGCTGGCACATGGTCATCCCTCCTGCTAACTTGTCCTGGTAGTCCCTGGTGCAGTTCCAATCTGAAGTGTTTTCCCAGAGAATAAATGCTTGGCATGCATGCCTGGCACTTGGGTGGGATGGGGATGGTTCCCTGGTGGCACGCTGTGTGTGAGCAAGGCATTTGTTTATTCCAAAGGATGTGACTGCTGATGTAGGAGCTTTCAAATGGTTTCCAGCCCATTTTATTTCCCTGAACACTACCTAGCATGTCCGAAGTATCAGATACCACAGGGGTGATGCTGTGGTTTTCCTGTTAGCAGCACGGCAGATGCTCTCACTAAATAACTGCAGTGACAAATGGAGTCAGTCACTCATGCCTTGGATTCTGCTTCCTTAAAATGATGCTGAGACTTCAGGCTGACTGCTGTTTCTTAAGGCCTTGGTTAAAAGCCATGTGAGGCTCTGACACAAAGTCCTCTCTGGACCTACAGCATAGTCATAAGCAATGAATTATATAACTGATGAATTTCAGCAGTTCTGCTTTGTTGCAGTTACATTACAGTCTTCAACCGAGAGTATTAGTAATATTTCTATTTTGGGGTAGCAATTTAATAAGCAGATCCGTTCTATTTTTTAAAATGTTTCAGTTTCCCCCACATTCAACATACACCTATTTTTACATGCTGCTGTGGCAGCATCACGTAGTCTGTAACTTTGTGGGAATTAGGAAGTCTGATGAAAGGGACGTGGGATGGCAGTGCTCCGAGAGCTGTTCATTTTCTCAGGCTGCAGGGGAAGGCCCACAGCAGCCATCTGCATTTAGGTATTCCATATGACAGGAGCAGCGTAGGAGTAGTCAGCTCTGTGTGTTGTCTCTTCGTTGCACTATCGATTGTGGTGGCGAACAGATGAGTTTCTATTGGTTTTTGATTTTACTGTTTTATGTAAGTATCACACTGTGTATAGTGGCAAATAGACTAAGAATTGAGACTTACTGGACTGTGATGGTACTCCATGCAGTCACTGTCTTGGAGTAATTGTGCAAGAAGCCTTGATTTTATTTCCCTCTAGGAGGAGGTTAATCTGAGTGAAACAAGGTGTAAGTATCATTCTCTTTCTCTGTTGTGAACTAATTTCTTTTCCTCCCAAAAGAGAGCTTTCCTATGGTTTCCACAGGACATCGCTTACAAACTTCTAGTAGTGGAATGACAGACCTGGAATCCCTGTCTCAGTGGATGTACATTATGATAGCAAGGCCACAGTGTTTGCTGACTTCTTCACAGGAAAAATATAAAATAAAAAGAAATAAAGAAAGCAATCAGTATGCTAGACACATGTTTTCCACTAACAACATTGTCTGTAGTGTCCTAAAACCATTGAAGTCTGTTTGTCCAAGGTTAGCAGTCTACAGCTGTCTCTTCTGTTGCTCTACTAAAATGTTGACACCTCATTTTTTACTTTTTTTAACCTTTAATGGTATAATGATTAATTTGTAAGATTCCTGTATTTGACATTGTTTTTCTTTTTATTTTACTCCCTGCTTTTTGCATTCTCTTCTGTTTTATTTCTCCCACCCTTCATTCCCATGTTTTACTATTATTTTCGTCTTGTGTTACCTTCTTTCCTTCTCTCCCTCATCCCTGCTACTCCTGCTGCTATAGCCTCACAGGCTGGGGAAGCTGGCCGAGCAGGTAGGGGATTTTCATGTTCCCTCAATACCCACCTATCAGCTTCCAACAGTGGGACAGACTAGAAATTGAGTCTGGAGATTGGGGATTTTCAGATCCTTCCCTGAAATTGTATACAAGTCCATTTCAGCTTTATCTGGATGCAGGTTTCATCAAATATGAGTTTTCTGTTGTAACTATATTTCATTCACACTGAAAGTAACAAACACCATGGTGATTGTCTTTGATTTTCAAACTCAACCATTTCCATTATTTTATAAACCAATTCAGGTTTAGTTTTATTTTTTAAAGATAACCAATTATTTTCTTGCTTTTGTTTCTAACGTTGCATCTATTTGAAATAAGCTCTCCACTCAGCACTAGTCTGTTACACTGCTGAGTTTACTAGTAGACTCAAAATCGTGTCGTTGATAGCTAGAGAGGTTATTGTATCTTGTATTGTGTATAACAAGCTAAAGAGGCTAACATGCATGTGCAGCTCTGTTACTCTTTCTCTCCTCTGGGGATGGGTCACTATCAGTGTTTGTACAGTAAGTATCAGTTGGTAGTGATAGCTCTTTCCCCTTTAGATACAAAATTATGTATTCATTTAATTCAATCACGATTTCTAATGCTGAACAAATTGTGAAACTACCAGCCAGCATTGCAGAAACACAGAATTTAGCGCCAGATGTAATGGGAAGAATTGTATGCAACAAAATATCCCACCAGGGCAGAAGTCGCTGGGAGTCGATGCTGTCTGCTGTTCTAAATAACAAAGATCTAAGTAACTGATATAGGAGTTCCTGCTCTTGTAGCTTGTTTTAGCTCAGTAGGTCTAGGTGAAATTATCTGCTGAAAAGAAAATTTACAGAGCTCCAGTGTTCCCAAATGAAGTTGTGCTTTTCTTCTAGTTTTCTTACTTAGAAGTGACGTGAACTGTGCAGCAGAGAAAAGAGCCCTAGACTACAGCACTGCAAATTTATGTCTTCTACAGTGATGGGTTTGAAGTCTCGAATAAGGGAAAATCATGGCAGGTTACAAGACTGCAGCAAAAATATGAGTGGAAAGGCCTAAATGACTATCATCTCTGCACAAAGGGAAACTAAACGTAGTCTACTGTTATTCAAGAAACTAAATATTATAACATAAAACAAGGTTTAATTATGCAGTGGAAGACTAAAAAGGAACAGAATAATTTCTTATAGATCTTCAGTCCACATATGTTCATGTCATGCGTGCTACCTTTAATATCTTTAGCTTCAAATATATTCTCTGTTGCATGTATGGAAGATTCTCAGTAAATCATGCTTCACGTTCCTGACCATGTGCTTCTGCCATTTAGCTGTGTCTCCTCAGCTGTTTCTGCATTCCTTTAGATGACAAAATGTGTGTAACATTTCTGTATGTATCCACGTGCTGATTACTTGGCCTTTTGTAGCAATTAAAACCTCTGTGTACATGTGTTTGGTTAAATAGTATAGCTGCTTGATGTTCTTACCAACCACAAGGTAACAAGTACCTGACGGTAGGTATGATTTCAGGTGCTCTTTCTGACTCTAAAGCTGAGCTTTGTTTGATGAACAGCTTAAATATAACTTGTCATTTGATTAGTGTAATTAGCGGTGGAATGATTGTCAGTTATTCAGGTAAACCTCTTTTCTCCTCCCATCCTCCAAGTTCTGATTAGCTGTTGTTGTTGTTTGCAGGGAACATCTGGACCAGATCCAACCACAGTCTATGTTGATATGAGGGCACTGAGGCATGACAGGTCGGAACCACCTTTTTCTTTATTTATAATAAATAGAAAACAGAGTTTCCAGCAAGAAATCTGCTTCAGCACTCTGCACGTTGAAAGCCTTTGTAATCCTCATGAATTGTTTGTGTTAATTCCTACCAGTGAGCTGAAATAGTTACTTTTATTAGCTGGTTAATTAATTAACATTACCGTTGATAAAACTGAAGCATCTGGTACAGCTGCTGTTAACTAACAAGATTCCCAGCTTCTCAGGGTTCCCTGACACTCGTTTGGGATGGTGTAACACGAGCAGTTCCTAAGAAATGGATTCCTGTTGGGCCTGTTGGCTTCACAAATGGTGTTTCTCCTTGGCAAGGCCAGTGAGGAGATCATGGAGGGATTTTGCTGTAATTCTTATTGCTGTAAGACTTTGAGGGATTGTTATATATTTCAGACGTTGTGAGCAACCACATTCTGTAACGTTGGGTGTCTTCTGTCTTTAATGTTAGATAATCATATAGCAAATGACAATTAAAATTTATCATTAGTGTTACTCAGGAGATGTATGAAATCTGGATGGGAGGGAGCTTGTAATTTCATGCATGATTGTAGAAAATACCTAAGTATGTATGTTTCACTTCTCCAATATCATAGTCCAAAGACTAGCAGGTAGTCTCTACTCTGCATTTTCTTTTGACAAAACAGAGCTTTCAGTTAATTCTGGAGGAAATATACATTTAATTGATGATGTTCTCCAATCTTGGTGCCATAAAAAATCATAATCCAAATAGGGCTTCTCTTTTTTTTCTTTTTTTTTTCTCTTTGTGATTTTCCCTTCATAAAAGCTTAACAGTTGAGAATTTGTTCCTCTTAGGCAAGTATTGACTTCTATATGGATAACATGACTGGGTCAACTTCTGGGTCAACTTGCAGGGTACAGAGCTCAGGGCAGTACTGGTACTCACCCACACATTCCTACGAGTGTCTCAGTATTTCGTAAATGCAAGCCAGAACAGAGGCTTGTAGGCTTACATTGTAGGCAACACAGATTCGAACTTGAGCCAAGCTTTGTTCTGTTCAGCATACACAGTGCGGACATACTCACTTTTCTTCCTCATATATCACAGTGCCAGGCTGAAGAGGGTTGGGGATTTATCTTGCATGTGCATAGACATCCAGTTCAGAGATGCTGGCCTGGAACCACTGTAGTGAAGAGACAATGGTTGGTTTTAGAGTGTGATTTTCCTGGTCTCCTCTAAGTGTTCAGTTTAAGAAGAGATTAAGTGCTCTCACAGGTGTATGCTTTCTTCCATTAGCTATAAAGGGAGCATAGAATAGTTAAGTGAAATATAAATAGCACATAGCACTTAGCATCCTATAGTACATAGAACTCAGCAGGTGAAAGAAAGGAGCTGTGAGATACTTGACACTCCCACCATGTTTTTCTTCCTTTTGCACACACTGTTACCAAAGTAATACTTGTGTTTGATCTGTTCTTGGACTACCTGACTACAACTGCAGTGCTGTGTAGGCATGTTTTTACTCAGCATAAGGAAATGACTGATTCTGGTGTTGTTGTACCATGAGTTTGTCATCTCTGCAGTGCACTGCAGAAAGTGCTTGAAAAGTTGAACGATTTACGTTTTAAAAAAGATGAGACTTGCTTTCTTCCAGTGCAAAACTGATGTTGTGACTGGGGTACAACTCATCAAGTCTGAAGTGGTCCTCTGGATTCCTTTTGTGGTTTGTGAGAAGGGACACGCACCACTGGTGTAATGCATCTATTTCAGACGTACATCAGCATGGGATGCGTTTCCCTTTGATGTACCTTTCTTTTTTATTGATGAGGAAGGAAGCTTACACCGCTAACTTACACCTGACATTTATTTTTTAATAGAGACTTTAAGGTGAGACTTCTGTTTCCCCACAGTGTTTGTGTTGATCTCAGAGCTCTTAAATGGCTGAAGCTAAGTTGAACACAAGGTGGGTGTATATCCATAAGTGCCATTCGAGTGCAGGAGAAGGAGCTATTGGATCATTAAAAATAAAGTTGTAGTTATAGAAGGGAAAGGATAAAGCTGAAGGATAAATCTCATTATGTGGAGATATTCAAGATCTGTCTGGGTGCTTTTCTTTGCAACCTGCTCTAGGGAATTGGTTTAGCAGGGGGTTGGACTCAATGATCTCCAGAGGTCCGTTTTTTTGCCCTTGTGATTCTGTGATTTACAGTTTTTTAACAATAACAATAATTTTAGTGAATAAAAATATAGTTGTATGTCTTTATATAGAGAAAATAAGATTTACTCTTCATAAAAGCTGTGTTTAGGATAGTTACTGTTTCCCTGCCTTACTGTGTCATTGAGAAGTAGGTATCATTATCAAGATAGGACTTTGCCAGTGTGTTAATTTATATTTAGTGACTAGTTCTGCACAACATGAAAGATGATCGTTGGAATTGCCTTCTCACATTGTGGTAATATAGATCTTAATTTGATGGATTAAAGCTGTGCCTCATTTACTCAATCTATTGAAATTTAGCATTAGCTTCATGAGTCATAAATTAGGGGGCAGAACAACTTTTATTTGACATAATCCCTTCACACTTGTTGTTTGTAGCCATTTTAGTGGAACTCAATGCCAGTGTCACTTAGCAGCAACCGAGATTGGTTTACATAGCTGTGAGAGTGTACAACCTGCTGAGTCTTTGCAGGTCAGCCTCTCCCAGCAGTATGGAAAAATTGCACAAATTGCACTCTGTGGATAATGGTTTTTATATATATACATATATATTATTTTATTTTAAAGATGGACACGCTTGTAGTTTCAGGAAACTCATGCTGAGGGGTGCAACCATCCAGGTATTGACTGGCATGAGTTCTGATACTAGAAGAAGAACTGAATTGCCTAACCATGAGCATCTGGTGCCATTTTCGTGCTACAGCTACTCCATCAGGGCTTGCCTGGTGAATTTGCTAACGCTAATCAGGTATCCCATCAGCCTGTGCTTTCTCAGATGGCATTAGGTACTTGTCTGGGAAACTAACATCCTAACAGCAAGAGTGTGCAGCCCTTTTTTGTTCTTGGTCATCAAGACCAAGAATATTCCTTTCACATAGGCAGGGGAAAAGTGTCTTTTATAATGTTCTTCAGGAGATCAAGCTGAATTTTCAGGTGTTATTTTGACTGCAAGTTCTATTTGGGTTGTTTCTGAATGAGCAAGAATGAAGACTTCCAACCAGTGTTAATTAAAACTGCTCTCAGTTTTATTTGATAGAATCATAGAATCAACCTTAATTAACAGCCTTTCCCAACTTATGTTGGAAAAGACCTCTAAGATTATCTAGTCCAGCTGTCCACCTACCCACAAATGTTGCAGGACCAAGCATTTAATTTTCATCCCATTGGCCTCAGCCCAGTGATGCAGCCTGTCCAGTTTGCTCTGTAGAGCCTTGTGACTGGTCACCAGCTGGATGTGACTCCATCTACCACCCCTCTCTGGGCCTGGCTCCCTAGCCTGTTCTTTACCCAGCAAGGAGTGTACCTGTCTAGGCCACGGGCTGCCAGCTTCCAGGAGAAGGCTGTGGGAAACAGTGTCAAAGACTTTGCTGAGGTCTAGGTAGACTATGTCAACAGCTTTCCCTCATCCACCAGATGAGACACTCAGTCATAGAAGGTCAGGCTGGTCAAGCAGGACCTGCCTTATGTGAGCCCATGCTGGCTAAGCCTGATCCCCCAGATGTCCTTCACATGCCATGCAATCAGTCTCAAGATGATCTGTTCCATAAATGTCCCTGGGATATTATCTCTGATATCCTTACATTTTGATCTTGTCTTTAATTCCAGTATTCTCTTTAGCTGAACAATAATTGCATTTAATTGTCATTCATAGAATCACAGAATATCTTGAGTTGGAAGGGACCTTAAAGATCATTGAGCTCCAACACCTCTGCTGTGGGCAGGGTTACCAACCATGAGATCAGGCTGTGCAGGACCCCACCCAACCTGCCTTGAACACCCCCATGAATGTGGAATCCACAGCATCCCTTGGGCCACCTGTACCAGTGCCTCACCACCCTCTCAGAAAAGAATTTTCCACCTAACATGTAACCTAAATATTCCTTCTTTTAGTTCCCCTTTACCCTATCACTATCAGACCATCAGTCTCCAAAATTCAAATGATTTTAATTTTGTCAGGTTAAAACTGTTGGGTTTTTTTGTTTTTTTTTTTTTTGTTGGTTGCCCGGTTGTTTTGTTTCTTTTTTTATCAGTACAGTCAAATAAAATCAGAATTCAATCTATTCAACTCTTTTCTGGCTTGCTACATTTCCCTTTGAGCTGCATATGATAATGAGATAATGGATAGTCTGTCACAGGCTCAGTGGCAAAGACAGCTGGCACCAAACAGGGCACCAAATCCCGATGTAGAGGCAGTGGGTTGTATTTTGGTTTGTTGTTTATTCTGACAGTCACTGATGGTGCATCATCTGACATCCGAGATCTTTCATTGAAATGTTCCCATTCCATCATTAGAATTATTTTATTCACATTTCCTACTGTATTCATTAAACAAGCAGTTAGTGGATATGTAAAAATAGGTGTCTTGCCTTTTAATGTGGTCTCTGACATCTCTGTGGTATGATGTAAATTACTGAATTTCTTCAAAAATAAAAATAACTGGTCTTTCTGTATGCTTACATCCATTAGCAGACTTGATTTCCTAGGAAGCTATTTCTATGTTGTGCTAAATCTGATTTTTCTGGACTTCTGGGCTGTTCAGGGAGCTCTGAACTTTATTAGCCACATTGGGAAACGTTGTTCCCTTGGCAGTGGTAAAGGGAATGAGAACGAGAGTGGAAGATTGGAGTTCCATTCCCCAGGAAAAGAAGAGAATGGCGATAGAGTTTCAGAGAGATGCGAAAACAGTTACGTAGGTTTTATTGTAATAGATTGTTTATACAGTGAACCCAGTCTCAAATGCAGACTCTGTCAAAAAGAACCAGCGAAGGCTTTGCCTTCAGTTTAATATATTCCAGCAGTTCAGACATCATGCGGGAAAAGAAAAATGGCCTTTTATCCTGGCTGTCAATAGTTTATCATTCTGCGCCGTATTTTATTGAAACTTTCACATTGTGTGTACATTTTCTTGAGTAATACCAAGCAACAAAACCACGGGAGTTTTTTCTGGTTCTTGAACACTTCTTTTCCATCTGCCTTGAAAAATACTCTTATTGCAGGGTTGCCAGACAAAAGAACTACTTAGCTAAATTATTATCTAAGCTACAGGCACAGCAGTACGCTGCAGCACAGTCACGGTGTGGAGGATAATGTTTTATGGACACGTAGTGGAGAAAATGGACTGGGGGGAAACATGTCAGAAAGAGACATGCTAATGATAAGTGACAATAAAATAGTTACCTTTTGTGAAGCGTTAATTGATTAACCGTACTTGAAAGCAGTTTGCCAGTGGTTGCTAAAGAGAAATGTTGATAACTGTTCCCTCATGCTCTGGGAGTAGTGCTTTTTCCCACTCTTGTAGTAGGTTACAGTGCACAGAATCCATTTGTAGGCTACAGAATATGTCAGTTTTCAATAATTCACTCTGTGTGGGATTCTGAAGGGATAATATGAATATATTATTGTCCCCTTGGTCACACAGTCACTTTTTGCTTTACAGTGAGATTCAGTAGGTGCAGTGTGTGGATTTTGTTGAGTTTGGAAGTGCTGGGTACCCACCTGGGGAGCTGTTCCAAACACTGACCTGACAAATCACCAGCCTCAAAATAGCACCAGTGCATTTAAGCAGTAAGTTCTTCTACAAATTGCACTGTGTCGGGTGCCACCTCCAGCAGTGCTGCTGTAGTCATTCTGAGCTCTGAGGATCATCTGGCACAGGTTGCTTTACTTCCAAGTTTCACACATTTTCTGTGCACTTTTTTTTTAGGCTGTCCTTTGCTGTCTGGTTGTTTTTCTGCTATCACAGGGACAGATTTTATTGGAAGAATGAAAAGCCTTTCACCCCTATAAAGTCAACAGAGAAGTTAACTCTGCTCTAAGAGGAGAAAGGGTTGAGGTCCTTAAAATCAAGCCTGACGCCCGCTAAGTTTTAATTAGGCTAAGTTTTAATTAGGCTAAGTTGTGATGCAGTTTGGTTTGGGGGATTCTTTGCCGAAGAAGTGTATGGATTTAGGTATTTCACCCATTCTCATCTTGTAGAATCTCATCAACAAGCTTAAGCTGTTACAGTACTGGCAAAACCTTCCTTCATGTTCCCATAGGCAAAAATCCAGCCTTAGCCTTTTAGCGACATTATATTTTGTTTCTGTCCCCCAAATCCCATTGGCACTATTTCTGATCTATGGCAAACAAATCTCACAAAAAGAGGAGTTCATTCTAGATGATGAATTTTTAATATAAAAACATCAACTTCTGACTTGGAGGTGAAGTCCTGGTGTGCCTGCCCTGGGGGAAGGGTTGCTGCCTGCAGAGGGGATGAGCCAAGAGCCATGCTCAGCATCTGCTGTGATTTGGAGAACAGCTGATGACCTGGGTTGCTGAAGGGGAGCAAACTGTTTAAACACCCTCTAAGGGGCGGAACTGTTTATATGAAAAGATCCAGGGTTGTAACAAAAATTGTAAATATACCAATTTTAAGGGCTTTTAAAGATGTCGTATGTTTCCAGGCATAAACCAAATTCTGTTGTATGGCAGGAGAAATGAACAAACATCCCATAACTTTCAGATGGAAACCCACCCACTCTTGTCCTAGTGAGATGGACTTACTGAGTTAAGTGGGGAACAAAGCTCTTACAAAGCAATTTCTGCGCTTTCTAGGGATGGATTTCTAGCCCTGCAGGTATTTCCTCCCTTGAAACAAGTCTGTTTTAATTTTATAAAGGCTTCATCAAAGAAATATAATGTTGAGTTTAGTGGAATAGGGCAATAAGAGCTGGATCAAGTGGTAGTTTTTGAAAGAAGATGTGGTTTATACCTTAACTATAAATTGAGAAATTCCAGTTATAGTTAGGGAATACTGTCACCTGTACCAAGACAAAGGGAGGGCAGAAACCTTAGCTTTCCAGACTGTTGGACTGCAGTTGTACATTTACTTCATTGTTTGCAAGTGCCGTTTCAGTGCCATTCTTCAGACATTAATAATAGAACTAGATGGAAAATGGGTCAAGTTTTGTTTTTGAAAACCATTTGTTAGCTTTCAAATAACATCCCAGCTTATTAAAACACACCAACATTTTATTTATTGGGAAACTGATTCCCAATTTCAGCTTACTGAGCTTCTGTTGGTGTCCTTGTTCCTTACAGAGCTGGGAGTTGGTACAGCAAGGTGGCAGGTCACCATTCTGTGGAAGGCTGTTAAAGAATTCTTCCATTTTCTCTTTCTCTCTGCCACCAGTCTGACCATACAGTTGCCATGAGTCTAACCATACAGCTGTGGGGAAGTCTGCATAATGGAAAGAAAAAGGAATTTTCATTCTTCTATTTCCTTTAGAGATAACGTGTTACATGTTTGATTTTTAAAGACAGTGTATTCAGCAGTCTATTTTGCTTTGTTTTCCTCATTTTTTTATATATACTAATGGAGGACTAAACAGTAAGTAGAGGCTGCTTCAGTAGTTGAGGAAAAAACATGTGAAAATATGTAACGAACACTTGTGAAGTTTGGAGCAAGCCAGTATAAGTTCTGCAGACCTCACTGCCATGTGCTCTAAGAGATGTATATAAGAGATATATCTCCTTAAGTGCGTTCCATCTATGTTTTCTTTCTCCTTTCCCCTTGCCATCCTTCACAGGAGGACGGAGCCTTTGCTCTCCCACTCACTGACAGTTACTTGCCATGAATAATTCAGCAGTGGGTGATGGGAGCTACCCGTGGGAAATGGGCTCCCACCTCCGTGACCCGCTGCAGTCCGCCAGCCTCAGGCACTCATTGGGCTCAGGTTGTCAGCAGTCTGTGGCTGTGTGAATTCTGAATAATTCGAGTGTGGGAAGAAGAGCTCAGAAAAACTGTAAAAACATCCTATATTTATATAAGGATCCCTTGTTAGAGATGCAGTATTCTTTCACGTAGTTATATTCAGTGGCTCTTAATACACTGCTTCCAGCCTTGCATATTCTCCTGAAATTTCTACATACTGTTAAGCATCTGTTTGCAGAAGATGAGCTTATTTATGTGAAGGGATGTTTGACGCTCAGCCAGGGTTCCCCATAGATCTCCTGAGACAAGGATGGTCCCTTCACAGTGACTTGACGCATCAGGACTTTGCAGCACTACTGAGCATTTTTTTTTCAGCAAAGCCTTTCTTTCTTCTTTCAGTCTGTCTGTGGTTTTAATTCCACTAAATCAGTGTTCGTACGCTGAACTTCTCTGTGCACAGGCAATGGCTCTGGTGGTTGGTAAGGAGGGGGAACTCCTCCAGTAAGTTCCTCTCCAATAATGCAGGGTACCTGCTCCATGCATCAGCTGGTGATGTGGATTTTGCTTGTAGCACTATAAGGAGGTTTACCATGGAGGACCTGATGGTAGTTCTATACAGTTTTCAGGTTTCAAATTCATTATGATGAAAGTTTTGGCTAGGTGTGGAGTCGCTTTTTCTCAATTAGAACAGGGAAGGTAAGGGATTACAAAATAGAAAAAGCATGTTATATTAAACAGAGTCATCAGCTCACAACTGTGGTTATGAAAAGTGCTGTAAAAACAATTAGCAATAAACAATGTGTCCTGGGAGGTTTGTAATCTAGATAAAAAGCTGAAGGCTGAAAGCAACACAATGCCTGTTTTTGCAGATACAAACCTGAAGCTCAGAGAAATGAGATGCTGTGTCTGACAGGACATGGCAGGTGTAAGATAGGGCCGGGGGCAGACTGGGTTCTCTGAAGTCCCAGACCACTTGAAGTAGTCGTGTATTAGACTTTACGCAGGGTTTAACAAATGGAATGTGGTGAATGTGTTGCACATACAATGAAAGCTGAACACTGTGCATACTTTAAAGGGGAAAACAGAAGTAA
The DNA here is from genome assembly GCF_039878825.1 of Excalfactoria chinensis. NCBI lineage: Eukaryota > Metazoa > Chordata > Aves > Galliformes > Phasianidae > Excalfactoria > Excalfactoria chinensis. The sequence goes on from NC_092826.1 coordinate 132,426,620, forward strand.
AAATGGGATTTATTTTTACATTTGCCCATAGCTATTTATGAGAAAATTCCTTTTTTTAATTCTCTGAAGCTTTGAATATCCATTTCCTGAACACCGAGTTCCTGCCTCATTTTTATCCCTTTGCAACTTTCTGCATCATCTCAAACCCTTGTGTAACCTCTTCTGCCGGATAGGAAGCTGTTTGCCTTTGACCTCAGGGAATCTGGGGCATGGAATATAATTTAGATTCATAGTGAAGCAAGTCTTTGCATTAAAGGAAGTGATTTAGTGCTAATTCTTTAACTGAACTTATTGGTAATGGAATTAGCAGGATTGAAATATGTCCTAGACATTCAGTAGATGTCATGGTTGTTCATTTGTTGTCTACAGTTTGTTTCAATCCAAAAAGTCCCATTTTCAGTCTCAGTTGTTTTTATCTGTTCAATTTGTCATGTGGTGGGAAGAAAACTGCTTTGAAGTAACCGGGATGGTGTGCAGAAAGTCTTCTTCATCATCTAGATTTTCCCTTCAGCCAAAGTGCTCAGCTGTGCCATTTCCTGGCAGTTTCAACTGGGAACTTCATCTTGAAACTTGTCATAGAATCATAGAAACGTAGGGGTTGGAAAGAACCTCTGGAGATCATCGAGTTCAACTCCCCCACTAAAAGCAGGTTCCCCTACTGTAGGTTGAGCAGGAAAGTATCAAATGATCTTGTTGATCCTTATTTCCATTTTAAGGTACAATGAGCAAATTGAGTTGTGAATTCCAGAATAGTTTATGTGCAGATTCCTTACAGTTTGAGTAAAGAGAAGATGTCCTGGAAGTTTTGAGCTTTGAAAGGTTTCTTCAGTAGTGGTATATTTCTGAGAGATATAATTGATGGTGTTGGCTGATGACATTAGAAAGTTCCTGGCTGTTTCAGTCAGAACTGGGAAGTCACCGGTTTATAGGACATAGCTACACAGAGGTACATGCCACAGACATTAAATGCCTTTAAATTAGATTCTGGTTAAGATTTGCAAGGAAATAAGTGGAGTTTTTTATCACCAGGAAAGGCGATGGAGAGTCAAGTTTGACAGATCTTCACAGCTTAAGAAAACAGATTAAATGGTCAAAACGCCCTAATTTAACTTTCTAATTTTTGCTCTTGATGGTGTTGAAAATATTTTTAGTTTGGAGAGTTAATGAAATTACAGTTGAAAAGTAAATAAAGTAGATAGAACCTCTTTGTCCGACCTGCAGCATTTTTTTCAGTCTGCATGTTCATTTTTCCCCTCTTTGTTCCAGCTTAATACAGAACAGTTTTCCAAACATGTTTCTTACATGATAAGAAAATATCCTCTTTTTCCCCACAATCTCAACCTGTAATGTAAGATGATAATCAGCAAGAAATTGTAAGGCTGAAATGGGACCAAGGTTTCCCATCATATCTTCTTGCCACAGAAAGGTTTTGGCTAAAGAGAGGACTTAGGGGTTATATGTTGATATTTGTATATTTACAGTGTATTTTCACTGCATGGCAGCAGTACTTAATTCATACTGTATCTGATTTCCTTTAGCTTTTGTTGCTGAAGTTTTTCAAGCATGAAAAATCAGCTACTGAAAAACGTGCCATCCTAACAGAATAGGTAACATTGAAGAAGTGAAAAAGGTGGGCTTCCATGCTGGTGTGACTGCAGAGTTCCAAGTAGGAGGAAGCATGATGGAAAAGGGTCAGTAGGGGAGACAGGGAATGGAAGCTCTATGTTGGAAGATGCTTTGGTGCACAACCTGGCTGACAGCAGAGGATGCTTGGCACACTGGCATGGGGGTGGGGAGGAAGGATGAGTCTCAACTTGTGAAAATGGCTGTAAAGGCAAGATAAAAGTTGGAGGTGGGAATTAGCCATGTGTTAGGGTAGAGCCAAAGTCTTTACCTGGAATCTGTTCAGCAAGAAAAGGGGAAACATTTTTGAATTTTACGCGGGAAGCTGCTTAGAAATAATAAGAGGAAGCTAAGAAAAATTCCTGCCAAAAAGGACTGTAAAAAGACTATGAAGTTCATTCAGTTGAGAAATTAATTCTGAAGGGAAGTAGAAGAAGCCCCATCATTTGAAATGCTGTAACAGGAGTAGACCAAGCACTCAACGTGCACTGCAGGGAGTAGCCTCTTTTTGGCAGGGAGTGGGGCTGGAATGACCTAATAGCTTCTTTCCATCTCTATTAGAATCACAGAGCCCAAAGTCTTTCCCAGTGCAACAACACAGCTGTGTTTGAAGGCTTTCCCAATTTTGGCATTGTAACATCAGTTACTACCACCCTGCACGTTCCAGGCCCTTCAGATTCCCCAAACAATACGTAATAGCCCTGCTGACAAACTCATTGATTAGTGAGAATACCGGCCAACTGTGGAATACATTTTGGAGCTTTTGTCACCAGATTGAAAAAGGAACTTCAGCGTCATCTGCAACTTCATGTGAGCAGTTGGGCAGAAAGGCACTGGTATTGTATTTCAGCATCCCCGTCACTACTCAGTACAGCACCGGTTGGCTGTAGGTTGTCAGCTTTCATTCTGAAGTCAGACTTCAGTCCTGCTTTTCTGTCAAAAGAATTTGATTTGAGGGAGATAAAATCCCATCCATCCGGTGTATTAAATAGTAATGAGAAAAAGAACTTAAGCCTTTACTGTTGTTTTGACTAAGTTTCCTATTAAATCCCATTAGGCAGGCTTTGAAATGTAAGCACCTTTCTCAACGGCAGAGCACCAGTTCAAAATCTTTTCTTAAGAAAAAAAAAGGCTGATTCTTTGGAGCCAAAGAAGAAAATGTTAAAAGTTATACTCTCCCATGCCCTGCCATATAAATACTGCAGGTTCATTGTGCGTCATCATTGCTAATAGCTTTGTAACAGCACAAGGGTTCCTAAACATCTTCTGCTTCTCCTCCTCAGTGAGATGTTTTGCTGGAAGAGAAGCTCTGTGTTTTCCCTGCATTCGGTCACTCATTTTTGTTTTCCTTCTCAGCTTGGCTGGAAACCACCAGTAGGCGCAAAAATAGCTTTCACACCCAAGGGCAACACTTTGATCCCACCCACTTGATTTCCAGGCTCTCTGCCCAGCCTGGCACTACTGTCATACTCTCCTCTGCTCTTCCAAGCATGAACTGGAGGCAGCAGGAGGGCTGTATGCTCACTTTGTGAGAGACCCTTTTTCCCTCCCAATGAAGAAATGCTGCAAAGAAATGGCCCTTGCCCTTCCTGCAGCTCTGATGCCTGGGAGCACGTTATGATTATTTGTGAAATTCCTACTTTGAGAACCATGGTTGGAAGGAGCTGTGAGTCCCCGGCCAGTATCAGCGGTGTGACTCAGGGCTGGAATTTCTCAGCGTTTATCACAGCTGTGATGCTCCCTGGGCTCTGCTCGCTGTATGGAATGGAAGGTGCACGAGGTCTCAGCCATGTCTGCTGCCTGCGTTTCTCAGTGGAAAATGGAAATCTCCTGGGGGAGCAGCAGGAACTATTTTATGATGAGACGGAGTAAAACTCATTTAAAACTTATTGCATAATGTCCATAATTTATTCGCAGTACTAGTCCCTGTAGAGTTAGTAAGACTATTATGCACTTAAAATTAAGTATGCACACAGGAGATGGTAACATCGGAATCTAATGTTGCACTTCTATTTCTCTTTTTTTAATATCTCAGTGGCAAAATAGCTTATTATTTCAGAGATGTTAGAGGTTTAATGGCATGGTCCCACATGCATTGTGAGCTCAGCCAAAAGTTTTTCACATAGAGGCTCAGTATCTGAGCGCTAACAAGGCTCGAGCAGAAAACCTCCCTGAAACGCAGAGTTGCTATGTTTAGTGCACTGCTGTGATATTTCTGTAGGGATGTGAGGAGGAAAGCACGTTGTGGGGGAGTTATAACAGAATGGGAAACTGAGAAATTGCGCCTTCTGGATCTTCATGTGCTAAAACTCAGAGGAGATGAAAGGAAATAAACAGAGAAGGGAGCTTGAAGAATGTGCTAGTACTAACAGCAAGGCAGGAGGCACAGCTGCTGAAAGGACGGGAGAAGGAGGTGGTCAGAATTATGAATGTTAATTCATTTCCAGTAGTCACTTCACCGACTATTTAATATATTTCTTTATTTTATATGATTTCTGAGCTTTACTATGTGCAGTTCTTGCTAGGCATGGAATTCAGCAGCATTGCTGAGACGTGTTTTAAAGCCGAAAGGGAGCAAAGAGCAGTGGAATCCTCACAGAATTGAACAGCTCTGACCATACACTTTTCCTGGCCCAGAGTGATTTTATATCAAAACGGAATTATTTTCATACCAATCTCAGATTCAAAGAAGAACTCGCTGCCTTTTGTCACGCCAACTTTCTCACCTTTATACATGGCTGGAGGTTTTGTTTAAGTAGTCTTATTTTTAAAAATCAAACCTACTTGACAAATGTTGGTAAATGATCGAAGAAAGTCGCTGCTGGAGGAGATCCCGTGGGTGTGAGACATTGACCAGTTCTCCTGAGAGCAGCTACCTGTCTGCAGATGTGCATCGAGAATCAGGCACGTCAGCTCCGAGCTCACTTTAAAAGCATCTTCTATTTCTAAACTTACACAGATTGTACAGAAGAGAGTCACGTATAAAAAGGCAGAGATAGAGGCATTAATTAACAACTGCTCCTTGCAACATTTGATTTTCTTTTCTCAACATGCACAGAGTTATTTTTAAACCTCTTGCTGCATACTGATAAATATGTCTGCTTTGACTTGCTGTTAGAACAGCAGTGCAGGAGTGTCCTATGCAGACATCTCTGTTATGGGGCAGCATGACCTTAGTCATACATGTACTCCATACAGTGAAGCTCCTGAGGTTCTGTTGCCCCACATCTGTATCACTGATGGGACAGCTGGATACTGCAGCTTCAGTGCTTTTGTGGCGGTGGCCCTGCTGCTTTTCAGCTGTCACAGGCAACATGAGTGTGTGTGCACATGCATGCCTGTAACCCTCCATAGGCATAAGAGGGCAATAAATTAAAATTGCGTGGAACAGAGTTCTGAAATTGCTGGGAACTTGGGTTGCATCTCTTGATTTTAGTGTGAGAGGCTGCTCGCACTGCTGTACTGTGCCTCAGGGCTCAGCCCTGCCCCATCCATCAAGGCTGGGAGACTACCCAGCACTGCAGAGGAATCTCTATTCACTGTTTCTGCCTTGACCTCAACAGTCCCAGCTTTTATAGATAACTTCTAGAGCAGAGAAATAGTACAAAAAGAAGGGAAGATCTCCTTTGATGTGTAGGGGCTTGAAATTGCCAAAGCTTTGTTCTTCCCCAAGGGACCTTTAGCTGAGATCTCTGTGTCTCATCCCTCCCTCCCCAGACTGAGCTCTGCAGTGCCTCACATATAAAAAGGTGTCAGAATGGTCCAGAAAAGATCTCTCATGACAGCTCCTAACTGACTGCAGTCCTGTGATCACTTTAACTGGATCCAGTTCTCCCCACACCTCGTTATGCCTCCCTGTGCCGTCTCTTGTGTCAACATTTCTTTTACGAGATTATTTTTTTTATAGTCTCAGGGATTTTTTCTTTATAATGGGGCAGTTGATGGAAGGAGAGGGGTAAGAACTGCTGGCTTGGTGGAAGAACAGATTTAGATCAGTTGTGTGGGTTATGAAAATTTGAAAGAGTGGGAAGTTTTAAGCTTTTCGTGGTTCTGCTACAGCTGTTAAGGTATCTTGCTTAGTTAGGATTCAGAAATGCCTATTTGTTACCCGAAATCTCTTCCCCATCTACTGGCTGTACTGGTCAGCCATTTTAGGACTTTGCAGTCTCTTTCGGCTGTTAGATGGGAAATTTCCTTCCATCTTGCTTCTCCAGGAGGGCAGCCATGGCTGTTCCTTCAGTGGGACAATGAGTTACCTAAGAAAGGAAGAGAGCAGACCAGAGTGCCACGCTCATAACGGTCTGACCCCACCAGTAAATGCATTCTTCATTCAATGATTTTGTTTTTTTGTTACTAAAATGTTTATCAAACGTCCACTGAAAAGAATCAAACGATTGCTAAGGCAGATTTCCGTCTGAGTTGTGGTTATGGGCTATTTAGGGATGACTTTGATTTCAACCATTACCCGCTCACAGAATGTGGTTGCTCACTCAGCTCACATGCTTTTGTTTCTGCGCCCTGACATTTACGACGCTCTTATGGAAAATCAGTGTTTTAGATCCCTTTTGTTGGGAGTAATTTTGTGCTTGGAATTCCAGTTACAAAAGTCAATCAAAATAAATAAAAGGTACCGGTTACATTGGAAGAATTTAGTGTTTAAGAAAATGTTTGTAGCCATCTTCTTTTCATTATTTTCTAAGCTGTAAGCTTTGCCAAAAGTTAAATGTTGGGCCTCAGAATGTTCTAGAGAATATAAGCTTCATCTGTTCCAAAAATAGCATTAACCTCTGTGACCATCAGCCATTCCCTTTAGAAATGAATGTCAGCGGAAAGCAAATAAACACAACCATCTACTATCCGTATTATTTTCACATGTATTTTACAGAGTTCGTTTAGTGGAAAGAGGATCTCCGCATAGTCTGCCCCTCATGGAGTCAGGAAAAGTAAGTGCTGATAGAAGTTTTAAACATCTCCTTTGTAGTAAATATTTTCAGTGTGTTTCCATTTCTGTTCATTTTTCAAGCAAATGCAGCACTCCGAAAGGCTTTACCAGCTGTGCAGGCCTCTCTTTGCTGCTGGAGTCCCAGCATCAGGACCTGATTCACTACTCACCCCGCTCACAGGCTGCCCTTAGCAATCTCTGTGCTCATCTAAAGCTGTCTAATTATATCTTTGCAAGCGTTCATGTCAGAGGATGCTCCGTGTGCTATTTTAGGTTTTAGCATCTGTCCACCTCTGCAGCGCCCGTTACATGGAGTCACTGTCAAAGGTCTTGTTCTTAAGAGATTACATGCTGCCTGTAGGGTTCCCTCTTTGCTTCAGATCAGGCTTTCATGTGAATAGGGTGGGTTTTTTCCATTCTGGTATGTACTGTCAAAGAGACTTGGGGCTGTTTGGTAGGATTTTTGTTGGGGGGATTTTTTATATCCGTTCATTTTGTAGATCAATATTTGATTTCTGACAAGTTTTCAGTGATGGAGCAGCTTTTACAAAGATAAGGGTTTTTTTTTTTAGCATTTCCCAGATATCTAGATTTATTGCATCAATTGACTGTTTCAGTTTTTTATTCAGTATGTCTACTTCAGCTCTTTAAGGATGGCTTATGGTTTGTTTTGAAGGTTTTGGGGGGCAAGAATATTCAGCTTATGGTAGTGTTAGGACCTACATCCTCATTGCTTCATGTGTTCTTTCAATAGATCCTGCCTGGAGTACGTATCATTATTGCTAATCCAGAAACAAAGGGACCCTTAGGAGATTCTCATCTTGGTGAGGTGAGTCATGAAAACTTCACCTTTGCATACTTGGAACTGAATCTCAGGGATAAAGCTATGGAAATGTTTGCCATTGGTTTCCTATCATACATCTGAGTAAATGCAAGGTTAAAACAACTTGAATGATGCAGACCTTAATTGTGTATGAAGTGCATAGCGTGATATTTGTATCTTTATTAAAATGTTATCGGCATACTTGATAAATGCTAATAATAGCTCAAGTCTATTAAATAATTTGAAAACAATCTGCTTTCTCTAACTACATTTTCTACTTGGCGCTTGAGTAATTCCAATGAAAACTTTAATGGAAAAAATAACTTTATTGATTAGTCTAATTTCAGCTAGAGGGGTTTCAGTGTTATCCTCCTTATAGTCATTGTGCTTCAGTGCACTGAAGTACTCTCATTAGCTGAGCTGAGCAAGGCTATGTGTTTTTCCAATTTATTTTTAAGTTTCTAGAGAGCGAAAAAAACTTAAAATGTTATTTTCAAAGTGCAATTAAAAGATCTAATTAACAAAATGAGGGATTTGCTTAGTCATAATTAAGATTGCAGTCGGATTTGTGAGATTCATTTTTAAGATTTCATCACTGAAATTGTGAATATTTCCACGATGTCTTGAGTTAGCTGAAATGAATCCTTCTCCACATGTGAAGGTCCCTGGCCTCTCCCTTTAAAATAATGTAAACTGCATTTCTAATGTTGTAGCCTTTCCCACAATACTGGTGCTGTGGGAGGTATCTGTCTGTCTTGTGTGCATGGACAATGTCCAGCTGGATCGAATACTCTGAACCAGACTGAGGGGGACTATGGAAGAGCAGTATGCCTACAACAGCATCTGAGAATTGCCATAGCCCAAGCAGAGCTCATAGCAATGATAATTGCAGGGGTCCGTGTGGGTCTGGGGCTGACCTGGGGCTGGAACGCTACAGGGAGTTTCCCCACAATGTGACTCCTGCATTCCCATGGACTAGCACAGCTTAGCTCTGTGCTAAGTGAGGTCAGATTTAGGTCTTGACTGTGCCTACAAGTGGGTCAGGAACAGTGATAAAAGGCACTATTTCGTGTTACATGTATTATCTAGCTATGACTGAAAATATTTGCATCAAGAATTTTCAATAATGCTTCATTCTGCAAAGCTGCTTTAATTAATACCAGTATAATTGCTTTTAACTTAGATATGGGTTCACAGCACTCACAACGCCAGTGGGTACTTTACCATATATGGAGATGAATCTTTGCAATCAGATCATTTTAATTCGAGACTCAGCTTTGGAGACACACAAACTATTTGGGCTCGGACTGGCTATCTGGGGTTCCTGCGAAGAACAGAGCTTACAGATGCAAATGGAGGTAAGGGGTTTCTTCTTGTCTGCCAAGGGTCTGTGCATGTAGTTCAGATTATGCTGGCGGTGTCTCCTGGCCTATGTTGTCCGGCTGGTTCTGTCAGTGAATCTATTAGAACTGCAAAAACGCCATGTTAAGACAATCCAAAAATAAAACAAAGAGCAAGATTGCACAGTCTAGTAATGTCAGGAGAAGGGAAAATGGCTTTAAACTTAAAAGAGTGGAAATTTAGGTTAGGGGTTAGGAAGAAATCCTTTGTTCAGAGGGTGGCGAGGCAGCGCAACAGGTTGTCCGGAGGAATTATGGACGCTTCATCCTTGGAGGTAATTCAAGGCCAGATTGCATGGGACCCTGGGCAGCCTGATCTGATGAGCAGCGATGAGCCCATGGTGGGACTGGATGATCTTTAAGGTTCCTTTCAGCCCAAGCCATTCTATGATTCTATGATTTGTGATTACCACCATGCAACTCTCCGAGTTAATATAAAAAGAACCAGTTATCTGCTTTTAAGTCTATTAGCAAACATTCTTTACTAATCAGCCTGCTATCTTTTAAAAAGCCTCATTTCAGCCTCATTTATTTCTTTAGTCAATAAAAATTCATATTACAAGAGGATTACTCTTCAAAACTTGTCATTTGTCTTAATGAGCAATTTGCTGTCTAACGTGCTGCACTTATTTCTAATTGATGAACACTTCTGTAGTGCAACTTAATGCACCAGTACTGACCTTCTCAATGCTACTGGAACAACGTATTGCATAATGTTAGGGTGAAATCTTTGAAAACAAAGAGAAACAAAGAGTCTGTTGTCTGTTTAGAAGTTTGCCTTGAAAAAAGAATGGTTTTTTTGTTACATCCACCTTTGGGACAAAAGGAACTTGTCCCACTGGACGTGGGTAAAGACTTACATCTTCTTTCTCTTCTTCAGATGTCAGTAGTGTTTCTACATTTGAAAATCAGTTAGGGGGATCAGAAATTCATGGACGATTTCTGCTATATGTGTTTTCCTTGATTATTAATGTGATTGTTTTTGTAATTTGATGTTCTGGAGAACAGAGTCATTAATTTTTACTTTTTTTTCCCTTACAACCAGAACGCCATGATGCACTTTATGTGGTGGGTGCATTAGATGAAGCCATGGAGTTACGAGGGATGAGGTACCATCCGATCGATATTGAGACCTCTGTCATTAGAGCGCACAAGAGCATCACAGAATGGTAAGGGTTATATAACACTGTGGCTCTTATATAAAGCCAGAGTAGCTATATTATCTGGGGTTTTGCTTGAATATTGCAGTTGATCCAGGAAATGATCTGTTGGGATGGTCACAGGATTTATTACTCGGTGGTAAATATGCCTTTAGGACAAAACTTTTCATGAACAAATTCAATCAGGAAGGATTGTTTTTCTTTATTTGGTGTGTTTTGAAATACGAGTGAAAGATTAAACTTTCAGTTTGAGAGAAGCAAACAGCTCTCAGGTAGATCAGTGGATGTTTCCTGTTCTAACCAGGAAAAAAAAAGCTTGGGATGAACTCAAGCTTTACGAGTGCTCTTATTAGAAGGAGTAAGCAAGCAGACACTTAAAATAAATGAACACACTAATAAACGTTATTAGTGAACACACTGTTGCTTTCAAATTGGTCATTAATAAATCAAGCAGTGATCAAATCAAGGTCACAATGGAAACTGAAGCAGTAAATCAATGAGTTAATAACAGTGTTGTCTTAATCAATGTATCACATCATCAAACGCACACAGCAGGTAATGATTTCATGAGGCCGACTTGAGACCAAATTGCTTTTCATTATTTTTGCATCAGAAGACTGAATCAGGTAGTTGTTTTGGTTTGATCTAACCTCAGCTCAGCCCTTCTCCTTTCAACCAAAAGCAATCATCTCAGCAGTTAGAGCAAGTCAGATAGTACAGGATGTGACTCTCCATTTTTCTTTTTAGTCTTGGCTATAGGGTGTGTCCTGGAGCAGTAAAGAAGCATAGCAACCGTACTGGTCTCTTCAGTGACAATTACTTGCCTTTTTCTTAAGCATCTGTTGTAATTATGGCAGATAATTGCTGGGTTGGCTGTATCTGGGGTTTTACCTGATAGCAATGTCCCTGCAACATGATCATCACCTTGCTCTATTGGCCCTGACAAGAGCAGAGGATTCTGGGTCCTCGTAGAAACCAGTGCAAACCCACAAAGGATGCTGTGAAATGCTCCTTTCAAATGTGTTGTATTCTTATCAACAGTGGATGTAAAACTGTTCAGGGAAAGTCTGTTATAGATGGCCACAGATACAAAATCTGTGTGTTCAGGTGTACCTACTGTCAGAAATTTATGTGTCCTCCCAGGCAATGAATGAAGCAGCCATATCATACTACAGAAGTGATCATCACTGATTTCAGTGACAAAAGAAAAGGGCTTAAATTGTATTTCTTTTCTCAAGATCACTGAGAGCTCTTTGTGAATCCCTTTCCATCCTTCCCTTCTATTACCATGGAAATCTTGAGTGGCACAGGGACAGCTCAGAAAGGGTTGGTGTAGGCTGGGAGAATCAAAGAGAAAGGCCATCAGATTTCTTCAAGAAGGTAGAAGTACACGCAAATAATTCTCAGACCACAAGCAAAATTTCATAAGCATTATGTGATGCTATTACTGCCCCCTACTCAAAGGCAAATGCTGAAAGTTGTTGGGTAGTTTTTTCCTCAAGGAGGAGAATTTACTGATGAGTTGGATGTTTCCTGAAGTGGTCCTTCAGAAAAACGGATGTTCAAAGAGAGAAGTTGCCAGTGTGGAGTTTTCTTTCATAGTCATTGTCCTGACCTTGACTTTTCTCACTCAGCTTTTCTTTCAGCTTCTCCTTGAGGTCCACCTCTTGTCTTTGGGGAACACCCCTTGACAAAATAATATCCAGTAAAGTCTTTCTTTTTATATATGCTTTTGTTTGGGTTGGGACATGAGCCTTTGGTTTTGCTGGAGACAACTATTGTTTCAGTTACAACGAGCAGTTAAGAACTGAACTGCATTGATACCTACTGCAAACAAAAGGTACTGGGCATGCCCAGTCAACTAATCATAAAAATAGCCCCAGCTTCAAAGAAATGTGCTCCTTCTGTAACATGTAGCCCCACTGAGGAAAGCATGGACTTCTTGACTGATGCAAGATCTTGCTGTGCAGCTTCTGTTATTGAGGATCTGATTTACAGATCATTTAAAATGAAGAGATTTTAATAGCACAGCCTATGCCTTCGGCCCTCCTCTGCCTCAGAATATAACAAGCACAGTCCTTTTTTGTTGTGATGTATAACTGCGTCAAGCCATGTAAATCCATCTCAGCTGATGGGAACGTAAAGGACAATATTTCTTTGTATTTACAGCGGTCATCACTGAGTTGGAATCATGACAAAAGAAATAGTAAGTTTTAAACTGACGCCTTCTTAAGAGTGTCAGTGATACTTGGAATGAAAAGCGGCTTCATAGCTTCATGAGGGTTTTTGGAATTAGTCTTTAGAACTCAGATAAACCAGCTTCTTGAGAGCTTTGTTTTAGGGACCTGCTGCTGAATCCTTCCATTAATTGCTTTCCCAAGTAACAAGTAACAGTTGGCCTAAGGCATGGTTTCAACTGCTATCTAATATTTTGATTAAACCACCCAAGCTTTTGTGTTAAAACGTATGTAATATTAACTTAGATGCTTGGGTAGCTTACTACAGCTTGTGTGAGAGCATAATTACAAATTAAAATTCATTTAATAGCAGCACTGAGTCAAAAAACAACCTTACTTTGAACACCCAGTAGTTTTCCAGATGGATAAGCACATACATAGGCACATAAAAATTCAATCAAACTGTTCTTCAGCAGGATCTGAAGATGAAATATGTATTTTTAATAATAAATGTTTTTCACCTAAAATCTATTCTTCTAAGCGTCAACTTAGAACACATTTTCATAGCTAACTGTTGGGCAAAGTAAGATGTGTTTTCAATATACGAGGATATTCAGAATTTAGATAGACCAAAACAGTGCACTTCTGTCTCAGTCAAGCATTGACCTTAGCATAAGCAGCTCTCTTGAATCTGCCTTAGGTACATAATTTATTCTAACTTGCAGGTACTTATATTCAAGACTGTTCTGGAAAATCATCCTCTGATTTTTTAAGGTAAAGGAGGATAAAGTACAGGATTTGATGTATGAGTTAAAGTGTAAAATATAATTATTTATGTTGCGGGAAAAAGTGTAGATCAAGAAATCATCACAGTTCACATCTTAAACATGTGCCAGAACGAGACTGTGCTTTCTGGATCCTCAGTCCTGCTGACCTGTGTAACTTCAGATGCTTTGGAGAAATTAGAGAAAAGGGGGGAAGGGATGGAGGGAGGAACACACCGTCCCATACTGACATAGCACTCAGCGAAAGCCCATTCTTAGGCAGTTTATCTTTCATGTGGGGCTGTTTTCTTTACAGCATTGTATCTCTGTCTTCTCTTTTAACCTCTTTTACTCCTCTGGGCTGCTCTTCAGAAAAACTCAGATAAGAACCTCCACCCACATACTACCTACCTTCATGAGCATAGTGGTGATGCGACAGCTTGCTGGGAGCTGCACTACTTCCTGCTGTCCCCATACACAGCAGGCAAGGATGAGACTCGAGATTCTGCCGAGTGTAGCCTACATCTTAATGTTGCAGTGATGTCAAAGAGGAAGCTCATCAGGCTGGTTTTCTGCCCTGTCTGTAAACACCTTCTCTCTTGTCTCTTAGGTTCTGTGCCTAAGCACACAGAATGAGACATCGCTGTTAAAGCAAGCAGTAAATAAGGTGGAATGGGTGAAAAAACTCCAAAACTAATGCTTCTTTTTCTTTGATTCCAGTGCGGTGTTTACCTGGACAAATTTATTGGTCGTTGTAGTTGAGCTGGATGGATCGGAGCAAGAAGCTTTGGACCTGGTTCCTTTGGTCACCAACGTGGTCCTGGAGGAGCACTACCTGATTGTAGGGGTGGTGGTGGTGGTGGACATTGGTGTAATTCCTATCAACTCCCGTGGAGAGAAACAACGTATGCACCTACGAGATGGATTTTTGGCAGACCAGCTAGATCCCATCTATGTGGCCTACAACATGTAGTCTTGTACCTTAAAGCTTCCATGGACTTTACTATAGATGTATAAAATTTTTTGGTGTCCACTAAAAATAAGATGCTGACACTCATCAGAATGGAACTGTTTCTATTACGACTTTTCAAAGCAGTCACGATTGGCAGGAAGTGAAATGTGAAATCTTTTCTTTACCACTAAATTCTAGAACAGGAGGACTCTGGGGTAAGGCCCTTCGGTTTGGTGGAAAAGCCCATTGAAAACTCTTTCTTTTTTTAGTTTTTGCTTATCGGACGATACTGCTTTCTGAGTAAATGTGGCTTTGTATTTGACATTCAGTAAGCTGAAGTAGATTTTTTTTTTCTTATTATTATTATTCTGCCCTCCGAATGGATTCTTTTTAAAACAATTTGCAGACTAACACAGAGAGTCGTTTTCTCCATTTGTTTTAATGTGTCATAAAAAGCTGATGAACAACACAGACCTTTTGCTAACTTAAGCCATTTTAGGTCCCACGTCTTAGGAAACTGTGTAGTGGTACGAGGAGAAGACCCAAAGCAGCACCTTTCCATTAGAAATCCAGCGGCTTTCTGGCGGAGACGCCAAAAGCACAAAAGGCCAAAAAGAGCCTTGGCTGTTAGCGTTAGAATGGAAGAAATTTATAAATAAGGTGTATTTCGGCGACGAACTTGCAAATATCTTTGTACTAAACGGAAAAGATAAAGTAAGTTAACTACTTCTTCTGTAATTATGTACAAAACCTTTAATTTATTTTGATCTCTTTAGAAGTATAAAAGAGAAAAAAAAAACATTCAAGAATATTAAACTCTTGAAATGTTTGCTAATATAAAAACAAAGTGTTGTATTATCTTGAGTGGATAGTATCACATCAAATATATATATATGAAATATAAATTCACTAATGACAAAAAGATTTTAAAGTTTAAAATGCAGTACTTGTCACTTGCATGGTGTCTCCCACTGTAGATAATCAAATGTTACTCACAAACCTTTTGAACGAAGCAATCCTGGATTGCTAGAGTATCCCTGTCTAAACGAATCCTCGTGATACCAGCAAGTGGAATTATTGCTGCCTTTAAGGCAGTGAATGAATTTAAGACTAAAAATGCACTACAATAATTTTTTTTTTCTTTGCCGTGGAGGCGACAATAAATATTCGTGCTGGCATGTGCATACACTTGTTAGACTTAGAAGAGGCAGGTTGAGGAGTAGCACTGTTGTCTAGCTGCAGAACTTTGTTGCACAATTTTTTTTTCGTTGTTTTAGTTGGTGTTTTTATTGCTATAATGAAACATTTTGGGGTTATTTGCACAGAGTTATCAGTTTGCCTCTCAGCTAGGACACGTAGCTCAGTGGCCAAGGCATCCAGTTTACATTTACATAAAACGATTGTTTCAATGGTCTTTAATTTATCCCTAACGGAGAGGAGCGTGCGGTCACTACAGCCAAGCCAACACGAATCGTGCATCTGCTAACTAGTCCCTAAACCAATTAAAACATCAGAGGAACCGAACTGCCTGTTTACAGAGCGGAGTCCCGGGGTCTCTGACCTGAGGTCATCCATCAATGGGCGAAGAGTAGGAAAACATGCATCACAGCTGCCTTCATTTTACTATCTTTGGATAAAGGAGAGGTTTGATTTCCCAGTTCTGTTGTCTTCCCTGCACTCCACAGCCCTTTTTTAAAAACTTCCCCGTTCCTTCATGTGGTTGTACCTGAATTGACCTGTTTGTGATCGAGAGTGGGATTTACCAGCTGCAGTCCAAGAGTGCTTTTCTCATTGTCCAAAATGACGTCCTTGTGCTGGCTCTCATTACCGGATATGCATGACTAAGATTGTTGCAGGGCAAATGTAACCACATTTATATCTATCTCAACCGAGGGACGTGTGTATTTGGTCTGTCTTTGCAGAACGCTGGATGAGAGATGGACCCCTGCTAACAATAGTTTTGTTTGGCTTCTGAGTCTCAATGCTGAGTGTTTGAAATCTCGTTAAAAGGTAGGGACGTTTCGGTCTGCATGTACAGTACAGAGCATCTTACCACGTCAGACTTGTTTTATTTCAGACCATCTATTCAGACACCACAGTCCTGTGAATAGCCCTATTCATGCTCTGAAGAACCATCCTCTATTTTGCCAAATTCATTTTCTGCTCCCTTTAAAAAGAATAAAGTCTGTTCCTAATGGCAAGTAAGGTTTCAGACAAGATGATTGACTAGAAACATCATTGCAGTGTGCAAACTAACTTGTGAAGTCCTGCTACCGCTGATCTCAGTACTGCAAAACAAATTTAGCTGTCATTTAAGGCATCACTTTAACCCTCACAAAGTCAACTTTGCATTAGTAGTGAAAAAAAAAAAGAGCTGCAATGCAGTCGTGAAGCGCAGTTAATAACAGCTCTCTTCTGCAACCTGTCATCTGTGGTTGTTAAATTCTGAGTTAAGAGAAATGAGAAACCGAGTTTCTGGTTTTGTTGTGCAAGCAAAAGGCAGGAAACATTTAAGCACCATCAGACTGAGCAATAAAGAAGGATTGTTCTGTATTAGAAATTGTACTGTAGATAAACCATTCATGAGAATGTATAAAATGTTTGTCTTGTGACCTTGTGCTTTTGAAGTCAGACAAAACCATGTAATCAACTTGATGCACATGCACAAAACAGAGGGTACACAATGAACATTGAAACACGAAACTAATCAAACAGGAGCAGATTCCTCATGGTGCTTGTTTATTATATATATTTAATCCTGCTTGACACTTTACCCAAGGGAAGACTGTCCCTTTTATCAGTTGAATGTTAGCAGCGTTATTTCATAGAGTGTGGTGACTGGTTAGAGAAATTCATGTAACTCAGCCAATCACAGTTTCAAACAAAAATTTTTATGTGCAAAGGACAGCAACCTTCTTGTATGTTAAACCACCAGTACGCTTTGTACATCTGTGATAACGCCTGTTTTATATTCAAATGAACAAATAAAAGCTTTTATTTTTGTTGCTCTGAAAATATCAGTTTCTTAATTAGTCATCTAAAGCCGAGCTTGGCGGAGCCGCGTTGAGCTCGGCGGAGGAACACGGAGAGCTATACTGTACTTTTATTTTGTTTACCTCTCTTGTTGCATAATTTATTAGTACAAACCACGATACTTTTAACGATGTTTAAATACTGCTGTGGGCATTTCTTGCTGAAAGACTTTCATATGGCAACAAATGTTTTTGTGAAATGTTTTTTTAATTCTTTTTAATATATTCAAATATACTGTTCACATTTTTTGCTGAAAGTGTAAAGATATTATTGTAAGCCTGGTAACATTTTGTGAGAAGCAATAACAAGCATCAGTACTGTAAAACTCCTCAGATTTGTCACATCCCTTTTGTCGCAAGGTCTCGCTGCCGGCACAGCGCGGATCAGACACTTCAGTCTCTGAGCAGGTGCTGAATCTCTGCTGGAGCTTTCAGCCAGCGCAAACATCCGGGCAGCTCTTTGTCATATCGTGGGCTTCAACCTCTCTGTCAGCTTTAGCTGGCCAGACACAAGCACGGAGAATTGTGACACAGAGCTCTACAAGTTGGAAGGGACCTCTGTGGGCCATTTAGTCCAACACCCCCGTAATGAACATGGACACCACGGCTAGATCAGGTTGCCCAGGGCCTGGTCCAGCCTCACCTTGAAAGTCTCCAGGGATGGGGCATCAACCACATCTCTGGGCAACCTGTGCCAGTGCCTCCCCACCCTCACTGTGAAAGATTTTTTTCCTTATAGCCAAAGCTCTACAGGTTACAAGCAATAAAACCATTTTGGGAAATGGCGGTGTAATGCTTAAAAGCAGATAGGGAGTCTCAACAACAAAAATATGTAGTAGGGTTATGAAAATAGCGTGTAACTTATACTATCATTATATTATTATTAAGTTAACATGTGCCTTGCCAGTGAAATGCATCCCATTATATAGCTCTTCTCCCAACACGTTATCCTCTCTCCTAGTTATTCCCTGTTTGAGCATCCTAGACACACAATCTTCTCAACACAGTTACTAAGGAGCATCTCCATATTAGATATGTTACCACCCTGTTATTTTTAAGGATATCTCATATTTCTTTGTGGAGATAGGAGGGCAATACTTTCTAAGGTTATTACGTTTGTTCTAGAGATTCAAGTCATCGCATTTGTTCTGCCTTGTGCTAGAGGTTAAGATGTCACAACTGTTTTGTCCTGTGCAGGCCTACCCTGCAGATATTCCTTACCTTGGATTAGCCAGAACGCTCCAGTTTCTTCTAAGCAAAATATTTGTTGCAACTTAGTGTGAAAAGCAACCTATGCAGCCATTTTGAAAGAAGACTGTAAGTTTAGTAAGGGCCTAGACTTTGATATTAGAAGCTTCTACTGCAAACACACAATCTAATCTCACACCATTGTCATGGGGAGTGGAGCACAGAGTCCACTGGGTTTAAGCACGGGGCACCACAGCAGCAGTGATGCAGATCACCAGGACACCCACGTGAATGTTTCCTCTCAGTCTTTCTCTTCCCCCTCATTTAGTTGGTAATGAGCAAAAGTAAAAGAGAGTAAAAAGCAGATGAAGTGTGGACACGGCAATGTTCTCTGTTCAGTTTAAGGGCTGTAGGTATTTTTCATCTCAGCGTTTTAGCACAACAAGAGGCTTTTAACCACTGTCTTAAACCACAGTAAAATGACTATTAAGGATCACTCCATTGTGAACATTTGCAAACAAAACTAGATTTCCCTAAACAAAACCTTTGCTCATATACTTTCCTAATAAGTGGCTGCATAAAGTGTGATTCCAGTCTTTCTGCATGTGTATGCAGACATAAGTGCTTTCATTTCAGTATCCTTATAACTGATGAAGTCGTTTATATCACCAGCACATCACATCCAGCACATCTGTGGGAGGGCTGCCCCGTCAGGATGCAGTGCATCAGCCCAAGAGAGGTGTGACATGGTGTAAGTGTTGGAGAAAGCAAGCAGATATTCAGGTCAGCAGGAGCTGTGGGCTGCCTTGTGGCGCCCACAACACGTGAGCATCTCAGGGTTGCACATGACCTGTAAAAGTGCAGAATGCAACCATACAGTAAGCTTGAGTTCAATAAATGGCAAAAAATTTGGCTGAAATTCCATCCGGGCAGGGTTTGCAACAATAAAATCCTCAGTAAAACCTCTCCTGCCCTTCGTGAGTGGCCTCGTACAGAAGCAGTCCTGCTCTGAACATAGAATTGAGTCAACTGAAAGATGGACAAAGGAGGTTGCTAAATAAAAACTAATAGCAGAGGATAAAAGGATGTCAAAGCAAATAGCATCCCCCTCAGAATCCCATTGTTACTGGTTTGGATTCCGCACTCTTCGTGCAGTCAGCCCTAGTGAAGCCCTGTAGTACAGCTTACGGAGCTGCCCATGGAAAAGATGCTCAGGAATGCTCTGATCGGCATCTCCAGCTCCACTGCTGAGCTGAGTGTCCCCCACTGACTGTCATGGTGTTGTAGAATGGCTTTATTAAAAATTTCATGGCACCGGTGCATAAAAGGACCAGAGTATGAAAGCACAAGTCAGCCTTTTTGCAGACCCCAGACAGGAAGCAAAACAAAATGGTCCTCCCCCTCCTTTTCTCCCTCCTCCTCCTGCTGACACACACTGGAACTCAGCCCCAGCACCACCCTTGGCTGTCAATCCCCCAGGCTTCCCAAGTTTACGGGGCCCGTCAGTCAGTGAACTGTAGGAGTTCAAACCACCGTAAAAACATTACAGAATCCCTGCTCTGAGGAGCCGAACCACAACCTCCGACGGTGATTTTCTAATTCGAAATTCAGCCCTTTCTACAAATTATTTTTTAGGATCACTGCAGGCCGAGGCCCTATGGGTGCTGCTTTGCTGTGCCAAGCAGGGATTGCAGCAGGTGGGAGGGAGGTGAAGATGGGCTGGAGGACATTCGTAGATCGGTTGCACCTCAAAGGGGCATTCAGTATGGAGAGTGACCCCATACGTTATGCTGGGAGGCCAGCAGCTCCAAAGGCTTGGCCAGCAGCCCCACAGCAGCTGACGGTGCTGGGAGCCCAGAGGTGGAGCATTGCTGGGTCTGGTGGCTGCAGGGAACTGATGAGCAATTGCATTTCTGACCTGCTGAGCTTCCCTTTTGTGGTCTTTACAGCCTTGTGACATTCAGGGAAAGGCTCTGTACGCTGCTCAAGTGTCGTGTCAGCCAAAGAAATTGCTGACCAAGTGCATGAGCATCATTTTGTCTGTGATTTTGTTGGAGAAGGAACCTGCATTTCTGCTCGGTACTGGTAGAGCTGTGCTGAGCCCATGGCACCAGGCCTTGGTGCGCCACACAGGGAGTCCAAGGGGGGTGTTCAGATATGAGCCCATTCACTCGGTGTCTGCAGAGAGGCCACTGATCATCTCGGAGGCCCTTTCTAAGGGATGAATGAACATCCCCTGAGCTGCGGCCTACAAGCAAGACAGGGCCCGATGCTGCACATGGCTCCGTGCCGTCCTCAGGGCAGCCAGAAGACACATTTCCCATCAACAGCATAGTTAGATGAAATAATTAAATATATAAATAAAGAAATAAAGGGATTTTCTTCCTTTTAAACAGCGCTCTTTCTTAGTAGACATTGCTTTCTGTGTAGTAGTCCATTCCCAGGCACCACCGAAGCATGTCGCACACCCAGCTCAACTGCACAGTAATTCAGACCTATTTTTAGGTACCTCTCTGGGGCAAATCCAGCTCTCCTTGGAGCCTTACACCAGCTCAGCTTCCACCCTGGCAGCCAACAGCAGCTGGCTGGTGGCTGTGTGAGCATGCACACATCCTGCCCTTCTGGCACAGCACATGCCCCTCACTCCCTTTCTCCCTGAGTCCTCAGCCTTTCTTCTGTATCATCTTTAATTACTTGTCTCCTTTAATGTGAAAATTATCTGCACAGCAGCCCCTGTGTTTAATTCCAGCCCATCTCTCAGTGCTCAGCACCCAGCCCCAGGCAGCAGCAGAGGGAGCAGCAATTCCTGCTCTCTGGGTTTGCTCTGGGTTCTCCTTTTCCAGTTTGGAGCCTCCAGCAGCCCATCAGCTCTTTTTGAAGGAGCACTGCTCGCCATATAAAAAGTACTTCTACAATCCTTTCGGCTTCTGTAAATCTATTCCACTTATAAAGAAAGAAAGAAAGAAATAAAAATAAAAGAGGGTTTTTTTCTTTCTTTTCATGTGGTTTCGGGAGGTCCGAGGCAGTTTGGTTTGGTGTGTTGTTGTTGTTTGGTGTTGTGGTGTTGTCTGGGGGTTTTAAACATCTCCCTCTTCAAATAAGCACTAGGCTATTTTTTTTTTTTCCCTCAAATGGATGCTCCTTTCCACATGCAATTGAATTTCCTTGACATGAAACAATGAAAGAAGGGTTTTTCTAGTTTTCATACATACATCCCCCTCCATAATTTGATTAATGACAGCATTTGGAAAGCATACGTACAGTTTGCATATGTGCACTCTGTGAGGCTAAAATTGGCCCCTAACTACCAGTAACAAATCCTAAACATATTTCACATCCTCGTTTAAGAGCTGGAAAAGCAAACAAGCCGTGAGCTGGGCTGATCACTCCACCTAAAGGAAGCAGGAGGCACAAAACTGCCTATGTAAAATAAAGAGCCAGAGTTCAAATAATAATAATAATGGAAAAAACACCGATAAAAGGAGAAATAATGCCTTGGAGCAAGCTCTGCTCACTGCTGCAGCGTCGCACAGGGGATCTTGCTGCTGGGCTGCCCATGCTGGGCTCGGAGGCTGGCTGTGGATCTCCAGAAGGGAAGAGGCCTGGCAAAGGCAGCTGGGAGAGAACTGCTGCCATTTCCCTGATCCCATTTTGTTGGTTTACTTCAGTATAAATGATTAATTTGCAAGATGTGAGCTATGCCGCTTGTTTGTGCTGAACCAAGTTTTAGCAAGCTGAATGAGTAGCATTCGTGCTCTTGGGTAAAACACTGTGACTCGTGTAAGAGCAGAAAACTTCGGATAGCAAAATAATAAAAGAGATCTTAAATATTTCAATTGTACACTGATTATTTTCCTCTAACCAGATACTAATTCCCACAGACAGACACAGGGAAATTGCTTCCCAGAGCCCCTCCTGCTGCCTTGATGCCATGACTGAGCTCCAGGACAATCCTTCCCCCATATGTCCCTTTTGCTGGGCACTGCAACCAAATGGGGCTGTGTGGTGATCTGTGGGGTAAATTGTGTCAGTAATCCTACCTCCAGGTACAATCACCTTAACCCATCCACCCTGGGCACAGGATTACTATGGTTATGGGGTTGGGGTAAGGGGCAGGCAGGGCTGTGGGTGAGACTGAGGGGAGGCTGCAAGCTGCAGTCACACAGAAGCTGGCATGAAAACCAACACTTGATGGACACAGCCCTGGAGGGCAGCTGGATCTGAACAGGCTGCTAAAACTCATTGCTGTGCTGAGAGCTGTGGTTCAACACCCAAATCCTTGCATGGATCCACCCGCTCACCCCCCGTCAGGCAGCAGCAGGTTGCAGGGAGTCCAAACATGTTCACCCCATCCACAGCCCTGTGCATGGCTACCCTGCTGGGGCAATGGGCCACAATTAACACACACACGTTCAGCGAGATGCTTTTTCATTATTTTTTTTTAAATACATTTATTACCCAATGTTAACACATTAAATGACTCTATATATTGCTAGTCAGAGCAGCTTACAAAATGCCAGAATGCATCATAAACTGGACAGCCACAATGAATAATTACAATGTGCATAGTGGCTAAGCTCAACACTTTAATATAGCTTTATGATTTGCAGAAAAAAAAAAGAATTAATTTTAAATCATGATTCCTAAAACAATCAATTGTAATTTTACCTAAAACTGATACAAAACCAGGCCACAATCTTTTTTTTTTTGTTTTGTTTTGTTTTTTTTTTTTTTCTTTAAAACACACAGTTTTCACGCTGTAGTAACTTGGAAATGTGCAACCGTGTCAACAGAGACAAAAAAGCCAAAGTAACACGAATCTTACTTTCATGCAGCTATCAGTTAAATATTACATATTCTGGAATGATTTTACACCAAAAAATATTTCCACAATAACTTGCTTTCATAGGGGTGGATCGAAGTTTTGGAACTCGTAAAGTAATCAAACAGGATTGATTTTTAGTTGTGAAGTGTCTTACAGTCACAACACAGAGGCGACAAAAGTTAATCACACATTAATCAGGCAATAATGTAGCTGTGGTAATACAAGTTACCATCTACGTACTATTATGTCCTCCCATCCGCTCACCGCTCAACTTCCACAAGGTGTTGGGTGCTGTTTGGCAGTATCAAGTCAATTAACTTCTATCACCGCTGTCAGTAAAAAAAAAGATCAGGATTCCAATGGCAGTTCACAGAAGTCTTAGTTGTTGTTTTCACCTTCACAATGACCCTGACAAATCCTAGAGAAAACTTTTTTAAAAGGCTTCCCTCCTGATTCCTCAGCTTCCATCGTTCCATCATGTAATTGCTTTCAATAAATATCAAAGATCTAAATAAATATTTACAAATTATTCCTCTAACTCCTCAAAAAAAAAAAAAATAGCGGGATGATTAATGGGCGTCCGACTCGGTCTAAGACCGGCCTTGGAAAGAAGAAACTAAAATGCGGAGACGCTTGAAAAGAAAAGCCGTTTAAGTAAGCTTTACATCTATTTAAAAACTTGTCTCTGAACATGGATGCAATTCATATATCTATATATAAAACAAACAAAAAAAGAAAAATCATTTTGTCAACTATCGATCCATTCCTATTGGTAATGCTTCTTAATCCAGACATTCCGCAAAATACAGACTTTTTACAAATCACGGCATCTTTAATACAAGAAAAATTAACATGCATTATTCTTCATTCTGAGTACAGTGATGGAGCTCATTATTAGGCAATGACCCATTACTACAAACATAACGGCTTCTGTGAAACGTTAAGTGCTTTTTCTCCTTTCCTTATCGAGTTACAATGGACCAGGTGACACCAGACCGTAGGCAGTCAGATGATGACATTGGATTGGGGAGGCTGAGGGGGGGGCACACTAACGAAATTTGTAAGCCTCGTAATCCCACATATGAATCAAGGTAGTTGTTTTTTTGTTGTTGTCGTTGCTGTCGATTGGGTTTTGTTTTTATTTTTTTGGCTTTCCTTATTCTTGTTACAAGCACTCATGTCAGGACAAAGATGAAATGTGCAAACTTCAAAATTTAAATATTCATTTTTCTCTAAGATCCAGCTCAGTAAAAGATTACCCCAGTTCCCTGTGATTTTCAACTACAAGATCAAAGCTAATATTTTGTTATAAAAGTTATATATTGAAAAGAAATAATGAAAATAAAACACAGTTGGGAAATATTTAAGAAAAAATACGCAGGAGTAGCACCTGCTGTGTCAACCCTGTTCCCTAAATTCAATCATGTACCCACTGGTATAACCAATAGATAATGCCTTTAAACAGTAAAATTAAGCTGAACAAAACCAGCTCAACAAGGTTAAGAAATAAATGTTACATCAAGGTAGTATGCTTCGTTTTGCTGAAACAGTTCTAAAGTTCTTACGCTCAGATCTAGTTTTTACACGTTCCTTTTGTTAAACTCGCATGGTTTGTTTCTAGATCTGCTGTTTTTAAAGGTTAAAATCTCTGTAAAACCTAAAAATGCTTTAAAATTTGCTGAAAATGCAACAAATCCTCTAGTTTAAAATTAGTTAAAGTAACCTGCTCCCAGAGATGTTCAATTCATTCCGCTGGCAAAATTTTGGAGGAGCACTGAACAGAAGATTGAAATTACTGTGCAAAATTTCTTTTACGAAAAGTGTTTAAAGGCTGGTGCAAAATGGGAAGCAAATTCTAAACAATTTTGGCTTCTTGGAAACAAAAACCGCTGTGTCTGAGAATAGCAATCATCGGGGTGACGTTCTCGCGGAGGAACAGCTCTTTCATCTTTTCCTGCGGCAGGTACGTTTGTGTTCAGCATGCCAGTGCTCCTGCTGACACTTGATGGAGCAGTAGGAAGTGTTCCAGCAGCAGTGGTACATGGCCTCCTCTTCACAGTTGTAGCACTGGAGAGAACAAACGAGACAAGATTACAGCCCTCGTAGGATCCCTCCTCACTGCCCAGAAGCGTTCTCACCTGCTCACGGGAGTTTTCAACCACACGATACAGGAACTACCTTTAACTCTACATTGGTATGATGGCATCCTGATCTACCTCCTAAAAGCTAAGACAAAAAATAATAATCCTGCAGTGAACACGTGCTGTCCAAACATGCAGATCTGCCTACCTGGGGTATTGTTACAAGCACAACCCATCTAGGAGCTGCTGGGGGAGATCCTCTTGGGCTAAGAGTAATCACAGAATCACAAAATGGCTTGGGTTGGGTTGGGTTGGGTTTGGTTGGGTTGAAGGGACCTCAGAGATCATATAGTTCAACTCCATCATGAACATGGTTCCATCCAGCCTGGCCTTCATGCCTCCAAAGACAGGGCATACACATCTTCTCTGGGAAACCTGTGCCAGCACTTCACCACCACCACCACCCCCCCCCCCAGTGAAAAATTTCCCCAATACTTAACCTAAATCTCCCCTCTTTTAGTTTAAAACAGTTCCCCAGGTCCTATCACTATCTACCCATGGTTTTAAACTGAGACAGGGGAGGTTTAGGTTAGATACTAGGAGGAAGTTTTTCACAAACAGGGTGGTGACGCACTGGAACAGGTTGCCCAAGGAGGCTGTATCATATCATAGTATCATAGTATCATAGTATTGTGCGAGTTGGAAGGGACCTTAGAGATCATCGAGTCCAACTCCCGGGATTCGAGCCCTCTGTGTAGCAGAGCGGCACTTCTACCCCCTGCTTCACAGGGGGGGATTCGAACCCGGGCCCCCTGGTGTTGCAAACGGGAATTCTACCGCTGCGCCACCGGAGGCCACATCCCTGGGGGCATTCAAGGCCAGGCTGGATGTGGCTCTGGACAGCCTGGTCTGGTGGTTGGCAACCCTTCCCACTGCAGGGGGGTTAAAACCAGATGATCACTGTGGTCCTTTTCAACCCAGGCCACTCTATGATTCTATGAAAAAGTCAATTCCCCTCCAGCTCATAATCTCCCTTTAAGTATTAGAAGACTCCAAAGGCACAACAAAAACATTACCGGAGAAAAGAATAATTCCCTACATCATGGTTTGTCACAGACCATTTGGTGTAGGCCTGCAAGAAGGCTGCCATCATTGGGATGTCTGTTGATTGCCAGAGTGCTGCAAATGGTGACACCAAGACCTCCTGCTACAGCAGCGCTACTGCAAGATGGTGCCTTTAGCTTCACGCCTTTCTGAAACCAGAGAAAGCCTGGAGAACAACCAATGGTTCCATGATCCTGCCCTTTGTGGCTGCCAGGGTGGCACAAAACTCTTGAAGGAAGACATGCTGCACAGCCCCTGAGTTCTGCAGAAATACCTGCCCCTCAGCAGGGCCTCAGCAAAGAGGATTTCTGTGCTGGAACATGCAGAACGTTCCCAGGTTGGTGGTAGTTGGGAATAACAACATGGATGGAGGTAAACAAGTAGCTGTTGAGCAGGGAATGTGGCACTCAGATGGGCAGCGGGCTCTGCCTCCAGCTGTATGCAGTACTGGCAGCCTGACCAGCCCATGCAAAGTAGGGTGGCATTGCTGCTAATGGAGCTGCTCACACTCAACACCTGAAAAACTGGATCTCAAATTTGTCTTTCTGAATGTGTCATACTCAAAATCAGAGAATATCTATAAGAATTCAGCCCGGAACACCTCCTGTATGATGGGGAACAGATGGGGAAATGTGCAGATTGCTGTCAAGCCACAGGGTAACACACGCTGTGCTCCCAGTGTGCTGTCTAACTACAGCACTGTTAATAAAGCGAGAGAACCACAAAGGAAATAAAACCCAATTGTCTTAAAACAAAATAAAAATGCAACAACTCTACACACTCCTAAAAGATGCACAAAAGTTGCCTTTCACATCAATGAAACCACTAACTATTTATTTATATCGCTAGTAAAGGGACTGCTGCAGCTGCATGAGAAGGTGACTTCTCCACTCCTTTTTCTCCTTGTATATTAGCTCCAGGGAAGTTTATTTGTAGAAAAATCTGCAAAGGAGCGCTCTCTCAAGGCCTGCTTTCCTGGCTTTTCATGTTGTTGGCTCCCCATGAACCTACGGGAGCCATTAGGATCATCTGCTGGAACGTGCAGGGAACAGCTGTGTTTCTCCATTGCATTCAGCACAGGCCTCAGCCCCAAGCTTCACATCTGCTCGCTTGGAGAGATCAAAAACTCTAAGACAGGAGAGGACAACCAGTTTGCAGACACTGCAGCTCCCTTTACATATGTTGGCCATAAGTGTGGGATGTAAATCTCCCCTTACAAAGGGAAATAAAGTGTCAACTAAGCTGGTACCAGCACATGTGGCAGAGAAGGCAAAATGCCAGCTGGCCTCAGGCCTCCTTTCCTTTGCATTTTCCACTTCTTAAACATTATTAATCATTTGGGGTTTTGATAGTACTCATCACAGACAAACGTAGTCACTTAAAAACAACATGCTGCAAGTTAGAATAAATATACAGGCAAGCATTGCTGAGAGAGACAGAAGTTAAAGATGAACGATGCACCACTTTAGACGATGCTTATATGGGAATGAAATAACCAGAAGAAAATAAAAAAGAAACAAAACAACTGTGGCACGGTGGCCTGAGTTCTGTAGATCATCACACTGCATCAACTCGTGGCTCCCTGCCTTTCCATTTCTTCCTTTCATCTGCTGTTCACGAGGTATCTGTATCGATTCTGCTTTTTCTGAAGGTATGAATGGAAATTTGGCTAAGCCAAGGGGACGGTGAGCAGTCAGAGCAGCACAGAATGTGGTTCTTTAAGAAGGTGTGGGGCAGCACGTCTGCTCGTGTGCCCGTCAAGCACCAGCAAAGCAATCCCTTCATTCTAACCAGACTATTCTTTAAATCTAGGAAAAACACAAGTACAGTATGAATACTAACAGCTGCATTCCCAAACCCAGACATCTGCATTACGCAAAACCAGAGGCCTCTGGTTCTAATTAAAAAGCAAAGCCACCAAAACTCATTTAGTATGTGTTAATTACATGAGATTTTAGTAAGGAGGCATCATTATTATAATAGCAGCATACAACAGTGGTACTACACACCAGGGACTGTCATTAGTGCCACAGAAAGAAAAATCACTGGGGAGTTGTGTAATTGGACCAGCTCCAGCTGCCTGAGGCTGCGTGTTGGCAGGCAGATCCATCAGCCTGAATGCAAAGGTGTTTATCCTTCCCCTCCCTCCCAGCACATGAAAACCAGCTGCCTGCACGATGCATTCATTTAAGGTGGTGACTGACAGCTCTGGGCCCACAGGAGAAGGTGAAGCTGTCAAATGCTCTTTATATCTTTAATTGTCTTGCTTGGAAAGAGGCATTAAGCACATGAAGCTAAGATGCAGAGCTGTGGTGCCATGGCACTCTGATGAGGCTAAAGGACAGTGTAGAGACACATTGGAACAGACAAATAGAAACCTCAGGAGTGTCTTCCATAAATTCTGCCTTCAAAAAGAAACAATCCAAACCAGCTCCAGCTAAAAGCTCAGACTCACAATCCAGTTACTGTGACTGAATTACAGCTCATCAGCTGAGTGGTGGCAACAGTTCACATGTGCGCTTGTAAGGTCCCACAGAATAGAGCTAATTTGACACAGTTTTATAGTGGGAAAAGCCTATTCAGTTTCCCTTTCAAGTGCTACAAGCAAAAGCACGCAGACCCCAGGGGCTGGTGACTCATTACAGACAGCAACTTGATCGAGTCCAAGACCTAAATAACTTCTTGGGTCTGCAGAGAGAGGTACACAGGGAGGGATTTGCTCACTGATGGAGAACCAAGCGCTGCAGCATCGTCACACCTACAGTACATCTCTACTGGGAATCGAAAATGCTGCAAGAGCTTAAAAGGAATCCTCTGTAAAAAGAAAACCCCAAACTTGCAGCTGTTACAGGCAGCAATCTATTGTCTCGCTTTAATATCTCCTTCAGCCCCCTGCAGAACACAGTTCTCCCCGCAGGGCCCACCGTTTCATCCATAAAGGCTAACGAGGCTGAGCCCAGGCAAGCACAGCCCTCTGCAGAGGAAGGAACGTGGGTGCAGTGCCGTCCCTCGCTCAGAGCGGTGTGCCATCTTGTGGCAAGGCGCCCGCACGTTGCTCTGCCACAGCTGGCAAAATCAAAGCTCCAAGGTATGTGAGTGGGAAAAAAAGGGAGGGAAATGTATTTGAGAAAGCGTGTCTTAAATACACAAGAACATAAAACAGCTGCAGAAAAAGCTTTGGGAGGAAAAGGCCAAAATGACATCAAAATGAGGATTTCTAGAAGGGAACTCCAAATGCATACAGGCTTTGAGATCAAAGGAGTGGGAGCATAACACAAAATTTGCTTGATATGAAGTACAACTACACGTTGTTCAGCAATATTTAGCAACATCTGGCTGGGCTATGGAAGATGGTTCTGTTAACAGAACCTAAATAAGATGGAAAGAAACCAGAATCTGGAGTTCAAATGTGGGGGTGAAGGAAATCCAGAAGCTCAAACCTTGAAGATGAGAGAAGTGAAAATGCGACACAGGTAGAAGTAAGGAAGAGAACGCCTACAACTGGCCTGCAGTCTGCATTATACACTACCAGTGTTTGGTAGTAAATTTTTGAGACTTACCCACTGCTTCTTCTTGGTCTGGGAAATCAGCTGCTTGTGCTGGCCTGCTAACTTCTTAATTTCTTCTAAAAATTCTTCTTTACACTTCTCCTTTACTTGCTTACATTTTCTGTCCATCTCTCCTTGCGCATTGGCCACGGCTTTATTGACAGCCTGCCTCTTCTCTTCTTCCATCTCTGTACGCAGCTGCCGTAAGAAAGTAAGTCAGCAAAGTAAGTCAGTGGACAGCTACTGGAATACATCTATCCTCTTTAAGCCCCTAATACTGATGTGAGTGGAGGTCACATAACTAGAGATTTCTTCTATTTAGAATACAGTAAGTTACCTCTGCTACAGCTCTAACAAAACTTCCATCCCATAAGAATGGTTCAGAATTCTTTTGCTCTGCAAGGCAACCATAAAAACAGCTACACGGGTTCCATGTCTATTTTGTTTATGATCGGTTTCAAAATTATCAATTACTTTTTGATAGGCAAAGATCCTGTCTTTTCTAAACCTATAAGTTCATATAACTCCACAGTAAGAGCATGAAGGAAAATACAAAATGTAACATCTCTAAGTTTAATCAGAGGTACCATATTACTATTCATTGTCAGTAGAATTCCTCTGCCCTTGTACTAATAGCTAGAGGTGTGGTGTCTGAGTCCTACAGGATTAACACCTAAACTCTCTACGTTCATTCCACAGTCCTTCCACCTGGGGGAAATTCATTCTTTTCTTGAGACAGATACTCAAGTGAGGTCAGATGAACCATCCTCTGATTTGTCCTGTTTCCTCCAGCCAAAAGTGACCGGCTCAAAATTAGATAACAAATCTGTAGATGTTACTGTTAGACAAGAAAACTGAAACAAATTTCAGCCAATCTCTTTAGTTTTTAGCTCAGAGGTTTGACAGGAGAAGAACTGTTTATGGATAGCATTTAAACAATGACATTGTTTACAAACACCCTTGGCAATGCAGACAAAGAAAAGCTTTGGAAATGGATAATCATGAATGAACAATCAGTTTCAATTTTGGATCACAAACTGATTTTACTGGACTAGAATCAAAAGCAGCAAGAGCTTTCTACTTAAACCAAGGCCCACTGGTAAAGAAGTTGTCTGGAAAGCAAAACTAAAGACTATTTTTATGTGGTCTCTTTGAAAAAGGTTTTTTACCTACTTTCTGACGGGTAGATGTTACTAACGTAGAAAAGAATGTAGAAAAAAAAAATCCTAATCCTACTCCTCCTCTCCTCAAACCAGGGTGTAGGTGGTGTTTGACAAGTGTTACCTTTTCCACTGCCTCTCGCACAACTCTCTCAGTTTCTCTTTTGTGATCAGCTTTCATCCTGTCCTTGAAATCATTAAAGATTTTGGTGTATTTGTCATGGCACATGTTCTGACACACTCCGTCATTATTGGTCTGGGTGCTCCGGTGCAGCATTTTTGGAGAAGAGGCACTTAACTTCTTGGTCTGAGTTGAGACTGAAACTTTCTCAATGGGCTGAGGCATTGTGGGAATTTCCTGGCTTGAACTTACTGCTTCAGTTTCAGGTTCCGGCTCCTACAAAGAAAGAACAAACTTGCAAATCCAGGTATCAAAACAGAACAAGTTAACTCTCAGTTCTCCCTGGAGAAAAAGTCTTATCTATCTGACTAACAGCAGCACAACTAACGTGAAAGGTGTTTGCTGACACTGGGTAGATGGGCTTTCTGGGGAGGCTTTTCTGACCTCAGCTAGGAGCTCTTCTGAAGGAAGCCCCGTTCCCCACCCTCACTTCCCTAAACTACCATCAACCTCAACAAAAAGTACCATCTCCACAAAAGTACCACACCAGATCACTGAAGGCCTGGTGGCACCAGTGAAGGGTTACTGCAGGTTTTTCCCCCTGCCTTTCTTCCTCAAGAGACAGTGTGGCCACAGCGCCTCAACTTCTTTGGCAAACTCAGGGTGCAACAGGCTCTACTGGAGACTGCAATATTCCATTTGTTTGATAGGACTGCTGCAAGGATTGATTAGTACTTCAAAGGTGCTTTGAAGATGAAAGACTAATGAGCATCTAAGTCTTGATTCCAATAATATAGAGCTTGGATGACCACAGAAGGTTTCAGTAATTACACAATTATCAGGAAAGAAATCATAGTTACTGTAATGTACAGTACTGAATTTAGCTCCCTATGTTATTACAGTGTAATATCGATTGTTTCTGCTCTTTAGAACAGATAAAGCAATACACTTGCAAATTCTCGGTGATATTTGAAGCAACTCAAGACACAGATGTATGTTTTTTAACTTGCATTTTTAAAAGCTCATCTAACAGCATACGGACAAAGCTCACAGTCCTTAATGCACCAGACTTGCTCAGGACTGGCCTTTGTGCTTGACAGCATGACGGGGTACTTGGCACACCAACCAAAAGGCCACATATTCCCTTTTGCAACCAATTATTCTATGATAGGTCACTCGGATTGACTTCAGGATCACTGATAAAGTATGAACAGAGCTAAGAAGGCAAATGTTAAGGCAAAAATATGTAAAATAAATTACAGAATTTGCTTGATAAAAAATACAATTAGGATGATCAGGCATCCTTAAACTGTAGTCTGGGAAAGATCCCACTCTCCACTTTCTGACAGTCCCAGGGGAGCTACAGTCACATCCACACTGACGAAGGTGCCCTGAAGACAATTCTGTGGGATCAGATACAACAAGGAAACAAGTGCCCAGATACCATATCTCTATTTCAGGCAGCAGGGCCATCCCACATAGCTCTGATGTTGAAATACGCCAACCCTCCTCTGTAGCGGGGACCCAAGTCCTGTACATATGTGCAACTTTTTCTTAGTGCTCATCATGCAGCTGAAACAAGGACAAGAAAACACTTAGAAATTGGGACTAATGCTAGATTTATGATTGCCTATGCAACTGCCCCCTTGTGTACAAGGATAATAACACAGTTCTCTAGTTCCATGACCACAGGTTAATGTTTCCTCCAGTTCATTCAGTTTGTGAGGTGGATAGATAAGAAAGGAAGTTCCATGAACAAGTCTGGTTATGGTGTTTTATGAACTTAATATTATTGATCTTGCAAAATACTTCTGAATTGCTTTTGTTTGTAGATTTACTTAGCTAGTAGAATTGGCTCTAAAAAAGCATGTAGACTGACAGTGGATTTATTCATGATACAGAATATCACCATAATGACACCAGTGGCTTGAATCTGGCACGTGCAACTATGTTTGTTAGCAAGGAGAACAAAGCTACAGGGCTGGAACTTCTATGATTAATATTACAAAATCAGTAAAAAGTGAAAGAATCCAAAGGTGCACCTTAAAGAACCTCAGAGTTTTTGTATGTTGCTATCTCTGCAAACACGGAATTGAGGTTACTCACTTCTTTTTTGAGTTCCATACTCTGGTTACGTCGTCCTTTCTTTGCTCTTGGTTCCTGAGTAACCTTCAGCTGTGAACAGTATGAAAAGAACACTGAATCATTCCAAGCAACAGTTCACATGAGTAGCATTCATTGTAACACGAATGATGTGTGTCTTCTGGGTGTTTATTTGCAATTACTTAATTTAGCAGACTGAAAGTTGAGCATGGTTCTTAAATAACAAGCACACACAGGAAATTTTCTCCATTATCAGCAACAACTATAGCCTGATCAAAGAACAAAACTCACAAACATACTAAAATTCAGTATGTATTTTCTAAAACATCTTTAATCATTCTTTGCTTCATTTCACATGCAAATTCAAATGCTTGTTTTCTGGAATATTCTGATACCAGCAACTCATAATTAGGTTGCAGATCTTGATGAAGCCAGAAAGCAACAACTAGCACAAAGAAAACACGCATAAAGAAAGGCAGTAAGATTACTGAGACTTGCTTTAGTGGATTATTATTGTATACATGAAGGGTTATCAGTAAATCATGCCTAAAAAAACCCAAAGTCTCTAGCAAATAAAGAATTAAGATCTAAGTGAATGGTGTATCATCTTACAATGAAGTCTTTGAAGCATCCAGTACTATCTAGCATCAACACAAGAATACTGCAGATTACTTTAAAGCTCTGTAGTTCTGAGCTACTCTTATGTTCCTCTGTTTGGAAACCAGTGAAGGAGGTACAAGCATTAAACAAGTGTGGGATGAACAGGTGAGATGGGATAGAAAATATGCAAATAGACACTTTAAACCTGAAAAACTGGGGAAACTGTTACCTGTCATAATTTTTGTGACTGTTTTCTTGTTTCATTCTATGCTGTTGCATGACTGTACATACAGCCAGGTCACATTAAATAAAAGGGGCTACAAAGACTCAGTTAGGTAAACCAAGCAAAAATGTAAATATCTTTGGTAAGACACATCCCCATAAAGCAGCATCTAGTTTTATGAGCCATATTTTTATAGCCACAAATCAGACGACAGACTTGTTCAACTAAAGGGTGGAGAAGAGGGTCAAAACACACCCATCTTTTAAAATACAGATTCAGAGAGAGGTTGATGGTTTCAAATGAGGAAAGAAGATGATGCCAGGGAAGAGGCTGCCAAAAGTGCGGTGCGGCATCCTGCAAGCTATGAAAAACTTCCTGCCAAGTCAATGATTGCAAATATAAAACACTCTCTTGGAGTGTTTGATAAGGGAATTTCCTGTGCAAAGTTTTCTATCTTGTCCCTCTGTGCATTTCAGATTTGTTAAAGCAGTATAATTTTTCTTGTTTTGCAGAATTATTTTGGAATTACTTTAATTAGTTGCTGGTCACATGCTCCTGAAGTTCAGTGCTTGCACCTAACTTTACTTGGACTTCCTAATAGAGTCAAGGTTGGTGTTGCTCAGGAATTGGTAACACAGAATACAGTCTGGAGTGAATGCGCTCCAGCTGTGAAAAGGCTGAACAGATACAGGGATGAGAGCTCAGCTTGATGAGAGTTCAAGAAGGCAGTGCTGCCATCCATGACATTTAGCTTGAACATGTCTGCTTAACTTTAGGAATCTTGGTCTGTTCTCATCAAGGTGCTGTAGATGACAAACATTCTGAAACCTCTCAGACGTCATCCAAGAAAAAGGGGAAGAGAAATAATTTATATTCTTGCTGACACTAAGCTACAAAATGTGGGGAAAACAAGTCTTTGAATCCTCCTACAGTCACCATAAAACTGCAGACAGAGCACAAGGCTAACTCAAAGGTACATTAATCAAAGGTATGTCATGTTTGTACCCTACCCTATAATAAATGTCTCTGGATGCTAACATCTTGGTGGTACTCACCTGCTCATTGCTGGTGGAGGAGATACTTGACTCTGCCTCCTCTTCCCCTTTGTCCTCATTCTTTGATTTCCAGAATCTCCCCTCACGAAGAAATCGCTGGTGCAGTTCCAGCTCATCACAGGCCTTCTTCCACCCCATGCTGCGTTTCACGTGCAGCCGATGGATGTTAACTGTGATATCCTGGATGTTTTCAGAGGGGATCCAGGCCCTGTTGAATACACGTAGAGGTTGAGAAACACAAAACAAGGATAAGAGATCTTGACTTAAAAAACAGACTTCTAAAGCAGCTTTTCAGAGTGGCCAAGAGCTGACAATTCCTATTTACTTAGAATCTTCCTATGCTTAACACATTTGAAAGATGTGACAAATTAGACATTAATGTTATCATAAGCACTTATTAGCTGTGCTTGCTGAAAGTCTCTCTTGCTTTTGATGAGACATAGAAACATCTTTACTGAAGATTCATTTGCTAATTCAGTTTGGCCCTTGACTTCTCCTAAAATCAGCAAGGCGTGTACCAAATTCACTTCAAATATAGATACTTTGTGGTTTGGGCTCCTGTCTACCAGGACTGAACTCATACAGAGGCTGTCATGCTCTTTTGGACTGAATTCATACCAGTGATATGGTTCCAAAAGTACTTTGGTATTTTCAGAGGTAGTCCTCATAGAGAAAGATGGGCAGCTTTTGACATTTTGAAAGGTTACACTATGCAGCACTGGATATTAAAGAAGAAGAGTTACTGCCCTGCACATCTACATAAAAGAGTAAACAATGTAATAATTTAAATATCCACCGTCAGGTTCTCAATTATTGTAACATAAATATCACGTAGTGAAGATAGAGGAACTATTCCAATTTACACCTAGTGGGAATCTGGCCTTCCATTTTTCAAGGAATGACCCTCCAGCAAAATCTATTTTGCCTTTTCAACCAGCACACACTTCAGTAAAGTTACAAGTACCCGATCCCACAAGTCATGCTACTTTCTTCAATAGTTTGAAGCTTTGAGAACTTAATGCCAGAACTACTAATGAGGTAAGCTGCAACAGATTCAAAGACAAGCGTTCTTTTATTGTGACGCAAATAAAGATGCTGTCTCCATTTAACACCTATCAGGAAATCTTGGTAGTTCATGCAACAAATTAAAGCATGCTGAAGTTAGATCAAAAGCAATTTAAACGAACAGTTCCATCAAACACTGATACTGAATCCTCTAGACCTTTTGAGATGCTTCAAAATATACACTGTCCCAAAAACAATGCGTTAATTTGCTAACATTTATATTCCTCTGCTCACATATAGGCACATAAATCAAGCAGCAAAAAACATCAGTACATCCACTGTAGCCACCCTACAAAACCTTTCCCAAACGCTGAACAAACAAGTGGATTTGGAAGTAAAAGTTGTGAAGCTTCCAATGTAAAGAGTTACTCTCTCAAACCGCCAACCAGCTCACAACAGGAATTCCATCAATGTTCCAGCAGTGAGACAGAAATATTTGTCATGTGTATTACGTTGTTAAAACCAAACCAAAAAAGCACACAGTGTGAATGCTCAGAATAGGACGGTGCACAAAGTCGGTACTGCAGGTAGTACCAGAGCATTTCTGTCCAGTTTTACCTGGGACTGGATTAGCAGATTGTTACTGCTTTGAAAAAACAGTTCTCAGCACAGAAGTTCATTTGCTTTCTTTAATTAAAATAGCGTTAAGTAACAGCTCTGTCACAACTGTGGAAAGGGAATCTCTGAGCCATTTGGCAACTTCAGATGTGTTAGACTGAGCTTTAAAGTTTCTGAAACAATTGGCTTGCAGTTTCGCTGAGCCAGGATTCCCACCATGATAGATGAGATAAACTCATTCTAGGTATTGTTTTTAGAAAGCAGCACATGGAATCAACAAATTACCTTTGGTGGTGATGACCAAAAAAGCGAACATCAACTTGATTGTCCTCCTTCTGCATGACTTTGGCTGGCCAAAACCCAAAGCCTTTCATTTTGGCCCAAACCAACTCATGATTGGGTATCTGGAAAAAATGTTGTATATATTACTGGATATGAAGCATTATATTAATTTCTACCACAAATATTTTACTGTAGTGCTATGCTAGTTTCTTAAGAATATGGTTGCTGTTTATAGCTAATGCTTGTTTTCATTTTTATCTTCTTACAATGCATATTCCTCTGTAAGATTTATTGCTTGGATTATCATCAAAAAAAGACTGTCTATTGAAAACATAC
Organism: Excalfactoria chinensis; assembly: GCF_039878825.1. Taxonomy (NCBI): domain Eukaryota; kingdom Metazoa; phylum Chordata; class Aves; order Galliformes; family Phasianidae; genus Excalfactoria; species Excalfactoria chinensis. The sequence goes on from NC_092826.1 coordinate 132,463,742, forward strand.
ATCTTGAGCATTCCCCAAATTAAACACATCTTTGTCCCTTTCTAGAGTACAGTTTTGTTTCTGTAAGCTCCTTATTTTCTTGTGAAAGTGCTGTAACCGTCTCATAATTGAGTTTATTACACGTACTGATACAGCCTTGCACTTCAACCAACATTTTGCTTGTGTTAAATATCTCGACTTAAGAGTTTTTATCTTACATCTGAAACACGCTTACTGAAATGGAATATTCAATGCATTAATGAGACCAAACTGCAGAGATTTATACAGAAAAACAAACAAAAATATGTGTCAGCAACATACACAAGGATAGCAGAACCAATTGTCAGGTCGTGCATTTGACAAATAGAAACAGTTCTTGCAAAGCTGCAGTTCATCCAGCTGAAAAACAAAAACAGATATAAATAAGCTCCAAAAATCCTATTTGAATGAGCTCAGTAGTGTAAGTGGCAGAATTTTTCAGCCCTGCTCGCTAATTGGGTGGCGCTACCTTGGTGCAACAAGGTATAAAATGAGACGTCTTAAGAGCAGATGAAAGACAAGATGCAGAAACATTATTCATACTTTCAAAAAGCATGGGGGAAGGGCTTAATTGAACACTTAATGATTTATTAAAGCTAAAATGCACGGTTCTTTAAATTCATCAAAATTTAAAGCACATTCTGAAAGAAAAAACTCTACTGAGCAAATGTGACAGTCACCTCATCTTTATGTTCTGGTCTCCTATGAATATTGATAAATGTTTCAACGACAATTACAGAACTTGGTAGGAATCCCATTTCAGACCGAAATTATGCAAGCAAGTACAATCATTTCTAGTCCAATCATGTGTTACTATATTATTTCCAAACTAAAACTTCAACATCATTTTATCCAAATGACAGTCAAGTTGCAAAAGAAAGAAAAAAAAAAAAAAGAAAAAGCAATTCTGAATCAGTAGCTAGAACTTCAAGTCCTTGTTTTCATAACAGGAAGAATCATTCTCTTAGATTCTAAAGCAAAAACCGAATAGCATGTCTGCATCTTGGTTACTTGGTGCTACTTACTTCATGACACGTGTCTTTGTAAAGCATCCTCGCTATGTCAGCTTGTTCACTGTCCGCTATAAATTAAAAATAAATGCTATGAACAATCACAGTACGATCGCTTGCTCAAGAAGATTTGCAGCTGCTATGACTTTCATGCTGTAATTGTCTTGCTTTAGAATGCAAAACGTAATTCAGCCACTTGGATAACCCTTCCATTTAAAATTTTCTAATGATCAGTTCTATATTTGCTTGCTCTATTGTGTTTATAATGCAAAAACACTGTTGGGAGCTTTTAAACCAAACAATACAAATACAGATCTGAGGAGCAGCAGCAGCAAGACATGGTTGCTCTAAATACGTATCCAGTTTCTTTCTCTAATGTCTTAGCTATTGCCCTAAAACGTGGTTCTCTGCAGTCACCACTGGAATGAACACAGGTACATCTCATAAGTATTTCTGCTCAGAGAATGTTTCAGAAACTGTTTATCATTATGTGTTTTCCCTGACACTTGTATACGTCCCTATTAACACACTCCCTCTCAGCACTCTCCCTACTAGTAACAGTGTGGGCTGCCTGACACAGCGCACGGCCTGTTCCCAGCCTTCTCCCAGTTCCCCTGAGCTGTCTGTGTGCGACAACCACAAGCCACATCCTTCCTGAAAAGACAGCTTGGGAGAACCCTGTTACTAGACCTGGCTCTGACTTCTAGAAGTGGTGGTGGTGTTTCTCCCTACCATCTATGCTGTCACACCTTACTAAATAATCGCTAAACACCCTCACAGTGGCTGGCAGCTTTTCTGATGGTACCAGTATTTTTAAGGGGATGTAGATGTATCTGCTGCTGCAATATGGCAGATATTGCCAATGGGTTTGCTGACACAGCACATCACAAACTGTACCTCTTTCTACTCCAAAGCAACACACATATTCTGGAAGAAACCTGCAGTATAGTTTAACTTGTGGCTTTGCTTGCAGAAGAAACAGGACGGCAAAGTTGCAAATTCTCAGTGACTGGCTTAGCAGAGAAGATGAAAATAGGCATGTAGCAGGTGGGCAAGAGCAGACCCTGCAGTCAACCAAGTCCTCTCATGGCTTACTTTGATTTGTAAGGGCTTTCAAATAGTTTCATCTAAATGTAAGATTATCAAATACAGAAACCAATCCTGACCTTGTGAGCCTCCTACTGACAAACATAAACCAAATAATATAAGTAGTAAATGTAGCACTTTACCTCCATAGAAAATCACTGTGTTGTGTAGAAGCAGCTGCGCATCTGCTTTGAACTCCTCATAACTCCGGTACTTTCCTTCATTTACTTTCTATACAAAAGAAAACAGGATTGTGAAAAAACTACCAAAGTGATGGACCTGTTTTATGCAAAAAAAGCCTTCATGGAAATCTGCATTATGCAATACAGATCAGACACTGCCCTTCCAGCATACAGAAGTAATACTTACAGCTGTTTGACATGGTTTGTTAGCACCTGAACACAGGCCGCATCGGTTCCTTCATGCAGTGCTCAGCAGTAAAATATGTGCTTTAATGTTTGATTAAGTCAAAAAACAACCCTCTTTGTTATGACAAAAGCAGTAAGATGTGATCCAGAATGCTTGTTCAAATAAAGATATATTCCCTGAGGTGAAGATTTTACACCTTAAAATACATGCCAGTTTCAAAGCCATGTTGACTGCTTTTATACTTCTAGCATTTTCACTTGATAGTGAGGGTTTTCTGATGCAGGCCAACTGCCTTAGTCTTCCAAACTCATAACAAAAGCCCACAGGGAGCCACGCAGTTAATTTACCTTGTGAGATCTTTTTTCTAGTAAGTAATGCCATCTTTTCTCTTATGCTCTTTGAAGAACATCTATGGATTCTCCAAATAAACTGTCTTCAATTTCAGGGATGTTACCAAGGCCAAAAGGACCCTCTGAGGAAGTGCGTGAAGGTGACACAGCGAAAGGGAAACCTGACCTATTTTCAGTTCCAGGCATTTCAATCCAGCCCATAATGGATGTCCCCAAAATTGTCTGTGTGGCTATTGTTTATCCATGTATTTCAGTAACAAAAACAAAGCAATTTTTTTTTACATCTACTTTTGTAAAGAATGATATGTGTTAGCATGTCATAGCAATCAAGTTACAACCATAAATAAAATGATATGCTATCCAGTTTGGTCATGTGTAGTTCATTTACATGAGTCACAATCAGACCTTTTGTGAAGAAAAAAAGAGAACATACTAGAACTTTATTCTTGGAACAATTAATTTAAAACAGATGTTAAGTGAGTCCTGTTTTTCTGTGATCAACAAAATGATGGGTTCTTTATGAATCATTCAGATGTTTCTCAAGTTGATGTCTACACAACGCCTCAATGGTTAAAGATACAATACAGTCAAAAACATTGGGACAGATATGCAAACACAGGCACTAAAGACTATATTCAATGACATATAAAGCATACTTTTTAAAAGAGGATTTCAGCTACCTGCAGCTCCTAGTAAAATCTTAGTATGAAAGGAATTGAGAATACTCAATGTCTGAAAAACAGGCACCATCCAAAACGTTTTTCACTTGGCTACCTATTTATAAGGAAAAGTATGACATTTTAAGCTCCTATATTCAATGCTCAACATAAAGCTGAAATACTCATCACAAGGATAATTAAACAGGATTGTGCTTTAGTTCTTGAGGTTTATCTTCAGTGTTAAAAGACACCTAAACAGTGTGGAAGTTAGAAAGGAAATCACTCTACCTCCTGTATGGTAGGAACATCAACAGCTGAGTGCACCAGCCTCCTATACATTGGGTGTTTGTTGTCCTTCCCTTTCTTGTTTAGATCTATAGCCTGAAAGGACCACGAGACAGTACAAGTTATTGCATTGAGAATCTGCTTAAAGCATAAACAAAAGATTAAATAATTGCAACAGCTTGGAATATTTCAGGTGGAGAACAGACAAGGCCCAGCTGCAGATCAGCAGTCTTACACATTACATGTACCTCAAACCTGAAAAACATCAGTTTCAAAAGAGCGATGGGCCCATTGTATAAACTCTTCCTTAGCTATGAGACATGATAAGTGTCTGCTGAAATACAGTCACTGCCTATGACAAGGGAAATAAAATGACGCCCTCTTGTAGGCCTGCTTCCAGCGCAGTCACACACGGCCAGCTGCACTGCATCCCCTACGGCACACAACACTTTGCCACGTGTCCTTGTTTCAGACTCACCCGCTCCTTCATACGAGAGACTATGAACCGCAGGTATGTGCTCATCTCTTGTTTACTCGTGTTTTTCTTCTTGATGCTCTGTCAAAGAAAAAAGCGATCACGTCATTTTAAATTGGGGCTTCAAAATGCATCCAGCAATTCATCTGCACTATCTATCGTGCTTACTAGGCAAACAGGCACCATGTGGGATGCACTCAAACACAGGACTGCTGTAGCCACTAAGAGCTCAGAGTACTTTCTGCTGCTCAAGAAATACAGCATAAAACCTAATCCAGATTTTAGACACAGTTTGCTTCCTTCTAACAATTCAGGATCCAGAAGGTTTCATCCCCATCTCAGACTAGTGCAGAGTCTTATCCTTACCCTTCAAAGCCAACTCAGGCTATTGGGGAGCTTTTCATGCAGAGAACATGCCGCTACACAGAGCGTTGCTCTCAGGTGCCTAGCTCTCCTACAGAACAGCCTTTCCAAGCCCGGGCTGCTGGCTGTGCACTGTACTGCATGGCCTTACAACAGCTGCTATCTCCTCTTTGTTCTTGCCTACAGGAGCTCTTCAAAACAAAACTGCAGTGAAAGAGCAGCATGGGTTCCAGGCTCACTGTCTGGCAGTTGTTTTTGACTGCAGACATCTTTAGCAAAAATGTTTACTTCTCCTCAGAACTCTGAATGCAATGAGTGCCAAGCTGAGTTCTCCCCTTCTATGCCTCCGATCACCACCTGTATGTAATGTGCAGGGACCAAATACTTTAGCTATACCTGCCTCCTCAAACTTTGACAGCCTTTAGCAAGATCCACATGTATGACTGCTGTTTAGCAAACAATACTATGTATGATGCACATGAAGTAACAGAACCCAGTTTACCACATAGTACCACATGGGTACCTAATGGGTAACTAAGAGAGGCTAAGAGGCTTACAAACTATTAATCACTAGAAGCGAGTTATTTTTTACTGAATTATTCATCACAGACCCTGGACATAGAGAGGGAAGATCTATGTTGAGCACAGAGCAACTACTGTTACGTATTTACTTAGCAGAGCACAAATTACATGCTAATTCAAAAAAGAAAGACAAAAGGACAAAAAAAATTTGATTCCTGGTTGAGTCTGCTCTGCTTTCATTCCTTCTGAAAGACACTGAAGACACTGAAACCACAGACTGGCTCTATTGCTACAGCAAGACTGTAACCTGTGCATCTCAGGATTGCACTTACTGCCTCCTTCTCAAATCAAATTAAATCTGTACACGGCACTACCTGTGAAGGCGTTCATTCAATTGCTTAGCAGTACACATAAAATTACAGTCTGCACTGAAATATTTCTACCTCACCATTGCATGCTATAGACTGTACCTTCACTAGCCCCATCATCATAAACCTACATAGATACTACAGTACGCAAAGCAGCACTGTGGCTTTATCCTGTAAGGACAGTGCCCCTGTTGGGCAAAGTGCAGTACTGTGGAAAGGACCAGCAGATCTTTCTCCTGTCACATTTTAGCATTATTTTCACAGCGTTAATGCTTCCTAGACTGTCTGCTCAGACTCTGGAATGAGGCAGAATTTTACTCTGAGCCCTACATCTGAATCACCTTCCGTATATCTCTTTAAAGTAAACATGGCAGACAAAGCAATCTGCCACAAGAACACGCATTCTACTTAAATTCAATTAGCTATTCAGTTCTGCATAAAACAACATTCCTACTCAGCTGCAATGCATTAAATTTTCTGCATTATGAAATGCAGCTGTTATCTTGTCATTTTATGCAAGAGCGCTGTATGTGTGCCAATGACATACCGTTTAAGCAGGCTCCTCGGGATGCAATAAAATTAACTTGCAGAGATTAGTCCTCTCTTTCTGACACTCTCTGAATATATCATCCCTTAAAATATTTCAAAATTCACATGAACCTTTTTTCATGCCCTGATGGGCAAGACAGATTGTAAGAGACCGTGTTAAGATAGATGCTTTACAGACTTATCCCTCGGGTCACAGTGAAAGATAGATAGCTGGCTTTGTGTCGTTATTGATGTCAGCAATTAATATAATCTTAAGCATCAATGAAAATGATATAATTAACTTGCCAATTCAGGCAAATTCTCCACATTTCCCTGAATTCTCTATACTGATTTATTTTAATAATAAAAAAAAAAGATCTTCAGGTTGCTCTACTAAATATTAAAAGGTAATGAATTAGGGCATAGAAGCCTTTGTGCCAGCACAACGTCTTTTTACAGCAAGGTTACTCGCCCTTCATAGAAAGGTATAATTAAACCACTTCATTTGCTTTTGAACAAGTTTACTCTCTAGGAGATACCTAATATGTGGTTTGGAAGCTATGACCAAAAACGTGGATTTTTTTTTCCATCAAACTAATATGTGCTTTGAAGACCTGCCTTGCTGTGGGATTAATCAAACTAGGCACACTTAACGAATAGTTAATACTAGATGAGGGACATCTTTAACATAAAATCAAATTATATTATTCTAGGAAAATTTACCCACTTTCAGGTCCCTTTACAGACAGAGTGATATAAAAGCAAGAGCAGATGAAAATTAGGTCTTCTAATTTCCTGCTTTTAGGAAAGGAAACCAATACTGGTCACTCGTGAAATTGCAGAAGCGGTAATATCTATAGTGAATCTTTTCTCACAGTCAGATCTACTAAGACACACCATTGGAACATTTTTAAAGAGACTGTTAAGATTCAATCCAACCCAAACAGATTTTCAGGATCATTTAATATACGGATTGTATTGGTTCTGGCTGGAATGCAGTTTATTTTCTTCACAGCAGCTCATATGGAGCTGGGTTTCAGATACATCAACAAAACTATGCTGATAATGCAGGGATGTTTTAGCTATGGATCAGCAGTGTCTGCAGAACATGAAGGACTTCTCTGTTTCTCTGGATACCCCAGTGAATGGACAGTGTGCAAGAAAATGGGAAGGGATACAACCAGGTAGATAACCCAAACTGACCACAGATATATCCTATCCCATGGTTGGATTACATGATCTTAGTGGTCTCTTCTAACCTTAATGATTCTACAGTTCTCTAATTCAATCACGCTCAGCAATAAAAAGTGAAAATGGGTGCTCTATGGAGGTTATCCACCCTTAGCTCAGGCTCTAGCTATTGGGTTACCCATGGGTGGTGCTGAGCAATTGCTTTTGCATCACTTTTTTTGCTTTGCTTTGTTTCTTCTCTTCTTCCACTTCTCATCTCACAAGGTTTTCTTGCTTGAACTCCTCCTTTTACTCTTCGCCTAACCCACAGAGGAGCAAAGGGGCAAAGCCTGTGAGTAGCTGCATGGTGGTACTCAGCTGCCTACCAGGGTTATCCCCTGGCAGGGATTATTTCCAAGTCACACCAAATTATAGTGAAATCAGCAGCCTTTCCACTTGGAATCATAGTCAACTGCCAGGCAATGATGCTTACATTGTGGGTGCAGGAGCACAGAACGTGAAAATAGCAATCCTCATGTAGAAGATTCATAACATCTGGTAGGCAAAAGGCCAAAGCTGCAACCTAACTCTGCTGGTAGGTGCAGGAATTGCTTTATATATGCGTTACTCTCTATGGCACGTCTGTTTCTTAGGAATTGGTACCTGAAGACTGGATTTATGTTACTGTTTGCATTCATTATCTCAGATTAATAAAAGCACTTAGCTGGGGAAGAGGGTGGCAATACACTGCACTGTGAAGGTGCAAGTTACTTAGCAACCCTGACAGGCACAGTGCAGGAAATCACTGCCAGGCTTGATGAACTCCCTGAGGTCAGCACCAGCTGAGGGGACTCCCAGGAAACACTCCGTCCTGAAGGAGAACTGTTTATGGTGGAACTATCTCTGCTTCACACTCTGAGGTACAGAGGTTTCCTTATAGTCTGCAATTAACAATTTTCCCTGTTCCATTCTCAGCTGTCAGGTGTATGCACACACTGAAGAGCTCCACATCAGAGCAGGAAGCAGCTCAGTGATGGATTAAGCAAAGGCTGCTCAGTGACAGACACATCTTTCTAAGTCACCAGCTCCATTTCCAGAAGTGGTTCAGATTTCCAGGGGTGCATCCACAGAGGAGAACTAAGTGTACGAGCCCCCCATTTGTTCACCAATGTTGTTTATAAGCTCTCTGCTTTACCTGCTTGCCCTTGGATTTTTTTAGGGTTTAAATTTACAGAGGAATTTGATGCTAATGCACAGATAAAATTGGTATAAATATGCCAGACCCCATTTATGGAATACGTTCCATCATGTAGTTACTGTACAGGTTCTGGCTGTGACAGTTTTTTTCACAGGAAGTTCCAGATCCACTTCACTTCAGTAATCTTCATATGCATGTGTTTCTAACTTTCAGTCTCACTTGTCATGTTATACCTACTGCTGATGGTGAGCTGCATGATGGAGAATTGTTATGTACCCTATGAAATACTCACTACAGTACCAGAACTCCAAAACAACTTATTTATGGAACACATCAGCACAGTATTTCATCTCTTAAGCTCTACACTTCACTTTGCTTGCATGTGCACAAAACACAGAAATACTGAATAACCGACTGCCGTCAGTAAATTGGTTATAATTCCTTGCACAGCCCATGCATGAAAGATCAATGCCTGATCAGATGTTTGCAAACAAATCCAACAACAGTAACAACAAAAACAACAAAATAGCCCAGGGAGACAAGTGAAACCAAAATTCTTCCTTTCTGCTTCACTAACTAAAATTGTATTCCTCTGGGGCAAAATCCATCACCATGCGTAATTTTGCCTCTCTAAAAATATACATATTTTAAATTTAAAGTATTAATCATAGGCAGTTATTTGATTTGGGATCAGTTTTCTCCTATTCAGACTTCTTGTATACATCTATTTTCACAAACAACAACAACAACAAAAACATTGCATTTTTGCAGTACTTTATGTAGTTTTGAGGTACTAAATTAACAACTGGATAAGATTAATTTCCTCTCTTTATCCAAACAAAGAGTGGCAATAAGCGTGCAAGTCTCCTGCATCCTTCAGAGACCCAGCAGACTGACCCTGTATTGCATCGGCCATTCCAGTAGTGGGAAAAGGCTAATGCAGTCTCTAAGTCCACTTGATACCATTTTTCTCTAGTGATCTATCTACCAGGAATTCTGATGATAAAACCAATTTATTTCACTTAAGACATTGATTAGTCAGCAGTCAGGGAGTATCTTCAATCACTGCAGTATGGTTTGCGTTGAACTTTGCTTGACTTTTGTCTCCTGCTGAGAATTATGTAGAGTATAAAATATTCAGATTGGTTCCATAAAGTTAAAAAAAAAAAAAAAGAAGAAGAAAAAAGAAAAAAAAAAAAAAAAGGAAAAAAAAAAAGCCAAGAATGAGACATTCTTGCTTATGGATGTGGTGGGGAAAAAATTGCCAGCAGGAAAACTGAGTTGAGAGCACAGCTTGCGAGGGACCGTTCTAAACGTTATAGGAGAAAAAATATTTCCAAGTTATGAACAAATCCTTGGCAATGTCCTTTATAAAATGCTTCTGAGTAGTCAAGTGTGCAAGATAAAGCTGCGCAGGTTGATTGAACTAGTACAGCCAGCAATTGTGAAACAAATAATCCAAAGGCTTGCTGACCTTGGCAGCATTACAGAAGCAATCTTTACATAAGAATGAAGCGTTCTTCGATTATTTCTCCCAATATATTAGGTTTCAAACATATTTCCACTTCACCTTTGTAAAGAGCTTGGAGATCCCTTGGTAAAATGTCCTATGACCAGTCATGAGAAAAAAAGTACAAAAATATACACATCTCTCTGTCCCTATTACTTCCCTTGAACAACCATATTTACTGCAGATAATGCAAAGTAAATCCCATTGCCCTTACGCAAGATAGTTAAGCTGGCTGGACATCAGCCAAGGTTCTCTAAACTACCATAGTATTTTGAATATAGGCCTCTCTCATTCCTTTATAATAAAATCAGAGCAGTCTGTTCCTAGGAAGGTGGGGCGAAAGCAGTGGAAGAATACTGAAACCTCACACAAGCAAGCTAATTCTCATCTAGACCTCTTCTTTTCTCCCTGGGCCTGTGCAAACCTCATTAGTCCCAGTTTGCAAACTTAGGGCTTCAAGTGAACTGGAGTAATTATCAGAAGAGATGCCAGCACAAGGGAAAAAGGGATGACGTGGCATTCAAAATGGCAGTATTCTTATAAGTACGTTGGTCACCACCTGAGGCACTGAGCAAGCCAAAGGTGTCTGGAGCAGGAAGGATGTAAGAGCCCCTGAAACCTCTCCTTGTATAACAAAAAGGGAATCAATAGGCAAAAGGACACACTACATATGGTCTAAGATGCATAGCATTTTCTTAAAGGTAAATATTTGTTTAATATCAGTGCCGTAAAGTATCTCAGATCTCTAAGATGGAAGTCCAACTGATTTCAGAGCAGATCACCCCACAGATCTGTGCACTCTGCATGCAGCAGTTTAGCTCTTCCATTCTGCAGACATCCATCTTATAAGACAGATGCCACAAGCCTCCTAAAGCACAAGGTGGCTTAAATCATTTACATTCTCTCTTCCATCAAGTGTCATCTAAAGCTGTTTGCAAACTAGAGTGGAGAGTGTATCAGATTTATCTGTTCTTAACTATTTGTAACAACTATCAATATTTATTATGGGAAATAACGATTATTAAAGTGATTACTTTAAAAATCTAAAAGCAATTATTCACATATCTACTACCATTCTTTGTTTTGAACACAGAGAATACTGAATAGCTAAATTAAATACTGGTACTTTGATTCAGGAGGATACAGTACATATCCTTATTCTTAACTGCTTGCTCCCAGCCACAAGGATAGTTTTTAATTCCCTTGCACTTCCCTTACACTTCTTATTTTGAGTATTTCCCTAAACCCCGAGAGCTCCCAGTCTGAGGCAGAAGGTGTCAGGTTTTTACAACTGGTTCTAAGGTAACAGCAGTCAGGAAGTGTTGTTTTGAAAGAAAGCAATCCATATGTTAAAAAGAAAGCAAAACACAACACTTCTCTGTGCTTAAGAAGCACTGACCCTTAATGTTGGTTACAAGAGATCATCTGAAGGTCAGTCTGCTGCCCTACCGCTAGACCTCAGCCTTTGGCAAGGAGCTTCCTCTTCCTCCAGTAACCCACGGTAGAGGGCAACTGGCAGATTTTTATGCCCTTTATATCAATAATTTTTTCTTACTCACTCATATGCTTTGTTTCCTATTGAAGGAAGCCTAGAAATGAGGTGCATTGTGGGAGGTTATGCAGAGGTGAAAACAGATAAGAAAAATACACAGCTGATGTGAGGCTTGGTACCAGCAAGCACTTCCATGACATACGTCTACTCTTCTAACAACATGTAGACAACATACCTGCTTGTTCTTCTAACGTATGTAAGAAATAATTCTGCTGTCACCCTACTACATTCATAAGAAAAACAACTGTAAAGAAAAAGCAGTATAGATACAGATGTGATGGGCGAAATCCATATTGACTTTTTCATGCCAATAAATGCATAGGAGTAAATGAAAGGCAGAATTTCACCCCTTGCTTTTAGACACTGCAGTTGTCAGCAAGATGATTGTGGCTTTATCATGTAAAATATGATTCTAATAAGATATTAGGAATGCGATCATCAAAATACAAAAAAAAAATTACATTATGGTTCATTAAAATGAAGTTTAGTAAAAACAGCAGCATCTTATACAGCAATCTACTTACTTATGTTGAAGATTTCCACAATATACTGCATTCATACATTGCATACATACGTACACGCATTCCCACACAGTATACTGTGTGCTTTCAAACGCATACGTAAAACTTGCTGGAGTCTTCAAAAATAACCATCTGCTACATGCACCATCATTTAGTATCTCTGTACAGATGCTCTAGGTATGTACCATTGTTAAAATATTCAGTTCTTTATCCATTAACCTGGCCAGACCATCTGGACACCTTAATGAAACTATTCACGAATACCAACCCTCTAATCAGCACATGAAAGCTCATAGGTACTCACCCTGCAAACTGGGCACTGCCAGTGACTACTGCTGTCTCTAAGCCTGAACTCATCAGACAAACACTTGGAATGATACACACGAAAACACAGGTCACATATCAACACCTCTCCAGGCAAATGGCATTCAAAACAATACCAGTCATGATTTTCTGTTTCCCAGTCCTACAAAAAATACAAAATATTTTGGTATGATATTCTGTCAAAATCTTCAGGAACTAAGAACAAAATCGATATATGTCTTGAAATCCAGCAGCAATTAGACATTATAAACAGTTTAAAAAGTGTATAATGTTTAAAAGACAGGGGAAAACCTACATGCTTGAATATCTTCATCAATTTACTATGCACTAACTCAAACAGCATGTGAATGCCAAGTTTTAGCTTTTTCAAGTGTCTGATCGGTAACATAATTTCAAATATGAGCTCTGTCCACAATGAAAATTGGGTCTGTTTTCTATCCTTGCGTACAACGCTGTTGTCGACCTCTCTGTAGTAGACTACAAACAAAAGGCTGTGCACTTCAATTGAGCATACCTATTTCCTCGGACTACATCCCCTTGGTTTGATTGTTACAGTATATTTTCAACTGTAATATTCTGAAGGGTGGCCCCTTCCAGTCTTTACTCTCTTTAAACTGACAGCTTTTCCAAGTGTTGAGTTACAAGGAATACATGAAATCATGAACCTATAATTGCAAGAAATGTTTTTGCTAAGCAATCTCAATACAATTCAAAAAATAGAAAATGTTTCACTTGCAGTGCCCAATAGCACTCATTCCTGAAATGTCCTACAGAAGACAAAGGATATGGTTCTGCTGATATACAGATGTCTTCAATGCACTCTTTCTGAAAATTCAGCCCCAGTGGCCAAATTCTGACCTTTGAAACATGTGCATAAGCTTTGCTGAAGCAACTGAGAGCAGCATGCATATAATTTGGAGGTATGATTTTGATCTAGGAATCTCTAGCACTAAAACCAGACAGAATTGCCAGTGGCCACCATAAAATGTTTGTTATCTGAAATGCCATACTTTTCCTTACACTTTGAAGACAAAATAACTGTCATATCTCAGATTAAACTCCCAGTGCTTTTTAATGTCCAAATGTCACTTTTCAGTGGGTTCAGATGTCTGAAAAAAAAATTACTCCTATTCTTCAAGAAATTATCTTGATAAAAATCAGATCGAGCTTTTTTAATGTCACATTGTAAAGGTGGAGTCTGCAACTCCCACCACTGGCCTGAACAGGTTTTCATCAAATTCTCTGTTCCCATACTTGGGAAGCAGTGCCCCTCAGGTCCATAGGTATCAGGTCCCCACCATGGAGTGGGCTTAGAAGTGCTACAGAGTGGTACCTCCAGTCCCTTGGGCTGAAGCAGCTGTATTCTGTACAGCACTCATCTGACCAGAGTCCTCCACAAATATAAGACATTTCAGGACAACCCCAATTGCCTACACTAAAGTTTATACCCATGAATGTTGGAGCGGTAAGAGAAACAAACCAATAAAATGGAAAAAAAAAAATAAAAAAATAAAATCCTTAACCAATTTCTGTCTCAAAACTTGATCCTCCTTTATTGTTCACATTATCAGTGTAACTTGACTCTTCTCTTGGCTTTGTTCTTATTCAATTTTGCGTATCAATTCTGTGTATCTCAGAATGGCAAAACAATACCACTTAATTTAGCTATTAAGATTGTATTCTCATTTCACCAAATCTTTCCCCTTTAACAAAATCCATTGGCAGAACACTCTGAGAGTCCTTTCCTTGCAATAGTTTAGAAATAACTAAAGATACTGCATTGTAGATGCATGCGGTTTCTCAGCAGATCGTCAAAAATCGGGATATTCAATACTTAGCATAATACTTTTTACAGAACTGCAAGATAAATTAGTCAATAAATAAGTGATAAAGAGCCAATCAAGCAAGAAAGGTTTGACTGAAGTTTTATCCAGAGAAAAATCAAATGAAGAAGAGCCCAAGAGATTCTGGCTACTGAGGAATTTACTGCAATAAAAGGATTCCAGGATTTTTCCTTTTTATTCATATTTGTTTTCTTATTGGTATATTCCAGATATTCCATTGTTAGGAAATATACTGGCAAAGAGATGTGGAATTTAATAAGCATAGGGAAACATACTTGCTGGCAAGAAAAAGCATGTGCTCAAGCCAGAAACCACAATGTTAAATAAAACACCAGAAGAAGCTTTCTTGAATAATCCCAATCGAAAGTTTCGAAAATATCATTAGTTCTAAATAGGCATCACCGGGTTTATCACAGAGAAGATTTTTAGTTTAATGCAGTATATTTAGTGCATAAGCATACACAAAACATTCATTTATGCAATATATCCATAAAGTTAATAAAAGAAAACAAAAAAAGGTCCATAGCCCTTGTGAGAAGCTATACTATTGCCTTCAATAGCAAGGTCAGAGGCAGTAATTTTGCTCCAGCAGCAGTGAAATGTTACTGCTTCTCTCGGTTTGCATGTGTTTGAATGGGAGGAGAATGTGCTCCCAGGAGATTTTTTCGTGCAGGAGACCAGATTCATTTACAGAGCTCAAACTGCCTGCCAGTGCTCGGGGTAGGACAGGTCAACATCCTCCGCCAGCTGCAAACGCGGTTAAGTCTGCATTTACGATATACACCACCAGGTGTCATCAGCCACTCCAAAAATGACTGATTAAAGGGCAACCATTGTAACAACATCTTGAACTGTAACGTGTGAGTAACCACTTCCAGCCCCCAGGAGAGAGAAAAATCATCAAACTAGATACATACATAATGCAGACTAAACTCGGAATTGGAAGTGATATGGATGATGGTGGTGGTTAATATAGCAAACTAAGCTATCCTAATGGAAGACAGAAACGTAATAGAAAATATGACAGAATTCAAAACCACATAGTGCAAAAATTGTTCACCTTGTTTTTTGCTGCTGTCTGGGAAAAAGGCTGCATACCGTAGGCCTTTCAAAATAAAAACAAAACAAACTTTGTATCTATACTGTAATCCGTCCGATTATCAGGATATACACAAGGCTAGAAAGAATTCATGCACAGTGACCAGGAAATCAATGTTACTTCTAACATCTGGCTGCATACATTTCCTCCTGCATTTCTGGAAAGCTAATGTTTTAACCACATTCTGTCTCTTTACGACATCCCAGGTACTTATATGATTAAAAGAACCCAACACCCATCTTCTTCCCCATATACACACCCACCACCAGGGAAACTGAGAAACGTTCAAGAATATTAACGATTATTAATCAATGATACAAAAAGCTGCGTTGGCTCCTGTAAAGTGATTTACTGCACAGACCCCAATGAAATCAAGCTGCATATGATCAAAGATGAAATTCCCATTTTATCATAAAACTCACAGTCCTCATAGTTTTACAAAAGGGGACACGTGTTCCTGGGGCCATACAGAACCAAGGCAGGACCTCCACCATAGGGACTCAGCTTGCCAATATCCTCGCTCCCGGATGGAGGGCAGGGAAAGCCTCTGGGTCACCAAGGGAATCCTCCATTGGCTGGAGCCAGCTGCCCAAGTCTAGTGGTACCCAGGGACTGCCCACAGCTCTTGGGAGGGAGCGGGGTTGGCAGCAGAGCTAGGTAGCTCAGATGGAAGAGGAGGCCTCTCACCTTTGTTTTACTCGGCTTCCCATTGCTTTTGTAGATACACACATTAGCAGGGCAGCAAATGTCTGTTTGGGGGATTTTATTTAATAGCAAAAGAGCTACGTTCTGTTAAGCAGAGTGGAATCTTGCAGCAATATGGGTCACTTGTGGTCACTTGCTCTTTATATTCAAATCGGTCAAACATTATATCACAAAGGTCACTTTGCACTGACATAAATAGCAGTTGAGATTTATCAGCAACATGAACGAAACAAAGCAACAATTCTGAAATACGACTTAACTTATGACTGACACATAAGCTTACTTGTTCATGATTTGTATTAAGTAGGTTGTCTTAAAGAACATACACATATTTATTCTGGAAGAACAGAAAAATAACATAGGGCAGAAAATGTCAGGCTACCTAGAACATCTGACACCTCGAAAAGAGATAAACCCAACAGAACAGAATGAATCACCATGTCGTTGCCTTTACTGTAAAATGAAATATATAGTTGTTGTCAAGGAAAGAATAATTTTAGTGCATAAAGAAAACGTCCATTATTATGCAAATGTACATGGAAAAGAAATGCTTACTCATTAGTAATGGAGATTTACGTTGCTGTAATTGAAATAGGGAATCTGTATGTTGGAGAATGTGACGTTTTGCTGTACAATCAGCATACCATTAAGGAGGAGACATACTGACAGTAACATTGACAATAATTTAGAGGTCACAACTACAACAATTAGGTCATTTCCATGCCTTACCAATACCATAATTATTGCACCAAAAAGGGGATATAAAAACAAACAGTAACTTTTCATTTTCCTACAATTTATATGCAGTCATTGCACATGAAAACATTATAACCTCTTCACTTAGACTTTGCCTAAAAGGACCACTTTGCCTCTTTAAAATGTACATTCCATTAACATAACTCATTTCTTACCTGTTAATCTGTTTTCTCCAAGTCCCTTAATGGTAGCCCAGGTAAAAAGTCACTCTACTATCAGGTGGAAGAGAGGAAAAGGGAGGGGGGGAAAAGGCAAAACTCTATTCACAAAACTCCCCTCTATGGGGATTTGCTGGTTTCACACAGTTGAACTAGATTTCCCAAGCCATCCAAATCATGGCTATCCTTTGGACCCAACCAGCAAGCTAAAAAAAAATAAAAAGGGTCACATAGATAGAAAAACAATTTTAAGTCAGTTATTTCTTTGGCGCAATCATGTTTATTTATGAATAACATACATACAGTTCTGTTGTCCTAAATTCAATATGACGCAAATGAAGGAAAGCATTTTCCTTGGAGCTCATGGTCCCCAGCCTTTTCCTTTATGGCATTTTGTCCCATTGTACTCTTTGGCTTTTTTGTTGTTGTTTTTTTCTCCCTGGCATTTGGTTTCAAGGGCTTCTCCAGAATTTCTTTGCTGCTTACCTATGCGCTGCTGTGCTGCTTCTGTGGAACTCTCATTCACACACACGCACAAGCAGCTCCTTTCAGACCACTGGATTTTCATTCAGACCCACCTGTGCACAAACCCATGGTCAGCTCTGTACAATGTCTGTGCTTTAGAGAGTCTCTCCAGCTCCAGTTGTCTTCTTGTGAATAGAGAACTCACAACAGCTTTTACATTTAGTCTAAAGGAAGAGTATTAGCAGAGACACTGTGCTATTTCACCCACACTGTATCATAACAACACTTCTAGTCTGTCACAATACAGGAATCTAGAGTGGCAAGTAGGTCCACAGCAGCAGAAAAAAGTTGTTTACAAAATAAAAACCACTTTAAAATAATAGCATTTATATGCTGTATTTATTTCAAGCCATTTTCAAATCACCAACCCAACATTTAGGGGAATCCTTCCTATTTCATAACCATTTAGAAAACAGGACAAGACCTCAATGAATGAGTTCCCATCATTTCCCTGATTCCCCTTTTCTCCGACACCTAATTGGGCTGTGTTCAATTTAAAGATGTCATTCCTGAGGCATGTGTTCTGGATTCAGTTTCTTCAGGGGTATTTTAGGATTCAGGAATAGCCATAAGGAACACTTCTTTCCCTCCTCTCCAACTCCATCAGTTTAACACCAGAATTCTTTCAGCTTTGCCCACTGATCTGCTTGATTCCTTCAGGTAAGAGAGAAGCTGTTAAAATTCAGGATTCTGTTCTTCAAGGTCTGTTTATCGACTTTCTCTTTAAACGAGAAAAAGCTCAAAGTGATAGCTATGTGTTTCTAAACAAATTTTCCATTTTTAATCAATCAGTTCCTTTCCGCCTTTTTCAGGTAGCATCTGTTCCCATCCAAGTTTAGCCATGAGCTTTGCTACAGATAATTGTTAAAACTTTGCAGTGTATTTTCCAGTCTTCATCGTTCACAAAAGTAACAAACCACTGGGGTGCGGGGGGGTGAGGTTTAGGGGAGGAGGTGCACCTCTTACAATGCTCCTGTTCTCCAAGACCAAACCTGAAGGAAGTAATTGTTACTTACATATTTGCTCTAAACGGCTACTGCACACTTAATATTGATTTGTTCATCAGTATTTTCTCAAAGCATAAGTATCAGAATCTATACTACAGGCTGAAACAGGCTCAGACAAGAGCCTATAAGTACTCTAGAAAAGCTAAACAGCATTCAGCCTTGAAGAGTCTCCCATCCATCCAGCTTTTGCACCACTACTGAACTTCCAAGTGACAACTCTGTAACAAAAGTCCTACAAAATGAGGCTGTTCATCCATGGAGTTGGACAGAGCAGATCCTGGCTCCTTTTGTTTTTTTTCTTCAGGACACTACCAGCTATGCACCCATCTGTGCACAGTTGTCTCTTTTTAAAGCATGCTGTATCTCACTGCTACAACACCTAGTAAGAAATCTTACTATGACTCTTGGTAGATGTATTAATTCTCACTGTGAATCACATACTACTTGGGCCTAGCAAAGACAATGTGCCATAGAGCACAATTTCCCATCTTTTTTTCACGATTGCATGTTTTTGGTTTTTTTTGCCACAGATTCTAGCCTGCTGCGAGGGCAGCCCTCTGTGGGCATCTCCATCAGTTTTCTCTTCACGCCAAGTATCTCTGGTTCCACCTCTTTCTTAGTCAGCAAGAATCTTCCTGTGAACTTCCATTCAGTAGCCCACTGAATCTGCTTTTAGTTTTCTTCACGATGGTTTAGGCTCAGCACTGAGGAAGGCACAATTGACTGATGGCTCAGAGGACTTACCACCTTTGCAGCAGGTAAACAGCGAGGGAGTTGTTTAATAAAGTATATCCCCACATCCATACTCAATCAGGATGTTTGCTTTACAACAGTAAACTTTCTTAAATCATCCCATGTCTTATATTTAATATTACAGTAATACATTAAATTCAGCATCAAAATAAGCTTATTTTCTCCCCAGTAGTTTTCTCATATATACATACTAGATACATTGACTCATGTTTTGCTTGTGCTTTTTTCTGCTCATCAGAAGTGTTCTGCATCCATCTCTCTTTCAAAGCCAAAAAGACTTCAGTAACTAGAACTCCTTTATGAAAATTGTTTCACTTAATCTTCTCCTTCCTTTTCTAGGAAACTGCTGCAGTAGGTAGCTACCCCGATCCATGATTTTAGAGACAGGATAATTGGTCCATTGCAAATCACTTGCCTTTTTATAGATCCTTTCTTTTGATGATCTGAATTTCGTCTTAAAAATGGAATTCCACAGCCTGACTTTGTAGGGATACTTTGATGGCATTCGTTACTCATACTTCATCACAAAAAGAAATGCAAAGCAATAATGAGTTCACATATCTTCACAACTACCCAGGCATCCTGCTTAATTTCAAGTACTTCATTTACATGTTTTGGTTCATTCTATACAGATTTTCATAGCATTACAACAACTGATTTGTTCCATTACTCTGTCAGAAGACAGATCAAAATCTCCTTCTCTATAATATGTATTGAAAACAGGTGTATTTAGAGGCATGTGATAATTCAGTTCCATCTTCTTGAATGATAACTCATTCCAGTTCTGAGGCACACATGCAAGAAGACTCAGGTTCTGCAGTGAATTCCACAGCCTCTCAGTAGACCTTCTTTCATTGTGCTTCATCTGCAAGCCCATTTGTCTAATAAAGTTATTGCCAATTTGTCTTAGAAGTTGTCTGTTTCTAGCAGAAACCACAAATTCAACTCTGGATGTCTACCAGGACAGGTAGATTTTCGCTCCCTCATCTACCTCATACTTATGTTCTGGCCCATTCAAGGAGATGGGCTCCAAAGTGCAAAGCCAGTTGTCAACTCCCAGAGCTAAAGAAGAAGTGAAGTTTTTTTTTCAACAAGTGTAGTAGCGTGCCAGTAGCCAAAATGACTGTTAAAATCTCTGTGTGTTCATCTTCTCAGCCTATAAGTTGTGTTCCTGAAGCAATGCATAAATCTCAGTTTCCCTCCCAAGGAGATCACATTTGGGTAGCAGTAGTACACATTATTTCGGGTGAGACAATATGAGAATTCTCCTCCATGATATTAGAAACAGAATGTCATTTTAAATGAAAATAATTTTTATCCTCCTTCATGTTCCAAGTGAGTTCAAGGTTAATAGAAACTTGCAACACATCTCCTCAGAAACTGCATTCACTTCTGCTATTAATGTCATAATTTTTTACTCAGGTTGAGCCAAGAGGAGGTTTGTAAGCTATTCTCATTAGGGAGATACATCAGTGATGGAGTGAAGTATTTATTAGGTGCAGTGCCTTTTATTTCCATATTGTGTATTTCCAAATCTCTTTCCAAGAAGCATTGTGCATAAAATGGCTCTCCCTTCTGTCTTCTTCTTAGTATATGCTTACATTGCTGCTCTGGCCATAACTTCTACATGGGATTTTGTAGTGTTTTTCTATGTTGATGTTTCTGCACACACAGATCTCTCAAACAATATTCTAATCTTTCTATCCAAACCAATGGCAAAAATTCCTACACTCTTTGCTTAAATCTCACACTTCTTTTCCCTTCTTGTGCTATAGGTGTGGCTGGTATTGTTTCAGCTTTCAGTGAAAGAAAAGGAACAAGGTCTGCTTTTATCGTGAATCAAACATAAATGTTAATAAGTTCATGCGATTCAATAAAATTTCATTCAGAGACCAGCATGACATCACAGGAAAAGAATCAAAGTAACTGTCAGAGATGGATAGCTTTTTGAACACACAAACTGAATAAAACAATGCTACCAGGTTAGGGCTAGCACAAAAGAGGTGGAAAAACACGAGATGTGTATCTTCAGAGCAAACTCAAGATGGGCTGGTCTAAGCCATCTAACACATTAACATAATTTGAGTACCGTGTTGGAAACTTTATGCAGACCAGACTGACCAACCTACTTGAAACCTGAAAGCAAATTATCATTCTTCTACAGACCTCTTAAGAGAGCAGAAATGTGAAATCTGTGAACAATGTCAGTATCACAACCACAGAACAGTGGGTGAAAACCTTCAAGAAGAAAAGAGCACTGGATTGATCGAATTTTTAACAGTCAAGTTGACAAAGCTGAGATAGGCAAATGAAGATCCTGATGAAGTTGTTTTACCAGTTTAAAAGATGCATCATCTCTTAATTATGCAATAAGGTGGACTCCTCTAGTGTCATCTCTGGTAGCGTGAAGATCCTCCAAACAACGTGAGCTTTTGTGCTGATTTTCAGAAAGCACAGGTACTTCCTTTTTAGGGGGTGAAAAATAAAGGAGGATTGGAGTGGAGGGAAGAAATATTCCTGAACATATGTGAAGAGAAAAACTCGGAAAAGGAAAGTACAGAATTGTTAATGATTCTTAACACATATAGGGAAAGGAAGGCCACTGCAAGACAGCAAGGTCGTCCTCGTGAGCTACATGGCAATAGCTTTAATGTAAAGACAATGTGCTTCAACACGGCAAGAGTAAAACATTTCTCAAACACGAGGTGGGAGTTCCAAGTTCTAATTTGCTCAAGGACAAAATAGTCTGTGCTTTAATTTGAGGGCTTGAAAATATCTGTTTTTCATAAATCCACAGCAAGGTATTACACTAGTGGACACCTACTTTGAGCTCAATAATAAGCAGATGCTTACACCAGTGCAATTTATGATAATTATTTGCTACAAAAATCTGTTTCCTTTAGTGTGCAGTGACTGGTATGGTGGTGCTCTTTTGGCAAAATAACCTCTGAAAGATGGGAATTTAGAGGATGAAGAGATAAGATAGCAAAGAGAGAGTCAATTTCAGATATCCATTTCCCTTGAGTGCCCTTGTGAGACTGAACCGATAGGCGCCTTGAGCCTTAAAGCCTCCTCATATCTAACCTGAGTTGTGAAATGGAAGCTAGTCCAGAAATTTTTCCCCCAAAAGAATGTTCTTTAATTTTGCTTTAGTGAATCACCAAATGTAAAGAACACCGATAATTTCAAAAGTTCCAGTCTGGAAAGTTCCAGACTAGCAAATGTCCAATTTGTTACCATATGAGAGGAACAATTATTGTTGTTTGGGCTGTATTTGGCTGTGGATAGGTGAATTCACATAGGACTTCAGATCCAAGGCAATACAGATGGATTAGAATCATTTTTTTTTAATGACTGAAGAAAACTCTTCTTCATTCAGTACATGTTCTTCTTCCTTTTGCTCTCCAGTAGGAAGAACATCATGAATGCATGATGAAGACACTGGCTGTCACTATCGCCATTTCATAGTATTCTACTGCTCCTAACTGAAATGAATGGGATGCACATTAAAACCATTTCTCAGCTCAGCAAATTAGAAGCCACCAACTTGCTAGCAGTAATTGGTAGCTATGTGGTTGTCATGTTTTCTTTTTAAATTTAAAGTGCATTTTATATCCAGAGAAGATTCAAACCCTCACAGTGATCATTCTTACGATGCCATGATTATCTCAGTACTTATGGAGAGACTCAAGATGGCACAGCCAGATCAAAACACTGCTTCTGGATATCAGCAATGTCCTGGCATGGAAAAAAATACAGTTACCAACACAAGCATAACAAGAAAGAAACCCAGCTCAATCTAAAGCAGATTAGATTAACAGAAATGTAACAACCAAAATACATATTTTGTATAGACTGAGCCTCACAAAAATAAAGCTGCAGCACATCAAATTGCTGGATGTTTACTTGAGGTCACTGGGGTTAATAAACTGACAGTGCTGGCAGTGGGCCACAAAAAGGTTAAAATGATGGTAAAGCACAGTGAAGAGAT
Source organism: Excalfactoria chinensis (assembly GCF_039878825.1). Taxonomy (NCBI): domain Eukaryota; kingdom Metazoa; phylum Chordata; class Aves; order Galliformes; family Phasianidae; genus Excalfactoria; species Excalfactoria chinensis. The sequence continues at coordinate 132,486,888 of NC_092826.1, forward strand.
GGTTAGTTAGGCAGGCTTGGGACCTGAAAGTATCTGGAATTACTATAAGCAACTACCACTACCTTACAGATACTAAATATCAGAAAATTGCCAGGATGAGTTAGTAAGTTTTAAATACATGGTGCGTAGGGAAAAATCACATTCTTCTAATGTTTCCTTAAAAGAGGAAAGCAAGAAAACTACCCCTCCAAATGACATGGTCTTCACCTAACTAAAAACTGTTTACAAGATAAGAATTGGAGAAACAACAATAAGAGATGTGGAGAACAAGTGCACACATAATGATTGCAACTACAACCCAAAGTCAGACTTAACCAGCCAGAAGAGCTGCAGGCTCTATCTATAAGCAATGAATTACATGATTGCTTTGGGGAAAACAGTCTTCTATAGAAAAGTGACCTCTCAAAAGCATGATCACCTTGTATCTATTTTGGCAGTGAAGAAATAGATCAGAGTACCCTAATTAAGTGTGAAGCCTTGCCTCTCATGTGTCAGTAGAGAAATCGGTCACTATGAGCTTTAATCCACAGCAATGCTATGAGATATGTTGCCTTCAAATGCAAACAATAAATCTGTGCTATTAACACATCTCCATTTTAGAAGAACACAATATAATCTGGCTTTGTGAACACATGTAAATTGAAACTATACGTTCATAATGCCTCTTGCTGGGCCACTGCAATCTCATGACATTAATCATGAGAAGAATTAGCACAATAAATGCTCAAAATACCTCCATGCACATTTGTCTGTAGAAAAATCAAAAACACGAGAGTAAGTAAGGCACACTAACTGCAAGGAATACATCTAATACCTCATAAAGCTACATGGGCATTGGTGCTTTAACTCATTTCTTTCACTTCGATTAGACAGACCACTGTTTTACCATGATAAAAGCACACAAAAATAATGGCAAAACTTAAAACCAGAAATTAATCGATAAGGACATTCATTACTACTTTCATCAAGAACCACACTTTCCTTGTAGTCATTGCATCAACAACATGGTTAACAACACTTATTTGCAGTTTTTTTTCCCCTCAACCTGCAGAGCAAAGAGATCATTTGTTTTTTTTATTGAGAATAAATAACACTTCCAAATTCCAAAAGTTCTGCAAGAAACAGAAATAAAGATTTTAGAAAGGAAAAGTAAAGTTCTGTTACCAGATTTCAGGACTGGCATTTCCCTTGCAAGGCAAGAAGCTGCAGAGATTTTGTTGAATTGCATAATGATGTCAACAAAAGACAGTAAAAATGCAAAATTACTGACTAAAATGCTGGGTAACAATGGAAAATAATCTCTTCTCTCATTTATTTTGTGTCAAATGCATTAATCATCTCTAAGATGAGAAAGCCTGTAAGATGAGAACACATTTTGAACATTTGCAAAGCATCTGTATAGATGGTAAATGAGCAAAGAAAATGAGTACCTGCACAATTCCTGGAAGTAAAATACTTGCAGCAAAGTTCTTGCGTAGTTACCAACCCATAAATATCTACTGGAATACAGTATATTGGGCAACTGGCTTTATACATTAGATTAGTTTTAGTACCACATATAGAAATCTCTCCTCCATACACATCAGAGAAAAAGAGGACAAATTTATGCTGTTTTAATCTGATTATTCTTTTTTTTTCCAGTTTTTCAGAACATTCATTTTCAGATGGCAGTCTCTCTTGGAAAGGTCTCCTTCTGATGCTCCAAAACTGTTCTATCTTTGAACACCGGTCAGTTCTTTTGTATGACATCTGAGGACGTCATAGTTTGCTTCATTTTTTAAAATATATTTTTACTTTTGTGTTTGTTTGTTTTTTTTAACCACCACTCTGACAGAACACTGATAGCAAAGCAGCATAAATTTCTTAACACTTTCCTCTGAGGGCTGTGAGAAACTGTATCAGACATCACGTCCGTACTGCATTTATCTGTCATTACGTCAAAGTATGGATAACACAAGCGTTTGGAAACAGAAAAGCAAACACCACAAACTACCTAATTAAACTTTTCCAAACAGAGCTGCATTTTCATAATCGTAATTGATTCATAAATAATTATTGTTATCATTTAACAATCAATTCATGGTTACCATTAAAACCAGTAGTTTCAGGCCTTGTGTCAACCTGCAGTCAGTCACCTACATGAATAACAGATGCAGGTGGTCAGCAGTATCTGCAGACCAGATAAGTCATTTATTTATTTGAATACAGATTTTAATTAGTAGGGTTTAGGTCCAAAACTTCAGGAATGCAAAAAAACTTCAAGCAAATACTCAGATTTTAAAAAAATCAAAGGAGGGATTAGAAAAATGTCTCCTTTGCTAGCTCCTTGAAACAGGTGTTCCTTATTGACTTCCAGCCTGGTGCCAGAAAACAAGCTGAAATCCAATGGCATTTTTTGCACAGATGTGGTAGATCAGTCCTCAAGTATTTCACTTTATGAGCTTTCAAAGCTCTAGTGGTACCAGTCAAACCACATTTGCCAATGGGGTCAAGGAGCCGTCTGTAAGTACTACAGTTTGCTGAGACTGAAATCATTGTTCCAGCGTTAACAGCCCCATTTCAGAGTTCTATCTCCTAGGAGCGGATCTCTGAAAAGACTCCTGTGTGATCGTCCTCACTGAGATGTAACTTGAGCTCATGGTTCAACAGTCATTAGTACCAGATCTGGATTACACAAAACTACAGACTGCATCTTGATCAAGTGCAGGCAAAGTATGTGTAACAATATCCAGTGTGTCCAATGTAGGGAACATACCAAACTTTACAGTTTCGCACCAATTGTTGGAAAATGGAAAATACTGGATCTGATGCCAAGTGATAATGTTGCTACTCATTAAAATTTTTTGAATAAAAACTCCTCAAAGTATTCCTTTATTTCAAGTCAATGTATTTTGCCTCAGGTATCTGCAGCATTTTTAGTATTAAGGATCCAGAGAAGCTGGAGGCCGGGTACTGTTGAAACATGGCCCTGATTGGAATCTGATTCCTACTACTGCCAAAAGACATTAAGTCAAGCATGCACTGGTGTTCTCAACAACTGAGATGGCCGTCAGACATATGGGCACAGCATAATGCAGCAGTGTGCAGCAATCAGTACTTCTAACCAATAGGCCTTTCATACTGTGACCTACGTAGTATCCTCAGCTACGGCAAAGAGAACTCTTTTCATTCTGAGATAAAATAATAATTTAATTCTAATTATTCACTGGGAATTTACATACTGATTATCAGACTATTTTGTTTAGATAAATGTTGTTAAGAAGAAGCAGGGTTTGTTTGTTTTTTTGAATGATACGATGGCTATTGTGATGCATTTTGACTCTTTACTTTTTTTCTTCTCAGCAATAGAGGAACCAAACACATTGAACACTCGTGATAACTACAAATATCAGACTATGCTATGTTGTGTCTACACAATTAACACACATAAAACTGACATAAGAAAAAATTTTAAACAACTAAGCAGGAATTTCTGAATATTCATTCCCAGGCGAAACTGCGGAAACAAAACTAAATACCCTTTAGAAGCTCCCATGAGGTTTTCTAAACAAATTAGAATGAAGAATAAAACAGTGACGTAACATATATCATATACATATTGCAACACTTCAAATTAGTGTGACTGGGATAATTTGAAATACAATCCTTTCCATTATTGATAGTTTATATTTCTTTCAATTTTAAAGAAAAAGTAATATATTATTCCCCTGATGGCTGCAATTATACAATGAGTATTTCAGTACCTTTTACAGCTAATTCTCCTGTAGAGAGAATTCTCTGTTCTTCTGGTTTTCTTCAAAGTTTAAATAATTATCTCTGTCTGGAAAATGTTGCCCATTTTACCAGTATTTAATGAAACTTCTGTTCCAAAACAGCCATTTCTAGTTCAAGTATTTTAAAGCTTTGCTAAACTGTTTTTGTCAGGAAACCATTGTCTTGTAAATGCAGAGAAAAGGCTTCTGAACAAGGCAACATAATCACACAACTTCTGTTCCTGGTTTATTAGGCTATTCTCAGCACTGTGAGTACACTAGAATTTAGTTTTAGGGACAGAAAAAAAAACATGTATTTCTTCCCTTTACATAGCTTTCAACCTATATAATTGGATTTAAGTATTTACTTTACATATCCAGTGGAACAATGCCTGGATGCCTGTAACTAATTTACTAAGAAAATCATTCCTAAATGTATGCCCCAGTGTTTCCAGATTATCTGTAAAACAAAGCTTTTAATGTCTATTTACACATAATAAAATATATAACTTTCTGTGGTTCTTTGGAATCTTTGGAAGTGAGCTCTTTTGAAATGGACTAGCTTTTCCTTTCTAAGATTCAGATTGAAGCAACACTGATCCAAAATTCTTGTATTAATATATTTTAAAAGTTATCATCATTGGTATTCCTGGACATCTGAGGATTTCAGGTAACACCTATACCATTATATCTAATACCTTCCCATGTAGAAGAGGTAACGCTATGTACATTAAGCATGACTGAGCAAGATTTCAACAGTGTTTCACAGCAGAAAATTCACATTTGAGAACAAAGAGCTCCTACGGAACAGAAAGGGTTAAAAGGTTTAAGAACACGTTACTTCCCTGGTCACAATCATCAACACAGCATCTGTAAATAACTTCAAATAGAAATTAAAACAAATTTACTGTGAAGATACCAGAAATCATGATTTATTTTCTCAAAGATTTTATACTCACAATCTCATCTCCTGGCAACCAATATCCTTCTTGTTCAATACCAGCCTTTGACCCTTTACACCCCACCGTCAACGTTTCAACAATAAGACCATCCTTGACTGCTAAACTCAGCTGACGAGTGGTTTCTTTTGGATGCATACCATGGACTCGAGACATATACCTGCATAGAGAGCACAGAAATCCTTAACTGTGAGTGTAACATTATAAAATGCGTCAACAAATGCATACTCTTTAAATGATGCAAAATTGCATTTATTCTAAGTTTTATATTATTTATAAACCATCATCAGTTATATAAATCTCCTCATTTATTTCAAATGATCTTCACGATGTAGAGATGTATAGGAGAAATAGAACAGTAACCTACAGAGAAAATTATTAGACCCAAAAATAACATTCACACTGCTCAGCCTTGTTTTTGCTAAACTTCCCTCTCCATCCAAACCCCTGGAGAGACTTCTTGCATCTCTGCAATATCTCCTACTGGATGCACATTTTAGAATGAGCCTGGAAATGTTCCAGTGAATCTATGACACACGTTCCTGTGTAGAACGCATTCATAAAGAACATGAAATTCAGGCACCATGTATGAAAACCCAACAGCCAGATTTATAGTACCAGATGGTTTTTCTCTTTTTCTTGAGATAACTACAATGACCACACTATAGTGAACGTCACTGATGTGAGCAACACACATACAGCCTAAACTGTGTATATATGTGGGACCCAGTTGTGAAATGTTGGCTTTAACCCAGTATATCTTTTTGTTTCTAGACCAACTCAAAGTATTTACTTGCAATAAACAATGTAGAATAATCTTCCCTCTAAAAAGGCAACCCTTCTGTTTTAAGATCATTACACTTCATATATATCTTTTTTTCCAGCAGGATTCCATGAACATATTTATCAGCCACTGAGCACGGAGAAGTGAACTGCAACTGCATGCATACAGCACATCAATGAATTGACTGGGTCTTGACTTGGAATCTATTGGAAATTTCTGGAACTATTTTTCCAGCATTAGTTCTCTCACAGTTACAGGTCCAGCTGCCACCCCCAGCTGCCCTCCCCTGACAGCTCCATGCCGTTCCCTCAGCTCCTGTTGCTGTCCCCATAGAGCAGAGCTCAGCACTGTCCCTTCGCTCCCTGTGAGGAGCTGCAGCCTCCATGATGCCTCTCCTCAGCCTGCTCTGCTCTGCACCCAACAACTGCAGGTACTTCAGCTGCTCCTTATACATCTTCCCCTCTGGACCCTTCACCATCTTTGCAGCCCTCCTTTGGACACTCTCAAACAGTTTTATGTCCTTTTTGTACTGTGGTGCCCCAAATTGTACAGAGTACTCAAGGCGAGGCCATACCAGTGTCCAAAATATGGAGCTCTGAGAACTCTGCTAGTTGCCCATCAGCCAATTGCCCACCCAGCACACTGTGGTTTCGTCTAACGGTATGCTGGACATTTTGTCCAGAAGGATACTGTGAGAAACAGCATTAAAGTGTTACTGAAATCCAAAGACAAAGCTATCGGCTCAGTTTAGACTGTTTCATGTTCGATGATAAACTCCAGCAATTCCTCTGTGACTGACATCACAACCATCTTTACAAAGAGTATCATTATTTAACACAAGAAGCAAATGTGAGGGAAACACTTCTGATCTAAATTATGTAAAAAAATAAATAAAATAATAATAAAAAAGAGTTATATCAGTTCAGATTTTGGTTTTAGTAACATGGCTGACAGGAACCACCAATGCTTTAGAAGTTAATAACTCACAGTAAGAGTGAAGTCAGCTCTCTGAACACCTCTTCTCTTTGAGGACATCTTGCTTTCCAACTTGTTACTGTTCTGGATCCATGAAGACCGTTGCCAGACTTGCACTCTCTCCCAAGCTTCTCCTGAGAACTGGTTTACCCTAATCTAATCTTTGCTTTTCCTTTAAAGGAAACTAAACGCATATAATCATACTGTAAATCTGTTAATTTCTGTTTGAGTGCAGAAATTCATACAATAATCAAGGCAACACAGGACATCTGTAAATTGCTGCATAGTATCAGAGGCATTTATGTAAATGCAGCAGACTGCAGGACACTGAGAGTTTATTTTAGGCTAAAACTCCTTAAAGGCAGGCGCTGCAATTTACTGCAGCTTTCACAATGCCTACCACACTTTGGTCCAAGCCTGGTTGGTTTGTACATGCTACCACTGCATGAAAAGTTAGTAAATAACAATAAGTTAACAAAGAAAGAGCAAAATGCTGTGCAAGTCTGTGATCCAGTCTAATATATTTGAATCATGCACTTGCTACCAGCAAGGATTGAGGCCAAGTGATGACCTAGGAGACAGACCTTCTGTGTCATGCAGGGCAGATACTCACCTGCCCAACCTGACCCCTCCCTGCATCTGCTGAAATTAAAACACAACACAGGAACCTGTTCAAGCAATATTAAACACCACAAATGAGTCTTTCGTGTTCCACATGTTCCAAGGAGAGCTTCAACAGGCAGAGAGTCAAATCTATCACTTCACTTTCAAAAACTGCAAGCAAACACCACTAATATGCTGAGTGATGCCGAGCTGAAGCTTTAATGCTGCCTGAAATAAGGAGAAAAACTCAGTTGTTTATACTCATGTTCCATGCATTACGTGTGTGTGTGTGCATATACACACATATTTATGCAAATGTACACAACCAGATCTTTGAAGTGCAAATTACCTCCGTCAATATTTGCTAACTTTATTGGATTTTGAAATTTCCATTTTAACAGTTTACTAATAACTTCCCCGTCCGAGTCACAGCAATTCCTGCCTTCTGCAATTTCCACAATCCCGTAATAGTACTCAAAATAGCACTGATACCATGATTGACCCCCCAAAATCAAGTCTTAACTGAGTGACGTCCTCTTCTTCAGCACATCTTGCTGAAGAAACCATCCATTTTGCATAGCATCTTTCACAGTTGCAGAAACATGTTTCAATAAAATTCCTGAATGTAAGCAATGAGTTTTGTGATACTTGTCACTCACATTTCTGGACAGATAGGCATGTAATACAAAACAAAAAGCTTTAAACCAACTCTAATGAGCTAAGAGCTTTAATCTGCCGATTGTGGCTGTGGCAGAAGTGAACAGGAGCACGAGGCTCAGAATCTCCTATGTCTCAAATCCAATCTGGGTTCTCAACCAGAGTGAAAGTACTACCACCGAACAGTCTGCCCAATTACTCCAGCTGTAAGTGGGGAGCGATAAATCCTCAGTGGCTTTTTGTAGAATACTCAGTCAATGTTCAGGCTGTGCATCCTGCAGATCCAGAAGGGCTATGCTTTTAATGCTTTTAAATTCAGTGCTACCAACTTTTGTAGGAGAGCGCACAGACAGAGAATGTTTTTACTTGGAAGGGTAGAGCTGCTGTTAGAAATGTGCCCCCCACCTCCATTTTTTTTATTTGATTAAAACCTGCAGAATATACATGGAATAGATATTCACAAAGACTCAAGAACAACATTAGCAGGATCTGGGTGAAATTCTATCTCTTCCATTTCAGCCAAAAGCCAGCAGCTAAACTGAGAAGCTTTTTAAAGCTCGGGATTTTAACCAGGAGATGGTTCTTCAATAATGAAATGTGAAAAGCAGTCACAACGTGAAACTCTGGGTACAAAAACAAAGTTATACTCTTGCCTAGAGACAGAAAGCACGATGCTGGGAGTACTAACTACTTCCCACAGACTCACCACTGGATCAGGAAAAAAATACTGAAATACTTCTGTGCAAAGTGGCACTATTAATCCAGGGAGTGCAGGTCTTTTCCTGGCACTGCATGCACTGAAGTATCTGGCACCATAAAGTTAAGAAACAAAGAAGAGAGATGAAGTAATCCCTGATTGCTGTTTTCAACAAAAGCTGATTAGCTTTACCGTGGAGACGGGGAGTTGAAGCAATACTGGTTTGCTACACTCTTGCCCAGTTCTCCACATTGACAGACTGGGAAGTGTACTACAATGTCTACACTGCTGTTATGTAGCCAACCATGAGAAACAAATCCAATATGCTTTCAGGTGGTTGAGAAGACATCATGGAAACAAAGTAAAATCCCCTTAGTTAGCAAACCATCCCTAATCAGCTAGGGGGCTAAAACAACCATTGCAAAATACAACTTAACTGGGCTAATAATCCCCACCATATACAAGGAGAGTCTGCAGGATGGAAAGAGGAGGTTCGGTCTAATAATCTTCATATTACATTCCACATCTCACCAAACACTGCAACTGACAAAACTGCTGCTCAGTTTATAGTTCAGTATACACAAATCATAGGTCAGCATTTCCTCCACTTACAACCTGATGGAAGAAGCATCCTTGAAATCACCATAGAAGTATCATATTATAACATATAGAATGGCTTAGGTTGGAAGAGACCTTAAAGATCACTTATTTCCAACCCCTCTGTTGTGGGCAGCAAAAACTGCATTTATAATAAGAACCCTCAGCCTGGTTGTTGTTTGTTACCTTCCTCTACAGCGTAACACCACTGAATGCAAATGTAAACATGCTGACCACCAAAAATGAGCCCCTACCAAAATAAACTGGTTAGATGCACATGTGTACATAGCTAACACATGTGCCCACCTATCTGACAGCAAAGAGAAGTTTTAGGGGAGAACACTGAAGGATAATCATTGGATGGCAAGCAGGTATGTGCAAGCACTTCATTAGTACACAAAATACCAATCATAAAAATGTTTAATACCTATTTTAAACTTATTTGGGACTTCACATAAACAAAAGCAAGGTCTTTCCTTCAAATCCAGCAGCAATAAAACACCATTTTCTCTCCAACCAGCCAGTCCTCAGCATGCCTTTCCATCCAAAATGTGCATCGAATACATGTGCTTTGTAACACAGCTTAGAACTTAAGAAAAATGTCCAAGGGGTGGGGAGGCAGCAGTTCTAAAGCTGGATCACCATGGGAGCAAAACAGATACAGAAGGAGCTGGCACTTACAGATATCAGATGGTGAACTTTTTGCCTACAGCTGTCGCACAACTCACAGCTCTTTTGCTTGGTGCTGTACAAGACACAACATGAAGCCAAACTCCTTCCCAGAGAGCTTAATATACACGGACACAGAGCAATGCAGAGAGCCAACTCAGTCCTCAAAAAGCCCTCTTGGAGGCAGCAGTGGTAGTAAGTACTGAGACCCTGCGACTGGGCACCACTGTGCTGTGGCCTGAAAGACAGGTCTGGCAAAGGAAGGAAGGAGGAGGAAAGCTAACACAGGTTTAAATGCAAATAAATAAGATAAAAATAAAATAAAATAAATCTCATTTTTTTGGACCTGTAAAGAATTGTATTTTCAACCATCTGAACTCATCAAAAGGAAAATACTGAGAAGATGCAAGAGTCTCTGTCAAAGACTGAAGTAAAATACACATAGGAAGTAGCTGCCTTATGTAAAACAGCACAGTGTGCCAGGTGTAGATTGATGCTAATTTTAGTGGCAAACACTGTAATTGTCATCTGATCAATTAGCTCTGTCTCTGGTGGATGCCTCTGCCCTGCGCTACAGGAAGGTGAGTTGCAGCTCTCCGTCAGATGAGCAACTCGCCCTGGGAAAAAATGAGGGTCTGGAGATTTCCATGCACAAACTGCTTATCTCACAACTGAGATCTGATAAAATATAGCAGATCCCATTAAACTCAAATGAAAAGCTGCCATTAATTCTAAATGTTACCTACAGGTATGTAAAAATGTCCTAGATTCAGAGTCAGACCTTAAGGAATAATGCATAAAATGAAAGGAAAGCAGCCCAAAGTCTATTTTGAGTTGTACATTGTGTTCCTATCTCTGCTGATGCATTTTGCTTTTGATTCAGAAGATTCAGGATGGTAATTCTACAGAAGGCTCATGCTCATCTTTTAAAACTCCTACTTTTCTTTAATTGGCAAAGATTGTCATTTGGTCACACTGAAATGGAAGGGACGTCTGTGGCTTCTTTTAACAAATACAGCCACATTGTGTAAGAATTTAAAATGCTGAAACCCAAATTTCAGGAACCCAACCAGCTCTCCTTATGGAAGTGAGCTGAAGTTCTCCAGTTCTCAGCATCAGTGTCTCAAGTTCTCAGCTCTACCCAAATGTAGCGCTGTGCTACAAACCAACTTCACTGACACACAGGCTAAGTACTGTAGGCATTTATGCTTCAAAATAATGCATTTGAAATATATACTGCCTCCTTGCCAGAAATGTGAGAGCTGGTCTGAGAGCTGACAACAATGTAAACACATACAGAAGTCAAACAGTTTACACTGGGAACACAGCAGCACACTCCTACCCTAACCCCCCCCCCCCCCCCCCCCCAAGCTACTTCTTTATATGCTTACAGTTATTAAGGCTTTGATTGTGGATTAAACTCTATGAGATAAGAACAACTGAGCCTAATATTCTCTCACTCCAAAGAGACCAGCATGCATGCACTCCGACACTGCTTGGGCTACGCAGCCATGGACAGGGCTGATGCTGGTGCAGTGTTTATATTATCTCCATTTTGTGCAGTCTAAACTTCCAAATGGGGGATATGCAGAAAGTGAACTATAAAGAAACCACAATTTGTTTATATATTCTGACATCACTGTCTGTGACATTCATTTTGAAGACGCTGCTACCCAAGTAGGACATGTTTGAACACAGACTCTTATTTTTTTTGGTGGTGGGTTTTTGTTGTTGTTGTTGTTTGTTTGTTTTTAACAATAAAAAAAGGATGCTTAAGTTTGATAGTGAACCAGTTCAGGAAAATTTAGATCTGCCTGATGCTTTGACTCCTGCTGCTAAAACAAAGGTAAGGAGAAATCTCATTTGTTCACGCTTTCAGATCCCACCGGCACCTTGCAGTTTCCTATAACTTTATCTCCTGGATCGTTTCTTTCAAAATCACAGTAATTTTAACTCAGGTAATTCCTTGTTTCAATAATTTCAGTCCTTGCTCATGCAATTTCACTATCCACTTAAGACTGCATAACGTACCAATGTGACCACAGAAAGCAAGTAATTAAGGCACCGAACTATTCAACCCTTATCTACAAAAATCTCCTTTTCAAAACTACTACTATCACCTTCTTAAGGAGGAACTTATCTAAAGGAGAGCTCTACTCTCAGTTTTCCAACTAGGAAGTTGTTCATTACAGGTAATGCTCACATACTGCCAGCCAAGAGGAGTCCTAATCCTTCAGTGCCATTAAATATGTACAAATACTTGTGAATATGCAGAGTCACAGTTCCACCAGCACTTTGCCATGGAGAGACAATCAGATAATACATGACACAGAATACAACACCCCGACTGACATCTTGCAGTTGAAATGTTCAGCCAGCTCATATCATATGGAGCATCCCAAAGCAAAACATGCCTAAAAAACACCCATTTGAGTGCTTCGATGATTTAGTGTTTAGAGTTGTCTATCTAATTTTTGTTCCATCCTTATCTGACTTAAAAGCAACAATAGCTTTTTTGTTTGTTGGTTGGTCAGATTAGCTTTAGCTTGGCTGAGTTTCAAAGCCATCCCACTGTCACACGTGTGTTCACGTAATTACCAGCTAGGGAAAAGCACAATAGCTGGAGAAGCCATCAGGGCAGAGCTGCTGTTTTGGTTGTATCAATGGGAATATGAAACCGCAGCCTAAAATAGATGGTATGAGCAGTGCTCTGGAGATCATTCTCTCTCCACTGATTACAGAGAAAGCCTCGATGAGCACTTTAGACCAGACAGCAACCTGTTAAATTGCCACACTGCACTCACTTTTATCCCTTAGCTCTAGCAGAAAAACACATTTATTTACACACACGCACACACACACACAAAAAGCCAAACATAAGCTAGAAGTTTCCCCTTCAGACATCATAAAAATGTTATGATTTGAGCAAAAATCAATACTGCTTGTGAAACAAAAAGGAAATTGGTTTGCTTTTAGTAATTAGAAACAAAGATAGCCCACTGTGCAGACTTCAACAGGAATACTAACAGAAGCATGGGGTTCATGCAAATATTATTCGTAATGAAAAGGAGATAGTGATTTCCAGTTCCAAGATATTTCTACTACTTTCCTTCTGAATGTCTATACTGGAATTAGTAGTTTGTATGTACTGCCCATGTAAAGTATTAAAAGTTGAACATTAACAATTTTCATAGTAACACATATGGTGAAGAGAATTTAAATGAGTTTGCCATCATTAACAAACATCACAAGAGGATGTATCATTGTTGTTAATAACCATAGGTTGGAGCTGTTAATCGCTGCAGTTTCCAGCCATGCTTGTGCTCAGCCCAGAGATGGCTACTGACCCATTTGAAATAGAGCAGAAAAACATTTTCCTATCAAGACCGCCTAAAAGAATTCTTAAGAGGATAGTTAGAATCACAGAATTCCTCAGGTTGGAAAAGACCTTAAGACCATTGAGTCCAACTACAACCTAACCATACTATCCTAACTCTAACAACCCTCTGCTAAATCATGTCCCTGAGTATCACATCCAAACGGTTTTTAAACACATCCAGGAATGGGGACTCATCCACCTCCCCGGGGAGCCTATTCTAATGCTTAACAACCCTTTCTATAAAGAAGTTTTTTCTGATATCCAACCTAAACTTACCCTGGCACAACTTGAGGCCATTTCCCTTCATCCTGTCACTTGTCACCAGTGAGAAGGGACCTGCCCCATTCTCACTGTAAGCACCTTTCAGAAATTGGGAGAGCAATAAGGTCGCCCCTTGACCTCCTCCCCAGACTAAACAGCCCCAGTTCCTCAGTCTCTCCTTATAGGGCACATTCTCCAAGCCCTTCACAAGCCTTGATGCCCTTCATTGGACCTGCTCCAGCAGCTCCATGTCCTTTCCGTACTGAGGTGCCCAAAACTGAACACAGTACTCGAGGTGAGGCCTCACCAATGCTGAGTACAGGATGTCTTCCCTAGACCTGCTCACCACACCATTCCTCATACAAGCCAGGATGCCATTGGCCTTCTTGGCCACTTGGGCACACTGCTGGCCATATTCAACCAGCTGTCCATTAGCACACCAAGGTCCCTTTCCATCAGGCAGCTTTCCAGCCACTCCTCCCCATGCCTGTAGGGTTGCCTGGGGTTGCTGTGACCCAAATGCAGGACCTGACACTTGGCCCTGTTGAAACTCATAGTTTACCTTGGCCCATTGATCTAGGTCCCTCTTTAGTGCCCCTCTCCCCTCCCAAAAAGTTGCTAGATAAGGGAAAATTATCAAGCAAAACTGGTTAAAATATCTCACCAGCATCATCTATTTACATTTTTATTTATTTATTTATTTATTTTAAAAGAACAGTATGAACAAGATGTGCATCCGTTAATATTTCCAAACAAGGCAAACACACAGAAAGTTTGGTCTCACTTCAAACTCCACTGCTTAGGTTTATAGCCCTCAACAAAACAGGCTTTTACATTAAACCTTACAGGTGGAATAAACAGTTACACAGCCAGCCACAGCAACCTTCCCAGTCCACATAGTCAGCATAAAGCAGCAAAAAAGATGGCAAGGCCAGAAGTACATCTGCTACATGTTAGACCCTTGTGAATAGTTTCCTACTCCTATGCCAGCCAGTAGTGAAACGAAGACTCACTAATTCATACAGCAATGTACTCACATAACTGGATGTTATCACATAGTGGGATACTGGCTTATTACCATCTTGAAAGAACAATTATCCTTAATAAATCACAAACTACACTGCTTAAAATATATGAGCTTCTTTTTACGTCTTTCCTTAAATACTTCAATAATGTAATTAAATGAAACCACAAGTCAAGAAATGGTCTCTGTCAACTGAAGAGCTTGATGAGAAGCGGAGCAATTAATAATATATATTATAAACCAAAGACGACATTTTAACCAAAGATCCCAGCTCAGAAATTGGATAATGTTCCTATTATCCTGACCAAATGCAGTTATGATCTTTGCAGACTTTTTGCAATAAATATTCCCAATTTTTTCCTTTCATTCCTGCCTTTACCCTCCTGGGTCAAAAATGCCTAAAAGCAGATCTTAAACAGGAGCAGCATTAAATCCACATACCCTCCAAAAGGGATAATAGTGAACTCATAAATAAAATTAAGACTAAACCAATAGTAACAAATGGATAAAAACTTAATAACTGCTATAGCTATCTATGGGTAACAAGGGTGAAATAATTCTACTGTGAGTATTCCTTGAACAATGGCCGACAGGCTGGCATTCCTTCTTGAGAGTCTTATGAAATACGAGTGTTGAGCCTAATTCCTCCCTTCTCTTCAATGTTTCAGTGAATCTGGATGATAAGAGCTCTTATTAGGTTTCCCAATATTACCTCATTGGTCAGTCTAGGTACAAATCTGCAATCAAAACAGTGTATTGGCTATTATGTAAAAAAATTATTAAATTCCTTGCATTTTCCTGTATATGTGCACACAATTATTTTGTTACTTCATTTCTAAATAACTTGAAGATCTCTGAAAATTTCAAACTGATCACAAAATTCAATATCACTGCAAAGACATTAATATACAACATTAACATTTTGGTTTCTTTAATATTCCATTGCTATGTTTGTAACTGATGGCAACGCACACATAATTCAGAGATTTTCCATTTGATCAAAACCAGAAAGTTTACTAAAAGATTGCTTTTTATTTTATGAATATGTTGATTTTTAACTACTCTGACCAAAACTAGACATTTGTTTTTCTAGGACGATCAGTGACAAAGGTTTTACAAGCCTTCAAATTTTAGACTTGGTGCATTTATGTTAAACCATGAGAAAAGTGTTTCAAAGACGGAAAAGAAAAATCCACATCATTTTCTGGTTAGAAGAAGCGATGGAAGGAGTTTAACAGAGAAAAGGAAGAAGGACAAAAAAATGAAATGAACTGGTGAAGGCTGATTTAGTAGACTCAGATAGAAGGAAGTGCCTTGTCTTTGGCTATATCAGGAAACTCATAAAGAAATATCTAAAACTAAGAATTTTCCACGTTGTCATCATCTGGTGATGCGTTTCTGTGTTTTCTGTAAGAAACGGATTTGTAATCAAGGCAACCCAATGCAAACTGAATTAAGTTTTCTCCAAAGTGAACGCTCAAGGGATGTAGTCACTGGAAGCAGCTATGTGGCCTGCTGGGGAAGTAGGTCATGCTGCTTATGGAAGGAAATCGCCACACTTTTGCTTACTTTTAAATAATTCGGAAGTGCAATTACACCGCATGGCATGGGGAAAAACTTCACTCGACTCATCCTTCCCAAGATGGTAAAATTAAGCTTTCTGAGCAACTTCTTCATCACTGACTTGTGCCACCACAGCACAACTGGCCGTGTTTAATTATCACATACTACATTGTAAAGAGTTGCTTTTAGTAACACTATTTGCTTCAAGTGGTCGCATTTCAAGCATACAGGGCAATGATGTGAACATGAGGAAAAGGAGCCAGTAATACTGATTAGAAAAGAAATCAAGCAGCCGTGCATTTTTACAGCTAACAGGAGGATGCTTTGTTTCAAATAATCGTTTTCATATAAGCCTACCCTGCAGGAAGGAAAAGGCAGATACATCCAGAGGAATGGTTTGACAAAGGATAAGAAACCACCAGAGCAGAGAAACATATCTAAGCTTTCATTTCAGACAAAGAAATATCAGGTGCTACAAAAATTTTGCTGAGGTAACGTTTAAAAGCAGGATTATCTAGTACTAAATCCAGAGTAATCTGTTCTCTTAATCACTGTCATGACTTACTATTTTTGTTTATGCATGACTGTTTAGTTGCAACATGCAAAATACTATGGGGATTTAAATTATCATCAGATGTACTATAAATAGTGACAAATTTTTTCTAACAAGTTTCTTAGCTTCAAATAAGCAATACCGTAAGCATCTTAATTTTACGTTGTGTTTTTTTTCCTTTTGCTTGCCATTGCATTTCATATTTTTATTTATAGGCTTTTGTGATTATTCTCTCTACCTGTTCAAATTGTTTATTCTCATCTCTGCTCTAATCAGTGCTTCTAGAAATTGATTTCTATTAAATAGAGAGCCTAGAAGGAGAACAGCAGGATAACTAAGGCAACAAAAACAGATTTATGGATGGGAGAGGCCCTTAACTTTAACCATTCGTAGAGACTGACAGGAGAAATTTCATAGAGTAGTGTTTGGAGAAGCAGTCCCTCTCCTAGGACTAACAGTCACATACTCAATCTGCTAATGACTCCACCTCAACTATGGGACCACAAAACCCTCATCATTTTTAAACTAATCTTTCATACTGAGTAATTCTTCACTGGGATGCTATCCCGTCATTGCTGATTAATGTCAGTCTGCACAAAGCTAACAAGGAACTGGCGGAGCCTGCTCTACGAAGGGTTAGAATCCTCTCAGCTCTCTTAGATGATCTGACTTAGCTGCACTTACATCAAATTAGAGTATAACAAAAATGACAAAAATGAGTCCACAGGACAAATATGGGAAAACGGTTACATCCTTTTGAGCACCTGTACTTGACCCTCCCACCCAAATGCCAACTTAAAAAGATGAGAGTCTATGTATCTATTTGTGCAAAATACATTTTTGTATCACCAGTGTTGTAAAACAACTTTCTGACTGATGAAACATATTCATATTTGTGTAGTTTAGCTCAGATTTGCCAATTAAGGCGTTTAGCTCAGATTTGCCTATTAAGGCGTATCTGCTTTATCCTAGCTAATGGTCCTTCCATCAGCTTCATCCCGCCCAAGAAGCTGGGGCACTTCTACCTTGCAGACTATGATCACTTTCAGTTAATTCCAAAACTAACTCATTCTCAGGCTCTGTTCTGGAGGAAGCCAACTTGTTCCTCTGTAAAGAAGGGAAAGCATGGCCAAAAGGTAACTCCGCTCCACGCAGAGAACATGGATGTAAACAATCCAAGACTGGCTCCTTCTGCCCAGGGCAATCCAGCACTGTTCCAGCTGAAGGCTTTATGGCCTTTACACAACATCCAGCATTCTATGTGTCCTCAGATGCCTTCACGCCATGCCCGGTGGCAAACTACACGAGCCTCCAGCTTCAAGTTTCAAGAATAGCGTGGCTGTGGGCTGTGATATTTTTGGCTCTTAGAACTGAAGAACCACACACACACAGAAAACAAACAAAGAATACGTCAGGGCCAAAGAAACACTCTGTGAGCCAACAGCAATGCAGTGTGGTCAGAGCATATCTGCTCCAGAGGTGCCAGGGCATTCCCTGTCACAGTACACAAATACAGTACAGGTAGAGCCTTTATTGGAGACACAGATAGAAGCCAATCAAATGAATAAATCATGCATTACATCAAAGGAAGAGAAAAAAAAAAAATCAAGAAATGATGGGAGAAAAGAACTATCCTTTGATTCTTCATATTACTGGTTTAAAAACAAGAAGGATCGTCTGTTTACAATAACTAAATCCTGAAAGCTGCCAATATAATAGTTCCAGAACATCATATTTGTCAACTGAGTATTTTGAAAACACTACCTTAATAGATAATGAACTCTGAGCTAATCATTAAGATCATGAAATGTTCATAAATTGGTAGCGAGGAAATCCAATTCCTCAACAGAGAAAGGATAAAAAATTAATAGTTAATTAAGTTTTAGGAGTCCAATTATCTGTAAGGGAATGATGAAGAAAGCACTTTAAAAGTCACTAGAAGCCTGGAGTAGCCAAAGAAAGAGAACTTTAAAAACATGCCTGTACTGCTATACACCAGACTGCTATGCAACAGAATATCAATAATTTATCTTACTCATTTAAATATGTATGCCTTTTTTTCCCAGTGTATTCTAATGCATTTTATTCCATAGAATCAATTTTTGAGGTTATCTCAAATCCAAAACAGATGGAAGATAATGAGGAAAGAACTAAGAAAGTCAAAGCATAATTATAATTTTTAACACACTTTTAGGATGAACAATTTGTCAAACTGCACTCCTGACAGAATTCATGACATGCAGAAAGTTTACAGCACAGCTAATCCCAATTATAATCATCTAAATAATAGACATATTAAGGTTAAATTACCTCAACATCAGGCCTAGACAGCCAAATAGGTAAATATCTTTTAGAAATACCATTTTGTTAGTAAGCAATTTGGGAGTTTAGAAATGCCAGAGATATCTCTGTTGCTAGACTTTTAAAATGATTGTAACTGAATGACTCAAGAAATACTAGGACAAAATAAGAACAGAATATTTATTTTGCATATTATTATAAAAACTGCACCACTGCCTTCAAATGAGCTTTACCCTTAAATAAAAATGCACTGAACACACTGGATCCCCGGTACTGACAGAGGAATTTCCATATGTGTATACATAAAATTATCTTCCAAAGGCAGGTTGCTCTTCTAGTACCGATTTCTTTATTTCTTGTTGGTATTGGTTTTCAGTCCTTCATTTCGTTTTCAAGCTACTCCATTCAGTGGGAAGTAACCTCCCAAGTAAAGCTCATCTCCACATGTAGTCACTCAAACTGAGGAATTCCCTTCATTTAATAATTTGGTGATGGTTTTGGAGACACAAACCAGCACAATAAAGGCTCTTCTCTCTCAGTGCTTTTCTTTAAGTATTTATCCAGTGCTCCAATTATTAGTCTCTCCCTCTCTTTTATTTTTTTCCATTTCTCCACATACATCTTTAATTCCTTTACAAATAGGTGCCTTTCTGTGTTTCTTACACATCCCTTTAATCAGTGAATTTTGCAGAATAACTACCAAAGATTCAGTAAGCTCAATAGTAAATTGTTTCAAGTCTCCAGCTCATATTTTCAAAATTTCCAAGAGAAAACTCCCTCCTCAATATAAAACAATTTTCAATCATTTTCCAATCATGTGTTTTTCCATTCTTGCTTTTCCTCTTCATCAAATTAAAGAGCAAAGCACACCTGATTCAGCTTACTTTTAATTAAAGGGCCTCTTTCCCTACAGGTTTTTCTGACAATATCAGAAGTACCTTCTAGTGCCCTTGGCTCCTCCTACACTGTTCTCCTACACTTATGGTCCTTACAGAAAATGTGTGGCCAGTTCTATTATTCTCTCTTTCTCAGTTATCAGTATCTTCTGAAAATATTTACTTACACCCCATATATGTATATAAATATATATATATATAAATATATATATACATATATAAAATTACACATAGAGTGCAAAAGTTACACTCTACATTATTCCAATGTATTATATAAATTCATCTTTTTATATACTGAGTTGAAACAGTTCATTATCTCTAAACTACATATTTTCTTTTTTCTATTACCAACATTTCCTCCCTTCACATAAAAAGTAAACACTCCCTGGCATGCACAGGGGCTACCAGAAGGCTAAACAAACCAAGTAAATGAAATAAACCGTGAATATCAGAAAGAGGGACAGAACCATGCTGAGCTTCCAGTTAGGGAAGAAAAAAATAAAAAGCCCACTAATAGATATACTTGAAAGTACTAATGAAATCAGCAATAAAGATTGTGCTCTAATGGTGTTGGGCATAACAGGTCACAAAAAACACCGAGGACAACCTGTTTCTAGTTTCCAGTCACTATATGACATGGCAGGATGACTGTTGATCACCTCTAACAAGTATTCCCCTTCCCCTAAAATAAAATCTTGCCTTCTTTTCCTGTATCCTTGCTGAGGGATAGGACACTTCCATAAATGCCATCATTGTTACTCCTTGCAAATATTTTTAATGTGTGAAGCCATTCAATCCCAAGATTTGAAGTAACAACACTTCCAAAATTATTATAATACAAATATAGGAATCTCCCTCTTAGCTGCAGTATGGTTGGCTGTACTTCAAACCTCTGACCACTCTTCTTGAACTTATTATTCATACATACACCTACGTGCCCAGACATGGATGAATTGCAATTTTATTTGACCAAATGATCCTTCAGCCTGGAAGAATCTGATATCTCACTGATTTCAGAAGTTTACTTCGAATATTAGATTATATACATGCTCATTTACTACGCTTTCTCTATATCTCCATTTAGGTACGGTACTGGAAAGCAACTCAAAGATTTCTGTCTTTTCACTCCTTGTAAAATGGTATCTCCTTTCAAATATCGTACAACTGATACTAGATAACATCTGTCACTGAAGTGCATGTACAATATCTACAACATCCTAGCACTTTTGAGATTACTCCTTATTGCTAACTCCTTGCATCACAGAGACAACAAACTATTTCAAGCTTTTTAACGATCCTCTAAACTTGTATAATATTCATCTTTCTCAAAGTATTACGGCTGCCTGCATCTCTGTTTAGTCACTTACGGTATTTTTCTTCTGATTAGAGATGAGTCATACAATCTGGATCTAGACTTTTAAAAGAAATCAAACTACCCTTCAGTTACTAAGAGCAGAACCTAATTACTTGTTTTCTCAACCTTGTTTGTAATGATGGGAAATGTCTTCTCTAACTTCACCCAGCTAAATGTTATTCTCACCATCTTAAAATAAGCATCTCTCGTAAGAGTGGGATGAATCCCCCACTAGACACACTTATCTCTTTCTCATACAGAAAAAAAAAGAGCATAAACAGCTACCAAACTCAGCTAGTACATGCCCTGCAGCAAGTTATTTGAAACATTCAAATGGAAAGTGTATAGCATTAGCTTACCTACTTATCTCCTCAGAGATAAGATACTAATATTCATAACGCTTTACAGCATTCTGAAACTCAAGTACAAGAAAAAAAGTTCCTAAAATACAACCTCCCATTACAAGCCTGCTTGGAACTGGCATTTGGAAGGTGTTTTTTGGCTTAATGGTGCATTTATTTTTGTTGTAAAAGCCAAGTACAGATTATCTCACTTGGGACATCACCTTTTTCTTTTCTCCTGTATATTGTTCACTGTGTTCGGACAACCAGAGTTGTTACACTTCTTCACTTATTAAGCCAATTTTGCTGTTTGCTTCCACCCTAGAGATTTTGAACTTTGTCAGTGGACTATGCTATAGTGATTTTTCACTTCATTAGTCACCTGCAATGTTTATAACTCTGCCCTTCCGTGGTCTCTGCCCTCTCTATCAGTTCACATTGGTTCTGGCAACTGAAGAGATGCCAACTGGTTAGTTTTGATCTTTTAAATTATTCATATCGATTACTTGGCAAATGTGACGTGCATGTTGGCCTCGAAATGCAGACAAAGCAGAGAGGCACAAAACCTCTCTCAGTTTTTATTACAGTGGCTAGTGCAAGTCATTCTAAAAGCTATTTTAATATTTTAGATGTTTTGAACAGTGCAAGCTCAACAGAATAAACAATGTATTTATTTCTCTGTGTATACAGAACCTAATACATCTTGAAGAATATTTTAATATTAACAGTAGTATTAGCCATAGGTGTAGTTCTCTCATGTCTTCTTTAATAGCATCCTATGTCCATCTCAGCAAATATGGCTCAGGCAACCAAGGAGATTGATTTCAGACTTATCTTTTTATCTTTGTTTTCCAGTGACTTAGAGCCTTTCCTTAAAGAATTAGATTATTTGCACATTTTATAGCCATCTTCTCTAAACTTGCAAACCAACCTCTTCTCTTGTGACCAAGCTAGCAAGAATAACTCTAACAAAATCAACTCAGTTCAAGTACTATAAAGACTGAATATTTCCTACAAAGGCTTATATCAAGAAAATACAAGGTGAATAAAGTCTCAGCTCAGTAGATTAAATCTCACCACAGGATCTTCAGGTACTCAATTATAATTAGATAATTAGTAACTCAGCAGTTGATGCAGCTTTTTCACAGTCTCTCATAATGTTTAATGTCTCAGTTTCTCAGAGCTTTTAATATCATCAGCCTTCCCCCTCATTAAGATTGGTTTGGAATGGATCACTTACTTTGTGATTCGGTCAATGTTAGCAATTTGCTTCTGATTCCGGATTATTTCTATTGCTGCCCAAAGATGCTGGATCGCCTTTGTATCTGCCTGCCGTCTCTTTGTTAAGCGTGCCATGTCCTGTTTACTTGGTCAGCTGCAACAAATAAAAATAAATATATTAATGAATTATGAAATAGATCATGTGATCATCTGGCAATAAGTAAAATTACACAAAAAATCTGTAAAAAATTCTGTTAACCTCCAGCACTCCAGTCTGTATACAGCATCACGTTTTCTTCTGCTTAAAGAGAAATAAAACCCAAAAATATGTGGTACACACCACATCACAGAAAGACAAAAGGCAATCAGTAGAAACTATCAAATCAATACCAAATAATCCATCATCAAGTTTGTTATGAAAAGACACTCAGTTTATATTTCAGTTCCACAAAGTCAGAAAGCAGAAGTCACCCTAAATTGAAGAGCTCACAAATTTCCCCATTTTCCAAAACCCCTAAAATGGGTGAGCATGACATATATCACCCTTTGTAAGAATGAATTCTGACACAGTGAAAAAGCTGTGGCCACTGTTCAGATTACAATATAGTTCTCAGATTTTTATTTTCAGATTTTTATCACTAAAATCAATTTAAAAAAAAAAATCCCTTCTACACACAGGAAGTAGAAATACATATTTGTGGATGATAAATATTAAGAAAAAAAATACTTTGGACCAATTCCATTTTTATTTTTTTTTTTAATAACAACCTAAAACCCAACAGTACCAAAGTGCTTCTGATGGCATTTAACCATCTAACCAACCCTGAATGGGAACATAATGAGCATCTGGCTTTGTTTACTAATTTTCCAAAAGCTCAAGGCAATGAGTACAGATAAGCCATAAATCGCCTAGAGCTCTACTACAGGCAACGGAATTTCTTTTTAAAAGCTTAACAATGCATTTTGATCACTAAATAACTTTCTTCCAGTGCCACCACTTTCTGAATGAAAACAAAAAAAGGACTGATTTATGACTGCTACCAACATCTATAATTTATTTGAGAGCTCTGTCCTCAAAATGAACCCTGTGCGATGCATGCGATACTTCAAACCAGCAGAACATTAACTCTTAAACCAAAACAAGACAAAAAAAATAAAAATAAAAATGCAAAATTAAGACACCATCTGTGCAATGTTAACGATGGAAATTTTAAATATTCAATATTTCCCTCCTCTAAATATTCACAAAAACTGAACAGATCTGAGTATCCTATCAGTTGTGGAAATGTAATTTTCAAGTCCATAGGACCAACATGGACTTGTCTAAAAGAACTGTCAAGCTTCAGTACTGGTGTTAGCACAGTAACACTCACACACTCTGCAGGTGTAATGAAATTACACCCACTTAGGGACATGATTTAACAGAGGGCTGAGAGTCAGGGTAGTATGGTTGGGTTGTGGTTGGACTTGATGATCTTTAAGGACTTTTCCAACCTGAGTGATTCTATGAAATAAGGTACAACACACCATTATTGGGGGAATAAATGCAGCATTAAGTACTTCATTTCAAATAAAAATTTATATATATATATATATAAGAAGTAGAACAAAAGAAAAAAGGTTGATGTGAAGCGATATGTGAATGTCCAGTTGCAACTGTGCATGAGGCACCTCTGGCTCCTGGAGCTGAAGTGCACAGAGCTCTTGCAGACACAGAGCGGTCCCACCAGCTCGACACTTCTTTAGAAATCTTTTCCCTCTGGGATTTAAAGCAAGAGCAAAGGGATGCATCCCCAGAAAAGAAAGGCCAGGAATACATTTTTGAGGAAATGGTAAAAGAAAATGTGACAGAAATACAGCCAAGAATGACAGCTAGTTGATACCATCAGCTAAGGACAGTTCAGACAAAGTCTCTGTTGGGAATAGTAGGAAACGATCCTGCATCCCTGTGAGATACTCTGCCTTCACACTACAGAATATGAGAATATAAGCAAGAAAATCCTCTCCATTTATAAGAAATGCAAATGATCAAGTGTAGAATTTAATTCTTACGGAAAACAGATCTGTAAAATACAAAACAGGATTTGACACTAACAATAAAAAGGACAGCTCTACTACCTCAAACAAAGCATAAAACTGCTTGTTTAAGGCAGAATTAACAAAATGTGAAAACATTCCTTATATTCCATCTGTCCCCTAAGAACCTGCTTTAAAAGTTGGTAGCCAGGATGGCAAACAGGCCAGACACTGAGCTCATACAGCATCACGGCCACGTGTGAGAATCAAAGAAGCAACATCCTTCTCAGACAGTTTGAAACAACAGCCTAATTGCCATTCTGTTTTATAACAAATAAGAAGTACCTTTTATCCCAACTGTTTTTAAAGTCACCATTATTTTTGGCAGCCTGGCATAGGCAGCCCATGTAAGTACAGCACTGAGTATTGCCCAGAGGTAGAATGAAAGGAGGTGGCTTTTCTCTCACACCTGTGACGCACAGGCCTGAGGAGCACCAGGCTGGGCCCCATCCTCCACACAGCCTCATGTCAGAGCAAGGGCTGACCTGTCAGGCCAGGGAACTAGCTCCCATTTGGATCTCCCAGAGGGAGAAGAAGCCCATGCCCAAGGGAGAAGGAGAGGAAAGGACCGGTGTAGTTAAAGGTTTCTGAGGGCTGCAGAGCTGCACCCAAGATGGCAGAAGGGAGGAAGAAGACGCACTGCAGAGGCCCTGTGAAGATATGCTATCTTCAAAGAACATATGAGAGCTGCTGTGAAAGTAATGCATCCAATTTGATGACGTTGGCCCATGATGTCAGCGGCAGACGTTGGTGCAATGACAGCAGAGGTTGAACTTTCCCACCAGTATCCCATTACATGTTGTTGCTGTGTGACAGATAACAGCAGAGGGGCAGTCAGACAGAATGGTGTCTGACATGGATGTGCATACGAAGCAAAGGTTGGGAATTGAATTCCTCCATGTGGAAAAAATCATACCCACTGATCCTATCAACATTTGATGAATGTTTACAGAGACCAAAGAGTGGGTGTGAGCACAGTGAGGTGGTGGGCAGTGCCTTTCAGCTCTGACAACAGTGGGTTGCATCCAGGGGTGCAGACTTTTAGGAGCAGAGCGTGCGTGCAGGCTCTCCTTCATTGCTGGTGAAAACGCACAGCTCATAGTGGCGCTTATGTTGAAAAACATCACTTTGTACCTGAGAATCTGCTCTTCAAATCATGTATCTGATTTAGCTTCCATGGAAGAAAAAGAAGAGGCTTCAATGTCAGAGTGAGCTATGAGCACACTTCATTTATATACCTCTGCTTCACTACTTATGTGCACTTTTGTGAAACTCAGAGTTGACATTCCACTACTGAAAGAATGGTTCTTACACAACATGCTTACAAAAATATCAAAACAAAGTTGTTGTGGTTTTTTTTTTCTCCAAAAAAAATCCCGGCTACGTTATTATTTTCATCTTTTGACTGCAAAGTATAAAACAAATATAACAATCTTTTTGCATTAAAGGAAAAGATGAAAAGACTGTGGCATATTTCTTCCTATTCTTTGCACTGTCACTCTTCCCCCACGGTAGAACTAACCACAGCAGTATTCTCCCTGTGTTTCTGCAAATATTTAAGCCTTCTTCTACATTATTAGAAAGTCTGAGAAATAACCTGTCAGACTGCTGTGCAGCACTACTTCCAAGCAACAGGAAAGGCTCCCAGTTCTGCAACGTACACAATAGCATCATATAAATGATGGGAAGTTTAATGGGAGACACATTAGATTCTAAAATCTATATTTGTCACCATTGATTTTTTGTTTACGAGTGGGTGCACATGTGAACACAACAGGACAAGCATACATTTCCAGTGCATGTTTGTGTACAAATCTATGCCTTAGAGCTTATGTACTGAAAGAGGCTGATTCATCCATGCAGTGTTTTAAAGAAGTTTGAGCTCCAGTGATGCTCTAAAATGATAAAAATTAAATGTGTATTTTTACAGAGAAATTCTTGAATATGTTTCTTATCCTCACCTTTTGCTACAGCGTTTCTTTCAATACTGAAGTAAACATTAATCTTCCAGCCGTGTTTTGCAAGCCAACATGTTATTTTAGCAGTGGTGTTCCCTGCCCATATTAAAATATGTTTCATACCATCTCTGTGATGTAAGCTAACAAGCTTACGGTAGCATGCAGTTTCTTAGAGAAAGGCTGAAAAACAAAAGATTGCTAAAAACCTAACAATTTATATCAGCAGGACCTTTCTCAAGTTTTGCAGGCATCCCTGGGATCTGCAGATTGTATGGATTCTCCTTATAAAGGATGTTTGGTGTGCCTGACATGCCAGCTCACACGCTTAGATCACACACACACTCACAACAGGGCCCGAAGCAAATCATTTATTTTCTCCATTTTCAGCTCCCCCGCTGTTCCTCGGTGTAATCTGAGTAAGGTTTTACTATCTTTTAATTCCCTCTTGAATGTGCTATTTCAAAAAGTACACCTCTTAATTGTGCACAACTTTCCTCAAGAGCTAACTATTACACGTGTTTCTTACTAATCAGGAGGGGTGAACAGGCAGGCTCAGCAAACTGCTCTTTATCTCGTAGTGCACACAGCACTGGTTATCTCCTCAAGCTGTGTAAAGCCCCTAGCAAAGTGTGCATTGCCATGCAGTGGCAATGTTAGAGCAGCGGCAAACCAGACTTACTGTCAAAACAGCAGTGCTCCAAGTCGTTAGACACGCACTCGGCCAAATCAAATGCTCTACAGCTGTCTGTTGCAGTAGTGGCGGATATGGAAATCTGCACTGCAAGTGAAAACAAAATAAACAAAAATCACCTTGCAGCACGTCTAGAGATTCAGCCTAAGGAACCTCCTTGACCTGCAGCCTGTGTCCAATTTAGCAGATACTACTGGACTCTATGTTTAGCTGGAAACTTCCTACGCAGAGAAACAACAGAAAGGCAGGTAGATCTGAAGCTTTAGCTGATAAATTCTATCGCCCAAGCAAAATGTGACGCCACTGAAAATTTTGACTAATGAATTGGACTTTGCACTGAAGCAGACGGCGCTGCAGTTGGGTGCTGCCGCTCTGATGGGAGCTGCTAATTAGGAGCTGACAAGTAGTAGCTTGTTAAATCTCCTGCTTGTAGCTCACTACAAGCAAGGCTACCTGTGGCGTTCATCCCTTTCAGTGCAAAGCCAAACAGGTTAAACTTCATCCCTGCTATGAGCCACCATTTGGCTGAGATTTGGTATGCAGTTAATTGCAATGGAAAGACAATTTAAGGAGTTGATCCTTGTCACTGCTCAGCTGCTAGTTTCTGCCTTTCAGCACGGCATCCCCGGAGCTTGCTATTATTTCATCCACGCTACACAGTGAAAAAAACTTGAGGCACTAGAGGAGGAAGAAGCGAGGCTCAATCCTAGGTTTTTGTGGCTTTCCTGCTGTGAGACTGGATGAGTTTGGGCGGTTATGAAACCTAGATGAAGACTTAACTACATATGCACTTTATAATGTGATGGACTCTAGTATTTCTTAAAGGCTAACTTTTTATAGTAAGTATAAAACCATATGTATCAGTGGTACAAGTAGTTCCAAATGTTTAGTGCTTTGTTCTTGCATTAAATAGGAATTTCCTCCTAAAGTCCAGATCATGAATTTGGAAGCTGATACAGATTTAGGGGTCACTGGACATTATACAGATCTCTGTTGTGCTCTGAAGTTCTACAGGTTTACAACTGACAATTAAAATACATCTTTCATCTCCAGTTTAGTGGGAGGGTAAACATTTCAGTCTTTCCTCCCTAGAACAACTGAGAGCAAAAGTTCATTTTTATTGTATTTCAGTATCGTTCACTGAGGCTAAGGCATATGATACTTGAATTTTTAAGCTCAGAGCTCTGAGTCATCAGCATTCAAATAGTTGAACTCTCTTTTGAAACCAAATGTGGACTTTCTTGTTTACTTAGCTCACCCTGCTAAAAGGAACTTGACACAAATGTTGAAGCAGTGAGGCCTCCATCCCACAAAGAGAACTTCTAAGAAAGCACAAGAGCAAGTCAGCGTAAACAGAGTATAACAAAACCTGGGGTGAAGCAACAACAGCTGCTCTGAAAGAGAAATAATCACAAACTCCAACTAAAGACTGTCAAAGTCATTTTGTTTGCTACCTAATACAAATATATGAACAAGACTAAGATGTAATCCTGCATTGTACTATTCCTCAAACCAACCCCAGCCAGGAATTTCACACACAATAGTGAAAGCTGTCCTAAAAACTGGAAGGAAACGACCCTTCGTTCCTACCTGGCAGAATTCACTGAATAGAATTTTATCTAGAAATATGGATTTGAAGAAGAACACAACTGCCAAAGAAAGGAAGATAATCAAAGCAAAGAGCCCAGGTTCTTACTAGCAATATAGCTACCAACTTTCAGGTGTGCGTAGGTAAGCTGAAGCACATCTTGTATTTTCACCTAGATATCTGTATCAATACAATTTTCATGTGCCCTGGTTCCGTGTTTGTCTTTTAAAATAAGCAATATTTTGCTTTAAATTTCAGATTTTTGCTATGTATTAAATACATGGTGAGTGATCCTTCATTTTACAGCTGGTAACAAAAATAAGTTAAAAGTGGAATATCAAAACAAGAAGGATGCAAATTTTTGCTTGCACGAAAAAAATACCAGCACTGAAAATGAGCATACTGTTAATGCACTCAGCAAGCTTCTGAACTAATGCAATTTCAGTTAAAAAGCAGCATAATGCGGTTTGCCTAAGGTTTACTTAAGAATACTAAGCTACACTAAACAAAGAGTTTTCGCAATGGAAGTTACACTCGTATAGCTCCTTTTTAAAATACAGCTCGTTAAAGTGATGCAACTTCCTCATGAAAGTAAGCTTAACTGCGGGAGTAACAAAGCCCCTGATTTCCACGATGAGGGTACTTGTACCAGTTGTACACTTCAAGGCTGCTCATCTTTCTTCACATAAGTTTTCTATTCAAAAGCACCCAGCCAACTTCATCATCCCCAGACAGTAGATGGTTCATACAAGGTGATGACAACATTTCTTGTCCACTATCGTGCTTGAAAAATAATGAGTATGCTTCAAACTTATTTACTTTGGGAGTAATCAAAATTAAGATGTTCTACCACAGACAAAAGAGCAAGAAGTGGGTCAGTTACAAAAGTTTAGGTGACACACATGGGGACAAAGTCTGAGCCCACACATCATGCTAATAATATGGGCTTTCTGCAGTCTGACTACATCCACTATCCCATTCTTCATTTTTCAAAGCAGCCCAGAACTAAAACAGGGAAAACTCCCCAAGAATCCATAGAAGGAGTTAATGCTTAATGAGCAGATCTATTTCCCTGCATAGACAAGCCCTTGGTAAATAGATACTTCCTGTCCACTCTCCTGGCTGTAGCCAGCAAAGATGATTAATGCAGCTATGCATCCTGACAGGCTTTAATATTCACTTGGTCGTAAAAGGGGAAAAATCACAGCCAAAGAAGGCTGATGGTGAGGGCTAGAACTTTCTTATGGATGCTAAAAAAGATACCACTTTGATTCTGCAACTGTCTCTACCAAACCGAGAGGTGGAAGACATATTAGAAAATGGTCAGAAATGTAAATAAGAAGAGCAGCTCTTCCTCCAAAAGCAATCTTTTGATCATCATCTTCCTCTCTTTTCTAAAGCCTAAGGAGCTCAGTTATTCTGTGAGTCTCGGCTGTACTGATGCAACACATTTTCCCCCTCAGAAAATAAGGTAAAATAGATAAGATATGATAGCATAAAAAAATAAGTGATTTTTCCTAGTATATTCCCAGGAGACGTAATTCCACAGGAAGTCAGTTTCACACTAATAAAAGAAGACACACATTTCCCAGGTTAAAGAGTCGGCAATGTATGGAAAAGAGCTAAATCCCGAGAAAATGTAAATTTGTTTCAGATTATATAAGACATACGGTAAAATAAAGAGTGGATGTTGTCTTTCTGCAGATGTAATGTTTCAAATAGCTGTTTTTTCTTCCCCTCTCCTTCTCTGAACTACACGTAACTGCCATTATCCTTAAACTACAAATAGGGATTCTGATGCTAGCAGTACAACTTCACTCTCAGATGTTTGTAAGAAATATTCCTCTACCAGGCTATATTTTTATTGACAAAAGGCGGCTGAATCAATTTTTGCTGCCCCTTAACAAAACAGAAGACTGTCTGAACTCGTTTCTTCCCAAGTTATTCTCTTTGGCCTCTCCCTCTCCATAAATAAAAGCACAACTAAACAACCTCTAAAACCAGAAGTCAGCACATTAGGCAGGCACAAGCATTTTCCTCCAGAAGTCAGGCCACGAGCAGCACCAACCCAAAGGAAACTCATCGACAGTCATCTCAGGGAAAGCTGATACCATATGAATAAGTGCCATTCAGAACAAACGAGGCTGCCAACTTCAAGCCCAAAACATTCAGGCTCACCAGACCTGGAAACCTACTGAAATACACTCAGAACTCACAGAGTTAAAACACATTGATCTGTAATGCAGGTAAGATGAGCCAAAGAAAAACAGTGCCAAAGCTTACAAGCTTACAGGCTTTTACAGCTTTAATCAAAAGAAACTTTAAGGCAGAGAGAGGATCAAATTGTAGAATCTGAGCTTTCGATCCCGCTTCTGAAATTCAAGGTGAATGTCAGATAGAATGGAACTGAAAGTTTCATGCAATGCTCCTGGAGCTGTGGGACAGTTCATCAAAATACGATCAACAGAATGAATAATATACTGTAGAACTGGAAGCCTTTTCCCAAGTTCTCACCTCACTTGTTTTATTCTGTTTTGGTGGGCTTTTTTTTGGTGTTTTCTGCTTTGTTTTTTTGAGTGTATTTTCATCTTGTCCGTAAACATCTAGTTTAAAAGTATCCTCTGAAGTATATTTACTGAATATGTTCTGTCCTTCATACACAGTACACGAAGTCTTAATTATACTAATTATGCACATTTCAAGACAGCCTTTCTCTCATCTTGCCCTAAACCAAGTCTATCATCATCCCTTAGTGAAGCCTTAATCCCTATCCATTTCAAAGATCCACGCTGAGTCTTTTTTCCCACTGAAATTCTGGTTTTTACAACAAAACTTAAAAGCAGGTAATTTACTTTGTGTGTACGTACTTGCTTCACAGAGCCCTCAACTTTTCCCCCCAAACTGTTCATGTCCAGACAAGGATGAAGCCTGCCCTGAGGACAGTTTACAGACATGTGAGAACAACGGCCTTCAAGAAACTGATGTACAGTTCCAAAAAACAGGATTCATAAGTAAACAAATCATTAATGGAAAACAGCTGAATATAATCAGGACCCTTTTCTTTTTATCTTTGCTTCAATAGTTGATAAATGAAAAGTGGAAAAGTGACCAAAAAGAAGTTTTGAAAAACAAAACAGAAAAGAAAAACTTAAAAGCCAAGAAATGATTGGAAGAAATAAAGATCTATCAAAGAAATTGGTCAGGTGATGAACATATGTCGAACCCTGGATGTTGCCAGTTCCTCAGCAAACCCAGATAACAACTGGCATCAAGAAAGCTTTGTCCTACCATTACAAGTTAGCATTTCCTTCCTACAAGTTGCTAAAGGGACAGTAAGGAGGGCAGGAGGATTACATCCCTCCATTTTCCAACCAGCTCTTGGTGCGGCTGATGGCATGGGAGATGTTGGCAAGTAGGTATTTCTAGTCTAAAAACTTCCCCCAGCACATGCTGCCTTAGACTGCAACCTTGAATTTGTCGAGCAGCTTCCTTCTGAGTTACACTCTACACTGGGAGAACTAATGTGATCTCTTTTGATATACTTTTGACTACCTATGACTCCCAGATGCTTCCAACACCTATTTCTCATCTTCTCTTACCTGAAGCCAACTTACAACATATGTCTTTACTTTTTAATATAGAGAATTCTTCTCAAGGCTCTTCTGGGACCAGCTGGGGGTGAATTAAATTATGCAATTTTTTGTTACAGAAAATCCATTTCACTTCATCGTGATTCTTACGTTTTATATCTGCTCCACATTACTTGCATAGAAAACTTATTACTTTGACCAATGGTTTGCTATCCTATTTGCAAGCAAGTCCATGGTGTATGCTGAAGCTAGAGGCCAGAGAGATAGGAATGTTCTGCAGGACTAGAATACCTCTCACTTGCAACATTACAATCTGTATCTCCTCTTGCAAGTGCATCTGAAACCCATTTCTTCAAGCACTGATGATGATGGCAATGATACAGAGCAGATTACAAAGGCCCTTTAGGGAGAAAATTACTTCCTGAACACTTAAGAGCTCTTCCTGCTATACCATTATGTAGGACTGAGGTTTATTAAAGGCAACAGGACCATACTGTCCTTTTCTCCTCCACTTCCCTCAGGCACACAAACATAGGATTAATAATTCTGTCAGCAGAAGCAGGGCTTCATTTTCAGATTATTTCAGTGCCAACAGCTGACTGGTTTGTGACTTTACTCCTTTAACCTCAGTGCAGAGGAATAAGCCAGAGCTCTGACACAGAGACTGAATGTATGTGGTGACGGAAACTGAGGAAAGCATAGGAAAAGACTGAAGAACCATTCTTGAGTCTATCAACCCAAGGTAAAGCCCAGAAAAATTATCTAATTCTACCATCACTCTAACAGAAAATATCATTCATGAAGCATGGCTCCTACTCTGAGTTCTGTGAAAATATTTTCATCTTAATAGGAAAAATTGCAAGAGTATTACAATGTTCCAGTGTTACAATGCAGGGCAAGTCTTTCGATCAGCATCTTCTCTTTACAGCCAGGCAGAAGGCACAGAGCCTGCTGTGCTGCCAGAGCACCAGCCCAGCACAGCCCCAGCTGTGATGCTTTAAGCTGAAAGAGGTACTTAGCTCTGGCCGCTGCCCCAGCACTACAGGTCACGGACTGACACGTTGTGACCCTCCTCAGCTACTCCCTGTTCTACAGAACCAAGCACATGGTGGAAGGTTAATTTGTTCACAGCTGAGTTTTTGAAGCTGGGTTACCAGATTGCTTTACCGCAGACGGTTTCTCCTTAGTTACACCCTTGCAGGGATGTCATGTTTATTCTCACCAAAGTCAAATCCAGTAATAAAGAAAATAAAATACAATTTTGGGCAGACATCACAGTAACAGTGGTTTCCTTACAGACTTACATATGCATCTCTTTTAATGTGCTCACCTGCTAAGATAATTCTAGAGCTTAGAGCGTGCTCAGCCCCTGTTTTAATTTCATTTGTTCAAGCCTGTTTCATAAAGGCTTAATTTAATTGCTCTTTTTTGCTTATTTTATAACAACATGACTTAAAGCGTGAGGGCTTCTCTTATTTCCAGGAAGCAAGTTTAACTGTCTTAGTGATTATGAGGCCCAGCAGGTATCCATCATCTAAGTGACCAGTGCATCCTTCTATTGTATATCACAAAATCTGAGAAGTTACCCACTGTTTTCTCCTCCACCAACAGAGACACAGTGCATCATGTGATGACATGCTGGAAGAAGATGAGAATACTGCACTGGTCATTTGTAAGTGAAGAAAGAGTTAAATGTTTCTAATTGCTTTAGGCCTATTCTTTCCATGTTGGAGAGGTTCTTATTTTGACCAACTTTTTCTGTTTAAGACTGTCTGTTTTTCTATCCTAAGACATGAAATTTCTTACCAAAACCGACTGTGGGTTTTAAATCTCCAACAACAGAAGAAATCTTTTGCTGCAGACCGCAGGCTGCTGCCCCCACCTCGGCCACCCTCCGTTCAAAGCACCGGTTTGAACTGACCACAGCTGACCTCCCTGCGAGTCTAACAGCGGGGCTGTCACAGGGACACCATCCTGTCTTCGTTAGAGCTCGTGCTATTTCTGCAGCCTTTGGGTGTAACTGTTTGTGTGCTAAAAAGCCACTGATATTCACGTCAGTCTCTGGACCGCAGCTTCTGAGTTTATGACAGATGGGAGACCAACAGAGGAGTTAAAATCCTGCGAGTCCACACACAGCTTACAGCCAGTAGCCATCTGGCTGGGGATCTACATAATACCACAAGATGACAAAAAAATAAGAAAGAAAGAAAGAAAAAAGGCAGTTACATTTGCACTTCCATTTCTCTTCCCCTTCTTTGTGCTTCCTGTTTTGAATAGATTTAATGACTGCATTGCAAACAGTCTTTCATCCACTTCCCATAGATTAAATAGCTAGAATACTTTCTCACTAGCACTTTCCACATGGAAATATAAATTCAGTATTAAGCAAAAAGTCCAACACGTGACATGTCTGTTCTAGGTAGCAGCTAACCAGGTAGCATTTAATAAAAGCAGAAGTGTTTGAGGAGAGAGCACCAAATGGAAAGCACCAAAAAAACCCTCACTCAGCAGCTCTGCCAGTTGCTCTATAAAAACAATTTGAGGTAGAAGTTGTAATGCAGGGCCCCAAAGTATAATTGCTTAGGAAAAAATGCAGCCAGCAAAAGTTACCAAACCTGTTCAGAGAAGAAAGCCGTGATTTATCCCCGAACATGCTGGGAAGGCTGAAAACCTGGTTTCCAAAGGGAAGAGCATAAACTCCACTAAAGCGCACTTTTGCATAGCAGCATCTCTTTCTATGAAGACACCAAATACTGAAATACACAGAAAACAAAACAAAACAGTAACACTTCCTCCCCTCAACTTGCTGCAGTGCTCAGAGAGGTGTCTGCAGCCCACAACTACACACTTGCTGAGGTAACAGCTCCCTGAAAACAGCACTGTTTTCTGATAGAAAGAAAGACCGAGAATTCTTTTCCCTGTGTTCTGTGTTACAAAAGCGAGCACACATTAAGCAACTCAAGAACAGGAAATAACGCTGACAAACAAACCAATACTTTTTCCATAGCTCGATCGCTCAGAGGAGCGCATTTGAAACTTCATCTCCCTAAATCAAGAAATGTTTATTCGACTTTTGGCAAGGCTGCTGAATGCTCCCAATCCAAACGCTTTATGATCCTTCCAGTGAAGTCGATGGTTACTCCAGAATAGAGAAGAACATTGAAAGAACATGATTTTTAACACAGCTCTCTCCCTAGAAAAAAATGCTGCTCTATTGGTAGCAAAAAGATGTGTGGAAATGCACCAGCCCTATCTGACATGCATTGGAATCACTCTCATATCTCTTCACATGACCCGAAGTCTCTGGCACCACAGGGGTAGGTGCTGAAGGACAACTACACAGACACTGCCAATCTGTCTTTCACCCTACAGCAAATCCATTATTTCGTTAATGTAACCTCCAACATAAGGGAGAGGAAGAAAAAAATAAAAAGGATTAAGTGCAGACATCTATGTGTGAGCCAATCACTCCACACTGCCTTCACCCTTGACACGATCTACCCAGCGCAACAATCCATCTTGGTGCAGAGCAGACACCGCATATAGGTCAGATGAATTAAGCCCTAAAATTAACCATTTCCCTCCATGGAAGATAAAGTGAGATTAGGATGAGCAACGCACATGTTTGGAGTTAAATCGCACGGCCACGCTCAGAAAGGCCCCCTGTTCTCATCAGTGCTTGAGCTCACCTAGCTTAAAGTCCTCCTGTATTTCTCACGTCTCAAGGGCTGCAGCCACCAGATTATGGTTTGTGGTGTTTTACTTTGTCTTTTTTTTTGGATGAAAAATGTCATCGATATGTTTCCATATGGCCATCTCTGAATAACTGAAGATGTCTTATTTACCCCATCTGTTTAAAGTCAAGAAAAATGCAGTTGTGTTCTCCATTCAGAAAGGCTTAAGTAACTGTATTTGTTATTTCTGAGGAAAAATATGAACGGATAAATTTCAATTACAGCCCTACTAATATTGCCTAGAAAACGGCAACTGATTAATAGCAATGTCTGATATATACATTATTCAAATTGAAAATTAGACTACATTTTGAATTAATTATTTCTCAACAGATTGAGTTTTTAATTAAGGAAAAAACTGCAGCGCAAGAGATTTTTTTTTTTTCATTTTTATTACAGGAAAGGTATCTTTTATAAATGCAGCCTGGCAAAATGAAACTGCACAAAGCAGAGCTACTGGATTTTCTCCAGCGTTTTATAGGAATACCTGGATCAAGTAGAAACTGAGCCCTGAAAGGGGTATCTGCGCTGACTTTAGGGGGCCCGTTCTCTAACTCTGTGGACTTTGACCCAAACACTGCAGCACTGCTGGATGCGCAGTCGCACCCTCGTGACATGCAGCCCATTGAATTGATTCAGCCAGTCCTGAATTCTATATGCACTTCCTGTGAGTACTTCCAAACAGTTTAAGCACAGTAAAAAGAAGCTGCGATCGTGTAAGTAATGGAATACTTAAATGCTGACGTCTCTGTCTTGAACAATTTGAACATCTCCCATTATTCACAAGGGTTCCTTCAGTTTGACCTTGACTTTTATGGAGCTCGCAGAAACGTGCAAAAGGTAAAATAGATCAGAAAATAGGCTGCAAGTGCAGGTACCAGCTCCCTTCCACAGAAGCAAGTGAGCAGCTGAGCAAGGAGACTCAGCCCTGGCACAGACTCAGTCCCACCATGGACTTCCCTTTAGGGAGGATGCTGGGAAAGCACTCTGAGTCGCTTAGGATCAATCTGACACTATGATTCAAACCTTCAACCTGGAAGCTTTCTTTGTCTCTTTCCCTGATTCATTTAGAGGAAATATGACATGGTTCTATATGTTAAAACATGTTACTTTCCCAGCATCCTGAAGAAAGAGAAACAGTATCTGAATTCCTACCTACAGGTTTTACTCACAAAGGAGGAACGTGAGTTCCATACAACTCTGCATGAACTCCTCATAGGTTCTGCCGCTTGGAAACTCAAGGTTCACTTCTAGTTCCCCAACAA
Organism: Excalfactoria chinensis; assembly: GCF_039878825.1. Classification (NCBI taxonomy): domain Eukaryota; kingdom Metazoa; phylum Chordata; class Aves; order Galliformes; family Phasianidae; genus Excalfactoria; species Excalfactoria chinensis. Next base: position 132,524,376 of record NC_092826.1, read on the forward strand.
CTACAACCAATTTACAAAATACGGAGACGAACTGAATCCCAAAGCAGCATGTAAAACCGATTCATGATCCCTTTGATCTGCAGCGATTTGGTGCTCCCGTGCTGGCAGCAGCCCCACGTCACCAGGCTCTTTTGTTTGAGAGCAGGCTGGTGTCACTCAGCAGCACGGCCAAGCAAAGCCGGGCAGCGCTCCACAGCAGCACTTGATATATGGAGAAATACAAAGGCTGTATCCTCTCCCTAACGATCGCTGGTAGTAATGCTTCAAATAAATTAGGCGCTACAAATGCCCACAATGAGCCCTGCTAATTGCAGAAGGCTTTGCAGGTGACAGAGAGGAACGAGGGCTTTCAGATGTTCTCAGGTAATGTGCTTATGTCTTAAATCATGAGATTTGATTACCTGTCTCTAAGCATGCTTTGCTGCCACTGTTATTAGCTTTTATATTATGAAGCCCCTTCTGAAAGTTGAACCACTATATTTAACCGCATGACCTCCACAGCAAAGTCTACAGGCCAAATGTACACTGTCTGAAAACAGCATTTATACCTCATAACATTACACTCGACTCTTAAAATATCTGATTTCTTGATCTTGTTTGACGATGCTGGAAAGGAAGGAAAAAAAACACAACCTGGTTGTTGTGCCTCATATCTCACATAACCGTGTGTCTCACAACAGTATTAAAAAACAAACATAAAAGAAGCAAAGATGAAAGCATCCCAACCACGTCACGGAGAGGAACTGCCCACAGAATCATTGGGAAAGACCACTAAGACCATCCAGTTCAACCACCTCTATGCTCTTCAGTAGTCCTACATTTTATACGACTTCAACATCTTCAAAGTTTAGACTTTTTAAGGCCTCAGCCATTGGCTCTTTGTCTTTTTGCTTCAGCTCCTGTGCTGTTCCTGTGCCTGTCAGATGCAGCCAGACTTCCTGACCCACCGCTTTAATCCAAGCCCTGCCACCAGGGCTGTGCAGGAATGAAAAGCAGTTCCAGAGATCCTTTTCCCTTCAGCTATTCTCTTAAAGAGTTATGGATTTTTCCTTACTCTTTGGAGACATCTGTGTGAAATTACCCACACTACAGTAATCCTAACAAAAACCAAGGTTTATTAAAACAAAGAGAAGCTGGAATTAAAACAAAATAAATTGTTTGCTTAACGTAGCTGATTTTACAATTCTCATAAGTTAAATTAGATAAGGCATAAACCAGATAAGCTCAGATTTAAAAAAAATAAAAAAATAAAAAAATAAATTAAAAAAAAATAGGAATCCTGTATTTTATCCTTTGAAATTAAATATCTTCTCTGACCACAGCAGCCAGCCTGCCAGTGGTGCCCAGACACCAACAATTCCCCCTTTTTCTCTCCTGCAGATACACCTAATAAGCCCAGTTTGGGTTTCCTAAACGCTGCTACGAAGACAAAAAATGGGCTTTGGTAAACAGTTACAGTCTCCATCCCCGAGGAGTGACAGCACTGAGAAAATGCACACCCTTAATTGTGATCTATGGCTGCCTTTCCAAGGTTTATGGCCCGGCTCAAACATTACCTTTCACTAACCAGCACGGCTGGCTGTCGAGGATTTGGCTGCACCCATGGGCAAACCCCACCTCCAGCAGCTCCTTTCCTTTCCACTTGTCACAGACTGTGAATTACAGACAAGGGGTAAGGCTCTCTGTCTCAATCAGCTATGTCTCGAAACAACTCCAATGGACATTTGAAAAATAAAACCAGTCTCGTCTGATATCTCAACTGACAGATTGTTCTTTCTTGCTGCCTTTATAGGGTTTAGGTCTTGTATAAACATAGTTTTTGCTTCAGTACTCCGTGTCACTTAGCGGGTATTCTGCAGAAAGGAGAGGAGCGCTGCTCTTGGAAAGCTGCAACAAAAACTGGTCTGCAATAGAAACTTCCACCACTTCAAGTATAATGGATATAGCAAAGCTTGTTCCTTCTTGCATGCAAGCTCACACATGAGCACACTAGCAAACAAAAAACAGAACAAAACAAAACAAAGGCTTAGATAAGCAGGGTTTCTGCCTACAAGCAAATAAAATAAAGGTGAACTGAGGCAGTCCCACTGGATGGCCCCATGTTAGAACAGAACTACACACAGGTGTACAGGAAGAACAAGGAAAGCTGATCAGGCCAGCACCCTGCACAGTTAAGCCAGCACAGCTTTCCTGATCAGCCTTTATTCTTCATCCTCCCAATGAGTATGAAAAAAAAAGAAAAAATCTAGTGATGGAGCTATTGTTGTAGATCTACTAACACTATCCACGTAGGCTTGCCTGATGTGATGCAATCCAGTGCTAAGGCAGGACCGCAGTACGCAGGAAAGGAAAAGAAAAGGCCGTAACTCAAAAGGACATTCCTGCAGGAGAGGGTTAGACTGTGACTCGGAGCAGTAACTATGTCACTTGTCATTTTTTGCTCTAACAGGTTGCCTGAAGAAATATTTCAGCAGCACAAACATGGGGCGCGGCTGCACTTCGGTTCCCTAAAGCCAAAAGCAAATGAACTGTGATCTGAGATCTGCTCAACAGAATGTTACAGTCACTTTTTTGGTTATGAAATCCACATAGGACAGTCTTTCCAAGCTTCAGATCGAGCTAATAAAATCCGTTACAGCAGCACACAAAGTTACTCCAACATTCAATTAAAATAATCTTGCAGAACTGTATTTAAGTTGTATCACCGCTCTGATGAACTCCAAAGCAAAACATAAAATAAAGGTCAAAGTGCTGAGAACACTATGGTGCAAGTTAATACCCATGAAAAATGAGCACAAGAAAAACAAAACCATTCCCTAGTGAAAAAATGGTAGCAGAGGACATGAGAAGGGATGCCATTTCTCTCCTCTACTGCTGCTTATCCAGCAAGAGAAAAGTCAGAGAAGTACTGCATTGCTAAGGGTAATCTTGCCCTTTTAAGTTTGTTTGATGTTTTCATATGAGAAAATCATTTTGTAATTGAGAGAAGGCAAGAATTCCTTCTTTAAAAAAATAATAATAATAATCTTAATGTCTCAGTGCTTTAGTAAGCTCTCTTTTAATCCATTCTGTATCATTGGAAAAAAAACTTCAAAAAACATTTAATCCAAAGATAATTCTACTCAACTGTTCTCCAAAGAGAAATAAAAGCATATTGGAACCCAGCTAATTTACAAAGTTTTCCTTCAAAGAATAATTTTACTCAAAAATCCTTTCAAAATTATTTCAGATGCACACATTGTTAATATCAATAAAAGTTGACAAATCCGACCTAAGAATCTCCAGTGGATTCCTGTCAAAGTGTCCTTAATTCCATAGAATTCCTGCTCACGTTTGAGATCCAAGACTGCACCTATGCTTCCTGTTATTGTTGAAGGTATGAATGGTTACAAGGCATGCTTCTACCTGCGAGGAGAAGGGAACTGGCCCTCATTGTTTTTACAGGGAAAAAAATATAATACATTAGCCATAAACCAGTGTGGTGCTTTAAGTCGTATCCATGAAAAACCAACCTTAATACAAAATGTGAATTATTCAGAAATACATTAATTTTAGTGTCTGACCTTCTGGCTACCAATGCAGCAGAACAGCATTAGCCTTCTGCTGTATGTATAATGTATATTCAAACAGTGTTTTGGGGACTGCGTGATACATGAAACGATACAAGGGAATCCTTTGAAGTACTGCACAATAATGAAACACTGGGAAATAGTATCTGTCATGTTCACTCACAAATACACTGCAAAGCAGAGCTAAGAACAGCACCAGTATAGATTTCCTCTACAGGTGGTAAATTTGAACACAATTTATTTACTCTACATTAAAATATAGATATATATAAATACAGCAGAATGGCAAAAGTTTGTTAACAAGGTGAATGTTTATGATCAAAAGTCGGCTTCAGTGAAGACACTCATTAAAATGATAGTTACCTAAGTAGATAAACCTTCAATAGCCATTTATGACTCGAGGTGGATCCTGGTGCAGTGGGAGTTGAGGCCACATTTCAGGGGTGTGGAGGTATGAACCAACACCTCTCAGCGTACCCAGATTTAAAAAACAATTCAATGACTCAATCAACTGATTGCCAAATATGCAACACAAAGTGACTACCAGTTGTGTACGTGCATCTGTGACTTGTTCAAGTATTTATGGATTGCTGCAGGATGGCCAACAGATGCACACCTTAAAATAAGTACCAACAGAGTCTCTGACTTAGTGTTTACAATTATTTACCTGAATTAAAGAAGAACCTTTCAAGATTTGTATTACAGAGATCGATAAAGAATTGGCTTGGTGGTCATAGCCAGAGGGCTGCCATCAGAAGCTCCATGTCCAGGTGGAGGCAGGTGCAGAATGGCATCCCACAGGGGTAAGTCTTGGGATTGGTGCACTTTATCACTGATCTCAACAGTGGGAATGAGTGCACCCTCAGCAAGTTTGCTGATGACACTAAGCTGAATGGTGCAGTTGATACAATTAAAGGGATGTCATCCAGAGGGACCTGGACACACTTGAAAATTGGGCCCATGTGAAGCTATGGAGGTTCAGCGTGGCCAAGTTGTGTCCTAAATGGCTGCACTCTCCTGATGTTAGAAACCTGTTGTGTGCATGACTCATTTGCCCATGAAATGCAAGAGATTAGCATAATACTAGGCAAGGAAATGAAACTCCTCCATACTTTATAGAAGCTGCTTTGCAAATACATTCATCACTGCACAATTGTCCATTGGCTGGCATCTGGCATTTGATTTCTCCTCACAACTGAGTAAAAACGTACTAAAGCTAACAGTGTTTAGTTTTATTTTAACTGAATAAAGACAAGCAAAATTCTTATAAAGCACAGATATCTATGAGAAGGTGAACATTCCAGTTTTCAGAAAAGAATTTGGAGTTGGAAAATTAGGTGCTACATATTTCTAATATATTATGCCTCCAGTGACTTTCAGTTCTGATGAAAACAGGCACCACTAATTTTCTTAATTACTACCACAAAGCTCTGGATTAGTTAAAAAGCTTATCCACTATCACTTGGATGTCTACTTCAAATACACTGTTAAAGGCAAAAACATTAAAAGCTGCCATTCGTAACATCTTAAGCACAGTGATAGTTCTCTCTGCACAGTCAGAGAGCAGCACCACAAGCTTAGTGCTGTTACTTCGGTTCACACCCGCACTGAAGATGGCATGCCTGAACCATTGTGAGAGCAAAAGAGATGCTCTTGAAATACCCACCATCATGTTAAAGTGGTATCCAGTGCCACTTTGTTGGGCACCTCACGTCCACAAGACAATTCCACCACAAAATCGCACAGTTCAAACCATAATTGGACATATCTGGTCAAATACCTTGTGTTAGACTTGTATAGGATGCAGAGTAAACTCAGTTACAAGGCATTATCCAAATGCCAGGACAACAATTTCTGAAGTTCATAGATAAACTTTTGCGAAGAAATATTAAGACTCAATGGCCAAATAAATTGTTTCTTCTAGCCTGGTTTCTAGTATGCCTAAGAAGCTACAAATTCTGCTAGATGACCTGAAGAACTTTAACACTGGACACATATCAAGCCCACAACGTAAAGCAGGGAACTTAAGCCTTTGAGATGTTAAGAGGCTTGCCTGAGATCAGAGCAGAGAAAAATCTCTCAGCTCAATCTCTCCTCCTGTTCTTCCCTTGCTTCACTGCAAAGGATCAGATGCAATTCTGCATCAGAGCTTTATTCAAACTGCAGTAACAGAAATTATTTTAAAAGACTGAATAAGGGAAAACAATAAAGAAATCACAAGTTCTGGGATGAATTCTAAATGATTTGGTTTTTAAAAAAGCAGAGTTTTGGTTCCATTCTCAGCTCCTGTTACAGGCTGTCCTCTAAAAATTCAGGAACTCACTTCAAAACAACAAAGATGAACAGATTCCACTTTCAGAACAGAAGCAAATCGGGTGGGCGGATATACCAAAAAAGAGTGTTTAATGTTCCACATTTCATCACAGCCAATGTCCCTTAAGTCTCCGCTGTGACAACAGCCCCTGTGAATAAGCATGTACTGTCAGCTGGGCTCTGGACACATAGGCAGGTAAGACAGCAAAGGAATATTTGCCATCGAGCATCCATTTACTGCAGGTACCAGCCGAGTTGCCTGCAGTAATACTTATGAAGATAAGAAAAAAGATCAAAAAGAAAGCCACTGAGATAGTTTGCTTCTTTTATTTGTTACAAGATTTTGGGTCAGTAAACATAAATCAAATACAAATGTTCTGCACAGGCAAGAAAAGAAATTATATTTGGTACCTACACATTAATATGTTCCAGTAAACCAGGCTAAGGAACAAATCCAGTCATAATTCAGCTCAGAATTGCCCAGAACCACGCTATTACATTTGTACACTACGTGAAGAACAAAATGAGTTCTTCTCACTGCAAAATCCTATAGCAACATTACTAATTTATCATTGTTACAGCTTAAGAATGCAGCCATGTCACATCATCCGCTTCTCCCCCATGCAATATCCTTGAATTGTCCAATCTGAAAAGAGCATCCAAAGTGCCTAATAAAGAGACTTTGCACTTATGTAGCAGAGGTGGCAGCAGCAGATGAAACAATAACCACGGTGACGTGAAGGATTATATATATTTTGCTTTGGACTTACCTGTATGATAAACACACAAGTGTACAGAAAATTGAGACACTAATTTTTTTGTCCTGAAGAAAAAAAAACACAGTTTGGTATCAGGCAACTAGCTGGAAGATTTGTGGGTTTTAGTAATTCTGAAATGGACTGAAGCAGACTGTAACAGCTAAAATTTACCACCTACCTTCCTAACACAACCGTGATGCTACAAGCACACACCTACTTTAAGTCAGGTAAAGACATTCAGACTCTTCCACAACAACTACATTATCACTATGAAAATCCACAAATGAAATTCAGCTTTCCCTTACCTACACCTTGTCCTACAGAGAAGTCCTGGACACGAATCATTTCTTCCTCTTGGAATTAAAAATAAAAGTGAGGTTTCTCCTCTACTCAATTAGGTGTATATATAGATAGATAGATAGATATAGATATATAGATATATAGATATAGATATATATTCCCTAGATTTCTATATATGTATATATATATATATTTCCCTAGAAATCTTTATTTAAAAAACACACCAAACAAACAAAAAAAAAACCATAAGAAATAGCATTTTCTTCAGGTCATCTCTCACATGGAGGCAATTTCTGTACCCTTTCCTTCATTATGCCTGTAACTTCTCACTACTGTCCTACTTGGTCACACTTCTGTGTACTTCTCTATGTACGTCTTCAGCTACTGCAGTCCCTTCCCACACCAAGTGTCCCTTCAATTGCCTAAATGATTTGCTGTACATCTTCAAGGGTTATAGGCCACCTCCCTGACATCCTTCCCATTCCTCTCTGAATCTTGTTTCCTGTTATCGTGGGAAAGGGACACGGAGCGTTTCATCTGATGTTCTCGGTGGTCTTCATTTCCTCTTATTTTTGTGTTTGATTCATGGGGGGTAGCAATTTAGGAAAGGGTAAGAGAAGTCCTTCCTCAGACAGCAGCAACTTAAGCTCTATTTGTCAGCATTTGAAAGAGGACAAACTTTTTCTCAGTATCAATGAATACATTAAAAACATTGTATTTTTAAATCACCCCAAAACTGTTACGAATGTTTTAGTGCATACAGCGAACATGAAAACACTAATTACAAGGAATGAAAAATAAACTGACTCGTGCTTTCAGTTGCTCACAGTTAGCAGCCAAAAAAGAGAAAGCAACAGAGGTACATATTAGAAAGCAAATTTGATTACTTAAAACTGCTATTATCCAGTGAGCTAGTTGCTGTTTTGTATCTGCTTCATGAGGAAATGCGAAAAATAATTATATTGTCCCCATTTTATCATAGAATTGTAGAACAGCTTGGGTCAGAATGGACCTCAAGGATCACCAAGCTCCAACCCCCTGCTGCAGGCAGGGCCACCAACCTCCATATCTAATACCAGAGCAAGCTGCCCAAGGCCCCATACAGGACAAGTCCCCTCTGCTGACATTTGACAGCTGGCCTGTAATAAAAGCAATATTCAGTTCTCTGAAAGGCTCTTAGCACAATTCCAGATGTTAACGCAGTGGATGCCTCAGCCCACTGATGACAACAGAATTTCAGACGTCATGGCTAATAGTAAAGAATGGACTGTATGCAAACATAGACTGAAATATACTTCAGTCTCCCCAGAGATGACTTATAGGTTCACCCTGAATGAAGAAACTGCAGGAGGGCTGGAAAGGGAACTGCTAGTAAAATTATTTTTGTCTGTTACTGAAGATTTCAAGGAAGATTTCTCTCTTGAGGAAGATGATGTTACTTCCTTACCAAGTTACTACAAGTTTCTCAACTACAAAATAACATTCATCCAGTTACTAAGTACAAAATTTGCTACCTTTACTGCAAAACATGTTAAAAAGTAATCCAAAAGTCACAGTAGCGAGCACTTTCCACTTTTTCTAGGGCTTAAGCACAAACCCATTTCCAGCTACTACTGAAGTACCATCAACTTGAAGTTCCAGCCATGGTCAGAGAGCCATTAAACAATTTAGAGCACTAAATCTGCTTGCTTATTACTCTACATTTGCATTCATTTTTATTAAAACCACATTATTTCTACCCACTGCAAAAAGAATAATAAAAATAAATAAATAAATAAATAAAAAGATGGGCACGCAGTATTTACTTCCAGTTTTCTATTATTCCAGTGCTACAAGTATCAGCATTTTATTTTCAGCTAAAGCTTCTAGCCTTCTTACAAAGAAACATGTCCCCACAACAAAATGGAAGCGTTTGCCTAAGCACTTCAAGCAATTTCTCCCTACTAATTTATACCCCGAATGCTTCACAACATAATGAAGTGCTGATACTGCTGCTGGACAGAAGGAAATAGTGCCAAAGGGAACCATAGTCGGGTAAGTGAGATAGCATGAATGGCAAATATTGCAGAAAACCCAGTGAGCTCCTCTTGGCCAACTCAGAGCTGCCCCAGCCTTGCTTCTTGCATGGCTTCTCAACCACTCCAGCCTCAAACTTTTCAAGTGCAGCCTGTGAGGCTCTGGCCATGAAACTCAACAGGACCACACTTGGTGCAGCGGTGGTTGAATAAAGCCCGATTGTTGGATTTGGAAGAAACAAGTCAATAAGGCTTTCTGAATCAAACATCGACCCAGCATTCAATGCTGTGTCCAAACCTGCATTTCAGGAGCCGTCTGCTCTCCAAACCACACAGTGTGGGGGTTTTGGCTCTTGTATAGGAATTTTAGTGTGTAATCCATACAGTGAGCAAGTTTAGTCATGCTTGCCCAATACAGTGAACACTGAAAAACAGGCATGATATGGCATACCTCTAATGTAGCTACGACAAGCTTTTCCATCTCAACTGCTAATGATTAGAAACTCCCAGTCTGCATTTATTCAAAGTACTGTCATCCTCTTATCCATATTGTTCTGTGGCTTACGTGGCCTTTTTACATTTTTTTCACCTTCACTTCTTTCTAGACATATTTATACAGAGATCATACAAACAGCGATTGATTGGAGACATGTTTACTGAGTCCCCTGAGTATAACATGCAGCTATTCAAATACATGGGATGAGCTAAGGACAGAAAAGGTAACAAAATTAACAACAGTTTCAGCCTATCTGTAGGAACATTTCAGAAATGCCAGCATCTAATTCACATCACCAGCTAATATAAACAGACTGCACATAAAAGTGACAAAGATTAGATATTTGTACTGACTCTGCAGGAAGACATTCCTGTTTCAACCAGCTGCTCTCCCAGCTAACAGGCCTATATGGCCCCCAGATAGCAGTTCTTTCTCTAAATCAAGCCCTGACTAGGAGGACTCAGTGTGCTGCAAGGAGATTTGAGAATCTTACTTTGAAGATAAGGTGAAGAATCCCAAGTGTTCTCTGGGAGTCTTTTGGATGTGCTCAAGTGAAGGGATCTTAGAATCCTAGGGGGAAACGTACCCTATGTTTGGGGGTTCTGAGGGGAAGTGTTGGCCAACTGATCCTTGGAGGAACCATCTGCTAGCCAATGTGACCAGGAGCAAACCTTAGCCCCAGTGAAATCAAAACAACAACATCCAACAGCTAGAGCTACTCTGCTGCAAAGAGTCCCGGGCATCTCCAGTTAGCTTACAGCTCAATACATTATTTTGGTGTCTTTATGCAAAGCAGAAATAGTCTCCATCACAAACTACTAATATAGATAAAAATAACATAAGCACATTAAGCTCCTTTTGCTTGTCACCCCGGTGAACTTCATATGGTAACCAGACCAAAAGCCCCCGCTGAGCCCCTGAAGCTGAATGCGAAACGGAAATATCACAAAGAAACACTGCCAGCATCCCAGAACATGACTCATGCTGCTTAAGCACCAAACCATTACTTTTAGAAGACTGTGGTCTGGGTATTTTTCAGGGGTAGATCAAGCACTCGAAAGCTGCAGTTGCTGAAGAAGGGCTCCAAACTTGGTACCGCTTCCTCCTGCGCTGCTAACTGCAGGCAAGTCACTGCACATCTCTGCACTGCCATTTCCAAATGCAAAGCTAATTACACTAATCCTTGTGTAGCACTTAAACATTTATGGTTGGAAAGAATTATTCTAAGAACTACTTATGCTGTTGTAGAAAAGAACTACGATACTATGTGAAAAGACAAGGCCAAGTCTCTTCTGTTAGCCTATGTGTCTCGACAGAGATGAACTGCAGGTGCAGGAATGATGACAAAATCCTTTTCAGGATTGATGGACCTTCCCAAGCAGAGTAAAAGAGGAACTGATAAGGGAGAAACGGTCAAAGACAGGAAACTCTGTTAGCTGTCCTAAGGGCCAGATTTTCAAAGATGTCCAAAAGCAGAGGTCAGGTCCATACGTGGTAGGATTTCCAGAACAAATATTTATTGAATGTACTGAACTCCCACTAAGACCAATGGCAGCTAAGAAGCGTACCCTGTGCAGACAATTCCTGCAATTTTAATGACTTTAAACACTACTGAAAAATGGTAAACAGACTAAAGAGATGCTTTTTAATGTTCCCTCTATGACTACTGTGGAAAAAAATTTTAGATGGAAATGTGACTTTTAAATTGCAGTTTAGCAATCTATAAATGCTAATGAAATCCCCTGCTGCCTGCCCTGTGATAATTTTTTCCTATTAAAAGCTTGTTCTTTTTTCAACCTAATAAGCACATCATTATTCTAAGCACGTTCACTGTTCAGACAAAGTTTAAATTCACAGTAAAAATAAAAAGAAAGGAATTCTTTGAAATACAAATTCTTGAGGTGTACTCGAGCCAATGAGCTATATGTGTGTTCTTCCACTTCATACCAGTCTTACATGGATGTGGAGAATGAATCAAGAAAACATGAACATGAACTATATACACCAAATCACGTTTTCTTCCTCTTTTTGAACAATAGTGCACAAGAGTAGTTTAGAGTGCAGTTAACTTAAGCAACTACACCTGCAGCACCAACCAGTCTAGCACTGCTTTACCAACACACAGTGAGTGGTGTTACGGTGAAGGTAAGGATGGAGTTTCAAACAGCATCTTCTCCTGACACAGCCTCCAATCAACTCTGACAGTCCATGTGGAAACGGCTCAACTGCTAAACCCTTCAGAAACATGCGTGAATAGCCTGCCATGTTTGAATGCGTGAACACAGAAGTAGATACTCACCTGACATAAGAGTGTGGAAATCAAGTTCTGCTTTAGAGGCAGAAGAACAGAAGTAAAACTTGTAGAATAAATAAAATCTGCTGATTAAAAAGTATAATTCTACCATCACTTTAGGCAGAAAAATGAAAGTCGTCCATAAGAATGCATCTATCTCCTGCAAAAGCCTCAGAAAACAATCACCATGATAAAAGCAGAAGCAGTAAACACCACGTGCAAGGCCTTCATGGGGCTTACGTGAGAGTCCACACTCTTTTAGCCTCAAGCGAATATTCCCTAACAGATTTAATAAATGATACAAAGGAAAAAAAATAAGAAGCCAGAATTATTCCCAGAATAGGCAGCATGTGGGTTCTGGGTGGCTTTCTTCACTGAAGTAATCCTACCTATTTCCATGAAAAAGGGTGGCAGAAAAAAGCCAACTAGGCATATGCTGCTGAATTGGTAAAATCTGTCTGCCCTACAGACAGGGCTGAAAGGCTGGTTTTCATACATGACAGAAGCTGACTGTTGTTACAAAGGCTCGTGATGGAATTCTCAGTTCTCTTGGTCCATGAAAAATAGGTAAAATTACTTACGCTGGGTTACAGAGGAAATAAAGGACAACAGAATAAGTAATCTATATTGCTAGATAACAGATTAAAAGTTCAATACTATTGTGTGCGCGTGACTTGAAATGAAAAACATTTTTGTTGAAATTCTAAAACAACGCCAAGCCAGATATTCCAAAAAATGTCAACAAGCTCAAAATAAAAATAACCCCAACTTTGAAGGGCGCGTACACCATCCCATCGTACAAACGCCCTCACACAGTACATTATGTGCTACTTTTATTAGCAGTTGAAGTCACATAAAAACAATCACTAACAATGAGAAACATCAATGTTACGACGCACATTCCAAGAGATTTCCAAAACGTTTCCAAACCACTTTTTTTTTCCATTTCTCCAAACAAAAAGAACAACAAAACCCAAAACTCTCCTTTTGTAGACAACTTAGTCAAGATGAGCACAACTTCACTCGCAAGTACTATTCAGAAAGACACTTTTTGCCTTTTCCAAATGAGAATTGTTTATAACTTTCTTCCAAGCACTCCTAATGTCTGTGTCAGATGGGGTACATCTGGGCTGTGCGTGAAGCATCACTAGAGCAGACGTAAGTATTTTTGTAAAAACACTGGGGGAGTTCTTGTAAATATTAGTCTGATACAGTTATGCTGCATGGTTTCATGCTGGATTATTTTCAACTCTGGAAATCCATTCCAGGTTAAAATTGATTACCAATACTCATCCTTTTTTTGTTTTAAATGCAGCTTGCAGCTTTAATACCTCAGAGCTCTGTGAGTTTGTATTTCTACAGAACAACTCCCCACAACAGGATGTGGCTTGGGCACTTTTTTCCACCTACCTGTTACTCTGCAGCAAGCTGTCCCTATTATAATTTAAGCAGAGTTCTGAGACGTGGGGTGGTAAATGATACAACGTGCCTTTGTAGGTGGAACAGGCCGTGTGCAGGTTTATGACTGACCAAATCCCAGCTCTGTGCACACACTGCCATGTAAACGGACTCCCTCTCCCTTGCTGATACCCATGCAAGATGCGTGCCCAAGTCATGCTGTAAAGCTGGATCAAACTGCTATCTTTAGGTGAACTGCATGCTGGGCAGAACGCCAGTCTCTGCTGTTTTGAATCTTATTTTCTTAGAATAACCTTGTAAAAAAAAAAAAAAAAAAAAAAAAAAAAAAAAGAAAAAGAAAAAAAAAAAAAGAAATACAGCTTTAACCACAATACAGACGGGCATTACTTCCTCAACCACTGAATTATGTCCATTTCTGCTGCACAATACATCAAACATTTAACAGCATGCACTACTTAGCAACTTAACTCTTGGTGTACCAGCTTTCTGAAGGAAGTGTATTATAACAAAGCATTTTCAAACCATTCCTCTTCCCACGATCCTCTTCTTGTGCCCTCCAGATCTACTCAGTTTTCACCTCTCATTTCTCTCCATCAGCCTTTTGCTTCCTTCTTTCACACTTCCACTTTATGGATTACATTCTTTTATTTTGTAAACTCTGAGAACCCACCTCTCCTATCAACCCTATGTCTGAAAGTGCTACTTTGTAATTTCTTTGTACCCTATCATGTCTCACTACATTAGTTCATGCACAAATACTGAAGTGGGGATTTTTCTCACTTGTTCAGCCTCTGCTGCTAACTTGTAAACTGCCAAGTAAATATGTGTTACTATGTAAATAAAAGCAAACTTCAGATGAAACTGGTCAGAAATGTGGGTAATCAGAATGCAAGTACCCCAAACTGGGCTGGGACACGAGGCATCCTGACTCTTGTTAGGATTAACAATTTCACGAGTCAAAATCATAACAACACAAACATATTCTTCCAACACAATTTCAAAGCAGTACAGTATAAGCTATTCCTTTCCCATCACCAAGTGTACCTGCCAAGGGTGCAGGAGCCTCATTAACAAACACCTGCACTGCAGCTTGCTGTAGACCAAGATGCAGGGAATGAAGGTCATCATTGGAATGCAAGGCAAACTACAGCAATGCAGAGCATGGTGCCAGAGATGTGGGTGCCTGCAACCACAGTTACAGTTTGCTCTCCACAATTAATTTCATTAATTCAATTGAATTCTGAAGTAAAGCTCAAACACAGCGCTGTAATTTCAAACTGTCAAAAGCTCTTGTGCTTCCTAAGGTCAGTGATGTAGACATGAACAGGTCTGAGACCTCTGCAACCTTGCATTTCACTGTATTGATCCAAATGATGACTACCTGGCTATCACACCCCAGGAAGGTGACCTGGGCTGCCATCTCACCGCCACCCTAAACCCCGGTCACAGAGGTGGGACAGCCCACACTGCCACTAGCAAAGAGCACATGCCCTTGAAGCACCTTCCAGTAGATATCTTCAGCTCCCCAAAAATCCACAAGGATGTCAAACTGCAATAGACTCCTTGCTCCCATTATCACTCAACTCACATTTTCCTTTGCCATAGAGATTATGTTGTGTGGCTTTTTCTTACTTTAACTTGCTGAGTTACCCTTCCATGACCAAAGTCACTGTCAAGAGGCAAAGAACACACAGTATGGGCACAGCATGTTCATCTGAATTTGCTGCCTATGCAACATTCTCCCCAAAGCAAGTACAAACATCACATCCTCATTTAAACTGCCTCACTACACTTGGCCGGGGGACAGTATTCGTAACAACCTTTAAATTCCTCATCTACAGTCCGACCCCTAATGTGCACAAACTGTGTAATACGTGAAGGAATCACAACCTACATAGCTCAGATGAAAGCAAGACAAGAAGTTGTACCAAAACTGTCATACATGGTTGTAATGAAGCACGTGAGCTATTAAAATAGAGCATTAAACCATTCAGTATTTTGCTTAGTAAGAGCACACAACAACAAACAGCAACTGACACACACTCCCATTTAGAACATCTCTGCTGAAGGTACAGTATTTAACACAACTATACCCACTCCTTTGATTCAGTTTTGAGCATACATCAAGAATGCACAAGGAAATGCCAAGAGATGCAGGAGGGGATAAGCATCTCTGGACTCTTAAGCTTTCACTTAAAAGAAGCCCACATTTGTATAAAACTTTACTTCTTTCTTGTTCCACCTGCATTACAGCAAACTAAAACAACACCTCAGAAGAGCATGAACTCTTCATTCCTGTGGGGAATTAACTGAGAAGCACAAGGATGGTCCTTTATAAGCCACTGTTGCCAAGCACACTACTGTCAGAGAATCTACCGTCTCTTTTTATACAGTATGCTGGCCTATTGCCTATTGAGGTTTATTTCATTGGGAGTAGCTCCCTCTGAAAACACCAGACACTTGAGAGCATCACGTCTCTGTTGTCCTCTTTCCACTGCCACACACCACTTGTTGCCACATTTCTTCCCTTGTTATGTATCTAGATCATTGTGCCCCTACCATAGCACAATAGCAGCACTTACGGTCTAGGAAATTAGTTTCCTCCTGCTGCTGAATACAAAAAATAGGCTTTTCTCACCTTTTTTGTTTGTTTGTTTTTGCGTGGTGGTATTTAAAATTAAAGAAGAAGCCATTCTTAGAGGTGTTTTTAGATTTAGAAAGTTACTTACGATGATCATTTTTAAATGCAGTTTTTGTTTTATAACCATGTGTGTTATAAAAATACGTAGTAGCAAGCTGATGCCTCCCTAATTACATGACTTCATGCTGCAGAACTCTGTGTCTTAAAGCCAAACTGCCAAGGAAGATCAAAATAATTTCTCTTTTTGTTTGATTCTGTGAACAATTTTTTTTCTATTTAGACCACGTACAGAAAAGAAATATATATTTCATGATAAGACTATGAATTCCACTGTGTTTTCCTTTATACTGTTACATGGTAACAGAAATATTTTATTGCTCTTTTTTTTCCTTCTCCTCTTTCTGCAGAAGTGCCATTTAGAAGCCAATAACCCAACGATATCACAGAACTCCTCGACGCTGCCCAACAGTCAGATGACTGAGCTGCAATGTGATTAAATAATCTGATAGATCAATGAATGCAGCATGAATTAAAATGGCTGCAAGCTTCTCGAAGCAAGAGATCAGAGATCCAAGGAAAGGTTTAGCTTACTTTTTGTATTTCAAAGAACTGTAACCATTTATTTGAAAAAAAAAAAAAATACATGAAAATCCACACGTGTCCCTAGGAGAAATAATGCAGCATTGCTCTGATACACGGTGAGCAAACAACACATTTTTATTGTCAAAAATCAGCCTACATTTTGCAGTTCTTATACTGAATAACCTCATTCGAGGAAAATGCGATCTCTGCTCAAGATACATCACAACGCCAGGATCTGGTCCAGAGTGAACTGTTATGTCACGCGTGAAGATAATGAACGTTAATTTGAAATAATGTTCTTTCAACTCCAGCCTTTCTTTCTTTCTTTTTTTTTTTTCATACAATCAATCAGGCCTGAAAATGTGTGCATGCGCTCTCCCCCTCGCACTCTCTCTCACTGTCACTCACACATAGACACTTCATTATATATTCTCATTCCCAGACAGTCGGGAGGAAATTTTCTGCAGGTGAAACCAATATTGCACCCCTGAAGTCGGTGGTACTTCACCATACTATTTTAACAAAGTAACCCAATTGTGCTGCGTATACCTGCACTTCCACCTAATGCACATCTCACCCAAATTCTCTTTCCTCCTTTCATACGTGTATTTCCCAGCTCAGCAGACAACCACCAGGGCCTTGCATTAACTCACCCCTCAAGGTCTCTTATCTCCATCAAACGCCGCATGAGCAGGCAGGTACACGTGGCTCTTTCCTACCACTGAGGGAGGAGCTCTGGATAAATACCAGAGAAAGAGCGCTGCGGAGGAAGGCTGCGAGGCATTCAGAGGACAGAACAGGCTTGACCCAAAAAGAAGCAGGCTTTAATGTCATTACAGCAAATGTTCAGCTATTATATAAAAGAGAATTTGAAATACTCAAAATGAGTTTTGGAATAAACACGATTTTTGCTGCGTAATACAGAAACCAAGATCTAATTATTGCAGGGGAACAAAGTTCTCTATAACTTCCTCCTACATCATAAAATTGGTGATATTTGGCTCCTTTCTAGGAGACACCTGAGATTTGCCTCCAGCCACTGCCAGACTCTATAGCAAAACACGCCAATTTGTTTAAGAAAGGCAGTTTTCATGGAAGAGAAGCCAAGCTGAAATTTGGACACCATTTCTTCCCCCTGGCCCAGCTAACCCACTAGCCTGGCAGAGCATTTGCTGCTCTGTACCTGGGCACACCTGGACTCAGAGCTATCTGTACCTCTGCTTACTTTCAGCTGGTGACTGTTGTCATTTTCTGTGCAACTGCAAGGGACAGAAACCTTTTCATCTGATTGAAAACTACACCTCTTTAGAAGTTAGAGATTCGAGTTAGGCTTACTGTTGGACAATCTGTAAACAGGTTACTCTTATAAATCTTCCTTCAGAATTACTGAGACAAAAATGGCAATGTGGATCAGAAAATCTAATAGCACCGGCACCTAGAGGTACCTGACCAATAATTTGTATTACCCAAAAAGCACAAACTGAACAGGAAGAGAAGCTCTCGTGTGGAATAAGAAAGAAGTTGAGAGTATGCTTCTGAATTAAGAGATCCCTTCTGGGAGCCAGTGAGTGGAAAATGCACAGGAAAAGGAAGAATCTTTCTTAGGAGTATTTCCTGTAAGCTTATTTACAACAGGTCAGTGCAAGAGGTGATGACAACAAAGCTACGAAACAGCAAGATGCAATTACTGGACTGATAGCAGCCAGGCTTCTTGCTTTACAGCAGCCAGTCTGAAACGCCCCCAGGTACACATCAGCACCAGCCCAATTGCAAACCCTCCTTCAACAAGTCATGTCAGTGAAATAAAACAATCTTTAAAAATAATAATAATAATAATAATAATAAATTAAAAATGAAAAGATTTTAATATTTACAGCAGCTTTTAATTAACCTGACCTGATGTCCTAGGCAGACTAAGAGGTCAATGGGAATTACTGCTGTGTGAATGTACAACTCCTCTCACCCACAACCACACTGAGCTACAAAAAGTTTCTTACTTAGAAAATGTTGGTATTGAAGCCATATTATTCGGCATGCTACGTTATGTTCAAACATCAGCATTCACAAGAAAGATGACTGACACTGCAACTCCACTTCCCAAGGAAAGGTTCCTGCAGTTGTTTCTTAGGAATGTCCTAAAGCCTCAACTGTGTTTATATGAAGCTAAAAATGGTGCTGGACTGGTTCCTGTGAAAATGGCTGATAATGATCACATTTCCTCTTTTACCTATTTCTTTTACTTATAATTAAGTCTTGATATCTCACAGTCTGCATGTTATAGAAAAAGTCACTAACAGAAAAACGTTATCTGTATTTCCTCTGTTTGGCTCATGGATACTGTAAATTCCTTCAAGAATTCACATGTACGTAGGAAACTGCCTTACCTTCAATGGGAACAACCAGCAGTGCAAAATTCAGCACGTACAAAAAGCAGTATTCATACAGCTGGTATCAATAGGCATGAAAAACTCAAACATGACACAATATTCCAGTGAAGTATCCAAAATAGAATATTACTTAAAATTATACAGACAAAATGAAGTGCAACTGCGGTCTTCCTTTAACACAGGAGTTCTAAGTAAAGATTTAAGTTTAAAAAAATATGAAAAATAAACTTGATTGATCAGTGTGCTCCAAGGCTGACGCGTTCTTATGTCTGTCTGAAAGAAATGCTCATATGACCAAGGTCTCCATCATCATATTAATGTTAATCTCCCAGTAACGATGAATTTTCTGCAGCGAACATCATCAATTTTCATCAGTGAACAATCAGTGGCCTATGATTACATTTTATGAAATAGCTATTCTTTTGTTTTGATCTTGTACAATTTTGAACCTGAATCTTAAGCAATTTGCTGTGGAGAAGGGACTGGGCAGGAACCTTGGGCAGCTCACCCTGCAGCCAGTGGCAACTCAGAAGGTCCTGATCTCACGATTAACAAATGACCCAAAGGAAAATCAGAGAGACCAAACTCTGTAATTTTGAGGTAAATTTCCCACTTGTTGTATGTGTGAATGTGTGCACTGTGATGTTATGCTGCAAGGCACAACACCTTCTCTTTGGAAGTTTCCCTTTACTGGCAGCACCAAAAAACAGTAAAAAGGCATGATCAGCCATGGCAAATGTGTCTGCTACATGGTTTCTGAGTGGAGAAACATCTGTAATTTCAGTTATTTGTAGATGAGAGGATCTCTTAGTGAACACTGAACATTGTCTGAGACTTAATAGAAATGACAGCATTCTAACAAAGATATAGCTCTCTTGTCTCCTAGACCTTGGTGAAGATTTACTGAGCAATAAACATATCTTACATCCTTCCAATTTATTTTTCTCTGCCTATTCTTTGTAGCTGCTTTGGGATTCCTCTGATCCTTTTCCCACAACACCATTTTGCCTCACTTTGTTGCTGCTCCAGAAGTTTCCAATAAAAAAGTAACACTGTAAGATAAGAGACACTGACCAAGTTAGGGAACTAAGTACACTATCCCAACCTGCTGCTCCCATCCACCTATGTTGAATGGATCAGATAATAATGTCACCACAGAAAAAGTGAAGGAGAAGTTATTGGTATTTTGGCAGGTATGCTCAACTTTACTTTTTTGGCCAACAACTTTCACAAACACTGAGGCAAAAAGTATTTATTATTAATTTCCTTTAGGCAATATTGCAATTGACGGTTGGCATGAAGAGTCATAATTATTGATTTACAATGTTTATTCTGCAATTATACTACTCGCATATAGTAGGAAGGTATATTCAAAGCCATTCTGACAGCTGTGGCACCAGGAACAATACTTGCAATTTTAGATCTTTATGTAATTTTGAAATCCTGTGCTCTTGCCATTTTAACCAATAATGTATTTTCAATTCAAATTATATGTCTCTATACTTATCTCACAGCACAAACTGCATTTCACTGACTGAAGTGGAAAATGTGAGATTAGAATGATAAAAAATAAATAAATCAAAAAGCGTTTCTGCATACGAAACTCTCAATAACAACACCCTGGATTTATCTGTGTTGTGGAGTTATAGAATCAGTCTTTGACAGGATATTACCAAAGCCCCATGACCTAAAATTAGATGACATGAGCATTAACTTGGATTCATGGTCATGTCACAGTGCCCCACCACCGTGCCTGCTGTCATCTGCCCACAAGACTAAAAGATCTTGCTTGTCTCAAAGGGAACAAAACAAAATCTAGACATTAAAAATATGAATGAAACTTCCTTGAGACACAACAAGGAAGATTAGCCCTTAGTTCTGTGAGGTTTTATATCTTAAATTGGTTCACCTTTAATATCTTCTGTATTTTAAGAACTTGATTGCAGCCATCTTATATCAATGTGTACCAAACCAGATACTGAAAAAAATGGGTCCACCACAGCCCTGGTCTCCCAGAGCGAGGCATGCAGACAGGTCTCTGAAAACAAGTTCTAGGTGCCACATGGACTCACATGCTCAGTTAGAGGCCTACACTATATCATATATACCATACACAGCTATTCCACTATCTACCAGTCCATGCTCACGTTAGCCATACTATATCCAGGAACAAAGGTCTTTGGAGGAACATTTTTCCCACTATCTAAAGACAAATTTGAGCTGTATTTAAGAATAAAAAAAAAATTTAAAAAAACAGACTGAATCCTTACAACGTGCTGAGTATTACTTAAAACTTTGTAGGAATGTAAGGGTTAACTTTTAAAGAAATTTCTGCAAAATCGAATCATTACCTCATCGCATAAACTACCTATTTTGCAGGCTGTACTCTCCCAACTGGCAGATTAAACCTTAGAACAATAACCCAATTATGAGCTAAATTTACATTCAACTGATCAAAAATCATCTAAAAGCTGACAAGAACAATCTTTGTTCACAACACTTAGCGCAACCAACTCTGACAGACTAAAATACATGAGCTATATAAAAGATGACATATGTTGCATTGCCCAACTACCAAGGGCACCACGCTCCAAGTACCATGGGAGTGTTCACCACATCCTGAAACTTACTTAAAAAAAAAAAAAAAGAAGTCTTTTACACATATGGCCAGTGATTTTGAACAGCTCAGCATTTTATGAGCTACGTTTATCACTGGTATGTGAGCCACACATACTTTGGATATATATATATATTTTTAATAGTTCTACTTAGTATTTACAACAACCTACAATACGGATAAAAGCCCTTTTACTGACATGTATACCACTCTGAAGCTAGATAAAAACACTTCAATCAATGTAAGAAGCAAATCAGAAGTTTCCTTAAGCCATCTGCTACAAGGAACTCTTGTTCCTCTTTCAGATCTTTTATCCTGAAGGGATTCACTGTCTGAAGCTCTTAAAAACTCCCAGAACTAAATGCTCTGTAGCATTGTGGAGGGCAGCAAATATTGAAAGCTAGTTGAACAAGATTCGTAAACTCAACTGATGGAAGACAGACAGCCAATTCTAAAGTAGTTCTTATTCCAAAATTCTCCCTGATTTTCAAACTGTGTGAAACAAGACATTTTTCTGACAGACTAGACAATGCAGATGTTTACATGGAGGGCCAGAGACATACAATTAAGAAAACACCTTCAAATATTGTCTTTTATCTTGCTGAAGTATTTCATCCTAATTCAGAGGTGGTAGCTAACACAGTTCAGAGGATCCCATGCTGCAGTTCAAAAAAGCCTAGATGTAGTTTGAGCCACTTCAATGCGACTTTAAAGATGTATCTGCTGTCCACCCACCTCCTCTTCTCTTCCAGGAGCACCACGTCATGAATAGTAACCAACAGGCTGTACTGTCAATAAGGGGAAAACGCTGAACACACTTCACAACCTTTCACTATTTCATTTGCACTTGATACAATGTTAGGCTGAAAAGATGGTCCAGGTTCTTTCCCCATCAAAGCCTCAAGTCTCCCCCTAAAAGTTCCTCCTCTCTGCTATAGAGGCAGGTGGACACCCAGCCACCTGAACACTGACTGCATGCAGACCTCCCAGTGCCTCCAACACAATGGACACAGGACCACATTACAGCAAACAGTCTGGCACTTACACACACTGTGAGCACAGTGATCACAGACAGGAAATTCATGTTGCTTCAGCAGCATCCTATTTTTCCTAAAAAGTTCAGAAATACACTTTTGGCACATAATGTAAAGGGCCAAGGCAAACTTAGCACACCGACAAAGATTAAATGCTCTCACCCAATACCTGCACACTCAGAACTCCAATTACGTTTTGTTTATCATGACTTAATTTCCATCATGCAATTCAGTTCATAAGAAGTCATTTTTCTTCAGGTAAAGAAGTGTTCCAGAAGACTCCCTCTGTCCTTGGGTGCTGCCTCTGACACCACATTGCAGGTGCCTCTCCATGACCGCACAAACCACAGCACAGCCAACAATCAGCCATCAATACAGTAATGTTTTACTCCATTCGTATATCCAAACTCACAATCAGAAGGATGAAGTGCTCTCCGCAGTACTACCTACCCCATCCTGCCCCCCACTGCATATCTGCAGGACAGAGAATGTTTGTTACGGCACAAAAAAAGCTGGCAGTAACCAACAATCCACACAGGGAATTATTTTGAGGGTACTTTCACTTTTGTATCGAACAGCAGTCAGCAAGTAGCTGACTTCCCTAAAGGTGTTCTGTAGCAGGCTCTGAACGTTGGTAAGATTTAGAAGAAAAAAAAAAAAAAAAAGAAAGAAAAAAAAAAAAAAAAAAAAAAAAAAAAAAAAGAAGAAGAAAGAAAAACGTGTGGAAAGATGCCAGGTTCTTCCCACTGAAGGATGAGGCCTAAACAGACCAAAGGACTACAATCTGAACCACAAGCCGGCACTTCCACTCCCACCCTAACCCCAACACCTGTCCCAGTGCTCACCCTAGGTCAATTCAGCAATTTTCTACCATGAATTACAGTAGAAGTGCAAGAAAAGAAAACAAAACAAAGCATCACTGAGACAAGAAAGCATTTTCTACCTTTGGTCCTCTTCACTGCACCAAGATCATATAAAACTTCTTCACAGCAAACAGTAATACTCCTGTGGTACAGACATTGTGGTAGACGATTCAAGGACGTTACCTAGCAAATTATGCAATCATAAAACCAACCAGTGCCAAATTAAAGAGTTTCTTTCTTAATCCCTTTTCCTCTCCTTAAGTCACCCCTTGCTGCAGCACCTGCACTTTCCACTTTTGCAAACAAACAAACAAAAATAATATATAATCCCAAATTAAACTTGCTGCTTTCAGGACAGGACCGAAACCGAGGCACAAAGTTTTCCAACTCCTTAATATTTTACAGGAGGACTTTTCTCCGTCACACTGGGAAGGTCAGGAAAGCTCCTGATCATCCCCGCCATGGGAAACCCCCCTCACACACGCTTTCATCTTTTCCTCATAAAAGAAAGGCTACGGATAGGCCTCTGGACAATCCCCGCGGCTGGGGATGGAGGACAACGCCTCAGAAAGTGAACAGAAAGGAGTTACGCAGAGACAAGGCTTAGGGGAACGGGGGGCGTGCCTAACAAACAACATAAAAAACCAACAAAAATGCCGCCAAAAGCAAGTCTAGGTTTTTTCCTTAAGCCCGACCGCCGAGGCCCGCGGGGCCTTATCACACCGGGCGAACTATTTCTGGAGGGAGCGCGAAGGCTCCGCACGGCCATCACAAGCGACGGGGGTGGGGGAAGGGGGAGCGCAGAAAACGGGCCGCTCGTCTCTACCCCGGGGCGGATTTGTGGCCTCGGGGATGCGCTGGAGGCCGGGCGGTGCGGACCTTACAGTCGAACCCCCGCCTGTCCGCTCGGCTCCATGGCCGTTCTTGCCGCGGAGGCGGTTCAGCCCTCCCGCAGCAGCCCGGAGGCATAAGGGCCGGGGCTCCGAGTTCACCCCCTTTCTCGTCCCTTTCTCCTCCCCAACCCCGCGGGGAAGGGGAGCCGTGGTCCCGCTCCCGGCCTGCGAGGAGCCGCCGTCTCTCTCGGCGCTGTCGAGCAGCTGCCATTACTCGGGCCGAGACCCGTCCTCCGAATAGGCATCCCCCATCTCAGCGAGGAAATGCGGGGGTTGTGGGGTAGAAGTGAGAGAAAGGGAGAAAGGAGGGGAGCGCGGCGAACAGAGCGGGCGCCACGCGTGGGGGAGCGGAGCTGAGGAGCGGCGGGGCCGAGGCCGGGCTGCGCCACACCCCGCTCGGCCTCGCCTCTCACGCGAGTCCCCGGCTCCTCCGCACCCTGCAGGCCCGCGCGGAACGCCGCGGGAACGTTTCTATGTGTCCCTCTCCCCACCACCCATCGACTCCCGGCTCTGCACGGACCGGTCCGGGAGGGCTGCAACTCGGGGAAACCGCCGGCTTTTGGCGGCCGAAATACGAGCGGGGAAGGTGTAGGGACAAAAATAATCGCCGTTAATAATCACACGCGCTCTGCCGCCGTCCCCTTCTCCTCCTCGATTTCCAAGCGGGCTGCGATAATCCTTCCCACTCCGAAAAATATTATCTATATACATACATACATATATATATAATCCCGCCTTCCATCCCCCCACCCCCCGCGGCCCCACACATTTTATTATTAAGTATAATTGCTCCCCCCTCCCCATATGCTCCCCCACGGGGCAGGATTGCCCCCTCCCCTCGTGCCCAGCCCTTCCCCTGTCCCCTCTCCCCCATCTCCTTGGAACAGTGTGTACATGATTTTGTAGTTTTTTTAAGGCGCCATGTTTATAATCCTCCATCATATTAAAAAAAAATCCACCCAGCATGAGACGCAGTGCCACGAGCACCCCAAAGCCAGGGAGGCAGACACAGAAATATCCACGGGGCTGTAAATTCAACACCCCCCCCCCCTCCCGCACACACACACCCCTCCTTGCCAGACTCAAAAGTCTCTCTCACCTTGTGCTGCTGCCGCTGCTTCTGCTGCTGCAGGGGGGGCGAAGTTAAGCCAGGGGAAACTTTTCAATCCCTTCCCCAGGCCGCTGCTGCCTCCTCCTTCCACATATTTTTCCCCTCAGAGTTTTATTGTGTCTGAATTTTCTCTCTCTCTCTCCTCTTCTGTCTGTCCACAGTTCAGGTTTCTGGGGTAAACAGGGTTTAGGATGGTGCTAGGGATATTTGGGAGAAGGAGAACTCTAGTGGTGTCTACTGGAGTTGCTGTTTGTTTCTTTTATTATTTTTTTTTATACACGTGAAGCAGATCTTTAACTATTTATTATAAATGTATTCTATCACGCTGTTAGTTCTAGATCCTCTCTTAATGCAGGGGAAATATGTACCAGTTACCCGACTCTGCTACATGCCAGTTCCTCTTATTGTGAAATCCAACTTGGAAAAATAATGGAAAACATTTTCAAAAGTGGATATTCATCTCGAGCAACAGAAACTAAAGCACACGGAGTCATTGTTCTCTCCCAGAACTGGCTGGCTGTATGTTCAAAGCTGTGGATCTTTCACTGCAGGATTAGGAGTTCTATAGTACTATGAAATATACAATTACGTAGGCATATATGTATATATATATATGGTTGTAGCATGAGAACACTGACATTTTATCCTGTTTTTACATAAACTATTTGTTAAATGTTATTAATACATGACCAAAAAAAAAAAAAAAAAAAAAAAAAAACAACTAATAAAGTTTCTGAAGTATTTAAATGATCAAATAATTGAAAATAACATATTTTGTCATTAATGAATCTTGATCCACAATGTGGCATATTTTATAGAAGTACACTGTAAGTTTCATTCTGTGAAAATTTAGGCATGCAAATAATTTCACTTGCATGAGTAGTCATTAGCATTATTACGGTAGTTTTTGACTGCTAAGCATTAAAAAGATGCATCCATTCTGCCCATGCAGTCAAGGATTTAACACAATTTACATGCTGAGCAGTTAAAGTTTCTCCAGTGTGTTTAGTAAATGAGATTTTTAGTGGTGTCTCCAACCACACTTCTTTGAGACTGATATATAGAGCTCTTTTCAGAACTAAAATGCAAATAAGAGTTTGTTGCATAGCAGTGATAAAGCTTTACTTCTATTGTGTAGTTAAACATGAAGGAACATTTTACTTTATCTTAAATAAATAGATAGGAATAAAAGTGCTGGTAATCGGCTTTCAAAGGTACGTGAGGGGTTGGGCAGCTACCGAACAGTGATAATGTAGTTTATTAACTTCATCATATTGTTTTTAATAACAAATAACAAATGAAATTTACAGGCTCTTTTGTGTTATTGTTGTTTAAGCAAGAAGGGTGCTCAGGAAGAGATTTGCTGTCAGGAGAATTACAGAAAGGCTACCTTGTGTTAAGCATTTAGTTGTGATGCTTGGCTCTGATTTTGTTCAGACCCGTAATTTAAAGAAAAAAGACACTCGGTTGAAATATATACCAAATTTCCATGGGATATTGGTGGCTTGGTTCCCTTAGGTTCCTTTGAAACCTCTGTACAAATTGCATCTAATCTGTATTTCTATACGTAAAGATGTTTGGATCCTTATCATTTCTACTGTTTCAACTGTTCATTCAAGCTAACAGGTTTGTGCAAGTGGGTTTGTTAAAGGCATACCATTTTTTTTGCACCCAGAAGCGAACAGGAGAGCAGTGTAGCTAGCAGCAAACATAGCTGCCTTTAATTCTTCAGCTAGAACATTCAGATACCCAGTACCACTGGGTTGGCTTGAGGGATTCTTTGGCATAAATTCAAAACAAAGCTCCACTTCCACACCGGTTCTTCAGTGAGAAGATTTATTACTCTGACACAGTGCCTTTGCCTTACCTATGTAAATATTTACTTAAGGCAGAAGTTCAGCTATCTTCAGTATAAAAAGGTTTTAGCCCTTTATCTCTCAAGACCCATAGGGAACTGTCAAATAAATATTTAGGCCATGGTTTCACAAATGCAGAAGCACATGCAGAACTGAATCTTTATGGTGTGTCTTAGCTTACAGTTTTTACCCAGAATCTACCCCTTGCCAACAATTTGTTGTATTTAACATGTTTGTAAAGGCTGG
Organism: Excalfactoria chinensis; assembly: GCF_039878825.1. Lineage (NCBI taxonomy): Eukaryota > Metazoa > Chordata > Aves > Galliformes > Phasianidae > Excalfactoria > Excalfactoria chinensis. Next base: position 132,551,769 of record NC_092826.1, read on the forward strand.
TTTGGACCAACTCCAAATATTTGTTTCAGGATACAAATATTTGATTTTGGAAAGAACAAGGTATTCTAAAGCAAACATTTAGGGAGTGTCTACAGCCGTAACTGCTTTACCTTGCCTGAGCTGATGGGCAGTGAATTAAATCAAGTGTAGAAAAACAAGCCAACGGTTTACATGCGAGTGTTCATGGGTCTTGTTTTGTAGTGTTTTGATAGCCTCACGAGGTCCCCTGGGCAACCACATGTATTATATCACCTTCTGAATATGCATGGAAGAAGAAAATAATGCATTTCTCAGTTGTTCTGATTTCGGGGAAAATATATATATACAGGAAAAAGTTGGAAAACACTTTTTTAATGCTTATTAAGATCCAGATCTGAAGCTGTACCAACCAGTCTTTGTTAGCCTCAGTTCTTGAATTTACCAGCATTTTGTTTGATCTCCAATATACGTGCTTTACAGACCTCTTTTGGCCATTAAGTTTCGAACAGGAAAAAGAACCTAGAGCTCGAAACAGTTAATGCAGAACTCTGCTCTGAAGCAGTGCGGGCTGAGCCAGGCAGACAATAGGAAGGAAATCCCACCCTCCCCGAGCGCTGGGCAGCAGCATGTTTCCTCATAGGCAGTGAGAAATGTTTGTTAAAACAAACGCTGGGTTGGGGCTGTCTCCAGCCCCCCCTCCCCAGGGCGACGATTGGCTGCCAAGGCAGGCGAGAGGCGAGGAGGGGCCGGGGGAAAATTCAGGCATTTCCTCCGTCTTCGGCCTTGAAGGTCCCTGTGAACACGAACAAACGTGGTGCTGGGTGTCTGCAGCAAGATGAGTACGTTTCAGGCTGAAGTCGTTCAGTTTACAAATGAGCTTACTGATCAAAACGCAGCAGCTCATGATGTAATTGTAAGGGTTCCAGACATCTGTTTTCTTACTTGGTTGTGGAAGAAGAAAATGCACCACAAATGCAGGGTTAGAAAGCAAACACGATAAAGTTGCTCTGTTTTGGACAGAAAGTGCACACAATAGAAGTGCATCAGGCTGCACGTGTGCTTTAAGCTTTTGCCAGTCTTGCTGCGCTCATCAAGTCTATCATAAATTGTGTCGTTATCCACGTTTCACGTGAAAACAGTTTGGAGGGCAGGAGAAGCTGTTTAAAGCAGGAGCACTCTGTTGCCAGAATGTGTAGCATCCAGACCAAGAATGTAATTTGCTGCCTTGAGTTAAAGGTGTGTTTGAACAGGTTGGAGGAAACGTGATCCATTCCAGGTTGGATCTAAACAAGCCACTCGATGTGGGAAGTCCCCAGGCTGAAAGCAGCTGGAGGCTGGGACACTAGCAGGCACAAACACCATGCATGTCTGGCTGGCACTGTGTACCCACAGTGCCCTGTTTGCCCACTACAATTCCTGGACATGAGGAAACTTCTGCCTGCTGCCTATTCTTTCCTTTCAAATGATACTATTCCTTCCCAGGAGATTGTTTTGCTCTGAATTCCAGCACAGGTTAATGCTGTCACATATGCACTTTTTATTCTTACCATGCTGTTTTGCCATGCTCTTGGTTCAGAAGTACAACATATATGAGTCTGGATGGTTCCAGATACCGGACTCAGGACAAGGAAAGCATCATTTGAATTTTGCGCTTGGTACTACCTGTGCTAGGCTAATGAATGAGCCCAGCCTTCTCCTCTGGGACTTTCCACCATCCATCTCACTGATCCAAACCTACCCACTTAGGAGCTCAAGTCTGTATCTGGCTTCGTAGGAGAGGTTGGTGCCGACACACTTCAGTGTGTGCTCAGCTTGCAGCCATGCTGAAAGAAAAGCAACTTTAATGTATTTCCTGAGAGGCAACTCTTCTGTGTTGTGATCAGGAAAGTATTAATGCAACAAATTGATGTAAATTTTTCATCAGAACAACGCTTAGCAACATGGTTTTCTTTCCAGGAAAAATCTCAGCAATGTACTTAATTTAGGAAGTTGAGGTGAAGGGAACAAAACGGTAATAAAAACAGAATGCGGGAATCCACCAAGCTGAGATCAGAGGATGGGAGTCTTATAAGGAGAAACTTGTGCTGTTCGTTTTCTTCCCCAGGCATCAAAAAGAAAATAGCAGGCTGTGGAAGGGGGCACAGGGCAGAGGAACCTCAACATCTGCTGTTTGCTGAAGCTGTCCAAGGGAGGAATGCATGCTACCCCAAGGTGTGTCTTGGCAGAATAGGGTATGTTGAGGGATGAAGTGGCACCTACAGCAGACAGGATCCTCCCTTTTCAGCTTCCTTCTGGCTTTGCCTGTGCCCATGCAGTCTGGCAAACCAATGCTAGCTAGGCTCAACTCTCAGAGGAGCTCGATGAGGGATTCTGTGACTTGGTGGCAAGAATGTGAATAAAAAGTGGGAGGGAAAGTACAGGCAAAAAAAAAAAAAAAAAAAAAAATCATAATAATTCTGGGGGAGTCAGAACTGAGGGTATTTGTTGATGACAGGACACTGAGGAGTGCTGGACCTTTGGTCTGACACTGTGTCTGGTCTTTTGTTGGTATGAGTATCTTATGGGTATTATAGCTGATGATAACTCAGAAAAGACTGCCAGGGATTGATGCAGATTGAGATAAAACATGCTTTTTTTTCTTTGCTGTGTTCTCTCCTTAGATTTCCATGTGCAGCATGCAGTAGGGGTTTATCCTTAAGAGTTTACCTGTGAGTAAACTGCCATATGTTTATGACATATGACATGACACGTGTTTTTGCCAGCATTATGTTTCATGAAAACTGTATGCCTGATTCAGCATACAGTCTGCCAAAGGAAACTTAGCTCAATATTTTTTTCACTAGTTCAAAACAACAGTGTGAGATTGTGCCAGCTTCATATTTTGCGTCATCTGGCTATTGTAATTTAGATTCAGGAGCAAGTGCTGTAAAATGAGAGATGAAAAAAATCATTAACGTATACCTCCAAATGGCACGCTGAATTCGTCTCACACAGGTCTGTCTAGTCTGAGTGTCGTATCTAAAATGATTTATTTCTTTGCGAAACAAATACACAGAATTCAGATTTGTTGTGGGATTGAAAAGGAGTCGAATGGGGTCTATTGTTATTTTTTGAGGATGCAATGACTGGAGATATAAAATTTGCCAGAAAAAAAAAAAAGCTGTTTGTATGGGGAAATAAATGGTACATTTTGTTACTGAAAATAATTATAAATTAGAGTTTTTATGCAAGGAGACATTATGAATGTCACAATTGCAGGGAAATTTTAATTACATTATGCATCACATTAAATGCCAGCATAACCAATAATAGGAAAAGATTATATTCTGTATAAATGGGATTTCTCATTCCCAGACAGTGGAAAAACATGGGTAAAGGAGCTATCACAGCGTACATTAGGGGCATTCAGAGACTTCCAAGTGCCTTCGCACTGAGTGAGTTCATGACAAATCAGACTTGATTGGGTTTGGTCCAGCAGTGGCTTTGAGCTAATTATTGCAGAGTTACTTTGTCCCTACCCTGTGCTTCAAAGACTTCTGTGTTCAAAGTTGGCTTGTTAGTCCTCTCCGAGCTGGACCCAAGCTGGTTCATGCTTTCATGTGGCACTTCACTGGGACTAACAAGCCTTCCCTGTAAACAGAATTATTTCATGTACAGAGCGGAGACATCCAAATGTTTCTGAAAGAGATAATAGGTTATCACTAGTACTGAACTGAAGCTAATAAGCCTTGCTGGACCCAGACTGATGATATGCAGAGCTATCCAGCTGTGGCTCTGTACAGCTTTTTCCCAAGCTCCAGTTTCCAGGAGCAGTGTTTTGTGTGGCATTAGCTGCAGCCTCGCATAGTTTATTACACCAATTGTGATGCTATGCAAAAGAGGCAAAATTGATTCTGGAACAGAATCTCAAATCAAACATGTTTCCTGAGCTAAAGATCTTTAGCAGACTGAAGCTGGCCTGGCATGAAGCCATCTTGATGTGCATGCAGCTTTGATGTATCCTGATGTCATCTGCAACTTGAATGAACCTCCTAGATATATCACTGATTGGCTGTACAGGATAGCCATAATTAATAGCAACATTTGTGTCAGTTTTGAACCATTATGGTCAAGATGAAAGCTAACGAAGGAACAAAAAAAAACAACACCAAAAAACAACAAACCCTGCATCTGCCATTCTGTGGTTCTGCTCCTTATTTGAAAGCATCTTCTGTTATTCAGAGCTTAAGCTAATACAGTGGATAAAATAATTTCGTTCTAATCCAGCATCACCTGCTCAAAGACAATTGTAATATTCAGGTTTTATTTTCCTGTTACTAACAACCTTCTATCACTGGCAGAACTGAAAGAAAATGTTCTGACAAGCAATGGAAGTGGAACTTAAACTGAGGCATTTTGAAAAGATGGCATCTGAGCAGAGCACTGATCATTGTTTCATCTTATATGTAATGCAGGGTATGTACTAAGTGCAATTTATAAGTAATAGGTAATATTTATATATTTTTCTATATCTCATAGTAGTTGCCCTACATTCAGCAGATGGCGATGAGATTACTTAAATGATTTCTTATTAAAATAGGAATTTATTAACATTCTATTAATGATAATGTGTTTTTTGTCATATCTCCTACGTTAACCAGGCATACTATTCAAAAATCATAGCTAGCTATTAGCAGGGTGACTAAAGTACTGTTACCATTGAAACAGGAACTTTGAATATCTCAAATTGATGAATTTTAGAAGTTCCTTTGAATTTTCCCTATTGTGAAAACAGGTATTTAAAAAAATCAGATTTTGCTACGCTGTATTCTACGCATGTCATTTGGCAATCTTGATCATTCATTTTGTGTTCTGTACCTGAATTTACTGAGTTTTCACACTGAGAAATAAACTCACCTATTTTATTTACAGTATTTCCTGTCTTTTAGCCTCTCCTTACTGCTGCACTACTGCTAATTTTGTTTATTTGTTAACATAAAAAGACAGATTTATCCTTTCCATATTATGGTTCTTGTCTGTAGGCCAAAATTCTTTTCATTTCAGTTGTTTATGTGAATGACATAGATGACAACTTTTAGATGACAGTTACTATTATATTCACATAGGAAATAATGTGTTTGAGGGTTTTAGCACAGCATAAAGATATTGGCACAAACACAAGGTATTCCTTCTTCCTTCCCTAAGTCTCTAGAGATCTAAGGAATTCTGCTGAAGTGTAAGTTAAATGTGTTTCTTTGATTTTTTTCTTGCACTTCATGTAGTTCAGGAATATGCAGACTGTGGCTCAACATAAGAGTACTGAGTCAAATATATATGTTTCACAGAATCATGGAATTGCGGGGGTTGGAAGGGACCTCATGAGATCATTGAATACAACCCTCCATTCTCCTTGGACTATCACAGTTATTTAATATTTCACTAAGCAAATGTGGATGAATGAAGATTTGGTATCCTTCTAAAAGAACAGGCTATAGGCACCAATCTTGCAAGCCCTCTTTCATGCTTGTAACTTGAAACTATTAGGTTTCAGGTGAATAAAATACTTGCATCTCTCATTCAAGCTTTTAAACTTATTTTGTTTATGCAAAATTGTGAAGAGAGGAACAGAGCCCGGGTAGAGCATACAGAGCCCAATGAAGTCTCTGGAAAGGCTCCCATTGAATTCAGTACCCCTCCAATCAGAACTTATACAGCTTTATTCTGGACCAAACAGGATTTCTAAATCATTGGAATTCAAAATATTTTTTCTTTTGAGTCATTCCCATCTACTGATTCCTTCCACCATCTCCATTGTATCTCCACTGTATGAGATGTAGTTCCACAGACCTTAGTTAAGCTCCTCAGACAGATGTATCAGCTCTGGTTTGGGATGAGTAGAAATGTGTTATGTAAGATCAAGCTAAACAAGAATTGTCTGAACATTTTAGAGTCTAAGCAAATTTTTGTACTTCTTAAACATGGGTTCTTGCCCATGTTATGTATTTCTTAAACATGTACTTCTTAAACACAACAATTAAAAACTGTGGGACGCCAACAATAGAATTGTACTTGGAAACAAAAATGGTAGAGATTGAGATTGTTACATTTTTCTTACATGTAGAATATTTTTTTTAATATTATTCAGGACAAGTTACAGAACAACACAATTCTGCCAGTAAAAACTCAGGAAGGTTCAAGAAGTTCTCAAGAAGGCTCAGGGAATATCCTTCAAGCAACAAGAGGCAGCAAAGCATTGTGAAATTTGTGATAGCACTTGGAAAAGTGATTGATTTGCCAAAAGAACTGTTTGACAATGGATACATTTCCCCCGGTCTTCTTATTTACAACTCTGTTTTAGAATTAAATTTGTAGCATTTGATAATATAAGAAGAGGGCAGAGCTATCCACAAAAATGTCTATGGTTGAATTATTTTACTGCAGTAATTCAATCATTGTGTCACTAAGAAAATTTGTTTTGCAAAGGTTTCAAACAAAACATGGTATCATCTGTATCAATTGGAAGATGGATTTGTTTCCTGGTAGTGAAATCCAACAGGTGATCAAAAGTATTGGGGGGGGGGGGGGGGGGGGGGGGGGGTGAGTATTTTTGTGGTAGCAATATGGCTGCTGCATGCCTTAATCTATGTGAATTCTGAGATCAAGTGGAGTAAGCCCACCCAGATGATGGGTGACGTTAATGGCATTAAAGTCTATTGAAGAAGAAGTTAGAATCTGCAGAACTCTTGCAGAATATCAATTGTATTGTCAAACTATTTGCAAGCAATTTAGTTCAATACAGTCTCAATTCTGGAACTCTAAGACTCAAGGAAGCAAGGAGTCATGATCCATTTGTTAGCAGTGACCTTTCCAGGAAGCAGTGGTGGCAGTTTGTCTGAATGTCTTCACAGAAACAAACTATTATAAAAAGATATACCTCCTAAGGTTCAAAGTTTTGATTATCTTTGTTGCAGCTACTGGATTTACATGGCACAATACAGACTGAAAAAAATCTCTTGAATTCTAACTGACTTACTGGGAGTATAAAAGCAAAACCTGAGCTCAATGTGTATTGTAATTTTAAGCACTGTAACTTTATTATCCTTATGAGAATACCTGATCAAGTATGATACTGAAAATTATAACAAGGTCCTTAAAAATGAGGAATCTCACAAGCTTTCCAAGAGTATTATAAAGAGACGCTTCCAGTGTTTCTGGCAAGTAATCCCATCTTTAATGAATATACATCATTCTTTCTTCTAGAAGCAAGGAACACAGGTCACAGTGATAAGACTGGAGAACGTGTGTTATGATTCGGTAGTTTTGTAGCTCTGAAAGGAGTTGGTGGTTATGCTGGATAACCAGTGGTATACCAGCTTGTGTAATTAATGAAAGGAGGATACTATTGAAATGAAGAAATCATAGTGGTTTAGAAGAGGAGTATGAAGTTGAAGGCTGAATTAGAAATAAAATCTATTTACTGTACTTGAACCAGTAACAGAAACACAGATAAGCCATTGACTTAAGTTTTAGATAGTTTACATAGATACTGCTGAAAGGCTATGAGAATTTGGTGTGGCTAAGACTTCAAAAAGAGTGGTTAGTTTGGGTTAGTATTTTGATCGTACCAACAACTGTGTGTCTATATTAGTAAATAAAATGACCCTAGCCTGAAACCAGCTGACACAGCATGGCTTACATTCAGGTGGCTGAACTCTGTCACCTCCAAAATATGATGCTGTCATCTGAATAGCCCATTGGAAATAGTGTTTGGATTGTACTGACACAGAGGCCTCCTTGGCCTTTCGTTTTTTCTTCAGAAACTGTGTTAATTATTTAACAGGATTGGTGACTGTGTGCTAGTGCCGCTGTTTGGACCTTAGCACTTGGTTTATCAGTATAGACATGGTTTTTTATTTATACGGGCTGCATGTTCTGATTTATTGTGAGCTCAGTTTTAAGTGATTCTACACATTCTTAATTCAGAATAAATTAAGAACCCTGAAATCAAGCAGATTTCCTGTTACCATTACCTTGTTACAGCTAACGTGAGTGAACTACAAAGCAACTACAAGTCTAGCAAGCAATGAGAAGTTGATTTGAATGTAGTAGTAGCAGCTACTTCTAAAACAGCTTTTTTTAGCTTGTCAAGACATGTTTAACTTGGCAGGCATGATAATATTTGAATATTTATTTAACCGTGCTTATACAGCTTTCTTTCATTAACAGTGAAGATGTTAAATGTATAAAAATAAGTTTTATAAGTGAGAAGAGCTAATAAAACCCTACACTCTTTATATCCTGTATTTTAGAAGAATACAATAGGGAAAAAAATGGACAATAAATAATAGAGTCTGTAGTTATACCAACAGCTGTCACCTGCATTTTTTGTCTCTGTTGGATATTAAAAATATCTAAGTAGAATTGATTAAACTTTTCTTGAGAACTGTTCTGGAAAGGAAGCAGGTATGACACATTTCATGCAACAAATAACAGATTATAAACATTGAGGCCACAATTAAATGGAGTTCTTCCTGTGGTCCTATGAAATAGAGAGGAGATAGATAGTGAAACTGTGCTAGTGTTTGCCATATTGGAGCTGTATAAGCCACTCAACACACACCGAAAGATTACAGTTCAGCATGCACGTGGCTTACAGGGGCATGTTTGTGAATTATTAGTTTAGCAACAGAAGAGAGATCACGCTGACTATTTCTGCACATAGAAATATTATCAGTCTTCTCCTATTCCATAGCACCTTTTTGGAAAACAATGTTTTTGACATAGTCTAAATATTCAGTTAAAAGGCACAAGGAGTCTTCATATTACTGAAATTCAAGGTAGGGGCAATGGAAAGAAAAAAGGGACAAATGTTGTCTGCAAGTATATATCCACCAGTCATTTATGTACAAGGAGACTGAGCTTCTCAGGTGTCTAAACAGAGGTATAACAATTTAAGTTTCAGGAATCACATAAAACTTTTTGGCCATTAACTGAGATGTCAAATTACTAAGCAAGATATACGTGCAGAGAGGGACCAAGCAAACTCAAGTCACAGTGAGTTTTTAAAATGCTTTCTATGCTCTGATGAGGACCATTTGTAAAAGTTTATCATTTTTAAAGCTTTTTGCAAAATACAGTTAGAGGCCCTGCAATGCCAACACTTTTAAGAGTGACTGACAGTCAAAAGAATGAATGACATATGATTCCTTATGCTTTCCTATTCCCATTGCATCTGTGCTGTTGGACCCTCTGTGACACTGCACTCTACAGCTCTGAATTCAGAGGGACTTTGAAGCCTCTTTGAAGTTAAGAAAATGTAGCTTGAGTGAGGCCTTCAGAAATCTGCTCCATTTCTTCTGTTTGCATTGAAACCTAGAAAAATCCTGTCATAGTTCTGCAGGTTGTTTTTGTAGGCAGGCATGCAAAAGAGAAATAGGAGCCCATTTTTAGTGTTTCACAGAAGTGATTTAGCATGTCAGAACAGGAAAGTCCTTTCTTTCCTTCTTGCAAACTCAATAAATCATTGCAGTTCTCTTAAGTTCCAAAGTTTGCTGAATTTCTGAGTTGTAAATGAGCTGAGGCCTACTTCTTACCTTCAGAAGCTTTTGTAAATGATTGAATGAATGTGAGAAGCAATAAACCACTCTGTGGTATGATAGAAGCCCTGTCTGATTCCAGTGAAACTGTATGGAGAGAATCCTCTGACTCTCACAGTGCAGAACACAAGGCATATACATCACCTAACTCAACTAACCCATGTGGTACGAGAACAGGGGACTGAGTTTTGAAGAAGAAAACATTCATATGACCACTTTTGGACATGATACATACTAATCATTTTCTGTCTGCTACAGGTTGATGCAGATGAACTTAAAGAGGACCTCAAGGGAAGCAGGAGGGCAGTGGAGGCTCAAACCTTCATGCCTGGGTGGACATAGCTCAGGAGGGATCCACGTTATGATGTTGTTGCCTTAAGAGTATCAACAGCTTCAAACATTAAAAACATTTGCCTGCAGTGGGGGTCAGTATTTTGTTTTCTAAGATTTATTTCTAATATTTTGCATATTGGGGTGATCTAAGCCTTTGCACCAAGCACTGTATGCTTTGAAAATTGTAAAATACATGCCTCACAGGCAAAGATAGAGCACATATTGCCACAGTAATCTGGTGATTGCTTTCAAAGCATTGCTTTCTACTTCATTGCACGTAAATATGATTCTCCAAGGATCTTTGCATGAATTTGACAGGAAGAAAATCACAAGTCTTTCATGCAAGAACAGCTAAAAGCAAACTAGGAAGGAGCATCTTGGAGAAAAAGTACAGATAGGGCTCACTGCCATAGCAATGTGCCTTAAAGCATGGGGTGTTCCTAGTGAGTGCATTCAGCCTGAGATATTCTCCTAGTTGGCTCAGAAGTATGAATAGCTGTCACCGGGTCTGCATTTGAGACAACTGTTTGCATGTCCTAGTGGGACACTGAAAATAGGAACCTGACTTTATTATGCTGTCTGTAAATGGTTGCATACTCCTCTATCTCTTCTAGTAGTTTTGTTGTTTTTAGATGCTTTGGGTTAGCCCCAGCTGAGCCCTACAGAGCTACCACCAATAGGATGGGAAAGAAAGGTAGAAAGTGAGAAAACTCCTGGGCTGAGATAAAGAAAACTTAGTAGGTAAAGCAAAACTGCACCCATAGGGAAAGCAAAACAAGGAATGCATTGACTTCTTCCCATCAGCAACAGATGTTTAGCCATTTCCAGAAAAACAGGGTTCATTGTGTGTACTGGTTACTTGTGAAGACAAATACCATCATTCCAAATGTTGCACTCTCCCACCATCTTTCCTCCCAGGTTTTATTGCTGGTCACAGTGTCCCATGGTGTGGGGTATCTCTTCGTTATTTGGGGTCAGCTGTCCTGGTTCTGTTCCCATCCAGCTTTACGTGCACCCCCAGCTCCTCACTGGCAGAGCAGTGTGAGAAACAGAGAAGTCCTTGGGCTCTGTAACTGAAGGCCTTGGCCCTGTTCAGTAACAACTAAAACATCCCAGTGTTATCAATGCTATTTTGCATCACAAATCCAAAACACAGTGCTGTACAAGCTACCATGAAAAGTAATTATCTCAGCCAAAGGCAGTACTAGAGATTGTATTATTATAATTCACCATGCAGCTCAAATCTGTTAGCAAGTGGAGTCTGTAGCACCCTCCTTAGAAGTATTTGCAATAAGGACCAGACACCAGTGACTTCTCTGATCTCTGTGGTAACAACCAGCATGTTGGCTCCTCCACCTGTGCAGCTGTTTAGTCTGGGATGAGTTTGCTAACCAAGGACTATGTGCAAACCTTCTGGATGCATTCTTTAAAATAATAATAATAATAATAATAATAATAATAAGAAATTAAGGTGGATTTCTTTTTAAATGTTCGTATGTGAGATAAAATTTTATATTATTTTGGAAGCACAGCAGGACAGAACAACAACACCAACCTGTATTTTGGGAAGATCAGCTTTCGGTAACATTACGTGTGCAAAAGCTGTAACACAATACAAGGGGATGAAGGGAGACTTTAGGAGAAGATAAGGAAGGAGATACTCATTTTGCAGTTACGAAAGCTTTATAACAGAGAAGGACTTCAGAGTCAATATATATCAAAGGTGGAAACAGCAAGTAAAGTTTTAAAGCAGGCTGAGACATTGCTGAATATATACTCCATCCACTTTAGTAGGCATATCTAAATGTAAATGAGAAGGAAATCAAATCTTGATATGGATTGTGACATCTGCACATGAGGATATACGAGTTTGCTACCTATGAACATATCACTTAATGCTAAAAAAACTAGCTGCACCTTAATTGCATGAGTATCTTTGAGAAGTATGTGTTTTTCCTGCCAAGGAAAATTGCAGTTATGAAAATGAGGTATAAAAATCCATTCACTGTGAGGTTTGAAATTTGTTTCTGATCTCTTGTGGGGATGGTGGTATAGTTTTGTCAGATTCCTTTTCCTTTTTTCCTTTTAATTGAAGTTAAAGACTATCTGAAATTTATTCTCGGGTCTATCGACTACTTATCCTGCAAGCTACTAACAGTGACAGCAGAATTATTTTACTCCATCTTGAATATGTGACACGGTTTTCTTCTGTTTCTTCCAGATGCTGGAAATGTTGTACCAGCTCAGCGGTTGACAGTGCAGATAGGAGTGAAGTTATCAAGGTCAGCCTGTGTAAAACAGCAGTGATGCTGAGAACGTGAAAGCACTTACTGAATTTTCCAGCGTGGCTTAGACTCAGTCAGAATCATCTAAAGCTGTAAATGGGAAAGATGGGTGCCCATCTTGTGTTCCAGCATGGCACTCACTTCTGTTTGCTTTGCTGGAGAAGCTTTACACCTCTTAAGAAAGAATTTAAAGCCCTCTCAGCAGAGGTTTCCTGCTCCTGCAGCCCACTGTTGTCTGAGTGGAAAACCACATTTTTGAGAGCCCCCATACTGCAGTGTGAGAATTTGTTTGTATTCCATTGTTTGGAGAGAGAATGAGGGTTCATTTGATTAATTTATTTGCAGATGATGATGGTTTAATTATTTAGGCTCCCATATGCCCGACAATGGGCATATTAATATACTCCAAAGTCATAGAGATGTTTTTTTGTTTGTTTGTTTGTTTGTTTGTTTGTTTTTGTGTGTGTGTGTGTGTGTGTGGTTTTTTTTTGGTCTTTTGTTATTTAGAAGACTTTAAGAAATAAGAGAAGCAGAGTACAAAAATAGATAGATGATTCACACACTGTGTTTTCCAGTTTGAGATAAACATCTGATAACGAACCCAGGCCTAAAGCGTATATGTTGGCAATCAATTCTTCTGCACAGCCAGACATTTATAAATATGGTTTATTTCGATTATGTGCTTTTCAATAAATGTCTGCATTTTTGTTTATAACTCTTGAGTTGCCAAAATGTTTTGCTAAGAATTTGCAAGATGAGGTTATATGATAAGAACTACTTTCACAATCTGTTAAACTGACATCTTTTGGAAGAATCATGCGTATTTTCCTCTGAAAAAAAGAAGTATTGTGAAAGGCTGCTTATGACAGAAGGAACCTAAAATGTGCTTTAACCTACTCCCTGTATATGCAAGTAGTTGAAACTGTTATTTTAATAGCGTAACAGATTTGTAGAGAAGTAACAATGAGTTTCAGTAATCTTCTGCTACCTTTGTGCTTAGACAAATGTTACAGTTGGAAAAAAGTCTCTCTTTATTTCTTTACCCTGGTAGTTGGGTCCACAAAAGCAGGCTGGTTTGTGCCCAGGGGAGATGCACCATTTCAGAAGTTTATGGAAAAAAAAATAATGGAAGTTATTTTGTGTTAAACAAATTATAAACAAGCAGGAACATGAAACTTTGGCACGCATTAGCAAGTAGGACTCCAAGAAACTTGTCGATTTCTATTCAGAGCAGCCTCTGTAAATATTCTTGGCTTTTCTTTGGCTTCGGCTCACTTTACTACACTGACACTTTACTATAGCTAAGAGTTATGTGTTATTTTAACTCTCCAAAGCCATAAAGGGATTAGGCCCACATTGTGATAAATTCTGCAAGGATATATAGAATATGCTGTTCTTCCCTGAAGATCTTTCTTGATTGTCTTCAGGGTTAGAGATAGAAAAGGCAGGGAGAAAAGATTCAGTGCATAGAAATAGTTGTTTAGCAACTTCAGTTTGGGATTTTAATGAACTGTATTCAAGCTCTTCTTACCATTTCATTATTTTTTTATACAATCCTTTCCTTTCCAAGTGTTTTTTGGGTATTGTTTGCCCCCTTTACTCTTATGTACCATTACAAAAAACTGAATCCTAACTTTTATTTTTGCCTTTTTTTCCTAAGTAAACTAGATACGATCATGTTTTGTGTGTGTAAGAGAAGCAAAGAGTGGGAAAACATTACAAGTTGTGTGAAAGTACATGGCAGGATGGGTAGAGGAGCATCTGCAGAACCCTACATTAGACAAACCAGAACAATATTTTTACCAAAAAACCACAGGAAACAGCTCCACTGTACATCGAACTGCTTGTGTGTTTTGATAAACTTCTACTCTTCTGTCACTTTGTATTGGCATATGAGATGTATCTGTAGTTTTAGTGATCACTCATACATCTGTCTGGATATTAAGACACGGCTTCCTACCTGCAGAAAGAAGAGCTGCTGAATGCTTAATGTTTTTACATACATTTGTACCTTGAAATTCAGAACACTGTTTTCCTTAGCAAAGCTCATCCTTCAACAAGAGATTAATCACAAATGAAGGATTAAGAACATTAGTTGATTATCACCAGGAGTGGCAAAATACCAACCTCACCACATGCAATCCAAATAATTTTAGCAGGCATACTGTCATGTTGAATTGTGATTGCATACAGGCATATACTTGTTACACCTTTCTGTGTCACCTTTGATCTTTCATTCTGTTCTGTCTGCAAACAGTACCATTCCCATTGACACACAAAGATAGGAATCTGGAAAGGGTATCCTGTGGGCACTTTGTTGAGCTTGGAAGTAGTAACAGCTTCTGAGAAGACACATCTACCCCTACTGTTCTTTACGTGTTTGACTGTCCAGACTTCAAAAAATATTGAAAGGTAACAACAGATTTTATTGGAAAATTACAGATTTTATATATATATATGTATATATATATATGATATCTGGTTTTGCTTTGCTTAGAGGAATTACAACCTGTTTTTCAGTGAAGTTGTTTCAGCATTGCACTTTTGAGAAGCTTTTATTAATCATAAGCCCTTAGGCACATCCTATATGAATTTTTGGCATGAAACAATGTGCATTCAGCTACACTCCTGCAATTCAGCTGAGTCCTGTATGTAATGTTTTTCTCATCTCACTCTGACATACTTATGTTTATAGAACTGAAAACACAATGGAAGAGCAATAAAACAGAATGCTGATGGAAATGGAGCACAAAAATGTGACATCTTTCTTCCTGAGAAAATACAATACCTGGACAATCACAGCAACCAGAACCTTTGGTATGGTCAGAAGATGAAGTGCTTTTGTTTCAAAGAGTGTTTGGTAACGAACAGTTTTTGCTTAGCCTCTGATAAAGGCCAGGCTGTGAGCAACCTGGTCTAGAAGGAGGTTTCTCTGCCTACAGAAGGGGGGTGTGAACGTGATGATCTTATAGATCCTTTCCAACCCAATCCATTCTATGATGCTATGTTTCTATATCAAGATGTGTACAGTTGGTATTTTGCTGGTAGATTAAACGGCCTTTTCTTTCCAGTGACTTCAAATAACGCTGCCTTGAGAATTTATTTGCTAAACTTGGGAATCCTCTGAATGTTAAATCCCTTCAAAGTGTCAAAATAGAACATTTGCTAACTGGAATGCCCTTCCACCTGTGCAGTTTAAAAAAAATAAAAGAGTTCTAAAATAATGTAGAAGTTGCTCGGTTTAAAAACTGCTTTGGTTCTCCTTTAAATAAACGGTACAATTCTTACTGAGTTGAACAGGAACAAAACCAGATTCTTGATTATTTTTCATTTGAGATTTGTCAGCTCTTCTGCTCTTGCAACACTCTGAACTGCGCTCTGCTTCACTTATGCTCAAAGGAGTTAATTTTTCAAACATAAGGAAATACAAAATCCAAGGCTTTCTTTCAAGTCTTAGTCTACATATTCCTAAGGATTTTAAAGCTGTCTTTTTTTAGTAGGTTACATGTATAAATTTGTAAGGCATTTAACATTAAAAAGGTCAGGAGCTGGATATATATTTATATGTTGTCTCATAAGAGACAGCTATGCATGTAGAGAAAATAGAGTCATACTGCATTTGTTATTTATAATTTTAGTCTTATGAGTAACTTTTCAGAGGAAGCTCATTATTTCTTTGAAGAAAGGCTCAGCTGGCATTGAAAGTCTGTTGGATGTTAGGATTAGGAATGAAATTAAAATAGTGAATCCTCTTATAATAGGGCCGGATCCTCAGAAAGTGTAAATCATAACATCTGAATGGAAGTAAAGCAAGCTATGGCAATTTATATCAGTTTAGGATTTGACCTTCTCCCCAGAAAATTATTTCTCTGAAGATCATACTTCCTATATTTGTCTTGCTTTGTGCCTGGCAGAGAATTAATTAACACATAATTGCTTTGGTGAACTCCGGATAAAACTTCTCTGTTCAAGAACTCTATTCATTTACTGATTAACTTGCTTCATGGCTGAGTTAGTTCTGCAGGGTCATGCTGTACTAATGACCAGAGCACAGGAACACTGTCAAACCAATGAGAACGAGGTAGGTTTGGCAGCTCTCCAGGTTCTGTTCAATTAATCACTGAAGTTTCAGGAGGTTTGGGGACAGAGTTGAAAAGTAAGTGGAAGAGAAAATACATGAAGAATTAGATTTATATCCCAGACGGACGGAGTGGGAGGGAGACCTTACCAGATGAAACTGAAAGAAAGAGGAATTGGGTGGAAATGTGGGGAAATTAAAAAAAAAAAAAAAAAAAAAAAAAAGCATAAAATTTGCTACTGATCATTTTTCACAGGATTGTGATTTTTTGTTTGTTTACCATCATTTTATTTTGTTCTTTTCCTTCTCTAACATTGCCTGATCAGACAACCTTCCTGCCTATGTGGTTACTTGCAGACATACAGACCACGCATGCATAAAGGTTTGTGGTATCCAGTTTAGCTCTCTATAAAAAAATCCCCTTTTCTTTTACACACAACAGATTTTATGCCACAAGATGCTCCTGTGTGCAACCTAAAAATTGCTATTTAAGATACAAAAGTTGACAATTCCCGGTAAGGTCAGTGAGAATTGCTGGTGCTTAATTTCTTGTAGAGAGGTACCAAAGAAAGGTATTTCCTCTGTGTTGCTAAATCCCATTAGTATTACTGAGATAATGGGTCATGTGCACTGGAGAAAAATAGTTGGCTCAAACATGAGAGGAGACCACATTTTTACATAATCAGCAGTTCAGTTATTGATTTTTTTTTTCAAGTAAGGCTTCAGGTGAAACCTTCCAGCAGGTGCTGTAACACAGAGCTTCACAGAGCTTATGGCAGAAGCTGAATTTCAGGATATCAGATGGAATCTTCCATATTCTATCATCTTAGATTTCTGACTGACCATTTGTTGACCGCTGAACACAGTTTGAGGAGACTGGAACCTGAATTGCAGATAGTGAACATATCACAAATGTCATTTTTTTAAACAACTCTGGCTGCTATTTTATCTGGAAATTCTTTCTTTTTAATATTTTAGTTTCAGCTACTTGAGGCAACTCAAATGCAATTAAATACCACAGAGAGCTAAACTCCATTTTTAGCATTCACATCAATTAGTAGATCAAGTTAAAGCTGTACCTAGGAGCTCATTTTGATCTGCAAACTCGTGTCAAGGTTGCAAACTGTCTGGATGCAAGTGTTACTTTATGTAATTTAACTCATAACTCAAAGTGAAAACTTAAATCTTGTTCTTGCAAATACAAGAGATTATTGTTGCTGATCTCCATCTGGTCAGTGTTTCCATTTAATTTTGAAAGTGTGAAGTGAAACTAAAATCATTATGTTTGCTTAGTTTTCAGAGTGCTGGTCAAAAGGTTCCACAGCAAAAATCTATAGAGGTAGCTATTGTTAATAAACTGAAATTCTGCACTGGATATCTATAGATATGTATTAAAGCAGTAAACTGCAATTGCTGTTTGAGTTGTGAGAACAATTTTGATCTTTTTTTTTAGATGAGGATCATAATATGGCAACAGTTTTAATTATAATGGGAGGTGAAGGAGAGGAGAGAAGAGGAGAGGAGAGGAGAGAAGAACTGTATCTGAAGCTGATTTTTTCAAGATTTTTTGTTATTTGGTAAAATCTAAACCTCTTATTCCAGAGACAATAAATCCACTGTACTGCAAAGGTGGGCTCTCATAGTCTGCATATGATGGCAGAACATTTCTGCAGGAATTTCTAAATAACTTCTCTGTGAGCCAGTTGCTATGGTTTAAATACTGTCAAATGAAATCTTAATATATTCATAGTATACTCAAGATAAAGAGCAGATTAGACTGTTTCTTCAACTATTTATCTTCTTCAACTTCTTTCTTCCCAAGGGATGAGAAAAAGATGCTCACTTAACCCTTTCTCACCCACAGGAAACAGAGTTCTCTATTAAGGTAAAACTCTTTAGTAGATTTTTAACCCCCCCTACTGAAGCAGTTAACACACTGTGCAAATATGTCCTTCCTTTTTCTGAGATAGCTGAGATGCAGAGAAATGTTGCAAGACTGTATATTGAATATGATTGACCTTTGCAGGTTACAAAAGTAAGTTTTCAAAAGGAATTTGGGACTATGGCTCCTATTTAGGTGACATAAGCTTTGCAACAAGCCTTTAGAAATCTGAAGGACATTACAGTGATTCAACACTGACTAAAAGAAGTCAGAGTTGTCCTCTAATTTGCTGCTTCTTAATGTATCAGTGTTGTTTTTGTACAATGAGGATGGATTCATCTAAGGTTTGTGTTTGAGCTAGTCACCATAGTCCATGGAGAAATAATTACTTTTGGCAGTATGGTCTAGGTAGAAATTCATCTTTTTCCAGGTAGATAGCTAAAATAGATCAGATGAATAGCATCCCACAGTAGCTTTTACCCTATAAAAATACTTTGGATGGACTAGTTTGTCTGTGAATACCTACCCTCTTGGTGACAGAAATTGGGTGAGATGAATGCCGTATATCAAGCCTGAATATGATTTCCTTATTTTCAGGTATTCTCTATTGAAAGTTTAGGACTTATTATGTGACAGTATTTTCCTTATTCTACTGTCAAGTGATGCCAAGAGACCAGTAAATTTTCTAGATTTCTGGGAGTGTGGGAAAAGACAAATCCTAAGCTCTGCTATATCAGATATTGGCTTTCCTGTTTATATTACATCAGTGAAGAATCACATAACTCAGGTCTGCAAAAAATTCATTCTGCCTCAGGGAAAGGTGGACGCTGTATACACAGCCACTAAAAATACAGATGACTTCTCAAGTTCATTATATTTATATGACATATAAATATCTGGTTACCAGCATGAGATTACCGTGGATATTGAAATTTATATTACCAGAGATGTGTCACAAAGATCACGATCACCTAGAAAAGTCTTTTTTATTTTTATTTTTATTTATTTATTTATTTATTTATTTATTTATTTATTACTGTAAAGTTGAGTCTTCTACCATTTAAGATCTCATAATGAAGATATTCCAAATCATGTGTCTGTGTGGAACTCAATGAGGAGGGAAGCATATGGATGAATTATCAAGACTGGCTTTCTCAATGACCTGTGAGGAATCAGTAGACAGCCAGCCTTTATCCATCTGGGCTTTACACCAGCGCCTATCATAAAGGTATATGAGCACCACAGTTGACCCACTGCTTTCCTCCCCAGTCCCTCCACTCAAGTTTCCGGGATGGGGCAATCCACTTCCCATTGCTGACTGTCTCAGAGCCCCTTTAGGTCTTCTTGGCAGTGGACAAGAAGAATTTCTTCATATAATGCAGCAGCAGCTGTAGGAGAGCTACAAGCTGGATGTGTCTAATAACTCAGAGTGCTCCAGGTGTACTGATGAAAGAATCTGATTTCTTAAGCATAACCTTTTACATTTGCAGCTAATTTTGCTGATTAAGAATAGAGGCATACAGTTCTTTAGAGCAAAACATTTGGAAGTTACCATCTACTGGCAATTGGCCACAGATCATTGGCTTCAGCCATCTCATAATCTGATTTTGTTTTGCTGTTCAATTTATTATTGTTTTTTCAATCTGAAGTGTTTCAAATCCCAGAATTGCTCATGTGTTGGAGAGCAGGTTACTGGTATTTGAGTCTGAATGGGAAGTTGATACAGAGCCTTTCCCATCCCTTAGGTTACAGTAAGAGCAGTAGCCCTGGGTTATACTCCCTCCTTTGGCTACTAGCCAATGCCAGTTTAAGGCTTCAGTGTTACTTTTCAGAACTGTCAGGCAAAGACTCAGGCCCCTCAAGTCCATTAAGAATTAATTTCCTATACTTCAATCTATTCAATTATCAGGGTCCCATCAGAATGACACACAGTGTGAGAGTAGCATCTGAGAGCTGGAAGTAAAGCATTTACAGCTAGAAAGGTGCAGAGAAACTTCCAGATCTGCTGAATACAGAGCCTGATTCTGTCTGAGAAATGTGGTGCTCTGAAAGGTCTTTTTCAGCAAATGAAAGGCATTCCGAGTCTTAAAACTCTGCCAGCCTTCCCCCCTCAAAGACAGAACAAACAGAAAACTTAAATGGCTTTGTTTAATTGGCACGTTTTCTTCAAAATTAATCTACTGTTCCCAGACTTGATCCTGATCCAAAATGGGATGCAGACACTTGTGAGGATCATGTGACTTTGTCATTGTCATTGAATGTATTTGAATCATGTTCAAAATCGCAGTCATTCATGGAGTTTCAATATTCCAGATGGATAAGTAGCGAATGACATGTAGCTAATTAGCAGACTGACCACACGCAGCAATTTTCAGTAGTGTGTCGCTGGAAATTGCTCGTAAGTACTATTGAAAAATAGTTCCACCCCATCCGCTCTATTTGACAGTGCTGAGGCACGGATTTTGCCTCTGTCTGTCACAAGATGGCACTGTGAGAACACGCGCTGTACTTGCACTCTGCATGCTTTGACACAAAAGCCTGCCGTAAACTCACCTACATTTTCTTTAGATCCTGACAAATCGTCTCACTGCTGTCTCCCCAGGGGGGTTTCGACCATGAGTGAGCATTCTGTTTGCCAGCAGGCTGCTGTCTCTGAGGCCTCTCTTAGAACTGTAGAATCATAGAATGGCCTGGGTTGAAAAGGACCACAATGATCATCGAGTTTCAACACCCTGCTACGTGCAGGGTCACCAACCACCAGATCGGGCTGCTCAGAGCCACATCCAGCCTGGCCTTGAACACCTCCAGGGATGGGGCATCCACAGCCTCCTTGGGCAACCTGTTCTAGTGAGTCACCACCCTCTGCAGCAAGTGTGCAAAGCTCTGCTCTGCATACAGAACGTCTGATCACCTATGAGACTGACAGATGTCATAATGAATGCACACAGAGCCTGTGTGAAATTCAGTGCTTCTGCAATCAACCTGGAGTTTTGGCACATCTCACATTTCTTGTGCCCTGGCTGTTTAGGAAGGCCACTGGATGGGCGTCTGTTAGCTGTGTAGAATTCTCTTCATTTCATGGTACAGATGGCCATGACACAGGCTGCCTTAGTATCCTGAGCCTGCTGGTGAGTTGTAAAAGATGTAGATGGAGTGGACATGGCCAAGAGTAAAGTCTGTTTGGAAGTCCTCACACTGCACAGGGCTTTAACGCTGTGTCTCTGCCGTCAGATCCAGTAGTGGATAGTCTGAAAACCTCCTGCTAAACCAGACACCCTATTGGAGACTTTGAAAAGCTTTTGCACTGCTGGTGTGCTGGTTGTGGCTGTTGTTCTTAGGAAAACACAGGAAATATTTACTTCCCCATCTTTTCTGCCAGCTTGCAGATGATACCAGGCAACATGTTCTGTGATGGGAGAAGGATGGGGAGCTTCCACACAAGCTGCCCTGCTAGACAGAGACACAGCTTTTGTTTGTTATGCAGTGTTCGTTGCCTACATCTGCCTGTGACTGACAGAGACTGAAGCTGTGATGCCATTTGTACAGCTGTCATTAAGCAGAGCAGGAGACTCCCACACTAAACAGGCTCCCATCCCTGGCACGTGTATTGATATGAGTGGGGAGGTAAGGAATGGGACTGTGTGGTTCTGGATACCTCTCCCAACATCAGGATGCTGTGTCTCTTTTGATCTCACTTGTCTGACTCTCTCACTGACCCTTAAGTGCATCCTGAATACTTAGCTGTGTTTTCCTGAGTCCTCAGACAAGTGCAGTACAGGCTGGCATGAGGTGTCCCATCAGCTTCCTCATTTCTGGGCTGAACAAAAAGGGACCTTAGCCACTTCCCACATATGTTCCTCTCCAGACCCTTCACCATCTTCATTGACTTTTTTTTGGACTCCCTGCAATAACTTTAAGCCTTTCTTAAGCCCACTGAGCCCACTGACCCTACAGTGACAGCAGGTCCACTTTGGAGTCAGTGAAGAGTTATGGATGCATTGCTAGATCCTGGTTTGGCAGCCCTGACTTTCATAAAGGCCATTTTTCAATTTCTTGAATGACCTTGAATGAAGAGGCATTGAGAGTGACTTTTAAACAGCTTGGAGCTGCAGCCATGTTCAGTGATGCTGAGCTGTTGTGTTGTCCCAAGGTAAGTGACATGCTTTGGTGTCCCAGGGGCAACCTCCTCATCTGGGGGATGGAGGGGATTTCCTCAAAGGCCTCCATGAGAGGCAGAGCTTCAGAGAATAACTCTGCCCCTGTGTGTAATGATGACTGTGAATTTCTCTGGCCCAAAGCATCCAGCATCCTGTTCTGCAGCTCGCTGGGATGGCTGTATGTCAGGAACAGTGGGACCTTTGTGATGGTGCCAGGGGAATGTGATGGCCATGTGTGAATACATTCTCTGCATCACAGGGCAGATCATTTTGTCACCAGCACACAGGTTTCCTCTCAACATTCAAATACGTTACAGAGTGTTGTTAACAATGACTCCAGTCCAAGGGAAAATAAAGAGTGCTAAGTCAAACTGATAGCATAGCTCCACTGTAACACTGAGTGTACTCGTGCAGGCAATTTATCTCGTTTGAGACAGAAAGGACATTCTGTTTGTTTAATTTCCCACTCTTCCCTTGACCAATTAAGCCATTAATAACCCAGAATTTTACATTCTACAGATTTATAAGATACTTTCATCACATCTGTTCCACGAGTTAAGTATTTGCTTTTTTGTTTTTTAAGTGTTTGTGCTTTAATAATGGCCAGGCTCAGCTGGGAAAGACATAGCCTTGGGACTGGTATTTCTGGACTCTCACTCCATTGGTGTTTGACTTTCAAGCAGTATTACTTGTCTGAACTCCATGGATATAATTTAATCATCTTACTCCTCACATGATTCCATACGTCAGGTAAATATGCGCTTTACACAGCTTAATGCTTCTTGTGTACTACCAACACATTTCAGCAAATAACAGAAGTGGTGAGCGATCTGGGTGGAATTACAGAAAATTCTGGGTTGGAAGAGATCTCTGGAGATCATCTCATCCAACCACCAGCCGAAAGCCAAGCCATAGATGATGTTTTCCAGAGCACTGCTTAGCCAAGTAATATTTCTGCAAAGGAGATTCCACCTCTCCTCTTGGCTGCCTAAACTGGTGCGTAATTCTTCTCAGAATTAGAAGGGCTAGGTTCTCTGAAGCTATCTGTACAGTGTTGGAAGGGGGTGGCAAGGTAGAAGATCAATTTCTGAGGCAGGTGGATATCTGCCAGCTCCAATTTCTGCCTGCCTGTGGGCACCCTGACAGCTCTCTGTGGTGATCACATTAAATACTCTGTGCTTCATACATTTTTTGTGAATCCATTACAATTTGGGAAGGTGCATTTAAGAGGATATTCAGAATGCCTGAAATTGACAGGCTCAAAGCCAACACCTATTGATGGGAGCTGAACCTGAATAAAAATCTGCACCTTTTAAAGTCTGAATGTCTATTGCAGTTTCAAAAGAGCTTGACGCTGGAATCCCTCCTCTCTCTCTCTGAGGTTTGAAATCCTAGCATGAGTTGTAAACAGCGTGGAATATTTTCATTGTGAGCGCTTTTAATTGCATTTAGTTATCCTGTCAATGCTGGTTCTGCTTGTTTGAATGTCTATAATATATCAATGAGAGCAGTAGTTAATCACAAGAAATAAATCAGATCCTTACTTTTTACCTTTTTACTGTGTTCCCCTACTTTCAGTGGGAAATTGCTGTCACCAAGCTAGTTATTCTTCAGAAGTCACTTCTCAGTTTGGCTGTACTTAATTCTTCTTACAGCCCTTTTTAAGTAAGGAGTCACAGAAAAGCAATAGTGCTCTTGAATAATATATATTTCTTTCATAATTCTCTCTTCCCCCCGCCCCCTCCCCCCCCCCCCCCCCCTACTTCTTTGAACTGGTGTCATAAGGAGAAAGCATTTATATCCTTGCTGCAATTTAGGAGCTCTCCAATAGAGGCAGGAGTGATACCATCAGGTTTTCCAAGGAGCTTTCATTGTGGCCATTTGTCACCGTCAGATCTTTGAGCTGAGTGCAAAAATATAGAAAACAAAGGCTTTATCAGTTCTCCAAGTAGGATTAAAAGGAACCCAAACAGAAAGAGAAAATAGCAGAAAAAGAAAAACATATCATTTTCCTTTCACACACTGAAACTTTCTCTAAGTTTAGAGCCAAGTTGAGAATACTTTCCGTAGAGAAAAAGGATAAAAAAATTAAAAAAAAACAGGATGAAAAATAAAATATACACTCAATCTTTTTTTCCCCTGGAAATGTCCAGTCCAGTTTCTTCGTAGTGATATTATGAGGTTTGTAGCTGACATTAGATTAATTTTCACGCTGTTTGAAAGATGCTGTGAAGGAGAGCATTGACTTCAGGAAGAAGCTGGGAAAGTAGCAAACAGCGGTTGGGTCCCCAATACTATTCCTGCATGCTGTGTTTTTGCAGAACTTTCAGAGCCTTGAGGCAAAATATCCAAATAGCCCTGAACATAGAGAAAGTACTGCTGTGACATGAGCAATTTAGTTCTACAGTTTAATGTCTACAAATACCCACGTCACATTATATTTAGGGTAGTATGGTTATGTTGTGGTTGGACTTGATGATCTTAAGGTCTTTTCCAACCTGAGCAATTCTATGATTCCATGACAACCCTGAAGCCAAACCAAGCCTAAGAACGTGATGTTCTCTGTATATAGGAATCCAGGCTTCTCGCTGGGAGGGAGGACTCAGGAGTGTTTCATAAAAACCTGGTGTGGGTGAGAAGTCTTTTCATTCCTCAGTTGTTTGCAACACAAATCTTGCTTGTAAGGAACACTCAGTGAAATCTCCAAGATGCACGAAGACCACGCTCCAAGTACTCAGGGTGTTTATTGCCATTGAATTTAATGTACAAATCTGACTAGGTGTTTCCCTTGTTAACTGTCAGGACACGGCTACTGTATTACAGGTGAAATTTTAATCTCTACTCACTTCTTCTGAGATTCAGAGATGGTAACGTGGGCAGGCAGGATTTACATTTAGGAAGATAGACATCTTTCACATTTTCACACAACTCCAAGAATAGATTGTGGGTTGTTTTTTCTTTTTGTTAGTTTGTTTTTTTCCTGGTGGAAACTGTCTTTGCTGAAGAAACTCTGCAACTGTGTCCAGAATAATAGAGTAACACTTAATGCCATCTAGTTCATGTGAAGTGAAATCTATGGCTTGGATTCATCTGTTTTGCTTGCTATGTTTTCAAAGGACATTCATAGTATCATAGAATCATAGAACAGCTTGGGTTGGAAAGGTCCACAAAGATCATTGAGTTCCAATCTCCTGCTGTGATCAAGGTTGCCAACCACTAAATCAGACACCAGATGAGGCTGCCCAGAGCCCCATCCAGCCTGGGCTCAAACACCTGTGTTTTGATATCGTCTCACTGGTGAAAGTAGAAAGTACCACTGCAGAACCAAGCGCTCATAAGTAGGTATATTTTGTTTTATGAAGGCTGTAGATGTAAGCTGTAGCCACATAGAGACCAGACCAATGCAATCTCTAAGTGATAACTGGTTAAATACTTCCTTTTTTTTTTGCAGATATCTCTTCAGTCAACAGAGTCGAAATTCTGGCCTTTCTGAAATCGATGACAAAACTATGAACACCCATGGGGCCAGAATGTACTTGAAGAATCTATCTGAAAGCAGAGAAGTCCTTCTATGTTCAAGAAACTTTGAGAATGTGACCAGCTATGTGGCAGGCTTCTGTAAACTCTGGGGCGATTTAAAGCAAGAAAAAATGTCTGCAAGATGTGCTTTGCTGAAGCGTGCAGCAGGAGTGCTCAGTGTGCAGCAGTGCCATTCATGGTAGTCAGACACACTCTTTGAAATCATATGTTCCCAGCAGATTAGCGAGAGTTCTAATCTCAAAAGACAAATCTGCCCCACTATTGAATTCATGGTGAGCTGCATTCCTCACGCATGAGTACACGAAAACCTTGCAGTCTCGGCTGCACTGCTAAGGACTTCACAGGGGAATGTGTGTGTCCTCCTCACATAGACATTGTGCCAAACCAGAGCTTTCATTTTTTCTTAATTCAGAAGAAATTTATAAAGGTTTTGGTCCTGTACAAGCATGCTTGTCCAGCAAGAGTAGACAAGAACCAGAAATTTTGAGGGGTGGAAAGTAGCAACAGCAGATAATCACTGTTGAGATAAAAATTCCCAACGCTCAACTTGCAGGAGAATAATCTGGGAGTGCTGATAAACAGTCGTTGTTCTGTCTCAATGCCTGGCGAGACAAACCCACTGTTTACTGTAAAACATTTTGCTCTTGTTTGATTCTAAGTAAATTCAAGGTCACTTGGTAGAAGTACAACACTGCAGGGAGATATGAACACTGATGGAATCAGTGAGTGTTTGAAAAGGTAAAATTCCTATCCTTGTTGCAGTAATTATGGATGCCATATTTTTTTGTGGTGTTTTTCCCTCTCCATCTCTCTCTTTTTTTGGTGTATATATAGCCAGTGATATTAATGGCACTCTCGTGTCAGACTTATTTTTCTAAATGAATACTAAGAATGTTTAATAGTTCACATAATCCATCTCTAGAAAGGATATTTAGCTAATCTTTCTCATTTAATATACACACAAAAAACTAGGCAGGTTTTCACCCATAAACCTCTGTGGCATAAAATGAACAACAGCGACTCTGCCAGCAGTTCATTTTATAAATATTCTGCTCAAACATCTTAGACACGTTCTTTTTCTGGAACTTTAATATTCTGGAGGTAAGAAGTTTACACCTTGGACTTACACCTTGGAGACAGTTGTCAGTTTGTAAACTCAAGTGATGACGACTGCAGAAGCCAAAATATTCCTTGTCATAATACATCGGGTCAACTCATAAGATGATTCTGTTTGTTTGCATTTCAATGAGTTGCTACTTGAGTGATTTACACCAGCTGTTTCAAAAAGCAGGATACAAGCGATGTCCCATGTAACGATGAACTGATGCTGGTTAAAACATGGTCTTGGTGATACAAGCTTATCTGCTCGTTTCTTTCACTTTTGTTTTGATGGAAAGATGTTCAGTTAATTTTATTTTTTTTCCTTTGGTTTCTTTATGATTCTTCTCTTGCTGGTTTGGCCCAGAGCAAAGAACACAGTTTTATAGAGTACATAGAAAGAGCTATTTCTGTGGTATTACTGCCCTGCTAGCCCTCATTATCATTACATCTCTTGAGAAATAAATGGTTCTAATAATTCTGGGCTTTTCCCATCCATACTGCTTCTCCAGAAGATAATTGCTGTCTATTTCAAACTCTTTCCCTGGCAGAGTAAGGAACGATGATGTCCTGTCTCCTCTCTTGCCTCTCTCCTCACCACGCATCAAATTCTTTACAAAAAATATAATATAGCTGCAGTTTTCCCTGGCAATAACAACTGAAAAAAGTCGTGTTTTCCTTTTTTATATACGTTTACTGTTTTGTGATTAGAAACAACAAAGAGAAAAGGTTCAGAAGCAAAAGTATAGAATTAATTACACATAAATCTATCTGTCCAATAGCAATGGTATCAAGGAGCATGTCTCAGCAGCTGCTTGCTGCCAGGCAGTTCAGAAAGAGCAGGAGAACACCTACACACTTGGGTTCTCACAGTCTTTGACCTCAGACTACAGACTATCAAGTATTTTATAGCACTTATTATACCTCTAGTTATATTTCCATAAAATATAAAAATATTTTCTTTGGGAAGACCAAAGCCCTATAAACACTCTTGGGAGAGCAACGTACAGCAAACAATAACACATAAAGTCTGATCCTTCATTTGTTCCATCCTGATCCTCAGCAAGCCCTACAGTGCTGTGACAGAAAGGAGCACTCACGTCGCACATGGAGGAAACAGCTGGTCTCTGGATTTCCAGAGGGTAAACACACATGTCTTGAATTATTGCTCTGGAACACATGGATGTGGAAAAAGAGCCTGGACTTGTCCCCAAGCATGGAATCTACTATGACCTCTTGGTATCAAGAGTCTAAACTCGTAGCCAGAACATTTGATGTTTCCCATCGCTGTGGTTGGGGAAGATGTACTCTTTGGTCTTTAATGAACCCCATAAAAAGTCATTTGAGTCCTAGATATTTATTTTGTCTTGTTAAAAAATAAGCAAGCAATATACACACAAATGAAATGGCCATTTAAATGGGATGGAAGTTAAAACCGGCAGTACATCTGCATCATCTGAAAAACAGGGAAATTCAGATCAGAGTGTAAATGTTATGACTTAGACTCTTCTTTCAGATAAATAATGCATTTAGCAGCTGTGTTCATTTCTGTACTAGTCCACATGGATTGCAAGTTTAGGGTGCCGAATTATTTGATTAACACACAGATGGTAAACATGAATAAGAGTAAGCAATAGAATCTCACTGTAAGTGTAAAACACAATTAAAAATCCTAGTAAAGCTATATGCAGATTCAGAACTGATGTATTATTACATCTGTCCAATGAAGGGCATGCGAATCCAGGCATCGGAAATAAAATAAAACAAGTGGAGCCTCAGAGTTACAAATTTGTATGTTATGACATGTGCAAAGGATGTATATTATATTTCAGCATGTGTAATACCTTAGCACTGTCTCCACTGTATTGCTGCTGCCAAGTTTGTTCTGAGCCAAAATATCTATAGATAGAAACAGAAATACTGTATACATAGACAACGAGATTGTTATCTGGAAAATGAAGCAAAAAGCTTCAAAAAAGCCAAATCAAATATATTGTACTTTTTGAACAGAATTATTCAGTACCTTGATAAAATAAAAGAACACTGGATAGATAAAGATATGACCCAGTAAGGAAACCTTATTCTTAACACCAGTAATGTATAGAGCTTCCTAAAGGCAAATCTGAGATGATAGTACACACCTTTTCAAAAACACTTCAGGAGTTTTTGAAAATTGTGTCCTGGATGGTCAGAATTTACCCAATTTATCCCTCCTCTTACAGATGAAGAAAAAAGATCCATCAGTTTGAAGATTTGTATCCGAACACAAGGATTTATATTCTGGCCATCCAATAAACTTGGCCCATCTGGTTCATCCCATTTGCAGAACCTCCAGTTTTCTGGACTCTGATGTGCTCTTTCTGATAGACATGGAAGGTAAGGTCCAGAGGTTTCTTGTCCTACAATTTAAGGTAGTTACTACATTTTTTGGTGATTTAATGTGTTGCTCTTGGGCTCTCAGCTGAGTTATATTCATACCACAAAGTTGTGTTGAAATCATTCGATTGTTTTTAAGTTGGGTACCCAGCATGACTAGTGTTGTTAATCTTTCACTATAGTGTATGACTGCTTGTTTCTTTGCTTCTGCTCTCCATTTTTTTTTACAAGTCATAGTTTTCTCATGTCCAAAGGATCACATAGGCAATTTTGAAAAGGAAAATGTGAAGCTTAGCAAAGCTTTGTTCCAGAGGAACATCTTTAAACTACACTTCTGGGTCCTTGGTCCCTGCTACTGTGGTTTAAAAGAATGCCTGCAACATTGGAAAGCAGATTCTCAGCTGCCTTTTAAGAATACAGCCTATGTTTCCCAGGCCTTTACAGAATGCTGAAAATAGTCTTTTTTGACAGCTACAGTTACTACAATATTTATCATTCATTTTAAGTACAGATGAATGAATGATTTACTGGTCATCCCCTTACAGCACTAAAAATGGAAAATACAGAACAAGGAAAAAGGCTGATTCAGGGCTAACTACTAAATGGAATTACCCTTAGGAAAGGGTAACTGTCTTCTCTTGTGAGATTCAGCAGCGGGGATGTTGCTGGTTTGAACTGCTTCGCAACCACGCAGCAGCATGAAGGTGTTAGCTTTCAGTTTCTTTTAGAAAATAAATTGTGGTTGCCACACTTCTGATAGAGTGTTCCCTCAGCTATGGGTAATTCCTTGTGACAACTATAGCCTTCTTCTATCTTTTGGGAAAGGGGAGGTGATGCTGGAATGCTAAGTCAAGTACTTGCTTGAAATTTAAGAACACCTTACAATAAAACGAACAGCCATGGTTAGAAAAAAATCAGTGGTATTTAGTTCTTGGCTACTTGGGGTAATATAATTCCATATCCATTCCTAGTGGCATATGCTAACTTGTCTTCTTGTTTTAAGCTGTTTTCATTAGATGAAATAGAGTGTGTCAGACCTTAAAGCTTCTAGATAATAGGACATGGCAGTTTGTCATTTAGGACAGAAATAACTACTGCTTCACAGTCAGAATTCATTACTGTCAGAGTAGATCCTGGTTTTAGTTACCATGTACACAGCTGACAACATGCTATATCCTCTGCACTTAAGATTTGCATGCATTTGCTAAATACACTGCAGGTAAGGACTTCATGCTCACAGTCCTATGGGGATTACTACCTTGGGTGAAATACATGAAAACTCAGACATGAAATTTATGACTAAGGGCAGATTGTTACCAGTCTAAAGTCAGATGGCATGATTTCTAATTCCGTAGGGTCAGTGAGATGGCTCAGGTTGTTGTTCTGCCAGGTACTCAATGAACTTGGTTATCTTCAAATATACCTCTGCACTTTCATTGGATTTTGAGATTCTTGGTGATTTTCAGATAATGGAGATGACCTCAACTGACCTATGCAAATATGTTTCCAAATGTTTTGATTGTAAACGTATTAGCAGTGGAACTGAAAATTCCAAAACAACAATTCGAATTGCAGAAAGCATGTGTTAACTTATTTTTACCAACCAAACTTGTGAATACAATGTACAAGTCTAATACGCCTTGACATCCAGGCCCATAACAGGAGCCCACAGATATGTCAACAGTACATTATGAGGAACAAAACATGCTTGTTGAGATGGATGAGAAATTTTCTCATTAGTGTATTATATTGAAAGATAACTACTAACAGTCTTTTGCTCTGCATGAGCCGTCAGAAGCTCCCATAGCTCTGGGAACTGGAGTAATAATAATAATAATAATAATAATAATAATAGCAGAACACTAGCAGGTTTCACTTATTCATTGAGTCCTGGAAGGAGGTGACCTGCAGAGCAGCTTCCCTGCAATCTATTGACATAATGGAAAACAAAACTTGAGTAAGAGTAGTGAAGGGGGTGTCAGGCCTAGTAAGCAAAGGAGGATAATGGAATTCACAAGCTGACCAAACTCAAGATTAACTCCTACAGACAAAGACAAATTACTAAAGGTGGGAACAAAAGGCTGCCCATAGTTGTTCTTGACCAAAATCCACATAAGGCTTTAGTAACTGATGCTTCAGAGATTCTCAGATGTCTTGGGTGCTTAAGTTTTGTCCTGAAGAGTCAGGCATTTCAGTAATTGCAAATATAGTCTCCTAGGTAAAAACATGCTTTGCTCCTTGCTGTGATTCATAATAACCTCATTGATTCCACAAGCCACAGAGAAAGATGAGATGCCAGCCTCCCTCCATGGAGTGTGGAAGCCAACCCAAACCACCACTGTTCAGGGGAGGCTTCACAACATAGCTTTCCCCTTTAAATTGAGCTGTGTGTAATCTCAAACACAAGAAATGCAGGGAATGTTTGGCATTATAGCTTCTTTTGCAACAGTTATTTTTGTGTTTCTTCATCACCATATACATATATATACTTATATATATTTATATATTTATGTAATACTGACTGCATGTAAAATGCATGAGCTAAGGTGCTGGCAGTGAGTAGGGCCAAGCATTCTCTCTCAGATGCTCCTGCTCCTGGCTTTCTATTGAGTTTTACATTCTGCTGAGAAGGATTAATTAACACTTATTAATATTTCTTTGTTTCTCTCATCAGACTGAGATGAAGTTACAACCTTATTTGAAAACATGCAGCAGACTGAGCATCACTGATTTCTAAAACAGGCATAGCAAACCTTGGCAGAAGTTACCATCCCTCTTAAGCATTCCACTTATTTGGCAGAACAAGATGATGAAGAGATGTAAAACTTACCAGTTTGGTGAAAGTTCTTAAAAAAAAAAATTATACATCTAGTAACACTTCTTGCATGTATTTGTATATATTGTAAGGTACACAAGGGACAGATTTGCTTTTCCTCTCCATTTTACTGCATTTCTAACATTATGTAGGTCTGGATGAGTTCACAAAGCATTTAGATTTCTGATACTATCTTTTCAAAATGGTGTGCTCCTACAAAGATCTTTCTGAGTTCCTCATCATCCAAATTAAATTACAAGACATGATCTCATACTAATAAACTTATTTTTGCATTGTCAAAATCAATCCTTATTTCTGTTGCACATTCCTAGGCCTCCCAGAAGTCATTTTTTTCCTAG
The DNA here is from genome assembly GCF_039878825.1 of Excalfactoria chinensis. Classification (NCBI taxonomy): domain Eukaryota; kingdom Metazoa; phylum Chordata; class Aves; order Galliformes; family Phasianidae; genus Excalfactoria; species Excalfactoria chinensis. The sequence goes on from NC_092826.1 coordinate 132,584,246, forward strand.
TTACGTTTCCGCAGCTGAAGCAGTCCTTGCACTTTCCATACCTCTGTGCTCTTGATTTCTTTCAGGCCTCTACCTCTAAGGCACATTTATGGAACATCCTCCAAGGGCTCTTATTCTCTTCAGTCACTGAACATTGGCCTTTAGAAGGGCTTGACTCTTCCCATTGACTGTGCAGAGCAGCATCTGGATCCCTCAAATCATCTTCTGACACCATCCACATAAATGTGGGGCCTAAATGGGAAGCACACAAGCTTCAGAGTCTCCTCCTCCTTAATATTTGTAAGTTATTACTAACGTACCTGTATAATACAAAGGGATGTTTAAAAGTTAACCCTCATAACGTTAACGCATAAAGGTTTGCAGATATGTAAGAACAGAGAGCTCTGCTATTTACCATAAGAATTTTGTTAGTTAGCATTAAATTAGTTAGCATTAAAATGTATGTTAATTATATTGAACAATTCAGTCTGCGGAAAGCAGTCTCTATAGGGAGGGAGCTATGAATACCAATTGTATTTACCACCTTGAATAAAAGTCACATAATTTCTTCTATTTGCTTCAGACATGCAGCAAAGGTGGAAAAATCTGGGCATGGAGTGTTTACTACTGGAACAAAACACTCCGACAAGAAATTTTCTTGTAGAAGAGAGGTCAGTGTACTTTTTCATGGTTTATACTTGGCTGAAACAAGTAAGCAGAAGCCATTTCGTCCTGAGTAATGCACATATATCTCTGTGATTCTGGTGTCATTTTTTGCTTTGTAACTATGCAGAAGATTTAGTTATGTGGGAAGCTATGAGAAAAAGCAGCTGTCTGGCACACATGGTGGCTTATCTTAAAGTGGGAGAATCAAAGCGAAACTTGCACTGTTTGACACTCTGATGTATTAAGCCTGCTGTTATCCAGATGTAAAAAAGATATTTATAGATTAACTGGTGTTAAAGAAAATATTAACTATTTACAAACTTAGGACACATTCAGGGTGAGGGAAAAAAAACCTCAAAACTTCTGTAGCCTGTTTCTAAGGCATTATTTTATCCTTTGTTTAATGAAAGGACGTAAGTTTACCTTTTCCTCTTTTGTTATTTTCAATAGAAAGACAAAATATGCACATGCCCGGAGTACTAATGTTTACGTGAGGGCAAAACCCTCACACACTGACTCCTCAAAAGCAGGATTTGAAAGGCTCCATGCACTAATGTCATGTAACACTCCTTCAGCATTATCCAAAGTACAGATCAGCTTTTCATCCTCCTAGTTAGGGGGAAAACTATAGTAACTTGAATGCCACTGTATGGGAATTCTGGAGGGATGGAGAGTTTAAAATAGTCTCTTAATGCATAGCATTTTAATAAAACATCATCCTTTTTAGGCCCACACTAGAGGACGATGAACTTGCAGGACTTCCTTGAGTCAGAATTTCTAAAGACAAACGATCCTGTGTTTGAAGGGTCCATATTGTGAACACCTGATGTTTGATATATATTTTCAGCAGCATAATCACCAGGAGATAGGATTAAATACGGTAAGCTGAACGGAGCACATTCACATAGCATCCCCGCAGTCACCAGTTAAAAAAGCAGCAGCTCTGGAAGCAGGAATGGTCCCTGGGAGTATGTGGACTGCAGCCTGGTGGAGAAGCATTATGTTTCATTCACCTTGCCAGAGAGTTCTGAACTGAAAAGGTATTTGCCCAAGGGACTGCAAAGGTGCAGGTATCTCTTATTGCACTGTATGCATGCATTTTGATCATAACCACGTGAGGGCAGAAGAGAACAGACATCTGCAGACAGCAGCCTGATTTGAGAGAAGGCAGCAAGGTCTGATATTTTTGAAAGGAATTTTCTATATTTATCTATTCAAACACATACACATCTGGAATTATTTAAATATAAATACATAGATAGAACACATGTACACAGTGAACATATATTTAGAGGGAGCATTTGTAAATATGTATTTCTGGTAAGTATGAGGAAAATTAGTTTGGTTTTAATTTTGGATTGGCCTTAGTAAGGACCTGAGAGTAACAGAGACATAAAAAGACTTGAGCCACGTTTCCCTCTCATTAACAGAAGTTGGCAGTGCTTTCTTCAGACTTTGCTACAGTACAGGTAGGAGGCTGTGATTAAGTGAGACAAGGATCAAACTCTGAAGTTGGGAAAACCATACAATCTTAAGAGCTTCCATGATCAGGGGCACCCCCATATTATGAACTCTGTACGTCCTGTGCTGAGAGCAACTGGATGAAGCAAGTTACGGTCATATAAAGCATGAGTCAAAAAAAACGAACTTCATTATTACCAATCTACACATCTTCTCTGGATACATAACGCATGCCAGTGTTTAAAATCTCCCAGCCTCACTAAATCAAAGTGATCTCAGATATGCAATATATTTTTATGGGCAGCCTTGTAAAAATTATTTGTCGTGCTTGTATGTCTGGAACGTGTCGACAACACTGCAGGCACTGAACCAGCTGATAGTAATTACTGGGGAAAAGAAGGAAAGAAGAAAAGAAAAAGAATTAGGAGCAAAATTAACAGCTGAATTATATGAGGAAAATTAAAAGAAGCTCAACTGAGCAGAAGACTGAGAGATACTTCCCCAGAAATTCTATCCCAGTTTACCATCTTATTCCTTGTACAATGCCAAATAAATCTAATGTTTCTCTTTCTCGTTCTTATGAGGATTAATTAGTGAGTGGCTGCACAACAATTGGGAAAAAAATAACAGAAAATGCCAAGCATTGTGATGATGAGTTTGAAGCTCCTTGATCTAACGTGGGTGCACAAGTGGATGGATGACCTCTGCACTGCAAACTACACAGAAGCAATACTTTAGAGGTGGTTGGTTTCTGATTACCATCACATATTTAAAATAAGGAGTGTATTAATTGCAATTGAAGTTTAAACTATGTTATAATTAAAATTAAGATGTAAGTTATGCTGGTTAAGCACCTCCTACCTTCTATTGCTCTGTGGGATACTCAATTGCTCGTTACTGCAGGGCAGCTGCAACACAACCAGCAAGAATCCACCAGTGCTACAGATGCTGCGGTGCCTGTGAGTAACAACAGCTCAATCACCATGAATACTTAATTACACAACAGAAGGAGAGATAACATGGCCCAAATATCTACAACATGATGCTAAGCTGTGTTTTCTATAGTGCTTTTTTGCAAGAGAGAGTAACACGATACATTAGCGCTCACTGGGTCAAGAGTCTGAGCCTCCAGCCTGGATGACACATTGCAGTACAGCACCCAGTACCTCTCCTCACCCCCTGGTTTAAGCATGAGGAGGACCAACATTTCACACAGTCTAATAGTGACAGGATACACAGGAATGGCTTTAAACTAAAAGAGGGGAAACTTAAGATAGACATTCAGAAGAGATTTTTTTTTTACTCAGACAGAGGTGAGGCACTGGCACAGGCAGCCCAGAGAAGCTGCAGCTGTCCCCCCCCATCCCTGCAGGCATTTCACAGGCCAGGCCAGATGGAGCTCTGGGAAGCCTGGTCTGCTAGGGCAGCCCCGCTCACCGCATGGAATTGGGACTGTATGGTCTTTAAAGCCCCATCTAACCCAAGCTATTCTGGGATTCTGCAGCACAAAGCATGGTTTGTGCCAGTTTTGCTGGAGATGAGCAGCCTTGCCCAAGAGAAGAATTTCTTTCTCTCCCTCTTACTTTCTACAGTCATCTGCTGCTACCTTGAGGAACTGACATACGTACTTGTACATACTGGGAACTTGTGTCTCAACCCACAGCGATCACTTGTCTCTGAGCTCCTGACCTCACCTATAGAGGAGGGAATTGAGGACAAGACCAGAAACTGAACCTGCCAAAATCTAAACAGCTATTAAGGCACTGTATAGAAGTAAAGAAAAACAACAAGAGCTTTCGAGAAGCTTCTGTGATCAATCACCACACAGCCTCTGTCTAAACTGACCTTTCACAGACTCACTGAAGCTCTTAACTACTGGATTGAAATAAACATAACTACTTCATTATTAAGAAAAAAGAAAAAAAAAAAAAAAAAAAAAAAAAAAAAGCACAAAACAAACCATAATAAATACTAATTTTCAAACTTTAATTTGCCCTTAAGTAATAAAGTGATTACTTACACTCCGGCTTCATTAAAGCTTAATTTTGTGGTTCCAGCTGTCTACTCACCACCATCTCATCCATGGCTAAATAGATTTGCCTTGGTGGATCTAGGAACAAGAGCAATATGATAATGTCTGTTTTATCAGTAGCTGAAAAGGATCATCCAACTGAATATTTATTCTTAAATAGTCCACCCTCCTGGTGAGTGATGCTTGCTATTTCTACCAGTCAATAGGAACTACCTGTGGCAACATTAGCAAACAACACAGCTGCTCTTGCCTACAGGTGGACCATTGTTTTCTGGAAGTCAGTCAGAAGGATTGTAATGCGTAGCCTTAAAGAGACTGTTAAAAAATAAGAACACCACAAAATAAGGGTAATCTTGATATTGAAAAAGTACTTTAATTCACAAAGGAAACACGTAGAAACTCATTCCGTTGGTTAAGCAAAATCATGCCCATATGAAATTAGGAAGGTATTGGAAAACTTGGTGAAGAGTTGCATTAATTTCAGAGTTAATCAGTTGCAAAGTGCTGGGACAGACCACAGCTGGGGAGACCTAGACAGTGGCTGTGGGAGGCAGAAATGCTAAAGTGATGGGATGACTGAGCAGGCAAGAGGAGTTGATTTGTAAGTCTGATTTAACTTTTGTGCCTGGAGATGTATAACAAAGGGTAGGGAAGATCAATTTGTCTCTTAAATGAATTAAAATTTGTCCATAAAACAAAATATGCTTTGATTTAGAATATATTTCTCCATTTTTTTTGCCTCTGCTTTAAAAAATAGCCATGCTTCTGATGGTCATCAGTACAACCACATTCTTAATTAAAAATGCCAATTAGAATTTGTTAGCAGGTTATATGGACATATCGTGCACATCAAGGAAAGTGATACAAAACTAACCAGGATATAAGTGGTTTTCTGAAATTTGCTGGCAGCAGTCACACTTAACTTGTACAGGTGCTGCTTTGCTGCTACCATGGGATGTGGTTGTTGCTTCCCTTCTGATGGCACAAGATTAAAGTAAGCATACACTATCACTGATCAAAACATTAAGTTTGACAGCTCCTGTGAGGACACCCTGCCAGAACCTGTCAGTAACAGGGGACGATACTCTGGGGCACTAACAGGACAAACACAGAAAAAAAGGCTACAAGCAGGCTTGGTTCTAAAATCTAGGAAACTGGCTCTATGCAGAGTTAATGCAGTGATGCTTCAACACGATTTATCTGTCTGTTAAAGCTGGCATTGTTTCTGACATTATTATCTGGACTGATATTCAGATTAAGTTGTCTTCTGTCTTTCCAATGAATTATTTAACAGCTTTAGCTGCTTGCTCTCTTTCTCTTACTAAAAATGCTAGTATTCAAATACAATAGGTTTGTATAGCCTTTCTGCCTTTTATGTACCACCATTTTCTTCCTTAGTGAATTCGAATTTTAGGTGAAACTACTTTTTGTTTGAAATTGGTGAGGTTAAGTTAAATATTCTGTGAAACAGTTTCCATCCACAATGATCCTGAACACCTCATGCTCACACTCCTGCTATGTTTTATCTTGCTCGCGATAGGAATAAATACATATTATTTTGTGCATGTGCTTCTGGGTTTGTGTCCAGTTTAGGAGGTCAAAATGCTTCTCTAGTTTTCTGGCTTTCTATCTTCCATTGGACTATACTTGCAAAATCATCAAGTGGTGCACATCATGCATCCTGAGTCTTTGTAATATGATCAAACTAATCTTTCTCAGAAACCAGCCTGGGAATCCAAAGTTGGAAGCAGGGAGCAAAGACTCAGAGTAAAGCCAGTTCTTGAAGCATGCTTGCCCAGGCTCACAGAGTGATGTTCCCCTGCTGTTTGATCAGTTTAGGGATGACAGTAAAGATTACATAGGAATTTGTTCTGTTTTGGTGACAGTTAGATGAGCTCTGCAGGACAGATGTTGGAAGGAACTTGACTCTGTCCTCTTTCTGCTGCTCTTCTCTCTTTCCCACCTCTGCAAATCAAGGAGAGACTCCCAGTCCTGTAAGACCTGTAAGAGTCTTCTGTGAAGCAGATTAATTGGCAGTAGTTAAAAACTAGGTTAATTCCTGAGGCTACTGGAGCTGCTTCCAACTCACAGTTTGTAAAGGAGATCAAAAGCTGAACCTCTCATTTTGAAAAGATTAAGCTATTTGAGCTGTAGCTCATGCACTATTGCAGTGCGCAAGGCAGCCTGGTATTGGTAAAGCAGTATTTTTTGTAAAGATGTCATGTGAAGGATGACTGATTGAGTTGCAGCTATTCACTGGTAGGCTGTAAATTTGGGGATTTTGTAGCATTACTTTGTTTTACTTTGTGCTTGAACAAGCAGTTGTGTGTGATGGATTTTGACAGAATCAGGGAGGATATTCTGAAAGGCAAAAATTATTTACATTTCACAGCTGACTGAGTAGTGGTTTGTCTCTCAGTGCTGAACGTGGCACTGTGAATTCTGCCTCCAGCTCTTCTGTTCTGAGAATCAGAACATCAACGTGGCTTTTCAGCCCCACCGGGAGTTCTTGGCAGGGTTTTCCAAGGGAAATCCATGGGGAATCTGTGCCACCTCCCCAAGCTGTTGGTAGGAATGAAGGCAGTGTCATGCTCTACTCTGTGCTGTTCCACCATGCTCTGTAAGGGTATCAGGTGTGTGATTTTTGAAAACAGCCTGGCTATAATTGTCTTAATAAAAAAGTGAGGTGATATCTTTACTGCCATGTTAAAGATATGGTAAACCAGTATTTTCATATAAAGAGAATATATGAATTAAGTTGGAAAAAATCAATGTTCAGGATAGTGAAGTTATATTAAAGCGAGTGACGTTGTGGTTTCTGAAATTGCTGGGACCACTATGAAGTAGTCACCCCTGTTGCCATTAGTTTCATGGTGATGTAGTTATCTTGGCCTGGAAGATGCTACTTATTCTACTGTTCCATCTACTTAAGTATATATAACTGAAGTATATATAAGGCATATAATATATGACTTAAATGACTTTTTGGTTCTTTAGGAAGTCATTTCAAGGAGTCTACTGAGTAGACTGTAACTGCATGAATTTTATCAACAAAGAGTGATATAAAAATGAATTATAGGGTTTTGGTTGTTGTTGTTGTTTTTAATGGAGTGTCTTCTTTAGATCACATTACAGAAAGTTTGTTGACATTGCAAATTGAAAATCAGCCCTCTAAAAGCAACCACTGATAGCCCCCCTAAAGCTCCATTGGGGCTTCTCATTTTTCCCCACCCAATGATCCACTGCCACTAATCTGGCACTGTTACTTGCAGAGCAGAATCCAGTCAGTGAAATACAGTGAAAGAGCATTGATATAGTGAGAATGACTTGTACATAGCCTCTAAAAGCCCATTATAGCAACTTAATTGTTTTATCTATTTTTAAATACATAAGCACATCTACCTACAAAAGAAAAGCAATTGACATTCCTCCTGTGTATCCATTACTGTGTGCTGAGTCGCCTTTACTGATAGCAATCTGAGATCGTGTTGCTTGCACATGATTTAAATGAAAAGAAATGCCTGAATGAAGCCCTTGGAGTCAGTTCACACTGACCCTTCCCTGTGTGGTAAGGATATCATTTTGTGATTCAGACTTACGTGATGTGTGATTGAAGCCAGAAAACAGACAGCAGCTTGGCCACAGGTTTTCCAAAGCAGTCAGCAGCCTGAGCTTTTTGGGGCCCGAGTGCCTGTGCAACATCAAGTGGTTTGTGTGGGACCTGTTTTAACGGAGCTGGCATTTGTTTGCCTTCAGTGATGCAGAGGTTCTCAGAGTTCACAGACTGGTTGAGGCTGTGAGAAACCTTTGGAGCTCACCAGGTACAACCCTCAATTAGGAACACTCCTCAACATAGGATCTCATTTTAAATCTGAAATTGCCTTAAAGATGAAACTTGGGCTCCTGAGCGCTACAGTGATCATGAAAATTTTCAACCTCTGTTCTTCTGTGAGGAGGTGGAACAATAGCCCAGGTTAAGAATGCACCCCACTACGGGACAAGGCATGTGTGCCAGTCTCATGTGGGATGAACTGATTTGTGCTAAAGGCTGCTTTCAAATGACTACTGTAAGCAGCACTTAGTGCTGGGGCCAGGGATGCCCCTCATATGGCATTTCCTTGTTGTATCACCTCCCTGTGCTCTGCTGGCTGTTGGGATGTTGCAGCACTGCAGCTCCCAGGTGATGCTCTGACCTTTTAATGGCTCACAGCACTGTTAAGTGTTATCTTTCTCATTTGTTTCATTCTGTCAAACTCCCACAGAGGGAAACTGGAAGAAGCAAAACTTTTGAGACTTGAGTCTTATGCACTTGGTTTCTCCTTTTGAAAAGTAAATATTTGTGTAATAATCTACGGAACTCATAAAGCAGCTGTGAAATGATCTCAATGTAAGATCTTGTGAATGGATCCAGGATGTAAGAAAACAGCAGGCAGATCTTGTCTACTCTTCTTTGAGAATACTGCTAAACATCTGTCAATGAGAACCCCGCCAACAAGTCAAGTTAGAAAGGCAGCTGTAAGGTAATGGCTGTACCTGCTGTGCTCAGGAGCACAAAAGGCTTTTGTGGGACACAATGAGCAGAGCAGTGCTGGGCAGCTGTCCCTCTCCCTCCTGTGAGCAGCACATTCCTGATGCCAGCCCTTTGCTCCCATGTGCACCCAAATTCATATCTTCTTACTTTGCTGAGTCTTATCTTTTCCCCACCTCCACCCTGCCTTTAGAAGATTCCCAGTTCTCTCCTACCTCTCTGGGCTACTTACTACATATCAGCTGGGATTATTAGTGTATATATCTGTTGTATTTATATTTTGAAGAGTGGCTTCGTTTTTTATTTGCACTTACACTAATTCAATATGTCACCTGGAATCATTTAGACTTTTCTAGTCAGGCTCCCTTTGCACCACATTTATCAGACTACCCACTCCAGTTTTGTTTTCCTTTCCCCTTTCCCTGCCATCCCTGATTCACGCTGTGCTCCAGCTTTCCATTCAGCTGCCTCCTCTGTTTGTAAAACAGGCACATTGTTTCTTTCTTTCCTAAGAGTCATTGGTTAGTAGGAAATACGCATTCATTGGATCTGTTGGAAAGTAGACCCCAAATTCATGCTAGTGCACTCACCTCATTCCTTTTGACCTCCTGAGAACAGGATGTCATTCCTGTAGAGGCTCCACCTTCTCTCATTTCAACACCTCTAACTTTGTAAATTTCACTCATCCCCAAATTGTTTTCAGCCAAGCTGTCCTGCTTTGCTTCATGACTCTGCACCTCTTGCTCTCTCAGCTTCCCTCCAGACATAGCTTTGCAGTTACAACTGACAGTGTTTTTTGACTGTTCTAACTTCTCAGACATAACCTCCTCTAATTTGGATGGACCCTTCATTGCTACACTTCTTACTGCTCAGCTATAAAAGGGGAAGAATAGCACTGTATACATGTATGGTGTTAATGACTATATGTCATTATTAAGTCAAGTGTTACTTTGCCCTTATAAAAGAATATATACTTCCACTGTGTTAGAAGTCACTGTAATACACTCCATATTGCATTCTTGTACTTTATTGCCAGTGAACAGTGCATTATGCCTCTCTTTACATATAGGTGCATTCTGCAGTGTTTAAGTGCTTGACTGGTAGAATTGCCTGTACCATGCTAGCCCATATCCTGTTTGTGCAGAAGTAAAGCTCAGTGATGCATTCGCCAGTATTCAGAAAGTCACTGGAGAACAATATTTAACCACTCAGACTGGCTTTATTTCTACAGCTGGAACTCCTTGATATTGAAAAAATAATGTTTTTCTTCATTCAGCTTACAACTAATTTATGAAACGCTCAGTTGTGGTTCTTGCACTGACCTGAGGAATTCTCTACCAGCTACTGCAGCCAGGGGAAGAGAATTACACACTGGCGCCTGCTTCGATCTTCTATGCTAAATTCCAAATGCTTTACAAATCTAAACACCAAGATTTGCCATTTCAGATTCTGAGTGATACTGGGAATGATTCTCCCACTGTCCATTTGGTAGATTTTTAAGCATTTTTGGTTACTATTCATTGGAAATGTTTGAGTAAAGCAGAAACTGTGATGGTGAATATCTGAAGTGTTGGGTTTTTGCACAGCCTTACCAACTGTGCTATCACACCTGAAGAAATGACGTGTTGTTCCATGTGGGCACTCTACATACGCCTCACAGAGACAGCAAAATTCAATACAAATAACACTGAACATAAACAGCCAAGGTGTCTAAGTTAGCCAAATCTACCACAGGCAATTGGAATGTTGAAGCCAAATTTTTGGCAACTTGCTGGTTGGACGTAATGCTGAATCTATTGCTCCAGGCCAACAGAAAGGAAAAAAAAAAAAGGGGGTGTGGGGGAGAAGTATTAACAATACAGAATCCATTATAAATGTCAAAGAACTGGATTTTCTTGAGAAATATTGTAGTACAGTACTTGTGGCTTTCTTCTCTCCAAGGTGTCAAAATAGCATATGAAAATTGTGCTTTGCTTGAGTAATCTCTTATTCTTTAAGATGTTAAATAACACTAATAATGCATGGAAATGAAACACTGTAGATTATGTCTACATCTGCAAGTAGAACAGATCCGGAGAGCAGATAAATAGTGTAAAACCTTTGCTTTAAACATCTACACCATATGAGCACCTCCAGGTATTAGTTTGGACTGTCTGCAGCAGGGTCCTGTGCTGAACACTGGATCTGAAGCCCATGAGAACTGTGCTTGGAGCCACCTCAGTTTTCACTCAAAGGAAGCCCTTTACAATCTCAGGGACCTCCTTGTTATGTGAATAAAATCATGGGTAGGGGAAAAAAAACACCCTTCTGATCCATGATGAGACTTTAACATATATCTGATCCTATATTAAATCACAGAAATTCACTAGACTTTCTTGTAAAATAAATCATCATAGGCTATTCTTGATACATAGTTGACTATATTTTCTCTCAGTAGACAGTATTTTACCATCTAGTAGCTTGAACAGAAACTCATACCTTCGTAAAGTTAAATTGCTCTTTTTAGAAGATGTGAAATGTACAGCTTTTGTTTTATCTCATCCCACTCTTCAGGGTAAGATCTAAATGTTGTTTCAATGTTTATACAGCAAGATTGCTTTCTGAAGAGTTTCCCAAGGAACAGCTGTGAAAAACGTTAGTGTGACTTCTGCAAAGTTTGTGGAGTCTGTAGAGTTCCATCAGCAGTAATCTTTGCACTGTGTGTCTTCCAAGCCCTGGAGAATGCAAGTTTGCATACATATTTGAACTATGTTAGCACATTACTAGGTCTTGACAACAAAAGGCACAGACTTGCTGGTCCATACTGCTAACTGGGACTGCAAAGGATAATTGCACATGTTCCTCTGTGTTATTAACTGCTGTAGATGTCTTAATACAAACATAACTGATGACCTCTTCTATTTAATGATCGCTAATAAGCTGTTACGGGATACCAAGCCCTCTGTGCAAATGCAAATTCTTCAAAATGAGAAAGTGAAATGAAAATGCTTCCCAGCTGTGCCAGGGGAGCATCCTAAGGTGTGCAACATCCATATTTTTTTTAAGGCATCTCCTTTTCTGGCTCTTCTGTGTTCCTTTAGCCACTTCTTCCCTAATCCAGCACACACTTTCCCCTTCAGCCCTCATGCCATTGCAGAGATGTTCTTCCATTGCTGCAACCATCACTTTGGGGTATGCCAACCCCAACACAGTCTGTTCTGCACAGGTCAGCCATGGTCCAGCCACAAAGCTGGATGTGTGCTGACTCAAGAAGAGGAGCATGTGGTGAGAGCTTGGACTCTAAGGGAGCTCCTTCAGCTGCTATGCAATGTACCACAAGAAATATCTATTGAGGAACAGCCTATAATTACTGTCTGCAATGCTCATGCCCACTGGATGTTATATTTTCCAGCCAGAGATTCTTTTGCAAGGAAGGAATGCAGTGCAGAAGAAGGGAGAACATAGCCTTTATGCTTGCACCAGCAGTGATAAACACTTCTCTCTTCTGAGATGGGTTGGGGAGTGGGCTGCTGAAAGATCTGGTAGCTGACCTCAGTCTTCTTTTGGTTTTCCTATAGCTTTCACAGCGTTTGTTCTGCAGGGCATGATGTTTTGGTGAACAGCACCTCCTTCACACACGGGTTCTTCCCTTTCCCTCTTAACTCATTTGAGAAAGGAGACCAGAAAAATGCAGGAAAACAAAAGAATGCAATTAGCACACAGGTTTAGTGGGAAAAGTAAATATACTTCTAGACTCTATTTAATATGTTACTTATTTCTCTTTTTAAAGTGTTTTGCTAATTTCCATAGAGATGACATAAAATGACCAAAACATAAGCTAGTTTGAAAAGCTATTAAAGCACGTGTGCTCCTCAGGGTACAGAAAGTTCCCAGTGCTCACTGCTTCAGAGGGAAAAGGCTGCCCTCTATTTCTGTCATGTTGCAGTCCTGACTCACTGGAAGTTTCTTGGAAAGCAGGAGTGCATTTCCAGCTCTGTTTGTTCATACCAGCATTCATTATGCAACTTCTGGCAATGCAGTTTATAATACATTCCTTTACTATTTTTCTCTTTGCGCTGTTTTTCTGTATTATCATCAGCTGTTTTACTTTTTCCTCATCCTTCAAAATCTGGACACATGTTTCTTTTTCTTTCTTAAAGGAAAACTAATTTACTTATTTAGGTTCTCTTCATGGGAAGTATGACTTTTATTACTGAAGTGATGTCTCTTTACATCTTCACTGTTACACCTTAAAATCATTATTTGCATTTAAATATTTTTTTCTATTAAATTCCTTAATTTGTGTTTCAGATCTAAAACTAGATTCTACTTTAATCCCATTTTAAGACTTCTGCACCTTCAGTCAAACCAAATTATAATGACTGAAGTATATTTTTAAACCCAGATGTTAGCTAAATTTTAACTTCTTTTCTCTTTGTTTTCTCCTGCCATTCAGTTGAGCACATGCCCTGCAGTTGGCTTGTGGCATCTGCAATACCAGAGTTATCTTATCTGATTGGCTGTTTGTTTTTAATACTCCTGAACTTCCCGTGGTTGGTCACTTTGGTGAAGGACTGAGTAACCAGTGCCTCAGCTCTGGGTTTGGGGCAGATTCGCTGAATCAAATGCCCATCACAAACTCTCTGTGAGAAGTGTCAGGCTAATTTACAATCAATTGCTACAGACAGTAGAAACAGCTGCTTCCCATCCTCTCTCCTTTTCATTCACTGTTCAAGACAATTTTGGCTAAAGTGGAAGAAATCATAGGATGCCCATTAACATACACTGCTTTATTTAGCACATGCATTTTACTCCTCTTTCATTTGTTTCTAAACTAATTTTCATCTGCTGAGCCAAGAACAAACAACAGTAAGTATGAAATCTGACAAGACAGTAAAGACAGGCAATTGATTGAAGGAGACAAGAGAAGGAATTTGCTTCAGTGAGGTTTTCAGCTCGTCACTGACATCAGACAAACCCTCCAAGAGTCTCAGTGCACCACTTGGAAGAAAAATATTTTAAAACTGTATTTAAAATAAATAAATAAATAAATAAATAAAATAAAATAAAAAATTTAAAAAAGTAATTAATTCCCCTGTGTATCTGAAACAGTGGCAGTGTTTGACTCAGGTGCCTACATACAGGTGTGTAGTGACGTCTGGGATACCCCGGATTTGCCTGGCTCCAGAAGGACATGGGTAACCACACAGGTCTTTCTAGCCCCATAGTGGGGTGTTCTGGAACATCTCATATCCTATCACAAAGTGACAGTTTGGCAGCTGAATTTAGTGCTGAGATTCACTGTAAGTATCAAGGGATGGAGAGTGAACACCTGGTGAGAATGCAGTGTGAATGTAATGCTCAGATACCGCTGATATATGTGATTTTTAATGTATATTTTAATTTTATTTATTTATTTATTTTTAAGATGAGGTTGATGCATAATGTTGTGGTGACTTTGACAGCTTGATGGACCATGTGCCACTTGAATCCTGGATTTTTCCTTACTCTGTCTACCCCGTGTGTCCAGCCAGCAGCTGATGCTAGAATCATCTATTTGGTGTTTGCCTGATGTTAGGATATTCAGTGTGATGCTGATGCTGCTCAAGAGCAGTTGAATGGAGCCCGGGGCAGCCTGAGCCGGTGGGTGGTGGCTCTGCCCACGGCATGGGGGTTGGAGCTTAATGATTTTCAAGACCTATTCCAACCAAATCTATTTGATGTCTGACAAACCCACTCATTGTGTTGAGCTGAAGGTGTCCTGTGGGTCATAAAGCCTGGTGTCTCTACGTGCTCCTCTTCATACAGTTGCTCCAATGTCCCCCTCACCTTTTCTGAACTAGCACCGTGTCCTAGAAAAATCTTCTCTCAACCACAAGCATCCAAGTTTTAAGTATTGTTGTTTTTTTTTTTTCTGCAAGGCTAAGACATGTTTTTGAAAGAAGTTCCAGTGCCTTCATCATGAACCAAATCTTTCCTCCCTTCCTGATGGGAAGGTGAATATGCTTATTCTTCCACATGTATTTTATACACGGAAAAATAAAAAAATAATAATTAAAAAAAAAAGTAAAAAAAAAAAAAAAAGTAAAAAAATATTACTAATTACTCAATGACTTCACCTGGAAAGAAATCTCTGCCAAAATAATGCACTTGAATCTATATTTTAAACAGAACGTGATCCTTTCCCAAAGAGTATGTCAATACTGCCCTGTGACATTTAGAATTGTTAACATTCTTTCCAGAGAAATCTAAATCTATAAATGATTTCTTGTAATAACGAACAGAAATAGCTACATTTCCTTTGAAGTTAACATGGAGCTCCCCAAACTGCAGTGAATCCCCTCACCAAAGTATGTGACTAACAAATGTCCACATTTTCAGCTGAAGTCCAACACATGCCTATGTTATGTTAGCTGGTTTCTAGACCACACATTTTTATCATTCATCAAAGTTTAGTGTCTAGGTTTATTTTAGTCTCTCATATAAATAAGACGAAAGCTCTAGATCATCAGTTCTTTCTGCTTTTATTTACTGGAAAATATTTCATACCACTTTCAGAGATTAAGATTTGGTGACACTTTATTTTAGCTGTCTTTTTATTTTAATTTATGGGGTGTTCACATTAATAGCGGAGATCATAACAGATACCTTTGGTATGAAGTGGGCGAGTGCTGGTGGGGAGACATAGAATCATAGAATATTCTGATTTGTAAGAGGTGCATAAGGATCATAGAGTCCAACCCCAGGAGTTGAATGTCCAGAGTGTTGACCAGATACTTCTTGAACACTGTCGTGTTAGTGCCATGACCACTGCCCTGGGGAGCCTGTGCCAGTGCCCAAAATTAAGCTAGTCCCAGATCCTAAAGCAGTACCAGAGGAAACAGAATGGTCATGGTTACATATGCATAATAATGTAAGATAAGTAAGAAATAAATATTGAAACTAGGAGCCAAGTGTTATTGGAGTAAAGCAATTTTAGAGCTGATTGGTTAATAGAGGTTAATAGAGCACCCCAAACCTGAAAATAAGAAATTTCAAACCAAATTGCCTAAAAGGATAAAACATCAGAAAAACGTGCCCAGCTCAGAACCAACTATAGTAATTTCCATTACTTTCCTTTTCAAAGTTTTATATGGATTTTGGAGGCTCATAATCTGAAGATGTTCATCATTTTGATGATCAGACCAGTAAAAGAAAAGCTGTTGTAACAAAACTTACCAAATCTGAAATTAGAGGGATTTTGATGTCAAAGTGTAAATAAAATATTGATAGGATGCTGATGCTTAAGCTATCTTGAGAAATATAGGTCAGTGCTGGATGACTTGTGATTTGCTTTACTCTCCACGGCCTTCATGGAGGCTATCAATGCACCTCTATTTAAGTCTGTGCAGTAAATGAGTGGCAGGAAGACTGAATGCAGCATAGTTTGATGTTCAGAACTGTTGTACACTCTTATTTTTTTAAGGATGTTGTGGGAAATAGATGTTCAGTTTGCAAGGAGTTTCAATGATGTGTAGTGTCTTAGCTGTGAGCTGAGTGCTTTACAATCTCCTGTTGGGCTGAGTTAATGTCCTATCAACAGGAACAGCTCAACAGGTAGGAGGGTAAAAAAGGAAGGAAAATGTTCTTATTCAAAGGAGAAAGACAAGGGGAGGAAGCCTACCCGGAGATTAAAAACTCCGAGAGTTCTGAATCTCTGAACTAAAAGGAGAAGGAGAAAAAAACCTGGTTAAAAATATCACAGGAATCCTTGTCTAAGCAAGTTAATGTCTATTACATAACTGTGAATCCTGGCAATAACTAGTGCTTGAGCACAGCGTACTCCTACAGCACCGCAATCTGTCAGAGTTTAAACTGTGTCCTGTTTCCATTTATGTCCAGGTGTGGTATTACTATCCCTGATACCAGAAACCAAGGTGAAATAAATTTATACTGCAAGTACTGGGACTTCCATGGTTGAGCAGCAGTTCACAGGAATAGAAGGAGTTTCTCCAGAAGTAGTAGTGTATCTCTCTACTTTAAAACAAATTCCAACCTTGGTGCATTTTTCAGAATGTGATGATCCAGAAGAGACTGATATAACATCTTTTCTGGAATGGTGAATGTTGTGGTTGGTGAGTGGTTTGTTGGGGGGTGATTGGAGTCACCTGGGATGTCCCTGAGCAATGAAGATCCTGAATGCCAATGAATACATTATAACACCCTGCTCTGAACTGAGTACTTTTACTGGCTTAGCAGGGAAAGAAAAGAAAAAAGAAAAAAAGTCATTTTTCAATGCTGTTGTTGGCTTCTGGAAGAAGTTTTTTAGTGCAAGAGAGTGAAGGGTTGTCATGGTTTTGCAATTTTGTAATTTTGCTATCAGTATTCCACATCATAACATCATGTTAAGCATAGATAATTTTGACGAATCTGCTGCTCACAGAAAGAAGAACTGAATGTCCCATTCCAATTATATTGTATTATATTGTGTTATTCTGTATTCTGATATAGTATTTAGTAAATAAGTGTGCCTCCTTAGATCGTTGCCGCTGTATTTATTTCCTTTTCCCTGTTTTTCTTTTCCTTCTGGGCCAGCGGCCTGTGGGCCGACTGCCCCCCTGTCATGGGTACAGGTAGATTTTAGGGTAACCTAGCACAAGGGTACCTGTGGAAGCCCCAGAAACCTTTCTATACCCTCCCCACTCTCAGGGAGATCAGGACACATCTGTTTTGCCAACAGTATTCTCCTGAGGTTTCCACAGGTTATCCCTGTGCCATTCATTTTATCTAAAGCTTATTTCAGTCTTCAGTATCCTCAAATCTTCAGTGAAAAGAGCTATACAATAAGTCAGATGAGCAGATACAACAGTTTCTTGCATAAACATTTATGAGTCTTTAAAGATGGACAAGGGATAAGCAGGACAACCAGCACTTTGCAGTCTTCCTTGAGACCTCATCCTCACCAGGGAAATGACAGATACTGATCAAACATAGCCCAGTAAAATGTAATACAGTGAGTTTGCTGTGGATTAAAATTTAATCCTTTAAATAGAAACTTTAAGTTACAAGGAGTTTTTAGTTTTCATTGGGTAGCTTTTCCTCTTATCCATAAGTTAATCAAGTCCAGTCCAAGGTGGTCAGAAGAGGCACTGCTGCTCATGCATACAAACAGCAAAACCAGAACAACAGAAAAAAGTCCCTCTCATATCTGGGCAGCTGATTAAGTGCTCTCTCTTAGAGCTGTAACGCACACTTGAAGATCTGCCCAGTGGTGTAGGACCCACAACAAACGCTGATTATTATTGACATAATAAAAAATTTAGCCAGACATGAACCAACCAGCTGACAGCTGCACCAACAATTTGTTGGTAGCCTTGGAGAGGTCGCGGATCTAGACAAAGTTTAGTAACTACCCCTTCTCTTGATAAGTCACACAGTCAAGGGAAGATATAGATTGTAATTTGCAGTTGTCATAGATAGAGCAGTAGGATCTCAGAGTCAAAAGGGATGCTTAAAGGCTCAGTGAGACAGTATAGCTAGGTCGTATTTATGCATTAGAGAAGCTGACAACTGAAGGGGACTAAGTATGGAACTCATGGTCAAAACATCCTTTAGCAAAACTGATTTTGCTGGGGATAAGAATCAAGAATTCTATGGCATATTCAGCTCTGCAGTTCCTAAGTACTGCTGTCTGGCTTGGATGGACACCTAAATTGCTTTGCCTTAAATAAATACTAAATATGACAAAGGAAGAGATTTAGAGCCATCATCAGCTAAATCAGCCTATAGAAATTGATGGAGGGCTTCAAGATGAAATTACTCTTTCCTTGTACACAGGTGCTCAAGATTTTTTTCAGTTGCCTTTGTCTATTTTTCTGTTATGTTTACTTTCTGCTGACCAAAGTATGGGCTTCCCATACCCTTGTCCTGAATCAGTTCCACAAGAACTGTGTTTTTTTTCTCCTGAATGATGGACTCAGACTCCAATAAATTCTATTTGCTGACACTCTCAGCAGGAGTACCGGAGTCCAGAATACAAGGCACATTTTCAGAACAACTTGTAAATGTTCTGCTTGGGGCCGATATCGGTGTGTTCATTTTGTGTAAACGGATAGTTATCTTATGCCAGGTTACCTTTCTTTGTCTCATGGCCTAGAAAGTTTCAAATGTTAGCTCCATTTACAGCGTTACCACAGAATGCAATTCACCACTGTACTATTTTCAGAAATACATTTATGTTTTCAGCTTGGTGAGAATCATGAAGTAATTTTCAGTCTTCTGTTTAACTACCTGGAAAATAATTGTGTGTCATGCAACCAAATGGAGTGGTTACTTGGCTGACACAGCAAGGTTTGCTCATATGGTAGATAACTACCTTGAAAGATTAACTGCAGGGTTCTAGTAATTCAGGATAACAGTGAAAGTTGATTGAAAGACAGCACTGGTAGCAACTAGAGGGCTATGGCTTTTCTCAGCCTTCAAAGTCACTACGCAGAAAGCTGCAGAGGTGAGGTTTGTGAAAGTTTCAAATGTACTCTGTGGTGCAGACATAACAAACAAGTTGTATTTTTATCATAAAAAAACAAAGCTGTCTAAGTGACCCCTGGAGGTATGAAGTACTGGATTAATGCAGAGATAGATGAAAGGAAAACATGAAAATATTTGCTGTCAATGGATTGGGACAAACCAACTGCTTTAAAAACAAACTGTGGATGGAGATTTCTTGATATTTCAGTTCTCTTCAGTTCTCTATACTGGGGAATACACCCCAGATGTATTGGAAGAAACAGCTTCTGATGTTTATATTACCAGGCACATGCATTTTTTTACAATCCTGTGTTCCAAGATACAGTATGAGTGTTGTACATATTAATCTCTTATTTAGAGACTGAATTTTTTTCATCCTTCTCAGTGTTTCCACTTTGATTCTCGGATACGTGACAAAAAATTTTAAAAATCAAAACTATTAGGTCCAAATAGACACGATGAAGTAGAAGGAACTTCATTCATCTTAAGAACAAGTGCCTCTGGCTGCTTGACAGAGTAACCCCAATCAACAGAATGTGTTGCAGTTTGTAATGTGCTTTAGGATCCTTATAAATCTGAATAATGGCAAACCGCCATTAAACACGGTCGTGACAAAGGTAACAGGTTCATAACATGTTATGGAATGGATATCCTTGTTCCCTTAATTAGAAGGGGCTTAAATAATAAAGACTGCATGTGGTTTTGAGGAGGAGGGGAACTCTGTTTTTTCTGCACCAGAGTCAAAGATCTGACCATTTCTGACTTTCAGAATATTGGCAGGTGTGTAGTAAGCAAGCCTTTTGCTTCTCTGCACGACCTGAGTAATGCTGAGCATTCCATGAACAAACTCTTAGGTGTACAAACCCAATAAAGCACTTGTCCAGTAGAAGCTGTAATGCCTGTAGTGCCCGGTGAGAGTATACCACTAGAACTTTTGTCACCTGACTCACTAAGAGCAGCATTATTGAAGAAGTTGAATCTGCTGGCTGGGTCTTGCTAGTCATCTTGACAGAGGAGAGAGGCTGTAGAACTTTGAGAAAGAATGAAAACAGCAGTGACTGCTGGATTTGTTTGTACGATGTTGTTAGTGAACATCTGTTGCTGCAATAAAAAGCACTTAATGGGAGAAAATATGTTTTTAACATCTATTTTATCCTTTATTGCTATTTTTATGTGGGAAACCCCTTGAACACCGCTGGCTAACATTAATGAGTTAAAATAAAAACATGCCAGTCCCAATTTGTTCTTATCCCACGTATATTTTTATTTTCTGTTGAGAAAATGGTCTAATTCTCTCTGAGAGCTGCAGATGTGGTCACTTCATACAGCTGACAGAGTCCATTATACAATATGAAGAATCACTGCACTACTACATGACTATGATGAACTTCCCCAGCACTGAAGCATGTTCTAGTTGGCAGCTATCATATCTTTTATTATGTGGGTTTAACTGTATCAGTTTTCTCTTTTACCTGCCTCCCTTTGCCACTTCTCCCTATACCATCCTCTTCTGCTTGGCCTGGACCTTCAGTGGCTGTTCATCCCATTAATGATGTTCATCCTGGTACTTAAAGCCAACTTGTTGTCCCTCTTCACATTGCTTCTCAACCCCCAGTCTCTCTCAGGGCTGAAGTTGTGCTTCCCAGCAGAGCTGATGCTCCTAAGCCAATGAGTTCTCAGCAGGTTTTTATCCTGCAGTGCCCATTCCTAACCTTGGCTATTTCTGTTTGGGAGACGGTGTGCACTTCACTACTAGGCACATCAGTGTCATAGTTCCCCATGACTAGCTAGGAAGAAACCTCAAATATAGTGATATTTTGGTTCAAACCATCCTAGGAGAAAAGAAATGCTGCAAAGACAAGATGCGACAGTACAGCAATTTGTGTTATTTATAAATTGCACAGCTTTTATTTCGGAGTGGACATGCCACCACTAGCTTGATCTGACAAATATTAGTGAACACTCTTTGTACTGCCTGCAGTGTGGAAGTGTTAGCAACCTTTGACTCCATTTCTCATAATGCTTGTAATTTCCGTGTAATCTGTTTTCTGTTATTTAATAAGTTCCTGCAAACTCATGAGCTCAGTTCTTGTTCAGCTTTCAAACAGATGTTATCTTCTTTAAAAATGATCACATCCCAAATGCAGTAATTTTAAGTGCACATTCACTGTGCGGTCCAACACTTCTTGGGTTTGAAATCACATTTTATTACAAGCCAGAACAGCCATATCTTGAAACAGAATGTAGATGTTCTTTGGAGCAGGGACTGAATACCAGATAGCATTGGTCTGGGATGAACTCTGAGGACAAAAAGTCATTTTCTTCTTCTTTCTTTCCTCTTTATCATTTGTGTAAATTCACATTCGATTTTCCATACAACAAGGCACTTCTTCCACAGGACAGGTCATATTCCAGTCTATCTTTCAATCTCAAGATTTATGACTATATGTTGTAAGAGTTGGGTTCAAATGTGCTGTCAGAGGAGAATTCCTTGCTTCCCATCTCCCTCTATGGACATGCCTTCCCTACCACTGAGTGCTGAACAAACCTGGACAGGTCAAGGCCTTCAGAACAAGGATTCCCAGTATCCAAAGCCTCAGGAGGGATTTTGGATCTTTTCAGAACTTTATGATCAGTTAAGCATGTAATTTCTTAGTGCTGTTGAGACATACTTTTCTGGGCATGACCAAAACATGAATGGGTCATACTGCTTAGTTCTGGCCTTGCAGCTTTTGAAAAGGAGGAATTTAGTTCCAAAAGTTTACTTAGTTTGAACTAGGAGGCTTATGAAAGATGCTGCCTCTTAGGGGATGTGGCATCTGAACTGGTCTGTAAATGTGTTCCATTTCAGCATAAGGATCGATCCTTCTATAGACCTGTCTGAGATGCCTATATACAGCCTTTAAATTTAAATAGAGTATAGGGCTTGCAAATATCTATAACTGCCTCCTGGAAATGCCCCATCCATAGTAGGGGCTGCACAGTCTGGAGCAAGCACCTTTGGTGCTGGCAGGGAACCACATTGCAAAATACTTCAGTTGAGCTGTGTACATAGAGGGAAGACAATTCTCCTTCTCTTCCTCCCTCCCTCTTTTCTTTTCTGCTCTTTCACTTTGTCATTCATGATGAATAAATCTGGCAGACAGGGAATAAGCTGAATTTTTGTTATTATCAGCGTGAAAGAACATAAACTTTTGCAATTCTCTTGTGTTAATGTTGTGCAGCTGTTTGATGGTCTGACTGTCAAGGAGCAAGAAGATATTTTAAAGCTCGGACTTTTGCAAACAATGTACTTCTGATTGCTTTTCAGGCAGCTCAGAAACAGCCTGGTTGCAGAGATGGGCTGACTCTGCCATTCAGGATGCTTGCAGCTGAGAAGAAATGATCAGTGCAAAATGGAAGCCGGTGTTTGGTGAGATTCCAAGTGCAAGTAGGGAATTCAGGAGCACGAGGAGGTTTACCTCCATGCTCTGGGTTGCTAAAAAGCGGGTAGAATTACAAAGTAACATCCCTTAGTCTGTGCTTTAAACACATCACAGATTTTGTTACCCTCATATTTCTTGTCTAGTACTCCAGCTCTCCGTCTTATGACTGGGGCCATTCAGGTAGCCCTCACCTGATAACCAACCCAATGTTACACAGACCTATCTTGTTTCTCACCTGCAAGGAACCTTCCCCCAGATAACACAGCTGTATCCTGCTTTCTCAGTCATACTTCTGACCCCAGCAACAATTGGAGTGATGTTGGAGTGTTACAGGAGACATTAAAGTGGGTGTTGTTGTGAGTAGGGAGAACATTTGTTTTCCGAGGATATGATTTGTTTAAGTGGATTTACCTCCTGAGGTCGTCTGTCAGATTTTAAAATTACCATTTGCAAATACTCCAAATGATACTTTTGAAGCATAAATACCAGTGAGGGGTTTATTACCATTATGAAAGGATTAAACAAGAGTTCTGGTTTCCATCAGTTTGGCTGGCCTGATCATTCTCCAAGCCCCCTCCCCTTCACAATCCTCTAGGAGGAAATTTTGAAATTCTGGTATTAAAAATTAAAAATATCCCATAATATTTTATTTGATTTGAATTAGAAGTGAAAGAACGGGCACTGCTGCACATTGTACTCCATGCTTGCAGTGTCAGAAGAATCACGTTACTTTTCATCAAGATAGAATTATTTGGCTCCAAAGTGCCAGCTGTAATTAGACCTTTCCTTTTAAAAGAAATTCCCACTGTTTAGGCAAGATCAGCTGCTTCCTTTGTGTGAATTCTGAGGTTGCAGAGCCGCTTTCCCTTGCTCTGATTTCCTTTGAAAAGACCTATTTCTTCAGACCGAATTCATCCATTTCCGTTACATATATAGTACAAGACATAATTACTTTATAGGAGATGGAAACTCAGAAAGGTTTTATTTTGAAGGCTTCTGCCTTAGGATCATTGTCATTTGTAAAAAGTTATGACTGTGTTGTGATCTGCTAGACGAGCAAATAGGAATATTATGCACTCTAGAAAATGACTGTGTGAACCTAATCCTGCACTATGGTAGTGCTCACGAGTTCCACATTAAAAGAGTAAATGCAGCTTAATCTTTTTCTTTTCACTTTCAAAAGCCACAGAGATATTTAAAAGGTTTGTATCTGTCAGTTTCAGTGGTGGAGGATAATCTCATGCAGATGAGGTGAAAGGCGTTTTTTGTTTGTTGATCTGAATTGTCAAGAATGGCAAGAGAATATGATAGAAATAGCAGTGGGGGTCTTGGAAGAAGAGAAGGAAGAGGAAAAGCCATAGGGTGGTCTGAGGGACTAGAGGCATAGGGGAAAACATAGGCAAAGCAATGAGAAGAAAATTGAGGAAGGAGCCTGAGAGGCAGAATATAATTAGACACAAAGAATGAGAGCCTTTAAATGAGTTGTCAGAACAGATAGAAAAGCACTCCAATAGCTGAAAAAGGGACAGAAAAGAAAATGCAAATCAAAGTGTGAAGGCTGTAAATGAGGAAGGTGATGGGGACATCCCATAGAGAACAAAGAGTTTTGTTGGAGGAAGGGACATGAGCAGAAGGGCTGCAGAGGTGAGAGCACAGGAACCAGAGCAAGAGGAAGAACAACGGGAGCTGAGGGATGGCTACGCAGGCTCTGCAAGAACCAATGTAAGACCTTTCACATTTCCTTCTGCAGCTCTGTGAATGAGAGAGAAGCAGAAAATACCGTCTGTGCCTGAAACAAGGCTTTTACACTGCTTTACAGAGTGTTCTCACAAGCAAGCTTTGAAAATAAGTTTCTGAATGGAAGAACAATAGACTGAGGTGTAAGACACGCTGGAAACTGCTACTCTGTTCTGATAATCAAGGGGGATGCTTCACAGCTTGCGCTTATTATCTGTGGAAGGATGGAAGAGGAGAATGTTAATTAAAAGGTTGGAGATATGAAGGCGTGAGGAGCGAGCTGGAGGTTTTAGAGCATGATCAGAAAAAAAAGAGACAGAAACAGCTATCACAAGGAAAAAAAGAAAAAGAAAAGAAAAGCTTAAAAGTTAGGACACATTTCAATAAGAATAAATCCTGGTGCTCACTT
Source organism: Excalfactoria chinensis (assembly GCF_039878825.1). Taxonomy (NCBI): domain Eukaryota; kingdom Metazoa; phylum Chordata; class Aves; order Galliformes; family Phasianidae; genus Excalfactoria; species Excalfactoria chinensis. The sequence goes on from NC_092826.1 coordinate 132,608,968, forward strand.
TTCAGGTAGGCATAATGGGCTAGTATTCAAGACAGACCAGAACTAAAACTAGACACTGGGTCAGTTTTCTTCTCTCCTTGATGTTCTCCAGCAGTTTTTTTTAAGCACAATGTTTTTATCATCCATGGACTTGACCCAAGGTCACAGTCTTCTCCTTTCAGTACTGCAGCTAGAAGATCTGGAGGCCAGTTTCAGCTATTACTCTTGCAAAATTCAGTTCTCCTGGAAAACATGCAAATGAATCATCAGCAATCCCAGAAGAAGCAAGGTCAGAATTGCAAATCATCACTAATCCTATCCTTAAGAAAATGAGTGAAATAGTTTGTTATTAAACATTATTAGGGCAACAAGGCTTTGAAGGACTTGGAAAATATGCCCAATGAGAGTCTGAAGGAACTGGAGCTGTTTAGTCTGAGGAAGAGGAGACTGAGGGGAGATGTTGCTCTCTTCCAGTATCTAAAAGGTGCTTACAGTGAGAGGGGGATTGGTCTCTTCTCAACAGTGACAGCTGACAGGATGAGGGGAAATGGCCTCAAGTTACACAAGGGTAAGTTTAGGTTGGATATCAGAAAAACCTTCTTTACAGAAAGGGTTGTTAAGCATTAGAATAGGCATCCCAGGGAGGCAGATGAGTCACCATCCCTGAGTGTGTTTAAAAACTGTTTGGATGTGGTGCTCAGGGACATGATTTAGCTTGTTAGAGTTACGGTACTATGGTTAGGTCATGGTTGAACTTCATGATCTTTAAGGACTTTTCCAACCTGAGTGATTCTATGATTCTCAGATTTTATTTATTTATTTTTTTCTTTTGTAAATCAATCTGACAGCTTGATTTAACTATGCAGTTTTTCATAGAAGTCCAGTTACCATTTTCAAGTCTTTTTCTATGCTAAATATCAGTTACAGTAATGATTAGAAGGTACCTTATTCTCATGGTAGAGATTAGCATTGACCTTCTAATACTTCTGTCCTGCCAGCTGATTCACTAGGATCTCCTATCTTGCTGCCAAGATAAGGCCTGACTGGGATTAAAAACAGCCACTGCCTTCTTACAGTCCTGATAAAGTTTTATATGCCAACCTGAATGAGGATCCAGGTGGCAAAGACAGAGTCTGTCCTGATAAGTTGGATATTTGCATTAAAGAACAAAACCCAATAATTTTGAAAGGACAAAATCAAACTGTTCTGCACATACCAAGTCCATGTAAAGTATGTCTCTGCAGTATCTTTTTCCATGGTGTGTAAACCATTGTTTTAAACTGTAACATCTCACTCTTTAAACACGAATCTTAGTTGCTGTATGCTGTGTCCATAAGGGAACTATCTTTGGTCCATCCATTCCTTGTTGCTTGTCTTTTGTCTGCAAACTCTCTACTTTTGGTATCATGCTTCTGGGATGCTTCTGAACACTTTCCTGGATGCCACTGAAGAACAGAAGTAAGTTACTATTTCCCTGGCAGTTGGTTATTCTACAAGATCAGCAATGAGCACCAAAAACAAAAACAAAAAATCCACAACAACAAAAGCATAAAAACCAACCCAGCCCCACAGCTAACGCCACAGCCCCAACCAAACCCATAGCTATATGGGGTTTTGTGCCAGCTTTTTCCCTTTGCATTAGGGGTGAAGGGAAAGTATGAATGAACCACTATTCTCAGCTGATAGACCAGCTCTTATGTATTCTTGTTTTCTGCATGAATGAAACCAAGAAACACTTGAAAAATACGAAAAAGAAAATAAAATGGGAAACTGAGTTATTTCTTTCCTACTGAGAAGTCTGAAAAACCACTGATTTAAATACTGTTAATGGGGGTAGCAGATGAGAATTCCTTCCTTCCATGTTGATAGCTCTAATTAAGTTTTTAGATAAACTTAAAATAGATGCATTGATACATGCACTCAGAAATATAAAGTTCATTAGGAATAGGTCAAGTAACAATACTTCAGATCATCTGCTTCTTTGTTTTAAAAAGCCTTTTCACATTGTGTTCCCCTTAATGACTGCTCAAGAGGAGTTTCTTCAAAAAGCATAAGCAATAGAGGAAGGTAGATGAGCTCCCAAATGTCTATTGCACATTCCTCATATGGGGATTTCCAATTTACAAAGAGCAGTGCAAAAAGCACCACTGGGTACAGATGTGTGCGTATTAAAAACAAATTCTGTGTTAACAAAATGACTATTTAAAGCCCTTTATTTCCACTGGGCTTTTACCAAACAAAAAGCAGTTGACAATTGTGGACAAAAAGCCCTGAGCATTTTTGTTCATCAAGCTGCCTCTTTAGTGGATGTATTAGGAAATCAGAAGCACAAGAAAAATTCAAATTGCTTCAGGCTTTTGTGTTGAAACTCCTTTAACCAGAGGCCTTATCTGACCTTCACAATGCAAGCATCGTTCATTAGCCTGATAATCAAAGACATACTGTCAGGTTTGTTTTAAGACAAAGAAACAATGAGAGGAAGGAAATGAGAGCACATAACCCATTAAGATTCATCCCTTATTAGAACGCTCATCTTCACAGGTAACATTTAAGAGCTTCTGCTTTGACTCATTCCAATATTTTCACAAGTATGCAAACAGGTGTTCTCTGAAACCTTGCTTTAGCACCAGCATACAGTAGGTTTTTTATCTTATTGTTCTTTATTTTCTTATAGTCCATTAATAGTTAAAATAATGTATTGCTGTAATATGAAGGGGCAAGCTAATAGAAGCATCAGCCAAACTCCAGGTTACAGTTTAAGTCAGTACATGAAATGCATGTGATTGAAAAATCTGTAGTGAATAAAGGCTTTTGTGTTTGTTCTTTGGGATTCACTTGTCATTCACAAGAGTCACAGATGGCTCCTGGATAAGAGGCAATAGTTGAAACAAAACGTGTTGAAAAAAATTAATAGATGGAAGAAAAGCACTTCACTAAAACATCCAATCATTTGTCAGGGTGGGAACCTGGGCTTTTCAGCTCCTGCAGAAAAAAATAAAAGCCTCCTTATTTGGATATTGATCTCCAGATTATGGTTGGCCAAGAATTCAGAAGAATTTAGTTCATTTCTCCCCATATGAAGTAGAGTTGAAGCAGTGAAAACATGTTGATCCCTACTCCTCCCTCCATTGTCAGAGGGCATTTTGAACCAAGCTTCTTTACTGTTAGAGATGACAGAAAGGGAAGTTCGCAGTCAGCCTTGAGAAAGGCAGATGAATAGTAATGTGCACTAATATGTACAAAATGTATTAATATAATTGTACATAATTAATATGTACAAAGTATTAATATAATTTGTATAATGTTGCATTGTATGTATGTTATATGGGATAATACTATTTTCCCTCTTGTTCAGTCTAAAGATCTTACATTGGTTCTTATCATACAAATGGATGAATATATGGAAAACCTTTTTTTGTTGTTCTGTAAGTGGGTGTGAGCAAAGGACCAGAACAGACAGACAAGACACTATAGTAAGTACCAAATGCTGATGAGATGAATTCCAGCTCTTCTGGAGCTACTGACACAGCTGCTATCAGTAGGTGAGTGTGGGGAGCAACACTGATGACTCACTTAATGCAGTGTATATTTGAGTGCTGTTAAAAGCATCAGCCTTATAATTACTGGAATTTAAAGACACACCGTGAAGCTTCCAGAAAAACTACAAACCAAGAAAGAGATGCTGTTGCAGTTTTTTCTTCTTCGGCATCATTCCTAAGAATCTGTAGTTGTTGAGGTGTTTTATCATTTGAGCTTTCAGGCGGTGGATAGCCTCAGCCTGAAAAGGACATAAACATATGACACGCAATTTTATTGAGAACCCACACAAGCATCTCAGTTCAAGGATGTTTAAAGTTCATCAAAGTTGAAATTTTAAAATAGAAAGAAGTATCCAACTCCTCATCGGGGCCACATGAGAATGGCAATGCAGGCAGCTTGCTGGGCTCTGCACTAGAGTAAGAGAACAAGGACAGCAGCATCACTCTATATTAACCCTGTGGTAGCTTCAAGCCCAGCAGTGACTGAAGCTGAGAAAAAAGTCATCCAGCATTCCTCTCTGTCTGAGTGACTGCTGTTCATGCACTGACTTGAAAGGGATGGGATAGTCTGTGTTCAAAAGCAGTGTCCTCTCTTGGAGGCAGGTGGGCAGAGATTTCAGATTACACATGTGGGCATTTTCAAAGAATCTCCAGCTCAGCTGAGAAAGGCTAACATCATCAATGTGCTATTCAGTTTCTTGCAGCTGTGTCCTCCTTAGGGTCTAGTCTCAGTTTTATTTCAGTCTGTGCCTATAAGAAGGACCATTTCTAGTTATAAAGTGGTTTGGTGGTTACCTGTACTGGGGCTTCTCTCAGCCTGTTGGCAGCTACAGGAGCATGTAACACTGGCTCCTGTGATACAGTCATAGTGTTTGTAGAGCTGTACTCTTCCAGAAAATCATTATTTACAATTATTTAAAACAAAACTGGTAGTGATGGTGAGATGCTTTGGTGAGAAGCACCCCAGTGTTGGTGTGTCAGAGTTGATGAATGACTACAAACTGCCTGAGCTAGTGATTTAGAAGCATTGTACATCAGGACATGCTCATGTGAGGGCTCAGCAGTGCTAAATACAGCAGCTGTGTGTGGGTTGCCCTGAACACAAGCAGAGATGCCCTGGGATGTGCTTGGTCTATCCCAGGTAGCTCCACACTTTGTTGATGGGATCGAGGATCACGGCTCATTGAGTACTCTTAGGAGGGGACATGGGGTTGACACAGCTTTGCTGCTGCCTTTGTGCTTTTCAAGATTACAGAATCAAAAAATAGCATAATAGAGATCATGAAAACGATTACAAAAATGTTAATCTTCTTCCTCTCCACCAAAGCTGCAATCATGTAAAGTGCCATCCATCTAGATTAAAATCAGAAAAGCTGTGCTTTTAAAATGATATAACATCCCAAGTTTTTATTGCATGAAATCAGTTCCTTCTGTTAGGGAGAGAACTCCTCTGAGTTCTGCTTTCTTCTGGGAAGGCACCCAGCACAGCAGCTGATTTCATCTGTTTTGCGCTGGTCTGAATCTTGGTGAAAACAGCAAAGTGATCGGATTCCACTTAGCAGCTATTTTACACTGCGTGCCTCTTGCTTGTCTGTGAGTTTGCTTCTTGCTTTTTTTGTGCCTTGCTCTGAAAATTAAGTTATACAGCAACTACTAAGCATGATCTTCTGCCCAGCGTAGAATTTGAGGGTTTGTCGTATTTATTATTAATTCAAATATCCGATCTACAATGTATGCTAAGTTATTTATTAGAGGTATGATCCTCATTCCACACAATGAATGTTTAAAAGCATCCACTTCCTTTAGTCCTGGAGAAAGGTTTTTGTGGATCAGATAGTAATTAACATTCAACTCCTTTGGAACTCCTACTTTCTGTGTAGGTATTTGGATCATTTTACTTTAAGAGCACATAATTTTCAACCTTTTCAAAGTCAAAATCCACCCTGTGTGACCTGAGAAAGCCGTTCTGATTGCAGTGGCACAGTGGGAATTTCCTACTGGTGCTGATCCTTGGTGCCCAGGCTGGGCTACAGCCATTGGGAAGGCTACTGCAGAAGCAGTGGGCATAGTTTCTATGCTCACAACCCATTTCCTCATCTGACAGGTTCCGTATTTTCTCTTTCAGTAAGAATCCCTTAGCGATGCCATCAGAATAGCAGGTAAATCCCACCTCTTCTATTCATTGAAAAAAAGAAAATCCACAATAAATAGTCATCAACTCTATACAAAATTGCATCAGTTTTTTGTTGTAGTCCATAAAGGAAGATAAATCTTTATTGCCGGAGTTATTTCTGCACAGCCAACATACGAAAATAGAATGCAAGAAAACCACAATCTGCTTTTTTTTTTTTTTTTTTTTAAACCATATCTGCTTTTTGTCATCCTCTCTTCCCTTTTGTTTTTTTTCTGAATGGGAAATTTACAGCAGAATGGAAATCAAATGTAAAAGAAAATACAGAAATGCAGCATGGGGAAAAAAAAAAACCTTTCACAAATATTTAGAATGGTGTTTATTTTCTGCCTTTGTTTCCTGGTAAAAATAGCCCCAAAACTGAGTGCATGTGGAAAAAACGCAAACTGTGCTCTGTATCTTCAAAATACAATTGTATTAATGCTGCGTATGAGGTCACAGCAGCACACTCAAAACAAGGAAAGGAGAAGAAAAAATAAAAGGATTTCCAGGTGTAACAAGAAGAAGTAACATGAGACTGACACAGATTAATGCTGTCACATTAGGTCCCATCAGGCATAGTCACTGTACCACAACATGCCCAACATGTTCCATTTTACGGTTGCCCTCTGGTGCCGTTTTTACCTTTCATCACTTCAACAGATACCAGGTTAGCATAGAATCACAGAATATCCCAATTTTGGAAGGAACCCACAGGGATCATTGAGTCCAACCCCTGGTTCCACAAAACAGCACTCTGTCCCAACTGAGTCCCAATGCTCCGTGAGCTCCAGCAATTGGGGCCGTGCCTGCTGCTCTGGGCAGCCCATTCCATGCCCACCACCCTCTGGGGCACAGCCTTTCCTTCACCCTCAGCTGCCTTTCCCCTGATGACTCTATGCCATTCCCTCCAGCCCTGTCTGTCAATTGCTCAGCTCTCTAGTTCATCTAGATCTCTCTGCAAGGCCTTACCACTATCAATGGAGTCAACAGCTCCTCTCAGTTTAGTATGATAAAAATAATAATAACTCATTAGGTGCTTTGTCAAGGCCTCCATCTGAAGGTGAGCACTATCTGTTTTTAGTCAGCCATGCCTCAGTATGTGGGGGATACAGGCTGCAGTGACAGCAGTGGGTGTCTGTCTCTCCTTTAAGCAGGCTATAGCCATCTCTTTTTCATGGGTTAAAGTAATTCTGAACACAGTCCTCAGGAACAAAAAGAACAATCTCCAACACAATTTACAGCTTAATCCATTGGTATACAGTGTGGGTACCGGGGGGGGTGAGTTCCCCAGCACATCCCACCTGCTGTCCTGAGCTGGTGACTGCTGACACACAGGAGACATTTTCGGAGGGAAAAGAAACATGCTACTGCTTTCTGAAATATCGGTTACGTTCTGTTTAGTTCCTACAGTGTTCTTTTTTTGGCCTTTCTTTTTTTCCTTTGCTGCCTTTCCATGGAAACATAACACAGCCTATTGTTTTGTTTAATTTTTGTCATTTGCTTTTCTTCTATTGACCTCTAATATGTGTCTGATTCTATTTTTTTCAGAGAAGTTAATGATTCAGGAAGAGGAAAGACATTTTCAGGGCGACTTGAATATAAATGATAAACTATAAGTCACATTTGTTTGCACATGGATAGTATTTGTGGTTTCACACTGTTCCAAAGCAGGGGCTCTGCTTCCAAGAAGTGGCTGGGCAGTTGCCTGTTATTTATCAGTGACCCAAGCAGATGATTTCAGGATGATTAAGAGGGCTGTCATGACACTCTTACATACAGGCCAAAGCAATCCTACTTCTTGTGAAATACTTCGAGTTGTTAGAAATAAATAAACATATAAACAAGCCTAGAAATGCCCATCCACTAACCTCACTGCTATATATCTTTTAAACTCTGGCATTATATTGTCTATAATTAAGGCCCAGATTAACTTCTCCACCCTTCCCATTCTACATGGTTCACAAGCAGCTGCAATCTCAACCTGTCCTCAAAACACAGTGGGGTGATTACCCTGACAGTTAGTGGCTTCTCAAAGTAAGTAGGAATCTGCAGAGATAATAATGCCTTCCAAGGAATACAGAGCGGCTTAACTTCAGGATCCCAATGGGATTCATCCAAACTGTAGCTCAAACTTCCAAATATTCCATTCCTTCAGCTGGAAGTTAGGATAGCAGATCCGAAAGGCAGGTATGATGCTACCATTAAAGTGCCTTCTACAGTTCAGAATGCATCTCCAGGGTTCTCCTCTTTAATCTATGGAAGTGAATGGCCCAATCTGATGCTGGGCTTGGGGATGCAAATTCATCCTAAAACCTACTGAGCTGTGTGCTTTCTTTCTGCTCATGCTTACGAATCTGAGTTGCAGCTCTGTAGCATGTTGGGGAAGCTAGCTGTGGTCTATTTATGAACATTTTATGATTAAAGGATAGGAAATGATTGTTTTTATTTCAATCAGTTGAACTGCTCACACTGCACTGTGGTCACAAAGTCTGTGACCTGAGAATATTTGCCAAGTTCCATGACACATCTGTCAGTGCAACCAAATCATATGCAAGCTGAACTTGGATTACTTTGTTTTCCTTTTCTGGTCTGTGGGAAGCTAAAAGAGAATCCATGAATGTTATTATAATCATTACAGCCACTTGCTTCATATCACCAAGTCCAGGCACCACCTTTGCGTAGTCAATAAATATCATTTAAATCCTTTTTTTTTTCTTTCCAAGTTGCATTTAATGCCATATTTGCTGCTTACATATGTGATTAAATCATGTATGTATTTTAGAGAGGATTCAATCTAGCAGAGAAGTAGCAGAGAAGTATTCTCAAATACCTTTAAGTTGGTAAAATTGGAGTGGAAAAAGGATTATTCAGGAGCAACTAAACTACTTTTCTATCAGTTTCTTCGTGGCTTGATGTCTTCATGGTCTGTGAGTGATGTGAGTAGAATCCAAAGGGACAATGCTAAAGAAAAAAGGCTAAATTTCACTAAAAGATGAACTGGCCAAAGTCAGCCACCTGTCTCTGCAGTAGCGGGATTCTTTCAGGTGGAAAGTGCCTTCTTTTTACAGTGCTTTTTGTCTTTGAATATCTCATACACACTCATCAATCCAAAATAGAGGAAGAAAGGCCTGCTTTTATCAAAGAAAGTCCTTTTGACTCTGTTACTTTCGAAATCTGTTTCTTCAGTAAAACATTTAATCTAGTTTTAGATAAGCAGAAAAAATGCACTCAGTAATTGCCCCTTTCTTTACTTAGATATAGCTGTAGCTTGAAAAATTTAAGGAATGATACTTCCTTGTACTTCTATGCTGCATCCAGATGGAGGACTATTTTGATTCTATTTTCATAAGAACAAGGCTCCTAACCAGACTTGCAGCATTTTTTTTTTTTTTCCTCTTTCTTGCTCTGTTTTCCAGATGCTATATTCTACCCTGGCACTATGGCCATTTCCTGACAGGCAAACACAGCAAAAAGAAGAAAACAAATGCAAAATTTCCTACCGAGTGATTCAATTCACCTGGTATAACAGTTGAAACAGTAAGAGCAGTCTTCCATTAACCAAGTCCCGTACACACTATTTAAACTAAAATGTGTTCTCCAAGCCCAATCTGCTTGGAAAGGTAAATGAAAACTATCAAGAAAAACAAAATTGGTTTTCCTGCCTACAGGGCACTCCTCCAACGGCAACATAACCAGAAAAATCCACCACTGCTCCAGTTACGATTGCAATTGTTTCAGTGTCTACTGTAGGTGCATTATGAAGTGTTCTGCTTTCCAGGGTCCTGTCACCCATGGCTTGATGACGGTAAACTCTCATTCTTTAGGAAAGTTGTATTGCATCCCTTGTTTTCCATTTGTTGGAAAACTTCTGAGGAAAAAAACCCAAACCAAAACAAAACACATAAAAACAGGTAGGCTGTGATACTGAGCTCATAAAATCCAAAGTTCTGAATCAGGTCACACTGAATATTGCAGGGAGGCTGGAATTACATGATCTTTGAGGTCTCTTACAACCCAAGTCATTCTATAATTCTGTAATGATTCTGGTGGTTTCTTCCTTAATTGCTGGTTCATATTAAAAACAAACAAAGAAAAAAAGTTGTTAATAAGCACATTTTTTTGTGAAGTGCTGTAAGTTCAGACCGTGATATGCTATGACTGCCTGTCTAAAAGACTGAAAATACAGTGAATGTGCAATCATTCCCTTTACCCCTATAAATGCTCTCAACTAGCCATTCTCAGAGGTTTAGGTCAGCCCACAGTCACCTTGTAACCATTGGACTAGCTGGTTTCCTATCAGTACGTATATGGCAAGAATCATCATTGTATTTCTTGGATTCACGATTCATACCTTTTCCCACTGCTTTTGGAACATGAATCATTGTAAACTTTCCTCAGGAGGCCTCAAGAAGGCCATCCAATCATCAAGAGGGAAGCCAAGAAAAGATGCATCTGTTTTGAAGTATTTTGATGTAAACTGAGACATGTTCTTCTGACCCTGAAGACTTGCTGCAATAGAGAATGCCTGTCTAGAGTCCTGAGGATTTTAAAGCTATTCTGGATTAAGCCAGATCTGATTATCACACATGGGACCTACTCTTAAGCATTGGAGCCAGCATGTGCCAGTGAGTGGGAGCACCAGAAGGTTCAGATGCCCTGAGCAGGCACCATGCTCCAGGTCAGCAGAGCTGCAATTTCTGTGCCTATTGACCCAAAATATATCTTCATTATCTTGATCCTGTGCTTTTTAAGGCCAGAAAAGAGAATGCTAGTATTGCAGATTAGTTTTCCTTATGACATTGAGAACTGGACTAAACTAACTCTCTAGAGACAGGTTATTATGCATTTGGAATATAACCCTCCTGATCCCAGTTTTGCAGATGGTTTTCTGTTTGTTTGTTTTTTAATAGATGGTATGTTTTTTTCATCTTTTTACTACTTCTTTTTACATCTGTAATCACAGATAGACCCCTGGATTCTTCCAGAAAATAAATAAATAAATAAATAAATAAAAAATTAGTGACATTAGAGACTGTTAATTCTCTGCTTTTGTGTATTTAATTTAATGTGCTCCGTCTTAATACGTTAATACATTCAAAAACATTTCATATATATATATAACAAAAAACCTCTTATATCTGTGACACATACATAAATGTGGTAATATTTGATATACACCAGAATTATTTTGCAATAGGCAGATGGAGGAGTAGGATTGGACCTGAATAATTTGAATCAGCCTTGAAAATCCTCTATGGTGCATCAAAAGGGAGTTCAGTCTTTATTTAGCCCCAAAGTCCCAGTGGAGGCTTTGGTGATTATGAGCTCGAAAAGTCCTATAGATCTCAGCTGAGCAGCTCATCTGTGTAAAAAACATCTAGTTTTTACTCAGGTTGGTGGCACCAAGAGAGTTTGAGGATCAGCTCAGGGAAGGTCATGCAATTGTGAGTTGTTAATTTTTAAAGCCTGATAAGGATGCATTTATATGACAGTGTGAAAGAGTTGTATTGGGTTGTGAACCCACATATCAGTTGGGTTTATGTAAAGCACTTTACATAGATGAGAAGAGCCCATAAGCTGGAACTTAAGGAATTACGCTGGAAAGGACTTTGTTGCACTCCAACCTTTTTCAGTTCAGAACAGATATGAAATTCAGGATGGGGCTCAGCCATAATGAAAGAGAATTGTTGTTGTCTGGTGACTCTTCATCTTGCAGATAGTTGTAATTAGCTCTATTGTCCCCCGATTAGGGACTGCTGGCCTCCTGCCACTCGGCTTCATAATGATAATATTAAAGAACTGAAATCACATGTAGCATGCTACAACCTCAGAGGTGCCACTGTGTGCTCTGTTCAGAGTCTAATTACATATGTGTTCATAAAAAGAAACATCCACATCAAATGCAGGAAGACTATAGATAAGATCAGTTGAATGAATGCAACATAACAAAGACTTGCCACCTTCTACATCTTGTTGTATTTTTGTATTCTTGTAGTTTCAGCTTCTGCTTTTGCATGCTGAGAAAGTTTCCAATGCCTGGATGGATCTGTGGTTGGGGATTTAATAATCATCACTGAATTTTGGGACAATTTTTCTTTGTTCCTTGCTTCAGTGATAGTATATCTCCCGAAGAAGCTTAGATGCAGTTCCTGTGCCCACGAATTCCTACTCAAGACACCAAGAACCCTCCTAACTGCTGAGTCCTTTTGGTCCCTGAAGTCATATTCAAGTTTTGTCCAGTGGAGTCCTCACACACAAAAGTGTCTCTGCCACTGGTGAGATAAATGGACTTGTAGGTATTTCCCTGCTGGGTCCCTGCCTAATTTTCAGGTAGCTGATACACAGCACCTTAGCATCTAGGCTTCTGTAGATGGCTACCTGAAATCAACATGGGCTTTGTTCTTATCTGAAGAATCAAAAAATTACTCGTTTAAAACAGAATTAGGTCTGAAGCTCAAATTCAAATATCTTCAATCCCATCAGTCTCCTTGACTTGAATTTTGAAAAAGGCTTGCAGTGCCAATACACAGGAGTAGAAACTAACTGCCAAGCAGCATTTGTGAAGAAGGTTAGAAGAGTGTAAGTTATATTTTGACTTCATGACAGATGTCCTCAAGTTACTGCTGCACTGTGTGGTGCTCCCCAGTACCTCAGTGTAGTCACTTGCAGTTACACACTGCTCAGCTCAGAGCTGAGCTAATTTCCCTCAGCTCAAACTCAGCATCTGGGGAATCCAGATTTCAATACCAGTACATGAACAATGTTATCAACAAAAAGGATACAAAGAAAATAAGTGTGGAATGGTAATTATACTGCTTCAGGAAAGGAAACATCAATCTCAGCTTTTCTTTCTGAGCTACTACATTCCAATTGTGGGCTTCCATTTCAAATAACTGTAATTGAATTCCCCTTTTGAAAATTATTATCCCTCCGTTCAGATCAGAATGGATTAATCTTTCCATCCTTGGATGTCACGTACATTTTTACATCTCCTGTAGAACTCTTAAGACACTGATATTTACATTACTATCCATACTCAAAGTACTAAATTTGAGAACATAAAGCTTGTATTTCTGAGGGAACAAAACAAAACACGTAGAATCATAGAATTACAGAATGATTTATGTTGGAAAGGACGCTATGGTCCATCCAGTTCCATCCCTGACCATGGACAGGGACACCTCCCATCAGATCAGGTTGCCCAGGGCCCCTCCAACATGATAGAGTCCTTCTCCAGCTTTCCTGTAGGGCTCCTTTAAGTACTGGAAGGCCACTATCAGATCTCCTAAGAGCCTTATCTTCTTTAGGCTGAACAACTTGAATTCTCTCACAGGACAGGTTCTCTAGCCTCCTGAACAACCTTTGGACACTCTCCACATCCAGACTATCACTGCTTACCTTGGCTTTAAGCACTCAGAAGATAAGCATTACTTTGAGGAAAAATCCAAAGAAATTAAATCTGAAAATGGCATACACTGTATTAGGGCAGTTGTAAACCTACACCTCTTCAACAACATTCAATGGCCTTATTCTCATGATAGGAACATTTTATTGCTCTTGCTTTTGAATTAGCTTAAGTGTTTCAAAAAGGAGTTCCTCTATGTGAGTTCTCTCCCAGGAAGAAATACGCATATTTTTGTTCTACATTTGTCTGTCTTACATTCACTGCCTTAATGTGTTTTGATTTCTTTGAAGAGGAACTTTATTTAATTTCTTCTTTATAGCAGCCTTCATGTTATAATGACTTCAGTTTATCATCCGTGCTTTGCTTGTGGAAGGGAATGGGCTGCCTCGTTGCTTTGAATTCATCTTGTTTTGAGTAAGTCTTGTGATGAAGTGGAAGTAATGAGGTCAAAAGCTGCATTACACCTGTATAGATATATTGCAGAACCAAAGGAAAAAGAAAAAGCTACCATCTACTTGGTCATTAGAGCTTTCTGAGCTGCACGGGAGGAGAAATAAGCCAGAGTTAGCAAGCCATAGTGCTTTTGAAGCAGACACAGGAAGGAGTGAAGCACACTGTGTCTCTTATGCCAGTACTATAGTTACATCCTGTTAGGTCCTTACTAATCTTTTTTGATTGTTTGAAGCAACACTTTGAACAGCCAAAGCTAGCTAAGCAACAGATACTTTGTTTTGTTTTGTTTTTAATCATTCTATTCACCTTTAATTAGCCCATTCTGGTAGCCATGTTCTGCAATTGTTGTTCACCACTGAAGTAGCAAATTAATGTTCCTGAGTGAGGACTTTATATTTTTCAGAACTAATTACTGTCTGGAATTTACTTCACAAGAAGAAACTGGAACCCCAGCTTCCCCAGGTAAGGCTGAATGACAGCTTTTGCACAGCTTTTGCTGAATAACTCTCTAAGCCTACATTGTGTTACAGAGGCCATTTGCATGCTCAGGAAATGCTTAAAGAGCATATATTTCTACCTTTGTTTTGCTTCAGTGTACTACACGCTAAAAGCTTTATTTCCACATGGGAAATTGCATTAAAAAATCCACCTGCAATATTATCCCTATACCTCCAAGGTAGCTGGATAATATTCACAGCAAGTTTTTGTTGTTATTGGATTTGGTTAATCAAGAATGTAAAACAAGGCCAAGTAAAAATAATTAAATAAACATGTGGGGTTTCCTTGCATTCCCTTGTACCTTACAGTCACCTTAAATGCCCTTTTCCTCAATGTCTGTTGCCTTAGGACAAATCATTTATACTTTTGAACATCAGTGCTTTAACAATCTCTTCTGCCCTGCAACGGCAACATCTTTCCTGCTGAGAAAGGAAATATATATGAATAAATAAAATCCTCACATTTGATGTATCATTCCAGCACAGAAATTCTTTGCAATCTCTCACGTTTTCTGAGGTGGAGGAGCAGATGTGGTATACTTGGACATACATGCTGCAACTTCGGTGTTGTAGGAGCTGTACAAAAAAAAAAGAGCACCAAAAAAGTCAAAGTTCTATGAGCTCAAAATCTAACCAGGGGAAGAGGCAGAAGATTGATAAAAGTGATATAAATGATTGTAAGCAAGTAAGAGTGCAGTGATCTCAAGAAATCACCAAAGTAACCAATGGGCTGTTGAATCATAGCAGAAAAGGAAATTTTACGAAAGAGACTGAAGATAATCAGGGAAGTTTTACACTTCTTAGATGTGTAAGAAACATTAGTAGAATCTGGAAAGAAAAAAACAAAACTGTTCTTTCAAAGTCTGGCTAGGTGTAGGCTAGAAACATCCTCCCAGCAAAGACTGAAGATGGTTTCAGGGGCAAATATAAAGGGAAAAAGTGATATTGGCTGGGAAGCTCCCCAGAATCCTTTTCCTGACATGACAGAGAGGAGGAACCTCAGGGAGAGATAGAAAGAAACTAGTGGCATGGGTAAATAACAGAGTTAATTATCCATGCTTATATGTAACCAATACATGGACCCAAGAAAAGCATGCCATATGTATGAGATGTGAACCTGATAACAGTTCGAGTAGAGTGAATGAATCAGAAATGGTGTATTTAAAGATGTCAGGCAGAAAGACACTGTAAGAATTTGACTGCTCAAGATCATGATGGTCAGGTTATGTTCTCATGTAATCAAATGTTTGATACTTCTGCCCAGAAGAAATGATCAGAGAATGTTAGTTTTAAATTAGCTGTGCTGACCCAATGCATCTACAGAGTGTTACAGACAGACTGGGAATTTAGTTTGGACAAGAGCAGGGTTTATCCCACCTACGTTTATATATCTACAATACAAATATTACTCTTCATAGTAAATGAAGAAAAAAGGACGTTTAGGACATGATTCATATGCCTTATCTTAGAGATGCTTTTTAGCGGTAGGATGAGTTGAACCCTGCAGTTCTTAGAATATTATTGGCTTGATTCTCAAACTACACAGTGCTTGTGTTTGTTGATTCAGAAATATCTGCATTCATAGATATGACACCCATCTACAGGGAAAGAACACGGGGAAGAAGTCAGGCACGGGAGTGGAGGAAGAATAGAATGCCTGTAGGTGACATTTACTTAGATAAGATATAAATAGAAAAGAGAGCTGTAGAGGATCCCCATAAGGGGATGGAAAAGGACGATTTACATAAGAACTTACTAAATGAACAGTTAAAGAGATAGGAGTTAAGAGGGTTTATTTACTGAAGTCAATAATTAGAGAATAGAGACTAACACAGGAAAAATAACAAGATATGATGATATGAGCATACATAGAGAAGCATTTCACAAATAATCAGTTTTCTCTCGGAATATACAGATGAGAATTTTTTGTGTGAAGTCAGAAGTAAGAATAGAGGACAGTTAGAGGAATGGATCAAGTTTCTGAACAAATTCTTTCTTTTTTTTTTCCAGAACTTAATCTCCATACCTGTAAAATGCGACCATAGCAAATACTGCATCCTAAATAATCTTGCAGAGCATGGAGATACTCTTCCTGGAGGCGACAGACAGCAGGAGCCAGAGCCACTCTTGGTCCTTAGCAGAACTTTCTAATTCATTTTGCTTCTCATTGCATGCCCCAGCTGCTCTGTTGCGATGAACCAATGTACTCTGTTTCCTCCAAGGCCACATTTTGTAGCATGCAATGCTTCTCGGTGAAGTATAATATGGCAAGGCAAAATCTGATTCACCCACTTTATGCCATAGCTCATGTACGGTGCACATGAGCAATTGTTTCCATGAAGGCTGTACTCGCTTTATTTCTTTTCCATCCTGTCTGTCTCTCATGTCTTCTATCTATGTCTTTAGGATAGC
Organism: Excalfactoria chinensis; assembly: GCF_039878825.1. Classification (NCBI taxonomy): domain Eukaryota; kingdom Metazoa; phylum Chordata; class Aves; order Galliformes; family Phasianidae; genus Excalfactoria; species Excalfactoria chinensis. Next base: position 132,625,426 of record NC_092826.1, read on the forward strand.
AATCTAAAAGGGAAAAATTTCTTAACTGTTCATTGCATGCAGTTAAAAACTCCTAAAAAGGATGAGCTGGATGGTATTACAGATACAGCAGGAATAAAACTGGTTAGAGCAAATTGTTGCCCATATATTTACTGTTCTGTAATGTAGACGTCAGAGGCAATGAGGAAAGATTTTCCAGTGGGAAAAACTAAGCCGTTCAACTTGAAACAAGCAGTGCAGATTAGGAATCAGGGTTCTCTTCTTCTCAGCATAATAACTGATAAACTGAAATGAAGTTTTACAGCAATGACAGCTGCTGATTCAAGTGCATAACCCACCACTAATTTCTGAATTTCTTGAAGTGGGAGATGTTGATTGTTTTGTTCCATTTTTAACTTGCAGCCCTAGGATTTCTTAACAGTGTCATTTTTTCTTGCTGAGATGATTAAACCTTTCAGCTGCAGTCTGATCCAGGTACTTAAGCAAACTATTCTTTCTGCATTACAGTATGAAAGAGAAATCCAGAGCAAAATTATAGGTATGCCTCAACTTTGGGAAAACTCAGATTTTAAGCAGAAGTCTGATGTTGATTTTTCTCTGCTAAAAATATCATGTTGTTGGCTGCAAGACTTCTTGGCAGAGGACTTGTGGGGGTCTCCAAGTCTGAAGCTGCTTCAGGTGTTGATTTCCACCTGGTACCCTCTTGCAAATATATGGAGTGAACTTGGATTTTAGGCTAAGAGAGTTGGACAGAATTGCAATAACAGTAATTACTCATATTGCATCTCCACTGAAACTTCTGAAAATTATTTAAAGGACTGCTACCACTTCAGGGGTTACATGTGCAGCGTGTTTTAATTCCAACAAGGTTCGTGAGCATCTTAAAATAGAAATCCTTGCTTTCTTTCTTTAGTTCAACAGTGAACTAAACTTCTGTTGGATTACTGCTGGTAATATAGGCAATGATAAGAGAGTTTTCAGTAAACCTTAAGGCCCAGAGTTCTAGATTTTCTCCTAAAATGGACTACTCAAGATACAAATACTTTCATGTTTTTTGAAAGTCATTGAGAACAATAATATTTATTGAAACTAAACCTGTTTCTTCCACGCTGGATACACATACCTCAGAGTATCACACAAGTGCATGAAAACTACAGGCTGACTTACACCAATCTGTGCTCTAAGATGAGGGCATAATTTGCTCTGAAAGCCAAAATGGGTTTATTTTTAGACTCGTGACTGCTCATGCCATAAAGGAAGCTAATTTCAAAATGTTTTCCTAATTACAAAGGAACAGAGTATTTTGCTGCATTACAATAGCGCTTTTCTCTGAAATCTTTGTGTACTGTATTGTACAATACTGAATCATTTATATTTCTACAAAAAATATCTGAACTCCTTTGAACACAGGGCTGAGGGTCTGGAATGCTAATATTTAGCACAGAGGGCTTTTTCTTCTAATACCTTGTAGTTCATTTACATTAATATGCCTTTGTGGGACTATAAATACATTATTACAAATGCATTATGTTATCATCTATACAATAATGTGTGGCATGTGAAGATATCATCATAGTAAACCACACTTTGTGACTTCTGCTATAAATCAGTCTCCTTTTTTCACTTGCTTTTGTTTACTCTCCACCTTCAGTCTGCTTTGCATTTTTGTGCAAGTTGGTTGCAATGGTCCTCAGGTTTTTAACTGCTTTTTTTCAGTGCCAAAGAGGCATATGTGGGAGAACACCTGAGTGCGTGCTGCACGTGCATAATATGAGTAACACAAACAAGCTAACAGGCTTTTGATATTCATCTCCTCTTTGCCCTAAAATAAAAAAAAGTCTGGCTGAATTAGCTGATCACAGAATGACTTTGATATGTTGTTATCATGCACCTATCAGAAATTAAAGATAGTGGTAGGATTTCTAAATGCTCTGTACTTTCTTTAGGGACAGAGTAGTTTTAATGACACCTTGCATATCATGGCTGGAACCCTGTTGCGAGAATATTGCATGCAAATCTGTGTACTGGTCTGTATGAAAAAAATGAAGACAACCAACAGGGAAAAAACAGTCTAAGATACTGCCTTTTAGGAAGACTTCAGGATTGAAAACTACTAGGGTGAACAGGAAAAATAAGCATGCAGCTATATGGTTCACATCAATGGATTCAGTCTCTCTTCTTTTCCTGCCTTTCCCAAGAATTAAAGTCACTGGCCTAGATCAAACAGAAGGAAATGGCCAGAGCACTTTATCTTTACTGGAAATATATTAGAAGAAATTTCTTCTACGAGCTTTCTCTGTTTTCTGTTCAGTAAGGAGGTGGGTAACTGAGGCCATACCTTTGCAAGGAACAGCTGAGCACAAGCGGCAAGAATGGCCACGACTTGCAGAACTGTGGCAGGAAAAGGCAGATCCCAGAGGACAGGGATGCTTGGGTTGTGTTTGCCTCATTCTCTTCTGAGATGACACCAGCTCTGCAGTATGGTGAATTTAAGAGTATGTATACAATATCCAACCAAGTGGAGGCCAACTGCAAGCAATGTTCTTTCTTGGTTCATATTCTGCTGAAGCTGTGATAATTTTTAATGTAAATGACTTTGCACTTACATCTTCACCCTTAACAGAGATTCAATGACTGCAGAAGCACGCAGCATGGTACAGGTTTCTCTTGTTTTGGGTGCTTAGGACATTTTAGGACATAAAATTTATTTCTTTCAATTCTTCCCAAGGCTTTCAAGTTATCCAAGCAGATTAGAGCTCCGGATGAGGAAGACCTGAGATAAAATTCAGAACTTCCCGTTCAAAACAGAACCACAAATTTACATAATACTTTGTTTTTTCTATTTGTAATTGTATACGTGTAGAATCAGAGAATCAGAGAATCCTTAGTGTTGGAAAGGACCTGTTAAGGTCATCGAATCCAGCTCCCCTGTAATGAACAGGGACATGCACAGCTAGATCAGGTGCTCGAAGCTCCATCTAGCCTCACCTTGAATGTATCCAGGGACACATCCTTCCATGACATCTGTGGGCAACATGTTCCAGTGCCCCACTACCCTCACTGTAAAATACTTTTTCCTTATATCCAACCTAAATCTCCCTTCTGTTAGCTTGAAACCATCTCCCCTTGTCTTATCATCACAGACCCTTCAACAGAGTCTGTCCCCTTCTTGTAGCTCTTCTATTGTCACTGAGAGGCTGCCCTCAGGTCACCTTGGAGTCTTCTCTTCTACAGGCCCCATCCCTCTCAGCCTATCCTCTTTGGAGATACAGTTTGTGTTACAAGAAGGCTACCTGAAGGAAACAGTCAACAAGTGAGTGTTTCTGTGGGTAAGCTCATGTGCAGCTTTTTCCTTAAGTAAATAATTTTTAAAAAAACATAACTTCACCTTACTGAAGAAGAGGAACTACAGGATGCATATTAGGTGATCATTTTTTCAGATAGCTCAAATCAGTTCCTGTAGGATGTATTTGAAACACAGCGTCAGGTAACCTGAATTACAAATTACCTTATCAAGAATTTGATACCAAGCTATATGAGACTGTTTCAACACAATTGCACTTAAAGCCTCAGAGCTCATTAAGAAAAGTGAGCCACTTCGGAGGCAGACAGTTCATGCCAGGTGAGTTTGGATGAATGGGTCCCTCTTCCTGGGGGACAGGGGCTTAATGCAGAGCTGTGCATTGTGTACCTCTGTGTCCTGGTATCTGACTTTACTCTCAATTTTTTCAATAGCTACTTGAAATAGATTGATTTTTAAACATCTTTCAGTTCTTTAATTTATTTGATCCTAGGAGAATCAGTTATTTTTGTAAATTGATTTGTATTTAAATTATCTCTAAGAAATGTATCATTGAGCATCAGGGTAATAAACACACTGAGTAAGATGGTACTTTTAAATCGCAAACACAGATTTTGTCTTTGCCCTGAGATTCTGTAGGTAAATTTGGGGGAGATTCTCATTCCATAACAGCAACATTATTTCCAAATAAAGTGTAAAGTGAAAGCTCTAAGCATTTTTTAAAGAACATTCATGGATACTTGCATCCAGGGAATAGATACATATTGCGTTGTTAGGTTCACTAATATGTGTGATTAGACACAAGTATCTGCTTATAATAGGATCTTGCTGGGAAGACTGGAAAGAGCATTTTTCCAGATGCAAAACAGTTTAAATTATTCAAGGACAGAGAAAGATGTAGTTATGTGAATAATAGATAAATCAGCAGACCGTGAGGAAGAGATCTAAAATAAAACTGGCTATTTGAAAAATTCTTTCAGTGATAAGGGAGGTAGTTTTGATGACTCAGTGGTTGTCTGTATCCAGACATTAAGTGAAATAGCTGTTAAAGAAAATAGTGGTTTAAGGGTTTACATTGAAGGAGTTATTCTGGCTATCTCACCGCATTTTCAAACGTAAACAAGTCTTGACTGCTGAAGTATTTATAAGTTTGGCTGCTGGTGCTTATTTTAACTTCATGTTTGCAAAAGTTGGATGATTTCAATGATTAATGGTAGAGTGAGAGACTGAGAAATCACAACTATCCCAAATATCTCTCTCTGGTCTGTTTACCTTATTAGCACAGTGCTCTTCACTGTAAAGATGTTGATGTGGGAGACTAGACGATGAAAATTCTCTCGTTATGGAGGAAACAAAACAAATAATTTCTTTTTCTACTGTAGACATTCCTATCAGGATTCTAGCTTAATCACTCATGGTCATACAGCTGGGTAAAGTTGCCACTATATCTTGAGTTCCTACTGGTTAAAGAGAAGAATTTTGTGTGACTGGCTACCTAACATGGCTGGATATCAGGCTGCTATTAGGAAGCTTCTCAGCTTTGTTGATATTGAAAGAAATGCTAGGAAGCACATGTCTGAAGGTAGAAAAAGATTTTTGGGATTCTCCATCAAATAACATTAAGGTTCAATTCTTTGAGCTATTTTCTGAATTGTGCTAGGAGACCTGTAAAACCAGGCCTACCTGCTTAAAGGTAGATAAAAATCCAAAAGTTGGGAAGGTTAGAAAATTTGGTCATGCATTTTCACCAATCCTCTCTCAACACACACTACTCTCAGCAGCTAGCATGGTGATACATATTAACTACTCGCTACCTTGGTGAAGTTGTCCAAATTGTTCTTTCTTTTAAGTGTATCTTGGAAAATGCCTTATTCTCTATACAGTTTTGTAGATACATTTATCCAGACATTAACCAGGTAGCACAATATCAATTCTTGTGTGACTTTACCAACCATTTTCTCTCTCCTTAATGAAATATTAAAAATTTTCCCTTCTCAGCCAGCTTCTGATTGGACTAATTGTGTTGTTGTCTAATCCAAATTGATTCAATTTTCTTCCTAGACTATCATATGTTACCTTATCAAATGCTTGTCTGAAATCCAAGTATATCCATGGCAATCCCTCACTTTGGTTTGCTGCCTAAAAAGCTATCAAGCTTGTCTGGCCAGCTTTATTTTTAGTATTTCCATGTAGTTTTGTCTCCATGACAACAGTCCAATCTACGGACTAGATAGTGACAACTAGTCATTTGTCACACAGGGCCTATGAATGCACCAGGACACTTCATTTTTTCAAGTCTTGCTTAGATATTCACCCATACAAGGTACAAAGACTGCTCTCCCAAACAACATCCGAAAGAGACAGGCCATAAACAAACAATAAGCTGTGTTGGCTACAGCCCATGTTCAAGATAGCAAGCCTAAATGGACAACAAACAATTCCATAGAAACAGGCATATTCCCATCACACAGCAGGAAAACAAAAAGAAAATTAAGATTGGGAATGTCAGAGGCACAACATACCTACCCTGCAGGGTGCTTATGCCACCCTCTGACAGTTGCTGAATAAAGGTACCATCCAAGATAGGATCTATTCCTCATTTTTTCTAAATTCACAAAGCCAGACAACTTCAGCTGGCTGGAGCACAAGTGGGCCAGGAACTACTGGATGCCCTGGGAACCATACACAGCTCAGAGCAAGGCAGGTTGCATTAGCTCTGTTGTGGTCCCAGATGGCCTAGATATTTAGATTAGATATTAGGAAAATTATCTTTACTCAGAGGGTGGTGAGGAACAGGTTTCCCAGAGAAGGCATGTATGTCCCATTCCTGAAGGTGTTCAGTGCGATGTTGGATGGGGTCCTGGCAGCCTGATCTAATGGGTGGCAACCCTACCCACAGCGAGGAGTAGAACTGGATTGTCTTTCCAACACAAACTATTAAATGATTCTATGACCTCATTCATCATCTGATGTGATGTGGTGTTTGCTTCAAGATAATCACATAATTGTAAAGGTTGGAAGGGACCTCTGGAAATTGAGTCCAATCCCTTGTTAAACAAGTTCCCTGCAGCAGATCACACAGGTAGGTGTCCAGGAAGGTCTTGAATATCTTCCTTGCATTACTATAGAAATTACTGTATCTCAGTTTCTGTTTCCCTTTGTTCTGTTACTGCTCATCACCAAAAACAGTCCATCGCCACTGACTTGACTCTTGTACTTTAGATGTTTATAAACAGTGCTGAGATCCAGACTATCTCAGTCTTCTCTTCTCCACCCTGAAGAGTCCAGGCTTCTTATCCTTTCCTTGTAAGGGAGATGCTTCAGGCCCTTTGTCACCTTCATGGCACTTTGTTGAACTCCTAAAATCTGTCTTTTTTGAACTGGGATCCCCAGAACTGGGGACAGTATTCCAGAACTGGCCTCACCACAGCAGAGGAAGATTACCTCCCTCAGCCACCTAGCTATGCTCTTTTTAATGCACCCCAGGATATCATTGGCCTTCTTGTCCACAAGGGTACAATGCAGGCTCATGGCCAACCTGTTGTCCACCAGAACACCCAAGTAAGTCCTTCTCCACAAAACTTTTTTTCCAGCAAGTCACCTGTAGTGATGTGTACAGTTATTCCTCCCCAGGTGCAAGACTCAACACTTGCTCTTGTTGAACCTCATCAGGTGTCTGCCCAACTCTCTGACCTGTCCAGGTCTTCTAATATGAAACTTTACCCAAAGCCTAGGATGAATACTGAGGATGGATGACTTTAACTTGAACAGTGAAGAAACTGAAGTTTGAACCGAGGTAAAACAAAAGTTCTACATTCAGGAAAAATTATAAAGTTATACATTTTCAGTGCATTTGCTATAGTGGTTGTGAAATATAATATGTACTCTTTATTAAGGTAGGATTTGTGTACGAGATTAGTAGAATATCAATTAAAACTGTATTCTAGTAAATATTCTTTGCTCCAAATCTGACCAAGTCTCTCTGATGAAGCCTGTTAAAAAGGAAGCAGGGGGGTTGGACTCGATGATCTCAAGAGGTCCCTTCCAACCCCTACAATTCTGTGATTCTGTGAAGAAGTTCAACGAGTGCAGTGTATGGTGAAGAATGTTACAATGCTGAGTTAAATAAATATAACTACCTGTCTACTCTGTAACAATCCTTCTGCAACTGCCTATTCTCTTTACTGAAGCAACTTCAAGCGGTGCCTTTACCTGCCCTGCCCCATCAATAGGATTATAGAAGTGTTAAACATACATACCAAAATGGAAATTATACAGTAAATATGCAAACCAATTTTAAATTACCTTGGAGTGTTTCTGCTATAAAGCCCAAGGAGAACTGGAGATCTTGCTCCACAGATTAGGACATACACCTTTCTCTTAAGCACTGCCTCTTAGTACCCAACTCTTTAGTAAGGGAGAATCAAGACACATGAGCTTGAACCATTACATTTCTAGTGTTGTCCGATTTGGAAGTTGTTGAGGCCTTGAACGGATTTATCTTAACTGTTAATGTTATCTTAATTATATTATTTCCTAGTCATATGCCACCAGGTACTCAACTAGACCAACTCTACCAGTATAACAGATGTGGTTGCATACCCATTCAGTGAAAGGAGATAATAAACAAAATAAAAGAAGTTTGGGCACAGTAAAGTTTCTCTAATGTTTTGTAGCAACAGTATTTTAAAGTGAATGAGGAAAATTTCCCAAGAAGAATGATCCTTTGTTTATTTTTTATCTAGATTAAAGTAGAAATTAACTCCTGTGTCTTCTAGCCCACATATATGTCATTTCTCTGTGACAGTTCTGAAGTGCAGCCATTTAGTTCTCTGTCCAACAGGCATTTAGATGTTTCAAACAGAACAGCTTAAGGGCAAACCAAGTATTTCAGTGTTCATGGTAGACATCTCAAAGGTAGAAGACCTTGGTTCAAGTTTCAGTTCCAGCAAAGTGAAGGCAGACAGCCAACACAAGTCTCTGTTTTCTAGATATAGTTTGCATCCCAATGTGCCAGCCTTCTCTTCAGGTGAGGGTCTGTCTTATAAGAAAGATGAACAAATACAGACAATTAATTCCAGGAGACTGGTCCTAGATTTTAATCCCAAATTAGCTGAGATGTTAGGGAACAGCACCGGTCAACTGCTCCATGGGAACTTCATGCATGTGAAGGAAATACAGAAATTTGAATTCCTCTGGAGTACGGGTCCTTTCAAACTTAATTCTCTCTCCTTTATCACTGGTGAACACTGAATAAACAAATAAAATTGGTTTTGTTGTATGTAGTGTCTCACCATAACCTTCCACACTGTTGTTTACACTGTTCTACTTCATTAGCTTTCCGTTTTAGAGGAAGACAATATACTGTAAGGTATACTCATTTGATTATGTCCAAGCAATAATGCTGGTAATTATCCCATAAGTAGCAGTAGAATCTAGTAGAAATCAGCTGGGCTAATGGTTTCTGCTGGCTTTCAGTGAATGGGAGGATCAGCTCTCTCAATGTTTTAGGTATCACATCAATTTTTTTTCTATAATTGTAATACTTGAATGGCAGAGACAATGGTAAGTCACTTTTTTTTTTTTTTTAATCTTCTATAGAGGTCTGTGATACCTCAAACATTTACATGGATGATGTTTTTGATAAACATAATAATCCAGCAAGAGTTAACATTTGTGGTATGCTTACAAGAACTACTTCCACTGAAGATTATTCAAATATGCTCTCATCATCCCCCTCTAACTCAGCTGCTGTTTAAAAAACGTGTATTGTCCTAGTTGTTCTTTTATATCTGTACTTTCTGTTATTAACTCTCTTTGATATGACTTCTACCTTTTATTATGTTTGAAAGGTATTTTTTTTTCAGATAACTATTAGAAGCCATGGGTCAGACACGTCTATATAGAAAAACCACCACATGTGGGATGGATAAAGGCAATGAAATTAGCATGAAAATCATTTAGCCTGAAAGAGTGAAATTACATCCATTGTCCTCTCAAGGAGACAATACACAAAGTGCTAAGGGAAGTGCTATAATCAGATACTTTGATCAGGCTTGTGAAGAGAAACACAAAATGCTGCCATTATGGGTTCCCATTCCCACAGTCATTGGTAATTTTCGTATTTAAGATTTCAAACAAACAAACAAAACAAAATAACAAGTCCTTCCCACCTTACTCCTCTAAATTATGAGAACAAGTAGTACCAGTTTATTTGTAGGATAAAGCATTGGGATTTTTTTTCCAACACTTGCAGTGAGACAGGCGTCTAAATTTTGGCAGTGAATTTTGGCTTAGTCTAAGCATCCAAAATCTCAGTGGCTTTACTGAGCTTTAGTTTTCAGAACAGATATGGGAGGACTAAAATATAGAAAATGAATGTAATTCCTTTTTTTTTTTTTTTTTTTTTTTTTTTTTTTTTTTTTTCCCAGGTATGCAGTTCCATTTCTCTATAGTCAAGTTGAGAATCTTGCTACGTCAAATAAATTTATTCAGGTATTTGGCTATCCATTCCCTTATCTCTTTTCTTTTGCCGTAAAAGATCTTTTTAGTCCCAGCCCGCTCCACTGCGTCACTGAGCTATTTCAAAAAACAAAACTCTTTTTCCATAAAACTATTTTCCTCTCAAATGCATGAAGCTGCGTTGTCTCTTGGGCCCATTAAATCTCTTTCCAGGTGAGAGCTCAGGAACTAATTCAAGACAGACTTTCATATCCTCCATATTTTTTCAACATGTTCAGAGAAGAAGCACAACTTGAAGGTTCCAGTGAAAGGGTCACTCATTTCTAGAGCAACACAACCTCTCTTCTGAATATTGTAGAACAGGGTGAAACCTCTGCTTTGCAAAGAAAAATCCAATTTGCCTTGAAATAGAAATGCTGGAACTGAGCAGCCACAGGCAAGAAGTAACATGCTCAGTTCTGTAGTTTTAAGAATCATTAGAACTGCTTAAAATAAATGAATTGCTTTTTCATTCTAAATATTACTTTTGTGTCTGACTTCTAAATAAAATTTTTGTAATTCTTCTGAAAATACAGTCTTAAAATACCCCCTACTTTAGAAAAGTCAAATCCTACAGGCAAGCTCTCTTGAAGATAAAAATGAGAAAGGACAAACTTTTTAATAATTTTTTTTGTTCTATTTTTTATAACTCAGAAAATCAAACTTTCCTTTTTTTGTCCTGTATAGATAAAATCGTACCACAGAGTTGATTCAAACCTGATCCATAATTAGCAATTATTATTTTTTTCTGTATTTCTTCCATAAATAATACCTAACTAATCTCAGTTAAGTTTTTTTCCCAGGTAAGTCAAATAAAAAGTAGTGCCCCTTGTTCTGCCATTTAGGAAAACAGATCTGTCTAAGTAATAGTAAGGTATAATTAGTGAACAGGTTGATTGCAAAGAGAACGCTAGTCTGCTGCTGTCTATTTGGTGATGTCTCATTGCAGGGAATATAGTTTGGCTTAATATAGAACTAATCAAGGCTCCATCTTGATGTGGCCTTAAATAATCACTATCTTCTATCAGCTCTGCTGGCAGTAGGCAATTATGCTTTCTTTCACTTGTAAAAGTATGTATTTATAGTGTATCTGATAACTGTGCAATGCATATATTCTTGGAAGCCAAGACAAAGCTCTTACTTTTCTGCACAAACAATTTGGCTTTGAACAGAATGTTATGCAAAAAATGCTGCTAAGAACTACACTGCAATAACTTCCATTGGCAATACCATTGTAACTTATCAGGTAAGCAGGAATCTACAATGCTGCTGACATCTTCTCATTTCTGATTTTCAAAAGGTCAGTTTTGACCTCAGGGTGTAACTCCTGACTAAAATAACAACCTACCTTGAATTTTGCTGAGTCTGCACAAGCTGAAGAAAATTTTCAACTAAACTGAGACATCTTTCTCACGTCATATACCCATTTTTTTCTGACCATTCCCTCTAAACAGGTAATCTGCTTCAAAAGCAGTTGATGGGAATGGAAGCAAAAGCCTTCATAGGCTCTGTAGTTGTTGATTTCAACTGATTTTTTTTTTCCTTTTGAGAATTCTTTAAAGAATAAACTGTCACATATTTTTTTTTTTTTTTAAATTTTATTTATTTATTTATTTATTTGCTGACATAAATAATATTGAACCCAATAGAAGGTTTTTTTAATATTTTACTATATATCTGTAGCAGTCAGGAGATAACTGTGGTTACATATGCTACTAAGCCCTCGTTCATATGAGCAACATAGTATTCAAAAACTGTAAAAAAATTGAAAATAATGTGACCATGGCAATGGTTTTATTTCCTGACAGTAGAACTATTCTCTGCTTAAAAGCTTTAATTTCTTATGCAGGAGGGAATTTCTCCAGGGAAAATCACACACATTAGTTAGTGGGAAGGAAAAATTGTACTCATAAATTTTAACATATAATTTATTTGCTTGTTTCTGTGGATTAGTCTGAAGAAAAATGTGAAGGGCAAAAGCCAGTATGGCTTGATTAATGGTCAAAAGGGCCTTTAAAGGATTAGGAGTCTGGATGAATTGTTTAAAGGCATCTAGAGTTCTAAGAAGGCTTCTCTAAATGTTTTATCTTCAAATAATACTTTACCTTTTAAAATTGCATAATAATAATTCTTACCATATGGTGAGCAGAACTGCATTTAAGATCCTCATTCCAATTTCTCTTACACTGGTTTAACTCTCTTTTCAATGCAGTACATTCTTGTCATACACTGCAGTAGATGAAATACAGATTGGTCACTGGAAATAAGAGAAACAAAAATATGTGCTTCTAATCTCTAGTTTGTATCAACAACATGGTACTAAAAAAAAAGTTAAAAAAAATATTTGAAAATAACCTAGTTATGGGAATAGGTAAGAATTACTTCTACATTCAAACCAAAGCTTGTATTTCAACATAGAACTGGAAGCATCAGTTATTCATACAAAGTAGAGATTAATGTTCACTTTGCAAGCAAATGCACATGCAAAGCTTGAGAACGTGCAGTGAAGCTCTACTGGTAACAAAGCCTGGGCTGCTGGTACACTGCAACAGGCATGGCACCTCCAACCTGTGCACACTGTCATGCTATGGGGGCCTTCTGCTTATCAAAGGTATATCTCTAAAAATGCTATCAATGAATAAACATGGAACTGTCAAACACAAACTGAGAGAGAATAATTTTGATATTTCATGCCTGTGCCTCATTCCATTCCTGTAATAGGACCTAAAGTACATCTAGCCATGGGGAACTTTTTATTTTAACAAAAAAGTAGAAGAAAATAAACAAATGAAAAGCAAGAACAAAATAAATCTGAACTAGATAAAAAATCGAGGCAAAAACTATTCCAGTTTTCACATAAGTTTTAACCTCCCCTTACTTAGATGAGCTTACAGCAAATTGCTTAATGAGGAACTTCAAACCCAGTGGCTGGGAAAACATGTAGAAATAAATGTACAAATATGGCATGAGTTTCCAAACCAGAATGATGCATAGATGTCTGAATTGTCTCTGGCACAGGGGCTCATGAATTATTTCTGTTACTTCTTGAAGATATTCATGAAGCAATTTGGACTTTTGCCAACAGAGCTATCAGGTACCATAAATATTTGGGAAAAAAACATGCACGAGTATCTGGATATCCAGATGCTCCGGGTTAAATATAACAAGCTATGTGTGATAAGAAAGTAGATGAAATGTAAGAAAACAAAACCCTGTAAAGTAAAGCAGAGCTGACCACAATAGACTAAAAGTAGTGTCGTTTACTGCAGCAGTTTCAGACAGAAGAACTGACAGGCAGAAAGGCTCAACTTATCACAGTACATCAGCTTGAAGCATTATCTGTATGACAGTATCATAAATTCCCCCAAAAAACCCAACACCCTGTTTGCAGATTGGCAATCCCTCCACATGTGTAAATGAGAAAACACAGTTTTCTTCCCAGCAAAGAGGAACCAGCCAAAATAAACACTCATTTTTCAAGAACACTCAAGAACTTCAAACTTGCAACTCTTCAGTGTGAGGCAATAATCACTAAAATTCACATCAGTAAAAGCAGTACAGAAAAATCCAAGAGTGTTTACGTGAATTATACAGAAATGGAGACAACTGTTGGAAGAGGTGATAGTAAACAACAAGATTTGCTAGACTCATCTATGATATTTTGATTTATAATGGCTAAATATAGTATGAAGTTCCAACTGTGAAAAGTTCAGCAACAGAATGCCACAAAACCATCTTTAAGAGAATAAAGACAAAGCTTATCAGGAGCAGGGTAGATTTTAGCTAATTTTTTGGCCGCATTCTCAGACATAAAAGGCAAATCAAAGATACATCAAACAGCAGCAGATGGTTAAAATATACGCTATGGTTTTTAAGAGAATATTTGATTGAGTCCTCCTTTAATACTATATAAGCAATATATATATCTATATATATATTATACGATAGTTTTATTTCAGGGCGCAGCTTGCGCAGAGTAGACAGACAGTGACAGACAGTGTTGGCACTGATACCAGAGAGGTTCTCTGAACACTGTTTGGCACTGGATTGATAAGATTTTAAGACAGACAAAATGTGAACAGACTATTCTGACAGCAAAACACCACTTGAGCTTTGCTAATGATACAGCTCTTTTACAAAAGAATCAGCTAGCAGAACAACTGGATAGAAGTTCTCATCCCAGTAGAAAAACAAAACAAAAAAAGGTTAATAAGCACTCATAACAAAAAAGGACTGAACAGCCAGTACTTTCTGATTTCAGCATTACATTAGAGGGCAAAGAGCATTAAAACAGCTTGCTTTCATGTACCTTATATGTAAGATACAGATCTAAGGAATAACTCCATGGACACTGTACTATGAATTGGGAAGCTAGACCCATCATCATTCTGAGTGAAATTTGGTCACTGAAAATTTAGGACCTCAAGACCAAAATAATCTGTATTTCAAGTATAATTTCCTCATTTACATATGAATGACTGCACAATTTTAAAAGCAAATGCCTCAGGAAAATAGCAAACACTGAACAGAAAAGAATTTATAACAAGTGTGTAGGTTTGTCCTACAGTGCAGTAATTCTAATGCTCTGAGAATTAAACTACAGGGATGTTATGACAGTTGTATCAATGCCTGACAGGGAAACAGAGCAACATTATTTGTGGTACAGCAGTTTGCAGGGAAATTTACAGAACATCAAGTGGATGAAGAAATAGTGATGGAAAAGCTCTTTTTTCCTATCTCTTGTCTGACTGTATGGAAGAATTCAGATTCAGATAAATAATTGGCTATTTTGACACTCTGATTATTACACTTCTATCATTACCTTTCATGCCTTGTGGAAAACTAATTTCTGGATGGAATATACCTCTCACAAATTCTCTCATTACAATTGCGAAAGGTTTTGTTGTTTTTCATTAATGTAGTTTCCTTTCACTCTTCTAACAGAATTACTGACCTTGGGCATTTTGAACCTGCATTTATCAAGCTGATGATGCTGGCAGAATGAATCACACATGCTTGAACTTCCAATTTCATTCATATGTCACTTGAATTGGGTCTTTTTACACATCATACCCTGAATTTAGATCTAGGAAAACTGAATTACTGGTTGAATTATAGTGGTAAGTAGCACTTTAGAATTCCTACAGAAAGTTCTTAGACTCTTCTACCGGCAATACCAAGTAGCAGTTGTTAAAAATAATTTGGGTTAGATTATCCTTTTGAAGAACTATTTTTGGAAATGAAGGACTCATCCCTTCCCTCTGCAAATATTTGCATTCAGACAAGAAGAGTTGCTCTTTTTGTTGAGCATTAGTGCCTGAGCCCCAAAATGGCACTCAGCTTAGTGGACAGGAATCAGTCAGGGTACCCAGATGAATCCATTGTAGAAGTAGCATGGCAGATAGCCTGTTAAATAGGGTAATTTCTAGGCACAGATGGAGATCTCTAAAACCACCACATGACCACAACTTATTTTCTCTGCTTCAGAACCCTGAAAAACACACACTCACTGCTGCATTGCCCATTCAGTATGTGTCAGAAGGCGGTGCTACAGGTACCTCCTCCTAACACCAGAAGCAGTCAGTGCTCCCACCATTTCTGTTGCTGGCAGGCAGTATGACAGATGTATCACAATGGCTGTGATTTATCTCTTCCCTGGTCTCATTTGGATTTTCTCATGCTTCCTTCCCTTTTTGTTCCCATTAGAAATGACTAGAGCTGGAAGTCCCTCAGTCTTGGAGAAGGAGAATAAACTTGAAATGGTGGCTGCACTGTTGAGGGGCTCTGGTCTGGTACTGTGGACTAAAAGTATGTCTGTACAATGTACTGATTTCCAGCTTGCAGGGGCTACCCTACAATCCCATGAGCTCTGATAAACTGCTGAGAAGGGTCCAGCTACAACTTCCACTATCTCTGGTGTGAATCCCGTTGGCCCCAGGGACTTACAAACGATCAAGTGATGTGACCAACCCCTTATAAGTATGGTGATCACAGATGGAAAGTCACTGTTCTCTCAGCCATGGTCCTGCAGTAACCCAAGATCTATCACTGATATTAAAAACTGAGGCTGAAAAAAGGTGTTAAATGCCTCTGCTTTTTCTTCATCCCTGCTTGCCAGGTGATCATCTCCATCAATATCAGTACAGAGTTACTTAGATATCCTCTTGCTGTTCATGTTTTAAGTCTTTTTTGTTGTCTGTAAACACAGTGGCCAGCATCAACTCAAGTAGAGCTTTGGCTTTCCTTATTTTCTCCCAATAAATGCAAACTGTAGCTCTGTAATCTTCCTGTAAAGCCTGAACTTACTTCAAAAGATTATACATTTTCTGCTTGAGTTCCAAGAGGAGTTCCCTATTCAGGCAAGCTGATCTGCTTATTTAGGAGTAAATTCAAATTGGTATCACTGCCTCTTTTGGAGTCATACTGTTATGTGTGTATAATCCCTGTGTTTAGAGCTGAGACAGAATCACTTGAACACACTGACTGGAGAGCTAATTTGCACTTTATTTCAGAGAGGTTCTGTCTTTACATTACTGCAATCAACCCTGAATACATCAGTTCTTGCACTGCTAATAAAGAAAGTATGCCTAGTGTTCCACTTTGTGCTGGAAGACTCTCTGGAATATCTATAAATATATGCCCAGCTCCAGGGCTAAGTCGCTTCTGAATGTGAATAGACTTGAAAAATGTGGAAACTCCTGTGTTTTTAGATCATAAATATGTCACGATGCATCCTTTATTTCACTTTGTGCCATATGGCTCGAATATGAATGGATTATTTTTTCATTCTTTCTTTTTCCAATCTGGAAAGATGTTATATTTATTTAATTTATTTGAGGTTTTCTTCATTCCTGATAAATTCTTTATTTTTCATTTCCCTGTGAAAATATTACTTATTATTTGAGTAAATTCTGCTATTCTATTGCCTTTTCTATCAGGCTTCTTATGAAGTGAGAGAGAAGGAATTGAAAAGATGAAATTGAGCACAGTTCAGATGGCAATAAATAGATAAATAAAATAAAATAAAATAAAATAAAATAAAATAAAATAAAATAAAATAAAATTACAAGAAGCTCCTATAGACCTGCCATATTTCTACTGTGGTATGTTTAGAATTTCCCAAATATCCTGTGCAGTTCTCTGAAGGATGATGGCCTGGGTTAGTTCTCGGCCTTAGAGATAAACAAGTCTATCTTTTTTCCTCAGCTGCAATCTTTTCTTTCTGTTTGTTAGCATATAGGTGCAGATATTATAGATTTGAAAAAGGAGAAGGGATCTTGCTTCAGATAAACCACATTTAAGAACAAATCTGGATCTAAGCTACAATTCTAGAAATTTCACTTGTTTTCTCACTTCAGAGCACAAATTCCAGATGTGTATGAGAGAATTAGGTAAGAATAAGGTTTTATATATATTTCTTTTTAAAATTAGATGATCTCATCCAAAATTTAGTCATATGCTCCAAAATGAAAGTTTCACAGAATATCAGAAACAAATTTGCTTTGAAAACCAAATCATGTTGATTTGGGCCATTTTTAATGCACCTCACATGGAACCTTCGATCTTAGCAATAAAAAAATCTACAAAAGTGTATGTC
Source organism: Excalfactoria chinensis (assembly GCF_039878825.1). Classification (NCBI taxonomy): domain Eukaryota; kingdom Metazoa; phylum Chordata; class Aves; order Galliformes; family Phasianidae; genus Excalfactoria; species Excalfactoria chinensis. The sequence continues at coordinate 132,642,804 of NC_092826.1, forward strand.
TCACATCCAGGCAAATTAAAAACGACAAAAATAAAAATAAAAAAATCAGCACAATAACTATTTGCTTCTGTAATTCATCATCATAGTATCGTGTGAGTTGGAAGGGACCTTAGAGATCATCGAGTCCAACTCCCGGGATTTGAGCCCTTTAGTGTAGCAGAGTGGCACTTCTACCACTTGCGCCACAGGGGGGATTCAAACCCGGGCCTCCGGTGTTGCAAGCGGCGGTTCTAACACCATATGCCACCAGGGGCACACAATTGCCAGCTAGTTCTGTTTTACACGTTCCCATATCAATCTTTCACATCAGTGAGGAGACCAGCCCATCTCTTGTATGTAATACCAGTTTGACAATAATAGAAAAGACTAAAAAAGCAAAAGAAATGGGGAAGTAAATATTTTCAGAGGTGCCAGCTCTGGAGCCAGCATGGAGCATTTCATATGATGAATTGGTTAATTGAGCACTAACAAGCAACTAAACAAACTAAAGTTAGTAGCAGGCTGACAAATGCTGAACACTTGCCCGGTTTCTGAAGAGTGGAAACATAAAAGACAGTAAAAACTTTATTCATGCTTTGTGTGTTTGTGTTTCCCTCAAAAATAGTTTATGAAGAGTGTTGAATGGAAGAAATCTATTCATACATCCCATATTGTCTGCAGTGTTGTAGTAGTTCTGTTGGCAGTTTGGACACTTGGACAAAGTCAAGAGCTTTAGGAGTTTTTTCATCTACTTGTGTCCCAAAACTTGTATCAGTGTGACAAATTCTGTGATTTTCTTGTAAACCTTCAAAGAGAATTTTGGTTACGCATCTTGAAACATAGCACCCAAATGATGTTTACTTGTAAATGCAAGAAAAATCTGTGCATGTTCTCTTCAGTTTATTTAAGAGTAATTTAGAACAAAGTCCAGCTAATGTTTTTGGTACTTATTTTGCTTATTTTTTCTGCTTTTTGGCAAATACATCATATTCTGTTTAGTAAATGCAGTCTTGGTAACAGATCTTGCTTCATCCTCTTGCAATTGAAAGTTGGTTGTGTACAGGGATTTGAACACGGCTGGATTTACTATGAAGCATTAATGGATTTGTAAAACAGCAGGAGAACTGACTACACTGACTCTCCAATAATGACTGCCAAGAGTTTAAACATCCTTTTGTAAGGTGAGGAAAATGTGCTATAGTAGTCTGTCCCTAATAGTAGAGGGCTGAGTTACACTATTTCTATCCTGGTCAGAAATTTTGTGAGTCCCAGGGCACAGAGCCCCATATGCTGGAAAAAGCAGACTGAGGGGAATGTAGCAACACAAGATATCTACAGGTTTTATGGTCACAAAAAAAGGAAGGAGGAAAGAAAGCACATTTTGGGATTTGTTTTGGTCTTCAAATTTCTCAGATAAGGAGCCCAGAAACTTGCCTGGCACATTCAGGCTGCTGCTTCCTTCCTTACCAAGGTATAGCTGTAGGTACAGCAGTGGCTGGATGCATGGGCATTTGGGTAATTGTGTTAATGGCATTGCTGCAGATTCTGAATCCCTCTGCTTCTTTTTCTTTTGCATATGGAAAGTTTGCTCCCTTAAATGGAAATATAAAAATAATAACCCCTCATCTCATAAGGGGCAGCCAGTGTAAAATGGAGACTCTGGACCACTGCAGAAATGCTCAGATTTACATGAGCACTGTCATTCTGTCATTGGAAAAGATTTTAGGGTGCTTAGAGAATCTCTGGCCTTTTTTTTTTTTTTTTTTTTTTTTTTTTTTAAAGCTAGATTTGGTCCAATAGAGATCCAGATACACTTAAAACACTTTCTTCAGTGAAAGTACCTTCTGAAGATTCTCCTCAAATATCCCAGACAGCTGAGATGAATTGTTTCTTCCCAAGTGTTTTTCACTATATATTGTTGATAGAAGGGAGACAATAGATTTGTCCTGATACCTTCCTTCTTAATAATTCCTATTTAAAATTAATAAATTCACATTTCATTAATGAACAAAAACTGTAGCCCACCAGACCTTTGGAAATCCTGAACGCTCTGTACTGAAGTTCATTTTCACCACATAGCAGCCTGTGCTCCAGCTCAACCTATCCCAGTGTGCAGAAAGCAGATTACAAGGAGATTCTATTCACTTTTATCTGAGCAAACTATAAATCAGGAAAAAATGACATCCTTTCAGCTCAAGATTGCTTTGTCAAGAATATCAAGACATAGAAAAAAAATGGGTGGCTGTAGTAACATTACATTAAGTACAGCTATTATTTCATGAGTTTTGGTACAGTTTAACCATTTTGGAACTTCTTCCTTTTTGTTGTTGTTGTTTTGGTTGTTGTTTTTTTTTTTTTTTGCTAAAAAATAATATCTTCCCCAAACTGTTTTCTTATCTATATTAATTTGTCGCATGAAAGAAACTTACATCCAAACATTTCCTCTGGTAAATTCAATACACCTGTAGGAAAAGGAAAGCAAAATTATTTGAGCAACAGATTATATAGAAGATGATCTGTATCTACAATGGAAGATGTACAGCCTGGACTTGCCTCCCAGGACCGTACATCAAGATAAGATTGTCGGTAAGATACAGATGTATAAGACACTGTACGCTTAAAGATACAGGTTGGACTGGGGATAAAAAAATATATATTAAGAACTAAACCTTCTTCTTATGTTACTGCTCTAAAGTCATAAATTCTTGCAAAGCTTGAACCAGGGCAGTACCAGGATGGTATTCAAAAGCTTGTGTCCTGGAAGCAAAAAGGAATGGTTGCCTGTAGTTCTTGTTCTGTCTGATGTCTCTTGGAGTGGGTCATCAGGAGTGCCTCGAGGTGATGGGGTATTGCCATCAGGGAAGGAAAAGCTGAGTACAGTCCTCTTGGCTACATGTGGAGGGTTGGATGGTTGGTATAAGATACAGAAAACAGAAAAGGGAGTAAAAGTGAGTGATAGCTTAGAGATGCAGAAAACAAACACATAAATGTGATTCCAAAAAACAAGGCCCTCCTAGGGCCCAAGAGGGATAATACAGCATTAGTCTTTTTTACATACTTTGTTGCTAGAAGACTGAGAAAATACCATTAGATGTTAAGGAATTTCCTCAGCAATTTCTTGTTGATATTTCTATTGCTGTTCTAACTTGTCTAGTCTAGTGTGACCTAGAAGTCCTTCTGCCAAGTGATCTTATCTCATTTCTTACAAAAAAGAAATCTTTATTTTTACAGAGAAAAGCAAAGATAGATAAACAGTATTTTCACTTGTCTTTCTCTGTGAGCATGAAATTTATCAAAAGAGGAAATATTTAAAGTAGCCTCAGTGTTCTCTCTGTGTTACTGGCAGCAGAATAAGGGGAACGCTGCTTTGACACTACACACAAGGCATGTATTCAAGAGGGCTGTTCCTCTCCAAGAAGGATTACAAGCACACAGACACATAATTTTTCCATTTACATTCTCAGATCCTAGGACTTGACGGGGCAAGAGCTCTAGTGAGATATCTCAGCTCTGAGGGCAAGCACTATGTTTAGTGACACAATGATTTTGTTTTGTCCTCACTTGGATCTATGACATATAAATAGAACACCATGTTCATGATTCTAAATGTTCAGTTATACAAAATCAGTCTGCATGCTTGCAGCCAAGAACTATAGTTTGCAGCACCATCAATTTCTGTTATCCAGTGCTTAACAGTCTTGCAGAGTGAGTGTGTAGTCTTCACTGACAACTTAATATAGCTATATATACATATATGTTTGTTTGTATGTATAATTTTATGTAAAATCATGTTGTTTTGTTATGTAAAACCATGTTGTAGAGTATATTTTTACAGAGTGAACCATCTTGTCAAATTCATAAGCACTTTCAAAGTCCATTAAAGTAAATCCTCTTCAGACACAGAACATCATCACCATCCTGAAAAGAAAACCTTTCCAAAAAAGCCTATGAAAACAAAGGTCCCTAATGTTACTTTACATTTAAGAAATGCTAATTGATAGTAGCTAAAATAAGCTTCCAATATCATCTTGTCAACCAGACCATTGATTTTTGCAATTAGCAAATGGAGTTTGATTAATGGACAATTAGGAATGAGTTCAGCAGGAGCTGATTGGTTTCCACCACTCTCGCTGTGAAGACTTTATTATGAAGAAGAATGTTTGTATTTCTATGTAGTTACTGCATAGTTCTAGGTCAGTGATCTTTAGTTTCCAGACTGGGTCTTTGGAGAGATTTACTCTGAAATGAATTAATTCCTGTATTTTTATTGGAGTCTGTAACAAACACTTCTGTTTTGTGGTTTACTGGATATTATAAAAGCAGATATTTGAACAACAAAATATTGTTTCTTTCCCGCCCCCTTTAAGTAATTCCTTACACTAGAAGTGAGTCTGTTGTTTTCTCTCTGATCTTCTATTCGCAGATTGCTTGAGAGCCTCCATTTCCATCTGCAGGAACTTCCTAACACAGAGCTGGGCCTTGTTCTTTTATCTTTGCAATGAAAAGAGCATCCCTTACACCAAGGAAGGATTGGAGTAAATGTAACCACCAATGAAAATCTAGTATTCCTGTCTCGGTTTAAAATGAGCTTATGCGGACACCAAATTGGAAGATGCTGGACCAGTTTTTCAGAATCCAGGAGTTGGTGATGAGCTTCCTTCCCAGCCATTGCCTCGTTTCTCATGCACAGTGACTATAGGTGTGACTACAACTCTGAGCTCTTCAGTCTCTGGCTATGTTAGGCTTCACTGCATTTTAATAATATTTCTCACCAGAATACAGTTGATGTCTTTAAATACGATTCATCACATTTAGGCACGGAAATCAGTTAATTTATACTTTCCAGACTACATGGAAGACAGTAGACAAAAACATTATTTGCATGGAGATTCTTTAGTTAAATGAACGTGTTAGTCACCGTGTCCCTTAATATGCTATTCAAAATGTTATTTCTTTGACTGTCTTCCAGATATTGTACAATACTCTGATTTCATTTATAATATGTGTAGTCACACATACCCTATTGATGTTCTCTCATTACAATTAGTGTATAATACTCTTCTCATGTTCAGTATGAAGATGTGAAGGAACTACTAATTTCTCCAAAACAATTAAAATGCCATTAAAATATACTAAAGACAAGAAAATTAAACTTCCTTATGAGTCTGATTGAAAAGTAAAATGGAAACAAAACAGATGACTACCAACATGAATTATTGGTTTGTTGTTTTTTCTTCTATTTTGTCTTCATATAACCATATAATTGTTTGATTTGGAAGGGACTTTTAAAATTTATGCAGTCCTACTCCCCTGCAACGACCAGGGATGCTTACAGCTCAGTCAGGTTGCCGAGAGTCCAATCCAGCCTGACCTTGAATGTCTCCAACACTTTATTAACATATCACTGTATAAAATAACAGATTTGGAATGTATTACCCTAGTGCAAAAGTATCAAAGTTCTGACATTGGCTTTAAAGATATCTTTGCTCCCTGTCGGCCCGTCTCTTCAGCCTGAAATCAATACAATTCATACCAAAATCAGTGGAAATACTCTGTTATTCTAAAAACCTCAAGAATTCATATCTCTTAATAGAAGAAAGATAGGATCTAGACTATTATTCATACTTGTGTCTATTTTCACCTAAAGGCAATAATTTTGATTAAAAACAGAATAAAATAAAGATCTAGTGGGCTATTTCAAAATATTATTGCAGTAAAAAATTGAATAAGTCTAAAAAAAAAGAAAAAAAGAAAAAAAAAAGAAAAAGAAAGAAAGAAAAGAAGAATGTATAAAGGCAGCCAGAGTAATTAATTCTCAAGAAGACCATCAGAATCAGCACGGTCAACACTTTCCCAGTCATGCAAAAGGTTCCACTGGTCATTCATTTTAAACTTTTGTAAAACTGTTTCGTAAAACTGTGCCGTAGGAGGAAATCGGTATTAATCCCAAGGCTAAACCACTGATGCTTCTTTTTGTTCAAGGTCTGAGGAATATCTATTTTGTAGAAGAGAAGATAAAAAATGCTTTCTTCAGAATGTGTCCTTACTTCTGCCTCTTCTACTAATTTCTACAGAAGATTCATTTTCATTTTTGCGGAAGACCAAATTTGTATTTTGGCACAACCAAAGGGGTGGTTACATCTTGTGGATAACAACTCTGAAAGCTGCCAAACCTTGTAAGGACAGAAAATCCAATGACCAGAAGCATTATTTGATTGACTGACTTTGAAGAACTCAGTGATCCATGAGCTGACAAAAACAGAAGATTCATTTGTAAGGTACAGCTGGGGGTATGTGGGGCTTTTCTGCATGCTTACTTTCAGGCCCAGCTAGCCCTGTATATACTGATAAACAAGTCTACTTTCTTGCTTCTAAATAGGGAGATACTTGGGACCTAGTTCAACACTCAATGAAGTCAATAGGCATCTGTCCACCAACTTCAATGGACTTTGAACTGAGCTCTTTGTTGTGAACATTGTTAGTAAGCAAAACTGTGAGAAAGTATTATTAGAGTTTGCTTTACTGAGCCTCTTTAGGAAAAAAAATTGCTTGTGAGATGTGGATATGCACATTTAAGTGTATGGTTGTATTTATAAGTTATACAGAAGCAAGAAAAAAAGTATTTTCATAAGCAAGCTGCTTTCCTTAAATGACTCCCTCCAGTCCTAGCTATTTCTGATTGAAAAGTACTATAAATAGAGCAGAATAGATATCATTAGGACAAGGATTTCTCTTGGGACGATGTACAGTCAAACAGAATTATGTCTCATCTTTAGAGAGGAAGCATGGGAGTTGTCTTAGTCTCAACATGTGCAAATGCAGCCTAACCTTTCTATGACTCCCTTTTTCTCACTGCCATATTTTAACACCTACTTGACATTACCCACACTGGCTTTGCATTTCCTCCTCACTTCCACATGGGCTGTGGTTCCTTGCTTGTCCTCATTCTCTCCAATGCTGCACTCAGTCATCACCTTCCCTTTGGAAAATCCTGCCTGTAGCCTGAATGCTTCTAATTTCTCAGGGCAATTCTTAATGACTCAGAAGTTAAAAAACAAACAAACAAACAAACAAAAGTCAATGGGAATTTCTTGTTAATTCTCAGTGAATTTCCCTTGAATCTGCACATCTCTGTTCTCCAGTCTCCAACTCTGTTCTAGCTGTATATACAACAACAGATTTTTTAAATGCAGACTTCAGTGTGGTCAGATGTGGTCAGACTGTCTACTCTTTCTGTCGCTGCCAAGGCCCCTTGATTTTCTTCCAGTCTAATTAATATTTGCTCAACATAGCATACTATGCAAAGGGACATTTTGAGGATTTTGTGATAATTTTGCTCAGAAAATCATGCTACTATGCCATGAGACAAAGGAGCAAACAATGTGTGAAGAGAGCAGGTCCCCAAATTTGCTGCTGAGTGAGCAGTGCTAAGCTGCTTGTATTTGTCAGTGGGCACTGACAGTGCTAGCTGCAAATAGGCAAGTTCTGAGTTGTAACCTAAAAGGAGAAGATTTTGTTTCAGCATGAATGTTGGCTGTATGAAATCATACACTGCTGTCCATCAAGCTGTTTCCCGTTCTGTCCTTACATTTTGGCTTTCTAAATGTTTTTCTTTAGAGCCTGGACAGAGTGGTGATGAATTACACAGGGCCTAGTTTTTTAAAACTCTGCCCCTAACATTCCTGCATTCCATAAATGACTAAAAAGAGATTTGCAGAGCTACACACTGCTCCTGTACTGCTTGGGGTCTATTCCATTCTTCTTGATAATCAGTAGTATATATGCGACTGAAGGTGATGGCTATGACTGCACTGCAGGCTGATTCTCAATGTGAGCAATTAGCATTTGTTAAAGTTCTTCAGAGTTCTTCATCACCAGAGTAAACTCAGTCCATGGTACCACAATACTGCCTCCTAGGCAGCAATTGCCCTGCTCGAAACTTAGGAGTAAAAGCTCAATTTTATATAGGATTCAAGGATCTAGGGTTGATTGTCTGGTTAGGGTGAAGGAGGAGGTGGAAGGAGGCTGGATTCCGCTCAGAATTATGTCAGTGCTTCAAAGTCTACAATATAAAATTGTTCTTTACAGACACCCCAGTGGAAAAATACATGAGAGAAAGATGGATCCAGCTAAATGCAATGGGAGTTTTTTCACTGAATTTATTGTGACCAATGTTGCACTTTGAGAACCGTAGATGTCTTGCAGGCATTTCCTTCCAGGGAAAATGCAGGAGCTGAAGCATTTATCTGCACCAGATCTTCAGTAGCAATTTCCTTTCAACTTCCAAGAAAGGTATGAAATGTAAAAGAGAGCAGCCTTCTCAACATGGCATCCGCTACTGATTGGATACCAGGCTAGACAAGTCTTTGGTCTTGCATTTTTACAGTCAAAGACTGTCTTTATCGTCATTGATAGTTTTGCTTATGGCCCACAGAGCTGTTTTCACTCATTGGATGGAACCACAGTATGGAGACTTCCCAAAGTGACTTATCCACTTTTGGAGAAAGACTTTTGTTACATTGAGATTCACAGGAATATTAAAAACTCTAAATCTGAGGAAGGTGCCTAAATCATGAGCACAAATCCAGTGTGTCATCTTTGATGGCCCTAGAAGAGCAATGAACGCAAGTTAGGTATTTACCTTCATTGACTGTAAATAAAACTCTGTGGGTTCAGAATGGACAATAAAGTTTACTTCCATACAGACAACCATGCAAGAAAAAAACATTGTTCTCCTAACAATGATATAAAATAAAGACTGTGATCAGTATCCCATAAACTGTTGAAAAAGGTCAGGCCTGAGAACAGCCCAAAAGTCTGAATAGTTCAGATCCCTTTTATCTGCTAAATGAGGCTGGACAGTCTTGTGAGAACTGTTGTTTTGGTTTTCTTTTTTCTATGAGTTTTTTTTAGTCCTTTCTGCTTCTCCATAAGCTGTAAATAGCCTGAGAAAAGGCTTTCTCATAGTATTTCAGTTATTCCTATTCTACTCCCAGGAGACCCAGGACAGTGTGAAAACAAAAAAGGAAAATAATTTTTAAAATTGCCTAAAATCTTGAAGCTGAAAGAGAGGAGCATGAATGAGTGGGCTGGAGGGTAAGGCAAATGATGAGGCCATTTATCTGATCATAGATACCTTCCTGAGCGTAGCAAATTAGCATGACAGTAGACAAGATCATAAAAATGCATGAACAGTGCCGTGCAGACCGAAGACTTGTCTAGCCTGGTATCCAACCAGCAGCAGATGCCAAGTTAAAAGTACAAAAAAAACACAAACACAAATTCATGCCTCCCTGGGGCTGCTCCCAGTGGCTCGCATTTATGGCTTTCTCCATGTGGTGACAGTATCCTCTAGCTGAGCACTGAATGTCCAGGAGATGGGCTGCCCCTTCCCATGGCAACTGCAGGGAGATTGCAATTGCTGCACATCTTCTTCCTACCTCCCAGTTCACTGCCCACCTATCAGCAGCATTCCTCACATGGCACAAGTGGTGCCCACTGTTCAGCTGATCTTAGCATGTACAGCAGGACACGGCAGTAGCATCTCATCAGCAAAGGGTAATGAGAGGTTTGTCTTATTTTTTCCTACCTTATACAATTTCAAAAATACTGAGGGGAATGAGGGAAGGGTGGTGGAAAGATGGGAGCTGAAATTCCCTCCTCATGACTGCTGCTGTTAACTACTGGCTTCTCCCTGTATTCAGGTCCTAGCTCACATGAACAAAAGCAGAGGAGAGTTCTGTCTCCCAGGAGACCTACACCAACAAGGACAGAGGCCAGTCTTGCTATCCAGAGGCAGAACTACCTGTCAGGAAAGCATTTAATCAGGCATACACATGAGCATTCTTCCCATGAACGCACTGGCCCCCATGTGTCCATCAGCACCCCCAGCCCTACAGCCACTGCTTGCTGCTCCCCGGGGGAGGAAGCACCATCACCCCAAGGATGGCAGAGGAGAAAATCCTAGAGAGCATCATGTCAACAACAAATCCCAACACCACAAGAAGCAGTTACAGTCTGTTAATTCAGGATTAAGCTTCATGAAGCAGAGGGGAAGAGAGGAGATCAGTAGATCTTGATCCAGTTTTTTATTACTGGAACACATTTATTACATTGTAATATAAATGCACATCATGAGAGATCCTGTTGCCACTAAAACAAAAAGCACTGTCATTAAAAAGGAGGCCACTTCAAATCTCTCTGGTGTTACAAGTATACTTTTACCCTGCCATGTCAAGTGGCCTTCTTGTAGAAAATGGTATGGGAAAGGACTCCTTTCACAGAACCACAGAATTGCAGGAGTTGGAAGACACATCAAGAGATCACTGAGTCCAGTTTCACTGCAGTATTAAAGGGGATGGAAGGGAATATATAGCCATAAGAGGCAGTACTTCTGTCTTTGCATAGCTGACTCAAGAAGGTAAGGCCAGCAGCATTAAGAAACAGAATAAACCCCTTGGCATTTATACAATCCTTCTCAGCAACACAGCAGGGTGTAGGAATATTCCCCTTCCAGACAAATTGTCCTTCCTTTAATGGCTAGGCAGCTGTCCAGAAGGGATTACTAACCTCATTAATATCTCATGTTTAGTTCTAGCTTATAAATAGAGCCTCAATTATGCATGTACATGGTCTATGCAACTAAGTGTTCTTATCATTGTTTTCCTCCTGTCCTCTTCTTCAGCCTCTACATTAATTTTATTTGTTTATTTAGACTGTAAGCCCTGCAGGTCAGAAGCATTTGTTTGTACAGTTAGTGTGATAAAATGATCTTGTTCTGACTGGAGCTGTTGAAATGTGAATATAATACAAATGCTGCTAATTTGCTAATTTGTATGACAAATCCTTTTGCATATATTTTAACAGCAAAGGAATAAGCACTCTGATGAGCATTATCTGGATCAGAGCATTGGAGACTAAGGCCAGAGGCTACTTCATACCCTCAACTTTCCCTCCTATTTTAATAGAAGTTAACTTTAATAACTCTTAATAATGTGTATAAAAAGAACTAATTTTTATTATCGATTTTTCTCTGAATTAAATCTGCAATTACAAGTGCTTTGTACAAGCACACTTCTTAATGAATGTGGAAAAAATAATCCAACGCTGACAAGTAGCTAGAGAGGAGCATAATTCTTCCTGTTTTTCTACTGTCATTGCATTCTTCATCATTTCATGTTGCAGACAAAATATGATGATGAGTGGGCTGCAGATAAGTAGTTACACAATCATCTTCTAGCTGTGAATTCATATCAGGAAGAGTTTGACACATGACGGTAACATTCAGCTGCATTGATTTCCATCATGAGATTTTGCAGAAGTTTCTTGGTATATTCAACATTAATATTTCACAGTATTTGAAGAGCTGTTTTTTTTGTCTTTACAAATGGCAGCCAAGACAATCTGCAAGCACTAAAGCAACAACCAACAACTTCTAGCAGTCAGCAACCCAGCAAATCCGTTCTTTGTTTAAAGGTTTACTACAGCTTGAAGTAGTGAAAATTAGCCGTATAAAAAAGACCTTCTCATATTACATCAGGAAATCTATTTAATTCCCATTTTGCCAGCTTGTCTTCTTCACACACCTCTTTTTTTTTTTATTTCAGGCAGGGTGTGTGAGCAAAAACTTGGGTCCAGCTAACAGATGTCTTCATATAAGCCTTCACTTGGGGAAGGAAAGAAAACACACCAGCTGTGTCAGTACAAATAGCTTGGCCTATTTTTGAACTCCAGAAAAGGTTTTAAAATGATTTGTATTCTTTCATAGAAGCCATCAGTTCATTTAAAAGTTGACTCCTCTACTTCAGCTCCTCTTTTTCATGTTACCAAGACAATGATAGAGGCTGAAGTCTTGGCCTGCCACATGGGAGTATAAAGCAGTCAGGGTGCTGGCTCTCACACGAAGCATCCACTTGTGATTAACATTGTGTGCACGTGGTCCTGCTCCTCCACATCATCTTCCTCTTCCATCCCTGACTGCACTCACACTGTGAGGATCAGGACTGGGACAGGCGATGAGAGAAGGCACTTGAAATCCTGCTGGTTTGCACCTGGAGCCATAAAAAGTACATCCCACTGTGCTCATAAATAGCATTGCTTCTTATTAGCTGCACAATTATTTTTCTTCTGTTTGTCTTTATAAATATTCCACCATTTTAAAACAAATTATCAAAACCATCCATCATGCATAGATACGTACTTAGGCTCATTGTGGAGGTAGAAACGATAAAGAAGGGGATTTCTAATACTAGAACAAAGCAGACAGTATGAAGTACAATTAACAATTAATTTTCTAGAAACAGCTCAACAATCTTTATGAAGAAGTCTCATGGAATTGAATTACATCAAAAAGAATGAAAATGGGAGGCCATATGAATTAAATAGGACTATAAAACAAGTTTAAAAATATACAATTTGAAAAGAATCAAATAATTGTGCATAATTTAAGCGTTTTACAGAATTAATTCAAAAATCAGCTCGCTACTGGAAAGTTCTCTATGAAGCTCTAAGTACATCTGGGAAGATGGCTATTCTTTGTTCCAAAAGTATAGAAATACTCAGCACAGAAATTTTTACCAACTAAAAATGTTGCGTACTTCTCAGACTCTGTGTGTGAATTGCCACAGCACGTGTTTGCTGATGATGGTCTGAATCCCAGAAACTACCAGCTAGAGATCAGATTAGAACAGAGTGACAAGGATTACTCCTTGTGCAAGACTCCTGAAACAAGAAAATCCATGCTTTCTTGTAGACCTTAGGGATCTTCGTTTTCCATATTCAATGTGGAAAAGCCTATTTTGCTCCTTTTCATAGCTGCCGTCTAACCTGGGTTCACCACCACAATCTTCAGAAGTCACTGACCTTGTACAACAACATACAAAACAAATTTACTCATAACCATAACACTCTTGATATCCAGACCGCAGCGACTTCTTACTTTATTTTTCTTCATCAAGGTACTTACTGCTTCCAGTTCTCTGCAACTCACCAGTTGCAAATGAAACAGAAGTACACAGAGTAGATAAAGCTAACTCAGCACTGTTTTATAGTGCCATAAGGACAGTGCCAGAACTTTCCATGATCTGCAATTACTAGGTTTTTAATAAAAAGTGCAAATGAACCAGTTTGCTTGTTAATAGCCCTCCAATGTCATGATAATAAGGCTAAAACGGCATTAGTAAAAGAAAAAACAAAACCAACTCTCAAACTATTCCAGCAGAGATTAATGCAGTCACAACCGACCAGAGCTGACTAGCATTTTCCATTTAAAACTCCATTTTAGGTTCCTGGTAACATTTTGCTTTTCACAATTTGACATTAAAACAACCCTTCCACCAAAAAGCTGAAGAACTTCTGTGGTTTGGAGGCTTGTCTTGGCTTCATTCCCAAATAAATCATCCGAACTTTGGACATGCTGCAAAGTTCTGAAAAATCAGTTAGCAGGAGAAAGCCGCTACTATTTCATAGCTAGGTGATCCTCCTGAGGTTTTATTTGTACCCTGTACACTGCAATCCTTGCCTGCACAGCTTCAGCCGTTCTTTCCTTGCAACTGCAATTTCTCTTGGTGGTGCTGAAAGCATAATGAAAGTTACTCTGTTCTTTTAATACACCAACTATGTGGAAGACAAAGTCATGGCATGAGGGAGAGAGAGAGAAAGAGTCAGCGGAGGGCCACAAAGATGGTGAAGGGCCTGGACCATCTCCCCTACGAGGAGAGACTTAGGGAACTGGGTCTGTTTAGCCTTGAGAAAAGAAGGCTGAGAGGGGACTTGATCCAGGTTTATAAATACCTGAGGTGTGGGAGCTATAGTGGCGAGGCTGGTCTCTTTTCAGTAGTGCGTGGGGACAGGACTAGGGGCAATGGGCTGAAACTCCAGCATAGGAAGTTCCGCACGAATGTGCGCAAGAACTTCTTTACAGTGAGGGTGACGGAGCACTGGAACAGGCTGCCCAGGGAGGTGGTGGAGTCTCCTTCTCTGGAGATATTCAAGACTCGCCTGGACGCCTACCTGTGCGACGTGGTGTAGGGAGCCTGCTTTGGCAGGGGGGTTGGACTCGATGATCTCTAGAGGTCCCTTCCAACCCCTATAATTCTGTGATTCTGTGATTCTGTGAGTCTGTATGGAGGTGGAAACAGAAGAAACAGAGAAAAAAGGTGTTCAGGATATAATATAAATATAATGAATATTTCGTGAAACCAGAATCTTGAATCCTGAATTTATGCCAGAAGCACATGCTGAAATCCATGGCAAACACCTCAATTAAGTTATTAAGTTATTAAGAGGATATGTCCCTGTGGTACATCTGCTGGTGTTATTTTACCTTTTTCACAACTTGAAATGACATCTAAAATTAATCTTAGTGCAATGGTTGAAAATTCAAGCCTTCTAAAGATAATAAATACAAGATGTGAGTAGGTGTTACACACATAATTGTAATGGTGAGATCCAGGAGATCTAAATCTCACTGAAGAACCTCATACTGACTCCTAGCTGGATTACCAAAGGGCCCCAGCAGAGTTCACCAATCCCACACAGAGGAGCAGCAGCATGTATGCCTGCATTCCCCCATAGCTTCATCAGCTCTCTTCTGGCTATAGGGCCAGTTGAGACTGAAGCTCCAAAGGCAAAACCACCTCACAGCCAGGATCCTGCACATTCAGGTATAACTGTTTGATAACCATGATGGCTATTTCCTCACTATTTTGTTCCTTATAATTATGCATTTCAACTTGGTCATTGTTCATATATATTCCAGCCTCACCCTTTTTTCACCCCTCTGTCCACTAAATACTTCCTTTGATCCTTTTAAATCATTATTATCACTGATAGCTGTGTCCTGGGACTTCCCAAGCTCATAGTGCTAGGGAGGGAAAGACCCTCTTGTTACGCAAAGCTTATACTTGTTTCTTCTCAATTTGTCTGCTTACATTCAGATGAGTCAAGACCTACAAATCACTTGCAGACCATTTGTTATATTTATCACAGGAACATTTTGGCCTTCCCAAAGCTTCCTTATGTCAAATCTGAAGGCAGAGTTATGTAAGTGGAATGATAAGAACAACCAAGGGCTGCTGTTTTTGCAACAGCCTTATCAGTGAGGTTGCCTGTAAGAATGCTGTACCCTGGAGGTGTTGGTATACTGCAATTTATTTGCTATTTTTCTACCTGAGATTTGCTTGCCTTGTCTTTTTCTACCCAGTTCAGTTCTATGGGAGGAAGCACGCCATTGGTTTGAGCTTAAGGTTGAGCTACAAGTAAAAGGAGGCTTAAGCTAGAACTTGGTGGTTGTCTGTTTCATTGCCTCAAGTAACAGAAGAAAATAGCTTCTAGGTAGCACCAAAGCCAACAACTGATATTTAATACTGTTGTGAGTGCTTCTTGGCTTGTATCAGGAATGGTGTGGTGAGCAGGACTAAGGAAGTCATCCTGCCCCTGTACTCAGCATTGGTGAGGCCTCACCTCGAGTACTGTGTCCAGTTTTGGGCACCTCAGCACAAGAAGGACATGGAGATACTGGAGCAGGTCCAGAGAAGGGCAACGAGGCTCGTTAAGGGCTTGGAGAATCAGCCCTATGATGAGAGGCTAAGGAAGCTGGGGCTGTTTAGTCTGAGGAAGAGGAGGCTGAGGGGAGACCTTATTGCCATCTTCCAGTACCTGAAAGGTTCTTACAGTGTGAGTGGGGCAGGTCTCTTCTCACTAGTGACTTGTGACAGGACGAGGGGAAATGGCCTCAAGTTGCGCAGGGCAAGTTTAGGTTGGATATTAGAAAGAACTTCTTTACAGAAAGGGTGGTTAGGTACTGGAATGGGCTCCCCAAGGAGGTGGTTGAATCGCCATCCCTGGATGTGTTTAAGAGCCGTTTGGATGTGGTACTCAGGGATATGATTTAGCAGAGGTTTGTTGTTGTGTTGTTTCGTGGTTGTTTTTTAAGAGATCGGCTACTGGTTAGGCTGCGGTTGGACTTGATGATCTTCAAGGTCTTTTCCAACCTGAGTAATTCTATGATTCTATGATTCTATGATTCTCTTTCTACAGTCATGCTTGGACAATGAGATCAGAATTCTTCTGTCTGGGTTAATAAAGACTTGTCTCCCAGATACACCTCCCACTTGCGTAAAAACACATCAAGGATTGCCTGACTGTTAGCACCAGTAAGCCATGTGAAGCGCTGTCGTGTGTTTTCCTGCAAGATGATGACCACGGGCCATTGTGTACTGTATGTGAGAGAAGTTCTTTCCTTGCAGCCTTTTAAAAGATCTGTGGCTGAAGGAACAGGCATGCAAGCAGTTCAAGGTGCAGTCAGGACCTTGGAGGTAGAAGTGAAAATAAGCAGTATCACAAGGGATGAAGAACAGACTGGCTTCTCTCCTTCTGATACAGAGAGTTGGTTGATCACATCAAATTCCATGTTGATTTCATTGGGACTATCTGGAGCCCTCTCATCAAAGCATCTTAAAATTGCAGTGGTTTGCTAGAAAGTACTGTAAGAAGCCTGAAGCAATTAGAATCCCATCATTTCAGCCAGGCACGCATTGTAAGGTCTCTACAAAGTGCTAATAATAATTCCTCCCACCTCAGCTGGATCCTATGAAAATTAATCCGTTACATTTGTGAAGTATCCAAACATTGAAACTGAACACAGCTCAGAACAGCTGTTGAGAAAATTGACGAATCTCTGCTTTGAGGAGGGTTTGGACAGCACTAATTATATAAGATCTCTGAGGTCACATATTGAATAAAAATAAGAGGAAATATTATATTTCTATGCACAGAATGAAGCAGAGATAGTAGGAAAAATATAATTACATAATGAAGATCTGAATTGTAATGCACACACCAGAATGCTAAAAAAATTACTGCAACCTTACACCTTCCATTTTAAACAGTTTGAATGCTTGTCTTTATGACTGCAGTGCATCTTTGGTTCCTTCTTTACTTTCTTCCATTCTTTCTTCCCTCCTTCCTTTTTTCCTTCCTTTCTTTCTTTTCTTTTCTCTCTTTCCTTTCCTTCCTTCTTTCCTTTTCTTTCCTTCTTTCCTTCATCCTTCATTCCCTTCTTTCACTTCCTTTTACCTTCGGTTTCTCCCTTCTCTCTCCTTTTCCCTCTATTTCTCTGTTTTTAGAATATCATTTTTGAATGTTGGACTTTTTCTGTCACCACAAAAGTGACTCCTAAACATGAAACTAACAGCAAATACTTTCATGCATCTCAAATTCACAGGATTTTTCCAGCCTTTCAGAACCTGATAGCATCCAGACCTTGTTTAGCATTCAAAGATGTGAAATAAAAAACCAGAATCCTCAGATGTTTTTGCTCCAATGCTCAGAGCATGCAATTCCCATCTTTGCTTTTGCTGAGATCCAGCAGAACTTGGATCAAGGACTCAGAGAACAACAAACTAAAGCAACAGTTTGTTGATTTATGCTTTTACCAGAAAATAAAATAAAATAAAATAAAATAAAATAAAATAAAATAAAATAAAATAAAAATTCCTAAATCAACAAGAGAGATTTGGGGCCACTGATTCATATAGATATATTTACAAGCTTAAGTAATGTTTTAAAACTATAGTTGAAAATCATTACACAGTGCTAATAGGCTGAGTGAGGAAAGAGTTAGGTATTACAATACTGAGGCATGGGATGGGATTGCCTGGCAGCCACACAGACAGATAAAGCACATCTCATCCACAGCTCTAAAGCCTGTTCACAGTTATATACAGAGAGTGTGTCCATGCCATGTGTTCTTGGACAAGCCACTTCATTTCTTTTTGCCAGCGGTTCTTGCAGGTGTATGTCTTAGCAGTGCCTAACAGCATGGTGCCCAGGACTGGGGCTGTCACTGCAGATCTTTTGGTGATATGGTCACACAGTAATTCAGTATTACATTTGGGCTTCTGGATCTTCCAGCAAAAGTTTGGTACAATTTGGCAATCACTAGTTATTCTTCCTAGATATAATTCTTCCATACGTTTTAAAGTGACAATGAAGGAAGCACCACACTGAAGGAGCTGGTGAGAGCTCAGCAATTGTGAAATTCTGGTTGTTTTTATTTAAATTACAGAGCAGACATCCTCCATTGATCCTGCTGTTACTTGTTTTCTTGATGATCCTATTTCAATGTTAAAATTCTATAAGCCCATACTTTTGCCTAGAATAAAAGTTCTGTTTACAAGGAAGGATCTGCCAAGGGGAGCTCACTAGATTCCTTTGGTGAGATCATAGCTGTAAAAAACTTGTTGTTTTTTATTTCCTATGGGTTATCTTCTTAAAATTGTTGATATATCTTGATCCTCCATTTGTTGTACTGATGCTCTGGCAGGCTTGCTGCTTCTGAAATGTTTGGAAAAGGTTTTACCCTTTATCATTGAAGTCCATCTCTGGTCCTACTCTGCTTGTTCATGCACAATCCTCAGAATTTTATGATCTTTCTGGTTTTCCTCATTTGGGCTTGGTTCTTTCTTTGGAAGGTTCTCTGTTTTTTCTATTAAACTCCCCAGGTTTTTTTTTTAATTTATGTAGCTCCTATCACAATTCAAATACACCAATATCTAGGACGTTCCTAAAGGTAGCACAGATCCTTTAACCCATAAGGCATCACATTCCACAGAACCTGCAAGATTGTTGAAGATCATCCTAAAAATCTGTCTGTACTTCATAATTCCATGAAAACTTATTGCATCTTATCGTTCCATGGCCGATCACCTTCTTCTCCAACTCTGTGCACACTCCTTGAATTTGATTATTCCCTTATGCATCCTTTTTGCAGCGTCATGTCTGCTTTTTCCCAACAGCATTAACATAATCAATGCACTCAGACCTTGGCAGAATGGCAAGCCCTTCACATTCAGAGTAGCTACAAAAAAGCAGAATGTACTATTCATTTTCAGAAACACTTTTTCATTGTTTCTTTTATTTACTTTTTTTACTTCAGAAACAAGAGAAAAGCTCTTTGTTTCCAGTTCATTTAGGTAAGTGAGCTCTATAAGCAATGCACTCAAAATGAAGTAGTAATGAAGTGGTTGTGCCTACTGTGGTCAAAGAAGTAGCTACTATGTATTTTAAAATCCAGATTTTTTCCCAAAATCCAGGTATTTTTAAATCCCCTGGTAAGTTAGCATCATGGCTTGGCAAGTGGGCTGAGAAAACAAGACTAAAATGATTGCTACGTGCTATCTGGAGTCCTGTTAATATACTGTGGATAGTCAGAATTGCAGAAAGGTCAGAAGACAAAACAACAATGAACAGTAAGAGCATGAATTGATGATACTTTGAATCTAAGCCTTGTAATTCATCATCATATTACAACCAAAATGCAAATCAGTGGCAGTGGGTGATGAGTAGCATTTAAGGGACTGAACTGCACCAAAGACTTATAGGATTTGAGTTGGGGGTTGCTTCAGTAACAGAATAATAACATCCACATGTAAGTTCAGCATTTCATGAAAGCTGATGTCAGCATTTGATCTTACAACCTTTCATGTCATCTTCTGTTGCTGTGAACTGAAATACTTCTATTGAGTAGATGCAGTTAGTTTAAGTATAATGTAATTTGAAGCTCATTTACTTTAGGGAAGTCCATGTGATCAGAGCTCTGGGATGGAGGGATGAAAGCTGTTTTATATATTAACATTAAAGGTTTGTTGCCATGTGGTATACGCATATGCATTTAAAGGAAAACAAAGAGGACAAATGTAGAATGATTAGGAAGGGAACGTTCTGCATGTTCTTCAGCATCACATTCTGGCCTAATACAAAATAATAATTAAAAAAATAGTATATCCCCAATTTTTCACAATCATTGTCTAGGACGTTCTGAACTTGTTCCTTTGGTTTTGGTTCTTGTTTCAACTGCCTTGTGCCATGTCATCTCAAACAACTGTGTAAGAAATGTGTTAAATGATACCATATTTAGAAAAATAGCTCATTACATCCACTCCAGTCATTTTGTTCCAAAGTAAATCACTACAAAAGGTGCAAGGCAATAAAGACTGTGCATTGTATTCCCATAGCCTGACCTTAATATTAAGTCCTGAGACCAGTGAGTCAGTTTCTGTCTGGTATTTTGACATTTGCCTCTCACTAATCATTCTGCACAATTCCATTAAAAAACAGTATATATTAAAGCAGGGAAATGGCATATCTTAGGATTAATTTCTAAGCTCCTAACCAAAAAAAGAAAAAGCGTTCTGACAAGGGAAAAAATGAACTAGTGTTTCAGTTCTGGAGATCATTATTTAATTGCTTGCATATTTAGTTAGTGCTTGTCTTTCCTCAGCATATAAGGTATCCCACACTATAGCTGTCATAAGATATGTAGAAGAGGGGATGGCTTCTGCCATCATTTCTGTTTTGATCATAACCCAGTCAACTTTCTGTTCACCTCAAAAAGAGCAGTATGATGTATAGAACTTTAAGATTTGAGCACTATTTATATGGTTCCACAGCCAAGTGCTTGATTGTGCTTCCAGATAAAGTCCATGGGACTGCTGCCACTGATCTCAAGGAGAACAGGTCTGGGCCACAAATGAAGGGCTAAAGCGAATGGGACAAGAACCGGTTTCTCCTGAGAGCCCAATGACTCAAGTCTGACCATTCTCATTATCCACTGCAGCTACTCAACACAAAGATGCTCAACACCTCCACAGAGTCAGAGCAAGAAGTTTTGAAGTTAGATTTTCAGGCCTTGGTTAGCACTTGTTAAAGAAAGATCCAAGGAATATGGGGCAAGATCCAACCCATATACATATCTTTTTAAAAATAAAGATGTAAGACTAAGGCCTAGAAACATTTATTACATAAACTCAAAGCCATAGATGGTCACACCCATATTTTGTGTACCATCACAGAATTTAATGCACTTATCCAGGAAATGAAAAATCCATGTGTCCAAGGCCACATAAGCCTAGACACAATCAGTCCTTCACACAAAGGCATCCTCTGACTGACCTCCTGAGGTTGCCTTAATACATAGCCACAAACATGGCCTGGAGAATACCATACCATCAGCTGGGTGGCAGGAAGTCCTGGAAGTTCTGTTTTGTTGAACTAGTGCTCTTATAAATTCAGGCATGGATGGCTGTCGTTTGCTGTCTGTTTCTAACAGCGTTAAAAACAGTTAGCCTATCTCAACCTGACAGAAAGTATCAAAGATGTAAATTTCCTCCCATTTTCAAGAAAATGGATAACCAAACAGAGAAGAGGCTGTCACCACCACTGAGGGATGGAGAACAGCACAATCTCAACCATCATTTAGTCTCACTTCTGCTCAATCACAGTAGCAGACTTGATCCAGGTCAGACTAAGGAATACATGAAAACAATGTCTGCAGCAAACCTGGCACTACTATGCCACAAGGTTCATAGCTACTTCTTCCTATCCTAACCTTGTTTTTTGGCTATTAAGTTTTTTTAGAAACAAATTCTGTTCAAGTAGGCTTTTGTTTTACACAAAGCTTTCTGGATCCTGAATGGAAAAAGGCATGTAAACTACAGAAAACAGAGCGCACATCTGCTCCTAACATTTCATTTTACAGACATGTCCCTGCTTATCTGAATGCCCATATTTCCTCACCCAACAACACTGGCAGCCTGTGTCACAACTGCCCTGCCTCCTCCTGCTTTTCACATGTTTACTGTTTAACTTGGGGTACCAAAGCGGGTGGTATTGATTTTGTCTGTGAAACATTCCTGTGGATTACAGGGGTTTGATTTGCCAACATGTACTTCTTTCTCCTACGTGGGAAAGTTCCTCATACAGCCATCAGTAATCCATCTATGATTAGAGTGTCATTCAAATCATACTACACTGGACAATTAGGCTGCTGTTGTTATCATTTGACATTGAATTTTTCTGTTAATGGAGACAGCAATTTCAGATTGTTTAGAAATTTGATTACGCTAAAGATGAAATTTCCTTTCATATTTCCTGGGTAGACTTGAGTTAAGCAATAGAAACTAAGTCTTATCATGATAAAGATACTGAA
The DNA here is from genome assembly GCF_039878825.1 of Excalfactoria chinensis. Taxonomy (NCBI): domain Eukaryota; kingdom Metazoa; phylum Chordata; class Aves; order Galliformes; family Phasianidae; genus Excalfactoria; species Excalfactoria chinensis. The sequence continues at coordinate 132,664,771 of NC_092826.1, forward strand.
ATCTCATATCTCTTCCTTCTAAAATTCTTGCTTTTTATATACCCAATTAGGCTGGTGGTTATTTGAAGTTTCTTACACAATGGTGTCCTAAATTCCTGAAGGATGCTGAGATTCTGCCTACCTCCTGAAGGATTTAAAAGGAAACAAGCAAACAAACAAAAAACCCACACAGTGTAAACAATATTCTATCCTAAAGATACAAATACCCATAATAAATATAATCTCTAACTCTAACTTACTCTAACTAAATATTCACTACAGTCAGTTTTCTACAGAACAGCAATTTTGATGGAAAGGCTTGGAGAGGGACTACAAAACAACACAGTGCATCACCTAGCCTCATTACATTTCTAATTCTACAGTAAGCATCTCTCCTGTATGTCCGAAGATCACATTTAATTATCAGAGCCATTTCATGTTAATACTCACATATGTCGAACGCTGACTTGTAAACACAGGAGTTCCTGCTATTACCCTTTAGCTTATGGTTGGAAAACTTGTTCATTGTTCTCTAGCATTACCAGCTTTTCTTGTCATAATTCATTTCCAGGTGATACAGTTTCGTACGGTATCCAGATCCCGACATCTTGAATCACAAGATGATTTTGTTTTGTCAAAAATAAACATTATTGAAATTAATGAAGTAGGACCCTCAGTTTGAACTCCCAGGAACTTCACTTTTATTTTCTTTTATTCACCTATTTACATATCTGTGTTATTTCTCAAGTCAATTTAACTCCAGTTAAGCCAAATAGCCTTTTTTTCCCCTTCATTAAGCTCCATAACTTCACTTTTAACAAGCAATTTCTACAACACTTTATCATATGCTTCACTAACAGCTATCTACAATAAGTTTGATGCATTTTCTTTGTTTAGATGGAATACCTTAGTAAGCAATCAGATTCTATTTTTCATTTTCCTTCCCCTATGCAGTTATTCCTCTTTAATTTCCTACAGACACATCTGCCATTCAGTCCATTTGATTTTTTTGCAGCTTTTAAGTTTTTCTGGGTTTTCCTTTAGAGTTTTCTGGCTCCGTTGATCATTTACTTTAAAATGTATACCTCCAAAAAATAAAATAAAATAAAATAAAGCCTGAAGCTACAGTATGAATTACTATTCATGTCTAGAGACAGCAGGGCACTGCTGATGATGCTTAAGCACAGCCTTTCCTAAGAAAACTTTCCCTTCTGTACAGCACTGCTTCTTCGCTTATGAAACAAGACTAGGGTTCAAGAGGTAATGTAGGTAGATAACGACCAGCAACAACTGCAAAAGTTCAGAATCCTAAGTTTCTTCATGCTGTTTGGGTATTTTGGGCAACTGTATGGTACAAATTCTGTAAACAATATTTTTTAGATGACTGAAGAGAAGAAAAACTTTCAAGCAGTGACAGCAAAGACAAGAGTGTGATTTGTAGATAGACATTTTCAAAACATCTCGAACTCCACAGACAATATAAATAAGGCTTCATCTCAAAAGGGATTGATGTAATCACTTCAGTATGGAAAGCTGTCAGCTTCTCCATGTGCCTGCACAAATCTGACCAGCCTACACCATGGAGCAGAGGTTTCTGAAGAGACAGCTGGCCAGGCAGAGCAGAAAGTACTTATTGGTACAGTAACTACTACAACTCTTCCTTTGTAGGCAGACTCTTCCGACATCTGGAATGTGAGAAAACTTTTTGTCTTTTCCAAGTGTTATGGGAGCAGAGAGCATGCAGGTCCTTGACATCCATCTATGGGACCAGTATCTGCTGCTAAAATGTCCATTCCCATGTTATTGTCCTTTCTACAACACCAGGGCCCTGATTCAAAGCAATATCCAATTCAACCAAACTTTTCTACCATCTCCTTTGAGAAGAGGAGGAACTTCTCTCTCTTTCTTGGTCTTCATTCTCTTCCCACACATCTGCACAGTCTATACCAAGAGGGTACCTATGTGACCTCCACAACATTTCTCTAACCTTACAGATTTTCCAGGACATTCTTGGAAATGACAAGTCTACACTGACTGCCTACATCTATATGCTTTTTTGTTTCCTTCCTAATGCTATCCACTCTTGATTGCCTAACAGTATCAGTCTAATTTCTGTGTGTCTCCATACATACAGCTGTTTTGGTTCGGTTTTTGATTCATTTTTTCCTCTACAGCTGCTCTAACAGTGCACTGAACTGTGCTATGTTTAAGCAAAAATAACTTGAATTACATTTTCCAGGCTTCATCTGTGAATACTTTTTGTCCTCTTCAGGAAAAAAACAAAACAAAACAAAACAAAAATACTTAGCCATGTCTAAATGAGAATATCAGTATTTGATGTATCTCTCTTTCATATGTTGTCTCTCTCATGTCAAAGAGTCACTGGGAATAGTGACAGAAGCCATGTCCGGGAAATAACTGATAATTTTAATTTGTGTCTCAAAATGTTGACTCTTTGAAAACAAAGTATCACAAAAATCTGACTCTGGAAAATCTTCTGATAGAACAGACGCAAGTTTCAAAACTTCTCTGCTAATTCCAAAACATGTGAGTTGCCTTATACCCACGATACGTGTTTCCGTCATTCCACAAAAGGAATAACGATGACAAGTTTCCATGAATGTTTCTACATAAAATGTTAACACTAATTTGTTAATTGTTTTCCCCAGGACTCTCAACTGCAGCAGACTAACAAATCATTTGCTGAAAGAATCAAACTCTTCATTTTGGTGTCAGGCATCTTTTGTGCCAGCTGCTGTGGCAGTCCTACTGGTGGGCAATCTGCTTGACAGGTCCTCTCCATAAGGGTCTGCTGTCAGGTTTACTGCTGAAGTACTTGAAGAGCTTTGAGATTTTGAAATTTCACTCAGAAACTGTATCTTGTGAAGGTTTTCTTAACAGGGAGTCATTCATCATGAAGCTCAGTAGCTTCTAAAGAAGTAAGGATTTACTGAAGACCTGAAATAATGATAAGGCATCAAATTTCTGTAATGGGGGGGGGGAAGGTATTGAGACTGTTATTTTGGAACATGTTATAGCTCTGAAGAAAGAGCACCCCTAGTCAGCATGTGTCTGCAACCTGGAAACCAAAGAGGAACCTCAGACATGAGTCTCAGGAATCACAGAATGGCTTGGGTTGAAAGAGACCTCAAAGATCATCCAGTTTCAATGTGCATTTCCTCTTTTCCAAGAGGTTTGACTTGTGAGTCTGCACCAAAGGCTGAGAGGTATCAGCATAGGAAAGTTCCCCTCCAAAGCAGCTGTTTTAGGTGTGGATGCAATCAGACATTTCAGTCCACTTGTCATGTGCAGATCAAATTCAACCCAAAAGGGGTACAATTTTCTGTCACAGTGAAAGTACCTTCATTACTTGGTGATACGCCATCCTACAAAAAGTCTTTACATTAACATTTCCCTCTACTCTCAGCACGCAGGTCATAACACTGCTCAGTACAGCACGTAGTGTTTCTTCCTAATGGTATCACAGAGGTTATAATCAGATCTTTCTTATTAAAATACAAAGAACATTTTTACAAATGGATTTTAAAAATATGAATATTCTCTTCAGCTTTGTCTCAGAAGTGTCCTTGGTTCTGCTTATAGCTGATTACTTTGAGTGGCAAAAGGCTGTGCAGGAGTTTTACGTAGCCCGCTCGCTCCCTCTTAATATATATCACTGAAATTACAGCACATGTAACGACAGATAAACAAATCTAATTTATTCTCATTCTCAGCTCAAAGCCAGCTCGTAAACTCTGCTTTTTCTGCTGCAGCATGCATGGGCTCACACGAATCTCACTAAATTAAATCTTTTCTATGTTTTGTGAGGCGGTAAGGCTGCCCTGCCCCGCTCTCTTCTTGGCACATCCTACGCCGGTACGTGGGTTTCTGCGTGTGCCTATGCCCGCTGCCGGCACTCCGTACGCCTGGGACGGCCACGAGGGCTGCTCTGGACGAGCAGAGGGGGCTCCTCTGGCAGCAATAGGCTGGCAGAGAGCGGCAACTCTGTCAGGAGCCCCAGGGAGCACCTGAGGGGTGCTGGGGGGACGTCCCGTCGAAGGACAGCGGCTCGCACTTCTGGGGGGAGCAGGAGCGGTGGGAAGAGGGAGGAGGAGAAAAAGCCGAGAGGGGCTGAGGAGTAAAGCGGGAGGAAAGCGAGCCGGAGTGTGGAGGAGGAGCTGAACGCACCGAGGCGGCGGGCAGGGCTCAGTCGGGTCGGGAGCTGCCAGCCGGAGCGGTCGGCCGGTGGGGCAGGTGCGGAAGCCTCATACAGCCGCAGGGCGGCGGCAGCCCTCGGGGTAGGGGCTCGGCTGGGCGTCCCGCGGGCCCTATGGTGCGGCGGCGGGACCCGGCTGCTGCTCGCCGCCTTCCGAGGGGGCCCGCGGAGCGGCGCGGGGCAGCGCAGCCCGCCGGTACTCGGCTGGCATGAAGAACCTGCCGATCCTCCTCCTCCTCCTTTCTCTCAGCTGGAACCTGGGGCGGGTAAGTCGGTGGGCGCTCAGGCGGAGCAGGTGCGGGTGATGGAGAGTGCGGGAATGATGTGAAGAGCCGCGGGCAGCCGCGGGCGGCCCCGGACGGGGATGGGGCAGAAGGTGCTCCTCTGCCCCGCCGGGACCGAGGTGTTCTCACGGGCGCTGCTACAAAAATCAACCCGAATATAATAGGCTTTAAGGTGCCTTCCGTTCACATCTGCATTTTTAAGCACTGATCTGTCTAATCCTGGCTTACAAATAACCTGCGCTTGAAAAAGCAGAGCGATGCACGTATCTGACCGGCGCTAAGCAAGTGCCCTCGGTGTTCCTTCTGAGGTCCTGGGTGTGTACCAGGGCACTGTCAGGCTTGAACACCCCCATAGCCTGGAGAGGTACGTCTGGAGGCAGCTGGGCTCTGCTGGGGCAGTGTGGTAACGGGTTGGCACGCATTCTGTGTTTGAAAAGTGATGTTGCATTGCCTTCGAGCGCAACCAAATTTATGTTCTCAAAGTAATCTTCGCTATAGATTGCTGATAGCCAGAAGCCCGCACTTACTCTACAAGTGCCAGAGGTCGATGTCACTGATTTGCAAGTTTTCTTCATCTCAGTAGCTGATCTGATTGAATTACTTAACGTTTTTGTGCAGTGGAACCCACCCTCCTCACGATTGCTAATTATGACACGTTTTGATGAGTGAGAAATGGGGAAAACATTTTGATTGTTTTTCAGAACCTGTTACATGAAAGGAAAATGTAGATAAGTCACTATGTTCACTCAAGCCTTCCATTAGAAACAGGAGCTGTCTGTGGAGCAGACTTTACATAGCAAAATGATAGCTTTAGTTTAACTCTGAACTTGGTACGATAACTGCTAGAAATACTAATTTAAGGATCAGGACAAACTCAACAGAAGAAATCTGCTTGAAAGTATAGAGTCATAATATGGTAAAAGGAGGTCAGGTTCTGATGTTGCAGGTGGTGAAATGATTAATTTGGAGGAGAGGAAACATTCGTGTGAGTTTTGTGGCAGTCCCTGCTATGCTTATGGCCACCATGCTGCATTTTAAATAGCTGTGCACCTGGCTACCAGGAGCCTTCAGGACAACAGGTTCTCAGTCCTAACTCTGGGTCCAAGGTTCTTGGATCTACAATCACATATTAATTAATTATTGCCGTTATGAAAAGTTGTGTCTCATGAATCATAGACTATTACCTAACTCTGCTGTTGTCTCCTAGGAAAAGGAGGAAAGATAGCTCTGCTTTTTACTGTGGGGATGACTGAAATACACATACTGATGTTTTATTTCATTATGATCTCTGAGAATCCAGCTGATATCGGCACAGTTTCCAGTGTTTTGTTTCTGTCTCCCATCTCCATCCCTGTCTCTTCTCATCATCATAAATAACCAGAGGGCAGAGCCATAAGTGAGTGAAGGGAATACATTTTCTGAAATAGGATTTTAAAAGGGGGGCTTTTTTCCCATGTAGCACTTGCTTGAATCAAACAATCGTGCTCTGCGACCTTCAGGAGATAAGTCTATATATGGTGGAAAAAGGAAGAAAAGCAAGATTTATCATGTCAAAGATAGTACAGGTTGACCAGTTTTCATGTTCTGTCACTCATATTAAACTTTCAGCTTCCTGACTTAATAGAAGAGCACATGCCTTAAAAAAAAATAAAAATAAAAGGCAGCAAATATGTTTATTTTCCTGCTTTGGTTTAACTAGTTGCTCTTCTGGAGGAAGGGAAGCATTGGTGAATTCACTAGATAGTTAAGTATTGTTGTGTAAATGACAGTTGGCCTCAGAATGCTACATGAAGGAGTCATTCAATGCTCTGGTGCATTAATATTTTGTTCTGAAAAGTCCATATGCGAGAAGCCAAAATGGGCACTGATTGGGTGTGTAAAATGCCCAGCACGTACTTGGGTAAAAATAGCATCGGTTCAAGTTGTGGTTTTCACTGTTAGTAGTTGCATCCTTCATAAAGTGTTTTGATTTGTATTTCAAGCCCGTGGCCTCTTTGTTAATTTGGCACAGGTGAATGGCGTCCATCCAGAGTGCAGATTTCAGCTGGAGATTCACAAGGAGGAAACAAAGTGCATGGAACTTTTAAAGCATGCAAAGCCGGTGGACTACAAAGGTAAGAAAAGATGAACTGTAACGCAGAGAAAACGATAGTATAATGTTTTTCTCTCTTTACCATCTTTGCTAGCTCTGTTGCAGTTGCCACATTTCTCTATATTGTGCATGTCATTTCTATGTAGTCTGGAACACAAGCAGCTTTAGCCTTAAAATTACAGCTGGAGCAAGCACGTGGTGAGAGTTGTGCCAGGCTAGGCATGTACTGGCTGGCTTGCTATATGGGAGAAAGTATGCGCTTGTGCTTTAGGCTGATGCTGATTGCACTGCTGATAATATTTTTCATAGTCAGTGGAGCTGAGTGCTGGTGGTGACAGGGAAGAACAAGTCTGAAGAAAAGCTAAAAGCCTTGGATCCATCTGTCTCTCTCCAGAACTAGTTGAAAGGAAAATACTAGTGTCAGGATCAGTGGGTTGACCAGGTAGAAGGTATTACAGGCAAAAGAAAACATTCAGCCTATGAAGACCATAGTCATGCAAAGGAAAAACTGAACATTAGTGTTACATTCAGAAAATGAATTTACTGTGTTCCTGTAGTGTTTGTACTTTCTCTGCAGATATAACCAATGGTAACTTGAAATGGAAAGGAATAATTCATCTTCTATTTTATATATTATGTTCACATTTTATCTAAAGGGAAGAGAAGAACTTTGTTAAAAGTTTGGGCTTTTTGTTGGAAGTTGGTATTGAATTTCTGTGTTGTTTTTATTTGCTTGTTTTATTTTTTAAACTAGCAAAAGTATCAGTGTTTTATAATTGGATATCTTTTGAAAACAGTATGCCAGAACACGTGAGCAGTAAGCAGGTTTTATACCTCTACCAATGAAAAGGGTAGAGTTCTTCTTGGAATGCTTTATTTGCATGCATTACTTGCCCAACGCTCCTCTGATAACACGCAAAATATTGAAGGGAAGGGTGGGTTTTCAGCAAGGTGCGGGAGATCTTAGATCTAAGAGCAACTGCATGTTTTTAAGTCCAAAAGAAGATCTTGATTTTTACAAAGTAATGACACATCATTAAATTTCTGTTGTCAAACGCTTTTCAGGTGGTTGGAAGCATATAGCTTCAAATTAGTTGAAATGCCTCATTGATGTGCTGCCTTTTTCTCTTGTAGTCCAGGTACAAATCATCCCAGAATAACTAGGCTCCTTGGAAGATCGCAGCTCTTGTAGTGCAGTAGTTTTTCTTTGGTTCTGTTAGATGATACGTGGTATATTTGTTTTTCCATAATCTGTTTTGAATTCTGTCTGAATGTGGTACCTGAAGGATCTGCCATCAGCAGTGCCCTATGAGCATAAACACCAGTCTCAAATCAGGATCCCTTCTCCACTCCTCTTCTTGATTAGAAGGATTAAATTCCTCAGTGCATATTCTAATACCAATTTATATGCAATAAAATAATTAAAAGGATCATCAGTAGTTTGTGTTTTAGAACAAGCTATTTTTGATTAATCCAGATCAGTAATTAAAACAATTATGATAAAAATGGATCATTTACATTTTATTTGTATGAGTGATAAGATAGATGGCTGTTACACAAATAATGTGAGTATGAAGTCAGATGGATAAATAATTATTAGCCTGCTTAATGAATTAAATGATGAATTAAAAAACACAATACTAGCTATTACAAGGCTTTGAAAATCAAGCTTTCTTGAAGATTCATTTTTGTGATCCAGATACTAGGCAATATTTCTGCCAGAGTGGGGGAGACGGGGGCTTCCTGACAGCAAACTGCTGTGTAAGAACTTTGTATCTGGAAGACCGTAAGTCTGATTCTGTTGATTCAGCCCTGCAGGTAGAGATAACACAGCAGTGGAAGGATTCATACATTTAATTGAATGCCTGGCTTAAACAAATGGAATATTTCACTTCAGAGGAGATTGAAATGAAGCCCCTTTGTAACAAACCCTTAGAAACTGTATGTTTCATTTGGTAGAACATATCCTACACTTCGTGTTATAGATACCTTTACTAAGAACTTGTCCAGAAGAGTCGATGTCAAAAGCATCCATTTGTATTTCCTAAAATATTAATTCTCATGGTGTCCTTCTTCTCCTAATAAACTCTGTATTCATACAGAGATGGAAGGAGCATTAAAACAGAGACATGCAGATTGTCGCGGTGATACTCTGACTGCTGATAAAGAAGTTACTAATGAAAATTGGCAAGCTGGAACTAGTCCAAGCCCTCGCTCTGCGCCCAAAACTTGTATTGCACTTGAAATGTAATTCATTACAATAAATCCACAAAACCCACTTCAGTTTTTCCTGAATGAGAAATATGGTTATGCAATCCTTATCATGCTTTTCTGACTTCAGTAAATGCTACCTGCCTCACAAAAGTTGCAGTGAAACCCATGGTCCAGTCTGGGATCTGAAAATGAAGGTTCACTGGGAGGCTTGGGCCCCAATTATCAAATTATCAGTTATTAAATTTTTTCTCTTAATTTTTGGAGCAACTATTTGGCCTTCACATCTCTGTGTAACGTGCTCCGGAATTTGACCAGCAGATACCACTAATGAATTTTGGAGGTTCTGGGTTTTATGGGACAGGCAGTTTTTCCTTTGCTCTGGATGGTAATTACATAAGGAATACTGTGTGTACACTATCTATTATAAGCTTTGTAGTAGGGATGCATAGAGGAAAGAGAAAAGATTTAATGATAATGGGTATTTTCTTTATGTCATAAATGATGCTATGGTCATCTGCCCAATAACATGCTGTAGAATTTCACTAATTTTTATAGGTGTAACTAAAATCATTGGCTATGAAGTCCACAAAGACCTTGCTTACTTCATGGTTTAATAAAACAACACAGTGGGTTTTGCATGGAAACACCGTATAAATGCTCTGTAAATTTCCTTTGAACAACATTAAGGATATTTTAAAAGCACGTAACTTTCTACTTCCCACCCTTTGGGGGAATTTCAGGCATTAGCCTCCCTTCTGTTAGTGGAGAGCATTGCACTCCATGTAGGGGAAAAAAAGTCACTCTCCAAAGATCTGCATCAGAGCCTTTGTCTGCATGGTGATCTCTAGCAAATCTAGTTGTTTATTCAATAAAGACAGCGTTTAGTTGCTCCATCCTCGTTTGTTTATTCCTAAAATTGGATGCCTAAGGTATAGATGCACCTAAGCTGGAAGCCTGAGAGGTGGGGTGAGGTTTTTTGTCATCTTGTTTTTGGAGGGCAGATGATTGCCATTCCGAATTGCTCATAAGTTACAGACTTTGAGGTCTGTATGAGAAAACGCTATTTCATCTTTTACCTTCTACCCATGGCTTGTGTTTCCACAATGAAATAGAAAGCTATTATATAAATTGCACACACATAAAAACTTGCTGATTGCAAATTTTTGGTCTTTCCTCTTTATTTGGAATTTTACCTCACAGAACAATTGCTTCATTTCTGTTCCTTCAAATGAAAGGTGAAGTCTTACAATCAAAATGTTACAACTAAATCAGTAGACTTTGTAGCAGGATTCCACAACAAAAAGACAGATTCTTTTTAAAATCATTTTGGACTGAATGGCTACAAAGTTAAATGAGTCTTCTTGGATCTTGCTTTCCTAAATGCATTTTTGTGAGACCTGTCTGCCAGACAGCATGTATATTTTTAGATACGGCATCTTAACACTGAGGAAAGAATACAGGTGGAAAGAGAAATGGCTCTGGAAAAAGAAGTTTAACCCTAATCTAATCATCGAAATTACGCAGCCAGTAGAATTTCACACAGAGATTCCAACACCAAATTTCTCTGAAAGCCCTTCAGAATGGTGGGGTAAATATTCTAATGGATCAAAAGCTAGTTTGTCTATCTTGCCTCTGCCATTGAGGTTATTTCTCCAGCAAAGACAGGTGCCTGTCTTGCACTCCAAACTCACACATGCACACCTGTATAGCTCTATATTGCACAAATGAAGGACTGACTGTGAGTGTAACTATGCTAGCCTGAAGATCACTCTCTTCTCTTGTTTATGTTGGAGGCTTACACAAAGCTGGATGAGGTCTGGGTGAATAGGAACCTCCTCAATGTTCCCTCTTTCTTAATCCTTACAGTCTTATCAGGTTCCTCTGTCAGTTTGTTTTTGCAGCTGTTTTCTCTGTAATGTATGTTCAGTAGAATCCTAGACTGGCTTTGATGGGAATGGACCTTAAAGATCCTCAGGCTCCAAACCTGTTGCCATGGGCCGTATTGTCAGCTCAGTAGTTAGGGTTACGATTCTGTTAGACTGCAGCATTGCTTCGAGTTACCTGAGGTAGCATTAAGCATAGAATTTAATGATAATTGGACCACGGAACTTCTTTCACACAGCACCAGCCGGTTGTTAAGGACCACTTTGGCTTTTTCAGATCTGTGTTGCTGCCTTTCTTGCTGCAGTACAAGCATGCTGCTTTTTGGTTCACACAGGTTTTTCAGAATATTTAAGGAGCGGAAGGGTCTGCTTTGAATGTTCGGTTACTCGTGGTTTTAATTAGTTGAACTGTCATTGTTAATGGAAACACATAAAACTCTGTCACTGGTGTTACCATAGTGAAAGTTATACTTAATCATTACAGAGCAGAAAACAGGTGGCTATTCTTATGAGGAGCTAGACCATAGGTGAGAAAGCACTTTGAATGAAAGAAGGTATGGGAAGTGTAGTTTCCTACTGAAAACTAACTGATGTGCAATAAATGTGCAATAGATTTCTATGCCCTCAAAAAGGTAAGTAGGAAGTGAGCAATGGATATAATATACAGCTGTAAGGGAATTAATTTTACTCTTTGGAAGATTCTTAAAGAAACATCTGCCTGTATAGTTTTGAATTTAAGTCCTGGTAGAGATGTCTTTGGCCGCAACATCCAGGTACCATGAAGAAGCAATCCTGAATACCAAAGCTCTAAAATATTACCAGTTAATACAACAAATAGCTCATAGATGAGAATAATGAACATAAATGTTTAATTCCAATACTGTACTTTTGATATTTTCTGGTGAATTTTCCATGAAAACAAGATTGATATTTAATAGTGTTAACAGCTTTGACTATACTATACTATAATTGACTATACGATAATTATTTTTCCAGTATATTAAATAACTGTTTTCATGTAGTGAGATGGGAATGCTGTCTGCTCACGCAAAAACACACTGTTGTCTCCAAAGAACATTGTAAGTAATTGGAAAGTGAGATTTACTTTGTTTGGATGGAAAAACTTAAATATTTCGTTACATTACCCTAAGAATATGTGAATTACCTTAAAAAATAAAATCAATCTATAGGTTTTGGGTTTTCTACCTTAAAAAATAAAATCAATCTATAGGTTTTTGGTTTTCTGGTGGGCAGCTGTTCTTCAGAAAGGAAATAATGTTCTTCCTAAATGTTTCATTATCTCGAGTAATCCTCCAAGAAGCCTCAAGAACACAATTTTTAACACTCCTAGTAATAGGACTGGCTTTTAAAAATCTGTAAATGGCCAACATCTTAGGTCAATAGGAGATTAAAATCTATTGTTTTGATGTTGTTTATTCTTATTAGTTCAATCTGGTGTAGTGTATGTGAACTTCCAAAACTCCACTGGATCTGTGTGACTCCTTTCTGTTGATCAGTAATTCTAAAAGTTTACATTTCCATTTCCTCTGTGTTTCTGACTAATCAGAGCTTATATACACTGTGCACCGTTTCACAAGAGTATTTTAGTTGAAGACAGGCATATTGGAGGTGCTTCTGGACAGCATTGTAGCCTGGCTTCTCACATACACAGGAGCATGTTTCTGCCAGCTTCTGGGCCTGCTCCACCTGCAGTCATGGAGCAGAGCAGGCTGCAGGTGTCAGGCACCTCCTGGGGGGCATCAGGCAATGTGTGGGAGTAATGATCAAGCCTGGTGCAGGGAACTGGGGTTAGACAGCACTAGAGTGGCCATGTAGGGCCACAGCAGTGAGTTGTGGCCCAGGTGGAGTCAGGCATGGGCATGGCTGAAGATGTGCACCCACAGTACAGCTGAAGGCCCAGGTCTGAGCTGGGATGGGACCCTGGTCAAAAGATGGGGACATCCCCAGCTGAGGCTGCAGAGGGACACTGTGATATATTCAGGTTGTGGGCAAAAAAAAAAAACACATGGAAGATAAATTTAGCAAAGGACCTTTGAACAGTAAGGCTTTTGCTGCTGTCTTCTTCCTGCTACCTCTTTAAGCTGTTGTGCTGTGGATTTTTTGCTTCCAATTTGCTAGCTCATTGCTTCTCGACTCCTTTCTTTTCCTTTCTTTCTTTTACTCATTTTAAAATGTAAAAAGAATTTCATTCCATATATGCTCATAAATTCTCATGTAGCCTAAATTATATGCTATGGCGTTCAGACCCACAGTCTTGAAAACATTGCCCATAAGAGGTGAGATTTCTTCTGCTTTGTCAAGTTAAGTACAAAAATCAAAATGTTTCCCTGCTTGAAAAACAAACCGTAGACTAGCTGACAACTTGCTGGCGGATTTTCAGAGGACCTTCGCTTTGTTTCATGTATCATGAACACTTAGCTTAAAAAAAATGTTAAACCTCTCTTTGAATCGGCGGTTTTTAAATCCAAATGCAAAGTGCCACCTAGTGGCTATTATGTGTGTATTATACATATATATATGTGTGTGTGTATATATATATATATATGCAGCATTTTCAAGTGAAAACCCAGTGTTACACTGTAAGAGGTGAAGAAGCACATGTTTATAAGCAAGCTTATTGCTCAGAGGCCAAGTGTCAGGTAGGAATATGTCTATATGGAAACTGCAAAAAATGGGAAACAGTTTAGGCTATAGTCTTTTGAATTTCTTTTCAGTGTGAGGCATCTGGAGATGTATCACAAGCATTAAAGATCAAACATTGAAATCAAGTAAATTATCTCGTTTCTACTAGGTAAGAATAAATCAGCATTATCATCTGGAAGAAAAAAAAGTGAAGAGCATTAGAGTAGTGACACTGTACCCAAGCTGATGAGTGAGTCGTTGAGAAAAGGTTTTCTGGGAAGGCTGATTATTTTCTTGGATATTCTTATAGTGTCTCACCAGGGAAGTAAATGATAGAAATGAAGAGGTTGAAAAGAGTTTGTTATATTTAGGGTGCAAGAGAGTTTTACTAGACATCATGGGTATAGGGAAGAACCTTCTTTTTTGCCTGTGCTAGTTTTATTAACAGACAAGGAAGGAAATGAAGAGAATAGCAGTAAAGATATACTCAGAAAAGTTAGGGCGCCAAGGCAAAGCAAGACCTGGGCTGGTTTTATACATTTATACGTGCATATTAGTGTGGAAGTACAGAAACATTCAAGGCTTGAAATTTGTTAAAGCTAGATACAAGCACAAACTAAATCCATGGATGAGCATAAAATTAAAGAAGTGAACTTAAAAATGCTTTAAAGTAATTAGAATTCTTACAAGTTTGGCTTTTTTAATTAAATGTAAACATAGTAAATTTTAGGGACAATATGAAATAAACATTAGAGTATCTTAAATTTTATTTAAAATGTGCAAAGTTTCTAATAAACTTTTAAAAGATTACTGGAATTACTACTAAAACTTAATACCTTATTATATACATAGAAATATTTTATATCACAATTGCTTAATATCCGATGGAGATGGTAGGAATCAGGCTATGTATGTAGGAGATGGGCAGATCTTTCAGAGAATGAGCATACTGAATGATTTTCTGCAGTGTGGCAGAGATGGATAATATTCCAGAAATTCTAACACTGAGTGAATTAGTGGCTGGACAGAAAATAGTAAAAGGAGCAACTCATCAAGGCAGATACCCAGAGCACAGTGACACATTAAACATGGCCCATACCTCACCTTCATTTTCCAATTGTATGGGTATTATAGCACTATAGGCTGCTTGATAGTCACAGGCCCCAAACTGGTGATTATAAGGAGCAATTAATCTGACCAATTTTCAGATGTTTTAGAGTGAAGTCAATAGTGCTTTGTCACCCTCTGGTAATATCTCATGTATCTCAGTGTTGACTGTAAAGTGAGACAGTAGTAAAGAGCAGTATCTCCTTGAAGTCCTGCAAGTCCCAGGTCTCCATTTTGAATTTCCAAATTAGGAAACTAATTGCAGTTTTCAGTTGTGCGTGATTAAGCTCATGCTGTACAATGAAGGAAAGCGGGCATGGAAAAGGAAGCCTTATGGAAGTTTATGGACTTGTTCAACAAGTCCGTAACAAAACATTTTGGTAAGAAAATGATATATGACTACTATATTGTTAAAAGTATGTAGTAATTGGAATGGGAAATGGGAAAAGGTGTGAGCTGAGGGCCGAGTAAAGTAAGTACTGTTTAACAGTTGCACTTCTAGAAGCCTCTGGCAATGCAGTGTGCAGTAACAGGCACATTTCAGCTTTCAGCTGTCGACCATTTTTCAGAATCACAGTGTAGTCATTCAGTGAATATAAATGCTTCTAGAACATTTTAGCAGTTTTCTCAGATGTCCTGTACAATAATAAATACACTTGTAAGTATACATAAATTGAGGCTTCATGCTTTTGGAAGTCTAATGACAGACACTCAAACTTCTCTCTGATGATTGTTGATGCATTTGAAAGTGTTCTTCTGTAGAAATGCATCTTTTGTGTTATTTCATCTGTTTGATTGAAGGAGTACAAAAAAACCCTGTTCTTTTCTCTGCAGTAAATGCCCCTAAAGTCCTCAAATACTGAGGAAGATCTGAGGTAAAAAAAAAAAAACAACAAAACAACAAAACACATATTCCGTGCAAGTTGTTTGTGACTTGTAATGTTTTGAACATCAATAATTTGCATACTGTTTTACTTCCTACCAAGCTATCTTTAACATGCAATGCAAACTGCGCTGATAAATCATGGTGGGAATAATACTTGGGCCACTGTTTTCTATATGAGATTTTATGTCAAGAAAAGCTTGAATAAGAGTTTAGGAGTTCAGTGATTTGGTTGTTGGGGTTTTTGTGTGTGAGTTGTGTGTGTTACTAGTGGCACTCCAAGGTCCACACTGTTCAGCTGCCTTTTTTAGCAAAAGCTTTACCTAGTCAATATAGTAGCATGGTACAAATTGATAAAGGCTTCTGAGCTGGTTGCAGATTACGATATCAAATCTACCATCTTCCAGAGTGTTTATTAAACAGAAGAGAAAATCTGTGAGAGTAGTCAGTTCTAATAGGCGTGCATGAATGCTTTGATGCACTTGTTACTGAAAATTGGGGTGAAATAAAAAGGTCTGGAGTCACACAAGTTGCTCATTATTATTGTGTACTCCAGAACTTGTTCATGCTGGCTCAGGCAGTACATCCATCCAAGCCAAAAGAGTTTCATTTCGCCACTACAGTTATGAGAGGTGGCAGATGAAGAAAACAGTTTCTTTGTCTCCCCGATACTTGTATGTGATGTTGTTGATGTTGTTTCTGGCTTTAAATCAATTGGAAAGGAAGCATGACCTGATTTGGCTGGGGTTTGCATTCTTTTGTTTTGCATAAGCCCTAGTGTTAGATCACAGAAGTAAGGCTTAATTTTACTGCAGTACTGCAACTCAGGAAGCACCCGAACATGTTTAAGTTCTGTTGACTTCAAAGGTTATGAAGGTGACTTGCACAGATATAAACCTTATTTTTTAAATTATGTATAAAAGGACAAGTCAACATGGTCTCAGAGGTAGCATTGCTAATGCTAGAAAAAGCCACAAATGCCAGAGGGAGTATAAAGTAAACAGGTAAAATAGACATTAGAAAAAACTCACAAGCCAGTTGTTAAAGAAATGTGTGAACCAACTGTAGGGGTAGATATGCTAGAAGGGACAAACTCTGTGGGATTATCAAGAAAAAGGAGTGATTATGAAGATCAAGGAGCCCTTACACTCTACATCAGTCACTTAAAACACTCATTCGAAAGATAAGGACCAGAAATCTGGAAAGATTTGTCAACAGGAGCATCTCCAGCTGATTCTGGAGTACAGATGGAAAGAGTGCCACTTTCATAGTTCCTAGTCCTAACTCAGTCTCCCTTAACATAAGGTAAAGCTGAAAGAAGTCAGATATATTGATCTATGAGTCAAGAGTTATTAAATGAGCCAAAGTAAATAGTCCCCTTCAAAGTAATTGGGAAACTTGACAAACCAAGGTTTATCAGCATTAAGCAAATGAGAGTGGGGTTGATTAGTATGCAAGTACCTACTGTCTAGATTCTGCAACTAATTAGCAACTTCAAACTCTATTGAGAATAAAGGAATGTTTTGAGGGTGAACATTATTAGGAGTCTGCTTTAGAAAAATGTGAATTTAAACAAGTGATCAGTGCATTCTGCGGAGATGACATGCTTGAGTCTTAAAGGCTAATCAAGAATACTTACAGGTCAGATGTGCCCCAAGTACAGTGGATGTACTTCTGGAGGACATCCCGGATACTCAGTACCACCTTGCAGCACAAGAAAAGAAACATATTGTAAAGATGCCCACAAATAATTTGTAGCAGTGGGTAAATTATCTATAAGATAGTAGAGAAGATGGGAGATGGAATAATCAGGAAATAATTTCTTTGCCCTTTTTTTCCCTGCCCGTCAGCTGCCATTAGCGACTAAGTGACGTAGTGCATAAAGGGACTTGCCATGGCAAGCATTATAAAACAGAAAAAAAACCCAAAAAGTAGGTTCCTTATTACAAATAAAGTAGTTGGTAGTGATGGCAGGATGTAGGAGAAGGTCTAGCTTATGATGGAAATTTGAGTTTGTTGACCAGGTCCTCACTTTATGGTGTCTTATGCAACCTATTAAATGAAGCAAGTATGGGAAGGTATGTAATATGGGGAACATAATAAATTTGTTGCATACCTTTTGGCATAGAAATGTTGATGCAGTATACAAGGCAGTGGAGGATAAGGCACTACATGTAACCTACCCACTCAGTAAACTTTGTGAAATATTCCTCTTATTAATCTTTTACTTTTGACATAATCTTTCTGAATTCATTTGAATTCGTATGGTTCTAAAAGGAATGAAGAAAGACTTGGTCTCCGTGAGCAAGTGATTCCTCTGGAGAACATTTATGGAGACATCAGCATGGGCAAAGCCTTGATAAATGCTATCTACCATTAAGAAGTTGTTACTAGTATTACCATCACATGTTCCTATGAAGTTTTATGACCTCCTTCTGAAATCAGCATACAGAAGCATTCTTTGTTTGAATCTCTTTTACTGATTTTAGGAGAGAAGATTTTGCAAGTCCATACCTATTGTTAGAAGAATTCTCCAGTCACGATGTACTTCTGTCATATTAGCGTTGCTGAGTCTAATGAATTACTTACATACTTCTTTGTGATGTTCAGTTTGCCAGTTACTGCGCATTAAAAGTTTTGTTTAATTGTGATTTAAGAGATTCTCAAGATTTTGGAATTGCTCCTAGATTATATTAATATGCAGAAGTTACTTATTACATTCTTTATCATTCCTTAGCTTGACATAGCTTTGATGAGACGTTTTGCAAACAAGTATATTGACTGACTTAAAAGAAGCTGATTAATCATTAGACTCTTGCGATTCCCCATATATTTTCAAAGAAAATGTAATCTTTGTATCTTTCTTTAGAGTTTAATCTGTCTTGAAGTGCTCATCCAAAGCTTCCACTGAGTCTTTGATACTTATTAATAAGGTAAAGATAATGGGTGAGCTTTCACATCTCTTACTGTTGCTTTTGTTTCAGGATGTGTTGGAGTTTGGGATAACATCACCTGTTGGCGTCCTGCAAGGATTGGAGAGACTGTCACTGTCCCTTGCCCAAAAATATTTAGCCTTTTTTCTGGAAAACCAGGTATTTCATTTTAAAGTGTACATTTCTTTTTATCATTTGATAAAACAATGTATTAAAAATGTTGATTTGGAGCTTAAGGTTTTAGTTTTTTTAGGAGCTGAAATACCAGATTTTCAACAGAGCTTCAACAGATATATCATGGAAAGACCAAATAATTGCCTTTGTGATCCATCTGCTATTCTTTGATTTAAGTACTAACCATACGTAAATTCTGATACAGTGCGGCTCATCAAAGCTGTATACATTGCTTACTCTTCTGGGCTTGTCTGTATTAATAATTAATGCAGCTGAACAGCTGCCATCAGATTACATACAGGTTCTTCCTTCTGTGCTTAGGAGTGGTGCTCCTAAGAGCGATTATAAAGAGGAATTATTATGAAACCTTTTATGCTGCTTTTTAATGGAACTTGAAATGAACTCCTCAGTGTCTAAGATTTCTAAGACCTATTCATAGAATCACAGAATCATAGAATTGCTCAGGTTAGAAAAGAAGAAGACCAAATCCAATTGCAACCTAATCATACTACCCTAACTCTAACAACCCTCTGCTAAATCATGTCCCTGAGCACCACATCCAAACAGTTTTTAAGCACATTCAGGGATGGTGACTCAGCCACCTCCCTGGGGAGCCTATTCTGGTGCTTAACAACCCTTTCTGTAAAGAAGTTTTTCCTGATATCCTACCTAAACTTACCCTTGTGTAACTTGAGGCCATCTCTCCTCATCCTGTCACCTGTCACCAGTGAGAAGAGACCAACCCCGCTCTCACTCTAATCACCTTTCATATATTGGAAGAGAGCAATAAGGTCTCCCCTCAGCCTCCTCTTCCCCAGATTAAACAGCCCTATTCTAACTATACCATCTTTTGCACCATCCTGTTGATATATGTTACAGCAGTTTAATTTTGCTCTTTACCTTTTCAGTGAGGTTTTAATATAGATGGTGCATGCAAAGCTTTTCACGTATGTATCTCAAAATGCAGCAGGAAAATTCTTATCCTTGTTGTTCAGGTGAGAAATCTTTGTCATGAAAAAGTGGTGAAAGATGCAAAACCTGATATAGCAATTCTGCCTGTGAGATCTCTATGGAGACCTTTATAAAAATAGAACTTTCTACATAAAGAATAACTGGAGATATGACTAAAATATCTTTGTTCTTAAAGCTGCCAATTAAGTCTTTTTACAGTGAAAAACAGATAACTAAAATGAGCATTTCCAGGGCTGGTTCAAGTAAGACCTCAAGTATTTCAGCATGATTATATTTTTTGTTCAGCAATATGTCATTTATTTAATTCATACACAGCACATTTCAAATTTAATTGATTCTTTTGGCAGGAAATTATCAAAATATCTTATAATGAGAAATCTAACTTTATTTAGCCATCTTAGTGTGATGTATTTTTTTTATTTTTGGGGGTGTGTTAAAAGGAATTCAAATTTTTCTACAAGAATATTTAGATTACCTTCTTTTTTATGAAAATCTTCCAAATCACAAGTAGGCTTTCTAAATATTAGTTCTTTAAAGGATTTCTTAACTTGAATTTTTAGTTTGAAAGAATAGTTATGATTCACATGCATCAGTACAGGCTAGGGACTGACCTTCGGGAAAGGATCTCTGCAAAGAAGGACCTGGGTGTCCCAGTGGACAACAGGTTGTTCATGAGCCAGCAGTGTGCACTTGCGGCCAAGAAGGCTGTTAGTATGCTGAGATGTATAAAGAAGAGCATAGCCAGCAGAGTGAGAGAGGTGATTCTCTCCCTCTGTTGTGGTGAGACCACATCTGAATCTCTCCATGTTTAGTTCTGTATTCCTCAGTTCAATGCAAGAAACTTCTAGAAAGAGTCCAGTGGAGTGCCACAAAGATGATTGAGGCCTGTAGCATCTCCCTTATGAGAAAAGGCTGAGGTGCCTGGGGTTGTTCAGCGTGGAGAAGACAAGGGATCTTATCAATGCTTATCAATGTCTAATGGATAGGAGTTGAGGGACTGAGGCTGACTCTTTTCAGTGGTGTGCAGCAACAGGACAAGGGCTAAACAACACAAGCTGGTACGTAGGAAGTTCTGTACAAACATGAGGAAAAAAATATTTACTATGAGGGTTACAGAGCACTGGAACAGGCAGATAATAGAGGCTGTGGAATTTCCTTTTCTGGTGATATTCAGAACCAGCCTGTGTGACCTACTATAGGGAACTTGCTTTATCGAAGGGGTTTGTACTAGATGATATCCAGAAGTGCAGCCCCTACAATTCTGTGATTCTGTGATCTCATCTTTACATCTTTAGGAGAACTGGCTGTTAATTTCTTCTGCAGTGATCAAGATTATAGTGTAAGAATTCCACATGATTAATTCCCTACTTCATATTAAATGATTTTTTATTTTAAAAACAGTTGTATTATCCTATAATGCTTCTGTAATATGTGGCAATGTAAATATGGATGTCATGCAGTTATTCAGTGATGTTTCATATTAAAATATGTGTCAAATTAAGTTACATCTTTCAAATCTGAAAAATCTGAAATATTAGTTTCATGGAAACGTGGTGTAGAAATACCCAGTGCTTTCTATGGAACATTGTCCATAGGGGGCTTGACCTTTTCTCCGAGGCAACTGTCCATAGAACAGTGTCTAACTGCCTTTAAATTAGATAGCCTTACTATGCTTAGAGAAGAAGAAAATTTAGCATCTTAACTACATAGAACCTTTTTTATTGCAAACCTATCTGTGACACAGTTCATGCTTCTTTTAACGTATTTGTCTGCTCTGCCTAATCAGATGATCTTGATATAAAGTGAAGGCACTTTAGAATGTATTCATAGGTTATGTTTTCCTTAAAAAATATTGTGTCTGTGCCAAACTGCAGAAGTGGTCCTGTAGTTCAGGAAGATGCTGTGGTTTGTTGTTGAGGTCTGGTTATAAACTAGAAAGGTTTTGTGGTTTGTCAGTCAACCCTTTGTAGCATATGTACAATTTTCAGCTGAATGCATTATACAAAGAAGTAACTGAGGAACAAGATAAAAATCAGAAAAGATTCAGTTTGGAATGTATACAAACATGTTTAGTTATTCTTGATCTAAGATGGTCTGTGACACATTAATTTACCCCTGGGTGATGGAAAACAGGCATCTTCAAGTTAGTTTAAGACTAGTAATAAACTCCAAACAGTAACATGTTATTAGAAATACAAACATCATGAATCTTTAAATTGCTGTAAGAAAGACGAAGGGCAGTTGCTCATAATTTAACATTTTAAGAGTAGATTATAATTCTGATGACTTTTGTTTATTCTAATACATCAGACAGTTCAGATTTCTCTTTCTGAAGCTGTTCCATATTGAATGAATATTTATTAGATTATGGAGTATTATTATAGGTTGCCCTCCAATCTCATTATAACTTCACATAGGAAAACAGTCAACTTCTTTTCTCATTTCCAATAAAAAATATCTTTTCTGAAACTGTTTAGAATTCCTTTCCAGTCATACTTGCCCATTTTCTGTACCTTCCGTAAGAACATCAGTGACTGGTTCAATGGATAAGATTCAGTATGTGTACTGATGTCATCATTCTTCAACCTTTCACAGAGTTCAAGTTTTAAAATGCATTGCAAACTCTACTGACGTTTGCTGCAGCAGTAATTCACCACTATAATATGTACGAGCTTTAATAACTCTTCAGGAGATCATTTAGTATTGCCTTCTTGGAAGAAGTCAAATAGTAGGTTAGAATAACTCTCACTTAAATTACTTTTCTGTCGGATTATCTTATCTACAAGTTATCCTCTTCATAAATGAACTGAAAACCTCTTTCTAGATTACATCAGACAGTACAAGAAAATATTTCAGGCTTTTGCAGATGTAACAGGAATAGCCTACTGTCACAACTTGGAATATTTCTTTAGTGTAAAGGCTACTCGGAACAGTAGTACAAGCCAAAGTAAAGTTAATGAAGAGCATATGAGAGGAAACAGATGAGTTGCTTTAACAGGAGAGTTAGGAAATAGGGTATATTAACAGCATATTTCCAGAGAATAACATAATTAGATTGGCTAAACATTCATTGTTGAGTAGCCGTTTGAATCCTGATTTAAACTCTCAAATTTTGCTTTACAGGAAATATTAGCAAAAATTGTACCAGTAATGGATGGTCAGATATTTTTCCTGACATCTTAAGTACTTGTGGATATAATGACTATGAGGACGATTATAAGGTAGGGAGAACGTTCTTTCAACTCATTTAAATGCTGATGTTCAAAATAGCTATGAGACATAATGTGCTTCCAAATAATCCTATTTTATTCTGTCAGAATTAGTAACAAACTGTAGTCATTTTTGGAAGCATTGCTTGTCATGTGCTTAGATTGCAAATGTCATATGAGACAAAAACAGAAATGTACAATCTTGTAATTGTTTGAAATGTAAGGCTATGATCAGTTGTTAAGCGCAGTAATGCATCCACATTTCTAATACTGACTGAGCCTGTGCACTTGTTTTGCATGGTATTATTTCCAAATGTTTCTATTATAATAAATCCTAATAATGTAATAAATCTGTTAATATATGCACCATTTGATTGCTGATATGCGTCTAAGTTATCGTGAGTAAAATAGAATTAACATAGGTCTTTGGAATTACTGCAGATTTATATTAAACTTAAAATTGGATTAGCAATTAGATATGATTCAAAAAGCTATCAAGACATCATAAACACAGTACAAATGGAAAAATGAATTTGTTCAGTTTGTAGAAACTATTTCTTGTTCTTTCTTATTTAGAGAAATACCCTTTCCATGATGTTTTGCCTATTTTCTACCGGCGTTTCTGCTGATTCTAGCAGTGCAAGACTTTGTTTACAAAAAGTGATTTTGAGATCACAGTGTCAGTAGTTTTGTTATTGTGAGCACATGAAGTAAGCTCATGGATAAACATTCTTAACTGTTTGGGTTTTCCTGAATTGTAGTATGTATATGGAACAGCTCTGGCAGGCCTATTCCAGCTGAATTGCAGAGATGTGCTGGCTTTCTAGCTAAGACGTGTGGATCTTGCCATTTCTTTCTGTATTTTAAAGCCCTGCCTGTAGTTGAGCAAGAGCAATGAAGAGTTTTTAGAATATATTACATTCCTATCCTTTCTGCAGACACATTTCAAAACATTGGTACAGTCTCACTGCTCGGGAACAATCCCACATTACCGCTAAACCAGCCTTTTAAAACACTGTCATCAACCCAGACTTTGTCACAAGGAGTCAAAATAGGTTAACACTTAAAAAAAATCAAATGAGCAAATGAAAAGATTTCAAGTAGTGATATGTACTTAATTAGCAGAAGTAGAAGTATAAATAGAAAAGCAGATCTTGTTTGAAGTCATTATTACTAATTTAAAGGAGCAATTTGAAATGCAAGTTGACTGTACTTACAGGAATGAAGCTAGAGAAACTGGAAATGGTTAGTAGTAGTGACATTTGAATAAGCCTGATAAAGAATAAATAAGAAACCAGGAAGAAACCACATCCAAAGAGATGTGAAGGGCAATGTATGAGGTTACTTTCAGAGTCACAGTAAATACAGAAATAGTATTTTAGGAAAAGTGACAAAATACTTTTCCTATGGTAGTCTTAAGTATTTTTCCATATTCTTTCCCTGAAGAAAACATTTGCAGAGGAGGCAGAAACTGTCTTTGTTACCAATCAGTTCCTGAATCTTCCCTACTGAAATAGTTTCCATTATAGGCCTACCTATATTGTCTCTGGGGTCTGCATTTATAGGTAACCACTTTGATGCCTATGGGTCTGAACAAACAGTTATGTTTTCAACACATCAAATTGTGTATTTAAACCTTTATTACATACTTTCCATCCCTTTCCTATAAGAAAATTCAACTTTAAATTAATCTTGTTCATTCAAATAAGCATCTTCTTTTTTCTTGTATATTTTGGTTGAGTTTGTGGCACCACAGAGGCAAAATGGGTAACAAATCAAGATGTGTAAACCCAACACAAACGTCTCTGCAACCTTTTCTTTCATGTGAACAACTCTGACCTTTTTGTTAGATGCACGAATCCAGGATGTCCTCAGAGGGTATTATGCTCTTTATCAGCATTAATAACACAAGTCAAGCTGCCTCGTGAATGTAAATGACTGAAATGTGGCCACTTTATTTAAAAAAAAAAAAAAAAAAAAAAAAAAAAAAGAGAGAGAGAGAGAGACAGCTACAGGTCAGCTAATACAGTATTATCTAATCTTAGCTTGAACTGACCTGATATTTATTATATCACAGACTATATGATTCAACCACTTGAGTAATACAAAGACAGATTCATGGAGAGGATAATTCTAAGCGCTATTACACATGATGAAATTATTGCAGCTCATGCCTAAGTGGAAGAGCCATCTGTGAAAGAATTATCCCCCATTCGGCAAGTTTCTTGAAGCATCCATTCTTAGGCTTCAGTCACAGATAACACCCTGAGTATGCTACCCTGGCTATACATCCCAAAACAGTTGGAGTCAACGTGGCAAAGTCAGGACTGACTCAGACAGACACTGTTATGAATGTTCATAGTTGCTTGTGGAAAACAGGTGCATTACTAGTATCTGTGAAGTGGACCATTGCCTTGGACTAATGGATTGTTTGTACTGAGTTTAAATTGAATGTGTCCCTTTCAAGAAAATGTAATGCACAGTTGCTGTCTGCCAGTGCTTTTTTGTGTGCCTGTGAGTCATGCTATTTTTGTTACATTCTACATTTCTCATTATTTTTTCACAATATGTGATTACAGACCCGTATTTCTGAAAGTGAATACAAAACTCCTGTCATGCTCAAGTGAGAAGGATGGGGCATGAGTATAAGCTAATGTACTCTCTTCTGAGAGCATAGTAGGAATTTATTCTATTACATATAGATTGTCCACAGGTTAAGGTGAACAGAAAGAGAACCATGTTGGAAAAGGGTTAACATCAATCTGTTATTTAAAGATTATTAAATACCAAGGAATACATGATTTATCAGTTATACAATTTTGTAAATCCAGTTCTGTGCTGTGACATCCAAAAATAGGAAGAAATGCCTCTTAAGAAATAACTTGATTGTCCACATCATATGCTCAACCTATTTATTCTAGTTTGTATTTATGCTCCTGTAAGCAAGTTTTTGCAAGGCTTTAGAAACAGCTGCCATGTTTTTGAAGTTAATGCTGTAAAAGGAAGGAGCTGGGATTTGTATTGTATTTCCATCTACATTTGCTAGTTTCTGTATTTCTAATGCTCTCAGCCAAGTTGCAATGTGCAAACAGCTTTATATTCATGATGCATCTTAAAGTTTTCTGCTATGTTCTTTCATATCATTATTTAGACACCATGGAACGTATTCTGAAACATGTGTTTTAAAAAATTAAGAACTTATATTTTAATATAATTGTAAAAATTCGCATCTGTGAATACAAAGCTTACATGTAGCTTTCCAGAAATATACTAGAATAAACAAAATAGTCATCTGTGATGATCGTACTTTAAAAGTGATCAGTTGTATGTTTTGGTTAAATAAAGAAAGTGGTGTTTATTTTTCTTGTACACTGAGGATAACAATAGGTCAGTAGAGTGGTACTCCTTTGGACAAAGAATCAGTTCAGTTTTGTTCTTGAGCACAGGATTACCCTGCTACCCCTAGAGGTCCTTCCAAACCAAGGCTGAGGTTGAAAGATCCCCTGGGTAACTGTCACCTTTCCTAGGGAGCTTCTCTGCCCTTCCTGCTCTGCGAATGAACAAAAGTTCGTTCCTAAACTCAGTAAAAGAAACATGAAACTATCCATAGAGAAAATGGTAGCAGAAAAAGGTGACTGTTCTAAGAAACAAAACTGTACGTAAGAATAGATCTTATAAAAAAGTCTATTGAGCATAACACTAATCACACAAACTTGTGGTAATCAGATTTCTTTTTCATGTGTGTAGTGTTTTCATATCATTTAAAAACCTACCGGAATTAGCCATAAAAAGCACTAGGTCTTTAAAGCCTACAAAACAGTGTGCAAGTCATAACCCACTGATGTTTGTAGTACCTAACCACCAGTTGACTTAGTTATTGTTTACTATTTGAATATTTGCCTTAAAACATTAAGAATAAATTGTTGGATTTCAGTTTTGGAATCAGTATTTCTCAGACAACCATGTGAGTATTTTGCAAGGCCGCGTATTTTTAATCCTGTTGCAAAAATACTTATTTTGTTATGCAGAAATTTTCACGTCATTTCAGTTTCAAAATATCATTTTAACTTCATATCCATGCCTTGAATCAGCTTACACATCGAAAACAGTAACAAAATCTAAAGGGGTTTGACATTTTCTCTTTGTGTAAATCTTTTAAGAATTTTATTCCTAAGGGAATGAGTAAAAATAGAACATAACCATAATAGAAGTTACCTATCAATGATACTGTTCTCTCAACATCTACTTATTTAAATTTTACATTTATGTCTTAGGAAGTAGAGAGCACAAGTCTGAAAGTAAACATAGACCGAGGTACTAAGAGGCAACAAAGCTGTAAGACATTGGTTATAAGAAGTTACAGAATTGATTATAGGTTGTTACAGAAAGGCTTTTAACTCTAAAAGCTTTTTATCAGAACTTTTCCTTGAATACATGAAACGTGCTATTAAGAAAAAAACAAATTGGAAATACATATCTTGGTTTTCTTTAACAATGCTATACATTCATTCTGCAGTACTGTCTTCTGCAAGATACCTTTTAAGAGAAAAACAAAGGGTATTTTAAACAAAAAACAACATCTGCAGATTACACCATCTAGAATTGGAGCTGTGCTCATGACATGCTCTGTGCTCATTTTAGATCTTGGGAGAATGGCAAGTCCTTTCACCAGTATCTTACTTGGAATGTCTTACTTGGAAAGAAAAATAGCAACAGAAAAGAGAAAAAAAAAAAAAAAATAGAATTGAAAAGGCAGTCTCAAACTCTGGCTGTGCAAAAGCTTTCATTAGTTAAACTGTGTGATTTTAAACTAAGCTGAATTGAAGAACACTGTCTTCAATTTTATTTAAAACAAGTTTATTGAATTACTTTAGAATGTAACTGACTTAGAAAGTATACATAATCCATGTGCTTACACCACTGTATATATATATGATGCCCCCATATGTTGCAAGAATTATGCAATGAAATCCCCAAATCTGTATTTTTTATAAATGTCTGCAACAAATAATAATAATAATAATAATAATAATAATAATAATAATAATGCATAGCTTAATCAGTAGGTGCTGGCAATTCATGATTTGGCATTCAGCACCTGGACAAAATGATCCTTGACGGTCCCTTCCATCTCATGGTATGTAATGACTTGGTGAATGGCAAGCTGGACATGGGCCAGCAATATGTCATCACAGCCTAGAAAGCCAACTGTATCCTGGGCTGCATCAAAAGAAGAGTAGCCAGCAGGGCAGGAGAGGTGTTCCTGCCCCTCTGCTCTCTGCTGGTGAGTCCACATTTGGTCCAGGCTCTGAGCACCCTAATCTAGTTGTAGAAGTCTCTGTTCATTGCAAGGGTGTTGGACTAGCTGATATCTAAAGGTCCTTTCCAATTCAAGATATTCTGTGATTCATTAAATTTCCTTTCAAATATGCTTCCTCCCTCATTCCACGTAGTTTCTATGTACCAAACAGTAGCATTTTTGTTTCATTAATAGTTAGCAACTTTGAGATACATGCTCTTTCTGTTATATGCTGGCATCACAACAGTGCTGTGATTAGTAATCAATAATAATAATATGACAGTTGGTAACACATGGACACACTGCCAAACAGATTTTTTAATAGCAAGCAAAGCAACGCACTTTTATGTGACTTAACAATCAAGATTCAGACAAACTTTATCTGACTAGACTGTGCAGTGTACTCACCTGCATATATGCAGACAGCCTTCTGTAGTATCAAAGGAGATGTAGTCTTTGGAGTCTGGCTGCAAATCATTTTATCCTAATTTCTTTGAATCATCACAAGCACAATGAAGCACATGAATCATAGCATAGAAGAGTCTCTTCTCTTCCATTGATTCCCTTGAGAGAGAGAGAGAATGACTAATTCTGTTGAGCTTCCTACCTTTTAGAAGGATTACATACCATTATTACCTGCATTAAGCTAAAGGAAGCCTTATTCATTTCTCCTAATCACTAGTAGCTATTTGAAATTTATTCTATTTATTTTTTTTATTATTACAAATGCATTGGGGTTGGTTTTTTTCATCGTATTATTACTGAGAAAATGGAACTGTGGTATCTGAAATCCTGTGGGAGTTGGACCTCAGTTGAAAAAATTCCAAATGAAAGCAAGAAAAAAATGCTATGCTTCAAATGCTGGCCTTTAAAACAAGTTTGGGGGGGGGAAAGAAATCTTAATAGAAGTAAAACCCAAGGATGTTTAATGCTTTTATTGCCTGATGGAAAGCTAACAAAGTCAGTGGAGAAAAACCTGAGACAGAGGAATATTGCCCAACTTTAGACTCCCACAGTCTTCATCTGCTTTGGAATTTCTTGGTTTCCTTTGTATTTAATGAAGATAAACTAGGTCTTTTTACTTCATTATCCCTCTAAATTATTTCAGATTTTTCATGTAGGACAAGGTGAATAATGCTGCTGCTTTTGTTACTTGATTATAAAGAAAACTTTCTTGGATGAACTCAACCTTGCAAAATTCAAAGGCTTAGTACCTCTCTTGCTTTACTGTACTGTCCTGCGTCCTGCACTTGCTTCTGACTTATCCTGAGGAAGAAAACAGGAACTCTGCATTCCTGGACATTAAGAACATTTACAGGAAAGTAAAATTACTTGTCCTAACGTCAACTTTATACAGCTCTTCAAAAATGCATTCCATTAAAAAAAACCAAAAACAATGGCAGTTGAATTTCATCAGGCAGATAAATTTTGAAGTTGTTACTCTGTTTAATGGAATCCCTTGTGATTCCAAGAAGAGAAAGGAAAATATATATTGAGTTCAAGTTGTTCTTGATATGAAGTAATGCAGAACATATAAGCAGAATGGAAGTTTTCTTGTGGGAACACTGGCTGGCTGCAATTTCCCAATAATGAATTCTGGTCCAGAATCATTCTTATGATCTTAGTGGTGCATACCATCTAACGAGTACAGTGACCATGGGTCATTAAAGTCTGTAAATCAGTTGATTCTCTGTTCTTTATGTATGCAAATGCAGCTTGTTCTGTGTCAAGGGTAGGAATAAGGGGAAAAATGTAAGACCAGAGCAAGTATTTCTGAAATGAAGATGGGCAAAGATAGGGAAAAAATGAGCAAAGACAGTGCAGTCTAAACATAGTTATACATGTTATATACTTGGCACCAAACAATTTATGTATTTCCTAAACAAATACTTCCATGTCAAGACAAAAATTAAGGAGAAGATACAGTCTTTCTGTAGATCTGATGTACTTGGACCCTTTAAAGGAATAGGAACATCATAAAAATACATTGATAAGAATTAGATGATGACTGTACTGTTTTATAAGCAATGTACTTGTTGAATTGCAAGTAATTGCATCAGAAGTGATAAAAAAAATAAGAGGTTTCTTCTTCTCCATTCAGAATAGAAGTCAAGTGTGAAAACTTTCACATTACAGAGTAGGTTTTCTTACCTGATTGGACCTGAGTACAGAATGTCAGAGCTGGAGCTAGAACAAATTTCTTGGGTCATTCTTCAGATCATTCACACAAACTTACTTACCACGTATTTTAAAAACTGGAAAGGTGAAATTCAATTTGCAAGCCAAAATTCCTAAAGAGAGATACATGTTTGAGATGTATACGACTAATCACTAGTATGCGCAAATGGCATTGATGTGATTGCATAAACATAGATATCTATGGATACAGATATCTATATCATAGCATCATTTGGCACCACTGCCATTACAGCAAAGAGATCCTATGTCATATCTGCCATGCAGTTGTCTTTGGTGCCGTGGGGCTTCTCAAATAGGACACTACATTTAAGGTAATAGGTATAATTTGTTAATTCTGTCAATGACATTGTGTTGACTAGAAAGTGATGTCTAGCTAGGGATGAACTGAATGAGTCTTTTGACTGCAGTTCTTTTTCCTGCAATCAGTATCTCAGGATGCAGAAGGAGAGCTGATATGTTGCC
Organism: Excalfactoria chinensis; assembly: GCF_039878825.1. NCBI lineage: Eukaryota > Metazoa > Chordata > Aves > Galliformes > Phasianidae > Excalfactoria > Excalfactoria chinensis. The sequence goes on from NC_092826.1 coordinate 132,695,320, forward strand.
ACGAGAGTCAGAAAAGCTGGGTAAGCATGATGATATAGTCAAATACTAAACATGGGTCTGTGGCGGGTGAGACAATATCTTCATTCAGTCTCACTTAGTAAATTACCATCCATGATTGCCAACAAAGCTGTTCTTATCTCATGTACTGATCCGAAACCAGCTGGTGCTAAATTTGGCATGCTCACTGCAGTGTAATGAGTTTGTAGCTGCACTTTAGATAGTCTGGCCAGCAAAAAAAGTGATTTAGTAGCAAGTTTCTTACTGCTTATGTATTTTGTAGCTAGAATGTTATTGTTCTCCATTTGGTTTTCTGTTATGTATTGGAAAGGAGAGGATATTAACTGATATTAACTGAGGTATTCTGTACTGATCACTAAAAAGCACACTTTTGATTGACTGATTTAAAACATTAAACATGAAGGTACTAATATAGCCTACCCAAATTTACTTTGATATATGTGATAGTCATGTAGTAATGCTTGCATTTGTGTGTGTTACACAGCTTGGGTTAGTCACTCAGAAGAATAAAGACATATACTCATAGAATTTGAATTCCACTCCCTGCAGACAATGTGGAAAACCTTTGGGTGAAGTAATAGTAAAGGACATTATGACTCGTTTTTCTGAAGCTAAATTCAGTGTCAGGTAAAAGCCAAATACCAGATTAACGAGTTCCCAAAAGTGTCAAACATTGAGGAATAGCTACTGTATTGTTGAAAGGAAATGTGCAAGCTGGAATTACTTCTTGTAGCTACTGGATTCTGATCTGTCATGTAAATGTGGGATAAGTAGTCACTAGCAACCAAACTACATAAACAAAATTGCTAGTGTCTTTAGTGTAAGCAATAGTGTTTCAGTAATTCAAATATTTTTATGGATTCTTACTCCAAAATAGCAATATTTCTATTACTGTCAGCTTTCTAATACTTCCCATGTATCATATGTGTGCAGAGTTGTTTACAGGATTCTCAGAAAAAGTATTTCAAAGCCTAATAAAAATGTCAGCATGAGAATTTTTGAATGCAGAAAGGAGGTGATTCACCTAGGCAGTGGGAACTGTCTGGAGAGTAGAGACTGTGGTACTCAGAGATGCCTACACTTTGATCAGTGTGGCCATCTGTTTTAACAGCAAATGCATGAGCTTACATGTGCCAAACTTACACACGTTTTGGAGTTATTTCTACTGCTTGGCAGAAGAAGACTGTCTTCAGGGACTGGATAACCAATTCATAAAACACTTGTGCCATTTTGCAGCAGCAAGGGGCCATACAGCTTTTTAAGGTTTCCTAGCACAATAAGAAACCCAAGTGAGAGGGAAGAAGTCATTTCTACCAGAGGTTGTAAAAGACACCAGAAGTCCTGGTTTATGTGATTACTCTTTGAAGAGTACTGGCAAATACAAGTTACAAAGGGGCAATGGTTGCTTTAACATGGCAGGATTTGTTAAGTTACTTTGTGGTTCCCAAGACAAGAAGATGAGAGCATTGCAAAGTATTCCCTGCGTTGTCCCCCTACACTTACCGGGTTTTATGTGTATGGTTTTATCGTACTAGCAGAGACCTTATTGCTGCTCTTGTTCAGTGTGATGACTTCTGCTTAGTTGAGCATCAGTGTTACTATTTAAAGGGCATCTCTGCTGATCATTTTTTTTTTTTCTGAGAAACTGAACACGAAAACTTCCACTCATTATTTAAACAACACAGATTTGCTGTCATTGCAACTTCTTTTGCAAGTGACATTTATCTCCTTCAAATTTACAATATTTACACAGTGGATGTTAAGAAGCTTTGATTTAGAGACCCTCCAGACTTCTGTTTGTATGTTCTACAGAAAAGCATTTTAATGGGGCCTGCAGATGCCAACAAGATGATAACAAATAGAACAACATGTTGTGGAAGTGCTGCACATTGTTTCCAGGCTTTGCAGTGTGTTTTTGCAACACTTGAGGTGCACAAGGTCCGGGAATAAAGTTCTTCACCTCCTAGAATGCTGATGATAGATCACGAGGCTGCCAAATTGTTAAGTCATTTATTGGAGCATCATTTTACTGTGATTTTGCAGGGCAGGGAAGGTAGAATAAAAGTGTCCCCAGTGTATTTGAAGTGTTTTAAGTGAGTTACTTTTCCCTTTTCTAACAGTTTACTTAAAGGTATTTCTTTATTGCTGCTTTTACAGATGCAGTTATAAGATCTGAGTGCTATAAATATGTGCAGTACATATAGAAATTCTGTCTGTTTTATTTATTGTATTCTAAATCACTGTTAAAAACTTCTATTTCACATAGCGAAAAATTCTATAATTTTAGTATTTTATCTAGCTTCATGGAACATAATGTCCATGTAATCACTTTGCTGTAGGCACAAATGAACAAGTACTTTAATTCTGAGAGCAGTTAGCATTATCATTGTCATTCCGAATGGGTTTTAATGTAATACATAGCCAACAAATTTACATATAACAGTAGTTAATGATCAGACTGCACAATTCAGTCTGCTTCTCCTCTACTGATAGAGTAGAAACTTTCTAAGTTTCAGCAACTAACTTTACAAAATAAGGAATGGGAAAGGGTTGTTTGGGTGACAAGTATTTGAACATACAGATTAGGAAATGAATGGAATTTAAACATGCCCTTAAAATGAATGGGACTCAAATGTCCTTAAAATTAAGTTCATGTATAAATGCATAACTAAGTACCCTGGAGCAGAAGGACTGAGAAATTGCCTCCTTCAGTGATAATCCATTCTTTTAAACTACATCTCATTCTTCCATTTCAGTTGTCTGTGAACGTTTTTTAACCAGATACTATTTTTTTTTACCTCATTGACATGGAATTATCAGCTAAAACTGCAATTTGTGTGCCTGAATTTTCTACTGATGTCTATTGGTTCGATACTCTGCATTGCAAAAATATGTTGGAATAAATGTATAACACATTCTCAACACATTCTATAGAGCAAAGCATGAAAAATAATGCTATTTATTTAGTCTTGAGAGCTATTTAATGGGAATTATATCACTTCAGTCAATTCAAATAATCAGTAAGTGGTTTCAGCATATGTACGTTTTTGTGCAGGTCAACTTCTATGTAAGAGTGAAGGCAATTTATACCCTTGGTCACAGTGTATCTCTGATTGCTCTCACAACAGGAAGCATAATTCTTTGCCTTTTCAGGTATGTATTTTTCACTAGTAAATATACACAACAATAATACAGTTGTAATCATTGTCTTATTACTTATTGCCCAGATTTAAAAAAATAAGAGAGAAGTATCATTTTTACATTGTTCTCAAACAGATGACAGTAACGTAATACTAACATGATTTTTGCCAGCACCGGTCATTAAAAGGAAATTCAAAGCACCTTAGAAATTTATAGACATTGCAATCTATGTAAAGAGTAATCATTTAGGAATGAATCGATACAGTACTATTTATTTCATTTTAAAAATCAATGCATCAAATTGTTCTTGAAAATAAGTAGGATGCTGGCCTTAACCCCAGACAATTGGGCAGCCAAGTATACTTTGCCCTGAAAGGGACAGTGATTCTTTATAGGCAATTTCAATATAGTATTTATGAAGGTAGTTCACTCACCCCTGAGATACATTCATGTTTGCATTTAATCAGTAAACTGTCTTTGTTGTATTTAAAAAGGACATTAAACAACTTTTCAGATCACACTGACTAAAGGAGATTGGGTAGTTGAGGAGATAGTTAAAAATCACTGAAGTCACTAAAGCAGTAGAGTTGTGAAAACTGACTTCATCCAGCAGAATTAGGATTTAAACTTGGATATTGCTAAAGCCAGACATTATGAAAATTATGCCTTGCTGAATTGGTATGCCCAAATTATACTGCATTTAATCGTGAATATATTCAGTATTACTTTATGAAAGAAAACACAGACGTGAAAAAGAAGTGGAAATTCTTTTTCAGGTACTGCTGTTTAACTTCATTGTATATTATATCCGGTAGAACAGATACAGCCTCAAGCCTTTCCAGTTTAAAATATCAGCACAAAAAAGGCAGAACCATTGGATGAGTAGAAGGTGATTTTTCATGAAAGTTTCCATGCAGTTGCAGTTCTGTGCATCCCTTTACATTTCTTCCGAAGACGATTCCCACTTCACTTGATTTTATTAAACCTTTGGGTAGGCTCTCATTGTTAATATATGCGAAGGACAGGTTTAGAAGCATTGCAAAACAAAAGGATTTTATCTCCAGATGATCTTCTCATCTCAGAATGGAGTGTAATGTTTAAACATTAAAAGTAATAATTCTGATTTAGTCAGAAGTACCTTTACCCTACTCACAATGTAAGTTCATTCATTTTGAATGTCTGATTTTTAGCATATCACGAAGTTTTAGAAAATTGAAAACTGATTTGAAAGAAATAATATTTTTCTGGTATTTTAAATCATGTTTGGGTTTTTTTTTCTCAACTCAGAGTGAAAATGAATTGTAGAACAGCATCTTTTTGTGTAACACTTAGATTCAAGTTACTTACTATGCAGCTCTTAGAATACTTCCTTCAAGGTAACTCCTGTATAGCAAAAGCAAAAACAGGTCAGATTCTCTAATTAGCTGTAATATGTGTTTCTTACCAAGAGGAAAAGTATGAATATGAATCATTTTTTTCAATAAGATGTGGTTTTTTTGTGTATCAACTGTCTGTCAAGATTCAATATAGTTTTCTATCATGAGTCACACTGAATAGGACAGCAGCTTTTGTTTTGCTGTTAAAAAACAGCATTTCTCTGTTACTCTGAATCATCGTACCTAGCCCTAAATAAAAAAGATTGTTTGACCACCCCCTCTGAAAGGTTGATTTGACAGCCTTTGGAGACATAACGTTATAATTTCATATACTGAAGGGGATGAAAAGCTAGTAATCTAAGTTAGTCACGAAAAATATTTTCTTCCACTGCCATCTTCTATGTATTCTGCAAGTATTGAGCTCCATAGAATAGTCTGTTGCTGTCCAAAATGTTAGTAGTAGTATTTCAGCTTTTCTCAGAACCATTTTCATCAAAGGACATGTACAGCCACAGTAATCAGTGTGTTTTTTTAACAGCTGCTCTAAGTTCAGCCTGGTATTATGTCCTTTGCCAAACTGCAGGCTAGCAAGATGGATTTGTCATTTATTTCCCAATGCTCTCTCTAACTGTGCTTGTGTTAGTCATTTCAGAGCATGTTATTTGGTGTTCTGTAGAAGTGTTCTTCAAAAATAAAAACATGAAGACCACTTAGAAGCTGGCATTGCGTACCACTGGGCTAGCTGTAACATCCTATTTCATCTTAATTCCTTCATTGCTCAGCTTGCTAAAATGTCCTGGCTTCTGGCTATTATCCAGATACAGTTCACAGTTCTGATTTTGACCAAAAAAACCACCTCTCAGTAGCTTGGTTTCTGGGGATTTGCTAAAACAAATTTCTGTTATATGGGATGATCTTGGAAAAAACGTGTCTTAACTGAAAAGTCTTCAACTTAAAACTAACTTCTTCTGAACACTCATTCAGTTAATTGGAATATTTAATTTGTCATTTGTTTGTGAGTCTTTCACATGGCTGCTGAAGAAAGCTAAACACGACTAAAGAAGATAATTTTTACATCCCACTGGACAGAAAGAATCGGCAATTTAATGCCTTGCATGCATTTTTAATTGTTCTGGCACTGACAAACATTGTAAGATAAAAAGCCACTATTATAGAGAAATGCAGGAATTAAAGAAATTTAAAAATAAAACCAGAAAAAAATTGATGAGAGCGTATTTGCAATCTATGCAGATTAATAAAAGTTTTATTTGAAAACAAACAAAACCACAGAAAGAGAATGAATCGATAATTGGTGTTTACTGTCAACTTATGTTAAAGTGGGGGAGAAACCATTGGGATCTTTTCGACTGCAGTGCTGAAAAGGATTTAGAGATCATTTATTTATATATCTTGGACAGCATATAATGATTATGATATTGAGATGATGTTAAAGGAACATGAGGCAGCACTGACAGTATGATGGAGGAGGAAAGAGTAGGCTCTTACTTAATGTTCCTGTGACTAAGAAACAACCAGAGATTAGTAGAAGTGTGCAAGAGGCATTCTGTCTTGAAATCTAAAATGACTGTTTTTAAATCTCTCCTTAGAAAACTTCACTGTACTCGGAACTACATCCATCTGAACCTGTTCCTCTCCTTCATTCTAAGAGCAATCTCTGTTTTAGTCAAGGATGATATTCTCTATTCCAGCTCCAACACAGCTCACTGTCCAGAAGACCAAACCTCATGGGTAATAAACCTCATTTACTCCCTAACATAATACTCTTGTGTCACTAAATTGTCCTCCTGATGCTTGTAAATATTTAGGAATACCAAGCTGTCAGTGTAAGCAGGTCTATAGAGAATATAATGACTGGCCAAGTGATCTGTTAGAAGCACACAGAAGTAAAAGAAGCAGAAGAAAGAGAAGTTGTTGCTTTGTTTGTCCTTGTGCAGACAGACAGCAGGTCATCTACCGAAACAAAACACAGCCTTCTATAGCTAAATACAATTCAGGTTTTTCTATCATTCTGTGATCTATAATTTTGGTTTACTCTTTAGTGATAGATGCCTTCACTGTTCAGCATCTGAAAAGATGTCTAGTACAGGATTAGCTGCAGGAGGAAGGGAGGTTGTAGGTCTTGTAGGTTTCTGGTACATAAGAACATAATTACATGGAGTGTGTGTGGTAAATATGGATTGGAATTTTAAAGAGAGAAAATATTTAGACATTTACTGCCGATTTGGTTGTGAACAGCCATAAACATCAAAGCAAATTTTCTCATGCATTTTGAAGTATTTAACATTCTCCATATTATTAAATGTTCTGACCCATTCCTGGTCTGCAGTGGATATCCTTTCCATGGGTACAAAGTCCAGAGGTCAGATTAATTCTACCAAACAAGGTGACTAACTTAAGCTGTTTCTCAGGGCTTCTATCTTTCTCACTGGGAGGCTTAACTCTGATCCAAGGCTTTCTCTGGACATGCCTATGTCTCTTCATGAGCTGTAGAAGTATCAAATGGTGTCTGTCTTACATCAAAAACCTTACTCTTAGACATCTAGAGTTAATTGAAATTAATTCAACTTGGTGCTTCTATTTAGATTTCTGAATGTAAACAGGCAGGTAGTGTTAATTAGAATGCATTATCCAGGACTATTGATACTAAAAAGTTCTGGACCAGCAGCTGGAGTCTGGGTTAACCTAGGGTATTTCACATAACAGACACTTGTGTAGACAGAGGTATCAACCAATGAATAAGTATATTACCTGACTAGGGATTTGATATACTTGGAATTTTAACAAAAGCAGTGGGTGTATAAGTAGTATTTAAAGGGGGGGGGGGGGGGGAGGAGAAAAAAAGTAGACAGAAGCCGTAAGCTTTGTTTAGTCCACTTTGTTTAGTCTGTTGCATTCACCATATCATCCCATTTCTCAGCTCAGTCTCAGCAGGAGTGTTTCGATGTTCAATTCACACATCCCAGATTCCTGCTGAGAAGGGCTAAGGTAGTAGCAGCCAACACTGTGAAACATCAGCAGTGCAGACCTCTGAAAACTAATGCTGAAGATTAGCACAGAGACTACAAGTGTACTGGGACTTCATTTTATGTGTCTCATTAATTACGAAACAATAACATTTTCTAAAAGGAAAAGATTTTTTAAAAGTCCATTCAGCTTTTTCTTCTATGTCTGCTTAAAAGATTCAGCATATAAATTTATAATTTTCATTCCATTTCCAGCTTAGCCTTTAAAAACTCATAAAGCAATTTCATTATTGACTTTTACTGTGTTAGGAAGACAGATGAAATTTTATCTTATTTATTAGCCACTTAGTAGACAATCACTCAATCTAATAGCCATTTGTTAAGTATTGAAAATTTATGCATTTATTGATAACCACCTTCTTTTGCAGTATTTGTATTATGATATTTTAAACATTTCTGAGTTTATTTGCTATGATTATGATAGAAGCAAAAAAAAAATTCTACTGAATCTGAGGGTACCATATGTAAGATGCTTCTCCTGGAGAGAGATGCATAATATATAATAGCAGAATAAAACAGTGTCTTTCCTGCAACAACTCTGACCCCTGTTCTCATATTTCAGGTGGGCTGCAAAGCTATTTTGGTGTTTTTCCAGTATGGTGTTATGGCGAACTTTTACTGGCTATTAGTTGAAGGACTTTACCTCCACATCCTCCTTGTGTTAATATTCTCCCCCAACAGACACTTCCCAGTCTATCTGCTGATTGGATGGGGTAAGAACGTAAACGCTGTCCAATAAAATGATGTATTTTCATCTCTGTCTCAGGTTCAGTATCTCACATGGATGTAATTGTACAGTTTCTGTTGGATGATTGATGCATGGGCATGACTCCTTGGAAACTTTAGTTCCCCTCATCAGCTCCAGCATAGATGCAGCCATTTTGGCAGGGTCGGGGGAACAATCACAAAGCCTCTATCCTCATCCCTTCTACACAACCATAACTGGTAACTTATTCTTGGTTGGCTCTGACCTTTGACAGTCTGTACTCCTGACAATGCTCAGGAGTTTGAAGGAACAGGATGTTGTGGGTCTGCCCTAATTTTGGAGGAGAGAGAAAGTTTAGCTGCACAGCCACAGACTGTGCTGTGCTACTTGCACTTTTCAAATGCCCAATAGTATTTTCCATCTGTTTCTAAATACACTTGTCCCTTTAAATTACAGACAGTGCAGTGAGGTAGGGACAGAGTAGGATAAAGCTTCCAGTAGTAAGCGATCGTAAAACACTAGGTATTGCTTGGAAGTTACAATAAGCCAGTGTATGGGATTGGATCCTTATGAAATGACTTACTCTTCAGTTTTGTATTGTAGTCCTTGCAAATACATTGGGAATGCTTATGCTGTATCTGTATCCCTACAGGTCCCTCTGACAGCTTGAAAGACACATAAGGAAGGCTTTGTGTATTAGCGATTAATTAAAACTATATGAGAAATATAACCACTTTTCTGCAGACTTTGTAACACATTGCTTACATCCTAGCTCATCAGATGGGTCTCAGACTCTTACTAAACTGTTCATTATATGCTCAATATTTGGGAAATAAATGGTTGCTACTAGTCTGAACTTTCTTATGATTTCTCCCTTTGCTTCAATTTCAGGAATTCCTACCATATTCATAATTACATGGACAGTAACACGGATTATTTTAGAGGACACTGGGTAAGTATGCTGGGGAGAGCAAGCTGAAAGCCTGCAACTGTGCCAGTACTAGTCGTGTTTTGTGTGTGGTGGTATTAATACAAAAGTAGTTTGCTTTTCTGAAGGAGACAAAACTTCAGTAAAGGGGTAGATGTTTAGAAGCCCTTCAGCATTCATCTCATGCTTCCTATTTACTTTGAAATGCAAAGTGTAGGAGTGGTTAGAGAGAGGTTATAACTGATGTTACCCTTTGAGACCTACATGTAGAGCTGTCTGACTTGAAAGTCAAAATCATACTTAAAATAGCAGTGGTGGTCCTTGGATTCTGTGCAGCTGTGCAGAACTGGGCATCCTAATTTCATAGAATCCTGGACTCATTAAGGTTGGAAAAACCACAAAGATGATCTATTCCAATCAACCCATCACCACCATACTACTAAACCATGTCACTCAGTGTGACATCTGCACCTTTCTTGGAAACCTCCAGGGACAGTGACTCCACCACCTCCTTTGGCAGCTTGTTCCAATACTTCAGCACTTCTGACAAGAAATTATTCCAACCTGAACCTCCTCTGGCACAAAAAGCCATTACCTGTTGTCCAGTTGCTAGTTACTCAGGAGAAGAGACTGACTGTCACCTCCCTACAACCTCCTTTCAGGTAGTTGTAGAAGGAGATACAGTTTCTCTTGAGCCTTCTTTTCTTCAGAATAAAAAATCTCAGTCCCTCAGATGTTTTTCAAGAGACTTGTGTTCCAGACCCTTCACCAGCTTTGTTGACATCCTTTGGACACGCTCCAGAGCCTGAATGCCTTTCTTGTAGTGAAATGTCCAAAACTGAACACAGTACTGAAGATGTGGCCTTACCAGCGCTGAGTACAGAGCAGTGATCACTTCCCTGTTCCTGCTGACTACCGTGTTTCTGATAGAGACCAGCCTTCTTGGCCAGCTGGTCACACTGCTCGCTTATGTTCAACTGTCTGTCAGTTAATGGTCCTAAATCCATGAAGCTTGCCAGCCACTTTGCCCCCAGCCTATACTTTTTTAATAAGAATTTTAGTTAGTACTCTTTTTTTTACCAAGTCACTTTACTGGATGGAGGGCAATACAAAAAGCATAAGAGGAAATACAGCTGATATTTGCGAGTCTATAAAAACTGTTTATCTAGATAGCTGAAGGTGAATTCACTAACTAGCAACACAACAGACTGAAATCTAGAATTCTTTTGGTATATCTAAATTATATTTCCAGAAGAGAAGTGCTGTAATGTAAACAGAAGAGATGTCTTTAGGTAAAGCTATGACTAACTAGAGCTGGGCCTGACTCTTGGCATGGAAAGGGAAGATGAGATTCAAATATTTTTAGGAAAACTGGAGTTGCTTCCACTGGCCCTATGGAATGTGGGATCATTCCTAGCTAGTGAGACAAGCAGTTATCACACTCCACTTTCTTTGGATCTGGCTGATATTTTTTGTTCAGTACTGCTTTTAAACTGAAAAATCATGTCGTAAATAAATTCTGTTTTCTTTGCAAGACCTTTAACTTGTAAACTGAAGGGTAGCTCCTTTCACCTTCATCATTACTATCTCAAAGAAAGTTTGTAGGTTACTGCTGTTGCTTAAAATTACTCTATCAGAGCGTTCATCCTCAGAGTATTTATACCAGAATTGCTGACAATAAAAATTAAATTTTCAGTTTTTCAGACAAAATTTCAGGTTCCGTCTCATATTTTCCTAAACCAGTTCTAGCCATCCATAACCTAAATATCCCACAGGAAATTATGTCATTTCAATTGTATTTGTCAGTTGTGTTAGATCTTCCTGCTACCTAGAGGCTGTTGTTAAGTGCCTTCTGGAAAAGTGTCTTGTCACAAAGTGAAACTAACTTGGTTTTCCTAAAGGTCAACATCTTCCATAATTTCTAATGTAATGGTCTGGTGCCTAGTATTACAGCTGATTTGAATATCTGTATTGAAAGCAGGGAAACAAAAATAAAAAGCAGAAAAATATTAAATTCCAAATTCTAGGATTTGTGATTTTAATGTTCTTGGACTTTTGTATAGCAAATACTTCACTTCATAGATCTTGCTTGCCAGATGTTATTAGTGTCAACACGATTTTCCCTCTTTTTTTTATAGTTGCTGGGATACAAATGAGCATGGTGGTCCTTGGTGGGTTATACGAATACCAATTTTAATTTCTATTATAGTAAGTAAACTTTGAAGCATGAATTATATATCAGTCCAGCCCTGTGCAGTGCATATAGCTATTACTCTTTACTGCTAGTTACAGACAAGCAAGAGCTCTGTTTTAATTCACTATCAGAGACATGTTATGACATAAAATACTGAGGCCATTAAGATTTGTTGCCTTCAAATTTTGTCTGCCTTCTATTAAATGAACAGTTGCTTTTATTTGTGTTTTGTTCTTTCTTTAACATTGCTCCTTCTTATGAGCCTGGGGGAAGCAAAAATCTAATTATACTTTTCAATGAATTGCAGATTTGATTTTGCCTGTAAATGGATAGCTCTGCAACTGAGAATCTAACATTATTGCAGCCATAAAAAAAATATAGTCGTGTATATCTTTCTTTAATTGGTAGCCTAATGCAAAAGAATACTGTTTGAGTATGCTTCATGGGGCTTTATGTGGAGCTCATTAGAATTACTGGAGTAGCATAATAAAATTCCTGTTCATTGTGATGGCCGTGTAATTAAATTTGTGCATAATAATCTATTGTTTATGTCAATTTCTGAAAGTAGACACAGTGCAAATTAATTCATTTCAGATAAACGTGCTTTAGTTGTAACATTTGACGTTAGGGCATTGTTAGATTATACAAAATTTCAGAAGCCTAAATGAGGCCACAATTGACATTTGGGCTTTAATTTTGAGAAATCTTCCTATCATTTCTATAGTGTCTAAAGAGTCAGCAGCATAGCGTGAAATGGCATGAAGCAAGGGCTCCAAGAAATGTTTTAGTATACAAAGAAATAGATGTGCAGCAGAGCTACAATGGGAAGAGGATATGGGTACCTCAAAGGAGATGGAGAATGGGAGATCATAGAATCATAGAATTACTCAGGTTGGAAAAGGCCTCAAAGATCATCGAGTCCAACCTCAGGAGATGGTCCAGAGTAAACAAAATACACTGAAAGATGAAAGCAAAACAAACCACTTGGTGTTTTCAGAAACATGAAAAAACATATGGAGGTCCTATGGAGCCTGTGGAGGTCCTATTTATACAGATATTTATCCGAGCTGAGACTTTATGTGCCAGAAAGCAGTACTTCTCCAAAGTAGTTCTAGATGAGGAAACAAAAGTTATCCAGATGTACACTGGCAGACTTGAATTCCAGCTGAGTAGGAAATGCACTGGGAGAAAATGAAGAACTGGTTAGTCAGTAAAAGTCCATTTTACTATAACATGTGGGCCTGGATCACGAAGGCAAAGGAGGAGCCATGCTGGTTTTTTACCGGCTCAGTACAGTGGGACTGTACAGCATACAGATACATTTTGCAGATGATCTTTTCTGGGTTCCCAGAATCCGTTGTCACCTTGCAGAGATGTCTCTTGTCTTAGGCAGCATGTTTTAGGGATCAGAGCAACTAAAGATGAGCAAGTGATTCTTCTTCAAGTACTGTGTAAAACCACTTCCTTCTCTAATTAGATGATTCTCTACCAGTTTGTTCAACTACATTTTGCATTTGGGGAGCTGTGAAGGGAGATTTCAGAAGTACAGGGAGTACAAGGCAGTAATATTCACCTTTTCCTGACAAATAAGTAAAACATACTGTTGGAGCATCAGCCCACAGTCATCCCAGTCACTGTGGCATCTAGAATGTCATTCAAGTTTACTGCTGTATAGAGTGCATGCATGGAGTAAAAGTAGATAATAAAATGCCATGTAAAATTGGTCATCAATGCATAAGAATACTGCATTCATGGTAAAGCATTTTCAGCATACATACGCAAGTATTTCCATTTACTTTAATAAAAGTAAATAAAAATTGATAACACAAGTCTTTGAATAATGAGTTCAGGGCTGCCTGCCATTCGTCAATGAAAATGCATCATTACAAATTCTTTGAAAAGGGGATGCAAGAGTTACAGCATTTCTGAATGAAGGTCTGATTTCCTGCATCATACTCAGAGTCTTCAGTCTGTTCTTGAGGACTGGAAAACTTAGAATGATGGAAAGGACGATCAGCAGTAACAGATGATTTCAGCGTTAGGAATGACAAAGACATATGCGTAATTAGTGAGATGGATATGAGAAGATTCTGAAAGAAGCTGGATTTTGGTAAAATAAAGGATAGTAGAGTAACACCAGAGTTTAAAACTGTCGTAGACTGTCTTATTTGATGGCATGGAGGAAAAGCACAGATGACAGGTTATACTGAAAATCTTCACTGTTTTCTACTGATTTCTGTGCTATATCCAAACACATTTCAGTGTTCCGAAGGTTATATTATCTATATGCTTATTATCCAGCACTAAATAGTTTTGTGAAAGCAAGTTATGAAGTCACTTCTCTAAGTGGGAATAGCTGCAATTAATGCAGTATGTTAGAAGCCTTTTCTGGCATCACCTCTTGACAGTTTTGGCTTTGAAAAAAGTTAACTGGCAGGTTGCCATACTTCATGTTGTATGCATTTCAGATTTGTTTAATTAGAGATTCCTATTCCAGACAGTTAATTTGGAGTGCCATGCATTTGGCAAATTGCTTCCATAACTGCCTTCTTCATACTTCCACCGTATTGAACTCCTTTCATTCGAGAAAGAGTGGTTTTCAGGTAGAAGCTGTACTTCTTTTAACTACAAAACAGACAAAAAATGTTCATCATGTTATCTCATATAGTAAATAGTGTAGCAAACTAAATAGCAGAAAGAAGCAACATGAAGACAGTTTAAATGATCACTTAGGCAATGTGTGTAGACTCAAAGGGTCAACAACATCTTGCTATTACTCCAGTAAAGAGGCATCAGTTGTCTTTGTCTTACAGTTTGTCTGCAATCACTTTATATTCTCATTTTATCTGTTCTCCATTCAACAATATACATATTATATCCTATTGAAAGACATCACACTCAAAGGGTTTTTGTAGAATCTCAAAATGGTTAAGGCTGGCAGGGGTGTCTGGAGGACACTTTGTTCCCTTTAACTGGGTTTACAAACTCAGCAGTGTCAAGGAATGATACAAACTCCAAACAAGAATGCATGTTTTTCATTAATCCAAGATTGTTCTTACAGAGTGAAAGTGACACATTAAAAACACAGACTTAAAGGTAATATGTGTATGACAGTCAAGAATGTGAGTCACCTTTTTAAATTTTGCAGATGATTTCATGCCTCAGGAACCAAAAGGATGAGAGTTCATTCTTTGGTGGAAATTATTGAGGTCTGTCAGGAAAAAGAAGTAATTCTGCTCTTGTGCATATTTTCTGCAAATGTAGAGTAAATAGTTTTCCTATTTTTCCCTGTTTTGTGGATAGCAAATATATAAGGAAATTGAGGGTTCCTTGTTCACAAATAATGGCTCCAGTGCACATATCTGTACTTAATGTGTATCCTTCAGTCTGTGCACTATATTGTGGTATTTAATTCCACAGATTTAATCAGCAAGAATACTGCCTGCTACCTATTACTTTTACATACATAACCAAGCCAAACTTTCAACTCATAATCTGCCTGAAAAATATGTGTTTACTTCATTAAAGGCCTGTGTTTTCTAACATACCAAGACATCTAGGAATAGAACAGCTAGGGAACGCAAGATGCCAGAAGCCAATGAAGAAGCTATGTGAGTGAGAGTTTCAATCCTGCTGAGTGTTAGTCTTGCATGTTCTAGACTGATCAGGGCCTGAACATAACTTTTTTTCATCCGAGTGCCTCCATTCTCCTTCCATGAAATGAGATGGTAGTCTTAGTGTTCTATTCTAGAATGCTGTTAGGAGAATTAAATATTATTCTACAAGAGTCTGATTTCTTCAGTCATAATGTATTCATCAGTACCCAGGACAGACATATGGACCAGTTCAACCTTCTGTTCTCCTTATCTAGGCAGAAAATAATAAATGTGAAGATGAGAGGCAAGAGAGGACGAAAACTGCGCACAGAACTTCGGTTGTTCTTTCACTTCCAGTCGTAGATCCAAATGACAATTCAGGACAATCATTGATTGCACTAGATCCCATCCACTGTCTTGTCCTGCCAAGAAAACTGTCTTCAGTTGAGATTTCAGATGTAGAGCATTGTTGACAACTGGGGCATTCAGAGGCTTTTCCGGACTAAGACTAGTAGCCATGTAGAGTTGCACTGGACATAACAAAAAGTCAATAGATTTAACTATGTAGAACTAAACATGTTCTGGCAGGAGGTACACAGTGCTGACTGCTGAGTTGATTACTCTGATTTGATAAGCTGCATCTTAAATGGAGAAGTCTGAAATCATCATTGCATCTGTTTTCTTTGTAGGTGAATTTTATACTTTTCATCAGTATTATAAGAATCTTACTCCAGAAGTTAAGATCACCAGATGTTGGAGGAAATGACCAGTCACAGTACAAGTGAGTCATATTTTTAAGCATACTATATAGAATTAAACTAATCTCTATAAGATTTACTGGACTGAAACCTGCTACTACTAGTTTCTGTGACAATATAATTATGTATAATTCAAAAGCTCCTCATTTTAGATGTGATTTAATAAAGGTTGTAATGTTATGTTTAAATAGAAAGTAACATTTTTTTTCAAACACCATACTCAATAAAAAACAGGCAGTTTCCTAAAGACCAACAAGCTTCTCTTGAATCTGAGTTTAATTCTGTAAAAGAATATACTTATGCAAAAAAAAGTACGAGAAACAGTATTTTTCTTTTAATGTATAAGTATTTCATTTCAACACAAAAGTTCTTGAAATATCAAAATGTATGGCTTCAACCTATTTAAAAGCTTCCTTTTTCATTTATGAAACACTTCTTGTTTTAATATTTAAATATATTTTCAGAAGAAGTTGGAAGGAATTTGTTCCCATAAGTTGTTAATAGGAAACAGAATGTGCTTCATAGACCTACTCAGTTCCTTTTTATTTTTGTGTTATTGAATTAATTGAATGCATGAGAGAATTAAATCAACCTAGTTGAAATTAGTCACCAAAGTATTATCTAGCACATTGACATACATAAGTATATATGGCAGGAAATTTATATGTGCATATATATATATACATATATATATGCAGGAAAACTACTCAAGTTTCTTTCTTGTGAGAGAAACTTTGTTTCCCTGTAGTATTTTGTAAAACAAAGCATTCCCTTCCTGTCTGTCCCATCATTTTCCATAGTTGACTGCAGCATTATTAGTTCTGTTACAGCAGCCTGATTCTTCACTGTTCACCCGTGTGAATTCTTTTCTTTTACCAATTGATTGCCTGTTTAAGTTTGGTTGGGGTAGTCATTAGCAGATTAACCAGAACAAGCAGATTAACCTTATCAAGAAATACTGTTTCTACAGAGCAAATCAAAGGTTTGGAAGGCTCATATTTCAAAATCCAAAAGTGCTTTCTAAAATACAGTGAAGAGCAAGGCTATTTTTTCTGTGTCTTTCCTTCACTAAAACAGAAAGTATCAGCTAGAAAATATTGCTACAGGAATGGAGTGAAAGTATGAGTATAAAACAAACACTACCCATTTCAAATCATCACTTTCCTTCACTTCCTGTGTCCCATTTGTCTGTACCTGGTTCCATCCTTTTTGATGCTCATTTTACTTTTGCAGTAGGAAAGGTTAAATTGAAATAAAATCAGTTTTCCACTTCACTTGGGAAACCAGGAAATTCACTGCCATCATCATCTCCTTCGGTTGTAAATGAATTTCTTCTGCCAGAGAAACCCTGTTGCTACCACTTACTGATATCACTTTTAAGTATAAGGTTTTTTTACTATTCTCGAGAAATTTTGCTGTCAGAACTGATTACTTCCACATAAACAGATGTAGCCTCTGGGACACTATAAGTGAAGGATGGCCATAAGGACTGACACAGAAAAAATAAAACTGCTTGTAATACCTTTACCATTCTAATAATGTGGGGGAAATCACAGCAGCTTCCTTTCATTCTTGAATCCAGTTAAGTTCACCCAGAGAATGATGAATTATGGTACTCAACATTAAAACTTCTTGAATTTTGAATTTTATCTGATACCAGACATCCATAATCATGCATGACTGGTCCTCCATAATACATAAAACTGATGTCATTAGAGTGAAAGGAGTGACAGATAAGGGATAATTAGCAATTCATCATTTCGCTGGTTTCACAGGCAGTTTGTCAAAACTGTCCTGCTTAATAATGAAAAGTTCACATTCTTAACTTCAGTGGTGTCTTGTGATAAATTACATTTCGGAATTTATAACATTAACATTTTTTTCATGGGTATTTACTTCACGTTATCATTATTTGGGAGGTAAATCTGAAAATTCTGATTTAAATCTCACAGCTGAGATTATTCTGGATTGCATTTCCTTGCCTACTTTGTGTATGAATTGTACAAGTATCCTTACAGGTGCCAATTTAAAAGACACGAACCAGAAAATACTAACTTAGGACATAGCATCCACCTTTACACAAGAACTGTCTGTGAAATTTTGCAGGAAGGCAGTATGCCTTTCCACTCTCAACACTTCATGGAGGTGCTCAGGGACATGACTTAGTGAAGGGCTGTTAGGGCAGTATGGTTAGGCCTAAACTAAGCGATTCTATGATTCATGCAAGGAAAAAAATGTCTGAGAGGCCTAATAGCCTCTTGTGAGACAGGCTGGGAACTTGCTGTGTGTCAAAGAGGCACAGCAGAGGACAGGTTCTAAATCCTACTGCTGTCCAGACATCAGTGGAAAAAGGGTGCTTTGATTTAGAGAGACCCTGGAGCCTTCACCAGATTTTGGAAGAGCACAGGGTCAGCAAGATCAAGTAGAGCTGCACACATTAATCTATAAAGGTTACTATGTGGATAATCTTACAGCAAGCTTGAAAGGAAAACAGTTTTTAGTAAATGTCTCCTTTAGCTGTTGATAAAACGCAAGTCATGTAAGGATTATATAAATGAAACTGCATTAGGTTCTTACCTTGGTAAAGCAGGAGCTTACTGTTAAACTCTGGCTTTTTCTGCTTCATCTACCCAGGAGACTTGCAAAATCCACGTTGTTGCTTATTCCATTATTTGGAGTTCACTACACAGTGTTTGCCCTGTTTCCTGACCGCAGTTCCAACAATTACAAAATAATCTTTGAGTTGTGCTTGGGATCTTTTCAGGTAATTTCTCAAGCTTTTATTCAAGTTTTACTGACTTAGTTTAGTGCTGCATACCAAGTAATGAATATTATTTTCTGTTTCTAGGGATTGATTGTTGCAGTCCTGTATTGTTTTCTGAACAGTGAGGTAAGTCTCATTTTTATATTGAGGATGTTGTTTTCAGTGTGTGTATAAATAAGTGCCTCTGCAATTCCACTCTATGTAACATGTAGCTGTTTTGGAAAACATTTGAATTCCTGCTTATAAAATATACATGTTTCTGTGCAGCAGGAGAAATCAGTGTATTTGGATGAAGAGTTAAGAGTCCTTTGAAATCTAATTCCTTACAAATGGCAGTGCATCTTTACTACATGTGATGTGATTCTGGTCCCAGTACAACTTATGTGAACTGAAGTGGGATGCAGGAAGCTTAGAAATTAATGCAAAACTTGGGACAGAATTTAATAAGTATCTAGGGTATGATGTTAGCATGTTAGCTACTTTTTAAGGTGTGATACATGTTAAATAGCATTCAGTGTGTGTCAGGAGGAATCTGTCTGAAGAAGACACCTGCTTGCACTGGGAACTGATATTCTAATCTACTACTGTTCTGGTCTTTGATATTCATAAGATGACTGATTTGAGGCTAATCATTTCATTTGATGTTTTAAGTACAAGTTACTAATAGCTAGCAACTATTTCAATAAAAGCCACTTGTGGCAACATAAGTGATACAAATCTGAATTTAAAGGTGGCCATGGGGTTTCTCTTCACAAACAATGTAGGTGCAGTTTTCACCTCAGTACTGTAAAAAGTGGTTAGAAGTTGTTCCCAGAAGCCCCCATTTATTAGCCAGTAAATGTGGAAAAGTTCCTCAAGTAAAAAGAATGTTTTCATTTTCATAGAATCATAGAATTACTCAGGTTGGAAAAGACCTCAAAGATCATCAAGTCCAACCACAGCCTCACCATAGTACCCTAACCTCACAACCCTCTGCTAAATCATATCTTTGAGCACCACATCCAAACAGCTCTTAAACATATCCAGGGATGGTGACTCAACCACCTCCCTGGGGGACTTATTCCAGTGTTTAACTACCCTTTCTTTTGTGCATTTTCTTTTTAACACAGGTACAAGGAGAGCTGAAAAGAAAATGGCGGAGTTTGTGCTGGAAGCAGACAGCAGGCAGAGACTACAGACTGCACAGCTCCATTTCTCGAAATGGGTCAGAAAGTGTTTCTCAGCTTCATCGGAATTCAAGGGCTCAGTCATTCATGCAGACAGAGACCACCATGATATAAATTACCTGGGTTCCCAAAACATGCAAAAACTGTGGGATACATTTGTAATATGCAGCTTAATGTGGTATTTTTTAAAATGTACAGTTTATTGCTTTGCTTTTCTATATGTTGGTACTTGGGAAATTGATTTGTGCAGTCAACCAGGTAATAACAAAGGTACCTGCCCCATGGATGGTTTCTGTTCTTTTCGTCCATGACATTCATACTAGTTTTATGTTCTCTTGCCATGTATTAGCCATAACTATTCAAAAACTCATTTACTGTGAAGGTCCCTTTTGCCTCCAGCCTGTCTGTGAAACAGAAGTGTGGGATCCTATTCAATGTAAGCTGCTTTGGTTGAAAAGCTTATGTTGGGAAGCAGGAAAGTTTCTTAAACTATATTTATACTTAAGGTAATATTTCTTTCCTTAAGGATTAGGAAATTCGTTCTTAATTATGGGAAATAAAAGAAAAATAAAGAAATGTGAGGGTATAATTAACCACACTGGGAGCTTAGTGTGCTAATCCAGGAAATCATTAACTTTACAGAGAGAGGAAAAAAAAAAGTAAGGCTTATTAGCTAGTTGTATGAATCGAAGAGGTTATTTCCTACAGTTTGATTCCCATCCTGTTGTCCCCTTTGAAACTGTATGTTTTTTATGTTCTGGTGCAGAACATAGGACTGCCTTTGCAGTCCAAGGCTGTTGTAATCGTTTTGATTAAAATGTCAGCATTTGCCAGTAGTGCTGTTCTAATCACCAGTCGTACTTTTCTGTTTAAAATCAAAGAGATTTGTGTTGATCTTTTATTAAACAGTTTTGTGAAGAGCTGCTTGACTAGCTCCTTGCTAGAGCCGTCTATCATAAGATGAACAGCCTCGGAGAGTGTTACCCATTGAAAATATCATTTTTATTTAATATTTTCATTGAATTATATCTCTAGAACTACATACTTGGCAGCTGAAACGAGAGATATTGCAGTAACGTTAGAACTCCCATTTAAGGAATAATGTAAATTCTCTTAGTTTGATTCTATTCTTTATCTATTTGAGCTGATTTTAAATTCTGTTGCAGCCATGACTCCAAAAAAATAAACACAATGCCTAAAAATGACCATAAAAGGCATAAATAGAAGGGATTCTCAGCTACACCAAGCCTCCTATGCAGCCACTTTGTGAGAAAAAAAAACAAAAAACAGGGAACTGACAAGTTCTTATAAATACACACAGAACATCTGCAGTTTTAAAAGAAAGAAATGATGTTTACTTCTCATGTTCTGTTTAGCCATGTCCACTCTAAATGACAAGTTTTGCATGAGCACTGTTAATTGATAGCAGCAATTGCCCTGATATCTCATATGATAGATCATATGAAGCCAGCAGAATCCAAGGTCAGTAATACAGCCAAGGAAAGGGAAGAATAGTGGCAAGGGTATGTCTTGGCAGGCATTCATGTACACTGCTGAAAATGTTAGCGGGAGTGCAGTTGGCAGTCATCAGAGTGTCTGTACACCTCTTGTTCTGATTTGATTTAGCTATTTATTGGTCAAACACAATTTGTTGTAATGGGATTACTCTGGAGTAATACACAGTTCTGTCAGATCAAAGACAGGAATGCCCCAAGACTGCCCCATGGGCAGCACTCATCAGTGTTGCATGACACAGACTTTCATTGTGCTTTATGCAACGATTTGCATGTCTGTAAAGACTCAGAGGGAAATGTTCTCACTTCTTTCTACTTCCAGAGAATTCCCACATCCAAATAACTTCATGCAAATTTCAAGCATCATCCCGTCATCGTGGAACTTGACTTCCATCTGCCTTCTAACACAAAGTCCGCACTACTCTAAAATGTATGCAAAAACTGAAAATCAGTTTGGTGAATCTAGCATTTGTTCAGTATTTCACATCTTTACAATGCACTGAAATAGATTTGTCTTGCATTAGATTTTACACAGTGCAGTGGAGGCAGATGGTCCAGCTGGTGACTCTTCAGAGCCAAAAGGACAACACAAAAAAACATTTGACTCTCTCATCCCTGAACATAGTTCATATTCAGTCATAGCAGCATCAGGGGAGGAGGTGGATGAAGCAGTGCAGGTGTATGCTGTGCCCGTAGGGCCCTGTGACGTAGTTCTACTCCTCTTCATTCTTTTACTGCCTTTCTCACTTTGGTTGCATCAGGATCCAAACTGAGTCATAAAGGCTCCAGATCAGGAATCCTGCTGGATTATATTCCCACTGAAAAGCCAGTAGCACATTATGTGTGCTGCTGAGTTAACTAAACAAGAATGGTGACAAGATTCTCTCTTGCACTGTACTTAGTGGTTGTGCTTTATTACCTTGGAGCCAGGCAGGCAACACCATTCATTTTGAGTCAGGGACACATGGACAGCTTACTTCCTAGTTGCTGATGGTGATCAGAGTCTAAATATATAAAGTTAACTTAAATTTTCCTCTTCAGAGGTGATGATTTCAGGTAGGTACTTGATATACACGGGTGAAATTTATTTACCCTTATTTATGCCCTAAAAAGCCTAATGTCTGTTTCTGAGCTAAAGACTCGTTTTAAGTGCCTTCCATGTTGGTCATAAAGAAGTAGGCACTAGTTGTAGGTGAATCATCCCATGTTCTGATAAGCATCTACAGCACATGAACTGAATCATGCTTTTTTCCTGTGTTTACTATAAAATGAGCTGAGGGTAGGGTAGAGTGGAGTGAAGTAGAATAGAATAGAACTGAATTGAACAGAAATGAACAGAACTTAAGGATTTCTCACCCTACGTCTACAGTTAGGCCTCTCCAGAAGAGTCTGTTCAGTTGTGTTGCTAACAGTTGATAACTAAATATGCTCTTTTATGCCACATAAGCTGACTGACAAAACTTGTCCTCCCATAAACGTTCATATGAAGGCAATGAATGATTCCTACCTACTGCATTTGGTGAGATGTCCCTGTGGTTGACTGCCCTCCATGATAAACCCAATGGCCTTATGACTGTATTAAATTGCCTGGGTTCAATCTTTCAGCAGTTGTTCTTTTCAGGTGTTTGTCTTTTTGCCTTTCATAGATGGGTCATACACTAAAACAGAGTGCTTGTGAATACGAGAAGTCTCTTAAATTACACTTGAAACCATCTTAATTTCCTAAGAAACTAAACAACTCTAAAATTCTGAATCCAAGGCATTTCCTCAGATGTTTTTTCCTGTTTCCCTTCTTTGCCTCATCCAAATTTAGAATAGTTTCATCCACAGAAAAACAGCAGTGCTGGTTTCCATGAAGGGTTGTGTTTTACATGTATTGCAGCAGCTACTTTAAGCATATGTTGGGACCGTACCATAGCGTCAGTACAAAGAGCCTTCTAGAGTCAAGTCAGAGGCAGCTTGCCCCACTGTGTAGCACTTCACATCCTGACACCCCCCAGATAGGTTTCCCTCTGCCTTTAAAGTGATGAAGAGGAAAGCTGAGCATCTCAGCAGACTGTGCAAACTGTCTGACCACATAATACAGGAAATACTTCTACAAGCAAAAGTTCCTTCACATTACCACACGTGCCTAGATAAGATGTGGGCCATTAGTACAACCGCCTTGACATAGCCAAACAGCAGCAGGTAGTATACAGTGCTCAAATGAAGACCATCAAAACAATAAATTCTGACATTAATATTATAAGAGTATATCAGCACGTATCAGTAAACCCGTGTGTCAGCTACTTAAAAAAGCATTCTTTGATAGGATTTAACCATTCTGCGTTTAACCTGGTTCTGCCCAATGATGACAGTATGTTCGTACCATTTCCACTGTCAGCTAAAACAGTGGCTGAAATGTCCCCAGATCCTTTATTCCCCAAAGCACCATAGTAAGTTTCTCATAACCTGCAGCTTTCTCCCCCCTCCCCGGAGCATCAGTATGGATATTGCTTTGGAATTCTCTTTTGTTGTTGTTATAACTTTTAATCTGTTGAGTGCAGTAACAATTAAAGATGATGTAAATGAATGTGATTATTTTTTACAAAATGTACAGAATATGATGTATAGATTAATGCGTGTAAATAGATTTCCTTTTCATACTTTAATTCACTAAACGTTTCCTCTGGTTTTACTCTTCTTTTTTGTTCTCAGTGTCACACACCTAACAGCCCTCTCTGTGATGCAGTATATAAAGCTGTGAACAAACAAGTGTTTACATCTTCATGCTATCAGTGATAATAGTAATTAAGAACACCACAATGAACTGAAGAGGAGTCAGAATAAAAAGTTTAAAGATTTTGCACAGAACTTCCCCTGTATGTCCATATGTGCGTGGCTGGCAGTGATGGTCCAGATTACTGCATCTTGCCTGAATGTGTTGCCTGGGTGTCTTTGAGAAGCACCACATAACGAACCTACCACAAAAATAAAGGTTATGTAGAGGGAACACTTTATATCTTAACTCTTCAAGGGAAGAAATATATATCTGTTTTCATGTATCTACAGTGTGTATTCTTTAGAAAACCAAGTGCATTCAGAAAATAGATCTTAAAACTGGAAATGGTTCTCTGGCCTTGGCAGCTGAGGACTCCTAAGTAGTAGGACTGAAATTGAATCTCACAGGAAAAGCCAAGGCTGCCGCTGCCATGGGAGTGACACATGGAGAGGAACAAACGGGAGCAGGGCTCAGTGCCAGCAAAAAAGGTGAGCTTGAACAAAAGCAATCCCAACAAAGCATGGACCTCAACAGGCAATAACACCCCACAGGGACAAATGAGAGAGAGCTGTTTTGCCATCCCTCATGGGCCAGGGAGTCTGCTTCCTCCGGTGTTTATCTTTGGGCATTACAGAAGTTAATGTTCCTGGGAGGGGTAACTGATGAGAGCTGAGCTGAGCTCTCATCCTCTCCCAGCTCACTGATGCACCTTTGTGGTCATTATATCAGTCTGAACTCCTCTGCATTCAGTCACACTGGGGAGGAATCAAACCCAACTTCTGCTCAGGAAAGGCAGCAGCCTGAGCCCAAAGCTGCAATCTGTGTATAGCTTCCCCACAATGCTGTGCTTGTAGTAGAGTTCGGGCAGTAACTTAATGGGGAAGTCCTGGCTTTCAGGGGGAACTCCTTGTGATATTGTGTTAATAGGAAGGTCTCCACATGCCCAACCAAAGAACATAAAAATTCTTAATGACAGAACATAGTAGCATTTATAACTGACAGCATTTGAATATTTTCATCTTTTCCTAACAACATAGGCTGGAGTATATAGTGGTATTGTTGATATGAAGTTCAGGTTGAAATACTGCATCAAAGCATTTAATAAGTAAATATATATCAAATCAAACTAGTTCTATATTTTTAACAGTAAAAATAAAGATTTTTCTAGATATATGCTATAAAATACAGCTGGTGCTCTGGGTTATGCAATTAAATACTAATTTTAGCTTTGGAACATGAAATCAAAGAGCCAAGCTCTATGTTGAAGTCCTTTATTTCTGAGCTGGTGCCTCTGTAATTGTGACTGCTTTTCAATACAAGCCTATTGATCTGTGAGCTTCTCAGTCCTGAAAGGCTTCATTAACCAGCAGCCACTGCTCATCCCTGATTTCCTACTTACATTCTTCACCTGCTCCTAATGAGTGCCTTGGGCTTTTTCCACCTATCTCTGTAGGATATGAAAAATACTTGGCAAATAATGAATGAATCAATAAGCAAGTTTATAACAATGTAATTAATAATGGATCCTGACTACAGGGAAATATTTTGTTATGCAGAACTGTATTCATGAGAAGAAAATTGAAATATAATCTAAGTACTATAGAAAATTGTGCTGTAAAGAATGACTGTATATTAGGCAGCTGGTGAATTAGACAATTAGTCATTCTTGCTGATTCTGCCATTCAGAGAAGTATCCCAACCATACTGCTACTGTTAGAGAACACTCAGCTTGGCCTTTCTCAACAACAAGAACATGAAGAAAAACTGTGCTTCCCTCACACACACATCATCTTTGAAGAACCATTTTAATGATTTTGCCCACAAAGGCCATAGCATCCCATTCTGTGACCACAGGACAGAAATTAGTAAGTCCAGGTACTTGGAAGGACCATTTTGACTCGTGGAGTTAATATATCATTAATGAGTTTAAAACAATCCTTTAAAAGGCCAGTGTGTACCTGGCACAGTCTGTAGCTCTGGCTACTTGCCTGATGCCCTGAAGATAAGATGACCCCAGCTTGGAAGACAGAGGCAATGCTGACTATATTATGCAGGCTTGATTTGCTTTTATTTAACTTTAAACATCTCAGTTAAGCCATCTATTTATAAAACCCATTTGGGGCTGATTACAAAGCCAAAAATCCAGCCTGAGCAGGGATGCTGCCTTTGGGAAAGCCCATTCTGTCCCAGGGCACTGCAGCCTGAAGGGGCTGCAGCAGGGACAGCCACAGCCCTGTGCTGGGGTCAGCAAGCCCTGCAGTGCCACTGCCCCTCAGGCACTTTTCCCTTAACCTGAACATACCTATAGTCAAATGTTTGTCACACATTATCTGTGACTTAATTTAAACCAAATAATCACTACTGGGTTCCACTCCTGTGACATACGGTATGAAGGTACTTTACAACCCCCGCATAAAGGTCAGGTATTGGTTGACATCTCATAAACTGAGGCTGGAAACTAGAAAAATATTTCAATAGAGGACCGAAGTTTCAAAAAAGCCTAATAGCATCTTGAAAAGAAAAAGTTCTTCATATGACTTAGAGGAGGTAATACAGTGTAAGTCTAAAACATCAGGGCATTACACCTCATAGCCCCTGGCATGTCTCCGCACTCCTATGCGACTACAGGATCTTAACCATGTTACTGTGTCCAATGTTTCTGGGAAAAATAAAACTAAATAAGATTAGAAGGAACCTACAAACTTCTCCACATCAGAATTTTAAACATAAGTGAATCACAAAAATGCTTGAATTTTGATACTTTGCTGATTGTTATCATAAGGCACTCTGTTAATGCTATCATTAGACACTTGCTTTAGCCTTAGATTCAGTCTGACATGGCTCCATTGCACCTGAATGAAGAGACGGTACTGGTGGCATAAATACTCTGGAAGAAAATTTGAGTCCTATAAAGAGATCTTTAGTCTCAGCTTAGCTTTCTTCTCCTTTTTTGTGCTCTATATAAAAGACTAGCCTAGAAAAAGTCTTCCAATTAACTATTTGTATACTGGTCCATGAATAGTACAACTCTACTTCTATATATGTCCCCAAAATGTCTTTGATGAATAGTTTGTTTCCTCTGAGTAGTAATTATTCATCTCAGCATTTGGCAATGGTTTTGAGTGGTTTTTAACTTCCCTCATGCAATAAATGTGTCATCGGGTTTAAAAAACAGTGATTTATTTGGATAATCTGGATACTCAAGTGTTTGGTTGGCTCACAGGGTGGAAAGTGGCTTCTGACATTCCGTACTGACTTACAGTTGACTGCTTTAGTGCATTTTTCTTAATTTCAGATCAGCTCCAAGCAGTAAATTACAGGAAAAACATACAGAATGATTTTTGAGAGTTTGGAGGGGGGCGGAAAAAAAAGGATGTGCGTTTAGGGAATAAATGGGTTCAAAGCTAAGGGTTTAAGGCAATGAGATTGTATGTTAAGAAAATGGAAGAGCTAAAGGAAAACTGGTTTGAAGGGTCACATGTGGCAGGAGTTGGAAAAAAGAGGGGTGTGGTAACTTTGCTAAAGAGCTCATTTGAGTCAATGTTGGGGCCAATGTTCACGGGGAACTCTGAATGAGCACTTTCCACATGCATATGGCATGAAGATAAACTGGCAGCTAAATTGCCACAAGTGTACACTGCATATAGAACCTGAACAGCTTTGCTCAGGTTTACAGTGAGTTATACAGGCTGAATAGTTCAGATTTTTAGGCATAATCCACCTATAAACTGTATTTTTCTCCTTTGAAATTGAAATGTTGCCTGTTTTAGGTGACACAGAGGACGTTTTTTTTTTTTGTCTCTCTGCATAGGAGAGAACAATCTTTTGAGTGAAGAATGAAGTTGGGGAACACTAAGATAGAAAAGGCAAAAGTCTTTCACATCACCAGACCAAGAAAGCATTTTTACAGCAATTATCAGACAAGGTAAGACAGTTGGGAAGCATTTCATATAAATCGTGCCTCTTGGTCTTATCACCAAACTTAAACACTGTGACATTAACTACCACAGCTGAAGGATTTTACTTACTGTGAATCCCACCTTCAGCCAATTTGGCTAACTCAAAGACTTTCTGAACAAAGTTACCTACTGGAATGGAACCATAAGGACATGAGCCACATGACTACCAATCCTACTAATTTAAGCCTGGCTGATCCAAGGCTAGGCTGTCATCCATCACAGCCAATTTGACTCTGAAGCCAAAATAACTCATGGAAAAACAAAATTCTGAAGACTTTCATGTGGCTTGAGGTATTTCCAATGTATAAGAGGTTTTGTTGTTTTTTTGCCCAGACCTTCTATGTCTTTATCCATTCTCCCAACCTAGAACACAATAATCTTAGCTCTGCTTTTTCAGGATACTCCATTTGGTACCTGTTTAGTTGCAAGTGATTCACCAGTGGTACAACTCTGGTAGTCAGCAGGCTACAGCTCAAAACCAGCTAAGCAGAATGCCAGATTCCAGGACAACTCATTAATCTGCCCTTCAATTTTTTTTCCTGTTGAATAGTTAAAGCGTTGTTTCTTTACTAAAACAGCTCACTTTCCCATCTGCCTTTTTAAGGCCATGAATTTCAGACGGGCAGAGTCAAATTCTTTCAAGGTAACTTACTCCCCACCCCAACCTCAACTATGTCTTACTTAATCTCTTCTTCACATCCCCCGGCAACAAGGACTAAACAGCATTCCCAGGGCAGAAGCCTCAGCACGGATGGTTTTACCACAGTCTGAGGATGATGAAAGACCTATGCTTCACTTCAGGTGCAGCTCTTCCACAAGTGAAACACACAGATATTCTGATATCATAGGAGATCTTTGTGGGAAAATAAACAAATGAAAAAAAAAAAAAAAAAAAAAAAAAAAAAAAGCAAGAAGTATCTGGATATTCTGGATATTTGCTTACCATGAAGTTTCATCACTCTAAATACTCAAATTTTGAACTCCTATTCCATTGTACTTGCTAGAGCCATATAGGTGAGGCTATGGCACCAGCGAAGGATTTGTGTCTCACTCCTAGAAGAGAGCATAATTTGAGACCCATTCAAATTCCTAGCTTTACAATTACATTTATGTAGCTGCTATTAGACAATAGTAACATTCCCCAGTTCTCTTCACCCCACATTCAGCAAAAGCAGAATGAAATCTGTGATGTTAAGAAGTTTTACTTGCTCTTTCTGTCCAAGGCAGCACCTCCTTCCAGCCTTCCCTTGCTGTTGTCCATCTGTAAGTACTGAACACTGCAGCAATTTTTTTCCCCTTGTTTGCCTTGTTACTCAAGCCACAGCGCCTTGTTGCGTTCATTTATTTACTACAGATCCTTGCTTTTGTCTTCCTTGCTGCTGAAGAGGAATACCTCACAACACTGCCTTTTCCAAAAAGGAGGATTTTCTCCATCAAATTGTGTGGTGTTGCCTGTTTTGTCATTTTACTCACATATTTCTGCTTTCCTCTGTCACATCTCTCCGAATAAGTACTATTAAAGCCTTATGAATCATGATGTGAATAATTTTAAAAGCAATTATTTTCTGCCAGACCCAAAGCTCTCCTCTCCCTCAGAGTCTGTAAAAAGATCTAAAGACAAAATGACAGGTGTTAAAACCAGAACAAAGCTACTTGATTTGACCAATACTCCTTGCCCCAATACATGGTGTTTAGGACTTCATTCAATCCATATCCTGTTCCACTTATGAGTAGATGGTGGAGAATATTGTGACAGTACACATAGGTTTCAATATGCAGTATTGAAAACTGAGGGGAACATGCAGAATTCAAACAATGTAACATACAACATGTTGGTATGCAACGGAAAGCAGAGCAACAATAGCATAGTAGCAAAGTTCCAGTCTGCAGCAAGTAAAGATACACTCAAATGCAGCAGCTGTGGCCACAGAAACAAAAAGAGAAGGGGGAAAAAAAAAACACTTGCTTACCACTGCCTTAAGGAGGTAGAGATCTCCAATGAGAGTCCCCTACTTCCACTGCCAACCCTTAAATAAGGTCTGGGAAGGGGTAGATTCTGGCTCCACCCCTTCCAGGGAGTGGGGTGCATTGCAGGCACCTGAGCTCCCCTGGGTTGGCCCTGCCTTCTCACCAGGTGCTCAATCACTGTTGAGGCCATGACTTAGCCTTAGCTTTTCTGCTACACATGTATAGCAAGCTCTGTGTGATTTTGTGCAAGGGAGGGCAACTTCTGTGTGTTTTTTTGGAAAGAACTGCAGCTTCCCTCTGGATGAAGCTGGAGAGAGCAAATGAAGTGTTTTTGTAGGAAAGTTGTGAGCAGGCCGTTAATTAAGTAACCAGACTCTTTTCTTTTTGGTACTTCAGAGGTTGTCAGTTTATGTTTTTTTCTAGTTTAATTTCACTGGGTTGGAGCTGAGAGCTGAGGGATCGCTTTCATTCTCTCTTTCTCCTGGAAACCAGCAGCAGATAACTGGTGGATGAAATACCTTTTACAGTTCCTGGTCCAACATCAAGGGAAGAGAACCTGCATGTTTCAGCACAGACGCAAGGTGTGCTGCTAAGTGGCCTTGTCTCTTTGACATTCTGCCTTCCTGCACATCCATCCCAAAAGACTGCAAAATAGGTTTAATTTTATCTTACAGAAGTTCCCAGCTCTGTGTCACTACACTGCCCACAGATGGTTATTCTGGCACACAGAGAGTTGGTGTAGGCAACAAACTGGGGTAGAAATGGGAAAATAAAGACCAGAGGCTGCTGAAACCAGTCATTTGTCAAACTAAACACATTTGTGAGAACAGTGTAAGGTCTTACCTGTGGACTTGCAGAGAGGTTACTGGTTTGTTACAGCACAGTGTTAAGTTTGATTTTCCAGTATTACCTGTTTAGGCCTGTATGGGAGATTGGTAATCACAGCCTGAACCTCTGATTAATCAGCTGAGGCAAGTATGGGGTCAGCTGTGGGAGCACAGGTGAGAGTGATGTAGCTGTGCTCCCGGAAGGGGTGGAGCTCGACTCCACCTCCTCTGAGACCTCATTTAAGGGCTGACTCCCACTGAGGCAGCATCTCTTGGAGATTGCTCTCCAGTGAGGACTGCCCCAGCTTCTTCAGCCAAGGCACCACCACTGGTGAGTTTTCCTTTGTTTACTACTTCTGTATGTTTGTTACCATCTTTGCTACCATCTGTATATTAACAACCAATACAAGGTCACTCTTTCATTCTCTTTTTCTAAAATAAAATAAAAATACTTTGAAGTGTTTTACAGCTTATCCTGTTCATGTTATACTACCCTTGTAGCTGTCACGTTTCCTTCCACACATACAATTACTATCCCTGCTTCTCTCCAGACATATGAAAGTCTACTGGGCAACTGATTTAATTCAAGCATGTTTCTGAGAAACTTGTATGTCTGTATGTTCTCATTGGATTGAGTCTTATTGGCCACAGCAGGTTCGTTTCCATCCATAAGCTACTCGGTTTATGTACCAGCCCTCCTGGAAGTTCTGTGGGGCTTTATTTGATATGGAAACACTTTCAAATGTTTTTCTGAATGACTTCAGGACAGCCCAGTGTCAGTTAGTACAAACCTCCTTCACCTTTCTGGACTTGGTACATTTTTTCTGTTGCTCAAAGCTGACCTTCCCAGTTATACTGCACTGAAAGCACAGCCTAGAAGACATGGCAAGCTGTTTGTGATGGTGATGCCTTTCAGCCTAGGGAAAGCAGGAATTCACCATTAAATATCTGGTAAATAATGACCAATTCATAAAGAAAAAGAAAGGAAGTAGAAGGGCATGAAAAGTCACGAGCACTTTGAAATAGCGGGAGCCTCTGAAGCACATTTAAATTCCTACAAATGTTATGGATCAATAATAACTGAACAGCACCCTGGAAAGAAACTGGAGATATAAAAATTAATAAGAAAAGTCAGAACTGAACATTAGTAATTTTCTTCATAAACAGCAAGTTTCCATGACTCATACACGTACTATCAATTACGTGTGTTTAGAGGCTGAATTTTAAGATTAAAATAGTCAACTAAATTTAACTATGCCATTATCTTTATGTTCTTTCAGAGATGTTTAGCCCTGGCAATTGCAGCAAACAACAAACTGATTGTAAGTATAGGCTACGACAAAATCCACCCATAAATTCTATTTACTGCTGACATAAATGTGTGGACAGAGTTAAGAATTTTTCTCCTCTTCCTTTAAGTATTTCTTTGTCAAGGTGGCACTGTTTAATTCACATCTCACAACAGCTTTGTTTTTACAGATGCATTTAATTTATTCATAAAGGTGTTGTGTACGTTCACTATAAGCTATGCTTCCAATATCCTGGAGCACAATGTTCAGAAGTAGATGCAGCCATACCTGCTCATGTCAGGCCCAAGGATTTTCATCTCCTCAGCCTTAACATGTGTTCATCTGGAAATAACTTCTCTGAGAATAAGAACATAAATGCCATGCTCTCTCAGTCCAGAGATAAGTCTGTCTGATTTATCTGTTTCTGGCAGGGATTTTTGTGGATGCAGAAGGAAAAGTAGTAGAAAAAAATTCACTATAGATAAAATGACTCTTTCTTGCTTGCAGTCTCCCAGTTTGTAGCTATTCATAGCCTGGGAATATCCTGAGTCATAACTTAATATTAACTGTTACATTTGTTGTCCATGAATTGGGCTCAGCCAAATTATTCCCTTTTGACCTCCACGGCGTCCTCAGAGTTCTACAATTTCTTTATATATCTGAAATTTTTATTTTATTTTATTCTAACCTCATAATTTATTTTTTGTAACCTTGTCATTTAATTCAGCATCCTCTAACTTTATTATTATGAGAAGTTGTGAATAATGTTTCCCCTGTTGCTCAACGTGTAGTACCTCTCCACAGACATCACTCTTCTAAACCAGAATGTGCTAGGCTATTTCATCTGTCCTATTGGGAAAGATATTCTGCCCCTCTGACTCTATTTTTCTTCTCTTTTGACCTTCTATCATTTTGCTACACCTAAATTAGGTGCACCTTTGTTTGCTACAATGTGCTATTTGTTAAAAAATGCACACAAGTGGACCTTAATTAAAGATCCTTAGTTAATATTGCCTTTGACTTTTGAACATCTTTGAGCACCAAGCCAACTTTTCCAGAAAGCTATGTAAGGCCCTTTCAGAGGGGCTATAAATAATTCTTATGTATAAGGTGACAGTCACGTATACGTACTGCTGGGGGTTTGATCCCCCCATCTGCATTCTTTGGTCAGGCATAGCTGATAAAAATAACTTCCTGAACAAAGCTGCCTTCAAACAAAATGAAGCTCATAAAAGAATACATAAGAAATTTCTCAGTTCCATCCATAATGAATTCAATTTCTTCTTTTCAGAGTGCTCTACTGGGAAAGCTTCCAATCACAAAAGTCCTATGATTTTACATGAAATGTTAGAGCAAGAAAGAATTGTTGGACACGAATCTGATCCTTGTCCCCGTAGGATGTTCCTGCCTGTAATTTTCAGTCTCTCTTTACCACATATGTCAACACAGGCATATTTTGAGTTAATTGAAAAGTAATTTGTAATCAGTGGAAAGCAGAACGTAAAGTAACATAATTTAATATCCATTTGTCCTCGTACCCATCCCAAGATAAGCTTCTCACTTTTTTTCCCGTGTGACTCTACCCTGTCTTAGGAAATACTACAGTTACACTCAAGGGAAATCAATGCAGCCCTTAATCAGCCTAATTTAATTCCTAGGGAAATGGGGAAAAAAAGAAACAAAGTGACTAAGAGTTACCTCAGCTACAGATCTGTGGTGTGGCTGTATTTGTTAGTTTGACATGCACTATCCAAAACATGTATTAAATGAGAAAAAAATGAAAAGGTGAATGATGTCATGGAATTAAAGTCTATAAATTAAATTAGTTGACTAAAAATAATCTAATGAAGAAATTTGCTAAACAGACACGGGTATTTAAAACCTGACAGAAGTGCTGCTACTTTCCTCTTTACAAATATTTCATTATTAGCAATAGGTAATAATACAAGACTAATATCTGCCTTGTCTTCAGGAAGATCTGAGAGCCTCAGTCAAGGTTTCTCCATCTTAGCTTATCATGCTCAACCTTCAAAATATTATAGTTCATGTGTGGTTGCTTTCTTTCTCTTCCAAGTTCTGGAGTATTCTTCAGAGCCACTGAACTGCACTGATGTGAGTAAGGAGACTTCTCCTTAAGCAAGATTTTTGATAGCCAGTATCCATCTTGGCAAGTCTTCCCCATGTCTGCTTTAATAATGAAAAATTACTCTTTCCATTCTGTTTCTATAAGGACAGTTTTTGCCCTTTCTTCCATGTTAGAGACTCTTACCTGCCACCCCCATATCTAATACTGATTTGGTGGTCATTTCAATATGCACTTCATTTAGCTATTCTGAATTTGGCTTTTTCAAAATTGCTGTATGCATAATATTATGGTACTTCATAATTTCCGAACTCACAAAAAAGAAACCTGGAATGATGGAAATCATATCTTTCTGCAGTAGCACTGAAGAGAGAGGAAATACAAATGTTAATTGCCCATTTCTGTATAGTTGATTTAACTGTTCGTAGAATTTTATTTGGAGGCACTTTCATCAATTTTTCAGTTGTCTTTCACTTTTTGCTCTTTATTTTGCCATTGCCTCTAGGATGATATGACTATTCACAAGACAGGATTTTAACACCATATACTGAAATGGCTACAGAGATTCTCTGATATAAAACATTCTATCCCATCTTCTATGTATCTACAATAAATAGTTCTTACAAAAGCCACATTTTAAGGAGATAATGGTTTATTTTTCTCTAGAGTATTCTCCATTCATGTAAGATACTGTACATGCACAGATCTTGTCTTCCAGCCAGTGTTAAGAAAAAATCTACTTTTGCACATTCCCCAGTCTAATCTCTTTTAAGAGTTTCATTGTAATTCAGGTCTTTAACTCAGTGCATTCCTTGCTTGTCAAACATTTACCCAAATGTGAGAGGGAAGAAGTTATTTACTCTGGGTTGTGAGATTAGCTACACTGTTCTACTTCTACTGGGTCTTCACGAGCTAGTAATGGCTTTCTATGAGGAAGCGTGAAATCAAGATGAAACTTCTTTTATTAACACAAATGATGTATTGTGATGAGTTAACAAGCTGCTTGAGTGATATACATGGCACTTAGGCCAGACCTCTCACAGCCAGTGCATTTTCCATGCCCTCTGAAGGATCTAACATTATATCACACCACTTTCATGGAACTTGTTATCAGGTTCATCTAAAAGGTAAATTATTTGCTGCTATACATGAAGCAGAGTTCTGATTTCTCAACTCTAGATGACTTTATTCTGCCTTTGCCAGTGTGATAGAAAGAGCAAATGGCAGATTTAATTTCCCCCTTTGGTCACTTGACTTTCCAAGCCACTTCCATTTGTGTGGGATTTAGCAGTGGTTTTGTTATTTAAGAAACAAATCTAATTGTGCAGATTTTGTAGATAAAATGTGATGGTCTGAAATGTCTCTGTCAATCTTAACAGTCTCTTTTCTGTCTAATTCTTAAAAAAGATCCTTAAACTTGAAGAATGTCACTGAAAAATACTGCTCCCGCCTGCTCCTGCAGGCTCACTCTCTGCGCTGGGCACTGCAGAATGGTGGCTCCCTGTGGCAGGGCTGTAGGCTGCCTGCAGGACAACTGTGGGGCACCAAGGGCAGCCCCAGCCCCAGGCATCAAGCACTTAACTGAGGATGGGACAGGAATAGGTTAACATAACAGACCAAGGACAAGGCTGCCTGCAGCACCAGGCTGCAGCGGCCAAACCATCAGCATGGGGCTGCCTGCAGGGCCATGACAGCCTGGTTTTATAGGATTTAGTAAGGATTATTCTTGAACAATGTCAGATAATAAATTTCCTTCTTAATATTTGTAGCTTTATTCATTAAGAGCCACTCACAGCATTCAAGGCCAGTTCTCCTTGCCTGCGAATCATTCATTATGGAGAGTTCCCATGCATGTTTGCTTGATGAAAGTCACTATCGAAAAGCAACAAGCTTAGGAACTTTTTCTCAGCAGAAGTTTGTCTATGAACATTAGTGCATGGTTACTCCTAAACAGATCTACAAAATGCCTCATCTGCTAATACTTCAGTGAGCTGAGGCATAAATCGTCACAGTAAGTAAATCCATTCAGATAAATCCAAATCTGCCTGCTCAGACAGTTTTTACACAAAGCCTGTGTTTGTCCAGTGTCTTGCAGTCTGTCACTTTGCTTGGCATGCATGCACCATTTGTAGAGCAGGTAATCTAATTACTTCTTTAAGAGACTCAAAATTTGCCCAGTGAGTCTCAAAGAAAGCTTAGTTTTATGGTTGTGTCATATCTCAGCGTTAATAAGATTACTGTGAGTTCAAACATTAAAGGAAGAAAAACTGTAATTAATTTTGTAAAATTGTTTAATTAGATGCCTCAGGAAAACAACTGGAGTATCTAGATTATTAATCTCATATTCAGTATGTCAAACTGATGCATCCTCAGAAATGAAAGCCCAAGTAAAACATACCAGTCAGCAGATCTGGTATGGTATTAGTGATATCTGAAGATGACAAGTCTATGCAGTACCAGCTGAATTGCTGCTGGCTTGATGCAGAGCTATTTAATATTAATCCATAGCTCAGTGCATTAGCATTGAACGAGTTCAAGTTACAAGGAAGTGCCTCAGAAACCAAACCACATACGATATTTACCATTCTATGCTGACAGGATAATCTTGTTGTTTTTTTTCAAAGACCTTGACTAAGCAAATCACTCTTTTGCCTGCTTCTCTGGCAAAACGTTTATATTCAATTAAGAATCCCATACAGATGAAGCACGTGCCTGAGGTGCAGTACGACCAGTCATCACCTGCTTCTCATGAGAATTAAATGGACGTTGGATCAAGTCTCAGACTGCAGCGGTGTGGTTCCATCCAACTCTCTCTTAACTGATCCTGAAATTTGATTTTATTTTAGAAGCACCGCGTTATTCAACAGAATGAAGGGAGGGCATACAACACTTCATAAGGTTAAGTGTTTTTGTGTGTTAATTACATCCTGGTGCTGCGATAAATTATAGTGTTAAAAATATTATCTTCTATTCATCATGTTTTCTACTTCCTTGTGCACGTGGTGTGATGCTAACAGCAGTACTCAAGATCTGCATGAGGGGTTCCCTGGGCAGAAACATTTTGAACATTTAGAACATCTAGAAATCTAGAGCTTTTGCCAGAAGTAAATGTGCTATCATGTTCCTACCACAGTTCCTACCAACAAATGCAAGAGTTATTTCCTCTGTTGCTCTTCATAAGAGATGTACTGCTGACACAGTACTGAATACACATGAAACAAACCAAGCCATTTCACACACAGCAGTCAATTAACTGACTGTTTTTAATCTTGCTAAAAAGTGCAACCAACACACACTGTTAAACTAAATTGATTTTATTTGTCTGCTCATCTCACTGCTATTATGTTTGAGGTTTTTGAAAACAGGGAGGTGAAGTGCACCATTTAGTGTCTGTGGTCATGCAGCACTTATATAATCATAGAATTACCCAGGTTGGAAAAGACCTTGAAGATCATCAGGTCCAACCGCAGCCTAACCAGTACCCGATATAAGAAGCTCATTTCCTCCAAGTTTTGCTTAATGGCCCACTTGAAAATGTTTGGTGTGTTGTTGGAAAGGGCTTGTGTATATGTAAAAGTAAAATAAGTTTTGTTACTTATATATATTAACTACATCTATGAGGGCTGCTCTGAAAGTAATGCCTCCTGTTTTATGATGTTGGACCACTACCTCAGAGGTGGATGTTGGTGGTACAGGTTAAAACTTCCCTCTAATATTCCATGACACTTTCTGGCCATGTGACAGATGGCAGCACAGGGGCAATCTAGCACAGTGATATAGTACTGAAGGCCTCCATGCAGAAAACACTGCACACACTGACTTCGTCAATACTTGCTGAGACCAAAGAGTGGATGTGAGCATGGTGAGGTGGTGGGTGGTGGGTTTCAGCAGTGGCGAGAGCTGACATAGGTCATCTCTGTTTGTACAGATTCTTACAATCTCACCATGCAGGCTCTTGTTTATCGCTGGTGAAAATGCATTGCTAGTGGTGGTGACTGTGCTGAAAAAGACTGTAGCTGAGAATTTGTTATATTAACTAGTGTTATTGTGCTGCTTGTATCAGTTGTAGTTTCCGTGGAAATAATTAGGAGGCATTACTTTCAGAGCAACCTTCGCAGATGCATCCCCTAGAGGATTTCTGCTTGTTCAGTGCAGCCCAGGCAAGCCAAAAAGTTGGACACCCACGCTTTAATCTAAACAGCATACTGGGATGAGAACCATCTTCTGTACAGCTGCTTTCAAAGAGCCATCTAGAGACAGGTAGAATGGCCTTTTCTCACTCTCCTCAAGGCAATTTTATCATTTCATTTGTCAATGCTAAAGGCTAATACATAAAATAAGATGGAGATCACTACCTTAGAAGTTATCAGGGCTCCAATTCTAAATCCCACTACTGCCTGTTTTTCATTTTAAATACAATTGACTAGGTGGTTGATTGTCACCATGTCCCAGGGTCTTTTGAGAGGTTATTCATCAATAAGGAACGTTATGACTAGTACTGTTTCTGCTTTGTTGTCCTCATGAAAACAGGTCTTCAAAGAAATTCTGTGTTTATCAGTATTCATTGGACTACTTCATTATGCAGTTCTACTATGTTCTTCCACACTGAGAACCAACATGTTCTTGAACAATGACATCTACAGTTGGATAGAACAGCCACTGTAACAAGTCACTGGGTTTAGAGTAGATTAGATTTAAACTATCATGACACGTTCTCTTCTAGAAACCTTTGGCTGTGGAGGCTCCAAAGCATAGGAAGAGGTCAGGGATACCTATTCCCTATATTGATCTGGCACATACTTAAGGGATGAGTCTAAATTCCAGCAGCCTGGGAAAAAGTCATGTAATCTGTGTGAAAAGGCAGAATAGTGCCAGTAAGTTTACAATGGAACAGACGTATCTTAGTTGCAATATTCTGTGGAAATGCACTTCAAAAAGCTAATTCCTGGAAGAAGTATGAAGTCATAGGCAATAAATCCAGTTAATGTTTATAAAATACGTAGAGTTTTGAAACTAGTGAATAAAATACACTCACATAAAATTGAACAGATAGAAGACCTTTTGTTCTTGGCCTTATAGGTCTTTAGCAGTCCAGACAAAACATAGGGTGAGGGACACTCCTGCTGGGCAGGAGGTGAATATTTCTGCCACGTTGGAGCAGGTTGTCTAGAATTATGGCTTGGAGACAGAGCAAGAAGATGAATAAATAATTTGTTTGTTTTCTCAGGCCCATAACTCCTCTTATTAGTCCTCAGTGGCTTGTTATGTACCAGTTACATGAAGATATTCCCATTCAGTGTCCAGCAGAGATCTGAGAGGTCACTATCTGTCCACATATAATTGCAGACTGAGTCATGGGAGATCCAAAAGGAAATCACCAAGAGGTGCTGCCTAATGATCTGAGGTTTGCTGTAGACTAGAGGAGTGATAAAATATGTTTTCTCCATTTTGTCCAACACAGTCCTATCCTGGAAGCATGAGATCAGAATGTGCTGTGGCAACAGCTGTAAAATAAGGGCCATGGGAGTTCTTTTGATTGGCCTGCCATAGGGACTTTCTTTCCACAGGTTGTTCATCTGTTGCTGACTCTCCAGTTATCTAGGCAGTGGTCAGCTGCTGGAAAGGACTTGTGGTTTCTCAGCAGTCCTTTGGTAAGAAACCTGGCACGTTGACCCTGGAGAGACCTAAATATTGAACAGACGCCAGTTAACAGATGTCATCCTTCCAGATACAAAGGTACAACTGATGACAGAAAGAGACTTTAGAGGAGAGGGAAGCAAAAAACAGATGGAATGTTAAACTTGAAATGTAACAAAAATGATTTCATTTCAGCGGACTCCTACCTGTGTTCATGGTGTGCTGAACCAACCAACCACCAGCCCTTCCTTTTCCCAAAGGACAGTGGTCAACCAACTCATGCCCTCTACTTCACACTTAGCAAGGAGGTTGTAGCACATAAGCTACAAGTCAGTTTCCCGTTCAGGTTGTGCAAATATCTATTCAGGTTGTGCAGTATATAGTAGAGTAACAGTATGGCAAAATTAATTACAGTGAACAGCTACAGAAACACCAGCCTTCTACTTCTAATGCAGAAAGCTGT
The DNA here is from genome assembly GCF_039878825.1 of Excalfactoria chinensis. Taxonomy (NCBI): domain Eukaryota; kingdom Metazoa; phylum Chordata; class Aves; order Galliformes; family Phasianidae; genus Excalfactoria; species Excalfactoria chinensis. The sequence goes on from NC_092826.1 coordinate 132,735,512, forward strand.
TCTGATTATATATGTGTGTGCGTATGTACGTATAAATATATGTATATTAACACTATACACACTGCAATTTGCAACAGAAAATACCACCTATACCACCTACAACAGATGATTTCTGAATTTCTTTTTGTTTAGTAAAATATTTATTTAAATAAATAGTAAGGGCTTTTTTTTTTTTTTTTTTTGTCCCGATTTATTCAAGATAAAAACAAGTTACAGCATAATCTCAATTAATGAAAATACTAATAAAATAATGCAGAATATTTAGTAGCTGGAAAGGAATTGTAACTAATAGTTAATTGTATTTAAGTGATGGGCCACATCAGGAGATTTTGCATTGGACTTTTACACAGAAAACAAGAATAAGCAAAGAAATGATAGGAAAGGTAAATGGAACACAGCTCACAAATCAAGAATATTTTCTGCAGTAATCAGTGATAAATGTTTCTTCAGAGATATGTATCTGCAGGGTGGAAAAACATCTAATGAAATATATGCTGCTGTACTGAAAATTAACCAGTGAAATAATTCATTGAGAAGAGAACATGCTTTATATAAAGATGAATCAGCATGCAGATACATCAGCACTACAATACCGGGATTAGTACAAACGCACAAGAAAAGAAAGAGATGATTTCAGTGACATCCATGCTAAACTTAAAAAAAAAAAAAAAAAAAAAAAAAAAAAAAAAAAAAAAAAAAAGTCTCAGGATTATCAGGAATTTCTAGAGAGTTCTGCTTTGTCATCTTTTTGTCTTGATTTGCCCTAATTTGACTGGTTTTTTGTGTAAGAACATAGAATTGTGGCATCATGGAAGAGTGCCGCAGCCAGCTGTAGGAAACCTCAAGAAGTCAACTGGTTTAAAGCATCCATCCTCAAATACCAGCTAAATCTCAAGCATTACTTCAGCACTTTTGTGACATGAAGACTGAAGGACATCTGATAAACCTTGCTAAAACACTGTTTTCAGTATATCGCCTCATCTGTACTAAAGATTTTCCATTAACAGAGAGAGACTCGCACAGTAATTTGACAACATGTTTAGCAGCTAGAAACCTTTTATTTGGAAATGGTCAGGAACTTTCAGGCTACTAGTCTCCTGATTAACTATTTTCTGCTATAGTGGACATAGGAGCATAAATTACAAAACCATGACATAGTTTACTCTCAGAAACAACTGTTTACCATTAAATTTACATGTAGGGAGTCTGATTTATAGATCCTTTATTCTACATTCTGAGGTTTTTATAGAAATACCATGTGGCAAATGCAGTAGAGGAGATGTAAAACACTTGTTAAATCATGCTATATTTCTATCCCATAATATTTCCCAGGACATCCTAGCTACACTTAATTCTTAACACCTTATGAGGGGAGGGAAAAAAGAGAACAAGTGATATATTCTTACATTTCTCTCCACTTAATTACTTTCACTGACATTTACATAGCAACGCTTTTCACATATTTCAGTTTCCTAAATAAAGGACTGTTTGATAAAATTGCTTAAATAATCATTAGATCATTATTACCATTCGAAGAAGAAGCATTTAAAATGTCACTGCACTGCATATCCCATAAATAAAGCACTCAGAAATGGAGTACAGTTTTATGAGGGCCAAGCGGTATTTTGCGTTAGTATGCTTTCCTCACAAAGACATAGAAAAGGACCGCAGCCCTGCTGCAGTCAGACAGCCTCATCTTTTATAGCAATATGTTCTGTTTCACTTCCATAGCTTGACTACTCCCTACCCTAAACTAAACTGGTGTCAGTGCCTTTTAATGGCTGTTCTCTATTTGATATACTTTATGATTTGTGCTTGGATGTAGCAAACATTGCATATATCTCCCAGAGCAGTTGAAGTAATACAACACTTCCCAGACTGTCTTCCAGAGCACATGATGAAGAGAATACAGCCCTGTAGCCATGTTCTGGGAAATGTTTTGTCTTTTTCTTGCTTTTCTGGGTTTTAAGCATTTCCATTCAGTCAGAGCACACCCAACTCCCCCAGCGCAATCTTCTCTTCCCCAAAGATGCTCCATGCATTTGCTCTCTCATGTTCATGTAAAGTCATTTCAAGTAATGTTAAGCTCTAATTTCTGCATTGTGTTCTTTGTCTATTTGTCTGCTATGTGCTTACTTGAAGAGATGGTACAAGAAATAATACTCATTTGAGGAGAAGATTGCTTCCAATATTCTGCATGATTGGTGGTAAAAAGCGGTGGAGAAAATCGTGTGTTTGTATTCTGCACATCAGAGAGCACAAAGATACTTGTACATTATCAACGAGATCAGAGGGAATTTCCATGCTCTGTCTTCAGCCACTGTCCAGTCACGTTGCCAGCTGCACCCTGACACAAGGTCTGTGCTGGGATTACTTTGCTTCTCGCTCAAATTTGCTCTCAGTAGCTGTGTCAAATTCAGCTGTGAGCTTTTCCTTCCAGCCCTCAGTGCAAAAGCCCCAGACTAGTCTGATTAGCAACCCACTCAAAAGCATCCTTCAGGGTGCCCTGGATCTCAGATGCTCAGGGCCTTGGATCTGAGCCTGAGTGCATTTTTGCATGGTAATAGTGAAAATCATAAATGAAGCTGGAATTCAAACGAGCTTTTAAACCTTAGAATCAGTGGTGTAAATAGACAGGAGAGGAAGAGGAGCACAGAGTGAGGAAATCTGAACACAATGTCAAAGGATTCATCCTGTTTGGAATGAAACAACAGTAAAGGAATCTTTTCCAGAGGTGGAGTTAACTTCATTTCCCTGAAAATTTTTGCTTTTTCTTTTTCTTTTACTTTTTTTTTTTTTCCCCCTTCTTCTATTGGGATGGTAATTACTTGGCATGGGCTTTAAGAAATTGGGAACTGTTTCTTTTCAATAGTGCTCCTTCCTCATGAATGTCACCACATCCAACCTACCAGCACACTCCTATGTCACTAAGAACAACTGGCTCAATGAGAGATGGCTGTTCTGCTTAGTAGCAAATCTTCCATTTCCTTTGTTACCCAGACAATTTCTTTCCACCGTGGCCAAGGACTGTGTGTTCAGTCATGAACACACAGTGCAGGCCTGCAGGAAGGGGAAGATGCAAAATTTATGCTGCAAGCCAGCACAGTGTCTCACACACTTTCAAACAAGCACTTCCTATTTCATAACTGCAGCCAATTCTACAGCTGGAGAATTCTTCTGTCCCACTGCACATAACCCTCCTTTGCATATTTCAAAGTCTCAGTCCTACAACAGAAAATCTTTACTTAAAGGGAAATGAAAATTTCCTTCGTGCTATCAATAACCTCGAGCTGAATGTCCTTCTTGGCAAGTAGAATAAGTGCTAGCCCAGAAAAGGAAGAACATATCTCTTGCTCCAGTTACATATTCTAATAATCAGAGAGAATCTGCCCTCATCTTGAACAGCAATTACTGTCTGGGAGGACATTGTGTTCAATTTTCCATGCTGCTTTGCTCTACCAGGTGCCGTGTCAGCCCCAGCTGCCCAGAGACATGAACCTGATCCTCCAATAGACTATTGGAAGACAGTCAGATATTAAATGAAGAGATGTTGCATTTCTGTCTGTCTTTGCAAGACTATAAGATCTGAAAGACACTTAGGGCAGAAAATAAATCAGGATTAAACAGTCGCCAATGAGACTGGTCCTTTTTCCTCAGCAGGAGCCAAATAACAGTGCTGGTCCAAACTGGTGCCATGGAAGGTTCATTCTGGACTGGAACAGTAAGAAGACAAAGTAAAAACAGGATAACTATTTTATTAATCATCTCTGATGGAAATATATTAAGTAGTACTGGCAGCGGATCCATTTGTGGAAGATTTCCTTTGGTCTGTATGCAGTGAGAATTGTGATAGCAATAAATAATGGCATTTTGAAATAATTTTATTTTCAGCGCAAGCCATTCTACTTTTCATTCCCTGTGTACACTTTATGTAATAGATTTGCTACTGTAGCATGGATATTTTGTTCTGGGCATTTCACTTAATGCTCTAAACAAATGAGAAACAGCTTAGAGGAGTAAAATAAAATAACAGTAATCTTAAAATTCCTCAAAGCCTTAGAAAACATTGTAAGAATTATCTCTGTGCATTGTGGAATAGAGAAGCATCACAGAAACACAAAGATAGTCTTTGAATATAAGCAAGGATTTTTAAAGAGCAAAATAATTTACCGCTTTCCATTTCCACTAGTGTAAAACCAGATGGAATCAACCTCATCTGTAGGCAGAGGAGATTGGGTTAGGAAAGCATATGTGCTGTAGGAACTGCTAAATCCTGGAGTAGGTCACCAAGGGAGATGAAAGAATTTCCAACAAGTGTATATACAATAAGATATATGCTTTGGATTATGCTTTAGGTGTGCATGTTTTAGATATACATCTGCTGAAGATATGCTGATATCACAGGAACAGAGTGGGGTAATGGAATAACTCGCCATTCCCAATGCCGCTCTCCATAATTTATTTGAATTTGTAGCAGGGAATCTCAGAACAGAATCTGGTGTCCTAAGCAAGAAGCATGCTACACATCGTAATAAAACCTCCAGGGAAGATCACTAGTTTTCACACTCCACCAGCATCAGTGCCTAAATAGATGTTGAAAAATCAGCTTGCTGTTCTTTCAAGCAAGTTTACATGAAGGCATGAGAAGTTTGTCTATTCTACACCTCCCTGTAAATAATATTAACTCTAATCAGAACCTGCTCTTTTGGCTCCTGTGAATTTAGTGCTGATGAAAGAACTGAGAAGGTATCTTTTCCTGAGATGATGAAACTCACCTGACTCACCCTTTGGTTTCCCAGCTGAAGATGCTGGTTTGGAAAGCAGTGGTCATGTTGTAGAGTAGAAATGCACACTCCAGGTGATGCTTTCTCTCTAATTTTGCAAGGCTATCTCAGGAAGTTCAAATTTATCAAAATATGTGCATATTTTTCCACTAGTTTCAGTAGAATGATGGTTTTCCTCACCTGTTGGGTTTGTTCTCTTTCAGAATGGAATAAGTTTAGCTGTGAACTGTCTTCTCCTGCAATTTCAGCTGTGGAGTGTCACTGATTAGTGATTTAAACTAATCAGGTCATCTGAAACTTTGGAGTCTGTAAACTCTTATCTGACCAGACATGGCAGTTGAGAATTACTGTCACTGCTTCAGTAAAAGGATACTGGGCTTTTACACCATACCATCAGGTTCTGAACACAGACAAGCTGCCAGGGCAGTGGCAGTACTTGGAAAGATTAACCCTTCTTCTGAGACTCCCTAAGATACCATGAGGTGATATCAACCTTAGTCACTCCTAACTTTCCTTTCCCGTTACTTACCATCATGTGTTAAGATTTTCACTGTGGTTAAGCATAAAGAGACACGTTCAAGAGTCTGCCATGCACTGAATCTCCACTTCAGTTGCTCTGGACAATTTATCAAGGGTTATATAGATGGTTCTCTGTGTGCTATTTGTAAATTACTGTTTTAACAATCAGAGGTACAGGCATTGTTTATGAGGTGTGAGGTGCTATTTTTATAATACAATAAATCTTCAAAGGTCAGCTTGGCAAAAGAGTGTCTGGATGATGGAAATCGTAAAAACTAATATATGAAATGAAGTAGAGAAAATTAAGGTGAAAGTGTAAACAGCACTTTGACAGATAAAAACAACTATCTAGGACTGTAGCAGATATTCCAGTGGTAGAACAAGGCAGCAGGAACAGAGCCACGTTAATAGGAATACATCGCTGCCGCTGGTTAGCAACAACAAATGTAAGAAACCGTAACAAAGGTGTTGAAAATAGACATATTTTAAAAGAGCCAGATACAATTGAAGACTCGAGAAACTATTTTTAAGTTAAAAAATGATTCCTGTACTTTTGAATTATAAATTATAAATTGAAACAAACAAACAAACAAACAAAAAAGTTCTGAATAATTATCATAGCATCCTACAGGACATATTTGAAGCATGAGGTCACCTGGTTCTTAATCAAAAGCTGAGAAGACCTGAAAGGATGCAAACCCACACAACAAAGCTTAAGCTGGCCTTCCCACCCCTTGGCTGTAACAAGAAAAAATACAGTCAGAGAGAGCAAAAAATACTGAAATGGAAAACCTCAGGGTTTCACATATCTCTACTTGTCCTTGCTGCATTTTCCTCTGGGATGTCTTGTAGTTGCCAGAAACTGGGCTACTCCTACTTGGTGCTGCTCCATCTCTAAGGAGCTGCTGAGCAGGCACTTGCTTTTTGCTTACCTTACTGCAAAATGAGGCTGGTTTGCTTCAGCTACCTGGCTTGTCTCAGCACATTTGGGACAGTCCACAAGTATGTAAACAATCGCTTAAAGAAACTGGAACTTGCTTTGCTGTTTGCAGCTGAGGATGTAATATGAACAGTTCCTCTGAGGCAATGAGGCCTACAGGCTCAGTGTTTTTGACTGCTCACACTTGTATAAAAAGATACAAATGTTTAGCTTATTTTCATCTGTGATCTGCTTTGTTTTCCAGTGGTGTTTCTACCCCATGAGTACTGCCCATACCCCCATATAGGCTCCTCTCTGGTATAGGCCAGGCTGCTGTGGAGACACAGCTTGCACTGGGGACTGGAGGTTTCAGCAGTGCCTTCTCAGAATGCTGCATGGACACAACCAGTGGCCAATGTACAAAAGCAGCTGTGCTCTTGTAATTGGAGAGAAGGACCAAGGTCACCAAGTGGAGATCTTGGAAAGCAGTTCTTGAGTAGAGCAGTTCTGGAACAGTGGAGAAAAAGCAATGATTCAGCCATGCCTTCCAGCACGAACTTGTTTTCAACACTGAGCTTACATCCCCCCTCAGCCCACGAAGTTTAACAGATGATAGTGGAATCTTAACATGGATTAATACCAAAGAGAGACAACTTGTCTCTGAGGGCTCGGGATGAGTTGGAGAAAATTGTTTTCTGCCTTACTTCTACCTAATCTGACTTCTATGCAGTTTGGAGACTTCTTTGTGTACAGATACATGTGTGCTCACACATGCGTGCGTTGTGTACAAACCACGCACAGAACTGATACCCAAAGCAAATGGAGCTTAACTTTATTCCCTGGTTGTGCAGTGATTTCATCCTCGATAGCGTGTGTTGAGCCTCTGCAGGCTTTTTCTCCTCTAATACCACCAGGCTCCAAAGGCAGCTGGCAGGACAATGAGTTTCTCTTGAATATTGGAGTTAGTTCTGTTCTACTACAGAAGCAATCAGCATCCCCTGCCAGTTATCTGGTCCTTTACATTCTGAAGGCTGGAGGAAGAAGATGGGCAGATAGCAGTGAGACGCAGGAGCACCAAACTGTTCGGGTAATGATAAGTGCTGAAAGACGTTTAAAATATGTTTCATTCTGTGTTGTACTGCATGGTGGTGAGGACTGAAAACAGGTGGACTGGTCTGTTCTTTATTTTGTGCATCAGCTTTATTTGGAAGAATTTCAGCTCTCGGCAGCACACTGTGCATCAGCTCAGTGTGATAGGTAGGTGCAGCACAGCTGTGGCCAGGAGGGATGGTGATGACATGAGCAAAATAATTTCATTTATGACTTCAGGCTGTCAGGAAGCACTGTCCCCAGACAGATGAGCAAATGGCACTTTCACTGGCAGTGAATCATGAACATGCCAGCAGAAGTGACGAAGCGCTCTCTCCATTTAACCCCACTTTTCTCAAGGTAAAAAAAAAAACAAAACACAACACCTTTCTGAGTTTTAATGGACCTGAATTAAAGTAATCCAAATGACTAGGACTTAGATGTGAGAAGTGAGATGGATGAGGTTAGCAACCACTCTCTAGAAGTGGCTTCATTCCCTTTGCTTAGCTCCAGAAACAGCAGCTCATCCTATTAGCAGTCTCTGGGTGCAGGCCCTGCCTCTATGGGACTCATCCTGTGTCCCTCGAGCAGAACCTGCAGAGAAATGAATTAAATCACAGTTTTGTTGATGCTGATGGAAATCTTTGGAATTGACATCACATTTTGCCTTTGCCTTTCAGAAGCCTTTCCAGGACAACTTATGCCATCACCCTGTTTGTTGCATTTGCAGTAAAACAGAAAAGAATCTCCCTTCCCTCCATCTCTCAGAAATCCTACACACAAACTGGTCTGAATTTGGGATAACTCGTATTTTCTAGGACCTTTGTGGAACAGAGTGTACATTAATCTCTGTGCTGCAACTATACATTAGTCACAGTCTTTGGTTTCTCTCCATGTTGAAGCTCACTGAGATAATGATTATCTCCATTTAGCAGTCTGCCCGAGTCTGTTAAGCAGCACTGTGGTGATTTAAGGCCACATCCTGAATATTCTTTGTGTTCTCCTGTCATTTTGATTTCCTGAAGACACTGAAAAATGTAATAATGGTAATTTGCTATTCAAGTATTCATACTTATTACAGTTTCATTTTCATACTTAATAGAGCTTCACAAATGCAACCTGGTCTCTGTACTGGGGACTCTGACTTTACCCACCTGAAGGTGTGTGAGCTTTTCATGGTCATCATCAAGGGAAGAGTTCATCCTGTCTTGGAAGAGGCACTGAAGATTTCTCCTCACTTACTCACTCCATTTAATAGGGTTTGTCTGCTGTAAGATCGTTTTTGCAGTGTTTTGTTCCACTTGGGAGAGGAACTGCTCCACGTGGCATGGTTCCACCCATGGGAGAGAGACCAAGGAAACTGTGATATGTGACTCTAATATTACAGAAAGAATAGGCTGCTTGCTGACGGATGAAGTTAGAAGCCAGCTGTCCAGTCCTGTGTGTCCTCCATGTAGCTGTGCTTTTAAGGGGTAGAGATTTATAGAACTAATAACACAAAGCAAGGCTTTAAATTTTATTGTGTAGTTATGAATTTACTTCAACCTTCTGCAAAACATAGAAAAGCTGTGAGCTGATTTTAGCTTTGCTGAAAAAGAAAGAAAAAACAGCATCTTTTTTTTCCTGTGTGTGCAGAGATGGGCTGCAGCCTTTGTGCACTGCTGACCCTCAGGGCTGGGGGGCTTGAATCACTGTCCCAAATGAGCTCCTCCCTGCTAAATCCAAAAGACATCAGGCACTCTGTGAGGATCATAAGCTAAGAAGGAATATTTCAGTCAATGCAAGTGTAACTGCTACTGCTTTTCCCCCTCCAGACCCATCTGGAAATCTGCACGTAGCTGTAAATAATGTCATTGTTGCTGGAAAGAGCCGGTGCTGGAGGCAGCCACCAGCACTCATTTTGCAGTGGCCTGGCAGCAGCCCAGCAGCTTCAGCTGGGAGTCACACCTCGCACGGACTGGGAGCCAGGCAGCCTTCCAGCTCGCACCCTGTTTGCCTGAACACGTCTATTTTTAGAAAGAAAAAGAAAAAATAAAAGCCATAAAAAGACTGGCTCATTATTTAAAGATTAGGATAAAAATAAAACATAGAATAGCTGGAGCATTTCAACCTGTATATTTTCCAAAAAGCTAAAATTCTCCTTTCAAGTCCTGACCTCTTCTTATCCTATCCTGGATGGCAGGCAAACGTTTGTTCTATTTAGTTAGCTAGGGGAGCAGTGCATTATAAAGCAAGCTTGGGTGGGGGCCCAAAGGCAGAGTCTCTCTGACCCCCCCAGACAAAGCAGACACGTCCTGACGCCTATGAGATCAGCAGAGATGATGTGATATCAAAGCTGAGATGGGAGGAAGATGAGACTCAGACTCCAAATCTTTTGTGTCTCAGCAGTTAATAGGACAGACTCTGCCTCTGGATCCTGATTTGTGGTTGAGTTTATCACCATCACAGCTAAAACACAGGGTCATGAAACAGCTCACATGCTTCACACAGCGAGAAAGCTCCCGATTTCCACCCTATCCTGCTTGTCTTCTCCACCAGTTCATTACATGAGAGCTGCTCCCCATCTCTGGCTCTTCTCTTGTCACCACTTATTTCCTTGCAAGCGTCACTTTGATGAACAGCACAATTCCTGTCGTCGTTACTTTTCTAACTGCTGCCAACAATCTACTGAATGCAGCAGCCAGGCTGCTACCGCACTGTCATTCAGGGCACTATTGCTCTTCTCTGTAGATTGTTTCGGCACCCTCAGCATCAATCTCTATAGAGAACACTTTTGGGCTGAGAGCTAATAATAAAACGCTGGATACCTCAAGTGTTTTGCAGACACTGTCTTTGCCAGGGACTTTTTCTGTTGGTTTATTTTGAAATGGCTCTCTTTATAAAACAAATGTGTTTTACAGCTTAATTTCCGGCAGATGTGACAATCTACGCCCCTCTCCTTACTAGAATAAAGGCTGCTGTATTATGCTGTGTCTTGCTGCAAAGCTAACATCTCCACGACTGATATGTATTACATGTTATCAGTGCAAAGAAGACTGTGTGGGACAGTGTTTGGGGATGAGAAAGTGGCAGAAAAATGAAGATGTAAAAAAGATATATTGTACATCAGCATTCTAATATTCAGAACATTCTGGGTTTGCCAGTGATTCGTGGTGAGACGCGCATCTGGTATCTGTGCCACTGGGTACTGGAAAACACTGATTGCCTTCTGTGAATTAAGCAGCAAGCTGAAAGAGGTTTTGATCTGGGTGCAAAAATAAAGCTGTCTGCGTGTCACTGGCACATCAGAAAAGCAAGCTCAGAGGGGGATTGCTCTCCTTACCCCCTTCTATGTCTTCATGAAGGTGAATAGCCTGCCTGCCTGCCTGCCTGCAGGGAGGGCAGATGAGGTTGGTGTGATGGGGCATGTTGCTGATTCCCTCAAGCCCTGCATGCTGCCTATTAAGCTGAATCCTGCCCAGAGCTCTGCCCCTTTCTGAGCTCCTGTCTTTTCCTCATGTGTAGATGCTTTACACTTTGTCGCTTCTCAAGCATTCATGATAGGAGTACTAAGCACTACAAGAGGAGTGACTGGTGGAATCTGATATTAATTTTCCACTTGTTTGTGAGTATTTCATATTTATTTTCCACAGGTGTGCCAGTAATTAAATCCCTAGCGTACATCACTGCAGCAGCATAGCAGAGCTGCTCTAACACCTGCAGTTCATTACTTTCACAGGCTCACAACTGGGTGGTCATCACTGAAAATTGGATTCCATCAGCAGGGATGGCTGTGTTGTTCTATATAAAGTGTTTCTAAGGCAGCTGTTTCTGTGCTACTTGGGTGTTAAATACAGTATGTGAGATTCCAGCAGCTCCTTGCAGGGCTGCTGGGCTGTGATTGGAGTTAAGGGTTGTTAACACATAATGACTTTAATTCAAATCACAGAATCACAGAATTATAGGGGTTGGAAGGGACCTCTAGAGATCATCGAGTCCAACCCCCCAATTCAAATGATGTTCAAAAGCTTATAGTACAAATACTAGTAAATCCATGATGGGTTTGTATGCATGATCCCCCAGCACAACCCAGCAACCAGCACAAAATGGTTCCCCTTTCTTGCCTTCCCTCTTTCCTGTTGATGATTTTACTCTATATTAGGAACATTATTTTAAACAATAGGTTAAGCAATGTTATTGCTATTATTGCAAATTGATGTGTATGTGCCACAATGAAAATAGCCCGAGTGACAATCACGGTACCTCTGAATGTATTTTAAAGGCATTGAAGTGGTTGTTAGCTGAGCCACTATGGATGTTCATGTTTTAAGAATTTATTGATTTAAATTATGTATGTTAATGTACCTACCAAGCTTAGAAATGTAGACTGTAGCAAACTACTTATAATATATGAATGATAAGCCGTAAATAATAACTATGTCTGTAAATTAAGTTACTTAATTATGCTGCAAAGATGCACTTTAATTTGGAACAGAAAATTACTTGAAAGTGATTTCAGCAGTTAATAATTATTTTAGGGTAGCAGAGCTTTATGAGCCATAATCTTAAGACAAGCATCAAACTTTCTGACAGATTTCCCACTAACCTGGTTCACTGGGTATTGCTGTGACCTGAATACAATGGGTGCAACAAACTGACAGAATAATGAATGGAGATATCTGTAAACCAAAATACAGAAGTGCTTAAAATCAAAGACATGACCATTTTGATGATGGAAACAACCATGTGTATGGGTGAGAGCTAAGTTAACGAAGGGAGCCTTCTTGGCCCCAAGACACCTGGATGCTTTATAAGGCTTGTAGGCCCTTTGGGGATTGTGGTTTCGCTCCAGCTTATCTGTCTGGTGCAATGACGTTCATGGTCAGCTTCTCCTTTGGACTCACTTTTAGCATGTGCTAAGAGAAAACAAAATATTGCAGCGATTCAGTTCAGCTGGGTGAATATAAAGAGCACTGTTATATAGGTAGAGTGTGGGATTTTAGATCTCTAAATCACCTAAATGAAGGTATCAAAGTTGTCAATAAGGAGAAGTGTGTGTGTGCATAGAAAATATATATCTGATTGGATTCCATTTGTTTTTAAAACTTCCACTGGTTGATATTTTCCACATTCCCTTCTCACTTCAGCATTTCAGCAGTATATTGGAAAGTAGGTCTTGAAAACATGAAAACTACATCTTGCCTTTGGTTCTTAGGAATTTGATGATGTCACTGTTCTCCATAACCTTCAACTTCAAACATCAGTGATGATCAATACTTATCAATACATTTTGTCTTATCCAAACATTTCTTACAAACTTGTTAACTGTCAGATTAATCCAACGGATGTTAATGTTTTACCTTGACTCATTCTGATTTTCTAGTTTCCATCTGAAAAGATTCAAAAATAACAATATTTTGGAACAAGGAAATATAATTTACAATAAGAAGATGTTTACTGAGCCAGGATTAAGAAAAGCTGCATTGCTGTCTGCTGTAAACTCGGGGATAATATGTTCTTTTCCAAAGAATCACAGCTTTTCCACTGCATTATGCAGAGGATTCATTCCCATCACATACTCTACCACATCTCTTGTAACTAGCTCAGGCTTGGATATCCCTTTGTTTTGGTTTTGTTTTTTCACTCTGAAATGGAACATCTCTCCAGAGACACTAAAAAGGCATACACTTATTGTTGTCAAAATGACAAATGTGTATATTGGTCAGCTGAGCCTCCAGCAACAAGGACAAAGGCAGTCCTTCTTCTGATGGATGAGGTTTACTGGGTACGTGTACAGCTGTGCCAAAGGAGCGGCGGAAGTGACAAGAACCTGGAGTTTGTTTCTTCCTGGGGTTTGTGGAGATTTGTGTCCTGTAAAGTTGACAAGCACAAAGTTTCCACTGGATTGCAGGGCGTCTGTTCTTTTCCAGATTGTCTGCGTAAGGATGGTAACCTCTTCGCTCAGCCCAGTAATGCTCAGCCCAGCTGTAGTGCTCCCTTATTCCTGCTCTGCTTTGGGAATCTTTGGTCTCTAAATGAAGGCCGCCTTACTCATTTATCTGGGAAAATTAAACATGGATTGCTACTGTTGTGTCAGCTGCCACTTGGTTGACCTTCTACATCACTGATCTTATTCTATGCCAAAATATGTATTCTGTATTTTAAAATTTGATACATTCCATTGGTAACCTTTACTAAAGTCTAATAGACTACAACACTGGGCCAGTGCTGAAGCTCCCAGACTCTGTGTGAATCTAATTTCAACACATATCTTCCTTCCTTATCTAAAGTAGGTGTCCTTGCATCAGGGGCTGATGTAATTTACTGGTATTCCCAGGTGTAACTATTAAAGAAAAGCTCATTGTACTGCTGGGCAAGTTGGAAGTGAGTTAACATTTGAGCCTAAATCCTTCTCTAAATACAACTCACCTCAAAGGGGAGATGGATGATGAGGATTTGGAAGAATTTCTTTATGAAGAGTCATTAATATACAGGGACAGCATGGGAAAAAGTCATTTCCCTATTTATCTGCTAACTAAACTTTCCCCTTTCAAATCACACATGATCCAGGACACAGTGAATGAAATGAATAACCAGTAGACTTAAAGCAGAGGTATTCATTTATACAATATAGTTATTTGGTGGAATATACTGCCACGAAACTTTTGGAGGCCAAAGTAAAGATTGATTTTAAAAAGCTGTCAAATGAATTAATGGGAAAAAGTGTCTTCCTTTCTCTTAAACACTGTGATCTGTTACCATCTGAGTCAGAAAATTCCTATGCCACAGATTGCCAGATGCTTGGAAGACATACCATACTTGGAAGAAAAGTATCATAACATGCTTCCTGTGTTATTCCCTATTTCTTCAACATTTGCTGTTGGCCAGTGTAGATGGGATGAAGCTGACCTGTTGTCTAAATATGGCTATTTTCATGTAGACAGATTTCAAAAGAGACCAATGGAGACATACAACAGCTGGAGGGTTGGATTTTGGGGTTGTTTTTTTTTTCTTTTTTCTTTTTTTGTAAGACAGGATGTAGTACATTGTGCAATCCTTATCTTTGTAAAATACAAAAAGAGTACAAATTAGAGCTTAAGCAAGCTTAAATGCCTGGCCTCTTCATGTCTTTGAAATCATGACTAGGTGGTTCTCAGTTGTATTTGTAGGGCATGGATTCCTCATGTAAGCAACAACGTATTTGCTTAGTGAAGATTCCTTGCTGAACAGCTGAAAGTGTTGAGCAGGTAAACCGAACACCTGAGGAAGCTCAAAATACACATCAGTGTGGAGCCTTTCTGTATTGCAGATTCCAAACTCAAACCCCAACAACTTTAGTGAGAGGATGTTAATAAACTTGGTGCAAATGTTACTGCATAGGATGAGTTAATCTTTAAATGAAGCCCTTTAACACTGCTCTCTAGTGTGAAAAAATAGCTGGATATCTAAAGCAGCCTTAGGAATCTTTAATTTTCTAACTGAGTCATTTTTTTGCCTGTATTCTGCTTCTCTGGAATTAATCAGGCTGCCCTTTGGCTCAACTGTGTGAGTATTGTGTTACCATTACAAATAAATGCAGCAATCAACAAAAATCTTTTCCACCCAGATCATGTAAGCTCTATGGGACAAAGAGTGTTTTTGTGGTCATTTCTTTTGACGGTACAACAGAAACTGACTCCTGACTCCCTGTCAAATATGATTTTAATTGATGAAAGTGTATTAAATTTTTAATTATTTGACCTTAAGGTACTGCATAAAAAATTTGCTCTACTGAGTGTAGTCATCGTAATTTCGGTCTTTATGTAGCTCAGTGCAAGCGTTCATTGTTTGACTCCGCTCTTTAAAGATGATGCAAATACCTGATTATGGACTTTCTGCATAACTCTTCAAGAACATCCCCATCTCTCTGAACAGCGCACATCACGTGGAGTAAAGCACGGCCTGTAAAGTGTGTCAAACCAGCTGCTGTGTTATTTCTTTATTTCTCTAACAGAGAGAAAAAACGCTGCAGTTCTGAGTTGGTGGCAGGTTATGAAACCCCCAGCGTGCAACAACTGTGGCTTAGGGTGGTTGAATGGTTTTGCCTGGTCACAAGAACAGGCACCGTAAAATAGAAACAGCAGTGGAACTATCAGCTGGTGGAGCAGAACCCCTGGCTAGGAGAAATGGCCCCTTTAAAAGAACCCTGTGGCTACCTTGTGTTAGAAAGCTAATAATGTATCCAAACTCCTCTCCATTTGTTGTATTAAACCTATCCAGCAGCAACAGGTTTTCTGACCTGTGCGAGGGATTAGTTTCCGATGAGGCTGTTACATTTCAAAATCTAAGAGCAAAAACTACTTGACATCTAGGGGAAAAGGCAACAAATATGTCACAAAATTTAATGAAACCAGTAGAAGTAACAGTTCAACTAAAGGTGAAAAATAATCAAAATAATCATGCTATCAATGTCAATGGGTACTATAGGCCATTACAAGATTATTTCTGCTTCTACTAGAATAGCATCGCCATCTTCAATTGAGTTGCACCAGTGTAAAATGAAAGCAGAGCACTTAGGCCTCTTTAGCTTATAATAGGTTATAAATTATTCAGAGATGAAATTCAGTTTAAAGGTACAGTGTCAAAAAGATTAAAGTATATCCATGAAAGAGAATAAAAAAATGCAGATCTTCCTGTATACAAATGGCAGTGATTTATTGGTCTGTATGTAACACTGTCAGTATCCTGTATGAAGGCAAAAATCCAGATGTCTTTGCACTCAGAACCAAGCCCATCAATATCAGTGAAGAGCCCTCCTTCAGAATACCTCTTTAAGCCTGCTCTGATGCCCTCATGTCAGCCAAAAGCCAGCTTAACTCCGGAGCACTTTACACTCAGCTACTGGTAAACTGCATTCTGAGAAGAAAATGTTTCTGATTACAAATGTGTATACAATGCAACTCCCAGAGCGCCTGAATTAGCACCACCACAGAGGACAAGACACTATTAAATCTGTGCTTTGCATGTTCCCTTGTCATCCCAAAGCGGATCTGATGGAAAGCAGGATGCTCCAAGCTGTCCTTATCTTGCTGCGTGTGCTCAGGCGTGCCAAGGTCCAGCTGAAGAGCAGCCAGGCGGGAGCAGCTGTGGGTAACATCCTCCTCCCTGCACTCTCAGTGCTCCTTGTAACAAGAAAAACACTTAGAGGACGGGAACAAATTTCAGATCATTTAGAGCAGCAGGCCTCCTTGTGCTTCCCCAGTAACATGGGTGATGATTTGCAGTGTTCAGCATAACCCACCCTTGCATACAGAGCAAAGAAGGGATATATTAGTAATTCACTGAGCTGTATGTGGCACTGTCAATAACCCACTGAAGACAAAAGTCTGATTTCCTCACACTCAGATTGAAGACCATCACTGTCACTGAAGAACCGTGCTCCGGGATTCCTGCAGGGTATGGAGCTGGCAATTCAGGAGTGAAGCAAGGTGCCCAGGCCTGGTTACTGTGAGCAGGTAGAGACAGACCTCACACACCATCATTTTCTTTGTGTGCAGCTCGATTCACTCAGACCATTTTACTGGATTTACAAACTATTTTCTTCAACGCTTGTTCAGAGAAACTTTTCTGCCTTAAACTACTAAACAGAGATTGAACTCTTTTACCTCTCTGAAGGGTCCCATTAGCTGACATCAAACCATAATAGTGTTGACTATACAGGAGAAACAATATAGGTTCCAAAAGCAAACAGAGAGAAGAGTGTGTGTCTGGAGGCAAGGGGTGATCAGTGCCTGTAAACACAAGTATATGAAAACAGGAAGAAATAAAGACCTGCCGGGAAGAATTTACTTTCCAAAACTTCTCACAGTCTTTAGAGGACAAACAATTTTTGCACAGAAACATTCCCATTGGTTTCTGCTGGCTTTAATTCAGTCTATGAAGTATATTTAAAAGTTTTTCAGTGTGGACCGCTTCATTAGTGGGCATTGTCAGACACAGAGACTGCTTTACTACTGCCAAAGCAGTGTCTGCTGTAGAAGTAAAACCCCCAGCTCCCACTACCAGTGATCGATTAAAACACTTGAAACAGCCCCAACTGATCCCATTAATCAATATAATTTCTTCACCTTTATAGTGAGACCGTTAGTGGCTGCAGGACACAAAAAGGAAAACCTGGGTAAGTCACAGCATTTGCAAGGGGAGGTTGTGAAAAACACGGCAAGGAAGGAGTCAGCATTTGCTGACTTCTTAAACAATTTGCTGGTCTAAAGACCGGCTGGATGATCTAAAGAAATAAAAGAGAGCAAAAGAGGTGCTGTTTTTTTTTTTAAATATATGTAATCATTTGCCACTTCATGGCAAGCTTTTGCAAACTGTAGTTGAGGGTGTGATTTCCCTATTTGATACCATTGCCTTTGTCATGCCTTGGTGCGTTGATTTCCAGTTTCCACCTGTGAAATCCGCAAGGATGTAACCATTGTTTTAAGTGAGCTTTGTTTCAGTTTTAACAACTGGATGCACAGCCAATGCTGCAAAGCACACTGCAGTTTATGAAGCTCAGGCAGTGACGTGTTTTTATTTCCCTTTGTAAAGAGGACTTTCCCCAGAGAGCTGACCAACAAGGAGCTCCTATCTGTGTTATGCCTGGAATCAGCTCAAACACTTGCACGATAAGACCATCACTTTCACAACAAATAACTGCTTAAGAACAGATTGAGGAGAGGGAGACCTGACTACAGGACAGCCTTGCTCAGGCCCAGGCTCCCAAACTCCCCTTTTCCAGGAGGGCAAATTGACCCAATAGATAACACAGGTGTGTCTGTCCAGCAGGGATAAAAAGCCTGTTCACAAGGTAAGTTATGACTTAGCACACACCATCCAAGTAAAGTGCATATTTGGGATATATTCCTTGTTTGGGATAAGGAAATATTGTGGCAGACCTGGCAGATGAATTATGTCAGTCCATTTAAACCATCAGGTGGGAAATTACAACTTCATTCCCACCACAACATATATCTGGTCTCACCATGGCCACTGACTTTACAGCAGCCACTGGGGAAAACACATTAAGAGGTCTCAAGATGATTCAACGTACTTTGCCTTTGAGAGGAAATTTAAAGCATCAGTGGGTCACATTTTACAGCTACAAGGGGCTTCCTCTTGAGCCAAGGAGGAAGGGATTCAGTGGGTATTCCATGCTCTCCATTATCCTCATGCTAACATCACTGAGCGCACTGATGGGTTAGTTTAGTGTTTTGCCAAAACTCATGAATGTGGGTGGTATTTGCAGTTGTATAGCAACACCTGGGGTTTTTGTTCCTAATGATAGGCCTTTCAGTCATTAAACGTATGATGTCTTCTGTCCTCTCTTCCTTCTCCCAGTCGTCACAATGTGCAGATCTCCACTATTGAAGACCTCAGAGTGTTTGACCCACAGGGTGGTGTAAGGAATGACCCCCAGGTGACTGTGAGCCCAGACAACACCCAAGGGACAATTAAGCACTGCCCTTAATTTAATTGATGTCTTGCCCACTCCCGGAAGAGATGGGAACAATTCATGATCAAGTGATGCAGAGGGACTTGGTGCCAAGGTAGATGAAGCTGTGAGCAAGCTGATCCAGGAGGTGTCCCTGCGTACAGCATGGGGTTGGAACTAGGTGATCTTAAAGGCCCCTTCCAATCCAAACCATCTAACCAAACCCACCATTGTAAAAGCAAGAGGTAAGCCCTTCTAAACCAGTTTCAATAAGACACAAAGAGGCCTACCCAGGGATTAGAGTGCAATTAAAAAGAAATATCCCAGTACAAAAGGAGAGTCATGCTATTCCTGTTCTCCCAATCTCGACAGCAAATACAGGCTGACAGATTAATAACAGCATTTGAAAACAGTTGTAAGAAATGAGCCATCTGATTCAAGGATTCCGTTCCTGTGAACTTATTTAGCTACTGAAAACTTCATTTTCCCATCTGTGAGATGACAAAATCCAATAAAAACACCATTAATATTTATGTTCTAAATAGGGAAAGCTTTCAAAGCATGTTCATAAAGTGGAAAATAAAAGCAGAACTTGGTCCAAAACTTTCTGGCATTTTGCATATTTAAAACATTTCAGCTTTGCTGCCAGGATTTGCTGGCTTGTGACCTAGAGGTGATACTTTATAATGGTTCCTAATATGAGTGGATAGTGATTTAGCTTTTATGTCACTTGAGTGTTAAGTTTCTATTAGATGAGTCAGTGAGTTTTAACCACAGTTGATTCTGTGAAAAATATGGATTCCAAAACTGCCCAAAGGTGAAATACACATATTTATTATTGAGACTATTTTAGGTGTTTCAAGATAGATAGCGGTGCTTATCACCTAAATAAAGATCACTCGGTAGAATGTGTTTGCATATGTACATACATCAAAACTGCTAAGAAAAAAAGCTATGGATATGAGAACACTTACTTAGGAATTAATAGTGAGCTTCTTTCATCTACAGCTTTCCATTTCTAGCTAACTAACTGCAATTTTGCTTGCTTTTGAGACATAAGAAGAAACCCAATACCTTATGTTAACATAAGCCATTGTTTTCCACGTAAGCTTTGCAGTAAGAAAATTCAGAACTCAAAGCGATAAATTGAAACTAAGCAACAGCTTTCTTTTAGAGCAGCATAATTTCAGTGCTTTAGTTTGACCTAAAGTGGTGGGCAGAGGGCAGTACTTCCATCCACACGGCTGTGTGAGAGGAAGAGATTTAGTTTTCCTTCTTTTAATTCTGAGCCTCAGTAGTCATGCTAATACATGCTACACCTTCCTCCAATCTGTTGTTTGCTCCCTGCCCAAATTACTACAGCTTTTCCAATTAACTTCTAGTGATATTGATCCACGCATACAATGCAGACCTGTCCCTTTGGAAGCACCTAACCTAAAATTGAGACCACCGCAGCTTTCACAGTACAGTTGTTGAAGTTACTTGCTTCAGTGAGATATTAGAAAGAAAGCACAGCAACCACTGCTGAGATTCTCCTGCATGAGTAGCACATTACTGCAGAAACCCCACAATGAAGATGAGAAGTCACTCTTGTTTGTGCCCATTATAGAACCTAAGGCTGACCACGGATCTCTGAAATACATATCCATCACACCTGTACTTCATCAGGCTCTGGATGGCAGCTCTTCTCTGAGAGTGGTCAGGCACTGGAATAGGTCGCCCAGGGAGGTGGTGGGGTCACCATCCCTGGAGGTGATGAAGAAACGTTTAGATGTTGTATTGAGGGACGTGGTTTGGTGGGAGATATTGGTGACAGGTGGACAGTTGGACTGGATGATCTTGGAGGTCTTTTCCAACCCTGGTGATCCTATGATTCTACACTGTTTTTGAGGAGAGGGAAATGTGCAAAAGAAGTTCGATCTCAGAGTGGTATATCGATGATTATATAAGGCGCTCATCTCTTACTGCAGTGGCTTGGCACCATCATGTGGCCACTCTTGAGTTTGCTCAATTAAAGGACCAGTTTATATAGATAAAATGTCTTTTTCTTCCCCAAATCTCTGTTTCATATAACAACGTTTTCCTTCGCAATCTTTAAATGAGAAGCTGGAAAGGTTACAAAAATTAAAGACATTTTCTGCTGATGATTTTGTTCCAAACTTTACCAACAGTTTATATAAAGTAGAACGTTACAGCAAACTCTCCTCTTTCTCTCCCTATAAAAGCTTTCAAAATGATTTCCAGAATCCAACAGGATAGTTTACACTGGATATCCCAAAGGAATTAGAATTTCAGTAGTTGTCTGAAGCACATCATCTTTAGTGTTTGACTCAGTCTATGTATCAGGACAGCTTCAGCTTCCAGGTATTCATTTTGCAAAGGTTCTGTGATGAAATCAGCAGTAACACTGTAAGTGTGAATTTGTTTGCATGATGTTTTCAGGTCTAATACGGACCATCTTTTTAGTATAATAAGCAAAACTTGATTCTTTCATTTTTAGGATAAAAATATATATTTTCAACTAAAATAATGCACAGATTTTATTTAAAATATATACAGGTAATATACAAAATTATGCTACAAATCTTTTAAATGCAATAAAAAATCATACATATCTTGCACCAAACTGTTTTCTGCTTCTAACACGACCGCAACAGGATCCGATTTAGTTGTTCAGATTCCTCAGGCTGAGGTAATGCCCACTTCTTCTTCACGCAGTGAATGTCGATCTCTCCAGAGTTGTTGGCCAGCACAATGCCTAACAATCCATTTGTTTTTTCTGGTTCTCCAAGCAGAGCCATAGTTATAACACTGAAATCAAAAGGGGAGAAGAGAGTGGTATGGTTAATTGAGACAAAATGGTTTAGCAAGTTATTTATCTAAATGACTTCTGGTATCTACTCATTAACATAGTGTATAATTCCTCCCTATTTCAGGTCCCAGCATGTTCCCCAGCCTTCCACCAGAAGCAATCACTTAATGTAAACCTAAGAGGAAATATTTCCCCTGTTCATGGATTCCATCATCAGGTTCTAATCGTAACTTAGAATTATTTCAAGTTTGCAAAAATGAATTGGGTACTTTCATTAGTGGTATTTTCTAAACCACAGAGTAAAACTGCTTTAAAAAAATACATTTACTCCTTCCCAAACTAGCAGCACTTTGCTCTCTATAGCTGGAAGAACAATAAGGTTAGAAGGATATTCACCAAAATAACTTAAGGCTAAGGAAGAGAGATCTTCCCAGGAGTGTTCCCAGCAAAGAAAGAGAATCCTCAAGACTGTAATTCAGAAAGGCTAAATTGAACTGATTATAGATCAATCTACAAGATACCGTGGCATCCTTTGAATGTAAACTCACTATAGGAATAGCACTGCCCTGGTTTTAGTCTTGGTGAATGTATGCTAGCCAAAAATATTATCGTTTGTTTGTAACAATAAGCAAAATGTGTATCTTTATAGTGAATAACTGAATATACACAAAAATCTAAAATACTCTCCCATATACCTTGTGTATTTTTGGGGCTGATCCTAATTCAGAAAATTATCTTTGTTCTCAAGCAGCCCACTGTTTTCAGTGGGGGTAACATTTTCCTCTACATACAAACAGCAACTTTTCCACATAGAGAAAAACAGCTGTCCCAGTGATAAGGTTATTTCTGATTTTGATTTATACTAACATGACTTCTGTGTATAAAATAATATGTAAATAAGCACAGACTAAAATTACACTAGATGTAGTTTCTCTTTCTATATTTTAAGTAGTTTAAAAATACAATTAGAAAATCAAATCGCAATAAAGATTTAATGTTAAGCAAAGAGATCTCCACTCAAGCTCTAAACAAAATGTAAATCATAAGGAATTTAATATTTTGATAAAAATAGAACACTGTAATGTACTTACTTCTCTGATGGAATAGTTTGCTTTGCCACAGGAAACAAGTCATTTTCCAGAAGATCCCAAACATAAATATTAGATGATGCATCGAGGACAAAAAACACAGCAGGTCTGGTTAAAGCCCACTGCAGGGCAATAACTGGCTGGCCATCTGTGCTGCCATTCCACTGCATGAGGGGATACTCCGATGTCATCTGGTGTAATCTAATGCTTCCATCTGAACAGCCAACCTATACCATAGCAAAAAAGAAGAAAACAAGCAGGTTAAAAATCACATCAGTTCCAGACATATAAACAAAATGAGCTATCTGAATTGGGTGGCACATATTTATCACATTTCACAGTATAGACTATCCAGATTTTAACTTTTAATGTGACCTTGAGTTCAAAAGCAGTAAGTCTGCACTAAGTATACTAGAGTAATCAAATCCACTGATCTTGGGATGAAGCTCCTGTTTCCCATTTAAAAACGTTCTCAAACTACCAATTTCACTAATACTATGATCAGCACAACGTGACCCAGGGTGAGGTCTGAGTCTTGAGACCAATTCAGAAGGCTACTTAGTGACACAGGTGAACTGTAAAAGCAGAAACAGATTTCAGTAAAACAGACTGTGCTTAACAGGATAATGATTATTAAACTGATTCATAATGAACAGCAAAATCCAAAGACAGGCAGAAATCACTGATTCCATTTTGTTATATGGTGGCCTTCATCACTTTAGGAAGACTTCAGGTTTTTAAATCACAATGACTTTTAAAGATGACTCTGCAAATTGTACTCGTAGTCAAAAGCATTCTTCAAATACAAACTCCAGATCAGTATCGCTCTAAATACATACATGTGTGAAAAAGGAAGAACCATCCACATAGGACCATGAAAGCTCTGAGACTGCTCATAATGACACAAGATATGGACACTGTAGCCAAACACGTTCATTTTATACCTCAAGCAATCCCAATGAAGTCATGTAAATTATAGCATATTTAGCAATATGCATTATTTAAGAGAGGATCAAGTACAAGTATATGCAGGGATAAGTAGATAGGAAGTAGATATGGAGCTCGAGTCAATTTACACTGAATAACTATCACAAGGGAGATGAGTAAAATGCTACGTGTCAATAGGAACTGCAGAGCCAGGTCTGAAGCCACCTGACCACATGCAGGATTCATATGCTGCCAGGCATACCCCAAGAGGAAGGGGTTGTCAGCAGGCCAGCTGCAAAGCCATGAAGTGGAAAGAATGGCAAGGAATGCCCACAAATGCTCCACAGATATTTCTTTCACAGGTATCTTATTTCCAGAATGATTATGTGACTGTAATGCATACAAATAAGAGTGAGAAACAGCTTAAGCTTCATCACTGCATAAGACCTCCTAGTAACGCTGAATTTCAGTAACATCAGAATAAGTTAGAAAGCCAAAGGCATCCACGAGATTGACATTTGTTTCTGTGAGCCCCAGATGCTCCATCCGCTACATAAGCAACTGTATAACTTTGGGACATGATATTTGTTTGATACCCTTCTTTGCAGTTGGAATTACCAAGTAAATCAATTAACACATCCAGTTAAATTTGTCATACTGGAAAATTTCCCTTGATACATAATTAAAAATAAACTTGCATTGAATAAAAATGTTTTCATACCAAGAAGAGTGACTTTCCAAAAGGGAAGAAATCAATTGCGCTGATGTTTATTGATCTCATCCCACTCTCCTGGGGTCTGAATAGCTTTGGAAGAACTTTTAAATCATGTCTTGTACCATGGCCTACCAGACCCTGCAAAAACACAACAGAGCAGAAATTATTTGCACTATCAGTTATATACAAGATAACATCAGTAATTCAAAAGTTTACATTTATATATTTACTTTACAGAACAGCTACCTTTAAAGGTACCATTGTACCCTCAGTAAGTTTGCAGATGACACCAAGTTGGGAGATAGTGTCAATCTGCCTGAGGGTAGGGAGGCTGTTCAGAGGGATCTGGATAGGCTGGAGAGCTGGGCTGAGGTTAATGGGATGAAGTTCAACAAGGCCAAGTGCCGGGTCCTGTACTTTGGCCACAATATCCCTATGCAGCACTATAGGCTTGGGGCTGAGTGGCTGGATGACTGTGAAAGGGACCTGGGGGTGTTGGTCAATGCTCGGCTAAACATGAGCCAACAGTGTGCCCAGCTGGACAACAATGGCATCCTGGTCTGTATAAGAAATAGTGTGGCCAGCAGTTGCAGAGATGTAATCATCCCCTGTACTCAGCTCTGGTGAGGCCGCATCTCAGGTACTGTGTTCAGTTTTGGGCTCCTCACTACAATAAATCAAGAGGCATCTGGATGAGAAGCTCCGAGATATGGTTTAGTGGTTTGCTGTAGCTACGGTAATGGGAGGACAGTTGGACTAGATGATCTTGTAGGTCCTCTCCAACCTGATTCTATGATTCTATAGAAGGCTATTAATAGTTAGCAAAAGCAAGCATATTTTGATAATATTCAGAAGTTACAAATTTTATATACAGTCTCATGATTAAAATCCAAGTGAATGGGTTCATATCCAAAACCAAAACTGACAACGAAGTGAATTTTGGTATATTACTCACAATGTTTGTTCCAACAATGAAATGATTTGGATCAGATGGCAGAAATTTAACCGTCATCATCTGGGGCATCCTCAGGAGGACATCCTTTGGGAAAAGACTAGGAAAAACAGAAAGGGAAAAGATGACAAGACTATAGTGAAAGCTTTCCCCTAAAGCTATGCAAGTATATTACAGAAACATTCGACCCAAACGTGCATGTATAGCTCTAGGAAATCTATGCATAAGGAAAATGTAAAAAAATAATGTAAATATTGTGAAATATCCCTTACAGTAATTCAACAAAGTATAGGAAAAATTAGCTTTATGAGATGCATATGTAAAATTCAAAAGCCCCCAATTTCTCACCTTTTATTCAATTCCATGGTCGAGCTATGTACTAACTTCACTTTTCCTCCAGGAATTAAGCCTAAAATTATAGAAATGAATTACTTAAACTGATTCATGCATTTTGTATTAAGAAAGTACATCAAAATAAAATGAAAACTACTGAATAAAAGTTTAATTCATAATAAAATTGTTTATTGCAGATGTAGTTTCTAATATGTTAACATGTAAGAATTTTACATCCTTTACAACAATTTATTTCCGAATTAAAATCTAAAGCATTCTAACCTTTGACAGCTAATTACAGTAATGAGATAGCAAGAATGGTTACAAGAAGTTATCCCCCATGTTACTTGTTAGTAATGACCAAAATTCTTCAAACTCAAAAAGTTTTTGCAAATGAAAATGAATGCCTGCAGAATTAACGCTGTGTTCAGCCCATCACCATAGCTAACATACCCAAAATAGCAAAGGTACTATTCGGGTACAAAAGGCCCTATTCAGAATTAATCTTTTTGTCAACAACGTTGCTTTCTCCTAGATTATTTGCTGTCAGCACAGACCATTCCTCCTCCTCAGAAACTTCACAATCTCAAAAGCTTTATCTCTACTTTATCTAATATTTATCTCTACATTATCTAATATATAGTACTCACCTAAATCAGTTTGTGAACCAGCTAAATCCACTTTCTGTAATTCTACAACTACCTGAAAAGTCAATATTCAACATTAAAGAATAAATATTTACCAGACCTTAAAGTTTTTTTAATGGTTGTAATAATGTATGACATGCTTATTTAAACATTCCTTTGGAGTTAAGTCTAACCTTACAATGATTACAGGTAGACTCTCTACTCCCTGTCAATACTTGCAATGCTAAAAATAGATCCACATACCCATCAGAAATTCCCAATGGAAGGCAGAAAATGGGAAATCTCTTTCTGTACTTACTTAGAATGGTAGCTAGCACCATGTTGGTTTAACTGGGAACCAAAAAATCAGCAGGATAATCTTATCCATCAATTTCTACATTTTGCCTCTTTGACATTTATTTCATATAAATTACAGACATGACTCCTCCCATACATTCAGTACACTCTCTGAAACCACTGTGATTCAAACAAAATAAAGTACATGTATGAATGAGGGTCAAGGTCCATTGTTCAACTGATAGAAATAATTGAATATATTCTAGTGAAGTAGAACTACTGATTGCATGTTTTATGATCTTCCTGTTAATAGTTTTGCCTAGCATTAGAGAGTCAGATCAAACACTCTGAGGGGAATTCCAACAGAATGGCGAGCACTGCTGTATTTTGCAAAGAGGAAATTCACATCAGAAATGCAAAATTTGTATTGCTGTTTTTTTATTATTCTGATGTCATATTCTATCTTTTCATACACATATTACTTACCCACGTATTGAGGATTCCATTTTCATCCATTGAAGCTATCTGAAATGGAGGGCCTGACATTTCTATGGAAGAACAGTAAGAAATCATATCCATACAATCACCTTCATCCTAAATGATATCAAATGATTTGAAGCATTTACTGGATTAGTGCATTCTCTAAAACTTTTGTATTCTTGCAATGGAATTAATAATGTCTCCTCTATCACACTGCCTAAGAATTTGGGGACATGAGGGTAAAAGTTTCTTTAGGAAGGCTGGTCATTTAGGCAAAAGGTGCAGAAAGAAGCACCAATTATAGTCACACATTTTAAGAGCTATCAGAACAAAAAATAAATGTGAATGTTGCATGTAACTGATACTAAAAAGAACTTAGAAGGCAGAATGCAATTAAAGAAACCCCTAGAATTTGGCTAGGATGTATTTATTTCA
Source organism: Excalfactoria chinensis (assembly GCF_039878825.1). Lineage (NCBI taxonomy): Eukaryota > Metazoa > Chordata > Aves > Galliformes > Phasianidae > Excalfactoria > Excalfactoria chinensis. Next base: position 132,762,922 of record NC_092826.1, read on the forward strand.
CTGGATACCTAAAGACTCAGATGTACTGATTCTTTGCACAGCAGTTCACATACCTTCCTGATGAGAGAGGCTAGTGAGCCCATAATTCTGATCAGCATAGAGGGGAGTTGAGACAGGTTCCACTGCTACTATAGGAGAGGTATGGTTGACTGAATTTAAAATACCATCTGTAAATAAGAATAATTCAAAGTAAACACTACACTATTTTCAACAAAAACAACAAAACTGTAACCACTTTACAGCTTATAGCTGAAAGATGATAACAAAGATATGTGCAATAATGAACTGCATAGTGAGTCACTTTTAAAAAGTCTTTAGAAGTTACTCTTAGAAAGTAAAAATACAACACTGCAAACAGTTCTCTAAATTAACAACACACTGCTAGGATAAATTAATGTTTCATCATTTGTTTTCATTTCTAATTTTCCAAATGGCTGCTGCAGCATTTATGTTGCTTTATCACACATTTAATTAAAATCATCCATTTTGGAGCCACCACAAAGAGAACTATGTTAATTTCAACCTCCATAAGCAACAGAGGAAAACATAAATCACTGCTTACAAAATAGGAAAGACAAAATTGAAGGAAAATGGCTTTTCCAAAGTATTATTTAATTGACAGTAGTTATTCTTAAATAAACAGTTCATCATGTGTTCACCAATGCAAGTCCAAACATCTTCATTCCACTAAGAGAAATCAAAAGTCTATCAACAATTAATTCATGTCTACTTTAACATGGCTACTGCAATTAGATATGCTAGTGAACAAACTGAGTTTGGTACATTTGTAGTACTGTAGTTCCTGCTCACATGAAAAGGAAAAATAAATAGATGGACTAATTCTGCATCCATTAACAAAAACTGGTTGTGTGTAATTTTTTGACTCGAGGGTACAACACAGCACAAAGTAAAATGGCATCAAATTACAAATGAGACTGAGATGAATCAAAGGTCAAAATGCTGCAGTATATATCTCATTCCCAGTTTCTCAACATACAACTACATATATTGAATACTTCAGGAAAAGTAATAACTCTATTTAAATTTGCTCTGAAAAACAATGGTAACAGGCGGGCATAAAGATCTATTCATTTCCAGCAGATTCATAGATTGTGAGGATCTCATGCACCAATTCAAATACAGAGTTAATTAAGTAGGATTGGTTCTACAAGTATATTATTCATATGCCATAATAAACTTCTGTAGCTTCTGAATTTGTCACCTATGGATTATAAAGAAGTTTACAATAACCTGCATTATTTGATCATACACTAAAGGATCAGAGGTGTAGAAAAATGGAAGAACACAATGACAAGGAAACAAAAAAGAATAAAAGATCACCCACAAACACTTCTAGAAAGTAAACTGTCTTCTGGCTTTCCAGTATGTGAGTAACACTAATTAAAGCTACTTCTAATCAATGGAACAAATGGCTACAATGTTCTCCTACGTTGCTGTGCTCCTCCAGTAGAAACTTCAAAGAATCATGCCACCCCCTCAACAGACTAAACATAACCTCTGCAGTGGCTACACAAGACCACAGAGAAACAGTGCTAGCAGAATTTGTAGTGGAATTGTTCCACTGCCCACAAAGTGACTCATCAGAGTATGTTTATACTAACCAGTGGAAAATGTTGGGACCCTAAATGTCCAATCAGTTCCACTGAATGTGACATGAGGGTGCATTCTTGTGTCTTCTCGAAGATCCCACACCAACAAAGAACCATCTACTGTTCCAGCAAATACTAACGTTGTTTTACTGGGACTAAAGCAGCAACATAAGACCTGTTAAGTAGGAAAAATATACATCATTGATATAATGAAACAGATCAATGATTTGACAAGCCTGAAATATGTTTCTCTTGGGCATGTAAATCCAGAAAAGACAGATTACAGGTGTGTGCTGCAGAAGGACAACATACAATATACACAATAGTGTCATCTATTCAACCATACAATATTAAAACATACCTCAGAGTCACATATTAAAACTTTCTGAGGACTGGAGGGCTGCCAGATATTCCAAACACATATGATGCTCTTTCTGTCCAGTAAAGCAACACCTGCTTTATCAGGTAATCCATGAACAGAAAGCAGTGCCTGCCTCTGAACCTGAGAGACGTACAGGCAGGATATTTTCCGATCTAAAACATTGGGACAAAAAATTGAGAAAGAAAGAAACAACAAAAAAAATCACTGGAGATGAAAAATCATATCTAGCTGCCATAACAACAGCTAAATAAGCTACCACACAATTATGAAGAATATTTCTGTTAAGAGTGGATTGATTTTAATGATATTCAAGAAAAGAGCAGGGATCAGAGAAGGAATCCAAGAGAAGGAAACAGAAAGCAAAAAGGAATAGATTTAGGAAATTAATAGCACAATTATTCTGGGCATAAGCAAGCCAGTAAAAGAGTCTGACCTGTTGTCAGAAAATTAAGCTGAGTCTCAAACAGGAAACAGCACAGGCCAGGCTTCTGGTTCATCTCATGAGATCATGTTAGGATACATACATTATGTGGGGAAGATACAGCACACTTAAAATATATCAGGCTTTATTTTCCCCACTCAATGATTTCGCTTTATTTACTACTTTGGCCCTACCTTCAGTCTGAAGAGCCTACATGAAATGACACCCTGTGAGATGGCTCTTCAGTAACAGATGCAAGAACATAGAACAAGGACACCATGACATCATGCTAATCAACAGCCATACTTTTTGCTCTGCAGCAGCTAGAATGTAACCCATGTGAAGCCATTCTGTACCAAGTTACAGCAAGATTAGAACAATGAAAGAAAAGTTAGCATTACATCGTCTATATCCTGATATGTGCTGTTTGTACCTCAGTTAAGATAAACAGAATGGTATTTTGCAGAAGGAAGAGTTCAAACTGTATACTACAAAGTGTAGAATAAAGTTCCCTTACCACGGAGGAATGGTTGGTTAGTATTTAACTGGAAACAGCTATCACTAATAGACAGACTGGTTTGTTGAGATCTTAGTTTCCATCTGGGTTGCGCTGCAGCTTGATCTTCCTCTAGCAAAACAGCAATCACCTTTCAAACATAATTACATTTATAGAAGTAAAAGGGTCATCTTATCTTTCAGTTTTCCTACTGTAGCTTTAAAAAGCAAATGAATTTAATAAACCTTTACCGACTCTCACATTAATTTTATACTTTTGCAAATACACCTTAGCACACATCTAGTTCCATGCCTTTACAGAGAGATGAATCTCACTGATAGGAAGCATCATTTAGGTAAATTATTTAGATTAGACAGAACAAGTAGTGTGAGTGATCTGCCACATTGTATATTTATGCACACAACTCATAAAGGATATTAAGAATGTACGTATACCTGGCCCGCTGATCGAAGGAAATTTGCTAATCTTAGTGAATCAATTTTGGGTGCTTGAGCTCCATTTGCTGACATCTCCTGGCCATTAATGGGACCTAGGAAAATAAAAACAACCCAACAAAACAACAAAAAAGAAATGTGAAGCTTGACTCAAAAGGAAATCAATTAAGAAAACCATAAGAACAACGTAAGTTTTAAACACAAGGAGAGACAGGAAGCAACTTCTCTTCAGCAGTAACTATAGTACTGAATAACACGTTCTATTGGGGAATCATATCCACTGCCAACAATCCAGGAGGAAGAAACTATTTCTGCCACATATTCTCCACTCTCCATCAGGGAACTCATAGTGCCTACAGCAGGTTTCTATCAACACATTACAAGTTCTGATGTTAGGAGGATTCAATACAGAAAGATTACGTGTGTATACCTATAATTGACTAACATTAAAACATTCACCTCCAGATACAAGGGCACTTTCTCCTGGATGCTGTGTCCATTTCTCCAGTGTCTCAATCTCCTCAGTCTGAATGTCTCTGTCAAGATTGTCCTCATTACACTGAACATAGGCCTGAAGTATAAAGACGAAGTGGGATGGGTAACACAGCAAACAATGACAACACAGATCAAAACTGAAAAGAAATATTCATGCTTAAATTGATGTGCTCCATCTCTTCAGTTCCTGAATTCAGATCTAAGCATACCAACACAAGAAGTGTAACCATACACACATTTAAACACATTTTGCCCAAGAGTATTTGACCTACTGAAAAAATACAGAACACTTCATATTATGTGTATAGAATACCTGGGACAGGGAGCCAAAACAATACAGAAAATCCTTTATAAAACAGAGAAGGAAGATAGATCTCTTCTAATGCAGATAGGAAATGGCCTATTTGGCCCTAAAGCTTTAATATTATTGCTTTATGGTAATAAAAGACTAGACATGAAAAGTAACAATTTATTATTGAACTATCTTATTAGCTTTAATAACTTCATTTTGTAAGGGAAATTATTTTCCAAAACAGGAAAAGACATTTTCAGGATTAAAATATTACATTTGTTACTCACCTGCTTAGTGTTCATTTTACCATAGTTCCTAATGTACATGTCATACTCATTTACAGGAGGCAAATCCAATAAAGAAAAACTAACTGAGAAGTCCAGATCAATCAGTGGGAGAAGCTCTGCAATCCGTTTTCTTTAGAATACATTTCAAAAGAGAAACACAAAATTAGTTAAGACCAAGATTTTTTGCATCAGCACCTGTTTAAAAATCCATTGATCTGTGTGAAATCCTACCTACTGCTTCACTTGTGTAGATATGTGGCTAATGAAAAATCAATCTTTGTCACAATGAACATAACAATCCATCTATTTCAATGTCACAAAATTGTTAAGACATTTATATTTCAAAAGTTTACTGCCTGAATTACACATTCATGCTATAGTACAGATTGCTTTGCAATGGGAACATCTCTGTCGTCTTTTTCGTTTTTCCACTTTCAGATTTCTTTAATACACTTAGTATAAATTCAACTCAAGCAATTATGGGCCTCTACCAATTACATACTTACGCCATGTTCCAGATGTATATTTTAGTTTTAATTTCTTCTCAGTAAGACAGTCTTTAAAAAAGAAAAAGACTAGAGTAACACAGGACGGAATTGCTTTTCCAGTGGTTTCTGTTGGATTTTTTTTATGCATATGGAGCATTTTCACATTTCCCTTTTGCTGATGAATTATATCTATTGCATTTTCTTATCCACATTATTTTTACTTCTGCTTCCTAATACATCACCTCTTCAGAACCACTGCGGGAACAGATTGCTGAGATATAATTCAAACTCATGAAAATAGCTTCCTTATTAGAAATCTTAAATGACACATTCAGAAAATTCTTACATGATATGAACTAGCCTCATCATTACACATACAAGTCCAAAGTTCTGCAGCTAATATATGGGATGCTGTCAGTCTACTTATTGGTAGTAATGTATTATCACAGTATTAAGTTTCAGAAACCTTTTCTGCTTCCAAGAAAACGCTAGTTATCTTCACAGGCTACATACATTTTAAGCATGTAAAGAAAGTTAAATGCATAGTTATTTATATGGACTCTACAGAGTGGTGCTATATACATTTGTATGAAAGGCATTTAAATCAGACACCGATGAGGGGATTCACAATACTGGACTTCAGTTGTCTGAAGTTATTTATCTGAACTGTTTGCTCAAATTCCCTCCATAACCAGAAGAGAGTAACAAATAATTGAGATGATTCTTCAGACAGAGGCCTACCTGAATTTCCTAATCTCTCCACTGTACATAGAGAATGTGTAGCCAATGAACTCACATGAAATTTGGGCATATAAATTTAGGCAAAATGAGTTAGCTTAGACAATAAAATTTTTCTTCTGTGAAAATTAACCACTGCTGAGCATTTAAAAAGCAACAGAATCCAGTATTGACTTAAAACTGCGTGTTCTTAGATTTCATGTATCCAGTTGATTTAACAGCAAATTAGAGAGATATACAGTGCCTCAGATAAAAACTGGTGCTAATGACAAGTTCCACAAGAAGTAAGCATTGCTATGTTTTTTTAGCAGAGTTGTCTTACAAGTCTCAAATCCAGATCATTTTAAAAAAATCAGTAAAAACATGTTTTTACACCACCTGATGTTATCCCAAAAGGGGAATACGCTACTTTGGAAACAGTATTTACCACGTAGTATCTTGAATATTTCAAGAAATAACAGAACCCTGAGGCTTCCTCTCTTGTGTTTTAAGCCAGTAGTTAATTAAGAGACTGAAGAATTATACAGAGAAATGACAATGCTGTCAACTCATTGTGTAACAAAACACTAGACACACTGATACAAAGGTAAATTTCCATTGTAAAATAACATACAGCAAAGCCTACTTAAGAACTAATTGCTTTTAGGTTACAAAATTATATTTGACTCTAAACCCCACAAGTTTCTAAACTTCAGATATTTCAAATAAAAAGAAGACACTTTACATGTTGACACTTGATTTAAAACTCACTTACTTCTGCTTACTAGCCATAATTTGGCTACTTTGTCTTCGATTTGCTGTTTCAAAATCCATGAATATTCCACAAAAGGAGTTTCTCACAGGAGGGCACTGTGTTTCTGTAATATTAAAAAATGCTTTTAGTCTTATAAGTCACAATTCACGTGACACTAAAACATGAAGCCTAAAGTATAAAAGTGACAGATTTATTACCACAAACCTACTAAAAAGTTACTAGAAGGCATATAACAGCCTCGAGCACACTGTTGGTATAATAAGCTTTTTAACTTCAGTAATTGGCCAGCCTTTTCCCCTTATTATGGCCAATTACCAGTCAATCGATACAAACGAACACTGAAATTTTCACTTCAGAAGACTGATGCAGAAAGTGCCTCTTCCTTCTTTTGTTAGCTGGTCCTCTCTTACCCTGTATACACTGAAACAACCTATGACCAATTTCAAGTCATACTAAATTCACTCACAATACACCAGGTGCCTGCTACACCTCTACAGAAGAATTTGTCTCTACAGCAACCAGAAGATGCATTAACAGAAGCATAATTGAAGCCAGTGGATGAATAACCTAAACGCTGAATTCTGTTGTTGTGTTGTTTTTTTTTTTAAAGCAACATTTAAGTTCTGTATTACATTCAGTATTTGATATCATCTTTTACTCTCTTCCCTGGCCAGGTGGAAGCCAAATAAGCAAAATATTTAACTTCCAGACATGCTTCACTCCCTCAGTGGAAGAGTGCACTTACTATTAGGCCGTGTGACAGAGGTTTTAAACTTGTAAGTTTTTTTACTAGACTGATTAATAACCATTTTAAGCAAAACAAAACTTCAGAACTTTGTCCAAAAAATAAAATTAAAAAATTATGTAATCTACAAAAATGCAGTAAGTACTGTAATTCAGAATTTGTAATCTCTCTATAAACATTACATATTAGAATTCCATACCCTTCAATGGATGTGGAGTTTCACTAGATCACTATTATCAATTCCGTATTAATAGAAAAATGATAAGAATTACATTAATGTACTACATGAAGAAATCCATATTGCAGCTTAGTGTTTCCAATTTGCAACGACAACTTAACTGAGAATCTATCGATACCATAAAGGCTCAAAGAAACACGATGCTCTTCTTCTATGACCACCTTAGTTCTGCCATAATCTGTAACAAGTAAAAGCTTGTCTAAGATTCTTTTCCACAACAACGCTATACTGACTTTCACAAAAGTAGAGAGCTTAAAGGGGAACCACAGGTGTAGCTTGCTAAATTAAAAGATATGGGACTCAGAGGTGTCAGATCAACTAAATGTAAGACTGTACCTTAAAAGTGATACAAAACTACACATGTAAGCAGTATATGCTTTTTTCACTCCCTCCCTATCAGAGCAGTGACTACAATCTTGATTGAAAGAAAGCCAATTCATGTCACCAAAAGACCCAAACTGTTCTAACACATTTCAAAATCCAGACCTCCTCATCCTTCCCTTACCCAAAATAAGACATATTAAATGTTAGTCTGTACGTTTTTATACTTCACATTTTCAATGATTAGTAACGCCTCTGAATCATTCTTTAGCAATATGAGAACTTATAGCACTTACCCACAAATCTAAGTGACTCATCTGAAAGACCAGATTTCTGCCTTTTGGCAGACTTGTGGAAGCAATGGCCTGTTTACTCATAAGCTGTATGGGTTACTCATGCATTTAACATAAAAAGACCAGTCCTTACTCACATACCCATAACTGGTTCCTGTTTTTCATTTTTGATTTCCTGTGGCAGTGAAGCACAGATTCTGTCATTTTCTGCATTAATCGCTCTTTGAATTTCTTCAATTTCTGATGTTTTGGAAAAATGAATCTCTCTTAGTTTGTCTCCTGTATCTCCTTCTTCACTTTTGTCTTCATCGTAATCATCAAAATCGTCTTCATAATCCTTCAGAAGTAACAGTGCTTTCAGTAACTAATAAACATGGATTACAGGATATATTCTTCAAGATTGTCTTAACAAATTAGGAAATGCATTCCTAATAAAAACAAAATTCGCATTCATATGGTTACAAATCCTTGGGCTGAATGGAACTTAAACATAACTACTGCTTGCTTATCTCCACTGAATGCAAAGGGCTACTATAGTGGATACCTCAATGCCACGAATCAGACCTAACCTCAGTGGAAAAAAATCCTACTTTAGCTGAACAAAGATGACAATGTATTTTGTTCAGTTACCAATGAAAGCCCATTTGGTTCAGTATCTTATCTTACCTTTAAACTATATGAAAGAGAATTAAAAATAGGAGAGTCCAATTAAACAAACAAGTGAAAGGACTGCTATATGTCAATACTTTTTCCAAGGCATTTTTGCAACAGAAAATAATGAGGCCATTTTTCCTCATTACATTGATAATTTGCTGCCATAATTTAAAAAGTACAGCATTTTTCACAGAAACCTATTTAAATAATTGAAAGCCAGCCAGACATAAAAGGCATCTTATGGAGACTTCAACAAAAGAGAAAGTTGGCTCCCAATCACCAGTGGTATCCGAGTAAATATGAAGTAGAGAGTTTCAACATAACATTTTAGTTACTTATTTTGATAGCCAAGTTAAGGCCACCAAAAAGTAAAAGTAAAAACCATTCAACATCTTGTAGTTTCCATTTCTGTTAATGAAGTTAACCGATATTTTGACACTCGAGATTTACTTCAGAAGGACAATTTTATGTTTTTACTTACTTCAAAATCATCTTCATAATCTGCTGAAAAGTTACCCAGCTCTGGGTCTGAATTATAGATGTGTGTATCTTTAACTTCCTAAACAAAGACAGCAAGTGAAACTGTTACATACTACTACCAAAATCATATTTTGTAACAACAAAATAAAACGGATCTATTTTTTAGGGGATTACATAAAAATATCTCTATGCTGAAATCATGCTGCAGGACAATATATGCTTATAAAATAATGTAGATGTTGGAATCAGGAAACGAGGTACATGCAAAGAGAAAATAAGTCTTACATACAAAAAACTTTGTTAACATTCAATTCTCTGCTATACTTACATGCAATAAGATTTACAGAATCCCTGAAATAACTTCAGAGAAGCTGCCTTTAACTTAGTGAACTCATTTAAAATCACTAACATGGTAATAACCGCAACACAATAAAAAACAAACCAAAAGCTTAACCAACACACATCAACCCATCCAATCTTTAGTCAGTCACACATTTGATACTTTCATGACTGTTCAAGAGCTTCCTGTCTGAGGTAACAGTCTTCAGTCTAGGAATCCCCTACAAACACCCTCTGCAACAGGGACTGGAAACTCATGAAATCCATTTCAGCAGTTTGTCTAGCTCAATGCCTACAACCCCATTTCTATCAACTGCAACTACAGCATGGATTGCTAACTACCTATTTTTCAAAGAATGTAGTGTTTTCCCCTCAAAAGTATTACAGACATTATAAAGCATAGACAGCTTATATAGATACCTTGTTTTCCAGTCATCAAACTGGTAGAACTAGAACCAGAGTACTTATATTTCTGGCTGCCACTTTCAGTTATTTTCCAGACTAATCTTGGGATCAAGAATGGATTATATTAGTTAGGCTGTACATTTGGAACAACGTGGACAAAACCGGGCCAAATTTCCCCATGGAATTTGGCTTAATTACCCCCTCCTATTTTGCCTTCTATTGCCAGTGAAGACGAAGAAATTAATGCAGAAGACCAAACCTAGAATGATTAAACTACTTATTTTTCCCCACAAATTACAGAGGTAATTCAGGGAAGTTTATATCCCCACCACAAACTCATACCTAAAGGTAAGCTAAATCTGGGCCTTAATGATTAGTGCAATGCCAGCTGCAACCTGGAACCTCAGCTGCTGGAAACAATGGAAGAGAAGAACAGTTTGAATGTATGAGTTTATCCAGCATGACTCTCCACCACAGTGAAAAGAACTGTGAATATTAAAAAAATGTTGTAAAGTTTCTGTAAGGAACACATAAGTATTTATGTCCTGGACAGTATTATGCAAGGCACTGATGACAATTTGCTTTCAATACTGAGTTCAGCTCTGGCCATCCATACTAAAGAAAAGTGAATGCCAATTGAAACAAAGCGGCAGATGCTTGGATGGTGGGAGGAATGAAGAGTTTGGATTCTAAGGGTCACGAAAGGAAGGTCAGAGAAAGAACAGAGATGCTTCCTATAAACTCATTAGAAGACAACTTAAAAAAGTATTTAAGATAAACTTAAGTCCTAAAGCAAGAATAACAGAAATGTATAGGAAGGTAGAATAAAAGAATAACAGATAACAGGGGTCTTAGAACAGTCTTGAAACAGAGGTATTCGTAGCATGAAAACAGGTTTTAATAGAAGTTAAAATGTCTTTGAAAGATACATTAGAGATATGTATGAAAGAGAAATGCCTGCCCACAACACGAGAATACAAAAAAGCGTGTCTTCAATCAGTACTACCACATTTTCTCACATCAGAATCCCAATCATACAAAAAACACCCCAACAAAACAAACACCAAAAAAGAATTTGGGTTTTGGAGCATGGTTACAAACAGTTCAAAATATTATAAAGTATTTTAAAGCCTCTTATGACAAAATTATGCTGTATCCACACAGATGGTTTCAAATAAACTCAAGTTTATGGAGCTTGCATACTATATTTGCTGAAAATCAAGGTCTGTCTGCACCTGTCCATTTAAAAACAAATAAATGAATGAATGAACACCCTGCATGTTTACAGAAATACTTCTTTTCTTTCTTGTGGCAACTGTTATAAGTAACATAAAATTACATTTCTAGGTGCATTTTATTTGGCTTACACTGCATTTTATTCACCTGTGTCAGCTGTTTAGAGAAACTATAGATAAATGTAGTTTATTTTACCTTACGTACGCCTGAAGTCTTCCCACCTACTGAGAATTACTTTTTCAAGTATAGAAGATACTGATAAAAGATTAATATATGGCTACATTTAATGCTTGGCAAATTTATACAGAATAAATCCACTTTCTGATGCTACATCTGAAAAGAGATTGTAATAGATATCTGGAGATCAGTGAATATACATAAAGATCAGCCAGGAGTAGTAAAATGGTGCTGTATTGAAATACATACTGTACTTGTTATTAATCCAAAGGAAAACACAATATTCTAAGCTCAAAATCAAGTATTTTTACCTCTTGACTTGTGTCTCTTTTCTCTTTTTCACTGATTTTCCCTTTATCTTTTCCAGTCCTGTTGAAAAACCGAATGTGAATTTTAACAGTTAGCTCAGAAGAAAGCAGTCGGGTTTTGTGTTTTTTTCTAAGAAAAAAAAACAACAAAACACTGTTTCTTCCTGCAAATGAAAAAAAACCCTGAAACTTTCCAATATAAACAGGAATATTTCTACAAAAACTTTTATAGATGTCTTTTTGATATAAAGTAAAAGTGAAACCACAAAGAGATTAGTCAGCCAAGAACTGCAAAAAAAAACTCATCCAGATGTAATGTCAGTTATTGCATCAATGCAAAATAACTAATAGAGGGAAAAAGTTTGAAACCCATACATACTCATTTTATTAATACCGGCAGTCAACTGGGCTTCAAGATAATATTGGTGTAATGTGTGCTAATCTGTGTAAATCATAGTCTGACATTCAAAGCTGGTGTTTCATTCTGAGCGTTTCTTTACGAGGACAATACAATAAGGGAGAAAATCAAGAACCACCTCTGCTCCTTAGCAATTTCTGTGATTATTTCAGAAACTGAGTATCAGACTTCAAGATTGTTCTGAGTTCTTCTTAAGAAGGAAGAAAGTATTCATATATACCAGTGGTTGGACTGACAAAGATGAAGAAGCAACAGTAAAAATAGGGTAGTGTTTTCTTAAACCTTACATTTGTCCACACAACTACATAGTGAATTTCACGTGGTAAAACAACAGCATTTTTGTCTCCTGAGCTAAGTGCCTGAGTAATATATCTGTAGTTTGCAAGGACAGCAACATTTCTCCCACTACCCTTGTGCAGAAAAAAAGAACAAACAACATAAATATACACATTTTTAATTAAATTATACTGGAGACAAAACACTAGACACTATGAGATCAAGAATTCATGCTTAATGTTTTAGTGGTGACTGCATCTGAGTAGAAGCCATACAGTATAGCCTCCTTTTAAATCTCTGAATTTACCTCACACGCTCATGGCTCATTTCTTCTCCTTGATTCTCCTCCTCTGTTTTGTGCTCACTTTTCTGTAAAAGAAATCATAATATTTAAGTGTCAGTAATATGTACATATACCTATATTTGTAGAGCGCTAGTTAGCAGTAAAACAGATTTACAATAAATTAATTGTAACACCACACTTGTCATTGCTTGTAAGAAGGTTATTAACTATTTTCAGAATATTCTCCTCTTTACAGCTACGCTGAAGAAACCAACATATATGTTACACACATAATATGAATTTATCCTGAAAATATTAAATACCTGGGAGAGTAAAGGAAAAGAGACCTTGAGCCTTCTCCTTTGCTTAACACAACCCCTACAGAATTTATTCTGGCCAAGTAAAAACTTTAATCTAAAGGATACCTTGAAGTTACTAAAATAGTTAACAATGGTTTCCCAACATTTAACTTGACTCTTTGGTCAATATTATAAAATATATATATATAATGTAAGTCTATATTAGGAAGGTATGTCTGAGTCTGGAAATGTACTCAATAGGTTGTTCAAGACAAAGTTCTGTTTTATCAATCCACAAGCATCAGAAAAAGGAATGTAACTCTGGAATGAAACAGAATCATAAGCATAGCTGGGTATATTCATTAACAGCTACTTGAATAAGTCACTACATTTTAATGCATCTCCAGGCTGCTCTTGACTTTTGAAGGTCACAGTAATCAAGAATTATATAAAATAAATTTCTGACATATACGTAAGTTTCCAGTTCAAATTTCCTGGGCAGAATTCAGCTCTGGATTCAAACACTTGAATGTAGACACAGTATTTTAATCTACCATCTTAGCCTCAAACTTCAGAAAATGCAGGCATGCAATCCTACTATTTTGATTGTTGACCTTAGCAGTAATTATATATAAACAGTGAGAGCAAGTGATAAGGTAACGCTTTTAAATGTAAAAACAAAAACACTAACTCTAAGATCAAGATGCTTTCTTTCCTTTTCCCCACTTTTTACTCTCTTCCTGTCTTCTGCTGGTTGTCCTCTGTCTCCATGGGAATATTCTTTTGTAGATCTCTCTGACTTATGTCTTTCTTCCTCTTCTTTCTTGAAAGATTTATGACTTCTCTCTTTAGAAAGTCTGTCTTTTTCTGGCCTAATGGCATGTTCTTTTTTTTCCCTGTATCTCCTTCTTTCTTCTTTATCAAATTCTTTATCTTTCTGTAACTTGTGTCCATGTTCACCTCTTCCAACTTTGTCGGCTAAAAATGCGTCAATGCTGGTTTTCATATTATTATCCTACAAAATAAGAAAAATAACACTGATGAGCTAAAAAGTTCTACAAGATTGTTTTATCTTACGAATACATTGTTTAAATGGATAAAAATAGACAGATTTGCTAATCCCTGGAGGCTTTCAAGGCCAGGATGGATGTGGCTCTGTGCAGCCTGGTCTGGTGGTTGGCAGCCCTGCATATGGTGGGGGGGGTTGAAACTAGACGATCATTATGGTCCTTTTCAACCCAGGCCATTGTATGATTCTATGATTATCTCTTTTTGCCATTATAGATCTTATGAACTTTTTTTTTTTTTTTTTCATAAGCAATGATGTAGAAGCAAATTTTGAATTACCAAAACACTCCAGATTCTGATATTTCTTCAAAGGTGTTGCATAGTTTACTGTAGTCTCTTGCTTACATATTCTTCATGTACAAATTTAATTATTTAATTACTAGATCATCTATCATAAAATAAGCTGTATACCTACCAATATCCATACAACCAAGAATAACTAGCAGATGAGAAAACCTGATGAAGTCGTACAAAAATAAAGCTATATTTGCAACCCCAAATTCCTTTTGTTTTTAAAGGAATGAAGTATCTCCTTACAATAGAATGGCTCAGTCATATTTTGTTGAATATTCTGTACACTTGTGAGAACCTTGCTTTATATGCAGCTCTTGAACTTCTTGGGGAGTGTGGTCTCATCCAGTTTCTTTCTTATTTTCCAGTCTTATCTTACTTCATCACAAAACACCGCATTTCTTTCCCTTACCTTCTTCCCTGCATGTCTTCTTTCTCGCTCTTCACCTCTTGTTTTCTCCTCTTCTAAAAAATATGTAAAAAATGTGCACAAACTTTGTACATAATTAACTGTAGAAAACTGCATGTAGAAAACATTATTTCATTGACCCCGACTTTCTAATACATATTAATTTTCCAACATTCAGTTGAAATTCTGTCTACAAATCTTCCTACTTTCCTGATGAATCCCTCTGTTCTTAATAGCCTTTTGTAACAGTATAACTACACATGCTACTAAGTACTATTTTGGATTCAAATGCATCAGGCAGTAGAGAATGCACGCGCAGGAAGGCACTTACCATTCTAATCAACAGACCAACAAAAACAGCGAAATTCATTATCTTTTCAAAGAAAGGGAAACCGGCATCAAAATTTAAAAAATAAAATAAAAAAATACGCCACAGGATCCTGTAAAGATACATCATTCAAATATTTCAAAGTAAAAGAGCAACACAGAGCAACTTACCCAAACGATGCCTGCTTTTTTCTCTTCTTCTGTGATGTTCTTTATCTCTTCCTTCATATGATTTCAGGTTATTTTGCATATCCGTTTGCTTTATCTCATGTCTTTTATGTGTTTTATCACGTTCTCTATTGCTCTCCCTGTCTCTGTCTTTCGGTACGCTGTATCTTTCCTTCTCTAAACTTGACTCTTTAAGCTTATCCTGATGTCTGTCTCTGTCTTGATCTCTGTGGTGCTCTTTTCCCTTTTCTCTCATTTTATCCCTGTCTCTTTCAACAGACCTCAGTCTCTCTCTCATCCTTTCCTTGCTCTTCCCTCTGTCTTTGCGTTCATCTTTATGAGTGCCTATGTCATGAACAGCCTTCTCTTTGTGTAGCCTCTTTTCTCTGTGCTTTCTGTCTTCATTTTGACTCTCTGGCTGTGATGCCTGATGTTAAAAACAAACAAACAAACAAAGAAACTTGTTAGAAAGAACATAAAAGTGAGATTTATAAAATGTACTTCCAATGTGTGTGAAAAGATTTTGGTAAGAAAAATACAGTAGAACTGTAAATTATGCTGTTTAGAGTTAGGCCACAAAATTATCCGAGTGTCTTAAATCATTTAGCTCATGTAGAGAAACTGTGCCATCTTGTAAAATGTATAACAAAAATAAAGAGCAATGATGGATACCTGGGCATCCTGTAACTGCCATTAGAACAGAAGACTAGGTTTTACTTGAACTGAAAGCAGAACACAACATAAAAAGTTGTGAAAGAAAATGTTTGGCATAGATCCCACGAGGATGCTACTATCCCTGTCTTTTCAACATTATAAGAAGTTATATTTGAACATTTCTGAAGCATGTACCGAACGCCCACCGGTTTAGATACATCCAAGATTTATTTATTTAATGCAGAACAAGCAGAACTTTATTTGATTACAGTCAGTGAGTAAAGTGAATTAAACTTTATCCATCTGTTTCACAGTAATAAAAGCCCAATCACTCTATTTCTGGTGGGACCAAAACATTCCAAGCCAAATTTGTTAGCTTTACCTTACATGGAAGAACACAGTACTTACTACAACACTGGCACTGAACTAATGGAAAGCTTTGGAATGTAATAGACAGAAAGTCAGGTAACAAACAAGTGGAGTATCTGGTGATTATCAAAGAACTAATGAGTATCTGCACCTGACAGAAAAGAAAGATGAGCACTGGAAAACAGCTTTTAAAAAAATATGTGATGAATGTGAATAGTGTTACTGATCACAGCAAGAATGTCTATTTGGCCAACGGATAAGGTAATTAACCGGCTTAAGAGCACATGACTAACGTAACATATAACAACGGCAATTACAATAAATATGTAGATGTTGGAAGCTGATTAAGTATGTACAAAGAAGAACTGTAACTTGGATTTGGGTAGCTGGCAAATCAGACCCCATTGTGTAATGTGATTCCCCCGCCAGTGCTATTATTCCCATTTACTTAATTATGAAATCTGAGCAGTAATATTACATAGCTAGAGACAGTTGAATGTGCCAGACACTGGACATAGCTGGACTATCCAGGTTCTAGAATAGCCCATTGTAAAAAGAAAGATAATAGTTATGCATTAACGGCCTGAACTGCTTGTATTCAACAATGCAGCTTTAAAGCACAGCAGAAAAACCTTGTGGAGCTAAAGATCCCAGAACACAAGAGTTCCAAGTAAAACAAGCAGTCACACCTCTCTGTTTAGACTGTCAATAGATGCCATCTGTACAAGGTAACATAATATAAAAATCAATAGAGATGAAATTACCCTAAGATGTTTCCTAAGTTCTTCTGATTTCCAAGTATCTTCTCTGGTTCTTCTCTAGAACAGAAAACAAGACAGTAATCAATATCAGTAAGAAGTAAATCACTTAAAAATAATAACTTTTCAAAGGCAAGGGTCAAGATATAGATGTCAAGTAATGCTAGATTTTGTTATACAAATACTAATTTGATTTAGTCTTAATGTACATGTGTTAAGGTACTTTCTTTTCAGGTACTTGCAATGTATCTGATTTGACTAGACTTGGAAGAGGCTTGAATCACATACTTCTACTGGATAACCAGCTGCTTCTATAAAGCCTCATAGACAGTGCCTATGATGACAGATAGGAGGGCCCTTCAAGGAAGCTCAAAACTCTTTGTTCTTTCAATGATAGTCATTCAATAGTATTACAGACCAAGTGAGTAAACACAGTTGGGGCACACACCTTTGGGAAGTAATCAGTGTATCAAAATTACTGGGTTCAACCTCCTGCTTCTACCTTCAAAGTCCAGGTCAGAGACATAGTTTTTAATATCTCAGAGGTTGGAGATCATATGGGGAACCCAGTTCCAGGGTTTGAGCACCCCCATGTGAAAATGCTTGCTTTACACCATGTCATAATTTCCCTCAATGATATTTAGGGTTATCTTCTCTCACTGATCATTTCAGTGAAGACTTTGGCTCTGTTATTTTCCACATAACATCTTTAGATAGTTGAGGACAGTAGCAGATCTCTCTTTTTTTTTTCCTCTGGCTTCAGTGGCTTCATAGCTGCTTTATCACTCACATGACATGTTCCACACCACAGCCACCTCACCGCCTCCCTCTCATTTCCAACACGATTTGCCTACTTGAAAGCTTTCATAGAATTAAGGCCATTCCTCCAGTGGATTATACGGCACTACTTGACTGCCATCGCTGTGCCAACAGAACCGGGAGCCGAAGGAGCGGTACAGGGAGCCTCGGGGCGGGCAGATGAAAGGAACGCGGGCGACAGCAGCGACACCCGGTTGGGCGAGGAGGCCTCGCCGAGCCGGGTCGGGCGGAGGAGCCGCGCTGCCACCCCGCGGAGCCCTTGTGACAACTCTCCCGACTCCCGCAGCTCGACCCCTCACCTTATCGCCCTCCATGGCGGGGCAGCACGTCCCCCCTTACGCCACCGGTCGCCTCCGGGAGGGCATGAAGGCGCGGCGGCCGCGTCCGGGCCTGCCTAGCAACGGGCGGCGAGCAGCGGGTGAGGGCCCGCCTAGGTAGTGCCGCGCAGGGTTGTGGGAACGGGGATGGCGGCGCTGCGGAGGGCGGGAGCGGCGTGTGGGCGCCTGAGCGGCGGGAGGCGTTCCTGCCTGCCCCGGGTTTCCTCAGGCGGTCAGAGCGCCCGGCCTTATGCTGCTCCACACTGTTCTGTTCGTTGTTGGCTGATCACCGTGAAACCGTTCCTGAGCGCAGATAATTCTCTTTTAGTGAAGTTACCCGCGGTTACTGTGCGAAGAAAAACGATGAGGGTGATACGTCACGCATAATATATACCTATAAAAACGCGGATAACATTCCCCCAAGCACCAGGGCTTTCTGTCCCACGCAGTCAGTGGCAGGCTGCCCAGCACACGTGAGGCGAGTGGAGAGCTGGGGGCCTGCGGGCAGGGAGCGGGCTGTTCTCACAGCGTGTATTTATAACGTAGTAACGTGCTGTTCCGCTTCAGAGCTCTGGTGGAAGCTCTTGAGGGCACTGACGGGGTATTTTTTTTTTTCTATCAATTAACAACAATAAAATAAATCCCAACGGTCCTGCTTTAGTTGCAGAGGAATTGCAGTGCTGACTTCAGTCATGAAATTTAACCCTTGGCCTTGAACAGTCTCTTAACAAACGCAAGTCATTGGGTTAGAAGGGACCTCAAAGACCATCCTGTTCCAACCCCCTGCAGTGGGCAGGGTTGCCAACCACTGCATCAGGCACCAGCTCAGGCTGCACAGGACCCCATCCAGCCTGGCCTTAAATGCCTCCAGGGATGGAGCATCCTCAGCTCCTCTGGGCAGCCGTGCCAGTGCCTCACTGCCCTCTCAGTGAAAAAATTCCCTGACATCTAATCTAAATCTCCCCTCTTAAAACTTAAGACCTACACTAAATATGAGTATCTATGGATACTAAACTATTTATAAACACCCATATGAATAATTTAGCATTCTTTGGCCAAGCAATGATGACCCATAAGCATTTTATATCTTTCCTGAACAAGTAGAAATGTTCTTGCAAGCCAACTTGAATTAACTCAAAAAGCTTTTTAGCCAAGGTGGTGATGGTGTTATAAGTGCATGGAAGTAGGCATTTGCTTAGTAAAGAATACTCCACAAAGGTGATGTCCTCCATATAGAGCCTGAAAGACAAAAACTACCTTCAAGTAGTTGACACCAGGTCGCACAGCTCAGCATCCAGGCAGGTCTTGAATATCTCCAGAGAAGGAGACTCCACAACCCCCTGTGCAGTCTGTTCCAGTGCTCCGTCACCCTCACCATAAAGAAGTTCTTGCGCACATCCATGCAGGAAGCAAATGATTTAACTTTGTTAACAAAGCTGCTGGAGCAAATTATTAAAGGATTTGAAGCACCAAAAAGATAAGAACAAACAAACAACTTGTGTTTATCAGGAACACGGTATCAAATGCTCTAATAGAATAAGTGACTTTAACTTATCCTCCTTCAGCAGAGTTTGTATCTTAACGAGATTCTATTATTCCTATTATAATCATGCATACTAATTTCATACCACCCATTTTCTTCATCCAAATGCTGTGTGGAGCCAAATCAGTTATCTACAGAAGCTTTGAGAAGTCAGCAGTAACCTCTTTATCATCAGAACTTTCCGTTGATGCTACAGATAAATGCGTTCAAATTAATCTTAGAAGATCCTGCTTCCGTTTGCCTACTTGATTGGCACTGTATGCCTTTACTTTTGAATAGTCAGAGTTCTGTATTGACTAATTCATTAGTCTGCCCCAAGATCAGTGCTCAGCTGTCATGCCTACAATTATGTTTGTCATAGCAAATGCTACTACGGGATTCAGCTTTTTACTGACTGTACAGGGTGCCCCTCGATGAGTTCTATATCCAGCTCATTCGCACAATACGCACTGAGACATAAAGGATGGGAGAACAAGATGCAACATATGGCGAAGTGTTGGTTGGCAAAATGTCGTGCTAATTCAATCACTTTTTTTTTTCCCCCTGCTGTTTTGAGATTTGTGGAACAGGTATATTCTGTTTCTGATACTGTGAAACTAGACAGAGAAGTCGAATGGAGCACTTAAGCCCAAGACCCAAGGGCTTGGAAAAAAAAAGAGAAAATAATGACTGTGTTTGCAGTAACTAAAGGAGCCATCAAAGAATGCATCTGTTTGGGCTAAACCTCAGGACTGGAGACTTCACAAGAAAGTCTATTTATAAACAAAACAATACTTAGGAATATAGTTAATGAAAAAAAATGTCCAAAACAAACAAACCCACCCACACTTACAAGTTAGATACGGTTGGTATGCAGATGGGTCACAGTCATACTCAGTATGCCCAGCTTAAGGTAACAAGCTTTCATAGGGCATTAAGCTGTCCTTCTGTCTCCTAAGTGTGGCAGCAGGCAAGTTTTCCATTCTCTCACAATAAGTAAATTGCCATTTTCCAAGCTTGGATTACCAGATCATCGTAATTGTTAATTTTGGTACTTTTTGTGGCATTTGCTCTTCCTGAATTGTTATCCTGACAGTAACTTCATTATACAAGTGAAGAACATTTACCATTGATGGAAAAGAATAAGTTAAGAAAGAGCAGCGTGAGCCTATGGCTTGAAGTAGTTTTTCTTCACGTCATCCATTGAGCCTCAGTGTAGGAATGGAGGGAAGAAGCTGATACAGGAACAACACAGTCACAGAGATGTGGGTTTTTTGCAGTTCTGTGCAGCACTGGTTAAACAGCTTTTACTTTTGTGCCATTTCCTTTCTGACTCTCTGTTTCCCCGGATAACTGAGATGAAGTTGTCTTCATTTCTTAAGGCAATGAAGCTAGTAAAGCTTCCCTGTTTGTCCATTTGTATTGTGTTTTCATAGCCTTTCAGCCTATTGGCCTGATTTGCTCTCCTCTCTCCTTGCCTGCAAGTGTTGGTCTCAAAGCCCTACAACTTCCATGAAAAGCTGAAGAGAGGAGAACAAACCCTGATTTGGTGCTACTGCTGAGGGAAAGGTTGGTCATTTATTGCCAAAAGGGGGGAAAAAAAAATAACTGAGGTTAATCAGCAAGTGCACAGCAGCAAACTGATAAGCACACAGTTATGGATAAGCAACACTGGCGATTATATTAAAATTATTGAAGAGATGGGAGGAGGGAGGGTGGGAGAAGTGAATGTTACTGTCACAGAGAGATACAAGATTCAAACCTGTAGCAAATCAGGATTTCTTAGTTCCACAGATCAGGGTTTGTGTAATGCCCTGGAACTGCTGTGCGTTAAGGAGATGACAGAGAAGCCTGCTCTATTTGGAGATGAGAGCAGGGTCGGAGCAGGGGACTCCGTCAGGCAGACCCCACGGGGCACCGGACCGGGCGGAGGGGTCTGCGGGAGGCGGCAGTGCTGGGGCGGCAGTGCTGGGGCGGCAGTGCTGCGCCGCTGAGGGCGAGGCTCCCTCTGGCGGCGGCGCAGCCCGTGGCGCCCTCCCCGCGGCGGCGGTCGGCGCCTGGGGCCGGGCCGCCCCGAACCCGGAAGCGGGCGGCGGTTGGTGTCGGTGCGCGGCGAGCGGGGCCGGGCGCAGGATGCGAGGCGCCGCCGCCGCCCTGCCCCCTGCTCGCTCGCAGCCAGCGCCCGAGGAGGAGGAGGAGCAGCAGCGGGAGGAGCGGCCGCAGTCGTAGGAGCCGCCGCTGCGGTAGAGCATGAGCGGGGCCGCGGAGAAGCAGTGCCCCGGCGCGGGGACTCCCGCCGCAGCGGAGAAAGCGGCGGCCGGGGGGGACGCGGGGCCGGAGCCACCGCCGCCTTCGATGCTGAGCGTGGATGTGACGGGCTTGGTGTCGCAGTTCGCCAGGAGCTTCGTGCTGATCTTCCCAGTGTACGTGCTGGGCTACCTGGGGCTGAGCTTCAGCTGGGTACTCATAGCCCTGTGCGGGCTCTTCTGGATCCGGCGGCACCGCGGCGGCAAGACCTCCCGCCTGGGCCGGGCGCTCGCCTTCCTGGAGGACGAGGAGGAGGCGGTGCGGCTCAGCGTCTCCTCCGCCGATCTGCCTGCGTGGGTGAGTGAGGGAGCGCGCGGCCAACACCCTTCGGCGCTTCCGAGGCGGCTCCGAGCCCGGCGGGCAGCGCGGCCGTGGGACGGGCCGGGAGGGAGGAGGTGAGGGGATGCCGTACCTGGGGGGCACGTCCCGCGTGGGGCGACGTTGGGCAAGCCCGGGGAGCATCCATCCGCCCCGGCATCGCGGCCCCGCCGCCGTTAACCCGAGCCCGGCGCTGCCCTCCGGCCCGACTGCAGCGGAGGCGGCGGCAGGCAGGGCTTCCCCCGCAGAGCGGACTTAAAAGACCGGCGCGTTCCCCCTGCAGATTTGTGAGGTCCCCGTGATGCGCGCTGGGGAAGGAGCGTTTTCTGAGCAAGCTGAGATCAGAGGTGACAAAATCACTGTCCGAGCTGTTCTGCATCTTTAAATAACGCTTTCCTTAATGGTAACAGAAAGACGAGGTGGTGGTTCGAGTGGTTTCAGGGCTTTGCTGTGATATGCGCTGTGGCCTCGTTTGTGCTGCGCTGTGGTTGGTTGTGAAGGGCTTCCTTGGAAAGTGAAACCCTCCTGCGAGGTTTAGAGCTTTCTAATAAGTCTTTGAAGCTGTCTTTTTTTATTTTTATTTTTTAATTTAAGCTTTAGTTGAAACGGCTCCAAAGCTGAATACCCTTTCTTTGTAATTTTTACTTTGGTGTGTTAACGCTTTTTTAAACTCAGCATACAGCCAGCTACCCGGCAGTGTTCATCGTAGCCTGTTCTGCCGTAGTAACCTGCTGTGCGGAGCTTGCAGCTCTTACAGCATCAGCCGCGAGGGTTCCAGCTAACACCTCCCACGAGACGTTGCTGCTGGCTGCTCCCTGCTCCTCTCTGGCAGCCGTCTCAGCTGGGTGCAGTGACCCTGCACGAAGCAAGGCTGCAATAACTGTCCCAGCTGCTGTTTTCACGTGGTCAGACTTATACCTGATGTGGCCCATCCCAGCTCCAGTAAAGAAGTTATACAAGTTTTGGGTATCCAGAGCAGATACAGCATATAGGTGTGAAATGGGAGGCTTTTTTCCTTCTGTTTTCTTGCATCTTTTACCTGAGTTCTAGGGGAACACTGTAGTGAAGTGGGGGCTGTCTTCAAAAGGAACAAAATGGGTTTACTGCCTGGAGTTGAAATGCAAGTCTTAAATTAGAAAGCATAGAGCTAATGTAAGAGCTGTTGGCTTTTTTTATTTCCTTTTTTCCTTTTCATAATTTGTTACTTCTGATAAAGCGGCAGTTAATTCTTCTGTGGAGTTGTCTGAATACCTGAAAGGGACTTCTTGACGTTGGATTTCTGCCCACATTAGAGAGAAGGATGAGTGCTGGCTGCAAACAGCTGCGTATCATCGTATAGTGAGAGAGCATCTAATCGATAGGCAGGGCTTCCCCTGTGTGTGGCCTTCATCAATTGGCAGATGTAAATCACCTTTTCTTTTTCCCTTCTTTAATCTTATTCTCGGATTTTCAAGACCTCTTTGGTTGCTTGGTTGTTTTTGTTCTACTAACTATATGCTGTATTCCGGAAGTATCCTGCAACCAAATAAATGTAGCTTCCAGATTGCATACAATGTGGAAAACAGCAGTTTTGAGGACTGAGGGACCACTCAAATCAAACGTGACCCTTCATGCCTGCTATCATAGTCATTAAGCTGTGTGTGAGTCTTTTTGCTGCCTGTGTAACTTGTCTTGGGCAACACCTGTTCTTTTTCCTTCTGTTTTAAAGTTATCTTGGAGACTCATTAATTTCAATCATATTTCAAACAAGTGATACTAGGTATATATAAAGTCTGACATCTCTTTAGTACTGATAGGTTGCTGTCATTTGTTGATGGAGACCATTTCCAGCTCCTGTGGCAGCCACTAGAACGGAGGTTTGAGGTCACCTGCGTGCTCCCAGAAAAGCGTTGCTGAGACTTCAGGTGGGAAGCTGACCTCAGAAGCCCTGAGCACTGGTTCTGCAGCTCCCTGCTTATCCTGCAGGCTGTCATCTGAGTGTTATGCAGGCTCTGGGACAAAGCACTGCAAGTAATTGTTGTCTGACCTCACCAAGTATTTGATGGTCTTTATCTCATCCCCAAACAACTCAGTTTGTTCTGCACCCACCACGCCACAAAGTCATAGTAAAGCTGACAGAGATAAGGATTAGGTTGGTGACATCGTCCTGACTGTACCCACAGTCTGGATAGATACAGTGTGATGCCACCTCCATCACCATGGGCTGGGGAAATGCCAGGCAGAGATGGGGAGATGCAAGCAGTGCTGCTGAAATGGACACTGGGAACTGGTGCCAGCAGCACCACACCATGACTGAAACAAGATGAGATGATCTAGTTCTTGATTGAGCCTTGCCTGTGGCAGAGGAGTTAGAACTTGATCCTTGAGGTCCCTTCCAACCCAAGCCATTCAATGATGCAAAGCCTGGCTGAACATTCCAGATCTTCCAGACATGCTCAGCTGGAGTCCAGGTGCAAGACCAGGGTAGGCTGTCATCTCACTGATGTCGCAACCCCTCGGTCAGGGACCTCTTGGTCAATCACTGGGTCCTGTCACCTTCCATCACTTGGTCATTTTCCTTTGTAATGGTGATAGATTTGGGAAAATAAAAACTGTGTTTACCTTTCCACAGTAATCTGTCTCCTGTGAACTATTTACACTTCCTGAAACTCACAGTGACTTTTTTTTTGTATGTTCTGATTTGGACACATGATGAATTGGTGGCAGTTGATATGTCAGGGTTGCTTTTTCTACCAAGTGCAGATATCACAGCACATTGTTTGCTCTCTTTTTTAGCGAAGAAAGAAAATAATAGCTCAAAGTTCAGTTTCTTCTGTATGTGCCTGTGCAGGGTATGCTAGAAACATGTTGCCTGGAGAACTATAAAGTTATTTGTATTTAGTCTTGTGTTAGAATAATAGATATGTATATACTGATTTTTTTTCTTTCCCCCAAACCCTTCTATGAGCTTGTCAAATACTCCAGTTATGTGGTCAGAGCAATGAAGATTTCAGTAGTAACTGATCTATACTGATAACTCAGTATGACTGTGAAAGAAGAAGTGTTAGAGCTGTAACTGCGGAGTCATATCCTGTACAGAGTTACATCTGCAGAGTACAGAGGGTAGAGGTGGTGATGCTCTTACATTTGTTTGGCATAAAGACTTCTGAATGCTGTAGAATCAAGCTTGTGAACTGGATCTTAGGTTGATAGTTTAGGGTAGGAATCCCCAAAGTCTCTCTGCTGACATAAGTATGTGCTCAGTACACCTGGTAAGCAAATGGATTTCTGCAATGCTGTGTTTGTTTATTAATTCCTGTTGAACAAAAAGATCTTTCTCTCAACTTCTAATTATACCTTCAGTTAATGCTGTTACTGCTGTAGCTATAGAAATTATAGGTGAGCTTTTATGATGCGTTCCAAAATAGAAGAGAGGCTGTGAGACCTCGCTATACGTCCTCCTCATCCTCTCTCCAAATGTCAGATGCGTTTCCTGAGAAGCAGTTTGTAAGAAAAAATCCTTCCATGTATGGCTACTTCCAGCTAAGCTGGATCTCATCAGTTTAGCTGGTGAGTACCACAGATGGCCATATACTCTAGGCTGCCAGCCTGCATCTGGAAAGTATGAAAGGGTGTGAGTAAGAATTGAATAATAACTGGAGAGTACTTAACAAATGAAGTTCACATCCTTCCGCCTGATGCTTTGTTTTTCTTCAAAACTGCTTTCTGTTCTAAGTGCCTCATATTGTACACATCACGTAATCACACGTGATTTGTGTGGTTCTGTGTTTTTGGTTTGTTTTGGAAGAAGTTTAATTTGGTTCAGTGTTGCTTCTTGTACTTCAGAAGGTAATCTAGGTGACTTTCTGGAAGTACCACGGGGTTAAGAGATGTGAATGATGGTATTAGGAATGGAGACCAGAGAGGTGATAAATGGGGACCAGGCAGGTGATAACTTTTTTTTGTCTTTCTCCAACAAAGTTTTCAGATTTACTATGTTAAAACTGTACTGAGTTTATTTCTGTCACATACTTCATACTCTCGTGTAATAATGTGGTAATAAGCATCACTGTGTGATTCATACAAAAAGATCCTTTTCTGGAGTACTTATGGTAGAAAACCACGTGGTGAGCTGATCAATATGATGTCAAATACTGTAGAAAAAAACATTAAATTGAAAGTAATAATGTGACTTTTGAACTGGTTTCAGGTTCATCAGGCCTTCTACATACGTGTTTATCGTTGTGGGTTTTTTTTTCCCCAGTATAACAAATTGATATTATCTAACAGTTACTAGCGACTTTTGGAACAACTTCAAATGTATTCTTCAATTGTGCTGTTTGTCTCAGTAATTGAGGAAGGTGTATCTTTATTTTATCTTCATTCAAGTCTGACAGTGCTGTTTTCATGCCTGAGTAGTTTTTGAATACAGGGGTGGGGCTGACTTTAGTTGTATTAGAATAGGCAGAAGTCATAAAGGTCTTGGCAGTGAAGATCAAAGTTTTACAGAAGGGAGGAGTGGAACCAAGAGAACCATCGACCTTTTCTGCCTTTTACAAGTTTCTTCTGGCTTTACATTATTGCTGCTTGAGGTTGTTGACACATCACAGAATGTAGTTGGGTATGAATTCCATTCTTTTGTGGGTTTTTTTCTTTCACTTTGCATGAGGGCCTGCTGGTAAATAGGAAGGTCATTATACAAATGTTTTCATACTGGCTTATAGTAATGTAAGCCTGCTGTAGAACTTTTGAGTATTCAAAGCAATTCTTTAACGTCCTCTTCCTGTATTTTAATATGAAAGAACAAGTAGTGTTTTGTTTCTAGTAAAATAAGCATCTTTGACCTAAGCTGCAATATAAATCAAATTAATTATCTCCCATTTTCCCAGCCATTGCTGATAATTGCGCAGAAGTTTTCTAATTGCTTAAATTGCCGTTGGTGTAACTTCTTTTGAACTTTGCAGCAGTTTCTTGCTGACCACATGTCTGTGCTGAGATGTGGGTTTCTGGAAGCTGCTTTTAAAACCTATTTTGAAATGAAGTTTTAAACGAATGCAGTTGTTAAATATGCCCTGTAGTATCTGAATGCTAGTTTGGTAGAGCTTTATATTGCATATCAGGTCCTGAAAGCAGCAGTTAATGATTATAAACTAACTTAGTTTGTTGGATTGGTGTGGTTCATTGTATAGATAGAAAGATCTCTTATTTGTGTTGCTGTTCCAGAATTATCTTTTATATATATTCCATTGTATTTGATACTGGTTATGTGGATAGTTGTTCTGATCATTTTTAGCTACTACTCTTTCCTAAGGAAGCTGGGAATGAACCCCCCACCAGGAGCTCAGGAGCTGGCTGGGGACACCTTCTGAGTTTGATGTAAGCTTGGCAAGCCAAACTTGAAGTATACGTAGAGCTGCATTTCCATGTTTAGGGAAAATACTGCACTTATTCAAAGGAAAATCCTTATAGTTTTCTGGTGTTTGTGAACTCTTAATGAAAATAAAGGATAGCAGTGGTTGATTCTTTTCCCCGTTGGACCGGAATAAGTCCAAATTAAGCTTTGTTAGGATGTTCTATTACAGAGGTGAATTATAACATAATTTGGGTGGAAAGGGACCTTAAAATGACCTAGTTCCAGCCCCCTGCCATGGACAGGAGACTTTCCACCAGATCAGCTTGCCTTTTGGGTGTGTTCACTAGGTACCTTGGTCTGGCTATATCCATTCCATTTGTTTCAGCTTCTTAAGGTACTTTCTCCTGATCTATCTCTCATTCCTCAGCATATTCCTTTATTTCTCTTAAGCTCATAGTGCAGGTAAAATGTATCCCATCTGCTCTTCAGTTTCAATGATAAAGTTTTCAGGGGTGGAGGAAAGGTGTTTCTCAGCCTCTGTGGAGTTATTTGATCCCCATCCTCAATCAGATCTGATTTTTATTCCTACATAGTTCCTGCCAACCTTCATGTACCAATCTTTGTTGGACTTGTGAAGCCTTGTTTTCTTTGCAGCTGAAATGCTACAGCCTTTTTACGGTTTTGCTCTTTTCCATCTACGCGCTTCCTGTGATACTGTTAAAAGAAGAACAGTGGGAGTTTTCAAGCTTCTTCCCATTAACAATTCCTTATTCATGAGAATGTATATAAACAGCATCTCTAGGTTTTATATGTAAGCCAAGTCCTGCTTTTCTCTGTGCTCAAATAAGCTTATTCCAGAGAGAGTCAGGGAGTCCAGCAGTTAAATCAAAGCGAATGATTCTGCAGTTTCAAAATGAAGTAAAAGTGCACTCCTGACAAAAAGCATGTCCTGCACACAGTTGCATTTTCCCACTGCCTTCTTGTGCCAGCATTAGAATTTACTTGGCCAACTAAGCACAGATTTTT
The DNA here is from genome assembly GCF_039878825.1 of Excalfactoria chinensis. Lineage (NCBI taxonomy): Eukaryota > Metazoa > Chordata > Aves > Galliformes > Phasianidae > Excalfactoria > Excalfactoria chinensis. Next base: position 132,791,497 of record NC_092826.1, read on the forward strand.
GCCAGGTTGAGCATTCAGCTGGATTGTTTCCTGGAGTTAGCTTACTGTGCTGCCACATGAGTGCTGCTGCCTACAAAAAGGAGGATGTGGAAGTCTATGGTCAGGTTTGAAGTGAAATGGAGCAATAGCATGCACAGGGAGGACTCTCTTAGAAACAAGTGGCAAATTACACTGCTGAGATGTTTTTGTGGGAAGGCAAAATATGCACTTGGAAAATTTATAATGTCAAGTTGCAGGTCCAGGTTCTTTAACATTTAAACATACTTAATTATCAAATATACCAACTATGGATACTTTGAGCCAACTTCAGAGTCAGCCCTGTTTTTAGTGGGTGGTTGGATCAGATGAGCTCCAGAGGTTCCTTCCAGCATAAATTATCCTAATTGGTTTTGTTTTAAGTTACAATCTAATTAGCTTTCAGTTTCCAGCTGCTGCTTGCAAATGATAAGAAACCTTTTCTGCATAAAATAGCAGCGTTTGTGTAGTGGTTTAACCCATCAGGTTGCTCACCATCACACAGGCGTTTGCTCTCTTCCCAGTGGGATGGAAGGGAAAGCTGAAAAAAAACAACACCACCAAAGAACTCATGGGTTGAAATAAAACTAATTACGAAAAAGAAAAGAATAATAGTTATAACTATATATATATATGTGCATATGTAGATGAATGTACATAACAAGTGATGCACAAGCAATTGTTCACCACCTACCAACTGATGCCCAGCTGGCTCCCTAGAGAGTGGAAGAGAGTGAGATGAACCCCAACCCCCTTCAAAACTCCTTCCGCATGAAATCTTATAGTATGGAATATCCTTTCACCATTTTAAGCCAGCTCTCGTAATTCTCCTTCCTCACAGCTCCTTCTCTGAGAAACTGAAATGGCCTTGGCTCTGTATGGTACTGCTTAGCAGCAGCTGTGAACATCAGTGTGTTATCGATGTTGTTTTTCACTTGGCACCAAAGCGTACCTCACACTCTGAAGTAAACAGTCTATCCTAGCTGGAATTAAGACACTTTGGTTAAGTGTTAAGCGTACCAGCAAAAGGAGTAGATGGAGGCAATCTTTAAAGAAGTACAACTTCATAAGTTGTTGAGATGGCTGCCAGTTAAATAGCTAGTATTAAAATTCTGCACAGCAAATTGCTGAAACACACCGTTTTCAATGGAACTCCAGTTATATAAATAACCTTCCAAAGCAGAGCGTTCTTGTATAATGAGTCACTGCACTGAGTTTTGCCTGCTACACCCTGATGTGACTGCAGAACTCTCCGTAGCAGTTGAACGCTGGAGATGGGGCTAACGGTGTTCAGCTGGAGCAGCCTGGAATAATGCCTCAGGAAGTTGTTACTGCAAATATGGAGCTGGTTTTGCTTGGCTGAAAATAACTGTCATGTGACAAGCAAGCATTACATTGTCATTTGGCTGTCCTTATCATATAGCACCAGCAGGGTCAGGTTTACATTGTAGTTCAGAAGCAAGCGCTTTCACTGAAGAGATTTGTACTTAGTGTAAATTGCACACCTTTTTCCATCTGTTTGCTTGAATTGAGGGAATTTAATGTTTTTGCATTCCTCTGGATGGGTACTGGCTCGTGTCATTTACCCAAATTGGAACAGTGTCATTTGCAATCCATTGTCCTTTGTATTCCTTCACTTTCTACCTTAATGGGAAGGTGGGAAGGAAACAGGTGCACTTGTATAAAATAAACTAAAAATACATTTTCACAAAGCAGTGTCTCCCTATTTAATTTTTAAGAGAACCCATAAGGTGTGTTGAAGGGTGAGGGTAGCTGTAAATCCCCAGGTTTTGATTTGAATCAGTCCTGCAGTGTTGCGATCCTGAACTCTGTTCTTAAAACCTGTGCTGTTCAGTTGGTAATACCCTACTGAAAAAAAACAGGCTGCGCGGGAAGGACAAAACCTGAAGTAGAAACAGCTGAGGCAGCTCTTGCTTAGCTTTGTATTTAAGCACTGTTGTTGCTTCTTTGTAACGTGTGGCCTGAAAAGTGGTTTCTATGCTTTCTCAGATGCCCTTCTTGGTATATTCTGTAGGCTGATAACTTAGCTTGAAAATGCAGTAGTGACTTCTGCTTGGAATTCTGTATGCAAAAACCTGATGAGAGCTCTCGTGTTATTGTGCTGCTGGGAGGAGTTTTACGAGCCGTGCCCTGAGCTGCTTCCTGCAGCCTCAGAGAACAAACTCTGCAGATTTGTTGGTGGTGAGCAAGTTTGATCTGTCTGCATGTTTCCAAGCAGGCTGTCATTACTGCAGTGAATGTGTGACACTTCAAATGAAGAAATGTCTGTTCTTATTTTGTTTCCTTTCCCTCCTCCTCCAGTCTGTTGATTCATCTTGTTAATTAGAATGCTAAATTATCTTGGATACATGCTAGGAAGTTGTCTTAGTCTAGTAGTGAGTTTTATGATGCTGACTAAATACATATTTTAAACAGCCATGTTCCTCAACCTATTACTTTCTCCTAAAATACTTGAACCAGAAAGAGAACACTTTGCCATCCACCCACTCACTGCTGGTTACATGTCAAGAAGCAGCCAGGAAATGGTAAGGTGGGGAAGGGGGAAATCGGCATTTTAGTCATTTGAATTGTATGTAGAACAAGAAGATTTAATAGTGATAAATTAGGTAATTGATTTGGTGATAAGTTAAACTGTAGTCTCGTCTGTCTTTTAAGGACAATATTTGCACTTCAGAATGCTTTTTTTTCCTCTCTTTTCAGGGTGTGTAAGATATGAACTCTGTGTTGATGTGAATGTGCTTCAGTTATCCATCTGTTTTTGATAGCCTCAATTTTCTTATTCCTGTTTCGTTCACATAAGTCTTTTATTGTGGTAATTGGTTGTTTACCAGATTTGTCTACGTATAAAACTTGTGAAAGTTGCACCTAATAACTTCTTGTGTCTAACCTGTGTAACAGAAATCTTTTGCCAGCAGTTGTTCTTTCAGTTCCTTTGTGTTTTGATAGCATTGCAGTTGTAGTCTGTGAAGTTTCTGTCCTGTGTGTTCTGCCTGAGTGCTCTGAAACTATGGTTGTGAATAACAAAAACGTTACCAGTCTGTTCATTCTGGTACTCTCACGTGCTAAAAAACTCCCCAGTGTTTGTTTTTTAGTTCATTAGATCCACTTAGAACCACAGACTTGATTTGGTTCTCATATAAGAATAAAAACCTTAATTTTACCGTAGGAGAGATGTGGAACTACAAAAATGTTATTGTAAAACAGTAGATTGGGACTCGTGTGTTGTTTTCCAGAGCTCACACGTTGTTTTTAGTGTACCTGCTTCCTGTATCCTGAATATTGTGTTTTTCTGGCGCTGCTGGAAGGGATGCCTATGATACTGGTACACTGTTACAGCACTGCTGGCAAAGCTGTCACTGGAAATGCAAGTTTATATACTTGAAACTGGCTGTTTTTGTGTTTGTCTTCACCTTCTTACTAGGTCTTACACCTCTCTATGTTAAGTCTGCAGAGAGAATCTGCACAGTGTTACTCTGGATGTTTGAGCAGAACCGGGAAGGAATTGTGATGGGCAGTTTGGAGCTTGTGGATGGGGGACCTACTGGGCAGTTTTAAAGGATGTTTGAACACTTGCTCAGGGAATGGGTGATAGGAAACCAGAAGACAGTGTTAGTTCTGGTGGAAGGCATCCGATCTTTCATCTTCACTTTAAGTGAATCTGGTATTTGCCATGTTGAATATGTAGCAGGTGTTTTCTTCAGATAAGAAGCGGTGATATTTCTGCTTTACATGCAACTCTCTTGAAGGGATGGAAGTGATCGTAGCTTTTGCTTACAGTTGCTTTAAGGCATTCAACCTAGACTGTAATAATATCAATTCACTTCTGTGTCCTCAGAGTGCCAGCCGAAAAACTGTTGGATATCTTCACTGCAGCTGAAAAACTGTTGAATATCTTCAACTTTTGACAAGATAATAGAATTAGATCCACTTGACAGAGCAAAATTATTAATTATTCTTAAAAGTAACAGATTTTAAGCTCTGCCAGATCATTTTGGAATTTCCTTTACTGTAAAGTTCTGATTTGTGCTTCCCATGTAACACAGGAGCCTCAAGATTAGAGATGTAACCCGTGAGAGATGGTAAGGTCATTTGTTTTCTTGCCTGAGGGTTGCAGTGCTTAGGGAAATGACTTTTCTTTTTGTCAGTTATCTTGTGGGCTTTGCCTGTTCTTGTTTCTTCTTTCAGCAGTCAAAGTGATGAAATCCAGCTGTGCTTTTTATCGCTGTGATTGATTGCGCTACATAGCACGCGAAAATAACGTTCCTATCTGTGGTACTCTGGTGAATGCAGTGTATAAGTAAAGCTGTTACGCCGTGATCTCCCACTGAATAAGAGAAATGGGAAGAAATAAAATTAAAACCAGGCAGATTTGCAGATTTGGGACAGCTCAGGTTAGTGGATGACACAGCACTTGAGATATCACTCAGCAGAAAGTAACTCTGTTGAGCTCCCGGGGACAAAAAGTGAGCATGGATAATGACACACTGCAATGCCTATCTCAAAGATAGTGTTAATTTTTTCCAGTATTGTTTACAAGTCTCTTGATGGAAGACTTCTCCGTAAGTAAACAAATCTTCAACTGTGTTGTGAAGACAGAAGATTTTCAGTGTAGTTGAAATGAAAATCATTTGTAGATAAATGTGAAGCTTATTGACTATTTGATGTCCTGAGAACTTTTCAAATGCGTTGACCAGAATTGGGGCTGTGTTGCATGCAGCAAATTGTAGTGGGCCATTAGAATGGTGTGTTTTGATTTGCACCTTTGAATGCCTTTTATAATGGAAAGAAATGTGCCAGAGGCCAGTTGTGTTTGGAAAAGCCTTGCACTGAATTCCTTGAAGTACTTTTTTCAGCTGGAATGATACAACTATGAATTAATTATTGTTTATGCAGATCTCTGAAAAGAACTGTAGTGTTTTACTCAGGAGGTCTGACTCCACTCGAACTGTCATTGCTGCATTCTTCTAAATTCGAGTAATATCTTCTGCAAGAGAGTTATTACATGTGATTAAGATCTGCATACAGACCAAAGTTAGGCTGCTGAAAGTATCTATTAATCATACTGGGCTGGGATTCAGGTCTGAAACAACACAATCAACAGTAAAAGCTGTTGCCAATTAGCACAAATAATGAGGTTTGCTATAGCAAATGGAAATATGGATTCATGCTGCTGAGCTTGGGCACCTTGTTCTGGGGATGTAAGGCTCTCTCTGCCATCTGTCTTTAGTCAGTGGGAAAGAGTGAGGTGCATTTTTTGCAGGAGGTCCCTTTTCCTCTTTGCAATAAGAACCCGGAGTAATGAGGTCACAACTTCACTGCTACTTCTACATGCTTAAAATTAGCAATCTGGGCACAGCTGTTGGATTTTAATTAATTCATGTAGTAAATATTCTTTTATAGAACTAATTAAAAAGAAAAGGAAGAGTGCTGTCAACAGCATCTGTTGTAAAATCTGTTGAGAGTTCAGGTGGTAACAGCGACTTTGAATGCATGTGCAGGTTTACTTAAGCACAGATATATCCTCTGTCAAGAAAACTACAGATTAAGGATGATTCTGCTTTGGAGCAGTTCAATTAAGTGCTGTAGTTATTCTGTCATTGTTGTGTGCAAGATTTCCTGATGCTGGATTGTATAGAATGAGAGGGCTGATTTTTGTCAGTTCAGGCTGTTGTCTTTAGTTGATAGAAATTTCTTTCCATTTGTAGAACTGGTACTCAGATTGTTTTTGGGCACAAGATATTTAGTTACTGTTTGAAACTACAGTTTACTTTACTTAACCTAAGTTTGGACACAAGTCTGCATTCATTGGAGACGTTCTTTGTGATTAGTAAAAGCGTCTTCAGAGGTCTCTGTCTGACCTGGGACACATGTTGCCAGATGTGTATCTCCAGAGGTAGGTCCTTTTTTCTCTCTATTAGTGATAAAGCATGTGCAGGTTGCCGAGGTTGTTGTTGAATGTGTAAAAGATACAAATTTAATATTAGAGAAGAGTAATCCAGCCTATGATCATCAATATTTGAATCTTTAGATTGGAAATCTTTGAAGCTACTGTGAAGGACAGTGGCTGCCTTTATACAAAGGTTAGTTTTGGTTCTGGGCAAACATCTTCATGTAAGCACTAGCTGAGCAGAAACAATGGCTGTGTGTACAGAGACATCTTTATGGTTCAGGTCTCCATGTGAATTGTGCTTGTTACCTGAAAGTAATTCATTATTATTCTTGAAAATCCTTGCAACATACTCAAGATGGTTTTTGTAACTTGAGATCCCACTGGAGGACTGGTTTTGTACCTGCTTATGTAAAAAAAAATCCAGGATATTCTAGCAAAAATTGAGGTCTTCCTCTAAATATCTGCAAATAAAATCAGCATAGTGAGCTTACACTAAAGCTAGAGAAATTAAAATGAAGCATCCTTCTAGAGACGTATCACTCACATTAAACAACCCAAACAGAAGGAGGTGTATTATTTAGTTTCCAGTATTGTTTTAAAAATAGCTGAGCTTAGAAAGAATCATTGGAATCATTGCATTTTTAGTGTTTTGTGATCAGTTTCTATCATGGTTCTTTTTATGATGTATCAGCTCATAACAGATACTGAAGAACGTTTTAATGCAGTCTGAATTGATACAGCTGTAGTCAGATGTTGATTTCTGAACTCCAAATTTACTGCTCATAGCAATATTTTTTTTTTCCCCGCCTTGGTTTTGTTGGTTTATAAAGACATGAAAGAAGAGTCAAGTGACTGAAGTGTAATGCTGCTGTGTGCACAAGTCCAAGGGTCAACAGAGCGGTAAATATTTAGGAACGTTTCCACTGTATTATTGCAACACGTGGTAATGTCTTGGAGAGAAGCTGCTGCGCACCCAGTGCTACCCATTCACTGGTCTTCTTCAGTCTTGCATGGGGAGCTCTGTCTTTGTTTTTGCTGAGTGTGGAGTAAATGATATTGCAGACTCAGGAGCACCTGCCCAGCACTGTTCACCTGATTTTGGAGGATCACAGACCCTGTAGTGCTCTGGACAGTGTTTTGCTGTTGGATTCATTTTGTGATTAAAATTAATCAAGATTTCAAGAAGCATTACTCAGTCTGTCACTTACATAAAACTTTTTTTGCCCTACTTACTCTGTATATAGTATATAACCGCAGTTCTTGGAAGTATTGAATTCTGTTCATTTCAATTTGTAACTATGAAGATCAGTGTTGAAGTTAAGCATTGCTGCAGGGCTGTCAGTCTATTTTTATGTACGTACCACAGGTGCTATATCTGCACGCTGTGGCCGCTTTGCCCATGCATTGCTCCCACCTGCTGGAGTGTTCTTCCTAACGTGGTTTTTATAGTGTTTTCATGTTATTGTCAGTGTATAAGTGTGCTGGAACATAAAGCTGCCAAGAGTCATGAACCTGCTGAATCCAGGAGGAAATAGGACATTTACATATGAAAACCCAACTGCTTCCAAACTTCGTACAATGTTCTGATGGTGACTGAGGCTGACAGAAAGCACGGATCTTGTGGCAGATTTGCAGCTTGCTGGATGTTACTGTGCAGTCCAGTGCTTAAGCATGCGTGTTTTCAGCAGTGGATGCTGGTTCGTTGTTTTTTGAAGTGGTATCCCTTCCGTATGCAGGTCTAATTTAAGCACACTTGCTGTACTTATTATAAAATGGCTAAGAGGTGTTAAGCTCAGTCACGGGGCAGTTATTCCAGTTGAAAGGTAGGCTATTGAAACAGATCTGCAGTTTGGATGAATAGAGGAATGATGAGCTGTAGGCAGGATTGGAAACATAGTTTTAAGATCTCCTGGATTTATAAAGAAAACACTTTTTTATTGCTAAGCCAATGGATATGCCTGCAGTAAATACTAAGGCTGATACATAAGAATGAAGCTAACAGTTAAATGAGTTGGGTGGCAGGCTGAGTATTGGTTCCACCTTGTAGTTCAAACACATGATGTAGCATACCTAAGTATAGAAACTTGGTCTAGCAGAGTGCTTCAGTCTTTCCTTAGCAACCCACGCTACCAAAAACACACCAAAGCTGTCCTTCCTGCTCTGTTCTGAGTAATGGCAGCAAACTCCATGGTTTAAAGGTGGAGTTTATAAACAGAAATAGCGTAACGATGCCTGCAGTTGCAGTGAGTTAGAATTCAATGGTCAGTGTCTCCCAGTTACGCATTTCTTTGGTTTCCTGTTCTCAGTATCATCCTGCTTGAGGGTTACAGTCAGCCTTTGGAGAAATTGCAAGTATGTTCAGGGAAGTATAACCTCATCATACTGCTTGCTTTCTTGTTCCTTAAGCCTCAGTTGTGGTTGCAGGGTAAGGCTGGGCCTTTGATCTCACCTAGTGCAAGGCTTGGTAAGTGGTGCCAAATAAGTGTGTGTTGTTTTCTGAGTCTCTTTTGTAAACAACTAATAGCAGGTAATGTCCTGTGCTGAGATGGAATCCCTTTGAGGGGGAGGAGAGGGCAGGCAAATTCCTTTCACAGAAATCAAATGTTAGAAATCTTACTGCAAACCTGATCATTTAAAACACTGAGCTTTACATAAGAACCAGCCCAGAAGTGTACAAATGTCACTTGGTTTTGTGTGTCTGTGTTTTTTCCTAAGGAAGTTTGTTTGGACTTCCCAGTAGTCAGTATCTGTTCAGGCAAGCTTCTTTTCTTGCACTGCTGGATGAAGTGCTAGTGTTGCCCGTGAGCGAGTTGTAACTGATTTGTAGAGTGGGTGGTGTCCTTAAGAAGAAGACATGAAACAAACATGGACAGTTTCAGAGAGCTCTTGTGCGTGTCAAATGAAGTGCTTGAATGGAAAAAGAAGAAAGAGATGCTTTGTGCCATATGCAGTATTTCATGCTATCGGTTAACCAGAGCTTTTCTACTTACCATTTGTCATAGCAATTTGAACTGAGACCCAAATAAAACATTGTGGTTATGGAGTGTTTGGGTTTTTTTTTTGCATTTATTTTCTTGTTATTAGACTGTTCTGCCTTCTGTCAGTTTCTCAGCATGGTTTTAGAGTTTCAGAGAGGGTTTATCACAGAGTATTTACAGGTTCAATGAAACTGCCACACATTGTATGTGTCCTTTATACCTCCTGGATTTTATGTAGTAAGCTTCTGGTTTTTTCAGCAAGAAATAATGCAGGCAGATTGTGAGATGTCGGTTATCCCTTGTATGATTTTTGATTATGTTTAGAAAGAAAAAAACATTTAATATGAAGGGTAAAATCTGGATAGATAGTACTGTATGCAATACAGTATGCATAGATTTTGCTGCACATAGAAGTTAATCAGGCAAATGAGCATAAGAACTATATAATGCCTGTGTTCTGTATGCTTGTCTGGCTTCTAAGGATGCTCTTAACCCAGCTTGAATTTGCATGCAATGTTACTGGTTTCGGGGTGAGCAAATTGCAAACTTGTATTTGAAAACATGAAAATAGCAACAGGGAGAACTTTTTTGTGACAAAATCTTTAACCTTTTAGTACTGATAGAAGTGAGTTGTGGGCAATTTGACACAAAAGCCAGCCTTTCTTTTCATAGCTGGAGACAATTCACAGAATCAGAATGGTTTGGGTTGTAGGTGACATTAAAGAGCATAGAATCATAGAACATCCTGAGTTGGAAGAGACCCTCAAAGTCAGTAGAATCACAGAATGGCTTGAATGGTTGGAAGGGATCTTTAAAGATCATCCAGTTCCAACCCCTCCTCCAAGGGCATGATTGCCTCCCACCAGATCAGACTGCCCAGGGCCCCATCCAGCCTTGCCTTGAGCAACTCCAGGGGTGGGTCATCAGGCCATGACAAAGTCAATCTCCATCTTGTTGATAAGCTTCATTTAAATTTTGAAAGGCCTTAATGAGATGTCTCTGGAGCCTTCTGTTCTCTAGGCTGACCAAGCCCAGCTTCTTTAACCTTTCTTCATGGGAAGGGTGTTCCAGCCCCAGGTACAGTTGGCCTTCTGGGCTGTGTGAGCACACATCTGGCCATGTTGAGCTTCACATCAACCACTTCTTTCAAGTCTTTCTCCTCTGAGCTTATTTCAATCCATTCTATGTCTAGATGGTGTTTTTGTTTGGGTTTGCTCCAGACAAAGTGGAGCACTTGGCCTTGTTGCTCATTGCCCCATCTCTCAAGCCTGTCCAGGTCCCTTGGGTTGGCATCCCTTCCCTCTACTGTGTTGACTGCAACAAACAGCTTGGCATTATCAACAGGCTTCCTGAGGGTGCTGTCAAAGTGTGGGCCACAACACTCTGAGTGTGGCCATCTGGCCCTTTTCTTATCCACTGAGTGGATAAGATCTGTCACATCCGTGTCTCTCAGGTTTAGGGACAAGGATGTCATATAGGACAATGACAAATGCTTTGCACAAGTCCATTCAAAGGATGACAAACTGTGCTGCTGCACTTGGTTGTATAAGCTAGTTTGAAAGCTTGTATTTAGCAATCCAGAGAGGAAATTTTTCTTCTGTTGATCATGAAGACAGCAAAACACTTTGGCATGCAGAAGGATCCTTGGGAACATGCCTGGATTCTCAAGAGAATTGGAAAGGAATTTGTCATCTATGCTTAAGAATACAAATGATATTTTTGAAATGTAACGTTAAAAATAAGGTGTCAGTGCCCTATAATACTTAGATAACCTGAAAGCTAAAATGTCAAGGTAATTAAGACTGCTAGGGAAAAGAGGGAAACGAATGAAATGACTTTTGAGAATATCAAGAGATTAAGGAAGCAACGTGTCAGAAAGTGGCATTTTTCAAGTAGCAAAGTTCAATGAGAGTCCTGGGAAGTTCGGTTCATGCCCTACCGTTCAGCAATCTGACCATTTCAAATCTGAGTCTCAGCTTTCAGTGGCAGCTGTGGGAACCTGGAGACATAATAGCTATCATGAAATGTCTGACTTTGTGAATTCTGGTTAAGTTAGATGTCTGTAACCTGGTGGGACAGCAAGACTTAGAGCGTAAGTCCAGTTCTTGATTGTTTTCATGTCATGCTGCTCAGTCCTTCATTTAGCTATTTACTTAACTCTGCTTGTCCTGCCCTTTGTTGGACACAGACACTTAAATACAATTGCTGTTGCAGTGAGCACTCACTGAAAATGAGACAGAGAGTGCTGTGCTGTCTTTAGCAGTTGGTAGCAAGTTCTGGTCTTCTGGATAGTTAAGAGATCACATCACTCTTCTGGGTAGTAAGTGGTAAACGTAAGTGCTGATCACCTCCCTTCAAGAAGTGTTCAATTTCACTTCTGTTCCAACTGGCAGTTTAGAAGGTAAATCTTTTGTTTCAGTTGAAGAATGGAGATATTTTTGTTGGGAATCTTTCACTTCCCATTAACTTGAGGATTGCTTTCAGTCCTTATTCATGGTGACTTCTGAATAAAGGATATGAAATCAACCAGTATAATCACAGGGCTGCCTTTTGTGGGCAGACCAGCCAGATGCCTTGTTAGGTCTGTGAACATTAGGATTGTTTTCATCCATGCATTCCTGCTATATCCGCTGATTTCATTAGTGCTTGGTCAAGTTCTGGGCTGACCAGCGTTCCTCAAGGTGGGGTTGCAAAGGCTGTATCAGGCTAGAAGAAGGGTTTCCCAGCTCCACTGCTTGCAGACTACTGTTCTGTCCTTCTTCCAGAGCAGCTGCTTATAATGCTTATCCCAGAGGATTTTATGGCAAGCTGCTGCTAAAATAGGTTTCTGGATAACTTCATTCTGCAGTGTATTTGCACTGCCTCTCTTTGCACTCACATGCAAAAATAGCAGCACTTAAGCAAATTTTATGTAGGTTTTGTACTGATGAGTCAAATTGCTGGAAAGTACTGCAGTTCTCAACAAGCCTCACTGCCTGTGTGAGTGAAGCATATTTAGTAGATGCTGAAGTGAAAGGTACGCATGGAGAAAGCTGAACTTGTGCTTTGTGCTGCCTCAGCATCCTTCAGTTCTGAGTGGTCCTGCATTGCTCTGTCAGTCACATCAGAGCAGTATTTCAGGGAGGATTTTCCTTTGCAAATACACTGTTATTTTGTGTTGCCAAAGACAGCGTTTGCTGTAGCAGCCAGGTGGAATATCCAAATGAGAGCACACTGGTGGTGCTGCAGTGGGGATGGACTGAGTGAGGGATCCATGACTGCCACGACTTTAAGGCCCTTCTGGCTCACTTTCCCAATTACAATCCGATATGCTTATTTGGTATATCTTCTTTTAAAACATTGAAGCAAAATGGCATTCTTACATTACTTTAAAGAGAAATGCAGATACTTCTATGATCGTTGACAAGAGATACTTGCAGCATCTAGAAAATCATTCAATATTTTCAGCTCAATTTCATGTTTTAATGCCAGCAGAAAGGCAGAAAGGTTGAGTGTGTGATCTCTCTCTGTAGTTTGGTTTAGTTTAAATCCAGCAGTGTGTGTAGGTGGGTTGACTGTCACAACAGTGCTGCAACCATCTGCAGCACTTTCTGAAGACCTGCATTGTGCTGCCTTTGCCTGGTTTTACTAAAGAATGCCCTGTGCACTGCTGCTGTCTTTTTCCTTGTCTTCCAGATATAATAATACTATAAATGTTTTAGGAAGTTCCCACTCTGAACTACCATGGTATTTATCCTGGGTGTGTGTGAGCTGCTGTTCGTTTCAGTTTTGAACCACTCGGTATGACAGGAGGAAGAACAGAATAACAGAAGTTACAGAGGGCTACAATCAAATTCAGTTTTCTCAACTATTCATAGTATCTCCTTTCCAATACGTAAGGTATATTCCCTTTGTATGGTAGCTTTCACATGTTAGCATTTAGACATGGATGTGCTGAAAAGCTGCTTATTTCAGCCTTCCTACAAGCGCCACTCTGCTCTGTGTTTAGCTGCCGTGTTGCTGAAGGAATTCCTTCTTTCACCTCAGTGCCTGCGCTGGCTCTGAGCTGAAGCTTGTGGGACAGTGAGGAACATGGCAGACGTTGCTCTGGAAGTGTGTGCTGAGCAGACATCTGCTGTGCCTTGTGGCAGCTTATGGGGCTGATAGTGGAGCTCACATGGGGCAGCGTGTGCTGCAGGAACGTTTGGTGTGACACCAACTATGTGTGCCTAATGCTGCTCTGCCGCATAGGTGCAGATCTGACTCAAAGGGCATGGAATCCTTTTTTTTTTTTAATGGTTTATTTTGTTTTCCGATGTGTTGTCCAAGCATTCAAATGCCTCACATTCCAGTTTATAAATAAATGCAATCCTTAACCTTGCATGCCATTACAACTGCTTCTTCCATTTAGATAGGTTTCCATTTTTTCTGCTATTTCCACTTTACTTTTAGCTTCTACAGTGATCGGAGAGCTATAGCAGCTGCTTCTGAGGTCCCTTCTGCACCTTTATCTCTCTGTCTTGTAGTGGGGGTGGTTTCTTCTCCCTTTGGTTTTCAGATGTTTGACTTTTTATTTAGTTTTGTTTATGGCCTATTACCCTTCTGCTTATATGTAGCTTTTAGTTTCAGGACATGGTTAATCTCACTGATTCACATAGGTCATTGCAGGTGTGGTTCTGTGGATTACCCTGTGGGCTTTAACAGTATGTATGACAAAACTGCTTTTCTATACTCAGCCTCCTTCCGGATCTTACAGATGTTTTTGCATTTGAAGATCTCCCCTATGCAATACATGCACAGTGATGCTCAGTAAAGTCGTATCGGGGTCCTTGCCTAGTTCTCATACTGACAGCAAACTGTATTTATAACACTGAATACAGATTTTGCTTTGCATGGGCTAATGATTTTAATATACTTAAGGCTGCAAGCACAGAATCCGTGCCAAAGTATGCTGAATGGAAGCAAATCAGATTGCTGGAAAGTAATGGAAACAGCAATTGTTTGTTAATTTAGGCAACAAATGGCTCTGGTTTATTGCAGTGTTTTTGAGGAAGCCTAATTATTAACTGTTTCAACTTCTGTTTCAGGAATACTTAATCCTGCAGTTCTGCAGCAGTAGTTGCAGTTGTTTCTATGCTGTGATTCAGAAGATAGAGGAGCTAGGATATTTCTGTCGCTGACAAAGTGAAAGGCAGGCAGTAGAAGTGGGGGGAGCAGTGCCTGCTTTCCAGTTCACTCTCATTCTCATTTAGTGTAAATTTACTTAAGGACAATTACTTCTCATTAGAAAAGAGTGGTTGTGTTTGAACAGCAGCCTTTTCATGTTGGGTGGAGCAGAAGACTTGGAGCTGACTCCTCTGTGTGAATGAGGAAGTCCTCCACCTGCTGCTGCCAGGTGCTGGAGAGAGAAGGAAATAGCTGCCTGGAATACACAGCATTAAGCCATGGGCCCCATTCAGCTCTTGTCTCACCAAAAATGTCCCTCAACCTGCCTGCCTTACTGACTGGAACACACAAAAGTAAAGCGCTGCTAAGCTGAGCTTGAATCCTGCTGTATTACACTCTTAATGCTGGGATTCCTTTTCGTGATTGTTTTCAATGATTATTTTTTTCTAGTTGTTTTGACTTAAAATGGCAACAAATTTAGGCAAATTAATCTGACAGTTATAATTCAAGGGCTCACTTAATTTCAGCATTTCATTTTTTTCCCACACCATCTAGTTTCAGACTAAGTTTAAACTGCTGTTTATGCTGCACTTTTAGGTGTTTTAAAGCACTTTGGTTGCACTCTGAATTTCTCTGTGTAGGATGCTCTCCCTCCACTGGTCATGCATGGAGAGCTTGTAAACTGATTGTAATACCCTTTTAGGTTTTGATGTTTGAGCTGGACACGCGTGCTTTTATTGATACACAGGGATTTTTGTTTGCAGTTTTAGCTTTCCAAAGCAAGCAGAAGGGATGGGTGTCTAATCTGGGAGACCTCTGTGGAGTAACTGGAAAGCAATTCAGTTATAGTTAGTCATATTAAAATTGCATCTAGAATGTGAGTTATATGATGTGACTAAATAGTAAAACTTGCAGTGAACAGTGAAGTTTCTTTAAGATTTCCATCTGGAGCAACAAATAATTAAGCAGACAGTACAGATGGAAGGATCCAGCTGTACACTAAGCAATGTGGCCTAAGGTGAGCGTCTTTGAAACATAGACAATATGAAACATCAATTTTACCGTAGTCTAAAATGGGATTCTTCTTACCTGTAATCCTCAAGGGAAAACAGAAGGGAGAAAAAAGCATCAACATGGTGGGATATTTTGGTTAATTTCATTTATTTATTTAGAAAAATAGCTCAGTTACTCGAAAAAATAAATGCAATTGGATGCTTTTCTTACCATCCGAAGTGAATGATCCTGATCACCCTGGTGCCATTTGTAGTGGTTTTGATGGATCTGTGAGACAGCTGTAAAAAGCGTATGGAAAAATAACTGACAGCAGTACTGACTGCACTTTGGGGAGCAACCCTGCAGCACGGCTAAAGAACACACAGCTGGGAGAAATTGGTGCTGCTCTGGAGAGAACTCGAGTGTGCTTGAGAATAGGGTTATGCTGGTTGTTAGTGCCAAAATAGAGTAAAATTTAAACTTGAAAAGAGTCATTAAGGGGGCTGTGAAATTTGGGTTGTTGAAAATGCAGTTTAAAAAGCGTGCCTCTCCCTGCTTATGTGTGTAATAGGTTATTAGAGAAAATAACTAGTCACCATTGCTATGTAAAGTCTGTTACGCTGTGTTACAGTCTGTTCTGCCATGAAGAGATTAAGACTTTGCGTTTCATTTGAGACGTCGCTTTGCAGAAGTCAGCAGATGTAGGTCACGGATTTTTGGTGTGTTCAGAGGCTCTTCATATTTCAGTAGCGTGACCTGCATCCTGTCATTGAAGTTGGTCACAGCGTTAGGAAAACAAACTTTGGTTCTGCTGAACCACGCTTTTCTACCTGTCTTGTCTGTGTGGAAGAGATGAAGTTACTAACCATGCTTTCCTTCTGGAAATTCTTCTATTTGTTGTTTCCCTGTTGTGATGGATACTTTCCGCCCACCATCACTCCTCTGTCTCTCACCGACTTCTGTAGCTGCTTAAAAATGGGAATTATTTAAAATGTCTTTTGAAGAGCTGTTGGAATAACTTAAATCCGTGTATCTGAGATGCAGCTGAACATAATAGATATTTCTAATCGTAATTCATCGATATTGCAAAAGACCTGGCACAAGTGAAAGGAACAGTTGCAGTCGGAATTCTGGCAGTCGTGTTAAAAGCCTTTGAAACATGAGAGGTAAAGTTAGTTGACACCTTGCACTAGCTGTCAGCTATGCTTATTATTTCTTTTTAGCTTGTTTGTGGTTTTAAAGCAACCGTTAGTTCCAGATGTTGCTATTAAGTTTATGCTTCAGCTTGTATTCATGTAGTTTGGAGTTCATATTAATTGCCTTGAATTTGAATAATCTTATCAAGAACGCTTAAGTATTGAATGTGTTGTTCACATGTGTTTAGCACTTGTATGGAGATCACTAAGCTTTCCTGTATTATAAATAACTGGATACGACCAATCAATACATACTTTATATTAATGTTTCATTTGTTTTTCTTTTAGGTCCATTTTCCAGATACAGAGAGAGCAGAATGGCTCAACAAGGTAAGGGCAGCAATTAGCACTGCTTCTCGACAAATCCAAGGAGGAAGGGGAATTCAAGATCTAAAAGGCAGCGGGGAAGAACCTGAGAACTGAATGGTTTTTAGTTTTCTGTGCTCTTATTGCAAGTTTCTGGTTGCTGATCCAGTCAGCCGCAAGAAAGAGTCGCATTAGATATTCTTTTGGAGAGTGACTTTAGGTGGCATTAGAATAACGACAGCTATAATTGTGTGGAAATCATCGCAGCTGTAAACACAGTTTTTTATGTTCTACTTTCCTGGGATGCTTTCCAGTTACTGTAAGTTCCTGACCTACAATCCAAAAATAAATCAGTTTTGCAGTTTTGATTTGTGTGTGTAATAATAATGTAAGATACTGATCTGCGTAGCTTGGATTCAGTGTGTTTCATTCAAAGATCAAAGAAGAACGTGAGTTAATTAGCAAATAAAGCGTATGTACTTAACATTCACCATGCGCAGGCTGCATGTGAATACATCTGATAAAAGAAGGAATTTCTTTATATCATTTTATTTCCTTCTTATGTCCGCAATGAGCTGTCTACAGAACTGATGTGTTCAAAGCATTGTACTTTATTTTCAGTTACTTCCAAAGCTGTTTTGTAAGTAAGTTTCTTGTTTTTTTTTCTCTTTTTCTTAGACTGTAAAACAAATGTGGCCTTTTATTTGCCAGTTTATTGAGAAACTCTTTCGGGAGACCATAGAACCAGCAGTAAGAGGAGCGAACAACCACCTCAGTACCTTCAGTTTTACCAAGATTGATATTGGTCATCAGGTCAGTTTCTGGTCAAAACTTCTTAAGAGGCTCTACCTGAAGTGCTGTTTTCATGTAAGCTGTTTAAATCGACACGGAAATAGGTTTTTGGTGGTGCTTGATGAG
Organism: Excalfactoria chinensis; assembly: GCF_039878825.1. Lineage (NCBI taxonomy): Eukaryota > Metazoa > Chordata > Aves > Galliformes > Phasianidae > Excalfactoria > Excalfactoria chinensis. Next base: position 132,808,959 of record NC_092826.1, read on the forward strand.
CCTGATTGTGATTTTTGGTGTAACATTAAAATAAAAACGTGGCTTTTTTATCAGAGTTCAGATTTCATGGGGTTTGGGTTTTTTTTAATTCATATTTTCCTCCTGACTCTACTGCAAAAGTCTGCCTGAGAACAGGGTGAAGTCTCAAAGTATAGCAGCATCTAGTTATGTGAAGAGCACATAGCGACGTGGTTGCTTAATACTGTTCATGTAATGCTTTAGATTAAACGAGCAGGGAACATTATCCTTTTCTTATCAGATGTTCCAAGTGCAATTATCTTGTGTTGTAACAGATGTACTTGACAGCATGTAACGTATGGGGTCCAGTGACAAGGCTTCTGGCTCAGCTCTTCATAGGACTGCGTGTTAACAGTTCCAGGGAGCAGATAGATGTTTGCCTGCTGTTCAGTCCCACGAAGAAGGGATCATGGTGTATAACTCATGCCTGCAGAAGGGCCAGTCTGACCTGTCCAAGCTAAGAATAAGTTAGCACTACTTGCAATAAGTAGTATTACACTACTTATTCTTACCTTCATTAACCAATATTTTTACTTTTTGAGAAGATGAAAAGCAAACAAAGTGCTTTAGCTGTTGTGTATTGTGTGTGTGTGTCTGGAGTTAGTGGATTATTACCTTTTTATCCATTCTGACTAAATTATTCTAAGGAAAAGTAACTTTAATAGCAGTTCTACCTGCACAGGGAAGCGGCACAGTACTGTGACAGTGTAAGATGTGTTCTAGTACAGAGAAATTAGATGTTTACTAGAGAAATTGAGGGAGAGGTTTGGTATAAAAGCTCTAGTAAACACTGAACTAGTAAACATTGCAATCTAGTGGTCTAAACCAAGAGAAATTGCCTGAAGGGTTGTGAGTAGATCCCTCTGATTGTCTTCAGCTAAACTGGTAGAATTACTTCACACCTTTGATAGCGCTTCTAGTAAATGTCTAACTTGTCTTATCTTCATACATAGTTAGGTGTATGTGCACCTTTATTTCTAACTTAAGAGTTTAATATTACATAGGTCAATAAGCGGATTCAGCTTCAGTTTGCTTCTGTTTTTTTCAGCCTCTGAGGATAAATGGTGTAAAAGTGTACACTGAAAATGTGGACAAAAGGCAGATCATTTTGGATCTTCAGATCAGGTGATCCTTATTCTCATATTGCAACAGTGCCTATGCTTTAGAATGCGTGCCTTGTTTGTTTAAGTGGGCTGTTATGTTGGGGTGGAGGGAGAAGAATTGCTTTGGTACACAAATGTTACTTCTGATTGCAAGTGAATGGAGGAAGGAACTGCATGCTGTAAATGGCATTTAAATGAGGGAAGTAGTAGATCAACTCTCTGTATGACTGCATCATTCAATTAACTTTAGTTAATTGAAAAAAAAAAAAGATTTCCAAAGCTTATTGTTTTCTTTTGTCTTTTCTCAATTTCTTACACTCTTTACAAACACAGTATTAGATAAAGAGAATGATTGCTGCTTAAGTAACTTGTGCTCATGCCTCCAACTGCAGTAAATCTATGTATTATATAATGGCAATTGCTTCAGGTTTCTTTGCCCTTTCATATAGGTTTATAAATAGACCTATCCTGTGCTTGCCAAAGACTTTCCTCAACAGTATCTGCAGTTACAGGGTTTTTTGGAAGCATGCTCAGTGAACCCAGCAACGTTTCTGTATTTAACAGTCATAGATAAGTATTATGGTGACTGTTTTGCCTGCCAGTAGCTTGTGGAAAGGCTGATCTGTCAGTCCATTGTAATCCTGCAGAAAGCAGCCTTCTGCATTTCTTGCTGCTTCCATGACAGTAACTGAAAAGATAATGGGGCATTTATTTCAGCGCCCGTTTTTCAAAGTCAGTTCCAAGCTTTACACTTGATTATTTTTAATTTTGAAATATTCTTCTAAATCCCAGCTGTGTTTACGACTGCAGGCTCCTTTTTTCTAAGGTGGGCTCCAGAGTGTTGAGATCTAAATCAGTTACTGCATCCTGGGCTTCAGCTCTGGGAGGCTGATTGGCTCTGTGAGCAAGGGCCAAAAAAATCCCAGGAATGTCTTATTTCCTAGACTTCAGTGAAATCTCCTGCCATATGTTACATGGCATGACATTGCAACCTACTTAGAGAAGTGATAACAGCTGGAGAAGAATCCAGTCTAACAGGCTGAAATAAATTCCTTGAAGTAGTTTAAATAACAAGCCTAACAGCCTGACACTGCTACCAGCAGCACTGTTTTTCAGGCAGCAAATGGAAATGGAACTGTCGTAGCTCTTTGCAATTGAGGCTGGAATGGAAAAAAATTGCCATTATTGCACTGGCAGTAGACAAAAAATTGGTTTAGTAGACCTTTTAATATAATGAAAGTAGTTGAGAATACAGAATCACAGATCACTGTAATCTGGGAAATGTGTTTCTGCTATTCTTAATGCTTTTTTCCTCTGGCTATTTCACACTGGCTTCAGTGATCACATAAAGTGTACTTGGCTTCTGATCTGATTCACTACAGCTATTCTTGTATTCACACAAGTCTGTCCTCATTAAACTGTAATCTATCCCTGTGGTCTGTACATTACGGGAGCCATAATTTTACTGGGGTACTATGATCTGAATGTATAGAACTTGCTGAGTAAATGAGTCTTCAAGTTGTGCGTTAATGTTGCTGTGGAGTTCTGTGCTGCTTTCACTGTTGACAGACCCGGATAAATATCTTAGTGCTTTACTTTAAGGTTGTCGATGCTGCATCCTCAAGTGCAGTTCATTACTTTTACTTACTTTAATTAGTAATCAATTGATTGTGGATTGTCAGATGAACATATTGTTTCCCGGTCATCATTACACAAATAACTTTGATGTTACAAAGTGCCAGGACTGAAGTTTCAATTGCAGGTTTGAGTTGGCCATTCCGTAATGTTACGTAAATTTATAACACATGCTTATAGAGCTGGCTCTGTGTGTGTGTGTATATATATACACATATATACATATAAATAGCTAACTAGTTAGATACAGATATAAAAAGAAATTACATCGTTTAAAACTGTATATTAAAAATTATATACCTATTTTTAAACTGTAAACTCACACTGCATTCTTTCCAGAGAAAGCAATGGTCACCTTCCTAAATCCATTGAGTTGTTTTCTTCCAGTTCCCCAAACTTGTCATTTTAAGTAGTCTGAATTAAATTCCAATGCTGGCCATTACAAGAATGTTTTGCTGCTCTTGTGCTTTTCTTTTTTACTGTATTTGTTTGAAATCATCATACACATCATCATACACAGAGCACAGTAAACTGGAGGTGATTTGAATAACAGGTATGAATGCAGTGACTCTCACCTTCATTCTCTTTTGATTCTACCTTGTGGGCAGTTCTGTTTTCTTCATAATTTCCCAGAAATTGGTCTGTTAACCAATTCACCTTTCAGGACTGGAGTGCATCAGTTCTAGGATTTCTCAAGCAGGTGATATTGATCTTGTTCTTAGTATTATTGGTACTGTTTGGGCTCATAAGGATAAGCTTGGAAGAATGGAAAAATACCTGTTTTATCAACTGATAGCTGGTATAAAAATAAAAACTCATCTACCCTTACTGCTTGAATGACTTGAAAAACTAATAGTAGTGCCAGATCATTGTCCTGTGTTTGAATTGGAACTCAAAGGGAACAGGAAATCTTGCAGTAGCTCCAAGAGCATCAGGAAGAAATTGAACGTGCAGAAGCTTTGGTTTTACTGGCCAGCACATGCAAAATTATAAGCATTTGACCTGGGAAGGGGGTGCTGCCAAAATGAGGTGCAAGAACTCGCCAGGGAAAAATGTCAATTGTTTTTAATGGTATTTTCTAACTGAGATTTAAGACATCATCCTAGCTGTGCAGAATAGGAGTAACTCTACTGCAGTTCGATTTATAAAAATGAAATATATTCCTTTATTGTTTTTCTTTTATAGTTTTGTTGGAAATTGTGAGATTGATTTGGAGATCAAGAGATACTTCTGTAGAGCTGGTGTGAAAAGTATACAGGTGAAGTACAATCCTTCGTTATTTTGATATCCAGCTGTCACTGCATTGCAGTTTGTGGATGAAATAGTTTGCAAGTTGCCAGAGAAAATGACTAATTGTGTGATTTTGTTACTGGGCTTTTTTTGTTTTTTTCATAATGGAATGGTATTGATATCATGTAAAATTTCAGTAACCTGACTGAGCTGAAAAGGGTACATTCAGATACAGAACTGTTTTAAATCAGTGCCATTTTCTACTGGAAAAGAGAGAGAGAATGAAGCCAGTGTAAATGTACGTTTGGTGCGCGGGTTCATAAGAGGAATCATTAGTCTTAGCTTTAGGTATCACCTAATAATATAGATCAGAGAATCACCAAATTTCAAAGGTTCAAAGGGATCCTGAGCTCATTGAGTCCAACTTCCATGCTGTAAAGCACGTTCCCTGCAATAGGTTGCACAGGTAGGCATCCAGATGGGTCTCTAATATCTCCATAGAAGGAGACACCACAGCCTTTCTGGACAGCCTGTTCCTGTGCTCCGTCACCCTTACTCTAAGGAAGTTCTTTCACGTGTTTGTATGGAACTTCCTCTATTCAAGCTTTTGGCCATTTCTCCTTGTCATTATCACTACGTACCACTGAGAAGAGCCTGGCCTCATCCATTTGCTTCCCATCTCCTTTTAGATGAATGAAGTCAATTTGTAAGTCCAAGTATTTAATGCCTGTGTACAACTTTATGGATTTGGATGAAGTTTTTTACATAAATATAAATTTATATATGAAATATATACATGTAATTCTTTCAAAATTGAGAACTTTATGCATTAGAACTGTGAGCATTGCCAGTGAATAGATTTTATTTAAACTGAATTCAATTCCATTGCCTTTTTCTGTTTCTCTCTCCCAGATCCATGGTACTATGAGGGTTATCCTGGAACCACTAATTGGAGACATGCCCCTGATTGGAGCACTATCACTTTTTTTCCTTAGGAAACCTGTAAGTAATGTCTCCATTTCTACTCTCTTCAGGTGATAAACAACTTTAGTCAGTAAATAATGGAGAGAGAAATAAGCAGCAAAAGGAACAGACTTGGGAAATCACTGCCATTTTGTTGGAATTAGTTTCCAATGGAAATAGTGGAAAAAAATTATTATTACTAGAAGATGAATAATAATTACCTTGTAATTATGAAACGTGTCAAAGCTGTCAAATTTTCCTTACAAGCCTTATGGTTAAAAGAAGAGCAATAGATACCTTCTAGATGGTTTGTAAGAAAACACTGCTGCCATTACTCATGACAGTCTGCTAAAGAGTATGGTCTGCGTTAAAATTCTACCACGTGTGTGCTGAGTTGTAAAAGCGATGATGGTGCTGTTTGCCACAGATTAAGGTCTGATATGGAGGTGGTTTACTCTGATGATTGAAGTTTCTAACTTAGATAGTAGGTAGATAATTTTAATTGTATTTACTGATGACCCAAGTGTGAGAACAGAAATAGCATGGAGTGAGATAGAAGGGATGGACATTTAAATCGATCGTGACAGTAGCAGGGTGGGAGAAGTTGTCGTGTAATTTGGTTGGAAGAAGTGCTGGGCTGAAGTGGCTGTCTGGGCAGCAAGAATAGCCAGAGCCTGAGCTGCCAGTGTCTTGCTGGTATGAAAATGTCATAGCTGGACTGGAATGTATAAACAAGGGAGCTTGCAAGAAACGTTCGGTTTCAGGGATAGCACTTCAACAAAGATACTGACCAGTTGGAGAGTATCCAAAGTAGGGAGAAAATAATTCACTATCAAGGACAGGCCAAAGGAATAGAAATTGTTTATTTTAGAGAAAATCAAGGAGAACGTGTTCTTAAAAAATGTGAAGAGCTGTTAAAGAAAAGATGTATGTAATGTGTTCTTTATATACATGGTAGACAGGATAACAAATTTCAGCAAGGAAGATTCAAGCTGAACAAGGAGAATGAAGGAAAGCATGATTGGTAGTGCTTGGGAGTTTCTTCAATAGGTTGCTTAAGAATAATCTGCATTTCTGATGGACATTCAACCATTAGGACTGACATAAGTATAGCTCTTCTAATTCAAACAGTTCTGACCTCCCTCAACCTTCTGGCAATGCTTTGCCCAGTGCAGTGCAGGATGCTGTTGTGGCAAGGGTACATCGCTGGCTCACGTTCAACTTTGTGTCTGGGGAGCACAGGTCCTTTTCTGCCAGGCTGCTTTCTACCTGAGTGATCCCCAGTGGTGTGCTTGGTGCCATTCCTCCCCAGGTTCAGGACTTTGTATTACTACTGCCTTGCTGAACTTCATGAGATTCCTGTTAGCTTATTTCTCCAGCCTCTTGAGGTCCCTCTGGGAAGCAGTAAAACCCTCTGTCTTGTCAGCCACTCTCCTCAATTTTTTTCATCCTCTGCCCTATCATCCAGATGATAATAAAGATGTTACAAAAGCTTGGACACGATATTGATATATCAGGTACACTACTAGATACCAGCTTCTAAATAGATTGTGTCACTGATCATCACCCTCTGTCTGTTCAGCCAGTTTTTATCCCACCACACTGTCTGCCCTTACGTCAACAGCTTGTGTGTGAGGATCTTAGGGAAGACAGTGTCAAAGGCCCTGCTGAGCTCCAGGAAGACAATGTTCACTGCTCTCCCCTCATCCATCAGGCTGCTCAGTTTGTTGTAGCTGGTCACGTTGGTCAAGCATAACTTCTCCCTGGTGAATCCATGCTGATTACTCATGGTCATTTTTTTCTTCAAGTGCCTGGAAATGGACTCCAGGACTAACTGCTCCATCCATGCGACAATTTTGTTTTAGAAAAATAAAACGGATTATATAATACATGTTTCATGCTTGCTGGATGAAAGTTCCTTTGATATTTTGTGTGTGGGGCAGTTCCAGTAATGTGAACTTCGATTGCTTTTAATTAGTAAGAGAGCAAGGGAAATTCATACAACATACAGACTTCTTTAAAGAAATGAGTTGTTCCTATCTATTATTCAGAAGTATATTTTGCATTGGAACATTTTGCGTCTTGCATATTTTCTAATTACAATGTAAAAATAGCGATGTCAGTGTCAAGAAGTTTCAGGTTATGCCTGATCATAAACCACAGATATATGGGTTTTGGCACTTTGAAACAGTCTCAAATAGATTATCTTCATTTCCTCATCACTGTGACTCTGAAAAATTTATCTTTTCATGGTGCGGAGAGATGGAAACATACTCTTTCTTGAATGATGGAAGATAGGCTATTATATTCTTCAGTGAAATCCCATTATTTTAATACAATTATTTTGCTCTAATGTCTTACGATATTGGTTCTGTTGACTTGGTGAAAAGGTAGGTTTGTGTGAGTGTTTGTATATGGCCTAAGAAAGTAGTAATGTTGGTTGCTTCTTTCATGTGGCTCGTGTCATTTTTTGAGCCCTTTGGTTAAAGGAAAGCACTTCATGAAGGACCATTAAAAGCATCGTTTGTCTTATTTGGAAAGGATTGGAGGAATAAGTTGAGATGAACCAAATTTGGATATCTGCACGTTTCTATGAGTCTAAACATTAGGGAGATGTCTGCTTAGTTTTATCTCCTTTTTATCCTCTGGCACAAGTAGTGAGGTTTTAGGGCATCCGTTAATGTTCATGTTTAGACTAGAAAATTAAACACGGCCATGAGAAGGATTGAATGTTGCATTAGAGCAGTCTGCACCATGTCACTGTTTTTCTTTCCGTTCAGTGCTCTCCCAATTCATCTGAAGGTTCAGTACTAAATGCTTAATTCATACTACACCTGAGCTAGTAAACTGGAAATTTATCAAATGAAACAATGACATTTGTTATCAGGACCTTCTGAGTCCCAACACGTGACTTTGGGAAAGACTTCCAGAGTTACTTCTGTCTTTAGCCCTACCCCCCTTATTAGGGTCTGGTTCACTTAGAGTGACAGGAAAGGAAGGGAAGTAGACTGAACTAGGAAAATCCAAAAAGTCAACACCCACACCCTAAACTGTGAACAAAATTAGTTTTCATCCTGTTTTCATTTAAATGCTATGATAGTGATCAAGGTCCCAGCAAACTAAAGTGTAGAATGTCCACTTATTATAGCTGTAAGCAAACTCTGTCACCTTACTAGAGAGCAAATGGCTGCAGCCAATAATAGCTTTACTTTTAGTTTTTTGTTAGGAGAGAAATTAGCTGGCAGTAGCAGTAGATTTTGTTCTCATATTTTCCAGTCTAAAGTAACTGGCAACAATTCCACTTGCTCTGTATCATCTGTTTGCTGCCCTTAATGACTATATAAGGCAATGCTGCCCAAATTAATAGTTCTGAACATACTTGTTTAATGAGTTTGCCAGTCTCATATTTCCAAGTAATGCATGGAGCAGTAAATGCTCCAAGAGTTGTTACTTTGCACAGAACTTCTAAGATACTGTATATTTTCCTCTTCTTATTGCGAAGTAGAAGTTTCAACAGCTTAAAGTATGTCTAAATTTGTAAGAAATCTCAAGAGAGGGAAATACGTGCAGTCTAATGTTCTTGTCTTCAGAGCTTCAGTGCTGGAGGGGTTAGCACTGTGTAAATAGCCAAGATTTGTAAAGTCTTTTACATGGCTTTGCATTATGTTAACGCAGATATGCGCTTACCATTCATTCCGCTTCTCAAAATGTAGTTATCTTTCAGTTTCATTACAAAATATATCACGTGGTTCATTATTTTGATTTTTGGCTCAGTTGCAGAAATGTATATGGCTTCCAGTTGTACTGTGATCGGTAATGTTCAAAAGCTTAATTTGGTGACCTGTTTAGTATTGAAAACCTGTCCAGAGCCAGCCTCCTTCACTTTTAAAAACATAAAAGGCAAACCAAACCCTGCCCACCTCCAAAAAGCAAAACTGACAACATTATTGTTCTGAATAAACAAAGGCTGGAATGTAGAACTGAATTCCTCTACAGCTCTTATTTTATATTCTCTCTGTGCCCACCACTTGCTAACCTGGGCTCTGCTCACAAGGTCAGTGTGTCAGTGTGAGCTGATAGAAGGATGGAAAAGAGTAGAATCCAGGGGGAACTGGCTTGAATTCTAACTCTGAGTAGGTGACTCTAAGATGATTTTTACCTGATCAGCCATGAAACTTCTTTTGGTCACTTTCACTCAGACTTGCCTGCTCTTATCTGTGTAACTGTTGTCTTGCTTTAATTTTTAGACAGTTACAACTGAAAAGCCTACAGCTGATAAACAGTTCCAGTGCAAAGATACCCAAATGTTTCTTATAACAGTGATGAAAAATGATGTAATTTCCTCTTCCTGTGACACTGCGTGGTCTAGCCTTGCTCAAGGTGCTGAGTTTGTTATGCATTTACTGTTTGCTGGGGAAGAGCTCTGGAGAATGTTATGAAATTACTGGAACAAACTTATCCCTGGATGACCATTCACAAATAACAGAAGAGGACACATCAGTCCCCATCACAGCAGATTTCTTAGAAGGAGCACAGCTTACCACTGGAACTGAACTCCTGTGCTCAACAGCAGAGCTCAAATTTGTCCTGCAGCAATCTTACACTTCTGAACTTGATTAGCAGGAAGTCGTTCATCAGCATTTTAAAGCTCACTTTGTGGTTTTTCTTCTGAGGTTATTCGCGTTTATGGCAGCCAAATAAAGCCCCAACACTGGCATTGTTTAGAGGTTGCATTTTGTGCTGCTGTGGACTTCCATAACGGCACTGTATATTCTACATTGTGGTACGTTTGTTTCACTTTGTAAGGCATCCGCAGTTTTGACAACACTCAATATATAAATACACTCAACAGTTTTTAGCCTGTGTTTCCTTATAGGCTGCAGGGTGTGTGCGTTTATTTTTTTTAACTCTGCAATTGTAACACGTGGGAAATGAAGGAATGGATGGAGAACATCGCAAAAGAAATGGAGTTCGGAGCAGAATTGTAACAGTAGTCAGTCCCTCTTGCATGCTGTACTGCCACTGTAATTCCATGGTTGAATCAAATAGAAAAAATAAACTAAGCCCTGCTTATCGTACAGAAGATAAAAGTTATTACATTTCTCTTTCTTTAATGGTGCGTTTGAAAGGATCTCTACTTTATGGACTTAGGGGTTTTTTTTCTATTGAACGTAATAAGTGGAAGTGCAAGTCACATCTTTACGTTGCTGTCTCTTGCATTTTAACAAGAGCTGCACGAGTCTGTCATGTCACATCCGCCTGCTTCACACCCATTACTCCATTATTTATCCTTGTTAAAATCCCGTCTTCTCAGACTGTTGATCTTCACTTGGTTTCTGGGAGAGTTCTATTACTGTTTTGAAAACCTGGGAACCTCAGAACTCCTCTTCTGTACTACTTCAACATCCTGGGACTTGTTCTGTGTTGCATGTAACTAATACAGGGACTTATGGAACTTGTTAATGTAGTAGCAGATTGATGTGGAGCTTTATTTGATTGCTGTAACTTCTGCACGGCTATTTTTGTGCCAGTGAGTTTCAATAACACCTATTTATTTATTTGCATTGTTTTGCTTTATCAGCACTAAGAATCACACCTTGCACATTAGGCATCCTTCACTGGCTCTTCAAATAGAAAAGGTTGCAATTCTAGGTTTTGTATTTTTGGGGTCTTTTTTAGTTGTTTTTTTTTCCTGTTGCTTTTCCAGCTGATCAATAAGCGTTGCGTGTAACCAACCCACTCCTTCCCTTATATGTAGAAAATAGCTGAGAGCTCTCCATTTTTGTCCTGAAAGCCCTCTGAAATAGTTTTTGGAAGCTTTCCACTTCTCACGGTGCTTCTGCTACTGTGTTAGTCGGTGAATTCCAAAGCTTGTGGTTCTGAGGGCTTCCCTGCCTTGCCTCAAGTCTCAAAGACTGTAAATAAAAGAAGTAGGGAAGGAAAACAAAGGAATTCACAACTGATATTTGGAACTTGTGGCTAATGGTAGGATTTCAACAGGAAAATGTGATTATTTGTGACATCTAATCTTGGTTGAATGTTTGATTAATAAATTCCAAAATTATATGATCCTTTGATGAGACCTTAAGTCAGTCAGGGTTAACCCAAAACTACTTCTAATCGCTGGGATTCCTTAAAACACGAAATAGGAAGGGTACTTTTAAAGCAGCTCCCAGCTCTGAAGTGGAGTAGATCAAGTAGTGAAGGAGTTTGGAATCCATGCTCCCTTGCAGGTAGGGAGAGGAGAAGTTGTGGGATCACTGCCCTGGCTGTGCAGCTGCTGGCTCTTTCTTTTTGGTTCATTGGTGCTGCCCCAATGAACATGTTCAGCTGCCCTGGAAGAGGTAACTTTGGAGTGCTCAGTGGATGGTGCCCTGCTATAGCATCAGGGGCCCAGCATGGAGAACCTGGCTGCCTTTCTTTCCTTCATTTTCCCTGTGTGCTGTGGGCAGTTGCACTGCGAGCTCATCGTACAAGCAGTCCTTGGTGTGTGTTAGTAGTTCCAAGCTTCTTAATTGCATGTTCAGTCTCCTGTATGTGCCTGCTTGGAGCACATCTCCCTGTCTGCTGTTACTGCTGGCTCAGGGTCTGAACCAGTAGGCCTAGAACAGCCCGTTAGCACAAGCCTTGAGCCAAGTCAGTATTTAAATATAGACATGTTTTGTTATTGGAATTCCAATTGCAATAATAAAGTCATTGAACACTGTGAGCACAAGTACACCTAATCTATTTGTTGGACAGATTTTGGCCAATCGCTGGTTTCCACATATTTTAAATTCATTTTTCTATTCTTTAGTTAGTATAATAAAACACCTACAGGAATAAGGATTTGTCTGGGTCTGAGTGCCTTTCAGTACAGAGTGTAGATAAGACAAATGTCCTCTCTGCAAGAAGGAACGAATATTTTTCCCACTGCTGTCAGCTGAGAAAGAATTGGAAGAACTTTGAGTAACGTGGCACATACTTATTAATTGGAAACTGTAATGACTGTGTGAAATCCTGCCCCGGGGCATCTTGCTGGCTGCTGACAGCCTGTTTGCAAGGCATCTCACCTGGAGGCTACAGTGAGCTATGGAAGGATGCTGTGCTGTCTCTGGCTACAGGCAGAGTTTCACTGGGTGACAAACTCTGAACGCAGCCTTCACGCTGCACTGTTAGTTCTCCTGCAAGGAACCAGCTGGCACTCCTTGAGTTTAGTTAAACCAAGATAATTACGCATTGCTTGAGGTGGTGGCAAAGAATGACATGGTATTGCTCAGCTATTTCGAACACCCAACAGGCTGAAAGTTTTTTGTTCAGTATTCTGTTTTTCTTCCTACAGTGGCGTCAGGTTTGTTTCCAATTAGTGCTGGTCCCTTTGGGTAGAACTGGAAGGAAGGCACAGCACTGGGCAAACGTAGCAATCCTTGTCCACAAAGGCGACTTATCCTTAACGCTCAAACAGTTCAAGTTTGATTTCTGCCAGGGGTTTGAAAGCTTATATCCCTTCCAAAACATTTCATGGCTTAAGATTTATTTGCAAAGCTCTCCTAGTAATCCTGTAAAGTGCTTAACCTCAGTAATGTTTTTGACTTTCTTACTTCCAGCTTTCAATGGAAAAGGATTTATCTTTAACATTTTGAAAGTTAACCTTTTCCACACTTATTCCTGTACAATAAGAAGATGAATAGGCATTTCTTATTGACACTAACTGCATGTCTTCTTTAAATGACCACTACTGCTAGCAATATAGTTTTTAAGTTTCTTTCCTTGCTTATTTTTTACATGCTTTAAGGTTGATGGGATCTTCAGACTGATGATGATGGATTGGTAGCATTGTTTTTGAGAAGAACCGTGTAAAACTCAAAGTACCGATAGTGAGATTGTACCACAGGTCAATATGTGTTTCATATATTGCACTGCAAACTATTAGACTGCTTTAGGTGACATTAATTGAAGGTCATTCCATTCTCAGTCTCTCTCCTGAATACACAGAGATGCAGGAGTGTAGTAAGTGTAAAAGGAAACAAAGATGATCTTGCAGCAGTTTTCTAGGGGGTTGTCAGTAGGCAAGTACTAAACATTAAGCATCTGTTGAGGTCTGTAGGTTTACTGACCCTTCTCAATAACACTGCCTGGACATTAATCTTATTGCCTGGATGGTACCAAATGTATTTTCTCTTATAGTAGGCTTACAGAGTGGTTGCAACTGGTGGGCACAGAACAGGCTCTCCAGAGCAGTGAGCACAGCCCCCAGTCCACTGGAGGTCAAGATGTGTTTAGACAGTGTGCTCAGACACTGAGTTTGAGTGTTGAGTGCTCCTGTGTGGAGCCAGGACTTGGACTCCATCATCCTTATGGGTCCCTTCCAGCTCGGGATATGCTACAATTCAATGCAAATTGTTGGAAGGGATTTCTGAAGGCCTTCTGGCCCAACCTCTGCTCAAGCAGAGACACCCAGAACTGATTGCCTAGGACCACATCCAGGCAGCTTTTGAGCCTCCTAAGGAGGGAGACTCCTCAGTCTCTCTGTGCATCTTGTACCAGCGCTCAGTCACTGAAGAAGTGTTTCATGATGTTTAGATGGAACTTCCTGTATTCCATTTTCAGTCCATTGCCTCCTGTCTTGTCACTGGGCGCCACTGGAAAGAGCCTTGTTTTGTACCATCTCCTCAGGTATTTATAGACAGGGATGAAATTCCCCCACTCCTGCACTTCCCTAGAATGCTCTATTCCCTTCATCATCTTCTTCTAACTTTGTTGAATTGTCTCCGGTGTGTCTGTTTCTCTCCTGTACCGCAGATCCCAGAACACCATTACGAAACTACATTCGTTTCTCAACTGAGGAATCTCAGAATCCTTCTAACATTTTTTTCTTGTCACTCAAAGTTCTATTGAATTAGATGGATTTGGAAGCGTGGCAGTAGTTAAATGAGTCTGGCTTTGTTGCACATATTCAATTAAATTCTACACTACTAGTATAAAGTTCTTAGTAACAAAGAAAAAAAGAGTTGGTTCTATCAGTTTCTTTATGTAGAATGAGAAATTAGAAAATAATGCCAACAACACTGAAACAGATTGAGTACCTCTACTACTTCTTTTTATATATCTAATATAAAGGTTTTCAGAGAAGGAAATACATATGATCTAGTAATTAATGATCCCTATTAATTATTTTCTGAGAGTTTTTCTCACTTCAGTACATTATTCTTTTTGATACTTTGCTGTACTGTGTCAATAGTGGAATGGATTTATCTTTTCCCCGTTGAAAACAGCCTCCTTTGTGTTTGCAAACCAGCAGGTCTTCCTTCAGCTTTCTCAGTCCCAATCCTTCATTCTTTCTGACAGACACATCCTCTAACTGGACTCACACTGGATTCTTCACTTGTTGATTTTACTGTTCAAATTCATGTTCATAGAATCACAGAACAGTTTGGGTTGGAAGGGAAACCTCCCACTAGATCCAGTTGCCTGGAGCCTCATCCAGTCTGATCTTGAACGCCTCCAGGGATGGGGCATCCACAGCTTCTCTGGGCAACCTGTTCCAGTGCCTCACCACCCTCATAGTAAAGAAATTTTTCTTTATATCTAATTTAATCTACACTCTTTTAGTTTTAAACCATTGCCTCCTATCCAGTCACAATACTCCCTGCTAGAGTCATTCCCCTTTGTTTCTGTACGCCCCATTTTGGTACTGGAGGGCCACTATAATATGGTCTCCCTGGAGCCTTCTCTTCTCTGGGTTGTATGGAGCTTACATGGCAAGGTTTTGGTAGCAGGGGTGGCCTTTGTGAGCAGAGCCCAGCACAGCTCCATGTCATATCAGAGTCAGCTCCAGCTCCCCTACAGAGACCCCCTGCTGGGCAGAGCTGAGCCACGAGTGACATGTGCATTGTGTATTTACATGTGTAGAGGGATGGATTATAGGATGATGCGTTGTTGTTCTCGTACTGTTTTAAAAGCCATCACTAAAATTATTTGGAATGGAATAGGTGTTGGTTTTGTGTTTAAAAAAAGTCCTGGATATAATTAATATTAAATTTCTCAGAAGTTGTTACCATCAGATGCATTTCCTCAGTACTGTCAATTCTGAGTTGCTTTTCTTGTTTCTCTCTTCTTTTTTTCCCCTCTTTCTCTATAATTCACAGCTTTTAGAAATAAACTGGACTGGGCTGACCAACCTTCTGGATGTTCCAGGGCTGAAGTGAGTATATATAAAGCAGTATTTGATAGTCAATTTCTTCCTCAACAGCAGCCCCCGTAAAACCCAGAATAAGACCCATCTAATCATTTTAGGTTAAATGACTCTGAACATTTATCTGCTTAGAATTAAGTGAAATTACTCCATACGGAGAAGGCAGTGGTTATGATTACCTCAAAAGTATAACAAGTACGTCTTGCTAAAAGAATATTTAGAAAATATAGTTTTTAATCTGCTTTTTTTGGTGTTCTCAGCCTTTCCAGATTTGCAGAATCTCATGAATTTCATACCTGCCTTCTTCTACAGCAGCAAAAAGACAGAGCCTTGTTTTGTTCTTCAGGTCACAGCGTTCACAGCATTTTGGCTTTTTATGCTGATAAATCCGTAGTTGCTTGTGTTAAGTCACTAAGAAACACCTTTAAGACTGTAATCAAGTTAAAGAAACTTACTAATCTTTTTGAGTGCTTCCTTTAAGAGCTTTCAATTTATAATGCGAAGATCAAATGGAGTAGCAAAAACATTAACCATGTGCTGTTGGAGAAAAACACGTGGCTTATTTAGAGCTGTTAACAATAGTAAATGATAAAACCACAAAGAAAAAAGCAGAAGTACAGAAAGAAAATAAATTGTTTTGTATCGCTGCAGTTCTGAAAAGACTAAATCCATGAAGACATTAATACTTATCAAAGTTATAATGTTCACCCAGAGGCTTTTTAATATTGAGACAGTGGCTAAGGGGATAATAAGTGTATCTGATACACAGGTTTTGTGACTGGCTCTTTTATTTGAACCCCCACACTCAAGGCTGAGCTGATTCCAGATTTATTTTCGTTATCTAAAACCAAGAGTTTGAATTTAGATATTTAAGTAATCCTTCAGAGCTCAGTTGCACACCTGAAATGATTTCTGCTTTGCTTCGACATGAAGCCGTTGCATGGAATCCCAATTAAACAGCTTGAAATTAGAAGTTACATGAATCAGGTTAATGGTGGCAGGAATTGCTCATGTTTTAATCCTGTTTAAGACAGCCTGCAAGGAAAAAGGTTCTCTTGATGAGCGAGGAAATATCTTCCAGAATACAGGTCCTGTGTAACAATTCGCTCTTGTGAGATAAGGCTAATAAATCTACATTTAGTGCTTCAAGTTACAAGGCTCCTGAGGTAAATATCGTGCTACTTATTTGCCTGACAGGAAATGTGAAAACCTGAAATGTAAATGGAGTCTCATTAAGTATCTCAAGTTTATGGTTTCCAGAGCAACCAGGCTTGGTGTATAATGGTGCTGGCTAGATGTGGTATGGTTTCTATAGTAACTGTATCTGAGATGACTCATGTTCTGCCTCTCCTGTAGATTTCTTCAGTGCTGTATTTGCTTTTCTTACCCGTATAGATGGATTGTATGTTTTGGTTTGACAGCCTGGCATATTGCTGTTGTTACAAACAGCAATAAACAAGAGATCGTTGCTGCCACAGGTACATTTCTCATCCCATGGCTGCTGGGCGCACATTACTTGTTTGTATTCTGCAGATGTTTTAGTGCTGCTAAGTAAATATCTGCATTTGCTACTGGAAGTTGGTGTCAGCTGTTATCAACTCCCATTATTCTTTCCATGTGACTCAACAAGGGAAAGAACACGCAAGTAATTCATATTCTATCATTAATATTGCTCACAGAAGAGTGGAATTAAAACCTCAATATGAGGGAGGTCCGGGCTTTCAGTAGTGAGACTGCTCAAATGCTGTCAGAAGGGGATGCGGGTCACAGGAAAATGAAGTCTGGTTGGTTGAGATGCAGGACGTTGAGATGCTCTCTGTGCAGCCAGAGATGTGCTGTCTCACACAGCACAGGCAGAAGATGATTGAGGAAAAAAAAAAAGTCATAGCTGCTTATTCCGCTAATAAAAATTAGGGAGAGTTAAACAGAGTGCGGTTCAGCTGTGTTGGTAACTGCTAGTTATTTTTTCTGCATTGAAACTGAGCTTTTGAAAGTGCCCGAAACTACCTGAAGCACTTCCCATTTCTCTCATTTTCCTGAGCTAAAGAAGCAATTGTACTGACGATCAACAACCAAAACACTTTAAGACTCCATTATCAACAGAGGTTTTACATTGTTGTAAGGCTTTAAATGCACACTACCGTGTCTATTGCTTGATCAATGATTTGCCTCTGTTTTTCATTGGTTACACGTTTTATCTTAAGTAATGAAATAATAGTAATAATAATAAAAGGTATTTTACTTTGTGTTCATAGAGAATAGTTTCCTTCTGGGAGCATCCACGCTGGGAGGTGTCTCAGTGCAAGTGGTGGCATTCACAAGCTGCAAACTTGATGGTTAGCAAAACAAAGCTGAGAAAGCTTGAAAAGCACCCATGTGTTACTGTGATAACTAAAGGGAGCTACTTAATTTCAAAACATGATTATCGTTTGGTAGCGGTTTTCTTAAGAATGACTGGAATTATAAGTATGTAGGGTTTAACATTCCTGTAGATTCAAAATCTTCACAAATTTGACTGTTTTCCCTCATTAAAAGGTTAGCCAAACAAGATAGTATCCGAAAGACCTTGGTTCTGGCTGTTGTATCAGTAGCATTGGTTTGTTGTACTCTTTTTTTCCCCAAAGTCAGCAGTAATGTCACATTTAGAGGGCAATAGCTTGTTTTCTTCCAGGCTGGAAGTAATAAACATAGCAAATGCACCACAGTTTAGCACTCAGAGCTCAGCTGGTAAGTATCTGAGGTTAACTGGTAATGCTCCACCCGTTACAGTTCAGTCTGTAATCACAGGTTCCTCCTGTTGTCTCACCATTATGCATTTATTTAGCTGTGCTTTATTGGAACCTAGAAGCCTTTCATTACTAGCTAAAATTAGGATGTCAGGGGGAAGTTCTTTACAGAGAGCGGTGAGGTGCTGGCACAGCTGCCCAGAGAGGCTGTGGATGCTCCATCCCTGGAGGTGTTCAAGGCCAGGTTGGATGGGGCTCTGGGCAGCCGGGTCTAGGGCCACATCTGGAGGTAGCCAAAGGATGCAGGCTGTTCAGGTTGCTCATCTCTATCATGGAAGATCAGTGTGGATTTGACATGGGCTAGACTGTATTTAATGTCTTAATTCTGTTACATGTCTCTACCATAATATATCACTCACGATTTCCGAAATAGAAAATGTAATATATATTACATTTATAACATAGATTTATAATGTATGTTGTATAAATAAGCTAGCTGCTGAGTCAGCACCAATCCCAACTGCAAATTCAGACTTAGAAAAACATCAGAAAGATGACATGCAAGGATTTAATCTGAAGAATGCATTGAACATATTATCTGCACCACTATTTCATGAAGGTTGTAAAAGGAGAATCTTAAAGAAAGCGAATGTAGGTGGGGAAATCATTCATCCCCAGTTCAGCTCCGCCAGTCTCAGTGTGCCTGCAGATCACAGTACCTCCACAATACCTTTATGTATTGTTTTGTCTGGGAATCCCTCTTGGTACCACTGACCTTCCCCTGGTTCCTTGTAGCAGTGAGCTGTACCAATCCCGTTCTGCCTGCTGGCAGTTTTGGCAGTGCAGCGAGCCACTGGTGTTTGACTGCGAGCTGATCTATGTCAGTTCAGACCCAAACTGGGTGAAATCTTACATTGAGAAACCTTTTCTAATTGGGGATCTGAGTTTTTAATGATTCATTACTGCTGTGTTTGTGCTGCCACTCCCTTTATTTTTACCAGCACAAAACCTGTTTTGCCTCCCTAGGCTATATTTTATTTGTCCACAAAGCATGCTTTCTTTGTGTTGCTGTTGAAATGACAGCCCTAGCTCCAGAGGACAGCTTGTTTTGTAACAATACAACAGTGGGTAGCCAAACTTTCAGGGACGGTTATTACTGAAATGTGAAAGTAGATTAACAGTTAACATCTGCTTGGTTCTATGCAACCCTGACAAGAAGACTTACGCAATAGCCCCTTGCTCTGGGTGGCTTTGGAAGGGGGATGGGAACTTTGGAGAACTGTATGTTCATGTCTTTGGTTTCTGCTATTCAGTATCAGCTGCCTCCACCTGGTGGCTGTTTTGGCAGGAATCCTTCAGTTAAAAATAATACAAATGTTTAATGTCCAGATTTGACTTCTACCCCCAGAAAAGGGTCAATATTTGCCCATGTAGGTAATTGCCAATCAGTTAAAGAGGTAAAGATAAAAACTGCTGTTCTGAGAGGACATCGCGGTTTGTTTTCTGTTCTGCCCCAATTTCCAAGCGCTGGTTATCTGTTCTATAAGTGACAAAACACACTCGTAGCTTCTAGATGTGACTGAAAAAAAATATGTTAGTACTTAGGCTTATTTCATTGTGCTTTTTAACTTTATAAAAGAGGAAAAGGATTTTGGACGTTAATGTGATCATCTGTTAAGTTTCATGCTTGAGCTGCATTGGTGTGACACGTTCCATTCCCATGAAGTAACTGAGGATTACTTTCTCTAACAGTGGCTTATCAGATACGATAATATTGGACATAATATCCAACTACCTGGTCCTTCCAAACAGAATTACTGTCCCCCTTGTCAGCGAAGTGCAGATTGCTCAGCTGCGGTTTCCTATCCCGAAGGTAAACGTGTTTCACTTCATAGTAATAATTAAGCATTTATTTTCTTCCGCCGTGCTCATTGTCTCAGCTGTTCACATTTGTGTGCATTTCAAAATATAGTCACCATGATAGAACAGAATGACAGTTTTTCTTTTCAGGAATCTGAATCGTAGGCCTGCTGTGGTATTTCCCTGTGCACAGCATGTCTAAACTGTGTTTTATTTTAAAGAAACTGCTATGGGAATTAGAAAAATTTACACTGCTTCAATTGTAATCATACAGAGAGTTTCAGGTTACCACATAAACTCAGCTTCTCATTTTTTCAGGGTGTTCTAAGGATACATTTTATTGAAGCTCAGGACCTGGAGGGTAAAGATACTTACCTTAAAGGGATTGTCAAAGGCAAGTCAGACCCTTATGGAATCATTCGTGTGGGCAACCAGATTTTCCAAAGCAAAGTCATCAAAGAAAATCTCAACCCAAAATGGAATGAAGTTTATGAGGTACGGTCAACAAAAATGTCCAGTTGTGCATTCTGTGAATTGTCTCCTATATTTCTAAAGAAAATGCTTTGTGTGTTTCCTTGAGGGACCTCTTGATGCTCCCCTTTAAAAGCTCCTTATTCAACAAAACAGAAATTCTCAACTGGTGTATAAACTTTATGCTCAGACTTAACATCCGTAACTCTGAAATACCATTTAGTCTAATAACTATAACCTATCAGTCTTCTAATGCCGTCATTAACAGGTTACTTGTGAAAAGCTTTTATGCTTGCTCAACTCATCAAATGGTGTTTTAAATTGTACTGCCTCAGAGGGTTTTTTGTTACAGTTAGTTTTAACAGTGCTGTCTTAATGTACTTCCAGGCCTTAGTATATGAACATCCAGGACAGGAGCTGGAGATTGAGCTCTTTGATGAAGATCCAGACAAAGATGACTTCCTTGGAAGGTGAATGTTGTGAACAATATGTTGTAGGTGTCGGAAACAAAAGAAATGTTTCGATGTAACTTTATTTTTCCCCTTTTTGTGTTTAATTGCAGTAGAATTTCTGTTACATTTTTGCATTTATAAATTACGTACCTTTTCAAATGTTGGTATTAAGTCATTTCCTAATTATTTGGAATCTCCATACATGGAAACATGTATATTAAAATACTGTGTGTGTATGTATACACATATCTATTTTTACATATATATTGGGGAAAGAAAAATAAGGTGTTATCAATGCTCAAAGAGTTTTATTTTAAATACATTGTTTTAAGGAGTTGTACCTTACCTGTTTTAATGTTCTTAAGGGAGCATTAAGTGCCAACTGTTTCTTTAGGACAAATTAGTGTATCTTTATGTATCTTCTCATCTACCATTTATTTTTCCTCTAAGAGCTGATGTTAGCAGTTTGGGGAAAGGAAAAATATTGCTCTACTGCTTGTGCAAACATTACACACCCTTAGATTCCATAGGCCTACCTATAGTGTTTACCCATAAACATTTCAGGGCTTTAGTCTGCTTCTTTCTCCAGTAATTTGTCACCTTCATTTCTTGCAGAGTTTTGGAGCTTCCAATTGTTGCTTTCCATACAGAGTAGAACTCCCTTATCTTTCCAGCTCCTTCTCTCTTAACAGGAGCAACAGTACCTACTTCTCATTTAAATAAAGAAGTAGGTAGTTCACAGGCTACTTTTCTTTGCACTTCCCTAATCTTACACTGAAGTGGTGGGGGGTTGAAAGTGGCAGCTCGGTCAGGATGTCTGTATCAGTACGAGTAAAATAAAACACCAAGGCAAATGTTCATACAGCAGCATACATTTGTCTGCACTGTTGAATTTGGGCAGATTCCCCGGTACGCTCTTAGCTTGTGCAAACCATCACCCTTGCAGACAGTACTAAAGCATGAATTTGGTCATGTGTCCAGGGGGAATTTTCAGAGGGTCGTTTGGTTGTGTTCACTGCTTGGAGAGTTTTGCCGTATGTATGTGAGCGATATTTTCGCTCGTTTCTCCCTTAGCTACAGATTGGGCTCTAGTTTAGGCATATTTTCTATCATTCCACATTCTTTCTGGCTCAGCCATTTCATTCCCTACTTCTTTCTTTCTTAGGGGCTAAGAGAATAGTATTGTTCTGCTCTTTTGCTTTCACTGGAAGCGTGAATATCCAACAAGAACAGGGTGGGGTTTGAGCTCTGTATTTTCTTGGTGCTTGTCTAAACCACTCTACTTGTGTTGGTTTTTTTCTAGTTTGATGATAGATTTAATTGAAGTTGAAAAGGAGCGACTTTTAGATGAGGTAAGTGCTGGTTGAAGTTCTTTTGTTTTTAAACAACAGAAACCAAAGCCAAAACAGAACGTATGTTGTACATTTAGCTCTTGTATTATTCCCATACTTGTGTGCTTGAATAACCCTAATGCTGGAGAAACAGATTCCATGGTGTGCAGTAGTTTAAGGGTAGCTGATAGCTGAGAATGATGGCATTCTTCTTATTCTTCTTCTGTCTTTGGAGTTTAAGGTCACCAATATATGAATGCAGAAAGCAGTGACTTAAGTGTTCAGTGAGGGCTCTCTCTTGGATTAACTACTGGATTAACTACTTTTAGACTTTAAACTAATTAAACTAATTTAGAAGAAGATGCAATTTTTATCCTACACGTAAGAGCAGTTTTACAGTGATGCTACTCAGGGTTTGTTTGCAGACCAGATTTAAAGAACTCAGAGAATTCTTTTGATATTTTAAAGGATGGTTTAATAAATTAGATTGTTTGAGGTGTTTTGGGGTTTTGCAGATTTCAGCGCTAGTGATTTTCCAGTATTCCACAGCATCTCCTAAGTTTCCTGCACTTGTGTCTTAGTTTGGTGTCTGATTATTTCACATTGCTTTGCTTAACTTTCAGTGGTTTACTTTGGACGAGGTATCCAAAGGAAAATTGCATTTAAAACTGGAATGGCTCACATTGATGCCAACAGCAGAAAACCTAGACAAGGTATTTAAGGAACACGTTACTTTTATCCTAGTCTTGTTTTAAATAGATAAATAATTTGTTTTCTAGGTGTAGTGAATTTGGATAAATCTCTAAAATAGTTAAGAAGTGAGATGGAGCTGACGGAAATACCTACATCTATGTGAAGTCTTAAAAAGCTAATGTGTATTTGATAGTGGGCATTTGTGAATGTTTGGGTCTGGGGAGCTGTTTTTATAATACTTTTCAGGAATGGGACAAAAGTAATACTGTTATTATTTGATTTACAGAAAAGCTCACAGTGTGTTTTTGATTTAGGTATTAACAAGCATTAGAGCTGATAAAGACCAAGCCAATGATGGGCTGTCTTCTGCATTGCTTATTCTCTATTTGGACTCGGCAAGAAACCTGCCTGTAAGTTGTATTCTTGTGGATACCCTTTCCTCATGGGGTATCTCTTGCTTATTTTCCAGCATGTCTTGCTTGGTAGTATGGCACACTGCTTCACTAACACACATTAAGCCATGTGTTCTACACTTTCTCTCTTTTCAAAACGTGTAATGTAAGGTCTCTATTTTTGGTAGTATGGTCATATATTTATATATTTAATAAAACATTACCCTTTAATCAGCGTGATTTTTTCTTTAAAGAATGCTCCTTTCCTGGACTTGAAAGGCTGCATGTTTTTATTATGCAGTGTTGTCCATAAATAGTATGGGATCAGCATGGGGAATTTTAAGAACTAACTGGGAAAAGGCCTACTTCCTTGAATTCAGGTAAACTTGCTTCCTTTGGTTTAGGCAATCTTTGGTAGATTGGAAGGAAATAAAGTCCTTCAACATAAAATATCAGCTGTGTTGTTGATATTGCCGTGGCAGGATATTTGCATGAGATTTCTGTCAGGTTGCCATTAGAAATGATGTTTATTTGCTTGTATAAATAGCTTCTCCAGCAAATACTTACAGGCTTTGTCATAAATGTTAGGGTTTTTTCCTTCTTATTTTAAATATACTGCACAACCGTCTCCCTCCATCAGAATGGTTTGATTGCAAGCCATGAGTTAACCTGCTTCATGAGGCTGTATTTTCATGTCAGTGAAATCAGTATCTGTCAGTAATCAGTACTTTCGACTAGTAGATCTCTGAACTGTAGAGCACAGAAAGAGGAAGTTCCTCACACACAGCTGGCTGGTGAGATAATTTGGAAACATGATCTCAAATTTCTTACTGCTGTGTCTGATGCTCTGCTTACAGTGTAGGATTGTATGGATGGGGCTGGAAACAAGGATGGTCATAATGTACGACCTGTTTATCCCCTTCATTTTCTTGCTCTTCCAGGCCATAAAAGTCATTGCTGTGGAAAACACAGTATTTAATTGCAAGTTATTCTCTGCCCAGTTATGTGTTATACAGAATGCAATGAAAGTAGCAACAGAAATTAAACATCTACAACAGTAATAAATACAACATTGTGTTAAATTCGCATTGTACCAAAAACAGATACAAAGAGGCCTTTTGATTAAGTAGTCAGGGAAGAAAATACCATGGGATGACTTCATCATGTGGCAGAATTGGAAAGTTTTCCATAGATCCTTTAGTAGCAATAATTAGATCCTGTTCCTTAATAAAATGCAGCAAATAGTAGTGAGGGCAGCCTTCTAATGTCCATTAGTTTGTGATGTGGAGCGACATGGAAGTCTGATAGCTTCTCATGTTGTATTTGTTGATTGGGTTAATGTAGTAAATTTGTAATATATATCTATATACTTATATATAATATAAACACTTTCTAATAGTGAAATTGATTGCTCTTCAGGATTGCTTGTATTGGTTGCTCTTTATTAATAGCTTTGAGGACTTTTGTCCACAAGTTTTATGCTAAAATTGAAATATTTTCTGGATGAATAAGAACTTTTAATTACCTTCAATATTGTTAAGTTACTGCTGATCACCAGTATGTCTTAGATTTGGCATTGGCCTTATTTTATTTGAGTTACTGTGGATCGTTATCATAGGCTTCTCTTTTGCATCTTTATTTTCACCATAGTTGTGAACTTGTGAACACGAGGATGATTTATCAGAAATATGTTTTATGTGAAAGAGAAATGCCTTAGAAGTCTGGTTTCTAAATTGTCTTAGTTGGGTCTGCCATGTAAATCGGAACTACAAAGAGTAAATCAATAAAGTGCTGTTAATTAATAAAAACTTCTCACCTTAGTGCACTTCAGAAAGTTGTTTAACAGATGAGACTATTCATAATGACAAATATTTTTGTTATCTGCTGTTTTCTCTGGAATCCTTTGACTGTTTTCTTTAACTTTCTTGTGTAGTAAAGCTGCTTAAGCATTCATTCTGCCACAATCCCATCACTCTGCTTTCTCCTTCCATTTCCATCTTCCTAAGAGTATCTACGAGGGAAACTTTGGGTGTGGATACTTAAAAGAGAGGAGAGCATCGGGACTAGTCTTTTGTGAAAACACTACCTCACTCTATAGAGCACTATTTGTGAGTTCTCTGGTATTATTTGTATTGTATCTTTTATCTGCCAGAGTGTGGATTAGTGCTACTAAAGCCACTCACTCTAGTGGAATGAGAGCATGCAATTTGTTTTGCTGCATGGTTTCAACAAGTGTGCATTGTTTTTTGTGCTATTTTTCTTGCATTTTAAAGGCTATTTAAATTTCATTGGTCAGCATATCATTGGGTAAGTAACTAACTTTTTTTTTCTGATACAAACCCAATATAAGTTTTGTTACAAAAGCTCTTCATTTAGCTTAAATTGGTGATTCATTTTGAGAAATAAAATGCATTCTGGTCAGCTGCTGGTTTTTACTGCAGAAAAATGAAGCATTACTAAATACGAAAACCAACATCCCTCCAGTTTCTTTGAATCATGATGCAGTCAATGCTTGCGGCAACAGCAACCTCTCCGCAAAGGTTTGAGTGTTGCTTTAAAGACTGAAAGGTGGCTGTGATTCTTTGTGCATCCCAGACTCTGAAATTCCCTTGTAAATTCTGTTTCACTCCATATTGCTCCTTGTTTTGCAAATTCCCGAGCTCCTTTTTATTTCATGTTTTTTTCCCTCCCCAAGTTAGTCTGTAGTCGGTTAAATCCAAGCTAGGGAGAACCACGAGTTAATATTCTTTCCTTGAATTCAGCGTTACAAGATGGTTGCAAACTAATGAGCCTGTGAACACTGAGATCTGTAAACACAACCATGGTATCCCCAGAAAGAACAAGTGTCTGTTCAGAATAGGAACTCTTTCTCAGAAGGTTAGTTATGCCATTGTAGATTGGGCAGGTTTAATTTGTAGCCTGCTACTCTTGTTTCATATCATTGATTTAAATGCATTCTTCCTTCTCCCAAAAACCCAACATAATGAAATCCTTTTTCTCAGTCCTTTCAATCAGTTTCTGTATAGAAGTTCATCTGAAAGTATCAAAAACTTTGCATCCATTACCAAATTGTGTTAAAACTTAACACGTAAGATATGTGATTTATTACCAGATATATGTATATTTGTGGGGAAATACACATCACATATAGGTGTTGTAAGGATTCAAACAATGTACTTCAGTTGACAACTGATAAGTAGTTGTTGCTGTAATTATAAAAAGTACAGATACATCATAAGAAAATAATAATCAAAACGTATGATAAAAGTGAAGTCCTGGTGTTTTTGTCAATCTTAGGCTCGTTGTCTTTGGTGTCAGAATGGCACCACAAGACAAAGCTTTCCAAATCCCTGAAGCTCTCTTGGAGCCAGCATGGCGCTGCTTTAAGTTACCCAGGTCTGAGTTTCCTCCAGCAGGTTACCGTGCTTGTTCTGCAGTTGCATGGGTGCCAGACTGGCAGCAAGCAGGGGACAGGATGCTTGACTGCAGGGTAGGATGGAGGAGCAGATTGTCTAGGCTGGAGATAACAGCTCAGTACAGTGGTAGAACCACACCTTGTTTTCAAGGGCTTCTGTAAGTGTGAGGTCTTCTGCAAACATTCACACCTCTAAGTCCAGGCATATAATTGGCATGTCCGAGTTATTTTTTGTGGGTGTGTATGTTGCTTAGTGGCCATTAAAAAGGAGGTTCATTTAATATGGGGGAAAGGAAAATCCAAAGTCCTGAGTGCTCTAATTCTTTCTAGATGCTTTTATTGGTTTCTGGGAGCCTGGGTTGAGAACTGATTGAGATTTAAGTTGTACACCAAAGCATATCAAATTAGCACCTGGTTTAGTAATAAAGCAGTTTCTTAGTTGCTACATAATGTATGGGGTTGCTGTTAGGTTTTGCTGCAAACATTATTGGCCATTAGAGAATGTCAGCGTAATGATTTATTCCTTTGTTGCAGTTATTGGTGTAGTTTTTTGGATAACCATCCCCTTTTCATGTAATTGTTGAGACAGAACCACAGCAAAACAATTTTGTCACCCAAGACAAATCCTTTATTGGCTTTCTTTAATGAATACTCCTATTTCTTCTCATAGTCTCCTCCCTCCATGCCTTTCAGCCTCCTTCCTCATGGACCTGTAGCTTATTCCCTTTTAACCTGAAGTCTGGCTTAAATATATTTGCCCCAGCTCATATCCCTCTTGACCTGTCCTTGCTATGATTCCAGAGGAACTAAGACATGCTCAATATTTGCCAATCATTGGCTACCTGCCTTTATAATTGTTTGGGGCTTTTAAAATCCTTTGAAACAATAATATGGGAGAAAAAAAAAGATGTACAAATACAAAGGAAGGATTGCCAAGTTTGAATAAAAAATTCAAAACGATCTTGATGAACTGCAGATATAATATGGAAAAACCAGTGTGCTTTTCAAGAGAAGACATCTGAGCCCATGTAAATATGGGCTGGGATCTGCTGTCTGATAGATAGCCCTAAAGAAACAGCTGTGCAGTGGTGCTGCATCATGCTATGAAACACGAACATCATATTGATTACAGAAAGAGGGGTGTAGCCTGTAAGATGTGTGGACTAATACTTTCAATCTGCTTAGATGTTAGTAAGGCCGTGATTCTGGATGCAGCAATTTAGGGCGGAGATCAATTAAAATCAATCTGGAGGGCTGCAGCGATGATAATGAGAAGACTAGAAAACGTGACTAAGAGAGGAAGAATAAGCAGGATGGGTTCAGCCTTAGGAGGCAGATGTGAAGATGGAATGTACACAGGAGTGCTGCAAACAGAGACTTTGTCATGTTTGTCAAAGAACAGGAAGCACTGCTTAAATGCAAGCAAGGAGTATGCCTTTGTAATTAGAGGGATTAGTTGAAGGGTTTGATTGATGCGTCTGGGGATATTGTGTAGTCTGTACCTTTGAAGGTCTTAAGTACAATAATCAGTCAGTGTAATTTCAAGTAAAAAAATATTTTTTTCCTGAAGTAGTTGGATGCTATTGCAGATCTTCTGTAAGGATTTTGTAGCTTACCTGTATCACTTCAAGAACAGAGCCTTGTTAGTAAAATCATAACTCTGCTTAGTTAAGAGCAAATAGTCAGAGGCGTTTTGTTGTAATATATCAATTCAGATTTCCCTCAATAGGGTATCTTCACATCTTCAACTCAGTTAAGTGTATTTAATTCTAGTTAGCACGAATTCTTTACACTGTTCATCTGGTAAAGAGGCTCAAAGTTCAGGTTCTTATAAGGATCAAATTACTGACAATATTTGTAGCATAGTAATTTCTCTCACCAAAGAGCTCCTTTGCATAATAACTTAGAGAAACTTCTATGTTGATACTTAAGCAGATTCCAAAAAAGGCTCAACTAAAAGGCAGTGCTTTAAGACTGCAGGCACTCAGAACAGCGAAGCACCGTTGCATGAACTTTCTGTATTACCTTTAGAAGACCCAGTAAGGCAAATAGAAGTGGAAAGTGTTTGGCTTAGTTTTAAAGCAGAGCGCAAACATCCAGAGAGGACAGAAAGCAAAAGCTTTGTCAGATTTCATTTATTTATTTGGGTGA
Source organism: Excalfactoria chinensis (assembly GCF_039878825.1). Taxonomy (NCBI): domain Eukaryota; kingdom Metazoa; phylum Chordata; class Aves; order Galliformes; family Phasianidae; genus Excalfactoria; species Excalfactoria chinensis. Next base: position 132,837,573 of record NC_092826.1, read on the forward strand.
TTCCTTCATTGTTTTGTTATTGTGGGGCTTTTTTGTTTTGTTTTGTTTTGTTTTGAGGGTTTTTTTGTTGGTTTTTTTTGAGGATTTTTTTTTCTTTTTGCATTGTCCTGTGTTGTCATGTAATAATTAACCTAATGAAATTGCTTCTTTGCATGACTTTATTAACCCTTCCTGTGTTCATTCTCTCTTGACTTAAAAGCATAATCCATTAGAATTTAACCCTGATGGCTTGAAGAAGTCTGCTGTTCAGAAAGCCCTAAAGGTAAAATTAACATAGTTGTCCATTTAAGGTCACAGTAGTAATTGGAAATGCACGAACGCCTGCAACGTTTCTCTTCCAACAGTAGATGGGATTTCTTTAGAATAATTCAGTTTTATTTCCAGCTTCAAGAAGTGGCTACGACTGGTAAAATACTGTGGTCTGGGGTAATTTGGATTTTACATCAGTTGAGTGGAGTATAGGCTGCTTTAGGAGATCAGCATAAAGTAATCCTGAGAACTGGTAGGAATTAATATAGAAAGATCAAAGCTGACATGAAAGCTAAGACATCCTTTACATACTGAACAAAGCTTCACTGATCAACTTTGAGTGACTCACCGGTATCTTAATGTGGTTTTGAAATCTTTCTGTGAGATGCTTTCAGAAGGTTTTACATCACTTATATGAATGCTGAATAAATTCAACCCAGCCATTTGATATGGAAGACATCGTGTTGAGAAGCAGACTTGGAAGGCATAAGCCAAGTTCTTAGCTGACGAACTTGGACAGTAGGCAAGCTCAAATAGTCTGAATATCCTGTCAGGAGCAAATCTGTCAGTGGCAGATGTTAGTGGTACATCATGTGTGTGTGCAGATATTATTACCTATTTGGCATGAATTAAAATTGATGCTTATTCTGATACATAAGAAGAAATGGTCTGGTTTTGCAAACTGAGGTAGTTCCTTGATTTCATGAAGAAAGGAAACTTTGGGCACCTTTTTATAGATGAAGTAAAAATGGAACAAATTTTGCTTACCATTTTCAATGCCACCAGTTAGAGTGTAATCTAGCTTTCTTGGTGTTCTATAAACCTTTGTGTTCCACTGTCTCTGATTAGAACTCCATTCTTTTGATTAGAAATCACATAAGAAATGCAGCATTCATCCAAGAAAGGAGTAAATTCCTACCAGCTTTTTTTTTATTTCTAAAGGAAAGTATTGTTATAACCAGCGTGTCACGTTAAAATCAAGTAATACCAGTGAAAGTGTGATGATGTCAAAGATGTAAATTCAGATCCAAAAATATCACAAATACTCTCATTCTTAAATCATTTGAACTGGTTGTGACCTTACATGCATTAAGCAGATATTGACTAACTTGCTGTTTACAGAGTAGAGCTCAAAGTATATCATTAACCATGCATACTATATGTTCTGGGCCTTTAAAACTTCATTAACGCCTACTTGAGATGATTAACTTTCATGTCTAACTTTCTTCCTCGCGTAGATTTTTAAGTTAATTTGTTATTAAATAATGTAGTTCAGAATGTATCTGTGTTTATATAATTTGAATCTAAGCCTGTTTATCTTCACAGTTTGATGTAATGCTATACAGCTGGTGAGCAAGGCTCAGATATGGCAGATGATTGATTCTCTGATAAAGAGAATTTGGTAAACTGTACAAATAGACATCAGGTACATTATAGTGCATCTTCTTTCCCCCTCGACTGAAAAGGGGATAATATCAATATTCTGATATTACATCCAGTTTAATCACTCTACTGCAGTATACAGAAAGTGAGCATCCCAAGTTTGTGCTTTCTCCATATCTCCCATCTGCATGAGATTCTCATTTGGCAGTGTTAACTATGCTTCATGGGATCTGGGAGTTATTTTAATGCTCATTAACAGATAACAGTTTGCATTGTATCAGTTTCATCCAAAGAAAACAGGAAGGAGTCTAAAACTCCTGCTTAATTCTAGTGGTTTATTTTAGCTTACTTGGAGTAGTTGGACACCTTCATGTTAATGTGTTTTCAACTTACTAGCAAGACTGCCATTCCAGCCTGCTGAATAAAACTGTACAATACTGAGAATAATTGAGACACATATAGTAGAATGCAAATGATTTGTACTTCTAAGATGAAAACACTGAAGTTTCAGAGCAGGCAATTAGGAGGAGAGTTTATTCTGAGGACAAAGTTTTTGCTTTTTCTTTACCAGTCAGGAAAGAAACTAAACAGCAATCCCAACCCACTTGTTTTGCTGTCAGTTGGACATAAGGCACAGGAAAGTAAGGTAAGTTGCTGCTCTCCGTATCTGGTTCTGTCTATAGGCATTTGGTGGCTCTGTTCACTTGGTATTGGCTATGAAGTGGTTGACTGTATTCACCGCATAAAATGTGTCACCAGAACTAAAACTGCCAATGGGAAGCCGAGGATTGAACAGGAACTTAATTCAAGCTGTTCTTGAGACCAGGTTTATAACTATTTTAGATGTCCATCTGCAGTAGGTTACGATCTGCAACTGGGATTTCTACAATAGTGGTTGTGTAAGTAACAGTGAGAGCAAAGAGCAGGATGCAAAAACACTGACCAAGATTTGCAAATGTATAGAATCACAGAGTTACAGAATGTCCAGGTTGGAAGGAATGTCTGAAGATCGTCAGGATCAGTTTTATGGAATTGGTGGTTCAGTGGTGGACAAAAAGCTTGATGTGAGCCAGCAATGTGCACTTTACAGCCTGCAAGGCAAGGGCTTGCATCAAAAGAGGGGTGGCCAGCAGGGAGATGGAGGGGATTGTCCCTCTCTGCTCTGCCCTCATGAGGCCCCATCAGGAGTACTGCATCCAGCCTGGGGACCCTAGCACACAAATGTTGTTGGAGTGGGTCCAGAGGAGGGCCACAAAGATGGTCGGAGGGCTGGAGCACCTCCCCTATGAAGACAGGCTGAGGGAGTGGGGTGGCAAAGACAGTGGAGGCCTCACTGCACTTTTCCAGTTCTTGAGGGAGCTTATAAGCAGGAGGGAGACTGACTTCTTACAGTCTTGACAGTGATGGGACAAGGGGGGTGTGGCTTTAAACTAAAAGAGGGGAGATTAAGATATTAGGAGGAAAATTTTGAACTCAGACACATTTTTAAGGCACTGGAAAATGCTGTGGTTGCCCAATCCCTGAAGCACCCAAGAGCAGGTTGGATGTGGCCCTGGACAGCCTGATCTTGGTGGCTGGCAACCCTGCTTAATGCAAGAGAGTTGAATCTGAGCTGGCTTTAAGGTACTTTCCAACACAAACCATTCTATGATAGAATTAAAGGAGGACCTTAGATGAGCCTAAGTACTATGTAGTTGTCTTGAATATTTCCATAAAATGACTTTCCACCACTTCTCTGGGCAGCCTATTCTGGTGTTTAGTTGTTCTCATGGTAAATAATTTGTTAAATATATGTGGACAAAAATTCACCTTAAGCACTTGGTGGTTGTTGTCTCTTATGCTGTCAGTGTGTGTGTACCCTTGTGAAAGAGTACCCCCAGCTGGTCAATAGCCATCTTTCACATAATGGAATATTGTGATCCCTTTGCCCTTGCACATCTTTGTCTCTAAAAGAAACCCAATTCCTTCAAACCTCTTTCATATGTCAAGTTCTCCAACTCACTGATCATCTTTATAGTCTATTGGTGGACCCTCAACACCTGCTTTAATGCCTCTTAAATTCGGAATGGGACCAAAACTGGTCACAGATTTAGAACAGATATAAGAAAAAAATGACTCACAGTAAGAGTGGTGAAGCACTGGAAAGACTGCCCAGCGGGGTGGTGGATACCCCATCCCTGGAGACACTCGAGCTCAGGCTGGACAGGGCTGTAGATGTCCCTGTTCCTTGGAGGGAATTTGAACTATGGGACCTTTGAAGGTCCCTTTGTGTACTTTGCAAGATAAATAAAATGTCCACTTGACACAAGCTTTATTAGACAATGTTTTAGTAATTTGCCTGCTTCCCATAATTTTTTTTCTCTAATTTTAGATTCGATACAAGACCAATGAACCAGTATGGGAGGAAAACTTCACTTTCTTTGTACACAATCCCAAAAGGCAGGATCTTGAAGTTGAGGTACACTTTAGAGACCTTTCTTTTCTAAGACATTTCAGTAGCAATATTCAGATGTTACAGGCTGTTATGACATGAATGTCAGATTGTGAACACCATTAATTTTATACTTGAAGAGAAGGCAATGAAACGTTTGTTTGCATTTACTGTTAGAAGTAAGAGAGATTATAAGCAGTCTCTCAGAAGAACATAACAACTGATAGTTGTCATATTTAAAAAATACGAACAAAAGTAAATTTTGATGTCTGTCTTGAATCCTAACAGTCTTCTCAATTACAAGCAGAAATGCTGTTACGTATGGTTGATTTATTTCTTATACTGAGGAAGTCTTTGCTTTATCCAAATATCCCTTTTGCTGTCAGCACGCTATTTGCATCCTTCCTGTAACAATTCTGGGAATTCATTTTGCACAGGTGGAAACCACAGGTCAGGGATCGATTAGATGTAGATCTGATGGTTAATCTTCTGTCTTGCTTTTGCTGTAGAAGATGGAGATGAAGTAGGTGTGGAGCATATTTGCTATTTCCTTCTTCAGTGTAAATTTATGGTCAGGAAAGCTTGGATGAAGAACTGCGTTCTGTATGCATTTCTGCTTTTGTTTTTAAATAAATCCATTGTTTCCTGTCTCTGAATGTTTACAAAGCAGATGCTGCCATGTTACTTAGCTTCTGTGTTCCTTCAGGTGAGGGATGAACAGCACCAATGCTCTCTAGGGAACTTCAAACTGCCTCTAAGTCAGTTGCTGGAGAGTGAAGATTTAACGATGCATCAGCGGTTCCAGTTGAGCAACTCCGGTCCAAACAGCACTATAAACATGAAGATTGCACTCAGGGTACTTTAAAACTTTTCAAATTGTAAATATTTAAGCATGCTTACAACTAATATGACTTCTGGTCTTCTAGCCTCATGAAGAAGATAGTACATTTCCTTGTGTGTGTCAGTGTCTATTGTAGAGTAAGTGGTAGCGTTTTCAGTCTTGGTTCCCTGTCTTAATTTAACACCGTGTCATTAGTACCTTTGAAGAAACAAACGTGTTCCTCATTTTTATACTATTATAACACTGTATGTATTTTAACTGTATCTAGGTCCTTTCTCTTGAAAAGCAAGCAAGATCTCCAGATCATCAACACTCAGCACAAGTAAAAAGACCATCTGTTTCCAAAGATGCAAGAAAATCATCTTTTAAGCCTCAGGTTCCTGTCTCGCCACCGCTCGATTCAAGCAAACATGCTCCAGCTTCCCCAGCGACAGACAGTGATAAAAAGACTGATGTGGCTGAAAAAAGTCAGCCTCCTAATGCGAGTCCACAGTGGCCAACAGATCTCAGCAGAAGTTCCTCCAGTCTTCACGCCTCTAACTTCAATTACTCACCCAGCCACCTCTCAGTCAAAGAACCAACTCCTAGCATAGCCTCAGACATATCTCTGCCCATTGCCACACAGGAGCTCCGGCAAAGACTACGGCAACTTGAAAAGTATGATATTAATTACTTGGTTTTGCATTTTTTGCTTTTTTTTTTTTTTTAAATTCATTTCCCATAGCTCGTTCTTTTGAAGAGTGGAGCTGTTGGACAAAGACCTGAACTACAAGAAACCGGTAACGATATGCTCACATGCTAACTTGTATGAGCTCTCTTCTTTCACATCGATGAAGCGAAAACTGAAATGGATAAATATTACTCATGATGTGTTTCAGTTGGATCTTACTGTAAATATGCTTTTGTGGAACTAAACTTTTGTTCTGCTTTTTCCCCCGCAGCGGAACGACTCTGGGGCAGTCTCCGTTAGGACAGATACAGCTAACAATTCGTCATAGCTCACAAAGAAACAAATTGATTGTGGTGGTGCATTCCTGCAGGTGAGCATCAGAGACCAAGTATTCGTTCTGTGTGTGTTTCTTTGTAAGCATCAGCGTAGCTTGACTAGCTCTGAAACGGTTCGATTGTGTGGACCTTCTTTGTTGCTTTCAAAAGGACATGCTAGCTGTAATTAGGAATACGAAGTCATACAGAGATAGAGCAGTAAAAACTTCGTTGAAGACTTTGCTGTGATTTTTTCTTCTTTGCCTGGATCAGATTGTAGTTTAAGATGGTGTGTGAACACCAAAAACATGTATGTGGTGATGAAAAGAAGTTTAAGAGTGCTAAATTGAGGGATAGTAATGTAGACATATTTAGCAGGGTTTCATTTATTTTCTAAAGCATTTTTCCTTGTTTTTCACTTGTCACAGAAATCTGATAGCATTTTCAGAAGAAGGATCTGATCCATATGTTCGAATGTATTTATTGCCTGATAAGAGAAGATCGGGAAGAAGAAAAACACATGTATCAAAGAAGACATTAAACCCGGTGTTTGATCAAATGTATGTTCTAAATTGTGTGTGGTAGTTTTAGATCATCAAATCATAAAGCTGACAAACCAAGGCTTCTCTACTTAACTAAATGTGTGAGCTGTTGGAACTCCCAGTTGTCACCACCTGATTTGGTCATAGAATCATAGAATTACTCAGGTTGGAAAAGACCTCAAAGATCATCAAGTCCAACCGCAGCCTAACCATAGTTCCCTAACTCTAACAGCCCTCTGCTAAACCATATCCCTGAGCACCACATCCAAACAGCTCTTAAACACATCCAGAGACAATGATCAAACCACCTCCCTGGGGACCTATTCCGGTGTTTAACTACCCTTTCTGTAAAGAAGTGTTTCCTGACATCCAACCTAAGTTTACCTTGGCACGACTTGAGGCCATAACTTTTTTCTTTTTCTTCAGTTGTAATAGCTCTTCCCATCCTCCTATTTCCTGTTCTCCCTGTAGCCCTGCTTACTCTGTTTCCAGCTCCTCTCTTCTGCCCTATCCATGTCTGTTACATGCTGTTTGTGCTGGTAGCTAAGAAGTGGTGTGCTCTTGTAGGGCAGATGATAAGGTAGAGGCTCTGGCAGGTGTACCTGTTAGTGCAGTTCACTCCTATTTATTCCAGGTTGGTTTTACTGTGCCCATCAAAGTAAAGGATATTGCAAATCCATAAAGCTATTTAAGAACTGTAGTGACAAGCAGATGTAGACTGTGGTACAGTCAAGTGCTAACTCTCCATAAGCTTCAGATCTAGAAAACAAAACACATTCTTCCTTAAAAGTTAGTAGGTTTCTTCAGTGTGATAACGAGCTCTAGAGGAATGAGGATCAAGGCCAATTAGTTTTTCTTTTCCGGAGAGCAGTGGTGCTGAGCTGTCAAGGTATTGGGATGCCTTTGCTTTCTTTGCTCTTGTTTTACTGCTGGGCAGAAGTCCCTAATGTCTGATGTTGATGTCGATTGAGTATTGATAATGATCACAGCATAGAAGAAGATATTTTGCCAAAACTTTGGGATTTTTAAAATCTTGTTTATCTCAAAGTGTTGTTTTGTTTTTTGTTTTTTTCTTTTTCTATGGTTTTCCAAAGGAGCTGATTTCATTTTCATCTGAATTGTTGTTTAGCTGTAGGAACTGAACTCACACTTCAGTTATGAAATTCTCTCTAAAACATCACTTTGCCTGTCAGGTTTGATTTCAGTGTTTCCCTGCCTGAAGTGCAGAGAAGAACACTAGATGTAGCAGTGAAGAACAGCGGTGGTTTCTTGTCCAAAGATAAAGGGCTGCTTGGCAAAGTAAGTTGAAAATGAATTCCTTTCCTACAGTATGTTGTTATATAGAGACTAAAATCCTCTTGTGATATGAGCTTGTTAGTGTTGACTGACATAACTCGATTCAGGTAGTAAGCTTTTAAAAATGGCTTAGATATCAGGCTTCATTAAGGGAAGGAATAAATTGCAGAGGATGAGAGAACAGATATCAGACTGTGGGGTGGTGATCTTTTAAAGGCTGGCAGTAACAAAAAAACCAATTCTGCATGTCTGATGCAGTAATTATAGAGCCAGAGAAAGGAAGTAACCAGTAGAAAACTAAGGACAGCTCTGACAAAATTGGTAGTCTTGAACACAGGTGGCTCTTATTTGCAGTAGTGGTGAGAGGATAGCTTCTGATTTGTATCAGACAAGAAATAAAAGCAAGATTACACATTGTTCAGAAGCACACAACACATTTAGCTTTAGTAATTAATACTCTAGATTGTGAAATCCATGAAAAAGAACTGCTACTGGAGAATTTCCCAGTACCAAAACCAGCTATTGTGTTTTTGCCTCGCATTCTGTAGGCAATCATTAAATCACTCTATTTCCTAACATATGATCTGGGCATGCAAAAAGAAATAGGAAGTTCTTACACCCACTCAGATTGCTGTAATCAAGTTTTCTAAAGAGGATAAGATAGATCAGAACTGTGGCCAGTTGGTGGTGAGTTCCATTCTTACATTTTTCAGTTTACAAGGAAGACTGTTAGCATAAATATATCACCTGATTGCTGTATGCCTGGTTCAGAAGCTATTACTTATGGGTGTAGATGAGGTCAAAGCCAGCTATTTCAGGCTTCACCACAAGTCTGCAGCTGACAGATAACTATGGAGGAAGACTGTAAAACATATTTGTTAATGGCATTATTTATATTGTAGGTTTGAGGATTTTCAAATTTAGTCTTTAAAAAACTAAATAGAATGAAAGCCAGAACGCATTAAGCACGAGTTTAACTTTCCATAGGTACTGATACCTCTGGCATCTGAAGAACTTGCTAAAGGCTGGACCCTGTGGTAAGTGCGGTATTTCCTTTAGTAATAACAAAACCAAGAACTAGTGCGTTGACAATAGTGTTAATAATATACATTTTTTTTAATAAAAGGTTTTCCTTTTATTTCTTTAAGGTATGATTTAACAGAAGATGGTACAAGACCGCATGGTGCGAGCTAGGCCCGTGGACGCTGGCAGATCCCCACACCTCCTTATGCCAACCTTTATATATTTTTAAAGCGTTGTTCTCACAGATGTACCGATATTATTTTTATAGCTTTACCAATTTAGTTGTTAGACACATCCCCAGTAATTTTATAACGCTCGGCCATTTTATGCAGACATATCCTTTCTCATGGTTAAACCTTGTATTTTAATTTGCTCGACAATTTTACGTGTCACTGTCATGTGCAATAATGCAGTAACGTACCCTTTTGTGTTCAAATTGACCTTTATGGCAGTTAGACCAATTAGAAAGTGAAAAGATGTTCTGCTGTTCTCCTGCCTTGTTTTATATCTCACCAAGATATACTGTACTATGTAAATATATACTATTTTTTTATAATCCTTTCATTCTGGTTTGAATTCAGAAGAAAATTGGATAAAGGATATAGATATTTTCTTGTAAATGCATGTGAATTTCTTCAAAGGAATCTCTTTTGTCTTTGCAGCACAATGGTCTTAATGTTTATCATTTTGTGATAGTCTTCAAAAGCAAACCGCAGCAAAACGTTTTTACTTTATCACGCTTCTGGAAATGTACAAAACATTAACATTTTAATATTTATATATAAATGTATTATTCAAAAAGAAATCATGCTATGGAATATTATAAACAAAAGTGAAAATTCTATAAATATTGTATGAAAAGAGGTCCATGAATCGGTTTATAAATTGGAGCTTTCACGTAACAGAGTAAACATTACAAACGGTGGAGTTTTGTTATACAGGTTCGCTGGGTTTTGTTATTTATTCCTGTACTCTCCAGCACTGCAGACATGAGAACAGGGCTTTGTCTGTATTACAAACCAAATCTCTGGCTATTCAGAACTGTCCTTACTGCCTTGTTTCTCTGACAAGGTATACAAATCAGCTTGCATCATACAGTGGGCATATGTACAAAACATGTTATTTTTATTATACAGCGCTGTGCTAAATAGTTATTATGTTGTACCTTCTCTAATACTACAAAGGAACGCCAACGTGTAAGACAGTGTGAAACTGAGTTGAAACTGTACGGTTGCCTCACGGCTGCTTAGTGTGCTTGGTGCATGGAGTGGTCCACACTGCTTGCTCGAGAAATCATGGCATTGTGCTGAAGCATTGCCGTGGTCTGCTGCAAGATCAGCAGTGACACAGTTAGCACAACCTGATGGAAGTAGACAGCTGGGAGCTGAAGGAAGAATATTAGCTCACAACTCCAGTTTTATTAATGAAGGGGAAATTTTTTGTAACCAGAACTAGTTTTCTCAGACTGTTACATATATATATATATATAAAGTGCATTATGAATCCAAGAGAACAGTTCAGCTCTTTCAGAGCCAGCAGCCTCCTTCTTGGATGAGTATGCAATTAGACAGACAAAGTATGTTACTTAGTTTAAGATTCTAGAATGATCTCTCAGCCAAGAAAGAATTTTAAAGCAGAATAATAAACTCCTGAAATTAGCTTTATTGTAAAAGTACTGACAGAACCTTAATTCTAGATGTAGAATATGCCTACGACTAGATGTACCAAAGTGCCTACCATAAATGTAGCTTTTCATCATTTTCCAGTGTAAGAATTGACTCGTTTCAGTTTGTCTGAATTCAGTTTGATACGAACATTTCTCACATGACATACATACATCTCTATACAGTGATGGCCTTCTTACTGTCATATCTTCAACAAGACATTTTAGTAAACAAGCCTGATTGTAAGAAAACATTTCTTTTCAAAGGCTTCACTCTGTATCGGAGTGTATGAATGTCTCCATGTATCCGTACACTCATCTGTTCATATTAGATTCTTTTTGCTAGTTCTCCATTAATATGTTAGGAATGGAAAGACAGAGAATGATTGTTAATGCAGTTGCAATGCAGAGAGCAAAAGCTGCTGGAACTAAGTGGTGCACGTGCAGTCGTTCAGCACATTTGTCTTTGCCTTGGTTCAGCCAGAGGTGGACAGACTTCGGTTCAGCATCTTGGCCAGCAACTCATAAGAGTTTCATCCCTAGCCTACAAATAAGTCATCAGACTGATCTGGTGTTTCAAGCTGTAGGTGAGGTGTGAGGACAGATGATAGACATTTCTGCACTTGCACAAAAAAGAATGTGTATTTTGTCTTCTGAAGTCTCCAGAGGAAAAGACGCAGTGTTTGGGTAAATGCAAGGTGATATCACAAAGTGAAGGAGTGAATGAATTATATAGGATAGGTTTTCAAGATAGCTCAGGACCCCACATTAGGAATAGGATCTCAAAGAGAAATGAAGTTCCCAATTAGGAATCTAAAATGGAAGGAATTTTTTTTTTTGTAATTCAGAAAGATTAATTCCAATTGACAATAATCATTTGTGGATGTCAAACCGTTTAGAAGTGTTCTCTGCTGTGAATTTGGATCAGAATATAACTGGCTGTTCTACGTAATGGAATCAAACCTCTGTATCATAGTTACCAAGTTCTAAGTATTCTGTTTGTATGGATGTAAGGACAAACACTCTTCCTCTGGGCAAATATTGCACCTCATTATCAAGTCAGTGTGTTTAGTATCAACTGATATCTGTTCCTGTAGTTCTTGTATATCCTGTGCCTTAAAATATGAACATATGAAGAAGTTTAAGAAGTGGCTAAAACTGAGCTTTGTTACCTGTGTGTACCAACATGTACTGCTGGAACTGTTGAACTGATGAGAAAACCAGCTCTCTTTTACCGCGGTGGTATAACCCAAACTCCAATCAGCATGCATATCACGTGAGTTTGGAATAAAAGAATTTTAATCTTGTCTTGAATTCTTTATCAGAGCTGCAGCTAATGGTGAGAGTTGAATGAGAACAAAGGGTAATCAATTTTGTACAGATTGCCTTTTTTGCTCATGTAATTCTACATTATGATGCATGTATTTATTCAATAAATGGTTCATATAGAAGTCAGTGTGTTGCTTCCCTCTACACACACCCCCTCCCCCTTTATTTTGATATTCCTGTCCCATATGCAAATTATAAGAGCTTCTTATGCTCTTAAATAGAGTCGAATACACCAACCACTCTAATCTAGGTAGCCGTGCTCTTTGGGCTGATTGTTGGATTTTACATACGAGAAAATGACGTGAGAAGTGCAGGATCATAGAATCATAAAATGCTTTGAGTTGAAATGGACCAATCCTGTGTGGTGGGCAGGGTTGCTGCTCACCCCATCTGCCCACCCAGGGCCTTGAACACAGCCAGAGGTGGGGCATCCACAGCTTTCATAGAATCATAGAATCACCAAGGTTGGAGAAGACCTAAAAGATCATCCAGTCCAACCATTCACCTATTACTAATAGCTCCCACTAAACCATGTCCCTCAACACAATATCCAGTCTTTTCTTGGAGACTTTTCTGGGCAGTCTGTTCCAGTGCCTCACAGCACAATGAGGAAATAATTTTAACTGGCGACATCTAACCTAAATCTCCACTCTTTAAGTTTAAAGCCACCACCCTCCTCCATCCTATCATACTGGATATGTAAAAAGCCTATCTCCCTCCCTTTTCATAAGTTCCCCTCCAGCACTGGAAGGTCTTCCTAGAGCCTTCTCTTCTCTGAGCTAAACAAGCCCAGCTCCCTCAACCTCTCCTGGTGCAGGATGGGTTCCAGCCCTCTCACCATCTTCATGGCCCTCTCCAGCAGCTCTGCATCTTTCTTGTGCTGGAGACCCCCAGGCCTTTAAACAGTACTGGGGCCTCATGAGGGCAGAGCAGCGGGGCACGATCCCCTGCCTCTCCCTGCTGCCACCCCTCTGGTAATGCAGCGCAGGATACTGTTGGACTTCCAGGCTGCAGGCACACACTGCTGACTCATGTCCAGCCTTTCATCCACCTGGACCTCCCAGTTCCTTCTACTCAGGGCTACTCTCAGTAAGTTCATCTCCCAGTCTGTACACAGACCTGGGACTGCCCTGGCCCAAGTGCAACAGGTTCACACATATGAATTAGTAGACTCAAATAAGTGCTCCTTTTATTTTTCTCTTAAAACAATCAATCAAATTCTCAGAATTTTACTACTTCCTAATAATTATCATAAAATACACTTTTGAAAGGACGTGGAATTGCATGTCTTTGCCTTGGATTTAGAACAATCCCATTTCTACATGGCATTCTTTCATTCCACCTGCTTGGAAATGCACATATTGAAAGAAAATACAGCTATGTACTCAATAAAGTGGAGAAGTACCATTGGATCATCTATCTGTTGCAGAAAAATGGCTGTAGAAATGATGCTGTTTATTTTAAGTAATTGTAATAAAAACCTTTCCTTAAACAGCAAAAAAATGTGTCTGAATTCTTAGCATTACATTGTCATTTAACACCGAGTAAAACCATGCTCATTTTTGTAACTCCATAATGGGAAGATGTGCCCGACTGGCAAACCTGCAGCCAGTCCCAGTGCTGTTCAGGTGTCTCCACATTCCAGACTGGGATCCAAATGAAACCTTCCCTTCAGGTGCCGAGTGGGTCTGTACTTGGAAACAATGCATTCACAAGGTTTATCAGGGAGCAGAAACGATTACATATGACATTCCAGATGGATTTAGTTGTTAATTTGACAGGCTCAGCCATGTTTAGCCTTCTTAATACTTCCTGTTGTGTTTAATCTGTTTTGGACCATCCTTTAGTTTGTATCTTAGAGCTGTATTTGCCAATATGGTTAGCAGTAGAGTCCGTCTAAGGTGTTTTCACAGCTAAGAGCTGAATCCAAAATTAGTTTCCTATTTACCTACATTCTCCTCCAGACAAACTCTGATGGTACTTTCAATATTTGGTAGAAAGTACCAAAACTGAACGTGGTTCCCAGACCCATTTGTGGCTGTAGCTGGCCACTGAAAGATCCGAGCCAGTTAATAACAAATACTGCTTTTATACAGGTTAATGAAGTGCCTAATAATCATTGTATGCTGTTCTGCTCTTTTCTAAGGGTTACAGTTAGGCTGTCAGTATTCTCTGCCATCTTCTGAAATACACTAAATACATTATTTGAAAATTGCAAAGCAACTACAGTAAGAAATTCACTTTTATTTCTTTCGGGGTTATGCAGTGACTTCAGCTGCCAGATTAGACGGCAGCTCTGGCAGCAAAGTTCTCTAATCTGTATTCATGTGATAGAGGCGATGCTCTCTGTTCTCACCATCTGCAGGGAATACTGCTCGCCAGTCACCTATGCTGGGATCCAATTTGAGCAGAATGCTGCAGGTCTTCAGTTGCAACTGAAGTGAAGCCAGCAATGTCTTCCCCTTGTTCTTCTGCATCCTCACTAGCCACAAATTTCACTCTAAGGCCTACCTGCTGCCATTCTTCCCTTTAAGTTCCATACATAAATGGACACAAGGACACACAAAGCTAGTCGAGATCTTTTCACTGTGGGGCTGTATGTGCCCACATCCCAGGGCTGGTTCCTGCCTGGGGACGATGGGATGTACTCCTGGTCATCAACACCCCGCAGAGATGGTATGCAAGGGGTGAGCATCAGAAGAAAGCTGTGATGTCCCAGTTATGCACAGAATGTCAGTTGTAACACAGATAATGCTGACAAAGCAACAGCTGTCTGCAGGTACTGAATAAAGATCATTAAGTCTACAGGATGGCAGGATCCCTAGAATTAAAACAGGTGCTCAGTTTTAATAGTTGTCATTTCCAACACTGAATTTCAAATGAGAATTTTTTGTTCTTCAAGTGGATTTGCAAACTAACGCGTTACTCTACAGATCCTCACAGATTGACAAATGAAGCTTACCAAGCACTTCTCACAGTTTAATAACTCAGTGCTCTCCAAGACAGTTCTTTGCAGTCCTCAATAGAGGACAAATACTTCTGCTAATATTCAAAGTATTTTGCATGATCCCCATTTGGTCTCTGGAAGTTTAGTTCACGTCACCACATCGCTGTGTTTTCAAACTAGAATTGCTGAGGCCCTTGCTGAGTCTTGTGCAGCTCTGTTCAAAGTCATAGCTTTCACTTTATTTAACACGTGCTTTCTAGCTCCAATTATTGGAAACATAAGAAATGCCTATTGTTTTTTAACACTGTTTTGTTGGTTTTTTTTTTTACAAAGCATTTTAGCTTTGCTTATCTTATCTTTCACAATGAGACTTCATGGATTAATGGACATGGTGGCTTTTTTTTCTCCTGAAAGCACCACTGCATTCCTCTAGATGGCATTGCAGACCCTGTTTTGCAAAGTCTTTGCTGCCTGTTCACTTTGTTTCTTGCACTGTAGTGGAGCAGTCTGGATCCTGGGCATCTTCGGGAGTGGAGCCTGAAGTCACTGTAGCTTAAAAGCAGTGAACAGCGGGAATACTTGCCACACACCCTGCTTTCCCTTTTAGCTCTGGAGCACAGCTGACACTTAATTGAGTTTCATCATGGGATCTCAGTGCAAAAACTTGAAACCAATCAGAGGAGACAAAAGTCAAATTACAGTTTAAAGCATGGGGAAAAGTCCTTGACCATCACACTTGAAACATTATCAAGCTTTAACCATTTATTTCTAGCAGTTGAAGAATGAGGCTAGAAACTCCATCATACAACAATACAATAAACACGGGAAAAATGGGCAAAAACAAAATTCTAACAGAAAAATAGATCTTACAAAATGCTTTTTGTTTAAGGACATGATCATAAAATATGCCCAATGACACTGCCAGGAGGTCTTGTGATACTAAATCTGTTTGATGTGTGCATTCCTGTTATTCACATCCAAACAAGTGAGCTTGTAAGCACTTCTAAGTGCCCGGCTCCAGCCACATCCCCACGGACTGGGAGAACCCTGAGCAAGCAGTACAGACCCCTAAATCCCCTGCTTGTTTCCTTGTGAAGGAAACTGGACAGATAGTCTGTAAGAACAGTGCAACGGGCTTTGGTTGGGCTCCTGATCTGGATCAAGAACATGGGAAAAGCTCATGTCTCAGCCTTGACAAAGCCAACAGTGATGTGAGAGACAAATAAATGCTATGTTCTGCAACAGATTAGTAAGCTGTGTATATATAGATAGATAAATGCACACACACGTATATAAGAACAAATATGAACAAGTAAATCATGCCTGGCCCAACATTTACACAATGCATTCAAGTTTTCTACTGGACAGATGTTCCACCTGATAATTGCATATCAAATTAATCACATATCCTGATAATGCCTCTCTATTGCACTGAAACCCAGAAGCTTTAACAAAATCAATAATAACGGTATTTTTCTACTTCAGAAACAATTCTCTTCTCTTTGTCCATATAGACTAAAATATCTGAAGGGAGAGGAACACTTACCGGAGCTGCTGGTCTCTAATAACTCAGGATGTTACATTTAAGAGGGTGAAAGTAATCTAGGCAACCGCAGATGGAACGTTTTACATCTGAAACAAATGACAGATAAGCATAACTGTACTCATTGATACATAATAATCTGAAAGATGGTTGTGAAGTTATGCCATAAAATGCTGCAGTTGTCATGAAAGGTAATACTTCTTTTATCTACAGTGGAATGGATTTAGCCTTGCAAATATTGCCAAAGATAGTTTATTTTTGAGGGCATTCTACAGCATTTCAGATACAACAGCTGTCCGACATGCTGTTCCGATTATTTATCAAAGAATGGGAAGACAAAAGATAAGGGCAATGATGGCATGTAACTGATAAACAGCAAGCCTCATGGATGAGCAGATTCATACCGTATTATCTATATTGTATTACATACTCAATGAAAAATAGTAATGATTCTAATAGGTGAGCAGATAATCTGTACAATAATATCGTTGGAAGTTATTATCTAGAAAATAACATTGTATATTAAAAAGAAAACAAAAAAAAGAATAATATAGATGTCAAGACAGCATCTGACACTCAGGGAATTACTTGCTTACTTCTTCACAAGCATTTTTAATGTTGTCACATACAGGTTAAAACAGAATATCTGTGAAGTCCAAACAGTGATATTCTCCTGAGAGGCCATCTGTAATTGAGATCTCTTACGCAGGCTACCGGCAAGAATAAAGACCAGTTTATGAAGCGGTAGCACAAAAGCAAATCTTTATTTGCTGTTGCTCAGCAACCATGTGTGGAAGGCCTATTTTTCATTTTTGCCTTAACTTGACTTGACAGGAAAATGATAATAAATATGAGATTATTATCAAAGGGTATAGATTATTTTGAGCAGATGAACAGAAATGTCAAAAAGAGGCATGTAATTTGGTACTCGTGAAAGGGAGAACATTAGAGAAACTGAAAATAGGGCTGTAGCTTCATTACCAGCTCGCAGCTCAAGCACGATCCTTGAAAAAAACCCAACACAGCCCTTATTCTGCCTCTGTGCTTTTAGATGTGGCTCTTTAGAATGAATCAGTGTTACCCAGCCCGTCGTTACCTGTGTCAACTTTTCGTTTCAAGACCGTGAAAAAATCATTCTGTGGTTGCTATGCAACACAAATTGTAAGCTAGGATATGCTGTAGTTCATTTGCTAAATGGAGAGGCGCCCGACTAAATAAACTGTAACCTGGTGACTAATGCAGCATCTAATTAAAGCCTAATCAAGGTATTAATGAAATATTCAGTCCACACAAGAGACGTGATAAACAAATCAATCAGTTCGTATCTAAAATGTCAAAGATTCTTAATGTATGCAAAAAAATCAGACATTGGCACTACGCATCAATGTCAGTTTTCATACTATTTTTTAATTTCCTTTTGCTCCTCAGCCAGTACGATCATTGCTCACGCAACTTATTTCAAGCAAACTGCTTCACTGGCTTCTTGCACTTGTATGTATTTCTTTGGGTTCAGGCAGAGCTGAGTGCTGGTCAAGATGAGCTTTTTGGCTGCTAACACCTTCTGGCACACTGTCCCTTCCTCGGGTAAATCTAATATCCATATCATAATTAATGTCACCTATTCCCCAGTGGGTGTTTAATCCCTTATCTGGCAAATGCTTGTTTGAAATCCAAGTTACTTCAGAAGTTGTACGTGCACTTGGCTGTTGAATCAGGAAACGAAACCATATTTTATCTGTTTTCAGAAACGTCAGTCATCTGTTTACATCTCAAACCTATATGGAATAGCATTACATGTGAAAACGCCGTTTATTTACCTATCCTTTCGTTATTTATGTACCGCACCGCCGCTGAGGTAACGCCTGTGCGCACAGCTCCGTTAGGCGGCGCCCGCCAGCGCTTCCCCCCCCCCTCGCCCCGCGCTCCCAGATCTCGCGCGACGAGAACTCGGCGGCACTCGCGCCCAACGGCCGCCGCGGGACGATTCGAACCTGGCGGCGGGGTTGGCACCGGAGCGGCCTCAGGGAGAGAACGAGCGGGGTGCCGCTGCCTTTCTTTATGTGCAGATAGGCAGGAGTGTTTGGGAACGCGACCCCTGGCTCTATGAAGATTTGTGTGGAAGCGGTAGGTAAGCGGCTTGTGTCACCTCCTTCTGGGCTGTGTGTTTGGGACGGCTGGCAGCGTAGCGGACGCGGCCCTCTGTAGAGTCGGAGCTGCGGCTCCTGTGGAAAGGAGGCAGAGAGACGCGGATTCCCGCCCAGAGGAACGGGGGGATCGCAGATGGGCGACGTGCTGTAGTACAAAATGAAGCGCTTAGCGCCAAAAAAGTGGCTTGATTCCCCCTCGTCCTCGTTTGACAGGAGGAAAAGGGGTCGATGTTTTTGCCTTCCAGATGCTTTTTCGTGTGAGGAAGTGCTTCTGTCTGGAATGGTGGCTGGATAAATAGGGTGTTTGTGCTGGTAATGCTATTCCTGTTTAAGGTGAAGTGGTCAGCTACGATGTTCTAAGCTTTCTTTTCAGGCCTTGTTTAATTAAAAATAAAAGGAAGAGAGCAGTGTGGCCTAGTGCCACTGCCTCGCTGTGGGTTACCCAGTGTTGAGTTAGCTAACTAATGTACGGGGGTGGGCATCTTTTATTTGAAGAGGAGGCTGAGGGCAAACCTTATTGCTACATTGCTTATTATTATCTACAACTGCCTGAAAGGAGGCTGTGGTGAACTGGAGGCAGCATCTGCTCTCAGGTAACAGCGACAGGTTGAGAGGTGATGGCCTTAAATTGTGCCAGGGGAGGGTCATGTTGGATGTCTGGAAAGACTTCTCTAAAAGAGTAGTTGGACACCAGTACAGGCTGCCCAGGGAGGTGGTGGAGTCATCATCTCTGGAGGTATAAGAGAAGAGGGTGGATGTGGTCAGTGGGCATGGTGGGGGTGGGTTATTGATTGGACTGGATGTGGTCTTTCCAGCCTTAATCAATATATGACTCCATTATAACTGTGTAGGTAAAGAATATATGTTTGTATGTTATTCACTGTAACCATCAAGTGGTAACGCTTTGAGATACGGTGCTTTTCTCCAACATTTATGTGCATGTAAAACATACTTTTATTGTTTATTTTTTGTTTATGAGGCAAGGGGAAACAAGACCACAATGAAACGTGAAGCATTTTTACAAGCTGTGTCTAAGAAGTCAGTGGAGGATTTCTTGCGTTTTACTCAAATTTCTGTAAGTAAGCCATGATGCGTGTGTATGACTAATAAAGTCTAAAGCCTGCTGTTGGTGCATGGGATATGTGGCATAGAAGTTGCTTCTCTGACACCTGCAATTCGATCGTAGCTGATAAAGGCGTGGGATCTGAAATGACACGATGCTACTGACAGGCTGATTTTCCTAACACTTGGTTGTTGCACGCCCAGTTTGCCCTTTTAAAATAATGATTAAATACTGTAGCAATACTAAAGAAAAGAAATACTCATTTGCCGCTGATAATTATAATTCAAGAAAACAACTTCTTAGAGGAGAATATGAATCACAGATACGACTGTCATTCAGTGACCTTCTTCTCCCTCATAGGTTTTGGAATAATTCTATCGTATCATCTCAGAGAAAGATCAGAAAGCTCTGGTCTTATTATGAATCTGTTCTTTTAGTTCAAAACACTACTGTCTTAATATCCTGTCTTCTGAGTTTGTTTGAAGTAGAGGGCTGTGGAACTCCCTATGTGACCTTTACTTTATTGTGTTTGTTTCCAGCTGTAGAATAGAATAGAAATACGGCCGTAAATATGTAACAGGATCTTTCTTCTCCTGGCCTCTGGGAACCTCCTAATACTGCATCTTCTTTTAGTATTTTACCTCCAAGTTTTTTTTCCAAGTCTTTTTTGTTTATTTACTTTAGCAAATCTTCAAACTAAAGATATTTTTATTTCGAGATTGTGGAAATGTTCCCTTTTTCCTATCTGAGATAATTCTTCTGATCAAATAGTTCAGATCAGTCTCCTAGTAAAATGGATATTCCTTATAAATCAAAACAGATCCTTTATGTATTTAAATGCTTCAACTATTGAAGCTCTGGTAGATTGTGCTACCTTTCCTTGTGGAACTGTGGTTTCAGTTGTACATGAGAATTTAAGAATGATTGTTTATACTCATGATTACAAGTGAAAATGCATTTGAAGGTGCTGCTAAAATTATACGTATGATAGAGGAGGCTTTGTCTGAAGAGTCCTGTAGCTCAGCAGAAATGCCTTCCCTCCCCAGACTGGGTACACAAGGCTAAAAAAGAGTGATGAGGTGACCAATGCCGTCACCTGCCATCATCAGTTTGTATTTAGCACATTAAAGCTATGATCAGGGAATTTAATTCCAAGCTTCTTAGATGAGGATGTGGAATTGTCTCCATTAGGAGAGTAGTGTCTGGAACATGAGACAATTTGATGTTGTAGGGATATCATGCATGCTTAGTAATGTCATTGTCGAGGACTTAGGTCTTAAGAGCCATCCTTGTTTAACAATAAAGGGCATCAGCAGAATTTCTCATGCTATTTTTAAAGAAATAAAACTTGCAGAAGGTATTTTTCTGTAACTGTCAGGGAATGGAAAGTAATCCTTGATGTCAAGAAAAGTGTTAATTTTGGGGGGGGAAAAAGAAAAACATGTCCCAACACTGATGTAGAATTGTGTGCTGTCTTCTGACTGCAGAAAGATACATTTGATCCTTTCAATTTGAATGAATTACTTCAAGAATTATCAAGAAAACAAAAAGAAGTACTATGGGAGAGACTGAGACACCTATTGAAAGAGACCTTGATGGAGAGACCTGTGGAAACGTGGCAAAGGGTAGAGGATGCTGAAAGTAATGATGGCATGGAAGTTGAAAGCACAACAGAAATGGTAAAAAATCATGTAAAATAAATAATAGATAATATTTACTTGGAAATAAAATGGAATATTTTCATGGCAACTCTTAAGTATGCAAGGCATATCAGACAAGGTCAGTTCCAGACATTATAACTGACCTCTTAACTATCATACTTAGGTTAAGCAGTAGTTATGATTTCACTATAATATAACTGATTGCTACAAACAATTATATGTACTTATAACTTAATTCTGAAAGATGGGACTTAGTTTTGTCACAACTTGTGGGGTTTTTTTAATGTCTTATCTCAGATGTATCTTAAATATCTGGCGTATACTGTAAGAAATTCACTACCTGTTTTAATATATCCATTTACTGAATGAAGATTTAAAAACCTAGATTTCAGCACCCCTCCCCAAATTCATGTTTAGCTTACACAGTATTTTTTTAACCCAGACCCTCATATACTGCTTCCGTGCTGCAGTCTATGATCTCTCCAGAATACTGGGGGAAAAGTGTACTTAATTTGCGGGGAGAAAAAGTCCAGTGTGCAAATCATTAGGGAAACGTAGATGCTTGTAGGAAGTCCATCTTACATGCGAAGGCCAGGAAACTCATCAACCTTCTTCTAAAATGAAGAAGGCCAGGAAACTCATCAACCTTCTTCTGTTCACCTTCAGTGAACAGACTTTCTCTTTTACAGAATATCCTGCTAAACAGGATCTTTCTAGTACCAGAATGTGGGTCTGTCTGATTGGTTTTGTTCAGATGAATTTATTTTATGGAGGAGTGGATACATATGTACAGTCAGCAAGTTATCTACCAGCTGGAGCTGAAGGCTTTTTGGAAAAAACACCTTTTCGAATAGGATGTACTTTAAAAACTGTGTTTTCCTCATGCTGCTTGATTTTGGGTTCTGGTATATTCTGTTCAAAATAGCTGTCTAACAGCCATTTGCCTTTGCTCTCTGTTGCTAAAGTTTATTTCATAGAATTGTAGCACAGCTCAAGTTGGAAGCAACCTCAGAGATCATGTAGTTCCAACCTCTTGTCATTGTCTGGCTGCCATCCATCAGCTCAGGCGGCCCATCCAGCCTGACCCTTTGCGCCTTCAGGGATGGGGCATCCACAGTATCACTAGGCAACCTGTTCCAATGCCTTACCACCCTCTGAGTAATAAAATTTTAACATCTAAGCTAAATCTCCCATCTTGTTTAAAACCATTTCCCATTGTCCATCACTATCTGCCCACATAAAAAGTCAGTGACTCTCCTAATTATAAGCTCACTTTAAGTACTGAAAGGCTGCAATGAAGTCTCCCTGGAGCCTTTTCCCTGGGCTGAATAACCTTGTCATGATTGTCTTCTGAGAGTAAAATGCAGAATCATTTCCTTAACGTTGCTTTCTTTCAGAAACAAACTGTAGCTGTGATCCAAGGAGTGACAGCTGTAGTTACTGCTTCCATACCTGTCGTGGATGAAACAGTGAGCTACGAAGCTCTTCTAGAATGTGCCTTTATATTAAATGGTGCGTGCTTGTCTGTTTTACCTTACATCATTACACTGGTTTTAAGCAGGTGGAAATATTATGCTTATTGTTTGACCTGAGGGCTCTATGGAAAAAAAAATAAAAATACCACAAGGAGCAAAGTTGGTACTGATGCAAGTTCTTTTAGAGATAACGTTAAGGGAGTACTCACTTGAACATCAGTTACACAATCTGAAGTTAGTTTTATTTCCCCACACCTGTTCACCCAAGGATGGATGACTTGCCCTAAAAAATACTATAAGCCATGGAATAAGTAAAAACTGAAGATTCCGTTGCAACTGATAGAAAAACTTGGTCCAAACCTTAGAATTAGCAAAGCTGCCTAAATATCCACAGTGAAAATAAGTTATTAAGACATATAAATATGGCAAGAATTGATAGATATTGTGAAATGCGCTTAGTGTAGTAACTAACCAGTGTTTTATGTGAATAACAACATTGTAATAAATACTTTATTCCTGTTGTAGGTATTGTTCCTGCATTGCCTGAATCTGAAAATATCCTACAGAGTGCCATCCAGCATGTATGTGAAATGTGGTGGGAGAAAGGACTGGAAGGAAAGGAGCAGCTAGGGAAAACAGTACTTATTATACTGCTAAGAAAAAGTCTGAGCAAAGCTGCTACGGTATGCTGAAGTTATACTGAGTGTTACATTATTAGTGAATACTGCAAGAAGGGTACTCTACAACTATACCTTCTTGTGTTAATTTTTTTTTCCTCTGTCCTACTGCTTCTCCATTATTGAACCCAACTGTGCATGTTGGTTACAAACTGTGTTTTTGGTGTAGTGGCTATAAAGAGCGTATCAAAATGCTGCCTTCTCTGGAATGAACCTTAAAGACTTTTGGCAGTAGTTTCACCAGAGAACAGTTTCACTTTACAATCTTTATTTTCTCCTCTGCTCGTTTGTAAAGCACAGTGGCAAAGGTTTAAGTTGCTGTTAGCTCTTTTAGTTAATTCCAATTTTAAGAGCTACTCTCAGCAACTCGTAGAGAATTCTATAGTGGGAAACTTTGTTTTCTGTTACTCTGTATCTAGAAATAATTACGGTTGGTCTAGATGATCTTGTAGGTCCTTTTCAATCTTGTGATTCTATGATGATAATTTCTCTTGCTTAATTATCTACTAACTGAATTTTTTGTTTTCAGGTGAAAGCTACTTAGAGCGATGTGACGTAATCTTCTGCATTAACCCTATTACCCTACATGTGTTCTGTCCTTTATTTTTCCCTGTAAAATGCTTTCATTGTTTAAATTTTGAGAAGCAGAGAAGTGGAATAATACCATTTTAGTCTGCCTTGTGTAAAATACAAGCTTTCTGTACAAAAGGCATTTTTTCAGTTGTTGGAAGTCTGTATTTCCACACTTAAAAATATTTTCGTAATCTTTTCCCAATGAGAGGAGTGAAAATTGATTAATATTCATAATTTTGCAATCTGAAAACCTTCCATTTGCAGCAAAGCATTTCAGTTTTGTTGTCTAAAATCCATTAAATAATTCTTCACATTAAAAGTACGCTTAGATCACTGTAATTTGGGTTTGGTTTTTTTTGGCAGGGTGCAGACATCGTTTGTCTGTGGAAACTACATCAGACCTTACTTTGTTTTGATTATGATTCAGAGGAGAGTAATGAAGTCAAAGACCTGTTACTTCAGTGTTTTATGAGCGTAAAGCACATCAAAAAAGAAGAGGTAAGCAAGCTTTTGTCCTGCCCTGCTTTTCTGTGAGTGAGCTCTGGTTATTTTTAATGGTTACGAATTAAGCCTTTTGACTGGTAAGTTCTAACATACTGTCAGGGATGCTGGAGTCATCCACAGATTTTTTTTTTCCTTTCATTTTTTCCTCTTGTCAGCATGAGTGCTCATACAGCACTGTTGTGGGTTTGTTCTAGGAGGTAGCTGATCTATTTTTTTCCAAGTAAGATTATGAGGCTGCTTTGAGTGGTTCATCATATGCAAGGATGAAGAGAAAGGGATGGTCAGAAACTGTGTTAACTTGATTTTAGATCAAACTAGACTGATACAGAATTGCACATTTATGCTGCAATACAAGATCCCCGTGGTTCAGTTTTCCTGCCCAGACTGTGCTATTCAACACAGTAATATTTCTCACAAGTTTATTTTAAGACTGTGTTACTGGAGTGTTCCTCTGAATTGATCTCTGTGTGATTTATGAAAATGTTCTAGTGGGTTCTCCAGTCACCTGGAGAGCCCTTAGAAGGTCTGCTTTCTCATCTTTCCTTGCAAACATTGTGTACATATATACACCTGACAAATCACGATGTATTATGTCTACACCAATACGATGGAGAGCGAGTTCACTTGTCACCACATTTCTGAGGATATTGATAGTGGGAATTGTTTTAGTGAGATCCATTGGTCACAGGCAGGAGATTAAACTGAAGGGATTTGCTTTGTTCTCGTGATTGAGGTTGAGGTATTGAAACTGAAGGAAAAAGGAATTGTTGAACTAAACTGAATACAGACTTCTGTTGGATGCCTTCCTCACTTCACAGGATAGAAAGTTATTTTGTGCCTTTTCTTCATCTGTCTTTTCTGCTATGATTGCAGAAGATGGAAACAGTTTGAGTGCAGTCTCATCTTTGCCTTGTTAAGGTAGGAGCTGTAGGTTGTGATTCCCTTGACCTTCAAGTTACTGAAGGATCTTGACGGGGGAGTGCATTGCTGGTATCTGACTACCAAAGGTGAAGTGACTTTCTTTTATGATTTTATTTTATTATCCAGTGTTTTTCTTTTTGGGTAGAAGCATCTCATTGACAAGTGTTTATTTATTTATTGCATCTCCTTGTGAGTTTTCCTAATTTGTTTTTGCTAGAAAAGTGCAAAGGTACTTCGTGACTGGCTGACTCACCATTATGCATCATCAGACTCTTCAGAGTCTCAAGAAGCTGGGTACATTCACTGTATAATGACACAGACCAAGGCTAGTTGTGCTGATAGTGCACAAGGTTCTAATTCCAAGGGCATGACTTTCTCAGTCCAGAAGAGTTTATTTCCTCTCCACAGCATTCCTTCCACTCTTCTTGCAGAAGTTTTGTTGCTCATTAGAGTTGTTATCAACACATCTATCTTGCTAAAGGAAAAAAGTTTTCTTTTGCTTTCATGAATTAAAACAGCTCCATAATGCTTGCGTTATTACCTACCGTGAGACAGTATGAAGGGAATTGTCTGTGCTAATCAGGACATTCATCTTCTTCAGCATCCCAGCTGTTGTCTGTGGGTTTGTCCAAAAATGTATCTAATGATGGAGAACTGTCATGCTATTTTATCTGTACCCTTGCTATCTTTACAGTATCATCCCAGAATGAACGTACCCCTGACAGAGCTCTGATAACCCTTAGTGTGAAAGCCTGGATTTGTACAATCCCTTTATGGAATATTACCTAAAGTCATGTTAGAACAGATTGTACATTGAAAAAATATGCAAACATGTAAATCACGTGGCTTTTGTTTCATGTTTCCTCCTTGGTGTAGAAACTGCAACACTTGGATTATGTTTAAAAGTTAAGAATCTGTATTTACTGTTGAAGTAGCTCTGAAGTTGGGTGTTCTTCTGGGTTCTGTCTTCCCTTTTGTATTGTTTTGTTTATTTTTTTGTTATTCCACCTGTGGAACAATGGAAGGTGATAGCAATGCTTTCCATTAGGGCAGAAGCATGCTTATGGAGGTATTTGTTAAGATTTAGTTTGGAAAGCAATATATGAGAAGATGACTTGCCCTTTCCAAAGACTGGTGGCATCTTGAAAAGAGCACCATCTCTGAATAGAGGTGCTGCTCCCCTGGCTGCTAACCCTTAAGAGAGGGTGAGGAAGTGTGGACCCAGGGTCACTCAGATGCACTACTTGTGCCTGAGCTCCCTGGGTTACCCACCCCTTCTTACCTGGTGCTTCAAGCCATGACCTTGCAGTTCCCATACACCTCCCTTTTTCCTTTGCCAACAGGGAAGAAGAATTTTGAGCTTTTTCTTCAGCTGGAATGTCAACTTCATTAAAATGATACATGGAACTGTTAAGAACCAATTACAGTTTTTTCCAAGGTATGCATAACTGTTACACTTCTTAATGATCATTAGAGTCTTGGCTAAGACTTTGTCTCAAGCTGAAATACCTATTATGTTGATAAAATATATCAGCATCCAGAGAACATCAAATCTGTTGAGCCTAAGTACCATATTGCTTCAACAACTTCATTTAATTGTACGTATAGTTGTGTGTAAAGCAACAATTAGAGATTTAATGAAGTGCTTTTTTAGAACTATCTAAAGCAAATGATTTTCACTTAAATTGTGGTGTATGACTTGTGGTGTTTGTGTTGGAGAATTGCAAGGCTTTTTCTGCTTCTGTGAAGTCTTATTTTTCTTGTGGGCAGCACCTGATTTAATATGGTAAGATTCTACAAAGACATTTTAATAACAAATAATCAGTAGGGCTGTAGCTTGAGAACTTGATTGATGTACAAAGAATGTAGATTTATTTTTTTTTCTTTGATTATTCAGGGAAGTGTTCTACAGATTATTCTTCATATTAAAATCAGAGGTTTTCAGTTTCAACAGTGTGTATGTATTTGTAAACAATTTAAGGCTTTTATTAAGAGAAAAAATATAAAATATCTATGCTACTGTTTTGGATTTCCAACTGGTAAGAGATATTTGTGTTTTGTTTAGTTTTTGTTAAGAGTGCTTGGCTTTATTTTAGCTTTCTTTTTTCTCTTGGTGTAATCTTCCAAGATATTTGCTTCCTCTAGAAATAGCATTGGTACACAAAATTAAGATTAATTGTGGTACTTAACAAAAACTTTGCATGATTATTCTTATGAGTTGTACATCAGATGCTTGATTGATAGTGTTTCCTATCTGTTAATGCAGATCCTTGATGGAATACATTTCAGAAATTTACTTCAGAGCATGGAAGAAGGTTTCAGGAGAAACTTTAGAGGTATTTCTATGATTGAAAATTTATTTGGATAGCTCTGAATTTTAAGGTGGGGGGAGTTTATATGAATATTCATCCTAGGAAGGGTTGCTAAGCAAACCTTAAGGAATCCTTTCCATGAGGAAAGGGCCTCTTCAACAGCACCACTGAGTGAGAGCAAGCTGTGCTACTTATGTTCAGCCATTTTGATCAGCTTGGTTGCTATTAAGCCCTTTTAATTCTGCTGCTGAAATAATTCTTTGCACTATTATATATATACACAACGTTTCTTGTAAATGCAGTAGTTCCCTAAATTACTGAAACATTTACTCAGTATGTGCAGGTCTGTATGTTTGATAGCTTAACTATCAAGGTTTTGTGGATTTCTATGGCAAATGGTCAAAAGCATAATTACAGCATCACAGCAAAGTCCCAGCCAAATTTCAGATGCAGGCACAGATCATTTTAGTGAATATGGTTCCCCAGTTGTCTTCAGTGTTTTCGTTTTAGGGCCTGAAACAATCTCCCCAGGGCAGTGGAAACAAATCCAAGGTGCTGGAGTTCAGGAAGTGCTTGGACAACACTCTTAGACATATGGTTTAATTTGCAGATAATCCTGTGTGGATTTAGGAGTTGAACTTGAGAGCCTTCTTTGAGCTATGAAACTCTAGCTCCCTCAGCCTGTCTTCCTAGCAGAGGTGCTCCAGCCCTCCTCTAGACCAACTAACAACTCCATATTTTCTTACACTCATGGCCCTACAGCTGAACTCAGTGCTGTATGTGGAGTCTTGCAAGGGCTGAGCAGAGTGAGAACTGCCTCTTTCAGCCTGCTGGCCTTGCTGCTTTTCTTTTCATGCAGCCCAGGATGTGATTTGTTTTTTGGGCTGCAAGCTAGTGCTGCTGGCTGATGCTTGATTTTTCATCAGCCAACACCCCCAAAGTCCATCTCTGCTCAATCCACTTATCCCCCCAGCCTGTACTGACATTTAGGATTGCCCCAACCCTGTTGCATAACCTTGCACTTTGCTTTCTTGAACTTCACGAGATTTGCGTGGGATCACCTCTCAAGCCCTAAGGGTTCCTCTGGATGCCAGCTATTCCTTCTGTTGCCTTATGTGCATGACTCAGCTCAGTGCCATCTGCAAGCTTTCTGAGGGTACAGTCACTTCCACCACCTGTAGATTCATGTGGAAATACTTTGGAATTCAAAACTAGTCTCTCAGAAGTCAAGTTCTCATATCAGTATGCTGATATCTTGAAAATTGGTTTATGTTGATAGAAGCATAGCACGGAATACATTTAGGTAAGCAGAAGCTGAGTACAAAATAATATTTATTATTTCAATTGTTTGAGATAAAAATGGTGCTGGATGGCCACCTGTACTTATTGTTTTCTTGTGTGTTAACAGTGGCGTGTATGTGTGTTTTTGCTGTAGATACTTGAACACAGCTGTATTCAGGATTTCATGCACCATGGAATTCATCTTCCCAGAAGTTCTTCTGTTTATTCTAAAGTTAGAGAGGTAAGTTTGTGTTGTGATATGAACTGATGGTATCAAACTGAACTGGGTTTGTGTAAGGTGGGAATTTTCCACTTCCTGCTAAAATGCTGTGCCGAGTCTGGCAGGGTTAGAATTAGTTTTGTTCATAGCAGCCCATATTGTGTTGGGTTTTGGTTCTACGGTCTAAAACAGTAAATACAGACCGGTGTTTTAGATGTTGCTGAGCAGAAGTAGTGCAATATTATGCTGTCCTTGTCCCTCCTCCACCTTCATAGCAAGAAGACTGGGGTGAGCAACAAGCCACAGCTTGACCACAGCTTACTCAAATTGATCAGAGGGGTATTACTTGCCCTATAATGCCAACGTCAGTAATAAAAACTGAGGGAAGAGAGATTTTCAGGAGGTCACCATTGCTCAGAGACCTGCATCTAGACCCACAAGTTTTCTTGCTTTTGCTCTCCCAGATTTTTCTGTTATTGCACCAAAGAAAGGAGTTGGTGAGTGGTTGCTGGTGCTTTACTTGTGACTGAATTCACTTTTTAAAAACATAAAATAGACTTTTAGATATTCTGAATGGCAAATTATTAGAATGAATTTTAGGAGGAATTTTCTTATAGTTTGGCATCACATTTCTCTTGTCTGTAAAAATCCCCTTATTTTCTTGCTCTCCAGCAGAGTACCAGAAATAGTCCTTGCTGTTATCTGTGCTTTTCTTTACCTAGGGACTTGACCTTTTCATAGTTGATCACAGTGGAAAAAAAGTCATACGCTCCTTAAAGCAAATTTAGTAGGTGGGTCTGAAATGAATTCTGTTTGCCTTTTGTGGATATATAAAACTTACACTGATATATATCTTTTGTTATATATAGAGATGCTGTGTATTGATTTTGTGTGTGTATATATAGGAACAATCCTTGATTTGGGTACAGATTCTAGTGGCCTATCTATAGCTTTTATTCCTGAGCAGAACGTTTGAAGTTGAATGAGTAGCTTTTTAAGAGAAGACACTCATATCTGATGTCGCCTTTTCACTTCTCATGCTTTCTCTCAAATATGTAGAAGCCGGAGGGTATACAGTGTACAATACACAGCTTAATGTACCAGTATGTTGATCCCATTTGTCAGATTCAGTTATCCCCTGGATCCACGTATTTCAGATGAACAGTCATCTTAACAGTCACTTGTCTTAACTTTGATGTACTGAAAATAGTTTTTCATTTTTGAGCATACTTTTCATATTTTTCCAAGAACATAAGTACAGATTTATACCAAAACTTGTGTTAAGAATGTGTGCTCAGATACAAAGGTTTTACAATGTTCAAGCTTAGAATTTTGATGGAATGAGGTTTTGACAGACTTTAATTTCATTTCATTTAGAAACCAGAGAAGCTTATGATCTTAAAAG
Organism: Excalfactoria chinensis; assembly: GCF_039878825.1. Classification (NCBI taxonomy): domain Eukaryota; kingdom Metazoa; phylum Chordata; class Aves; order Galliformes; family Phasianidae; genus Excalfactoria; species Excalfactoria chinensis. The sequence goes on from NC_092826.1 coordinate 132,868,043, forward strand.
AGGACCGTAATGTAAATAAATCCCTTTTGAATTGAGAAGGTATGGAAGGATCTTGGAATAAATTTGCAAATGATGACTGATTCTTTTTCAGTATACAAGAATTTAACTTTAAAAGATCCTATAGATTGCAAAAATTCCTGTAACAAATAGGAGAATAACTAAAAAACAGTCACTCAGTTGAACGAGCAGTGGGTGGGCTACTTTATTGAAAGGACAGTAGATGTAAAAACAAAACAACAACCCAAAAACAACAGGTACAACCCTCCCTTATGAATACTTCTGACGTCCCCAGCACCCCATCTTTCTTGAACATACACAGGTGTGTGCAAAACATGTTTTTTGTTGTTTGATTTGCCAGATGCTGAGTTATTTTCACAAACAAAGTAAAGTTCGTCAAGGAGTTGAAGAAATGCTCTATCGATTGTATAAGCCTATCCTCTGGAGAGCATTGAAGGTAATTTTCCTTTTCAGATTGTAGTGCTTTCCCCAGCTAATAAGTTGTGGGTCCCTCCCACGTATTCTGTTTATAATAATATACTTACAAGCATCTAATTTTGCTTAAATATATTAATAATTTTCATATAACTTATGGTTCCATCACTAGAACAATGCTTTTTTTTATTGCTTCTGGTTTTTTTTTTTTTGTTTATTTCTTGTTCATTATTTTTCTGTTGTTTGTTACTTTGTTAACTTCTACATATGGTCTGGTCTCTTTTCAGTAGTGCATGGGGACAGGACTAGGGGAAATGGGCTGAAACTTCAGCATAGGAAGTTCCGCACGAATGTGCACAAGAACTTCTTTACAGTGAGGGTGACGGAGCACTGGAACAGGCTGCCCAGGGAGGTGGTGGAGTCTCCTTCTCTGGAGATATTCAAGACCCGTCTGGACGCCTACCTGTGCGACGTGGTGTAGGGAGCCTGCTTTGGCAGGGGGGTTGGACTCGATGATCTCTAGAGGTCCCTTCCAACCCCTACAATTCTGTGATTCTGTGATATGGAGTTAAACATGTTCTGCTCAGAAGTGAACAAGTTTATCAGGTAGGTGATAGAGAACTTGCTTTAATTCAGTGACATAATCCAACTGCTGTGAACATAAACTTCAGAAAGGTACAAGGGGGGATTGTAAAAAGCTGAATGCAGCAATTATATGAATCATGTAATGATTCAATACAAGGAAAGATTCTCCATTCCAGATGATTCAATACCATATATGTGATAGGTGAAAGGAAATATGTGGCTGGAAATCAAAATGGGGAGTTTATTTTTGGTTAGGCTGATATCTTACTTTTGTATTGGTCATCCTTTATTTTTATACAGTACTGCTGAAGTATTTGCCATTTTTAGGGTACTATTGTTGGGACTTGGAATCACCAATACTTTAAGATACAGAACATAAAGGAAAGCTTACAATCGGTAGAAGTGATCTGGATTCCTCTCCCAAGCTTGAAATTTCACTTTCATTTTAGATAACCAGTTTGCTATTTTAACCGCTGTATGAAACCCTAATTTAATATAGTGAGGAACAAATCTTGTTCCTGGTTATATAAAAGAAAGGGAATTTGTAAAAAGGCCCTTTTATTCCTGCTCCATACAAAAAGAAGAACTACTTCAGCTGGAAGAATACAAGGTGTTCTAGAATTGGTCACGTTGAAAATACTCGATTTGCTGTCTAAAATGTTTGTTTAGAATACACGGCTCTTTTTCTTCTTAAATCGATACTTTTGCAGATATTAGCTAGCATAAGCTTCCTTTGTGGCTTTTACTTACATTATTTTATAAACCTTTGTGCTACCTTAAGTATTTATAGTGTTATGCAATTTCATCTCTTTATTATGAAAAGTAAGTGTGTGCAAGTGGGCAGAGCAGTTGTGCCGTGATTGGTTATTGTATAACCAAAAAGTGGCCGTGCCTTGTGTGGCCGTGCCTTCTGTGGCTGAATTATGGGCTATCAGTCTGTCTTAAAACAGTTTTAACAGTTTCTCAAATTATTACAGACACAAAGATAAAGAAACATGAAATATTTTTCTTTTTAATCAAGTAACTGAAGGCTCCTCTTGGTGACTGTGGGGTAGAATCACAGAATCACCTGGGTTGGAAGGGACCTCAAGGATCATGAAGCTCCAATCCCCCTGCCTGGGAGGGCCACCAGAGTTCCGCATTTATTAGATCAGGTTGCCCAGGGCCCCATCCAACCTGGCCTTGATAAATAATGTAGTCCTAAACTCTAAAGAATGTATAGATGGGCTTTACTTAATCTCATGGTGTCAAATACAGAATTTTTATTAATTATGCTGGCTTGAAGAATTTGGTTGTGGTGATAGTGCTGTTTTGTTTTCCTACCTGGAGATGAGATGCCCATCCCTCGTCTCCCACAAAGATCAATGCAGAAGCAAAATACAAAATAAACTGCAATTTAAGTAATTGTACTTCATTTCTTTTGTGATTTTTCTATTTTTATTTACCATTAGTTTCTTTCATTCAAAATATTACATGGCTATACAGTTTCTTCTTTGTCTGTACTTTCTTACTGAGGTAATAATTTTTCCTTCATTGTAACAGGCAAGAAACTCAGAAGTTCGATCAAATGCAGCATTTTTGTTTATTGATGCTTTTCCTATTCGTGATCCTAGTTTTAACACTGAAGAGATGGATGCTGAAATTCAGAAACAATTTGAAGAACTTTTTGTAAGTTTTAATGTAACTAATATGCTGAATGCTAACTAAAAACAAGCTGCTTTTATAGCTAAAGTGGATAGAATTTCAGGATAGTATGTATGCATGGGATACAGAAAATGTAATAATAGACTAATATTTTAATTTTATGTACCACGTTGGCAACAGGCAACACTACATCGTTTTCTTTTTTTATCTGTTTACTGGGCTGTGAATGAAAGGTGTTTCTGAAAGCTCTATCAGGTGTTTCCAGCCTGTGGGCTGCATATTGCCCAGCACAGCTCACAGTGTGACCAGCTTCCTGTCTGCAGCCCTTCCCCACCAAGTGCTCAGGTGTTCAGTCATCACTCACAACAGTCACACATTGATGTGTGACCGGAACTGTCTGATCTGAATGCAGGTCCTGGGGAGGGCAGTTCTGACTCTATTTATGGCAAATAATTGTATGCATTGTGGGATGCTGGCTGAACACAGTCCTGTGAACAGCAAAGAGTATGCAGCTGTTTTGATACAGGAATTTGAGAACAGGTTTCAAGATTTCCAAAAAAGAAAATATCAATTTATGTTTGCAAATCCATTTGCAGTTGACATACATTACCTGCAAAATTTCAAATGGAACAAATAGACTTGCAATCAGATATTCAACTTGAATATTTGATGATGTCTTTTTGTTAGACTTCTGTAAGACCTCTCTTAACAGAGAAGAATATCCCTTGTTTCACAGTCACTCCTTATTGATGTCATTGCTTTTGGCAATGGTTTGTGAGCAGCTTTTGTCAAGAAAGAGGTACAGGAAGGGTAACAATTCATAAAAGATCTCTGAGCACCTTGAAAGCTTACCAAGAATTGCAGTGTCTGCCATTGATCCAGACTGATGCATTAGTTTCACAAAAACAAAGTCACATATATTGTACTTTTATTTATTGTTGTTTCTCAATAGTGTATATTGTACAAGGACAGCTCTGAAAGTAACGCCTCCTTTTTGTTATGCTGGTCTATGACATCAGTGGCAGATGTTGGTGGTATGGCAGTATAAGTTGAACCTTCTCACCAATGTCCCATTATGTTTTGTTGCTGTGTGACAGATGGACAATCTGACAAAATGGTGTCTGACATGGAAGTGTGTATAAAACAAAGAGGTGGCACCCCAAATTAAGCCCATTGTCATTCATTGATGTTTCCTGAGCTTTTATAGAGACCAAACAGTAGATGTTGGCACAGTGGTGTATTTCAGCACTGGTGACAGTACCAGTGGGTCTCTTCTGGTGGTGTAGGTATTGATAAACATGGCATGCAGCCTCCTGTTTGTCACTGGCAAAAATGCACAGCTGATGGTGGCTACTATACTGAAAAATATTGTTTTGTTACTGAGAATTGGCTCTACTATGCAGAGTTACTGTGTTCATTGTATCTGTTTTAGTTTCCATGGAAATAAATAGGAAGCATTACTTTTGGAGAGACCTATATGTATATGCAGCCCAAGAGAATCACTCAGTGCGGTCCAGCCTAGGCAAGCCAGAAGGTTGGATGTCCAGGGGCTGCATGGATGAGTAATGATTCTGATCCTTATTTAGGACTGGTGAAGAGAGCTTTACATTTAATTAGTAAGCATTCACCACAAGTTCAGTACTGTATTCCTAAATAGTTCTAAAGTGAAGTACAGTTGAAAGAACCTGGAAAAAAAATGTAATTAGTCTAGCTAGATGAGATTGGATGTACATTCTTTACAAAAATGTTTTGGAAATCATCAGTGTCGTCTTTATGAACATAAACATCAGGTAACTGAATGTAAACTTTTTATATTAATATTATTATAATATTAATATTAATGTTATATGTTATATGTTATATGAATATACATGAACAGTATCCAATGCAAATTCACTTACATAGAAGTCTAAATAATTAAGTCACAGATGCAAATCTTATTGTAAGATATCTTGAAAGCAATTCAAAACTATTTCAAAGGTCATATTAAAAAAAAAAAAGGAATTGGTCAGTATTATCATTATCTTAACTTTGTTCCTGATTTAAATTTTCTTGTTCACTTTGTAATAAAATGCCTTGAGAGAACATCAATACTGTTGTTCACTCGTAGCTTAACGATTTGCATAATAATTATGGAATTCTATTTGTGGGCTATAGTTTATTGTCAAATAGTGGATGAGCAGTAATGCTTCTATTCGCTTTGTTCTTCTGTTATAGAGACTCTTGGAAGATCCTCATCCAGTTGTCCGCTCTACAGGGATACTTGGAGTTAGTCAGATAACGTCCAAATACTGGGAGATGATTCCTCCGACAGTGATTGCTGATCTTTTAAAAAAGCTAATTGAAGAGCTGGCGTGTGATGTAACTTCTGCTGATGTTCGATGCTCTGTTTTTAAAGCAAGTCTTTCTTCTAAATAGAAAATCGTGATTGTGATTTCTACACTTTTACCTGAAGCTTTGGTTTCCAGGCTACATAAAGTCAAGCACAGTAATTATTCCACAGAGTGACTTATGCAGTGAAGTTCCTGGTACATGCAGATTCTGCATGCTTTTTAGAAAATTCATACAACTGGAGAGAAAAAATGTCTTCCAGAGTAGTGACTGTTTGGCTTCCTTGAATCCCATTCACATTTCTAGTCCGATATACTTTCTGCATTGTTTGGACCCGATAATTTTAGCTAATAGAAGTTATGCTTATAATGCAGACAAGTTTTGTTATATTTCTGTATCACTGGTTTTAACCCATCCCTAGAGATTCTCCTTATGCTGTGTTTCCACTTGTGTTCTACACGTATCGATTCGCTTTTAATTTGGAGTTGTCTTCATGTTAATTCTCCCTTGCTCCACTATAGCAGTGTGGAAATCCATACTGAAATCTATACTGAATAAGCAGAAAGAGCTGAGTTAAATGTAACTTGGCAAAATAAAGAGAGACTAATTTTTAGTCTGAAATTAGTAGAGTTTGGGGAGCTGGTATTGCTACCACAAAAGGTACTTTACGTTGTGCCCTCAGATAGGAGGCAAGACTGTGATCTCAGTATATATGTGAAACTTCTGAAGTGAGTTTGCTGAATGCGGGGCACTGAAAATTTGAAAGAACTTTTAGTAAAGAATGTTAAAAGAAAAGCATGCCTACAGAGTATCAGCCCCTACTGAAGTTCACCTTGGAAGTGTCATGGTCTAGTGCAACAGGTTTTAGCTTTGTCTTCTTTGCAAATCTACTCTTTAAATATTTTTAATTACTGTAATTGTTTTTTTGTTTTTTTGTTTTTTTTTTCTCTCAGTGTCTACCGATAACTTTGGACAACAAATTAAGTCATCCATTACTGGAGCAGCTCCTGCCAGCAGTTAAACACAGCCTTCATGACAATTCAGAGAAAGTGCGAGTGGCTTTTGTAGATATGCTGCTGAAAATTAAGGCTATGAAGGCAGCAAAGGTAGGTTAAGTGGCACTTGCTAGACAGCAGGCAGGAGATAGAAATGAAGGCACTGATTTTAAAAACAAATGTACCTTTGAGACTACCGCAGTTAGCCTTAAAGGAAAAAAAAAGCCCACGTTTAATGTTTTAATTGTGACTAGTTTTAATGAACTTGTGGTCTTTCCATAGCTGTTTGTGTCAACTGAGGGAACCATAGGGAATAATATTTTGTATGGATATTGCTGTGGCAATCATTTTATAGGTGTGGTGAATACAATGGAAAGCTTGTTTTTAATTAAGCCAAGTACAGTCTTATTCTGCTCTCACTTTTGTTTTGGTTTTCAACTAATTGGGGATTGTTATTGCATGCAGTAGGTCCAGCATTTTCTCCTGTATTTACTGGTTTGGGTTTCTCTTGCTCATTGGTTGCTGGGATCACCAAGTACTCAGTGCATCTTTTTCTCAGCGTGTTTCTGTCTTCCTTGCCCTCTGGTGGCGATGCCTGCGCAGAACAGTCAGACAAACAGCTCCTTTTTACTCTTGTTTACCTATTTCTATCATTTTTATTAGCCTTCTGTGGGCACGTGCTTTGGCATTTTGATTTCTTTTCATAATGATTTGAAACAAACTTTACCTTCTGCTGTGGATTCTTATTTAGGGTGATACTGGCCAGCCTCAGGTGTTACAGCTCCTTTGATTCTTTTTCCACTCTCTGCTATTAATGGCTTACTAATCTAAATTTTATATTTTATTTCAGTGATGGTTTTGTCTTTTGTTGAGCCTAGTTACTGTGACATGCTTAATTGTGACCTTATATAGTGAATTTGCATAGAACATGAGAATTAAGCTTGTAATAAATGATTTGTTGGTCAGATTTTGAGGGTTCAGTGCTCAAGGATCTCATCTATCCCTAACAAGAGAATTAGCTACTTGCCAAATGTGTGCCTTCCACCTTTGGTCACAGCAACTCAGGGATGTCGTATTAAGACAAGACTACCCTATAGCACTTTCCGACTTTATATACACTCAGAATGCAAGGTAATTAGGAAGCCACTTCAGAACTGAGAGCTTCCAAGCTTTTGCATACAATTTCATGTTTAGGTTAAAAATTTATAGAATCACAGAATCATAGAACGGCCTGGGTTGAAAAGAGCTGTAACAGATATGTTGAGCTGGAGTTCTAACCAGAATGTTAGTGGTCTCTCATAGATGTCAGGTGATTTAGAAGCATGTCTGGACAGTGAAGTAACATTGTTACAGCAATATGGGACTTCAAGTGCATGCTGGTATTTCTGTAAAATGTAAAATGGACCTGCTTTTCTGTAAATGCTGTTGATATTTGTTGAGACTCGATGAGTGGAAAACTGCCAACGTGTTCCATTTATTTATTTTAATTCCTTTAATGTCTTTACTTGCTTTTTCAAGTTCTGGAAGATCTGTCCCATGGAGCATCTTCTGGCTCGCCTGGAGGTTGATTCGCGGCCCGTATCGCGGCGCATAGTGAATCTCTTGTTCAACTCCTTCCTGCCTGTTAACCAGCCTGAGGATGTGTGGTGTGAGCGCTGCGTTACTTTGATCCAGATGAATTCAGCAGCAGCTAGAAAGTTCTATCAATATGCTTACGAGTATACTGCCCCCACCAATATAGGTGAAGTACAAAACGTTTTGAGCCTTCTGTAGAAAATGAAAACTACTTATGCCTGTTAATCTGATAGTTGAAGACTTTCGGTTACAAGTGTATGTACTGCAGAGAGCACAGCTGCATTATATAAAAGTGCTGTGAGCCACGTGAGATTGGGAACATTTTGTTTCAGATGGATTCTGGTAGTGTAAAACATAGCAGTCAGCATGGAGTGACTTGAGCAAAATGGAGGATCTATTGCTCCTTGAGAGATTGTATCACCTTAGTAAGGTACTTCTGGACTCTGTAGGAGCTTCCTCTGATCCTGCTTTAATTTTTAGGTTTTTTTTTCTTTGAATAGATGTTTTTAACAATGAAGTTACAGAATCTGATGATAATGTTGGCTGTTTCTTCTCCATGTTTGAGTCTATGAAACATTTGTCCATTTTTCCATTTTCTTTTATCAGGAAATCTGGTATATTCATTTCTAGCTATTTCTGCTTCTGTTGCCTGCTCTTCAGAATGGCTATCTAGCATTATACTTTAGAAGCTTTTACTAATGATCATCTTAAGAAATAGTAAACATCTGATTTATTCTTATCATATTTAAATGTAGCTAAATTGATGCTAACTATTCGACGCTGCTTGAATGCCTGCATCCAGAAAGCAATGAAAGAGCATTTTGATGATGATGGTGAAGATGAAGGTGAAAAGGAGAACCAAAGTGTAAGAAATGCTGCTTTATGATAAGTTCTGGTAACGTTTATCTGTGGTGCTGGATTTCAGATATAGGCAGTTAATGGTGTGATGGAAATCTGAAGGAAAAATTTAGACATCTGTGGAGTTGGAAGGGGAAAACCACATGCCTTGAAATAGTAGAAATTCCACACAGCGCACAGAATAAGCTAGAAGGCACATGGAGCACACTTAAAGTGAATATTTCTCTCACTTCACACTTTATTATGTTTGTTTGATTTTGCAATCAAGTGTTCAAAGAATATAACGTAGCCAGATTACTCAAGTTATATTTAGCTTGTGAATGAATCATGGAGTTGATGCTTAACAGTCCGCACAACACCTTTGGGAAATGAATGTAAGACTTTTCAGTGTTTTGAAACTTTATTTTAATGTAAGTTTGTGTATTAGGACATAATATCATCTGTGTTTGTATTTCAGGTGTTGAATGATGTGTTGTCAATAAATGACATGGCCAGCATGGCAAGTTTATTGGAGATTACAGTGATTCTCTGGAAAAGTATTCACAAAGCGTTGGATCACAATGAAGATGCCAAAGATTACACCATCAGAAAGTTTGCTTCTGTGCTTCCTGAGTATTTAAAAGTATTTAAGGTAAAGAAAGCCTAGATTTTAACTTAGATTTTCCTGTCACTGCTTTGGTATTTTCTTCTGATGTTATTTGTTGTGTGTTTTATCTATTTTCATGGTATTAAGTATGTTTTGCTTTTAACAACAAGTTTCCAGAAGTTGCGTCTGAGAAAAGCTATCCTTGGTTCCAGAATCTGATGAATCATTATTTAAATTGTTAGCACGGAGATACTTATCCAATAAGCTTCTCTGCTTGCACTGCCTCTTGTAGGACTCTGTTCTTCTGTTTTTGATGTTTTTTCAACTTTTGGAAATAAGTCACTGAAAATGTGCCACTGCAAAACACTCTTTTCAGATGAGAATCCACACGTATTGACTTCCTTCCTCCAGACCCTTCCACCACCACCACTTGTTATTATGATCCAGTTTCCCTTCAGCTGCTGGAACAGCTGAAACAGCTGAGGCTCCTTTGTTACTTTCTTGTGATTGTCTTCTGGTAATTGGATTCTACTCTCTAACAGTCTTTTGATTCTGACTACTTAATGTTCACATCAGCCTTAGATAATCAGAGCTGAAAGGCTGTTCATTTCTACATAATATTCTGCAGTACAGATCTAACAAATACTCTTTCTACCCTGAAAACGTTTGGATTTGTCAAAGACATTCCAAGCCTTTTTTTGGTAGAGGATGTAATGTCCCTCCTCTGAAGTTCTGGTGAGCAGACAAGACATCCAGCTTTAGCAAGCAACCTCTTGAGTGATATTCTTACAGTGAGTGAGCAGCTTGCATCTAAAACAATCTGTCATCAGGAGCTTATTTTCTAGGAGACTACAGGTTGAAACAAGGTATCTCTATCCTGAAAACCTACGTGCTTTTTTTTGTTTGTTTGTTTAAAATGTTATTTTTAAAAATCAGCTCTTGAGATGTTAAAATGAATAGTAATTTCATTTGATTGCACTCATGAAGCGTGGACAACAGATATGTTATTTCTAAACAGTTTGTCACACCGGTCAGTTTCTGTACGTCGCGTTTTGATGTGTTGTAACAACTTGTAGTGCATTTCTGTGTTATATTTGTCAGTTGCAGATTGTAAGCCATGTGATGTTTTTCTACTTCCATCTCTAGTGAAATGAAAGAAATGCTTAAATTGATATAATGGAATCATACTTTCTCTCTTAAATTTTGCATGATGTCTGTATTTTTATTTCATAGGATGACCGCTGCATAACTCCATTGGTTATTCTGGCATCCTTTATGCCCCCTAATGCTATTCCTACCTTCAGGTACTATTTTTAAATCCAAAATGTGAGTGGCGCTCGTTGACTGTTTGTGTGAAATTTTTCACAAGCTGACATTTTAAATGCCCGTTTTGATAGATTGGATAATTTGGTTAAACTTGGATAAAATAATCTGCTAAATAAATGTACTGAGTTGATAAAATCTGTGTGGTATAAATATATCTCTGAGCCACCTGTGTGTTTCTTTCGGTAGTATATTGGTTGATTATCTGTGAATAATTTCTACAATGATAAATATGACGTTAACACATCTTTTTTCCATTTTCTTTTCAATCTAAGTTGTGGTGTGATCTCCAAACTCAGAAACATGGACAGTGGAGCTGACCAAAGCAGATACTCTACTCTGATAGACTGTATGTGTCGCTGGGGTCAAGTGGGTCATGTGTTGGAACTGGCCTGTGACTGGTTGTCAGACATGCTAACCCCAAGAAAGGTATGCAGACGTCAAGGAATTGTTAATAACTGCATTGTTCCTTTGTTGCTGTTTTTTTTATTTCTTTTTTCTTTAAGGAGCAGCTTCTTTCATGCTGCATTTTCCTTCTTTGGAATTAACTGTAAAAATTGCAAAGTAATAACTGTACCTTACTAATGTTGTGCTTCCTTCTCCTTTAGAATGTTAAAACATCAGAACGGCGAGTACGTATCCACGTGACACATGAATCGAAGCCAGAATTAGCACTTGATTACATTGAATATTTATTGAATCATCCTGTTAATCGCAGTTGCCTACTCTCTGTTCCTAAAAAGAAACTGAACCATCTTCTGAAAGTTCTCAGTGCTGCTAAGGTAGTGTTATCCTTACCACAGGCAATGCTTTTAAAAGAGTGCATCATATTATAGATTGCCTTTCTCCAATTAAAGCTCTGTGAATACCTAAGTAGGCTTTGTTACGAGTTTTCCCTTTCTACTTCAGACAGATATTCTAAACTAGAAGTATATTAATAGATCACAATTATTTATCAGTGGCAGATTTTAATTGCTTTTTCACTTCTAGGTGCCTCTAATTTTTGTGATCCAGTGTTGAGTATTTGTAAGGAACCTGACTTTCAGAATGCAAGGAATAGTCTTGAAATCAGTTCCAGCATTTCACAATGAAAATAATTGAAATCAGGCTTCTTAATTTTGCCTTTTTTTTTTTTTTTTCTTATTTTAAAATCTTCTGTTTAAAAGTTCTGAGAAAAACACAACAAAGCTTTTTTGAAAGTTTTTTCTGGCAAATATAAATGTAAACTTTGTTATTTCAGGAGATTCTTGGCTCAGTTCTGAAAACAACTGATACGAATCGTGGTAGCTGCAATCAAGGAACTGGCTTAAGAGCCTTCAGCCTGTGTTGCAGGTTGAGTATTCATCTTCAAAACAAGGTATGTTTATACTTTTTCAGTATGAACAGGAGTTAAAGCTGACAGTATAAGGAAATTCCTAAAGAATTGGAATTCAAAAGTTTATAAACTTCTAATTTTGTTTTCCAGTTTTCGGAAGAAGGAAAAGATTATCTGTCGCATCTGCAGGAGATGGGGGCTTGGGTAGAAAATCACATTTTACCTTTTCTACTAGCAACTGAACAAGAGGATGGAATTTCAAAGCAGAGTAATGTTCCTGAATTAATAATCCAGGTTAGAGGTCCCTTCTCACATAAATCAAACTGCCTCCAGCCAAATAAAGTGGTATATGTAAATTTCAGGTTTACAAACATTGTTATCCAAAATGTCCAGTGCATTATAGAGGATGATTTGGAAGCCCAGGAAGGTCATGTTATTGTGAAAGAGATTTTAAATCTAATCGTGTTGGTTTGTTTTGCTTCCTTCTTTCCTTCCTGCTTTCCCAAAAGAAACAGGTAGAATTATATCCTGTGGAATTCAGCATACTTCATTCTGGTACTGAGTACCAGAAAACATATCTGTGGAAATCAGCAGAGTGAGAGTGGGAGCTCCCTGGGAATTAGTGAGGGAATAGTGAGGAAGCGAGTCGTTTACTGACTTGGATTCGCACTGCTGCAGCCAAATGACTTTTTGAAGGCTGTAAAGAGGCATTAAGTAAGTGCTGTAGTTGTTCCTGGGACAGATTAATTGTGTGTTTAATAAGCTATTGTCTCTTTTCAAAATGAAATAATTGGCATGCATGCTGCAACTCTGGCTATTTGTCAGAAGATTGCAGTCATAGAATTCAGTCTTACGGAAAGACAAGACACCAAATAAAGAATATGGAGCAGCATTTTTAGAGCGTGTTTGATCAGTTTCCCAGGTCTGAACAGAAACTGAAAATAAATGTATTGATGAAAAATAAAATAGGTAGTTATCAACTACAGAACTATCTGACATACTGCATGATGAGTAAATAATAATGTTCCTTGTTAGTAGATACACAGAAAGCACGTGATTAGGTAATGTTTAAGCAAATTTTTAATCGTCCTCTGTTGTATTTCCCATATGTATCACTTTACATAGTGCAGATTTTACCACTGAGCTGTGGGTCTTCTCAAATTTTAGTCAAGGGAAAGATTTGGACAAACTTTAATCATAATGTGTGTCTTTGAATGGCCCAACTCATTGAAATGCAGGCTGGTTTAAAAAAGAGAATTAAATGATTCCTTGGGTTTCATATTTTTATTACTTTTTGCTACTACTGAACCGTTGCTTTATATAATATTGTTGTTTTTTTTTTTCTGATTTATTTCTGCATCTCTTTTCTAGGCCTATCTGTCAGTCTGCAAAGATGTCATAATGGTTGGTCTTGGAAATGTCAAGTTTCAGCTGCACTTCTTAGATATGGCACTTTCAGTTATACAAACAGGTACAAAGTGTAGTGCTAACATCAACACCTCCACACACAATTAGGTGACATGTTTGTATATTGACTGAACTGTTGCTTTTTTTGTTTTGAGGAATCTCTTTCTCAAAAAACAGTATTTATAGTTGATGCTAATATCATTAATATCGTGAGAAATAGCAGCAGCTTTTCAGCAAGTTGAAAACAAGCAGAGAAACTGTCCAGTGTCTTATCATTGTTGGTGACCAATGTTTTTTCCTTGCTGTTAAATTCCTGTTACATAATTGGTGTATCACACGGTAGTATATGTACATAAATATTTATGCACACTGATCTTATGTGTATCTAAGGAGACAAAACTGTAGTGCAGTTTAAATTTAGCTCACATTTGGAAAGTTAAGTTGGCAGCAGAGACAGAATTAAAGCTCAGTTACTCACAAAATAGAGTTTTATTCTGTATATGTCAAGAATTTTTTGAACGAACACTGGATTTATACTTAATTAAATACTATTTGAGATATATGAAAAGTAAAGTAAAGAAACTGTAGCTGTGTTTGTGGTATAGAAGTTTTGTTAAAAAATTGCATCTAAAGAATATCCCATTTCAATGTGTATATTGCGGTATTTCTCTCTTTAGCCAGGGGTGCCTTTTGTACACCAATACTACTGTGTGCACTAAAAGAAATTACTGAAGCTTCTCTGACTCAGAGCACTGAGGTGGATGAAGTAGCAAATGTCCTCCATGCTGTTCAGACCATCTTCCAGAAGGTTTTAGAATGTGTTGCAAGCAGAATCAAGGAGCAGCCTGGAGACGGGATTCAGGTATTACTCTTAACATCGCTACCTGTATGTAGGTGAATCCATACTTGTACTCAAATGCAAAGTGATGTTACACTTCGAGGTTGTTACTCCATTCATCTGATTTATTAGAAAAAGTTACTGAAAATATATGAATATGTTTCCCCATCTCCAATAGGTTCTTTAACCACTGTTGGTCTTGTGATAGAATTGCTAGTAAACAAGAGAACAGTGTGTTATGTTGCCAGTGATGTACCCTATGAATGATCTACTGTACCAATTACCTACTCTAGCACTGCAGGTTAGGTCACAGGTTAGATAGTCTATTATTAACCTTCTCGTCAATGAAAATGGACTTAATCCTGAGCAATGGATTTGGTTATATATGTTCTGATCTTGAGAAAGTTAAGAAACTATGGCTATTTTCTGTTTGTTTCAACATGAATTTCATCAGCTTCAATATGTGGATGATGTCCCGTAGTTCTTCAGACCATCCTATCTTCACAGAAAGTTTAGCTTCTTGCATTTCATAGCAGAAAAGATAGCAGTAAGATAGAAAGGTCACAGTGGAAGATGTGATGATCTGCTTATTAGGGCTTTTGAAATAAGGTTTTTTTTAATTCAGTCATTGCTTTGTTTGCTTTTGTCTGAAACTTGTGAGTAGAATTTTGACCTTTGTTACCTATTTGCCCTCCTGATCCCAAGTGAATGAGTACCACAGTGACTTTCAGGGTGTCATCTGCGCTTCTTTGCAATCTCAAGCAACCAATCTGTTTCTCTTTGCTTTCAGTTGATTCAGTCTATTCAAACGCCTCTTGGAGATTTCTTACACACAGTCCAGTGCTGGCATTCATTTTGCCCAGAAGTTCACCAGAGTGTGTTCTCCACTCTCCTAGCTGCAGTACTGGCAGAGATAAAGTACGCGCTACAGGAGGTAAAGTTAATGCTGATTGCTTTTTAAAGGTTACATTGGAAGTAGAAAGCTGTGTTCAGGAAATGTGTTTTTCCTACTGCAGATGAAGATTTGTGTGTTATGGTGTGGAACAAATAGGATGTTTTATTTGCCATAATTTGATCTTAAAATGCATCTCTCGGATTTACAAACACATGTACGATGCCTGTCTCGATACTTTGTTCAGTATCTGATTCTGATTTCTGATCTGCAGAAAATTTTAGAAGTTAGGTAGTCTTGGGGGCAAACAAAATGGTCTTTTGGTCTTTTTTGAGAAGTTCTTTGTGTGTGTATTTGTACTTAGTCTCGCTTTGAAGGAGTTAATTTCTTTCATAGCAGCCCGTCTGCTGCTGTGGTTTGCGTTTGAGTTGAAAACAGCACTGGTGGTACACCAGCAACTTTGGCTGTTGTTAAACAGTGTTTGCACAGTGTCAAACTACCTCAGCCAAGACAGTTGACCCCGACTGACCACAGGCTAACCTCAGACCAGATAATGTGCTCAGCAATCAAAGTGCAGGGAAAGGAGGAGAAAGAAGGATCATTTGTGGTCTTTCCAAGCAAGCATTATGCTCTCTGTCAGAGAGAGCCTCTTTCCAGCCTTGCTTTCCAGAAAGTGGCTTGATATATGCCTACCAATGGCAAAAAGGGAATTAATTTTGTATTTTGCTGTACAGGTATGTGCAGCTTTTGTTCTAGTAAAGCAAAACTTGCGTTCTAACTAAATACTTGCCATACTATTCAGAACATGATACAAAAAGAGTTGGCCTAGGGAGGCAGTGGCATCTAGCTTTAGGAAATTGTGGTATATACTTAAATATCCTTCATATCTTCACATTTATTTCTGTTCAGCATACTGTGTGTTTATAAATAGTGACTGGTCATAAACTGGTACTCAGGCAAACTGTGGAGACTTTTTCCCATGATGCTGTTGACGTGTTTCAGTTTTAGTCTTGATTTTATTTTTTGTTATTTTGGGCACTGCATAACTGATTTAAGGTTTTCAAACTGTGCATGGGAATGCTGTTTTCTAATTATTTAAGGATAGCTCCTGTTTAATGTTAATTACTGCAGTGCAGATTTGCCTGGATATTTTCTGTGTATGTGTGAAGTTATTGACTGTTTCTTCTTTAGGCTTCCAGTGAAAAAACTTTCACTATACCAAGGACAGTTTCAGAACTTCCGCCTCTTTCAAGCAGCTTAATGGCAATCATTATGAAGTCTGTTAATGTGGTCAGGTAAATGTTTCTCCAGTAAGTTGTCCAAGGTTGTTAATAACACAGAATAGGACAGCTTATGTACATTCAATAACATTTTAATTTCTGAATTCAAATACGCTTTGAGAAACTGAAACTTTTTATTCAGTTCACCTGCTTGATCGTAATCTTGCAGATATTGACTGGTGAGTTTTTTCTTTGTTTTAAACGTCCAACAGTACTTATTTACAAGAGTGTTCACCTAACTGAGGTCTTTAATGAGACATCATTCCTTTTTACATTCATAAGAAAGAATGTCTATAAAATTCAAAACCTTTTTCAAGTTCTATACTTTGATAAAGGAGTTAGAATCATAGAATCATAGAATTACTCAGGTTGGAAAAGACCTTGAAGATCATCAAGTCCAACCGCAGCCTAACCAGTAGCCTATCTCTTAAAAAAACAACCACAAAACAATACCACAACAACAAACCTCTGCTAAATCATATCCCTGAGTACCACATCCAAGCGGCTCTTAAACACATCCAGGGATGGCGATTCAACCACCTCCTTGGGGAGCCCATTCCAGTACCTAACCACCCTTTCTGTAAAGAAGTTCTTTCTAATATCCAACCTAAACTTGCCCTGGCGCAACTTGAGGCCATTTCCCCTCGTCCTGTCACAAGTCAGTAGTGAGAATAGACCTGCCCCACTCTCACTGTAAGAACCTTTCAGGTACTGGAAGACAGCAATAAGGTCTCCCCTCAGCCTCCTCTTCCTCAGACTAAACAGCCCCAGCTTCCTTAGTCTCTCCTCATAGGGCTGATTCTCCAAGCCCTTAACAAGCCTCGTTGCCCTTCTCTGGACCTGCTCCAGTACCTCCATGTCCTTCTTGTGCTGAGGTGCCCAAAACTGGACACAGTACTCGAGGTGAGGCCTCACCAATGCTGAGTACAGGGGCAGGATGACTTCCTTAGTCCTGCTCACCACACCATTCCTGATACAAGCCAGGATGCCATTGGCCTTCTTGGCCACCTGGGCACACTGCTGGCTCATATTCAGCCGACTGTCCATCAGCACACCAAGGTCCCTTTCCGTCTGGGAGCTTTCCAGCCACACCTCCCCAAGCCTGTAGGGTTGCCTGGGGTTGTTATGACCAAAATGCAGGACCCGACACTTGGCCCTGTTGAAACTCATTCCATTAACCTTGGCCCATCGATCAAGTCTATCCAGGTCTCTCTGTAGTGCCCTTCTCCCCTCAGGCAGATCAACACTCCCTCCCAGCTTAGTGTCGTCTGCGAACTTACTGAGGGTGCACTCAATCCCCTCATCCAAATCATCAATGAAGATGTTAAACAGAAGCGGCCCAAGCACCGAGCCCTGGGGGACGCCACTTGTGACCGGCCGCCAACTGGATTCCACTCCATTGACCACAACTCTCTGGGCCCGGCCATCCAACCAGTTCTTCACCCAGCGGAGCGTGCACCCATCCAAACCACGGGCAGCCAGCTTCTCTACCAGAATGTTATGGGGGACAGTGTCAAAGGCCTTACTGAAGTCCAGGTAGACCACGTCGACAGCCTTTCCCTCATCTACTAAGCGGGTCACCTTGTCATAGAATGAAATCAGGTTAGTCAGGCAGGATCTACCATTCATAAACCCATGCTGACTAGGCCCGATCCCATGGCTGACCTTTAGTTCGTCCATGATGATACCTGAGATTATCCTTTCCATAACCTTCCCAGGCACCGAGGTGAGACTGATGGGCCTGTAGCTGCCAGGATCATCTTTCCGGCCCTTTTTGAAGATAGGCGTCACATTTGCCAGTCTCCAATCCACCGGGACATACCCAGTCAGCCAAGACTGCTGAAAAATTATGGACAGTGGTTTGGCGACCACATCCGCCAACTCCCTCAGAACTCTAGGGTGCAACCCATCCGGCCCCATGGACTTATAAACATTCAGCTTTCTAAGTAGATCCAGAACCATCTCATCACGGATCACGCAAGGCTCTTTTGGTTCCCCCTTCCCGTCTACCAGTGTAGGGGGCTGCGTTCCCAGGGAGTTACAAGCATAACTATTGAAGACCGAGGCAAAGAAGGTATTAAGTACCTCAGCCTTGTCCCGATCCTCAGTGACCAAGTTGCCCTCAGAATCCAACAAGGGATGGGGATTTTCCTTAGCCTTCCTCTTGGTATTGATGTGTTTATAAAAACATTTACTATTCTCCTTAACCTTAGAAGCCAAGCTCAGTTCTAGCTGCGCCTTGGCCTTCCTAATTTTCTCCCTGCACAGCCTCACTACAAACCTGTAATCCTCATAAGTAGCTCCCCCATTCTTCCAGAGACCGTAAACTCTCTTTTTGTTCTTTAGATCAAGCCAAAGGTCTCTGGTCAGCCAGCCCGGCCTCCTCACCCGTCGGCTCATCTTTCGCGATTTTGGGACAGTCAGCTCCTGCGCCTTTAGGACAATTTCCTTAAAGTATTCCCAACCTTCCTGGGCTCCCACACTCTCCAAAGATACTCCCCAGGGGGCCCTCTCAACCATAGCCCTGAGGAGGTTGAAGTCCGCCCTCCGGAAGTCCAAGGTGGCAGTTCTGCTGACTCCCCTCCGCGGTTCGACAAGGATCGAGAAATCTAGCATTTCATGATCACTTTGTCCCAGACGGCCTCCAACCTTTACATCCCTCACCAGACCATCTCTGTTAACAAACAGCAGGTCCAGAGTTTTGTTTCCCCTCGTCGGCTCCTTCACCAACTGTGTCAGGAAGTTATCTCCCACACACTCTAGGAACCTCCGAGACTGTTCCCTGTCTGCTGTATTGTAATCCCAGCAGATGTCTGGGAAGTTGAAATCCCCCACCAGAATGAGGGGGAGTGACCTTGAGACCTCCCCCAATTGCCTATAAAGCATCTCATCCACCTCATCATCCTGGGTAGGTGGCCTGTAGCAAACTCCCACAATAACATCGGTATTGTTGGCCTTGGTTTTTATTCTGATCCATAAGCTTTCAACCCTGTCATCATCATTATTGATTTCCACGCATTCACAATCTTTTTTAACATAGAGAGCTACACCACCACCTTTCCTACCTAGCCTATTTTTTTTAAAAAGTTGGTAGCCCTCAATCACTGCACTCCATGTGTGGGAGTCATTCCACCATGTTTCAGTGACGGCAACTATATCAAAATTTTCTGAACAAACAATGGCCTCCAGCTCCTCTTGTTTATTACCCATGCTGCGTGCATTAGCATAAAGGCACCTGAGCTTGGCCTCCTTGCGATCAGCAGCAGCCCTAATAGCCTTGTGACTACTATTAGGCGTTTCCACAGCCACCAGCTTAACACCAGCCCTCGTGTTTTTCCTACAAGGAGGCAAGTCATCCTCCTCCTTCACCAAGGGCCAAGACCTTAGGGGTTTAGAAGCATACCCCTCTCCTGCAAGCACAGGGACATTGCATGCAGTTTCCATTTTGGTGACCCCAGCTACTGCCCCACCCCCCTTCATAACTAGTTTAAAGCCCTCTGGATGAACCTACCCAATTCTCTCCTTAAGATCCCTTTTGACCGGTGGAACCCAAGGTCAAAAAACCCAAACCCCTGCCGGGCACACCAAGCTCGGAGCCAGGTATTGATCTGTTGGCCCATTATAGATCACTATAGATTATAGAGTTGTTCACTTTTTTTTTAATTGGAAACACCTCAAATTAATTTTTATGACATACACATTTTAGAACAAAATGTTAATTAAACTCTGGGTTCCAATTGAGCTACAAGTAGAATTAGATTTAAAGGCCTGAGTTGTTACTGGCAATCCACTGGAGTCATATAATGTATTTTAAACTTCACTATGAATTGATTTCAGCAAGTTCACTATAAATTGTACAAATTACATTCTAATGGTTACAGTACTTTTTTCAGACTGTTCTTTGCAAAATACTCCACGAGCTCTTAATTTCTCAGACAAGCTACTTACTCTATGGGAAAACTTTCTTTTCTTCCCCAGTTATGAACTCACACTCACAGTCCCATAAGAAGCCAGTAGTTGTCCATCACCCCATAAGCACACATTTGCCCTACATGGGTATCTTCAAAGCTATGGTGGTGGTGTAGTATAATCACAAGCTTGTTCTGTTCTGTTTTGAAATAAACATGATTTAGAAAGTATATTTACATTATGTTTGTTCCTTAGGTCATTTTTAAATGAATTACTGGAATGCATTCTATCTGAAGAAATTGAAGGGATTTTTAGTCTTACGTCTGTGGTCTGCACTGTGATTGTAATTAAAGGTCAGTCAAACCAATTTTGTACCGTGTGTGTGTATAAATATATATATATATATATATATACTATACTATATACTTTAAGATGTATATACTATATACTTTAAGATGTCTTTTTAAATTATACCAGCAATAAATACAATTCAGCAGGCACTAAGGCCTATCGCTTGTACATGATATTGTTAAGCTTTGGACTTAGAAGTTTTGTAGTGAGTTGGAAAATACGACTGCTCACTCATAGGGTCCATATCTATATTTTGCTTTACTGAAACACACAGTAATTAATGTAGGGCAGTGAAAATCTAGTCATATCTAATCTTTAATTAAAGTGCTTTTCTTTGTCTTTTTAAAAGACGTACTATGAAAATGTGCAAAAGGGTTTGGGGTTTTTGGTGAAGTGTTATTTTTGTTCAGCGTTTTAACATAATCCTATTTCAAATAGGTAAGCACAAAACTTCACTTCTAAAAGACGTTGCACCTGTCATTCAGAGAAAGCTTATAACCTACAAGGAAGCTGCCACAGAAGAATCTAGCAGTACTGAAAGGTAAATTTGCTATTGGAAATGAACACTAACCTCTCCTGTACCCTTTCTGTTGTGCTCTATAAAGCAGCTGAAGCATTCTGAATGATCACACGTTTAAAATAGGGGGTAAAAATGTTGTGAGACACTGAGTTCAGCACAGTATTAAATTTACTGCCCATGTCTTGACTGTGATTGTAATCATTACATATTTATTTTAGTTTGGATTTGGGTTTTTTTTGGAAGGGGGTGGGAAGTAAATGATAATTATATACTGGTAAGGAAAGGCTAGAAGCAGAGCATTATGATTCAGTTTGCAATTCTTTCAATCAAGAAAAGGCTGAGGATTAAAAGCATATCTTAACATGATTAAATAAATAGGCACATGAGAATGAATAATTGCTGCCTCTTGAGTGCACTACTGACTATAAATTTCAGTAAGAACACAGATAATTGCTTTATGAATGTATGTGAACCTCTCTGCCCCAGCCTAGAAGTTGAGGCAGATGAAGAGCATAAGGTACTACACAGTGATTAGTTTTATGATGGGTATATGGCTGGCTTCTTATCATAAAAAGCCAGTTGCAGATAAAATCCAGAGCTTATGAATACAAACATGATGGTGGGAAGTGTTCATAACAAGAATCTGAATTACAGAATGATAACAGAAAATTCTGCAAAGCTCTGTGATAGCTTTTGAATTTGTGAGGATTATAATTGTACAGTAAGAACACCCACAAATACGTTGAGTTGGTGTTTATTTTTTTTACCCCTATCACAGGAAAGTAAACAGATTCATGTTGGTGAAGGTTAGGAGGAAGTTGTTCAATTAGTAGTTTTTCTAGGATTAATTTATTATGTTTGTGCTTTCTTAAATAGACATCATGGCGGAACAGGCTGGGCCTGTAGTGTTTGTTGACATGCCCCTTTTAGTGCTCTAGTCACACTGTGCTCATGTCTTATTACAGTGGGGTTATACAGGCTGAAACGTGCACTCTTCTTTGTAAATTTGTTATTATTGTATTTTCCCACTTTGCTTACCAAACCTAAAAATATTAATACTGGAATGCTGCAAGTTAGATGTTTAATGGGTACTCTGTGCACAGCGCTACAAACAAGTGGCGTGGCACTGATGCTAAAACTTATTGCTGTGTTTTAACTGATACTTCATAGTGTTCGTAATATTACTACTTCTATTATCTCATAGTAACTTCAGTGGACTGCTTTATTTAATGCCCGGGCATACTAGGAAATGGCAAGATGCTGTAATTTCCCAAGAGACCTGTCATTCTACACCAGCATCTTAAACTTAAAAGTAACCTATTACATATTAATGAAAAAAGAAATAGGCAAAAACCTGTCTGGTGGAGTACTTAAAGTGCTGTCGTTAAGCAAGGAATTGTTACACTAATTTAGAAGCAAAACTTTTCGTTATAAATTAGTCTTCCCTCCTCAGCTGAGTGAGCAGTTTAAGGAGGCCCCATGGGTCTAAAATTGCTGTTCAGTGCACTTTAAAATTCTGGACAGCATATTGTATATTGAGAGAATTTCCTCAAGAGTAATAGCACGCACATTAATTTAGTTTATAAAATGCAGGTATTTATTTCTAGCCAAAAAAACCCACGCTAATAAAGCTGCCAATGCAGTGATTTGGAGGCTAGAAAAAAAGTGTTCCATGCTCTTCAAATGAATGTGCTTTGAAATAATACCTTTTTTCTTGGTATTCTGTAATGACTTTAATTAGTATCTCAGTATATGGATGCTAGAATTTAAATGGAGCAAATGAAAAGGTTAAAGTTTTCTTTAGTATTATCACTTAGCTGGCTTCCCACTCTCCTTTTTGCACTCTCATTGCATCTGTGAATGATTCTTCCATTGTTTTATAATATAAATTTTGTGTATGATTTGTCTGCTATGTATCAACAAGGTCACTGCATTTGTACCTAGAAAAACTGCCTTAAGCTTACCTGTCTGGGCAGGCCTGCAGTTATTCTGGTAGATAGGTTACTCTGTGCAGCTTGTCTGTTGTATGTCTGGTCTTGGTGTCTCTTCACGAGTGCCCCTCATTGTGATAAATATCTGTCTGCTTCTCGAGTGTGAGTCTGTAACAACAATAATACTACAGTAGCATGAAGGATAAAGTTTATAGGGGTTAACACTGAAATAATGAAGTAATGGTTTGGCAGAAGACCGAAGTCCTTCTGTCTACATAGGGTATCGTGGAGCATTACTAGAAGAAGTTGTGTTAGAATGCAACTACAAAGGCACCCCTGTGAGTGACAGTTTCAGGGAACATAACATAATAAAAAGGTCTTTCCAAATGGAAGTTCCAAAGCTGACTTTTGAGGCTGTTTAGGAATAATGTGAAACAAAAGAGAAAGAAAGAGACGAATGTGGGTTTCCAAGCAGCTGAAGGAGGAAATTGTTAGTAAGGAGAAGACAGAATGCTGAGACTTGGGAGGGGGAAATGACCACAGTTGAGGAGAAAAATTACAAAGAGAGAAGAATTTAGTAAATTAAACTGATTTGTTGTAGATTACAGCTAGAGATGGTCAGCAGGAGAATGGACGAGCTGAACAAAAGCAGCTGTTTCGAAAGTAATTTTGTAAAGGGATACTTGTTTTTTTAATAGAACAGGTTGCCAAAGAAATGGGGTATCTACCTGTACTCTTTTGCAGTCAAGCAGCTGAGGACTGCTGTCAGCTAACTGTGCCATGCACTGTTTTATGCTGTTTCAGAATTCTGTACGAATCGTCTCAGAAAATTTTGGATGAACTTCTGAATCCTTGACCATGTGGAAGCTTCTGTCATGAAAACTAAAGATACGTTGTTTAAAAGGAAGTATTATATAGTAAATTTATTAATTGTTTAGATTTATTTTCTGCTATTCTGTACAGTTAAAGAAGGCAAAAAAGCATAGGAGTGTATATAGAAATAATGTATTAAAGATTGTCAGAGACCTTTAAGAAGGTTGTTTTGTATAAATTTCATTGGGGGGGGGGGGGAAGACTAAAAATCACTATCTTGTTTTTATCAAACTGTATGGAAAACTGTTGATCGTAGCCTGAACCTCTGATTAACCACCTGAGGCAAGCAATGAGTCAGCTGCGGGAGCACAGGTGAAGGTAATTCATCTGTGCTACCGGAAGGTGTGGAGCTTGACTCCACCTCTCCCAGATCTCATTTAAGGGCTGACTACCACTAAGGCAGAATCTCTTTCTCTGGAGATGGCTCCTTTGTGAAGTTTACTGTGAACCTTCAACATTGGTGAGTATTTTCCATTTATCATAGATTGTCTTTCTATCATGATAATCTTTCATATAAAACTTCTGTTTAATGTCTGTTTACCTATTGACTGTATAATTGTGTAACTGTACAATTGTACACAAACAAATGATAAGCGTGTCTTATACGTGGGATTGAGGCAGAAAGTAGCCTCAGTCCCTGGGAAATCCTCAGAGAATATTCATATCAAGGTACATGAAGTACAACCAGGTGTTTGGGTATTGTCAGCGTGAATGCACAAAGAGCAAATTCTTCTTGGCCAATCACATTTCCTTCCTTTTTGTGAACGGAATAAGAGCAGAGGATGTCCACTTTCCTGTCCTTAGAAAGACTGTTTACAGAGACTTATGTAATATATTTGTGTCCAGGTTGGAGAGAGATGGACTGTATTGGATCAGCTGCAGATAGAGTGGAAGGCTGCCTGGACACTCAGGCTTTAACAGTAACAGTGCTGTTGCAATCATACTGATGGCATTCCTCAAGGCAGACACTTGTTGCCAGTACTGTTCAACGTTTTCTTTGACAGTCTTTAGCAGGGAATGAAATGCAAACTCAGTTGCCAGGTGACACCACCTTGGGAACAGGAGTTCAAACAGTTGAGGGATAATGTTGTTAAGCTCAGTAGCAACCTGACCAATGGACATAGAAAACAGCAGACCTGGTAGAGTTCAACCCTGACACACGCAAAGTCCTCTACCTGCAATGGATGAATTCCTTACTACAGTAGAAGAGCAATCTCATTGCTGTCTTCATCTATGCAATAAGGATTTGGAAAAGACTTTTCTTAGAAGCAGAAATCAAGGAAACATGAGACAGTGGATGCAAGTTGCAGCAAGAGAAATTGGACATGTGACAGCTTTTTCCTGGTGAAAGTGAAACAGAACAGGAACGGGTTTGCCAGAGAGACAGTGCAAGATCCATTCCTGGAGCTGACAAGAACTTGATTGGCCAACATCACACAATTTTGAAGTTACTCCTTCCTGAGCTGGGGATTGGACTGGTTTATCTCATGAGCTTCCTTTCAATTTAAATAAGTTTAATTGCTTTGTATTTGGCTTTTCTTACAAATTAATGCCACAGGCAATGCAGACGTGTAAGCTGCTTGTTTAGCTTTTTAATGTGAACAGCTGCTCTCTTGAAACTAGTAATGCAGTGTTGATTGCAGAATGTTATTTTGCTTTAACTGAGGCATGTATAAATTAGATATCTAAGTTCACAATGCTATGTTTTTGCCTGTTTTAGGTCTACTGGGCAGCCCCAGAAACTGATTCAGGTAGGGACTGAAAAGATGGCAAACAATGACTATCTTTGACTTGGTTGTCTATGAAGTGGGATGGAATGCTTCTCATTTAGTGCTTACACACATGGCTCGTTGACATCTCCAGTGGCACTGGCACTGAAAACAGCAAATTTACCTGAATTAAGTCAGGCTCTTAATTCTTGATTAGGATCTGTGCATAGTGCTTTTCCTCCATCTATCTAAGCAGGCATCTTTGTAGTGCATTAATCTTCAGTGTAGAAGCTTACATAACTGGAATGTTGATATTTAAAAGTAATTACATCCTTAGTAAACTGTCCGACTTTGCAACAGGAAGGACAGTGTGTGTGCTTATGGAGAAGTGAATTCCAGATTTACTTTCTCCACAACAGTAGCCTGAGCCAGAAAGCCATCCTGCCACAGCAGGTAGCTGTAGATCTGCCAACTGTTTATCTATCAACATCTTTTTAAAAACTGGGTGTCCTTTGGCCTTCATTCTTCTACATCTGCTAACAGGCAGGTGTTCCTGTAATGACCTTTTAAATCTTCTGATTATACAAATTAGGTAATGAATATGTAAATAACCATCGATTTTTCTTCTGCTTTTTGGACTTTCACTATTTGCTCACACTAGATGAAAAGAATTATTGCCTTTTTGTTCTCCTCAGTCTGCAACGCTGCTTTTTCTGTTGCATTTTGATTTTCTTGATGGACTACCTGTTACAGACCCAGTATTCCATGTCCTGAAATAAAGATAACTGCCAACAACAGAAATAGGCAGATTTATTCTGAGGAACTTGGAGGTGAGATTGCCAATAAGGATTGAGAAAACTTAAAGATGATCCTTTGTCTTCCTGGTGGCTGATGCTCAAGCAGTGCTCCAGGGGGTTAAATTAGTTCTGTGGTGGCAGTGCTGCTGGTCTGTAGATCTCAAAATCCAATCCAGCTCTATTATAGCTCCTCTCCTAGGTGAAAAACCATTGGTTTTCTGCAACACAGACACTGATCTCTGAATTCCTTGTGACAAAATCTGTCATGTGCTTTCTCCTTGGCTCTTTGTAAATTTTCCAACGCTGTAGTCAGATTTTACTCAGTGTTCTCACTGCAAAATAAGATTTGTCTAACTGTTACATCCTTACAATTGTCTTGCTTTCAAGATACAGATAAAGTGTCTATTTCTTAAGCTTCATTAGCTTTTTGAAACTTGTAAATTGACGCGTTTTATCTCACTAATTGAGAGTGTCTTTGCAGTATTGCTGGGGAAGAGGGACTGGTGTTTGCTTATTGTTATGAGGTGACTGATATTGAGTTTATTTGGCTGTCTATACTATCAAAACTGTATGCCATAGAACTCCTCGCAGTTCTCAGACCCACTGAGATCTGCTCAGTGTTCCTAGAGGATGACTTTGACTTTGATTAATTAAATTGAAATATGACCAATATAACACCATTCTAAGATACTCTTTGAGCAATTTGCCTTGGCAGTTGCTGTTAACGTATAATTACCTGAAGAATACCTTTTTTCTAGTCAGAAGTTGTACCTATAAATGGCATGCTTATAGCTCTCTCCATATGTGTATACCCAGATGAAGTATTTGGTGATGAACTGAATACCTTTAAATGATCTCATTAATCTTATCTCCATTAGTTTGCTGTATTTGTTAGGGATTTGGTCCCATTTTTTGAGAACAGAGTTTGTTTGCTCTGTTTTCTGGCTGGGAAAGGAGGCCCAGCAGTCTTCCATCTATCACAGCTTCAAATGATGAGCTGAAGGAAACCCAGGGAAGATCTCAAGCTTTCTCCTTAGCAAACAAAAATGACTTCAAGTACGGATCCAACTGCACAACCTTTGAAGCTTGCCAAGGAAAAGGAAAATAAATCTGTTTTGTACCTGATGTTTAATCTAATGATAGCTGCAATTCACTTTGCATTCCAATTTGCATGTAGTGCTGTTAAGTGCTTTGAGGTCTTCTGGCTTAGAAAAGGAAATCAGAGAGAGTAATTTTGAAGACACATTCATCTCTTGGTGAGCACTTAGGAAAAAAAATAAATATCATGAGGACTGTGAAGCAAAATGACAAGCTGCATGAATTAACTTGTACTGTTATTCCCTGATCTGCTTCTATTGTGAACGAAGACCACTTGCTGTTTCCTGCCATGGCAGTACTGAGAGCAGTGGTAGTTACAGCTGACTGTTCCAGCCATCACAGTGTGTTTTGGTACTCTTTATCTTGATGATTAGCTGCTCAAGGACAGCTTTCAGGAGTAGCCTTTCCCTTTTCCCAGGCAGCCAGCAGTTCTCTTAAGCCATGGCAACTAGGCACATGTTTATCCGAATGTACTTCAGATAATAAGAGTTCTTAGTCCTGGGCTCTGTTCAGCCACCTGGCTGAGCATAACCTTACTCACAGCCCTGGGGTTCAAGCAGCTATGTAATTTTAATTGTGCTGTAATTGTAGCTTTAGTTTAGACAGAAGTTATTGGAGTCTTTTTCACAAGGTTACATCGTTCAGCAGACGTTCCTTACATCTTCTCTAATGCATCTTCTAACCATGGGTTAATACATCAGAAGCCTGGGGAAGCTGCAGAAATTGTGTGTGTTAGTACTGATAGAACTTCAGCAGTGGAAATGAACCTTCTGCTCTGTTACTCAGCAGTTTTTCCAGGCAGTACCAGTGGCGGTTCTGTTGCTGTTACTTTATTGCTCCTCGGGACTGGGAAGTAGAAGCTGTTACCAGCTTTTATCTGGTTTGATTTGGCAGAGGACCACGTTGCTCTTGTAAAAGTAAGACTTGTCGAAGTTATGACTTCACACTTCTTTCCTTCTGATTTATGTTACTTCAGATTTAATGTTACTAAATTCTTTCTATGTAACATTCTAGTCCGGTTTTTGATACTGCTGCAAGCATTGTGCCAATTACAAATACTTCTAGTGTGCATGTGGTACTGTCATTATTGACAATATCAAATGAGGTGCCTTTCCAAAACATCATTAGTAATTCTTTTTCAACCAAATTTATTTCCCTTCTTCCATTCAATTAGTCCCTCGCCCTCCTGTAATGATTCCTATAATAATCCTTGTTCTGGTTTTAATATTGTTTTTACATGCTACACTAAGAGATGCTTTGTTGTAAAGCCTTCCATTTAAGCCGTTACATTTTAGCTGTCCTTGCTGGTAAGGCACAGGAATCCTGTAGGGCCTTATGCCTACCTCAGTGAATGGATAGGACAGAGACAACCCAGCCTTCATCTGGGTTCTTTGCCTATATGCCACCATATGCGTTTTTGCCTCGTGGGGGAATTATTAAACGCACAAATTGTGCTGATCATATGAATAAAGAATATTGATTTGGCGTTCTTTTCTTTTTGTTCCTAATAGAACAATTCCTACTTGCTAATTGCCTAAAATGGCACCTGAATGCCAGCTTAATATCAAGAAATGTCAGTTTTATACGCTGACCTTTCTGAAATCTTGCCATGCTTATTAAAAGAGGCGTGCATTAGCAACTTCATTTTCTTAAAATAGCATCTAAAGTAAAAATGCAGCATCTGTAAGAGGTTACAAATCCAATTAGACCAAGAGGATACTTTAAGAAAAAAAAGTGAGTCTAGTCACTGCTCAAAGCTATTTAAGGTCAGCATGACCTGAGTTATCCCACTGCTCCAATGAGGGAAAAGCTCCTTTGGGTGAGCATGACCTTTTTTAGTCATCATAATGACTAAAGCAGTGTCCTTTATTTCTAAGTGACCATCCTTAGTGACAAAACTAAGAGTTCTCCCTCTCAGGTTCTGTCCCCAGACTTCCTTTGATGGTCCACTGCTCTTGATCTGCAGGGTGGCTGCTTCCACGTGGCCTTTTGCCAATTACATGTAAAATTCTTTTACAGTGCAAGCTGTTTCTATCAATGGCCTTTGGCCCACCACCAGGACAGGCAGACAGATCCACCCACATACAGGAGCTGCTGGGGGAATGGCCTGTGTGCAGAGCACAACAGCCTACCTTCAGAGGTTTCAGTGCACACTGGATTTTTGCAATAACATTTGAAGTTAAATAAAGTAGAAAGAATGTCTGAGGCTTAAACTGCACGGCCTACTGTGCGTTACCCGAGAACCTGATTTCTAATGTGAAAAAGGTGAAGTTGCATTACTTTTCTTTAGTGGGCTATTTTAATTATTTTTTCCGTATGTTAGAATTTTAGGTTGTAGTAAGGCTGGAAAAGAAGAAAAGTAAGACCAGCCAGTCTGGTTCAGTCAAAGTTCATTGCAAAGGCTCATCTGAGAGGAAGATTCCCTTGAGAAGCCAAATAAGTGTTCTTGTTTGGTCTTTGATGCTCCATCAGAACGCTCTGAGCTATAACAGAGAGCAAAGGGGAGGCTTTTCAAAGTAGTGACTCAGAATGGAGAAAGAGCGTCCTCTTTCTTCTATGTTTCAACTCCTAATAGTTTCTCCACAACCTACGAGTGTTCTTGCCGTAACCATGAGCTTACAAATATACATCATGTAATTTCAGTGCAGTCAAAACAAGGTTCCTTTACGCAGCTGTCATTACCATGAACTTTCTCTATGTTTTTCTTTCTGGTCACAGCATATCGTTAATAATCTTTCTTTACAAGAAGCACATCGTGGGCACAGTGCTGTGCACTGAGATATCACTGTGCCCTCTGCGAGATGTTTTGAACTTTTAATCTACAAACAGCACACTGAACAAAATATCTTTTTGCCCATCAAAATGAGAATAACCCCTGTCGACGGGCATTAAACTATAAAATTGAGGCTACTTCAGTTGTTCTTGCTCTGTTCTGTGCTGCTCTCGGACATATTGTTCTATTCTAGATTCTTTCCCAGGCCTTTTCTCAGTGATGCTCCAAGTTTATAGTCATACAGCAACACAGCAAATAGTTGCTAAGTCACCGCAAGGCTTTCCTTTGTGTCTGTTACAATAAGCAGAGGAACAATTATTTCCAGGTAGAACACAAAGAGAAGACGGGCTCAGTCCAAAACTGTACATCTTCAGTAATAAGCAGACAAAGAAAAAGCTGGAGAAAAAATTGGAGAGGAGGCTGCTTACCGTCGTCCTCTGACATCCTATCATCACAACAATAGGCTGGAAAACACAAGCATCCACACTGTGCGCCTTGCGAAGCCAGAGCCTCCCTTGTGCGTAACATATGAAAGCACAGCGTGGAAATTACTAGAATGGAAAGGTCAGGCACTCAAAAGTAAGGAAATGCCGAAATGAAGATGTGCGCAGCTTTAGACTCACCTCTGAGTATATATGGAACAGCACGTTATTTTTACTTTCAGACAGGCTACTTACTCCACAGAAACTGCTCTGTCTGCTCTGTTACAATTCAAAACCTTTGCTGCTGAAAGCACAACAAGTACGTGGTGCTTTATCTGCCATCACTGTTCAACGCGTAGCTCTACTCTCTTCATGTGCTGCATGCTGTTCACACCCAGCTCTGGGAACAAAACCGTTAACTTCCGCAATGACGTGACGCCAGTACTTTCCACTGCAGTCCCAGAGTTTCACAATGACTCATGCACCTTTCCAGCTCCCTGCAGTTTTCCTTATTGCCAATTTACAAATATACAGTGAGCCTGAGTTAAACATTTTCTGTGAAATTTGGGAACTCTCTCTGAGGTGTCACATTGTGTAGCACTTGTTACCTTGACGTACAGCTCTTACATGTGTTCAGCAGTAGTTAGGAGTGCTTAACGCTGTCTAGATCATACCTCAGGTTCCTAGAAAGTGAGGTAATGTGCAGCTAGAATTTCCCAGCAGGAGCACAGCAAAAACAGGTGATTTTTGGGGGGGCACCAGACCCCCA
The DNA here is from genome assembly GCF_039878825.1 of Excalfactoria chinensis. Taxonomy (NCBI): domain Eukaryota; kingdom Metazoa; phylum Chordata; class Aves; order Galliformes; family Phasianidae; genus Excalfactoria; species Excalfactoria chinensis. The sequence goes on from NC_092826.1 coordinate 132,899,256, forward strand.
TGGTAATGGTTCAGCTGTGCATTTCTCCACGTGCACTTGTCCCCAATTTTATGTCGTTGATTTTAACGAATGCTGCAAAGACAAGCTGTCTTGTTTAGTGAAACACCCAAGTTCACCAGCATAGGTTTGTCTTTTCTCTGCAATGAGACCAGGCTCTACAGAGGAGATGGATAATCATGTTGTGTGGACAGCAAGAGGGAAGAAAAGCCACACTGACAATGGACTTATAATAGCAAAGAATAGTGACAGTCAGTCAGGGACCTGGGACTCTGCTCTACTTGTCAAATTCCATCTCTGAAATCTGCCTTCTCTCTGGCCTCCTCCTAGGAGTTCAGGGTTTCTGTTTCTGTCTGTGAGTCCTTCACCCAGACCTCAGGCTCCAGACAAGTCTGTGATCCCAAGGAGAGGGACTGTCCTGAAATCGCTGATTAAAGAGACACCGACTGCTGCTTGTAGTTGTCCAGGTGGAAGCTGGAGGGAAAAATATATGAATAAGTAAATAGCAAAGAACTTTTTAGTACTGTGGTTCTTCAAGAAGTACTGTTCTTCTGTACATCACCAATCTTCTTCCTCCTGCTAAAGATCCTGTACTGCTCATTAACAGAGAGGGATGCACTCAAAGGGACACAGGTACAGATGGCAGAGATGCCATTGGCTGAATGAAGCCTACAGGACTTGGGTCACCCAAGTGAGGGCAGTAACCAAAGGCTCAGCAACTTTTACCATTTGACATTAGATTTCACTACTTGAAAAGAGATACTGAGTAGGACGCAGGTTCAAATTCTGTGTTCCAGAATAGTCTCCACATTTAGGAGAACTGCCCCTCATTTTCGAGTAACATCTAGATTTTGCTAAGGATTATTTATGTTATGAATGAATATGTATGTGTGTGTAATGCCGATAGCATTAGGCAGCATTAATTCAAATGCATGCAAGTGTTCCTGAGACACATCCTATTTCTGAAGGCAAAAACAAGTTTCTAGTAGCTGAAAAGTCAGTTGAATAGCAAAAATTGGTATTTTAGCTGAGGGAAAATAGCAACCTATTGTAAGACATCAACATCTGCAAGAAAAATAAAAATCACTTGGAAATTAACCGGAGGGTTCTGACAGCTGGAGACAGAAAATCTGTTTAATATTGTTTTGCTCAGTGTCTGTGTTGCAATATATGGAACAGTATTTTTGTTTTCAGGCCTATTAATTCCTGTGTTGCAGGACAAGGTGATTTAATCAACGACGTATCTTGTTTTTTCAGGATGACAAAGTGCATTAATCTCGTTCATCCTTTAATTTAGCACAGGGAGGAATGGATTTTCTCAGGGGATTAGGTATAAACTGTAAAATCTGTTCGCTGAGTGTCAAACCTCCCAGATCACAGAGAAATTGGGTAAAACCAGATTTGTTAACTCTTTCTCACCTCCCTCCCACTAAGCATCTCAAAGCTCCTAATTCATTTTAAAATGTGGTTCCCTACTGACACTTGAAATCATTTTGAACCAGTGACAATCAAATCTAATTCCTGATTGCACACTCATTGGTTTTAACTTTTCATTCCAAAAAGCAGGAATCCATTCACAGCAACAGCAACAGCCAACAACATTTACTAAAGTCTAATTCAGTCTGGATATAACAACTTGAGTATGGATTCATTAGCTACTGTAGCCTCCCACCTTGAGACACCAGAGGGTCTTCACATGCTCTGAATACCCACACACTGCTAACTGAAGGTTGCTTCATTCCACCTTTTCCTTCTTTTCCACCAGACTCACACCAAACACAGCTCAGTACCCCCATTTAGTGTAGCTACCACCATAAGTGGTAATTGAGCAAGTCAGCCAGAGTTTCAAATGAACCTCCAATAAATTCAGGTTCAGTCCAGACTTACATTTACAAAAACTATGAGGTGGCTGGTCTCATACCAAGAGTTCCTACAGCTTTAGCAATCAGCTCAAAACACACTAATCTGAGCACTCACAAACAGATGCTTAGCTCTTCAAGTTATTGTAAGTCACATATACAGTTGTCAGTGAACGTAAGTTACATCTGCTATTCTCACAGGTGATTTCCTCTGGCTGCACTCCTTCTCTTGGGTCCTGAACGCTCCATTTTAGGCTCTTTTCCGGCTGCTCTTTCCAGCAGCATGTTAAAAGAAAAAACAACTATCACTCGGTTACTGCACAGGGAATAAAAGACCAGCTCAGAGCCTGGCAGTCATAACTAAAATCAACCTACTTTCTTTGCCTTTCTTTAACACTCTGCCAGTCACACAGCTGCACAGTTGTCGGTTACTTTTTCCCTTCTGGCTTTGTACTGAACTCCAGTTTCTCACTGATGCTGAAAGGTCTCAAGAAGAACTTTTACCAATCTTCAAAGACACTTTCAAATACTGTTTTAGAAACCAGGAGAATCAGCAGTACGTTAAAACATCATTCCTAAATACAACCAAATTGCTGCGATACTCACAAAATGAATCCTACTCTTCCATCAAGCAGACATCATTTTATCGAACTACAACACGCTGACTTTCCTTTGTTACTCTCTTGAAAAGTTCTCCATTCTTCCCAGGCATGAGGGAAATTGTGGTCTGGGTTTATAATTCCATACCTGACCCTGTCCTGTGTGTCTGGACAACACAGATGTAGCCCAGGGCCAAATGGCCTGCAATTAAATACAGATTAAGCCCAGAAACCACGTGTACTCGTGTGATACCTGATGTATTCTAGATTTTGCAAGTATTATTCCAGTGCTAAGTTGGATTAATCAAGAATTCATTAAAAATCTCTAGGACTCTATTCCTCCTGTGATCCTCAGGGTTCTCCAAGATACGGCTTCAGTGATAGGTTTTTCTATTCCAACTTTTCACAGTCCTCTGAAAGAGGTCCTTCAGTCACAAACAAGACTCTGGATGGTTACTGTAGCCTGTTCCAATACCTCACAGCTCTTTCAGAGAAGAAATGTTTCCAAATATCCGACCTGAACCTCCCCTGGTGCAACATGAAGCCATTACCTCTTCATTACCTTCATTACCCTCTGTCAGGGTGGAGGCTGGTCACAAGCACTGTCCCTTGGGTCAGTCTTGGGACCGGTGCTCTTCAGCATCTTCATCAATGATGCTGATGATGGCATTGGGTGCAACTTTTTGTGGATGACACCAAACTGAGCGGTGCAGTTGATACACTGGAGGGAAAGGGAAGCCATCCAGAGGGACCTGGACAGGCTGGCGAATGGGCCCATGAAAACCTAATGAGGTTCAATTAGGCCGAGCTCAGTGTGCTGCACTTGGGTTAGGGCAATCCCAGGTATTTATACAAACTGGGGGAAGATCTCTTGAGAGCAGCCCTGTGAAGGACCTGGGGGTCCTGGTGGACAAGAAGCTGGATATGAGCCAGCAGTGCTTGCAGCCTGGAAGGCCACCTGAGTTCTGGTCTGCATTAAAAAAGGGGTGACCAGCAGGGAGAGGGAGGTGACTGTCCCCCTCTGCTCATCTCTTGTGAGGCCCCATCTGCAGTACTGCATCCAGGCCTGGGGCCACCAGTATAGGAAGGATGTGGAGCTCTTGGAGAAGGTCCAGAGGAGGGCCACTAAGATGATCAGAGGGCTGGAACACCTCTCCTATGAGAAAAGGTTGAAGGAGCTGGGCTTGTTTAGCTTGGAGAAAGCTCCGGGGAGACCTCATTCTTGCCTTTGAAGACAGTATATACACAGGAGGGGGACTGGCTGTTTATGAGGGTGGATAGTGGTAGAACAAGAGGGAATGATTTTGAACTGAGACGGGAGGTTTAGGTTAGAGATTAGGAGGAAGATTTCACACAGAGGGTGGTGATATCATGCACTGGAACAGGATGCACAAGGAGGCTGTGGGTGCCCCATCCCTGCAGGCATTCAAAGCCAGGCTGGATGTGGCTCTGGGCAGCCTTGTCTGGTGGTTCTTGACCCTGCACATAGCAGGAGGATTGAAACTAGGTGATCATTATGGTCCTTTTCAACCGAGGCCATTCTATGATTCTATGATTTACTTACATCCTCAAGAGGCAGAAAATAAATAGTAGAACAGTCTAAATTCCATCTTGTCTGGGCAGGAATATAGCACAAACCTCTCCACCTCTTTCCTTCCTCATTCTCCCCCAGCCCCATCAATACATCTTAGCATTGTGTCAAGATATGTAGGTTTCTGAATCTTAGATAAACTGCCTGACAGATATTGTTCCCAGTGGATTTGGGGCCCATTAACGGGACAAATGATTTGCAATTAACCTGCTCAAAAGTCTTGATTGGAGATGGTGAAGGGGCAGTGAGGGGAAGAAAGAAAATGATTAAGGTAATTCTAAAGTGTGTGTTGCTTTTTTTTTCATGGTATATTTTTCTATGCAGGTAGAATGTCTTTAGCACAGCGGGAACTGACCTTTTATCCACGCTCTGTATTCTTTGATAAAGTGACAAATAGTTCTGTGAGCCTGAAATGAAACAGTTCTACCATGCACAATTGCACATACACAACCTCTGTGGTCCTGCAGGTGTACCTATGCTCATGTGTACATCATTCACATTTCTAAACAAAGGAAACCAAACCAGTGTAACGCCCGTACCTGAGTACAGAGTGAAACTCAGATGCTACCTCTGTGCTTTATCTTCCCTATACTTCATCTTTTACTCTCATGTATTATTTTAATCCTGTTACAACATTATACTCACATCACTTAATTGCTCATAAGCATGTAACTATTATGAGTATTTTCTCTTTGTGTTTTGTTTTTTTTCTTTAGGCCTCAGTTATTGCCTGGCAATGCTCTACTTTAATGGATTAATGCATTTACCTACTATTTTATCACTCCCCTCTTTTTCAGTTCATGTAGTTTGGCAGCTTTTCTCCTTACATCTGTAAAAATTCTATCATTAACTCATTTTTCAACTTTTTAATTTGTTCCTGCTACTATTTCATTCTAAGCAGTATTGAATTAACAAAATAAATCCTACACTCATCCTCTTGTCTCTTCCATGCCAAACTTCTTCTGCTTACCAATGTCTTTTCTAGCAGAGCTGTTTGCTTTCAACAGAAATATTGAATGGCCCAGTGAAAGGGAGAGGCAGAGCAAAAGAGAGAGAGAATGACCTTATTGTCCAGTGCTTGGATCACGCCTCTGAATCAACCAGAGCAAAATGGGAGCCTTTAAAATCTCCAGCCAGGCAGGTGTCCTGGCTATCCTGGCTACCAGGCAATGAGCCATAGCGGGATCATCCTCAGAAAAAGGCAGTTCTTGCTGGAAGTTGAGTTCAGGCCCATATGTTTCTCACGAAAAGCCTTAGTCAGACAGTACAGCAAAAGTGTTTCCTTGAAAACCTCCTGTTCAGCTGTGGTTACCATGGATAAGGATGTAAATCTTTCATACATATATATATGTAAAATCATACAGATTGTCCAGCTCTCCTTTCACTTTGCCTAGCACACTTTTTTACACCTGTACTGGTATCATACTCAGCTCCAGCTATTAAAGACACAGTAAACACTAGTTTTATTCCCCGTGCTGAAATTTTCTGATCTATAATTGCTAATGTCATTCTTCCACAGTCTAACATTCACCTCCAGACACATCAGCAATGGATAGCTGATGCTCGAACCCCTCAGCAACCATTCAGTGCCTTTACTAGTTTAGAATCCCTTACCAACAGATGTAGAAATGTCCTTACATAAATAACTTACTGGTGCCTTCTACAGTCAGGTCCTGAAGTTTTCTTAGAGCTCCACAACATCCCTGGCTTTAAGACTGGGGCTGCATTTTTTCCAGTCTTTCTAGCAGTGAAGACACCCTTCAGGATTTCTTTTTCCACGGTTCAGAAAACATGAAATCATCAGAATAAAAACCACTTCACATGGCTGCCAGACCTGAGCATGGATGCTTATTTTATGACACAGACTGTTAAAAGTCTTGGCATTCAGAAATGTCTCGAGAAAAAGATGGTGAACCAGCAAGTAACCTGCGTGTGTCAGAACACGTTATTTCCACTGTCATTCTGTTATTCATCTGATTCACATTCCCACTCAAGTCTTACAGTTTTCACCTGTGTCATTAACTAAACCCATTCTAACTAGTCCTGCTGACTTCAATCTCTGTTCCTGAAGCTTCAAGGAAGGTTTCTCTTCTTTCTTAGCTGCAGCCTGCCTGCCATAAAACCATAAGACACAACCAAGCTGGGAGCACTTCAGGCTCGTCGCTCCTAAGAACTGCCACCTGAGTTATTTCCAAATGCCCCACTCACCCACCAATTGACTCTTCACTCTTTCCTTGATGCATTACTCTCTTCTCTTTCCTAACCTTGTTTACTCAACAATTTCTTCCCGGCTTTGATGAGTGTCCTTTCTCTCTTGATTCTTCACACTGTTTCACATGGATTTGAACGAATGTTATCTTTTTGTTAATCCCCTGCACAAAGCCGTGACAAGAATTTCGATTTCCTTTTAAAATCTGCAGAGTATTTGATCACAAACTTACAGGAGCTATGCGAATCATTTGTTGCAGAGCTGCAACGTCTTCCAATAACGCCACCGATGTTTTGTGCTTTGAGGAACAACCCGTTCTCTCAGCGTGTCTGCCATTTGCTCCTTTCCTACCTTCAGCTGTTTTGCAGTTCTCTGCTAATTCAGATGACCTTTCTCCTTGTTCCTACTACTAGCTTTTAAAGCCAGATGGTTTGCATAACCCATGAGAATATACTAATTTATGTTTCTGCACTTCCATTCCTCATCTTGCTCCCCACCTCCACCCCTCCCCCTTCCCCCTTTTTTTTCCCTCTCTCTATTTTCAGTGCTCAGATTTCTTTCAGAACCGTTGGAATTGATTTCCTGAGGTAAGGAATACTTGGCTTAAAAGGACCTGTTGTGTTCCAGAAACCACTTCCCTCCAAGATGAAAGCAACCACGTAAGAGAGCTCCACCACAGAAATCCCTTGAAAGACCACCCGTTCCTGTTGCAAATCTTGTGCCAGCAACAACCTTTGTTCTGTGGGGCTTCATTATTTAACTTTCTGGTCTATGGCGAAGTCGCTTTGTGTATTACTAATTTAACTCTTTTCAGATAATTGTGAATGTGTGTGCTATGAGTATGACTGAAGTCAAGGAGGACGTTTTTCAGAGAGTATAATTAGAGCCACTGACCTCAAAGATGAACATAAGGAGAATCTGAATTTCAGCAGCAGAAGAATTTGAGCTGGGGTTGTGCAGCCTGAAGAAGAGAAGGCTCTGGGGAAATGAGAGCAGCCTTCCAGTATCTAAAAAGGAGCTATTAGAAAGAAGGGAACAGATTCTTTAAGGGCCTGTTGTGATAAGGAGAAATGTTTTCAAACGAAAAGATGGAGATTCACTTTGGATATATTTCCTAATAAGGGCTGGCACAGGTTGCTCAGAGATGCCCCATCCCTGGAGACATTCAAGGTCAGTCTGGCCAGGGCTCTGAACACCTGGTGGAGCTGTAGGCATCCCTATTTACTGCAGTGGAGTTGTCTAGTTGACTTTTAAGGGTCCCTTCAAATCCACACACAACTCCATGATTCGACGAATTAAGCAGATAGAGAAGGTGACTGAAAGGCCTGGGACCTCGCCATCACTTACAACGTCATGCAAGCGGTTGTCTTGGTCAGGCACACAGTTTCTCCTCCCAGATGGCACAGCCCCTGTGCTGTTTCAGCTTGGTGACTGCAACTGTTACATTAAAGACTCAATGTGTGAGAATCTGTGAATGGTGAGGCTGCCAATGGGTTTGTGTTGAGCCTTGTTTATCTGGCCTTCAGACAGGCCGCTGGGTCCCACTTCTGTGGAGTGCATTGGGAACAGAAGATGGAGGGTGCGCAGGTCTCTCAGGTGAGCATGGGTGCGACCAGCTGAGGGTTCATAAAATGCTTCATCACAATGATTATTTTTCTATGGAAAAAATGAAGCTAAATAAATGACTACCTGAAGGGACAACATGGAGCTGTCAGGGGAGGGCAGCTGGGAGTGAGGGAAAGGCTGTGCCCCAGAGGGCGGCGGGCATGGAATGGGCTCCACAGGGCAGCGGGCACAGCCCTGAGTACCAGAGCTCAAAGAGCATTGGGACATCGCTGTGAGACACAGGGATGGGTTTGGGTGCTGCTGTGTGGAGCCGGGGTTGGATTCGATGAGCCTTGTGGGTCCCTTCCCCTTCGGGATGTTCCATGGTTCAATGACACTACTGAGGAAGCTGCAAGGAGCATCCACTCGTCCATTTATAAAGACAAAACTTTGACACGGGCAGCGCCGCTTTCCCTGAAGGTGTGTGAGGCAAAAGCATTTCATAACCCCGTCCCCATCCTCAGCCATCTTTAGAGGCTCCCAACGGGCAGATCCACCCGCCCCTCCGTTCCCCTTCAGGGCAGCCCCGCGGCCCGGCCCGCACCGCGGCGCCCCCGGGCGGGGAGCGGGGAGGCGGGAGCCGAGCGGGAAGCGCTGCCCCCCGCCTCTGCCGGGCGGAGCGGGTCGGGCCGGGGCGGGGCCGGCTCGGGGGCGGGCGGGCGGCGCCGGTCGCTGTCCTGGGTGTTGAATCCGCTGCGGCTGCCGCTCTCCGGAGCCGGGGAGGGAAAGGGAGAGAGCGGGAGGCATGGAGTGAGGGCTGGCGGCGGCGGGCGGGGAGCGGGACGGCCGCCTGCGATGGGCCAGGCATGATGGGGGCGCTCGGCTCCGTCCTCGCGCTGCTGCTGCCGCCGCTGCTGCAGGTCCTCGCCGCCGCCCCGCGCGGACAGCCGCTGTCGTCCGGAGCCGCCGCCGAGGCGCGGATCGGTGAGTGGGGGCGCGGGGCGGGCGGGGAGCGGGGCCGCGCCGTCCCCCGGTTCCGTGCTCCGCTGACCGGCGGTATCATCCCGTCCCGGAGGCAGCCCGGCAGGCCCCCAGCGGCCGCGCCCGCACGGCGCTCCGCTGCTCGCCGAGGTGCCGCGTCCCACCGCCCCTCCCTCCCGGCTCTGGCCCTCGCGCCGCTCCCGCCGAGCCCGCCCCGGAGCCGGCCCCGAGCCCCGCTGCTGGGACGCGGTCGGAGCCGCCCCGAGGTTCTGCGAGCAGCCGGGAGGACTGAGGCACCTCTCGCCCTGACGACTCGCCCCGAGGCCGCTAAAGTCGAGGGGCCGCGGTGGGCACGCGGTCACCACAAAACGCTTCCAGCCTCTGCGTACCCAACGCTCGTCCCAGATCAGCGGTGTTTGGAAACCGCAGGAGATCACTAGGCCACAGCCCACAGGTGCAGCCCAGCTCCTGCAGCTCGTTCATCCGGAGATGGGAACCACCTGGCTGAGGCTGTAAGAGGTGCCTAAAGATCCCCATCCTGTTCTGCCAAGGCTGTTCAGCAGCCTCCTCCTGTGGAGACCATCACAGTTTGAGCCCTTCCTCTTTTAAAGGATACCTTCTGGGGTAGACACCTCGTGGGAACCTCCCCATGGGCACAGGGACCCACACAGGGACCCCAAATCAAGCTCAGTGCCATTGAGGTCAATGTTCTGTGCAGCCCTCACTGCACAGAGCTACCATAGCTGAGCTCCAGAGCTGTCTCCAATGGCACACAAGCAGCTCTCACTTCACTTTGTAGTATCTTTCTGAAACTCAGCTTGCACCAAGCAGGTCGTAACTTGGTTTTGTCCCAGTTAAACAACTACCTGGGGCTGCTGTGGGGATCAGAGAGTGAAAGCTAAGCTGTCTGTCTGTAAGAAATCCTTTTGTTTTTCTTCCTTAAGACAAAAAAATGAAATGAATTTCATTAACAAAGGAAGTCTCTTAAAAAAAAAAAAGTATCCTTGCATATGCTCTGTTTATTAAGGAGGAGAAATTAAAATCAGTTGACCTTTTTTGTTTTAATGAGTCTTTGGCCAAGTGGCAGTGAAAATGAGCAGTTGCTGGATCTAGTGGAGGTAGCGATGCAAGGTTTAGAGGAGACACATTTTGGGATGGATCTACCCCTCCCTCCTCTCTCCTGGTTGCTATAGATATAGACTGTTTCTCCCAGCCTTCTGGGGTGAAAGCTTGCATAGATACTGAAAGTAAGAGCTGTAATTTGTGTGTTTGATAAGAATGCCATGGGTTATGCACTGTGCTTTCAAACAAGCCAGACTTGGATCTTCTCTCTTTAAACATAAACTGCAGATCAATCTGGGTCATGAAATATTTTTCAGCGTGTTGTAGCTATGAAACAATGTTTGTGTGTTTGTCACTACCCCGTAGCTTCCCTCAGCTCCTGCCTCATGAGGGCTGTCCTTATGTGGCAGGGAATGGGACAGAGCAGGCTTCATGTGTGTGGGGAGCCGGTGGTCCAGGAGGTACAGTTCTGAGATGCTGCAGTAACACTGGAACAAATGGAACCTTTCTACTTCTTCTGGGTTAGAGAAATAACTGATGCCCCAGAGATCTGTGCTGAAAGAAGGGGAAGGATTTATTGTGCTTTACAAGATGCAGGAGAACGTCTGTATTGCTGAAACTGAAACAGGTTTACCTGCCCCTTCTTTCATAATTCCTTGATTTACTGACCAGCATTACAAACCTTGAGATCAAACTATCTATTACAGTAGATGTCATGCAATTTGAGGCTACAGTTTTTTAGGCTGAAATAGAAGATAGAAATGCAATACTACGAGGTATCTGAGTCTGAGGATTATTTATGGTTATAGGTGGAAGATTCCCATTTGGCTTCTTCTTGTGCACAGTTCCATTTTCTTTAAATGAAGATTAAACACAGATGCATTATATCAGCTTTATAATACATGCTGAGAAATGCATGAAAAGCCATGTAAATATATAAATGTTTTTTTATTAATTTGTTTTTATTAAGTGTTTCAGAAGGTTGTCTTAAAAACTGGACCTCTGAAGGTAGAGCACTGCGATGTATTTTTTTGGATGTTTTCATCCAGTTTCATTCCTTTTGCCTTTTTGTCCTCAACTTTTGTCTCAGTTTCCCAATCTACCAGGCATCTTGAAATGGGGACCTATTTATTTTGTCCTATGGTTAACAAACTTGTTTGAAGAATTGGAAATTTTAAAGTTACAATTGACTAAAAGATCTTTGGATTTGTTCTTCTGTCTGTAGAATTGATGAGGCTTTGTAGGTTATTCCTGTGGGAAGGTGCTTTTATTGGATGGTATTATCAATGAGAGCACATATCATCTTCTGCTTCTAAGAAAGAAAGCAGTCTTAGTACATCGTTAGTGTTCATAGAATCACCATAGGATCATAGAATCGCCAAGATTGGAAAAGACATCCGAGATCATCCAATTCGTTGGTCTTTGATGAATTGGTGGGGATGGGCATTTAATATTCCAGATTAACCTTTACTTATTTATAAGACACAGTCTACTTGAGAATATGGACTTTTAAAAAGTGCCTTACAAAGTAATCACCAGTAAACAGTACATCCTGATTTACTGGATGGAGGAGTTGGACTCAATGGTCCTTTTGGGTTCTTTCCAGCTCAAGGTAACCTATGATTCCGTGTTTGCTAAATTCATCACATTTTGGTTCTTCTGCTCCTGTAATGATGGTGGTTCAGATGTTTTTTTTCCAGTAAGTAATTTTCTTATTAGCAAACAATCATGCCGAGGAAACAGTTAAGCTTAAATTGTCTACCAAAAAACATTAAGCACTTACTTCAGTACAAATCGTGTCTCCACCAATTAAAAAACTTCCTGCAGTTGCTTAGCCTTCCAAATAGATGCTCCTATTTTATTTCAATATGTGGATTTCTTATTAGGTATGTTGTGTGAGGTGCAGAACAAAGCAAAACGTGAACATTGCTTATCCCATTATTTTATTAGTCCTAAAATAACAATACTTTAGAGCAGAAGTCATTCTGATATGGCATTGGTAAAGGGAATCAGAGTGAGCATGCTGCAGTGCCTTCACATTGACCTCTAATGTGTAAAATGATGCTTATCACCTTCAGTGACGACTGTAGAACTTAGCAATTTAAATTGATGCTTTGTGCTGCTCATAATCTCGTGGCCTTTTTTTTCTGTTTTAGTCTGCATTTTCTTCTTAAATGTGTACATTAACATGCAGTGGAAATTTCTGGAAACAGTTCCATGCGCTGTGTGAGAAATTCCTTCAGAGTTGTATCATAATCATAGAAAATTTCTGTACGTTGAACGCTTGTGGGTTTATTTTTTAATCGACTAAAAGTCACGTTGGTCAAATATCTGCTTATAAACATGCAAATTCTTCTGCACACATAGCTGTGTGTGTTTTACATCTCATTGGTGTTCAGATGGGACTGGTTGCACTCAAAGACCTTTAAATAACATCGCATGTACGTTGCAGGACTTTCACAAAGTGTGGTGCATGTGTCTGACAGCTGAAGAAAACCAATTTTGGCACGGGTTAGGAATTTCATGGGATTAAAGCGGAACAGAAGCACGAGATTAGAGGAGCACGGATTTCATTTACCATAGGTGGAAACAATTTCTTCAGTGTGAATTCTTAAATTAGAAGGGGATGAAATGAACAGCAGGGCAGATGAAAAGAATACAAAACCTTTGGCTTTTCAGACAGTGCTTCAAATACAATGCAAAGGATGTTGTGAAAGAGACCCTTAGGAGCAGCACAAAGGTGGGTCTTAGTTTAGTTCTTGTTGGGTGGATGTTACCATAACAAAATGAATGCAGCTACTGCTCTCAGCCATTGCTATCAACTGCTTTGGGGAGCCGTGACTGAGCCTGGTCTGAAATGTTGCTTCCTGCAGTTACTATGAGCTGAACTGAAGCTCACTGAAGTCAATGTCAACTTTCCCATTGACTTCAGCAGCATTCGGATCAGAATTGTGGTTGAGGCTTGCAGCAGTCTGGCTGAGAAAGCAGAGGAATTGCAGTGTTGCCATCTGTTCAGTAGATAACAATTGTCTGACTTTCCAGTTTCGTTCATTTGGAACTCCTATTAGGCACTGAGATATTTTGATATCACATTGATTTATTAATACAATTATTAGAGATTCTCTGTGATTTATGATATAATGGTAGCAAATGCATCAGCACAGTCATGCAAATAAGACAGTGCTGTGTACTCATAATGTGAAGGATTCAATGTAGGAAGACATATGCTTCCTTTTGTCAAAGGTATTTGCTTGTTTTCTAGAACATTATTCTTGAAATGCTTCTAAGTAAGCAGTTATGTCAGAAAGCAATAATTATGTATCACTTGAAATCAAGGCATGTTTGTCTGTTAGTTCCATGGAAGTAAATGTCACAACATGCACTCATGGTTTTGGCATCATGTCATGGCTGTTCTATGCTATCCTTTTCAACCTGAAATAGATTATCCGTATCTTCTTTTATTATCCTCTAACTTGGCTTTGTTGACAGTTTCACATACATGAGAAGTGAATTATTTTTTATTGGTAAAAGGAAGCCATTGCAGGGTATTCTGAACATTGTTCATAGGGTGGGATTCTCAGGGAAAGCCTTTATTTGGTTAACTGGGTGAGAGAAAACAAACATCAAAATAGGCTTTGGACAAGGCTTTTTTACTTCACACCTGAGCATACTCCTACATTTTCCATATTGTATGGTGAAATAAAAGAGAATATATCTATTTATTTATTTTTGTTTGAAGAAATAGTACTAGTCCCAAAGACTTCAATCATATTCCACCAACATCATCATGTCATCTGTCAGTCTGCTGAAGGGAAATAATTTTACTCCTAGTTGCAAGATCCTAGAATACCTGAGCAGTCCTGCTGAAGTAGCAAAGAGAATTTAATGTTGAAACACTAAAGGGCAACTGTAGTCTCTGGAGGCAGTGGGGCCCACGGGTAGGGGGAAGTAGAGGTCCCCTACACTGGTCAGGATTACATTGGCTGGAAAGAGAGCATAAGAATGTAAGATCACATTTAGGTGATTACCACTGGACATATGTATCCACATCCATGTGAATTCATTCCCGTGGAAGCCCAGAAGCAGTAGATATTCCAGCTTTCTCAAAACAATATGTATTTGGGGCTCATCCCACTTACAGTGTGGCCTAAAATTTAGATAAATCTCTGAAGTTGTTCTTGCAAGATCAGTGCATATAAAGTCTTTCTAGAATCCGTTTACAGGCAGATTTAGGATAGCATTCAATGAAGTCTGAAGGAAAAATCAGTCTGGTCTTCATGATAAAAGTGGTAGAGGAGAGTAAGTATCCAAGAGGGAAAGTCCACTGTTGGTCTCTGTTGCAGTCAGGATGCTGAGCTGGGGTTGTCTTTGGTGCTGCATGGCCATTACTGATAAAGTTAAAAAGTAATATCATTGCCTAGAGAAATAGTTCTATATTTGCAGATGAAAAGTGAGTAGGTGAGGTTGCAGAAGAAGTTATGAACGGTGTATTTGCAGAGGAAGAATCAGAAGAGATGCAAAGGGGTAGAGGCATGTTGGGGATGTGGATATTTAGAAATAGAAGTGAGAAATGGTATGTAAAAATATTGGAATTGGAGGCCATGAGTGGAGATTAGTCCGTTGTGTACAATCTATTAATAACTGATGATTGGATGAGGTTACTCATTCTCGTAGAAGACAGTCAAATGCAGCAGCGAAACAGAGCTTCTCAATGGACATGACGGGGGCGTGAGAAAATGAGGCAAGGTGACAGGAAGGAAAAGTAGAAATATCAATTCATGCATTTAGATCAATGAATAGCCACGGGGGAGTCAGGGAATGTGTGTAGACTATGAGAAAGTGATTTGGGGATAGAACAAAAGGATGTACATCTCTTAATGTGAGGGCTGGTATTCATCTAAGTGTAATTATCTGAGCTTATCACTCTGGGCACATTTTAACCTAGATCTAGTTTATAAATTTCAACTCATCCTACCCAAATGTACAGACCGAACATGGATCAGGTAAAGATCTCCAAGAATGCAGCTATTTCCTTCCACTTAGTATTGTGCTGTGTAAGTTTCCCAGGCCAGCATGACCACCTGGATGTAAACATCTATATGGTCAGCACTGTGTTGTTAGCAATTCAAATATCAGATGCTCAGGTTAAACCTGGGGAGAGGTAAGCACATTTGGAGGATGATTTACCCGTCTGTCTTACTATGTGAAGGAGAAAGAATGAAGCAGTTTGAACTGAAGGTGGTCTGGTGTTCACCTGGTTTCTTACTTCAGAACCACAGGCATTGCTATGAAATGTCTTACCAGTCAGCTGCTTAGGAAGGTCCTGTGATAGTCAGGCAGGTTAGGGACTGAAACAAGTGATGTAGCTGAAGGATATCAGTAGTCCTGGGAAATAAATATCCTCAAGGCAGTCACCTCTGGTAGATACAGAAAGAAATGGGCAGACTGGAGTGAGCAAATGAAGGGGAAAAAAAGCAGGTAAATAAGCAGGTAAGGTGCCGGATAAATGGTAGGGGGAGAGTCTGGTGTTGAGATTGATGAAGGAAGGGACCCTCAGGGAGTTCCTCCTTTTGGACAGCCAAGAGAAAGCAAGGAGGGCATGGAGGTTAATGTGTCTGTGGGATTAGTGAGTTCTCCTGTGCGAGTGTGAGGGGCTTTACTTTGAGGGAGGATGAGAGGGCTCTATTTTTATCTCAACAATTTCATGGTGTCAATACACTACAGCCTCCCCAATGACCGTATGCCATTCAGAACAGCTGCGCTCATCAAAAACTTTGGGAACTTTTCTCTATAAAGATTAGCGAGGCTTAGCATTATAGAATTTATTTCTTTTGACAAGGAATTCTTGAGAAGTAAAGTAGCTTAGGAATGAACTACATCTTCATGTTTTTTTTTTCTATAGTTTCAGTGAAACATACTTGACAGATGCTAAACAGTTTGCTGATGTGCAGTCTCTCTTACTGCATGTCTTACTCTTATACCTCAAACTAATAGCTTGATAAGAAAAGCTATCTTATGGTGTAAGAATCAGTAACTAGAAGTTATATGCAATATATATGGAAGTACAGCTGGTTGTGGTGGGTGTAAGGTCTTTTCTTTCAATCCTATCTTAACAGCGTGCAATGATGATTACATAAGCTTGAAATCATAGCCAACGAGCACAAGGTAAAGCAGAGGGATAATATGGCCTCCTAAAATGTGATGTATTTCTAGTTCCCCTCATAGAAAACAGCACAAGTGAGGCTGAAAAACCATTACATAATGAACATACAGACTTCAACAAAAGGCAGAATCATTCAGATTCATGCAAAAAAAAAAAAAATATCCCAGTTTTACCCTCCTCCCCATTCATCTCTGATTTCTCATGCTTTAACCTCAATAAAATCTAAAAATTAAGTTCCAAAAATCAATCTCGGATGCTGAAGATCTGATAGATGCTTTGGATTTTTGGCACATGAAAATATTCGTCTCTCACTGTTCTGTAGCAGATAATTATCTGTCTGTCTCTTGCTGTCCTACAAGGTCTAAAGATGGTTCTTCCTTATTATTATTCTGCTCTGCACCAGAAAGTCTGTATTTTCCCTAAAACTTTCTTAGCTGCTTAATACAATTCAGTTAAACTCAGTGCAGTTGGTTCTTCCAATTTGTTACTTTACTGAGAAGGTAAAAGTCTCATCCATAGGCCCGGTGAAGAATTCTGCGTTAGGAAACTATCTGTGTTTTTTCAGCTATTTTCCAGCTGCAGCTTTGCAATGCAGAATATTTGGCAATAAGAGCAGTCAGTAATTGCTTGATCTTGCTTTTGCACAGGGCTTTGCTTTTGCTGGGACAAAAAAGGATCCGGATCACTGTCTTGCTCACAAGTGATATCAGTGCTGATATTAGAACTGGTAACCCTGAAACAGCCACAGGGAGTTGGCCTGGAGACTGAATGATTTTATGCTGATAGTGCCACTGACTTCTCCACAGCATGACGTTTGGACTTATGGTGTCCTCACAAAAGACAGTCTCTCATTAACCTCTGACAGCAAGTATTTCTAAGTTAGACTTGAGGTTCTATTTACTCTTCAGATCTGAATTAAAGATGCGACATCAAATATTATAAACTTTAATCAAAGGAGATAAAACAACATCAAAGAATGGGGATGTTAATTCTGTTTTTATAGAATATGTAACTTATGGTGTATTTCTCATGCAGAATGATTTGTTTTAATTTTAATTTAGATTTTGGAATACTTTATATACTTCCAGCATTATTTGATTTCTGATATGAGAGATGTCATCTCCTTCCATTTGTTGGAGAAGACTGCAGTCACCAGTGGGTATCTGACTTCTTACTTATGTCCTGAAAAAGGACAAAAAGGAGGAAAAAGGGGAAGATGGGAGTTACATGTCTCACGCATCTATGGAAATAGCCAAATATTAACAACAACGAGATACCAAAGCAAACATCAAGCCTTGATGTTTTTTATCATCTTCTTCCTAGCACTACCTGTCTGGAGGTTTATTCTGGTTAAGTAGGTCAGCCCTTAGTTACAATTTACCAATGTGCTTATATGCAGGGAATGATTTCCAAGGAAAAAATACAGCAATAAAGATTATTTATTCAAAATAAATGCAACAATAGTAGAAACAAGTTTTGAAGAGAAAACGGAGATAACTGATCTGTGCTGTTAATTTCCATTTTCAGGGCGCTGGAAAAATAAACAAGTAAAGGTCTTCTTAGGGAGCAATCACACTCTCAGGCAGGACAAAATGTGTAACGCTGTTATCATTTCAAAAGCTCAGAATGGGAAGGCTGTTCTGGTACTGAGCATGTTTGGTTTTATGCCACCCAGCAGGACAAAGATCTGCACTTCAGGCCTTTTCTTTTTTTTCCCCCTGTCCATTTGCTTTTGTTTCTCTGAGTAACACCTGCTCTAAAGAGTTGATAATCTGAAAGTAAATAACTGAGAAGGGAGGAGGAAATGGGCACAGCACACAGGCTTGAGAATAAACAGCTGTTGAATGGCTGACATTTTAGAAAGCAAAGCACACAGCTTTGACAAAGGAGACGATCCCGCTTGAATGAAAGATCTGATCACACTTGGTTGTTATTTTTCCCTAATTAAATAATTACTTAAGAGAAATTTAGAACAACATCATCTTCCGGTTTGTGGTACTACTCTTGTAGTGCAGCAGAGATGGAGGAGCACTGAAATGGCCGGCTGCCCAGAGGCGGGCTGGCTGTGTGGGTAGTTAGGAGGAGCACGGCTGTGTTGCCTTCTCTGAACTTGCAGTTTTGGGAAGTTAATGCCATGCAGATCTAGTTTTCTATACAGACAGAGAAACTAAATTACTGTTAATGTAGTGATACATGTAAACAGGGAGTGGACCTCACCTAAGCCCTGTGTGAAGCCGCCAGAATCTGAATCTGGGTGTATGTACTTTTGGCTACCTGACACTCCTTTAACAGGGAGGCCTTCTTTTCATTATCTTTCTTTTTAGCTATCTTATATTAGAACCATACCAGCTTGCCTTCAGATGAAAGTTCATCACTACACAAGAGGACTCTGCTTCCAACAGAGTGTAACCTTCACTCCTACACAAAGAGCTTCACCTGCTTCTTTGAAGCTGTTTTGTGTCTGGTGTAAAAGAGGTCAGTTGTAGCTTCAGTGCCTTCTGATGTGGCTGGTTTTAGTCCAGAGTTCCTGGATTTAAGGTGATTTAATGTATAAAATGTTTGAATAGAGCATGCCTACAGCTGATTTTATAGAACATGATTAGCTCTATTTAAGACAGAGTGTTAGCAAACGCATTTTTGAACATTTTCTTTCTGGTCAATTTTCCATCATCTCTTTAACAGCCTGGAAGATGGCGCTCCCTCAGGAGCACCCACGTTTTCTTGTGACTTGACAAAGATACTCCACTGCACTCTGTTCAGTTGAGAGGTTTCTTCTTGCTGAAGGATGGCGTTTGATGTGTTGGCGGTGTATCTTCTGACCTCTCTGAGCCTGCAGAATGGGGATTGTGGGTTATTTTATTAGGGTTTGTCACCTTCTGGAAAACACAAAGTCTGTAGTTTGCCAGTCACGCCTAAGTCACTCCTTAACATTAAACAGTGTTTGTTTGTAAATGGACAGAAAGCAAGTTCTGCATGATGCAGAGCTTGGGAAAAGAACGATTATAGAAAGAGGTGCAGAAAAATATCATGTAACATTTCTATACCCATAATTCTACTTTTACTTCAGCCAGATCAACATAATTTTCAAATGCTTCATGCAATTTCCCACACAGAGACCTGATTTTTTTTTTTTTTCTTTTTTTTGGTCACCTTTCATCCTCCAAAAGCAGTTCTGACTTCAGGTGAAGAATCTCCTCACTGTGGTTTTTGTGGAGTGAAAGCTCATTCCGAACTGGGATTTTTCCACCTTCCAGTCCCTCCAACTCTTGGCAGCTGTGCTAACAGAGCTCTGTTTGACCAGCTTCACCATTGCCACATAACCTTTGGAAAGTCCTTCCTCGTTTGTAAAAATAAACCACGTGCACTCAGCAAATATGAATCTTCCTGAATACACATTAGATAAAATACGTAACTTCCTTATAAATATCCAGAAATTAATTATGCAAATGTGCATCAGTAAAAACAATGAATGCCAACAGAGATCAGCAATAAAGAACAAGAGCGTTAGGAATGAATAGCCTTTAAATGTGGCAAGCTGTAGGTTAGCGTAGTGTGATAATCTCTGTCCTGCTGGAGTCAGCACGCATCTCTTTCCCACTCCTCAAAAACAAACAATCACTAAACTGTCAGCACAGTTGCAAAGTGATCAATTTCATTGTGTACTTTCCTAACACTAGTTCATTCCACTGTGTTTTACGTGATATTTATTCATAACCTATTTTTAGTCCCATTTCATTTGTGAATAATGCATCAGGTGTTACGATGATCACTTTTTTTTTCACATCATAAGTCACTAGAGAACTGCTTCTGAAATAGTTTGTTACCTAAAAGCTGTGATTAAATCTCTCTGATTGCCTGTGCAAATTCCTAGGCATATACTTAACTATAGGTAAGTGCTGCTGTCACTTAGGAAATGGGACTGCCCTTTTGCTTTAGCCATAGATCAGAGCAGTTTCCCCTATACCTTGAATTATAATAGAATCATGTCTTTTTTTCTTTTGGTAATTGGGAACTTTAATAACGTAAAATATGAATATAATATAATATAAAATGCCATAAAAATGTTCATAATTCTGCCAACTTTGTACTTTTTTTTAGGGCTACTTAAAGAATGTGTAGTATTTTCAAATAAGATAATTAGAGAAGCGTTTTAAAACTGTAGATTAGAATTCTTCAGATTACTTTGAAACTGCTACTTGGAATGCCTTCCGCAGTAACAATACTTTCTAAAATGACACCACTTTACCATGAGTTAGAAGCTTTGAGTTTCATTCTCCACCGATGAGTAGGTACCTGGTGACATCTGGGAAGGGCTGTAAAAACCTTCATTTGAGAAGCTGCAAATTAACTGAGCATTTCTCTGAGAGAGGATTGCTGCCAAAAGCCTACTGACTGATGCTTTACAACTGCATGAAAACTGGAATGGGTCATTTCTCCTTTTCCAAAGGTGATCCCCAGAATGCACACTGCCAGCTCTGCCTCCGAATAATGATTTTGACTGTGGACCTTGAAGATTAGTGAGAGAACACCAGGTGTCATGTAGTTACAGAGCAAATAAATATAAAATCCGATGATAATCTCCAGATGAATGAATTTTGTATTCGCTCTGCAGTTTCTCAGTTCATATATTATCTATGTGTAGTTATTCTCCATATGTGAGAAGTTGGAAATAGCTTTTTGTTCTGCACCTCATCTCAGGAGGTGCGAAGTTAAATCTGCAAATATATCTTTCTGCAAATGTAAGCTTTTCTTTTTTATGATGATGGTGTGTTGCTGTACAATTAAAAATTATCAGGACTTTTCCCTTTGAGGCAGCTGAGAGCTCTATCCACTGAAGAGAGACCATTGTGTGGCCTTGGGGGAGAAAAGTAGGACAGACCACAGCAAGTGAGAATTCATTATGGAAATAACTAAAAACTTCAGTCACCTTTTCCGCTGCACTCTTACCTGTGCTGAATATAAACTTGATTCTTCTGAGTTTCTCTGTGCTTTTAACTTGACCTAAAGTTCTCTTAAGCCGGCAATTGGATGTAAAGTGCTTGTTAGGATGATCCTCTAACAACAGCTAACTGATATTGTTTAGATTTGATAAAAAGCATCATTGGCCTTATCGACTGAATCTGTTCCAGATTTCACAGTAAGAATTTTGTCAATGTCACATATGGTATTTGTGGAATGAATTACAGGAGTATAGTATAGTGGTCAAGTGGTGCAAAGGACCATTTCAGATAACTGTTGTTTTTAAAAATCATTTCTGCAATGAAATTCCAACATTCAGTTATCCGAGGCTTCCGGATGTTCTTAGAGTGAACATTTCTGTGCCTGCACCGAAGGACACATCTCTGTTGGTGGATCAGCTCTGCAGGCTGGGTGAGGCCCGGTGTCTCTGAGGCTGCCTGACAGTGGTGGCTGCAAGTAAGGCATACTGGTGTAAGCATCAGGGTGTATTGCCCCATTCTGACCCTCTCTCCTTTTGTGAACTCTTCATGATTGTTATCAGACACCAGTTTGGGTCTCATCTGACATGGCACTTTGTATACTTTGCTCCTGAGAAAACTTCAGACTGCAGTGAACTTAGTAAGCATGAATATTGCCCTGCATCATACTTACATTCCCATATGGACCGATGGGCGCAAGGGACTAAGTCCTGGGGATATTTTGACTTGGGACATAACAATCTTGAAGCAGATAAACATTCTAGATGCAGATACACACAGACTCTCATCAAAGCAAAAACATTTTGCCACTGAAACTGCAAATCAGAAATGATGCTGATATTGGCTCATTTGATCCTGAAACTCTGATGTTTTGTAAGAAATAAAAGTAAGTTGATTTTTTATTAGGAACTTTTAATACACTGCTAAGTATTTCTTGTCAGCGTGGGCAGAAAATACACTGTGTTAAAGTGTTCCTGCTGCTTTCCCACAGTTATGGAAAGTATATTCATTGGCAGTGGAAAAAACCCACAGCCTTGTATTATGCTTTGGATTCCAGTACACGTGAGGAACTGTGAATGGAAAGATACAATGTTAAGAAGACACATTTCACATATTGAGCTGGAGGTTCCTACTGACCTGAGCAATCCCACTGCTCCAGCCTCCTAAGTGCGTTAGAAAGGAGTAGGACAAGGACTGGTGTTACTTCTTCTTTTAAAGACTTTTTGTTGTTTTTTTTTTCAATAATCAGTTACCGTTCTGTCTCATTTTGGATCAATCTTCCACTTCTTTCCTATAAAGAAGTCAGGAAAATACATTATTGAATAAAGTAGAACCAAAGTGCAGTAGGTGTTTCCTTTACTGATTTGTCCTTACACTAGATTGGTGGATGTGGCATCCTTGACCAAACCCATCTTTTCATTACCTTGGATTATCTTTACAAATGAATAAATTAAAAATAAAAAATGAAGGTAGCAAACAAGTGATTATAATATTAACAAGAAAGGCAATGCAGCTTCTGGAAGATTCATTGGTACTTCGTAACCTCAGAAGCACTCGATATAACTTCTGAAGGCTTCTGTAATGGATGAAAGTGGGAGATTTTTGACTAAGATATATATATAAGATATATATAGGCATCTTGGTTCTTTTGCTTTTAGTTATCTGAGTGTACAATTTAATGGTTTCTTGCATTTTCTACCAGTCAGAACCAGATTGTTTTGCTAAAAAAAAACCCTTCTAAATACATAGATTTATTGCTTTCTTTAAAATAAAGATAACGCAAGAGAATAGAAGCATTCAACTCTTCTCCAAAAATTACAACAGTGACAGAAAGTGACTGTTTTTCTTATTGTAGGTTGTTGTATATTGATTATTTGAGCAATGGCTGTGAGATTTTTCTTAAAGAGCAAGAGATCTCCAATTGCCCCAAGTGCTGTATGGCTGTTACGTACGGTACAGCTGCTATTTTTGAGCCTTTAGATCTGTGTGATCATTGGACTACAACTCTAAGTGCAGCGCAGATACTGAAGTTATGTTTCATAGGAGCCAACAGAACAAGTTTGAGGTGCTGGCACAGCTGCCCAGAGAGGCTGTGGATGTTCTGTCCCTGGAGGTGTTCAGGGCCAGGTTGGATGGGGCCCTGGGCAGCCTGGTCTAGTGCCACATCTGGAGGTTGGTGGCCCTGACTGTGGCAGGGGGTTGGAACTTGGTGATCCTTGGGGTCCGTTCCAACTCAAGCCGTTCTGTGGTTCTATGAAGAGAGTAAGTGATGTTTTGGGATGGTTTTGTGCCTCTCTTTTTGCTTTCATTCCTTCATTGCAAATGGGAGTGTTGCTTGGGGAGCTTTCTATTTTATCTGTTCAACATTTGCAGTTTTTTTTCTTATGGGAGTTTCTGCTATGTCAACACTTGAATTTGCTTCGTATCAGGACAAAAAATGTAAAACCAAGATCTTTTAATAGAATAAGACATTAAAAATGTTTTTCTTGGAGAAGGCAGGGCTTCATTTTAAAAGCACATTTTAAAAGTACATTTTCTAAGGTACCGGTGAACCTGTCAGTTTGAACTGCCAAGTTTGTCAGCCTGAGGGCAGAGAGAAAGTTTTGCTGCTCCAGATGCTAGAAGCTTTATCTTCAAATCCTTGTGTGGCTGTGATGGGCAGGATGGCAGTGTCAGAGCTCACGCTGTGTGTCAGCCTGACCCAGGCTTGTCATGGGGCCAGGCATCCATCCTCAGTTCATTCATGCTGCACTGTCACATCTTGGAAGGAGATTTGGAACACTTGAAATGGAAGTCCCACCACTCATATTTGCCTGTGTGTGCATAACTGTGTAGATATCTGTCCTCTAAGGGGAATCTCAGCAAAAAGGGGCTCTGCTCTCCTTTTTAATATACTTACCAGAGTGGAAATCATGCTTATTGCCAAACACTGTGAGAAATAACAACATATGACAAATTATTTTTTCAGCTTTCTAGTACTTTCTTTAGTACTTTTAGACATTAGATTATATTAAATATTTAAGCATTTGCATATTTGCTTTAAACATCATTTTGGAAAGCAATATTACAGTCTTGTTTGAGTCAGGAAACTTCTGCAGGGTAGTTAGTTGTGGGATGCGGAGTTCTTCTTACCTATCTTCAGATGTCTGCAGTTCAGGCAGTCACTCTGTGGCCCATTTTAATGATTGAAGAGAATGAGGCACTTAGAGGACATAATTGATCTGACCCATTTTATGTGTCTGCTTGGGGATGATATGAATGGTACTCCAGGAACAGTTGGCTAAAACCTCACTAGTTTTCCATCAACTGCAAAAGAGGCATGGTGTGAACAGAGGCTGTGTTAAAGGCAAAGAATTATAAATGCCTATCCGAATATATTCTCATATATCTCCACGTTTCTTTTTAATTTTTTTTATTTATTTTTTTTTTTAAAAAAACCTTTTAAAATATTTTGCTTGCAAAAACAATATGGTTTCCATATCCTCTCTAAGAGTATTTTCAAATGCTGAAGCCTGTCCCTCTTAGCAGTTGCACCTAAAAGATGCGCCAGATGCCCGGGGAGGAACTTTTTATAATGGCATGTAGTGACAGGATAACGAGAAATGGGTTTAAACTGGGAGAGGGAAGATTTAGACTGAATGTTAGGAAGAAACTCTGTACTGCGAGGGTGGTGAGATGCTGGAACAGATTGCCCAGAGAGACTGTGGGTGCCCCTTCCCTGGAAGCATTCAAGGCCAGGCTGGATGGGGCTGTGAGCAACCTGATCTGGTTGGAGGTGTCCCTCCCTACCTGATGGAACTAGATGGTCTTAAAGATCTTTTCCAACCCAAGCCATTCTATGATTTTATGATAATGAGAGGTGAATAGACCCTGGGGTATTCAAGACCATGGGGGTATTCAAGGAACGACTGGATGTTGTGTTGAGGGTCATGGTTTAGTGGGAGCTATTGCTATTAGGTGAGTGGTTGGACTGGATGATCTTTTAGGTCTTTTCCAACCTTGGTGATTCTATGATTCTATAATTCTATGAATATATTCTCTTGCACAGTTCTAAAAATGTACAGAACCATAATAGCAGGAACTCTGTAGATGGGTGCCATGCTCTTCCCTCCCATGAAGTACACTTTGGCTTTACAACACTGCAGTTCATTTTAGTCGGGTATTAAATGACATCTTTTGAATTCTGTGAGGGATATTTTTGATTTGTTAATATAGATATTTTTGAAATAAGCAATTAAAATATTGGAGTTCCCAAGGTAAATTCTAAATATTCATTATTTCTAAACTGAAAAAAAAAAAAATGCAGTTAAATTCCTGTTTGTTTCCAATTAAAAAGAAAATAAATTGTGTTGGCCATGAAAATGTGTGAGCACAGACACACTTCACTGAGAACACATTCCTTCCTTGTTTTGACTGTATTTGCTTTATAATGCTTTGCTCACATTCAGCATACTCTTATTGCTTTTAACTTGCCTTGGTGCTGTGAAATTTGTAAAGAAACATGTAATGGATTTTTCTTTTACTGATGTTCATTGGGAAACAAACTTTGTCTTTTCTTATGATGTGGAATACTTTATATAGAGAAATATTGCCTTTCCAGCCCCCCCCCTCCCCCCCCCCCCCCCCCTAAGATTTCTATAATGAATTAGATAGTTTTTATTTATTTAATGTTGCTGTTGATTGTGTTGGGAATTTTGAAGACCTTTGAAAAGATGCACTTCCAGCTTGAAGGAGATGACAAATTACGTAGAAAATATAATAAATGCTAAGACTTAGAGCTTTCATAAGTGAATAGTAATATAAAGATGGTTAACAATATGCTGTTTATGTTAATTGATTTTAAAGTCACGACTGTGAATGCTCATCTGTAGTAAGGGAAGATATTTTTAGCTTATTGTGAAAAGGGTGACTCGTTAATAAATTGTATGCTGTTAACCCAAATGATGGGCTGAAAAATTCCTGTAGACATGGAAAAGGACTGACCATCACTTACACCTGGGCATTTGCTACAGAGGTCCATGACAATCATGTAGGAGTGAATTTTAACTTGAGCATTAAAAAATAAAGAAGCTGTGTCTTGGCTGAAAGAAGAAGCTCCAGAAGTATCAGCTGTGTGAAGACAGAGTAATAAGAGCAAGAATACAAGAAGTTGGAGGGCTTGAGTTGTTTGGGTGTTGAAAGAGAAGAGGGTGAAAGGACAAGAGAGGAATATTAGGAAGCAGATAATGAAGAGGTTTGAATGTCAAGTAGTCATAGAACAGGATTTGATTTCTGCCTCCTGCTATGTGACATTATACAAATCATGACATTGCTTTGTTGGCTTTTTTTATGAGCAGAAAATGAGGACGATGCTTGCATACTGAGCAGAGGAGCTGTGGTGCCAGCTCTGGTCTCAGTGCAATGTAAAGGGAAATATTTAAAAAATCTTGGATTATATAAATGCATTAAATTTGTAATTTCCTTGACTTCACACTGTATTTTAAGTAGCATCCTGTTAGCATATTTTGCTGCAGTCAGGATTTCTGGTGGGCTTGATTTCTGCATGGAAAGCGTTTTGTTTATGGCAAGCAAGTTTCTGCAAGGTGCGTCTCCTTGTAATCTGTGGCCATATTGAATAGGTCATGAAGGAGGTGGCTTCTTTTTGGACTTCATTATATTAAGCTTTTTCCTGACATACATTATGCTGCAGAGTGTTAAATTCTATGTTCCTATTCATTACATAAGAGAGACATGCAAAATGGTACTGTTGGCTGATAGGATCAATCCTTACATCACTCGATGTGCTGATGTTTTTTTCCAAGTAAGATCCAAACTTCAGTATCTTGCCAATGATGTGTGCTTGTGGTGATACATTTTGTAAAAGCAGCATACAGTACAGGAGAGAAACTGTCATCCTGTTGAGAACAGCTGGATTTACACAAATGGATTTACACTGACATTGCTTTTTATGACAAATGAGGAAGTTGTAATTGTTCAGGTTTGCCAAAGGCAAAAAAGACCCCAGAACACTGCTTTAAAAATGGAAATTATTCAATCAGTTCAGAAAAACAATGGATTCTACCAATCTAAGTATTTGTATCCCATGTACCACTTTGCAGTGCTATCTGGTACCCTTTTCCAATATATTTGGAAGAGTTTCCTGAACAGTTACATGAAATTCAGATTTGCACTGTAGATAGAGTCCATAAATTGTAGGTGCATGGGGAGCTTCAGCAAGAGGCTGCCTTTTTTTTTGTTGTTGTTGAAGGTAGAAAATAGCAAAGAATTAAATCTATTTGTGAGCAGTATATGAAGAATGCTTGTGAGATCCTCGTTTTCATGCAGCAGTGTCTTCAAGCATTACTGTTCACCGTTTCTATCTAGCAAAAGTACTGTGTCTTGTGCTGGTAGGTTGTTGCCTCTCATCTGTATTACAGTGCAGGAATAGTCTTTGGTTTAAAGTTATTGTTTCTTACATAGAGCAGGTAACACAGAATATGGCACTGCGTGTATTCAGCAACACAGTCAGAGTGATGTTCATGCAGGTTGTTTCTGCTCCAAACCCATCTTCTACAGATTAAGCTGAAAGCCTGTATCCTTGTTTACAAGACATTCGGCAGGCAGGTTCCTGATGCTCTAACAACCCAAGATGTGTTCTGCCATAGATGTGGGATGAGGACTGCTGATTAAAACTCTGTATCTCCTAGACAAGTCTGGTCTGCACAACTGAGAGGAATGTATGTATTGTTTGAGATTTAGGTAAGAAATGTGATGGAAGCCTGAGAACCATCTGAGATCTGGACAAATGTCTCCTGATGGAGAATGAGCTCTTTTATATTCTATCCGTTAATACAGATACACAGCACAGTGTGATTGTCATTTGTAAAAGAAAAATAAGCAAAAATTTACCAAAACAAGTACCACAGGGAATGAATAAGAGTGAGAGGCAGGCAGTTGGACATGACAGCAGTCCAGAAACAGACCATGAAATGGAGGTTTTGTAATTGATAGAATTATAGAATTATAGAATTGAGGTGGAAGGACCTTTAAATTTGGTCCAACTCCCCTGCAGTGAACAGGGACACCTACAGCTCCATCAGGTGCTTGGACTGGGATTGTTCAGCCTGGAGAAGAGGAGGCTCAGGGGAGACCTTATAGCTCTCTATAACTTCCTGAAGGGAGGTTGTGGTGAGCTGGGGGTTGGCCTCTTCTCTCGTGTAATTAGTGATAGAACTAGAGGGAATGGTTTCAAGCTGCGACAGGGGAGGTTCAGGCTGGACAGTAGGAAGTATTTCTCCTCAGAAAGGGTAGTCAGGCATTGGAATGCACTGCCCAGGGAGGTGGTAGAGTCACCGACCATGGGAGTGTTCAAGAAACGTTTGGATGTTGCGTTGAGGAATATGGTTTAGCTGGGAAGTATTGGTAATGGTTGGACTAGATGATCTTCTAGGTCTTTTCCAACCTGAAAATTCTGTGATTCTGTGATTCTGTGAATGCTAAAAGATGAGTATTTTTACTCACTGGGATGATAAACCATTGAACTGATCTGAATAGAGACATATGATGCAATAGTTCTACTGAAACAGAAATTGTGGGCTGATTGCAGAGCCCACTTGATGAAACTTGATGAAATTCTCTGTTAATGTAGAACGTGCTCACCATGAAATGTGCTGACCTTGAAATCTATAAATCACACTTCTGTTTATCTCATGCATTAGAGAGCATTACATGCCACATATCCCTGTGAAATGCATTCTGTATAGATTTTTCCCTCATCACCGTTTCTGTACTTTTTGTCTCGTGTGAGTGGTGACAACTAATATTTCTTCCACATCAAAGTGATTTTATGGTTTGATGATTGAAATAAAGCAATTTTTACTTATTCCAAACAGCAGGTTCCAAGAAATTCTGGCCAATCTTAACTAGCAGTACAAAACCAAAATGACTGATCAGATTAAGTTAAAATGTCACTTGATTGCAAAGTGATGTATTTTGTAGTGGGAAGACATGTAGGAAGTTGAACTGTTTTATGTTCATAAATTTTGCATTGTCTGCTTGCAGTCTTTTACTTGGATGCTGCTTCCTATACAAACTGCAGGAGAAAAGGAGGGTGCTTGTATTCTGTAACAGCGGTAACAAAACCGACTTTTGTTCCCTTTGTACTATTTTTATATTGGTGTTTGAGGACTTGATCCTAAAACACTCGAATCAATAGGAAGAAGATGAATTCTGAAGTAGAAGAACAGAAAAATAATTCCTTAAGTGAACATTCATCAGACTTCATCCTAGTTCTTGCTTTTCATCTGCACAAGTTTGGAGAAGAGTGGATTCTTTCATGTACAGTTCTTGTCCCGAGGACAATGAATTTTATCTCTGTGAGAACTAAATACACTTTACTGCAATCTTATTCTATCTCACGTAGCATGGAACAGCAGCACGATGTGTTGGAAAAAGTATGTCATACAAACCCAAACTGGGTTGGGTTATGTGTTGTCAAGATGAGAACTGTAGTTGCTTCATGTTGAAAAGCTTAGAATCAAAAAATTATTTGAGTTGGGAAGGACCTTTAAAGGCCATCCAGTCTCTGTGCCATGAACAGGGACACCTACAGCTCCATCAGGTGCTCAGAGCCCGGCACAGCCTGACCTTGAGTGTCTGCAAGGATGGGATATCCACCACCTCACAGGGCAACCTGTGCCAGTGTTTCCCTTATAGTGTTCTGCGTAGCTTGATGCATTCTGGGGTAAACAGTGAAATCCTCAGTGTATAACAATGTTCCGTGCAGGTGTATATGTGTGTATGTTACTTATACTGAAACCCAGACCACTGTTCTGTGTTGAGGCACTTAGCAGCACTCATGGCTGTTCACTGTTCTTCAATCATCTGCTGTGCCATGCGCTTGGGAATGTTTTGGTCTTGTTCAGAATTCCCTATGGATGTCCACAGTTGCTGTCAGAAAGCATCAGAGCCACCACTGGGTTCTGTGAGATCCCTCTGCATTTATTGTAGTCATGTAATGCAAATAGGGCTGGCTTATGGTAACTGGGACCGAATTTACACAGAACTAAATCTGACTTAGCTGAACTTAAATCATAGCAATAATATCTTTTGGCCCCAAAGGATTAAATGGAGTTTTTAAATTTTTGATGGAAGTGGCATCATTATTCTTTTGACCTGCTGTTGTGCTTCAGTGCAGCTTTCAATGCCTTTTTCTGCAGTATTCTCTGATGCATTGCTCACTTTGGAAATGGAATATGTCCTGTATCACCAGATCAGGAGTGGTTCAGACCCCTCATCTTTCTTATTTTTAGAAATGTCTCCTAATGGCTCAACTTGCTGTTGTCTTAAAACTTACAAGTGAAAAAGAAAATAACTGCTAGACAATGCAGTAATAGTTACAAATATAGCCATGACCATGGAAACATGAAAGGATATCCCCTGCCCTTAGCTTGTTTGCATTAGAATGTTAATGTAACAACATAACTATATATATGTGCGTATATATATACGCACATATATATACAAAAGTATATATAGGTAGTATTCCTTTTAACACATCTTCCTTGAACATATCTGCATTAACAAGACAACAAGACTAATGGGATAAAAGTCGTGCTTGTTGACAGCAAGAGCAAGTGTGATTTGCATAATAGAAGAATGATATAAAATAACTCAACTGTATTTTCCCTCTGTTTTATATCACAAGAACTTGTGTGACTGAAAATGCCAATAAGGAGATAAATTAGTGGCTTTTACAGTGCAAGAAAGCCATAGAAAACATAGTATAATTCCTTCACACCAAAAGATGGAACAGGTACCTGTGAAAAAGTGAGATGAGAACAGCTATTTTTGAAGGAGTAGAGGTTTCTTTTATTCTGTATTCCTTCAGGCTTTTTTTTACCCTAACCATTGTAATGGCTTTAAAAAAAAACAACAAAAAAACTATTGAAATAATGAATCTTCTGATGCATTTTTATCCTTTCAAAACTATTAAAAGATGTCTGTGATAGTGAGGAGGACCTTGAATGAGGTGTGCTGTTCTTGCACTTCATCCTTAAGAAAGGAATCATCTGTTTTTATAGACAGAGAGCATTCACGCGTCCATCTTCAGAGTGGCACAGCTGTTTTGCTTAGTGACAAGAAATCCTGAGAGCAAGGTGATAGATGATGTTGAGGCAGTGGAAACAGCAAAGAAAGAAGGCTGCTGACTGCTATCTATAAGCCATGGAGATTTCAGACACATGGGGAAGTTTCAGTGGATTGAAGGCTTTTGTTTTTTGTATGTGTCTCCAGTCTGTAGGTACCGGGGTTTGAAGTGCCCCGAATAGTACTGAAAAAGTTTTGGAATAGTCACATGCTTTATATACAGATGTTTTAATGTAAATTTAAGGTATTCTTTCAAAAAATGCTTTAATTGAACCATAATCATTCGTTTCATTTTCAGAGATGCCTTCTTAGGTTCAGTTTAAGGGAAAATACAAATGTTTTGGAAGTACAAATAGAGAAGACTGGAAATGAGAGTTGGTGGTTTGGGTTGTTTGGGGAGGCTGGGTTACAGATCTTTTCTCTCAAGGACTTTGCAAGGGCATTTTTGCACAAATTCCTTACACTGTCTTCTATAGACCTAATTGCTAAGGTGGAGCACTGCACCAACCACGTTGTGCTTTCTCCATCAGGACTACTATCAAAATTCAGCTCAAATTACTGAACTAGATTTGGGTTAGATTGCCTTGACAGTTGTAGCCTTGTTGAATTAATGCTTCAGTTAAACAATTCACAAGACTTAGTAATCTAGTAAGAACGATCTTGTTTTGTTCTGTTGTTTTCTGTTTTGTTTTTAATTTTAAATTGTGTAAGAAATCTATGTTTTCTATGTAGACGACGTTTGTGTCAAGCAGCACTAGAATGAGATTGCAGGAGTACTGCCTGGGAGTTCTATCCATGTAGGAGAATAACAGTTCATTTTGTCCAGAAGGGAGAATTACAAGCAGATGCCATTTCTGGAGGCAGATATTTCTATTTGCTATAGCAATGGTAACTGTTTTTAATTGCTGACAGGTAGAAATTCCCTGGGAAGTTAAACACGTATAGCCAGTAATTGCAGCCTCTTCTCACCCTTCAGCCCTGAAGGATGCTGGCTTCTGCCAACAGTTACAAAATTGGAAGCTGGACCATGCTGCATAATAGGTTAAATCTAAATAGCTGTCAGGAAGGGAAGAGATCATGTCCAAGAAAGACAACCAAAGTAGGGTTACTTTTCCAAAAAGTTTGAGAATTGCTGCCTCATGAAATCCTGGAGGCATAGATTGGAATGAGCTGTCAAATGTAATTTTTCACAGACTATTGTAGAGCTCATAATAATGAGGTGAACTTATCTGCAAAATGGGATGAGGAAAGAGATTAAAAGAGACATTGAGCTCCATGGACTGAACTCTAGGGCAGCGAGAAAAAAGGTGAATGGGGATTTTATGCACTTAGCTAAAAACTCTGTCTGGATCTTACATAGGATCTGATAGAAAGTGTTCGAGGTTCTTTTTTTTTTTTTTCCTCTTTTTTTCCCCAAAGCCTTATTTGTGGGAGCTGTTAGTAATAGGTGAACTATTTTGGTTGGACTGGATGATCTTTATCTCTTTATCTTGGTGATTCTATGATTCTATGATTAATAAAGGCAGAAACCCAATAATGGATAATTTGAGATGGCCCTTACAGAAGAAATTTCATTTTCTGTAGGTATCTAGTTCATTGATGAGTGTGTAGTATGAACACATCAATTTCAGCTTTATGTCCAAGCTTGATATTAAAGTAGGCTCGCTTTGTAGTAAAGAACAGGAAATTAATTGCACAAAAGTAGCATCTGCATTTTTCTTCCAGTAAGTGTGGCTGTTTCAGCTTGAGAGCAAATTATGTTGCTGCTGTTACAGATCTGCGCTCGTGCTCAGTTGCAATGCAAATAGTGGTTTATCATGCCTGGAAAACAGATGTCAGTTTTCCAAGTGTAAACTATGCAGAAAGAGATACAAATGAAGGAGGCAAATGGAAGCACGGTGCCTGGCTGGAGGAGTTATATCAGGTTGGCTGGTTCGCAAACACATACTGAAAGAATTTAATATGTAGCAGGCTGAATCAGTGATTTGGAAGAGATGGCAGATGTAGCCAGAGACACCTTGGTAGCTGAAGGACTGAATGTGATGTTTCTGAGCATCTGAAAGTCTGATTAGGAATGTTAACTATAGGCTTTGATTTCCCTTCTGCTGCAGACAGTATGCACTTGCCTGTTCTGATCTGGATGAAATTGCAAGTATCTGCATTAGTTTCCTTCTCTTTCTCTTCCTACAGAACACATACTCTTCACTCAGATATTTTTCTGCTTGGAGTAAGGGACCATGATGAGGCAGAAATGCCAATCTGTACTATCAGCTCTCTTTGTTTTGCTCAAGAAGGGAATTTGTCAGATGGCTTTTGGTACAGATTTAGGTGGTTTCTATTATTTAATTTAATGAAATAATTTATCTTGCAAGAGAAAAATGCAAAATACATTCTGTTGAGGTGTGAGACCTAATACAAAAGCAAAGCGAGACAGACGGTTTTGCACAGATTTTGGATTTTTACTTGACTGGCAAAAATCCCCTGAAAGTCTCCGGTGATTTAGTTCTAACTCGTTGACAGATGTTGAATGATCTCAGCAAGTGTCTTTGTTGCTGCTCCATAGTAAATATGTAGCAGACTGACTGTTTATAATCTCCATAATAAGGGATTTGTCAGTCTTTCTTTATTACCTCTAAAATGGATTAGGAGAATGGTTAAGATTGCACTGGTTCCTTTGGAAACCTAAAAGAGTAAGATACCCATCCTTATGGGGGATTTGATGATTATGTTGAAAATATGAAGGCTGCTGGCTTGGCTTCAGCCTTCTCTTTTTCTCCTCACCCAGTTAGCACTCTCTGAGTTTCCACTTTCCAGCATTACTAGGAAATTATATCCATCCTTGGACAGAAAGTGCTGAGCATCTTGCTAGAGCCAGTGTATGATTTGAGGTCTGTTCTCAGTGCTGCAGTAGTAATTAACACACAGATCTAGCTGAGCAGATAGAAGAAATCTATTTTTCTCCAGATGTGTGTTTTCTTTTTATATTTGCTTAGTTGATTTTTGTTTGTTTGTTTGTTTGTTTTCCCATGCTTTATTAAAAATGTGTTGAAAAGATCAACATTGGCACACAATGTAATACGTATGTGATTCCGAACTGGAAACCATTTCTAGCTTCCTTGCTCTAGAAGCACAGGATTGCTCAGCTGAAAAGCCTTCACATAAGTCCAGCCAAATATAAAGCAGTTGCATAAGCAAAATGTATATATTAATGAATTAGTTTTAAAACATTACCTAGGAAGTGGGAGAAAAAAGCCCCAGAAACTAAACCACAAAGAGCCATTAGGTTTATCTGATCAGTTAGAATTTATGTGTTCTGTGTCTGACCTAAATTATGATACATATGTAGTGAAAAGCAACAAACCTGATAGACCAGCCTGGAAAAATCACAATGAACTGTAAAAGGGCACTCAACATTCAGGTTTTCATTTCAAAGTGGATTAATCATCTCGTGGTTCCTATATGGAATCCAAACCAGTTGACTTTCTTAAGCACTGTTACTAGTGGGGAAGAGTTGTGTGTTTGTTTTATGGGGTCGTAAGAGAACAGAAAGTAGTCCAAGTGATTTATTAAACTGAGAATCGTTTTGCTCAGGAGATAAATAACTCATGGTGAAACACAGGAGTGAAAACAGTGGTAAGACCACCACAGGAGTAAGGAGCCCTGATGAACTGTTTGTCTGAAGAGATATTCACAGTTTCAGCTCTTCCAAAGTGACAGCTAAAAATTATTGCTGATACATTGGTTCAGTGTTGCTTGGGAACATAGAAGATGGCTGACAGCCAACATGGTGCAGAAAGAAAAAGCATTTTGTTTACTGAGGTATTACGTGAACTTCAGCAACTGTTGTTAAATCTTTGGATGATATCCAAGGCAGAAGACAGCAGTACTGTTGGCTCAGGAGTTTAAGGAAGCTTACTGGAAAATAGGAAGGTTAATGAAACTTATCTTACAGAACAGAGCTTGAGCAGGAGACTACAGAATCAGATAGAAGTGCAACAGTTGTGATTTTGTGTTTGTTTGTTTTTCTGAGAAGTTCGTTGACTTTGTTTGGAACAAGACAGCATAAGATCAGGCCCACAGCCATTTTCATGGAAGTATTTTATATGTTAGTATTTGTACTTGTACATTTAAATAGTTAAATATGAAGGTGAGAACCTTTCAGTCTGAGTGCATGGTTGTGTGAAAAAAAACAACATGATTTGAATGACACCTAAAAGATAAATATGTCCCGGACACATACCCATCTTGGTCAATATCTTTGTTCTGTCTAGCTCAAGGCAAATAAGACTTGAGCAGAGGTGGGCTAAGGTTCTGTTTGTAAGTAAATCCCAATGGCCGGATGGTTTTCTCAGTATATTTCTACGATTCCAGCTACAAAAGTAATGAAGTTAGGGACCAAAACTCTTGTGAAAATCTTGGGAATCTTTTCCAGCAGCCTGGAATGTGGAGAGACTTTGAGGTGGATGGAAAGCAGCTCAAGAATACAATTTTGTTCGTAGGTTTAAGTGCATTTCTGCTTGTATCTGAAGTGCTTCTGTACCACGGGGAGATCACGTAACATGAATATATCTTACAGAAGGTGTGTGAGATGAACCCCAGCCCTCCAGTAAAACTGAACTAATTTAAAGTTTCATTTGGTTTCACCAGCTGCTACAGAAACACCTGAAATACATTCTAAACTCTGTTTGAATTAGTTGTCGTCCACTTTAGTAAATAGACCTCTACTAAATTCCCTATGCAACAGAGAAACAAAACCAACAAATGCAACACGGTTAATTCAGAGATCTTAACAAAGTTAATGCAAGCGAGGCTTGTGCTATAATGTCTAAATTACAAATTCCCAATGTCACTTTCATAATAGTCCTTTATTACTTTTTTAGAATATTTTTGCTTGTTTTTTGGATGTTATCATTATGGTTTCTTTATTATATTACATTTGATTTTCAGTTCTGAATTTCCATGGAATGATAGAATCATAAAATGGCATGGGTTGAAAGGGACCTTAAAGCCTGCCCAGTTCTAAATCTCCTGTTGTGAGCAGGGTTACCACCCACCAGCTCAGGCTGCCCAGGGTCCCATCCAACCTGGCCTTGAGCACCTCCAGAGATGGGGCATCCACAGCTTCTGTGGGTAAAGAATTACCTCTGAACATCTGACCTGAATCTCCTCTCTTCTATACTTATATACTAGTATCAACAGTTGAATTACTATTTCAAGATTGCTCTAATCAGCTTCAAGTAATGGAACTTTTGGAAGGATTGTCCAGAAAATGAGGAGAGAGGGAAAGCTCAGAACAGCAGGAGTACAGCGAGGAGTGTAAGGGTAGAACAGCAGGTCTGAAAATAATGCAGCAGAAGAAACCAACCAAACAAAAAAGATTGCTACACCACAGGAAAAGAAAGAGAAAAATCTATGAGTATTTAAGAAGTTAAGAGAAATATTAATGTATACTACCACACCACATGAAAAATGGTAAGAAATATTTTGCCTATGTGTTACTTTCTGGAAAAGTTTTCTTATTTAACTCTAATAATATTACCAGCATGTTTCCTTCAGCTGCATGGGATACCATTTATTCTTAGCTGGAGGGCATAGTCATTTAGTTTTCTTTGACCATACTGTTCTGTACGCGAGGTATCTCCTGAGCAAAATAGAAAATTGCCTATCTACTTAAAATTAGCATGGTATTTAATATTAAAATAATTGTGGAAGTGAAGTATGTGTCAAAAGAAATGTGATTTTTTTTTTTTTTTGTTGTTGTTTAATATTTATGACTGCAGTAAGATCAACAGAGCAATGTGACAGAAAGGAAGGGTTAGCAGTAATTATCTGCTAATGATGAAATCTGTGCAAAACCTGCACCTGAATGGAGTCATAGAATCATCAATATATATGAAAGGTCTTCTGTAGCTCATTAAATAAAAAACTAGGAACGAAATGAGAAACTGGTTCTCAAATATGCAGCAGAACATAATGGCTACAGTCTACACTAATAAACCCAAGTGTCAGACCCAGCGTCTGACCCACACTGACAGACCATAGACAGTTAAACCAGAGATTGTTAATTTCTGTAATTGACACAAACTGCTGTTCTCATTTTTGGAAGTAATACAAATTGATCACTGTGCTATGGAAAAAATCCAGTATCAGATCAAACTCTGGATGATTTATGACAGCATTTGCACGTTTATATTAAAAAATACTCAAGTATTTATGTTCTCTAAGTGCCAGAGAAAAGTGATGAATTTATATTTCTCTTTTTCCTGCAGCTTAGTTAATGTCTTCAGTGTATTCAGTGCATCACAACCAGCACACTCAGTTTATCGCCTTCAAAATGTTGCAGTTGTTAATGTGTTGTAGTCCATCAAAATTTCCCCCAGTTCCTTTTCTGCATTTTGCACTGGGGGAAAACAATATTATTTCTCTTTGGAGATGATGAAAAGCACCATTTTGGGTGAGGATGTTGACACATCCCTATTTAATACGTAGAGCCTGGCAGAATACTGAAATATTACTGAAAAGAAAGAGGAAAAAGGGTTGAAGATGGAGATACTGTATTCTCTTGCTTTTAAAGAAAACCTCTCATTCGTCACTAGGTTTATTCATTACTTTGGAAAATAGATCAAGGCTTTCAGATAACATCCTTGAAGACTGTAATAATAATTCTGGTGTTAAAGATTAGATACCTCTGATTTTAAGGTTTTCTAAACTTTATCTTAACTAACTTCAGAAAACTCAAGAAAACCTTCAATTTTTTTGTGTCCCGTGTCACTGTGTTGTTGAGTTCTTCTGGAATTGTGCTGCACTGCACACATATATTAAATGACTATTTTATGGTAGTACTTTTTATGAGCACAAAAGTAATATGTGCTCCTTAAAACCATTATTCAAAACTTACACTTTTGTCACTGCAGTACATTTGTGGTGAGTAATTCCAACATTTTGGAAAGTAGCCATCAGCCAAATGACTCACAGCAAAGTATTTTACACAGATGTAGATCATAACAGCATAAATTCTTTCATAAAGAGGTTGATTCATTGACAGTAAATGTTCTCAATAAAGACATACTCCAAGGGCACAATTAACAAACCTTTTCTTTTCCTTTCCTTCACAGCACAAAAGCTGCAAGAAAGTCACATGTACTTTCTAATTTCATTCTAGTCTTGCATAAATATTCTGCTTTCTCCATACTGGGCTTAGATGTGAAGAATAACATCTTACTGTACATGAAAGGATAGGATGTGTTTTTCAGTATCTGTGAAGCTTTCAGACAACGAAAACAACACCTGGCTAATACCGCTTGGAATTCCAATTTATTTGTAGTGTCTTTGATGAAGAGAAGGATAAGAACAACAGAAGGGCATGGCAGAGAAATAGCTTTTGACACAAAACAAACAGGTGACTGCTCAGTCATTTGAAGGGGTATTCAAAGGGAATAAGAGATTTTGATCTAAAACTGAAACAGTGAAAATATGAAAAAAAAAATTTAGAAAGAAAGAGCCGAAACAATATTTTTAGAAGCACTTAGAGACAGAACAGGAGGTAAAAAGTTCATACAGCCCAGACTTCACAGCACAACTTCATGTTTGAACTACAAGTGGAGTGCAGGTGTGTAGAATGTGGTTTGTAAGTAGTAGAAAAGAAAGGTGGCAGCTGGGAAGTCCAGAATTTTCCCGGTTTACGTTTATGTTCTATTATTTGTCTTTGTGGAGCCAATAGAACAAAACGGAAAGAAGTAGTGAAAATAATGGAGATAAACTGGATAAACATGTCTTCAATTTAAGAACAGAAACTGTGATTTTGAAGATGAAAGCCTTTTAAGAATAGGAATGTGAAAGAAAGCAAACACTAGAAGGAGGTAAGAGAGAAATTGGTGGACTTTTGGGATATGTACATTAATAAAAGGAAAAGATTGTTATCCCTCAGTTTCCCAGGAGGTTTCTAAGATAGAAAAGAGAAAAAAAAAAAATTGGTTGCATGACTACAAAACTGAGCACAGTGACAAGGCTGGTGGAGGCAGCAGCCTCACCACAACAACCTGCTCCCATTGCCATTGGATGAGGCAGGTTCAGTGACCTTGACCAGGCATGGCTAAGAGACCAGGTCACTGAGCACAGCTGTAGAGGCCAGAATGTCCTGGGGTTAGACTGGGATATTAAGGCTGAAGGTCTGGGTAAGTGGAAATTATGTCTGAATTAGTCAAGGAGAAATTAGCAAAAAGCACTGAAGACCAATAGCAGAGAGGAATGTGGTTGAAATCTGTTCCAGCAATGTTTATAAATTATCTGGCAAAGCAGTTTTCATTTTGGTAATGGACATTCTCAACAGGGAACAGGAAGAATGCAGATCCTGACAGAAATGGGATTCTAGAGAATATGTATATCACCAAGACTGTAAATGTGTGGCACCAACTAGAAAGTCGGCAGAAGTAACAGCATGAAGTTCACTCTTATCTCAGTTAGGGCATCTTTCTTGAAGTTGTAATAAGCTTTCATAGAGCTGAAACTAAAGGTCTTTACATTTGCTTTGACACATTGTGAATGAAATAGCCACCTCTCAATATTTTGTTTAAGGGGTTTTGTTAAGGCTATCTTCTGAAATGTTCACTGCCTGTCCTCTGCAGAGAGAGCTTACCATATCGAAGAGAGTAATAAGTGATTTTTGAGTGATTTCTCAATTTCCAGAGAATGTCATTATGTCCTCATGTTGAGAAAGAATAGAGAAAGCTACATCTCAGCAAATATATATATATATATATATATATATATAATTTTAAAATCTCTCTCTCTATATATAATCTCTCTCTCTCTATATATATATATATTTTGGGAAAATAAATCTTCAGTGAAATATATTCAACAGGTCTACTTCTATTTACAGTCCAGACCAAAAAAATCCAGCAGTCACAAAACTGCACCATACTCTAGAATCATGATATTGTCCTTATTAATGAACTACACATGGACGCATTTTTCTCCTGTGTGCAGAAAGATGATCGTCTCTACTGTTGGATTACTAGCATGGCACATGGTGGAGTCTGGAGTTCCAAATAAGTACTTTTTCTGACTGTACCAATGCAAGGATTTGGACCAAAAACCCCTCTAAGGAGGCAGGTAGGATGCAGATGGTCTGTTTTGGAGGGCAAGGAGATAGGAGTACAGTGAGGGAAGTCAGCCAAATGGATGTGAGCCATGCTGTGCTCGTCATTATCAGGGTCAGAGAGCTGTTGCTGGCCCATTTCATTTATTTTTAGAAGCAGCCTGAAAGAACAAGTACCAACATCCCAGAGTTAGGGGACTTTTGAAGTCCTGTGTTAAGAAATCATAAGACTGGCTAGCTAACTTGTAATATACAGGTATAAGCTTTGGTTGTGGTCAGCTAAGCGGTTCCTCAATTTAAAAACAGTCCTTCAGGCCATGCACTGTTTCAGCGATCACACTGTCTGAACTGAGAGCTGTGGAATGTGAGGCTTATAGGATTAAGATAAGGAGTCTCAAAAGAGTTAAAAACCCACTTTCCAGTGACTACTAATGAGAGCTGAGGAACCAAATCCATTAGGTCTCTGAAAATGCTATAAAAAAAAATTGGATAAAGTGTGCAACTTACTGGTTCTGACTTAAAAATAAAATGAATAGTAGTGGCACGTTTTCAGGGAAGCTGCAGACTGGAATAACAGAAGAAAAGTGATATGAATTTTATAACAAGACTTGTCAGTTTTCCTGTCCTTATTAAGGAGAACAGAACATCTACAAATCGAGCAGGCATGATCTTGAAAATAAGTCCTGAATCAATCACGTCAGCAAAGAACAACCTGTACGCATAATATTGGTTTTGGCAAGTCATCAAACAGCTATTAACTGGAACGCTAAATGGGGTCAGCAACCAAAGCCTGACTGGAAGATAATAAAATCTTAAAAGTATTATAATATTCATTACTTAAATATGAATAGTTAAGCCATGTTTGAATTATGTGTGGCAGGATTCAGTTTCAGATTAAGACACATATGTTTAGATGTCTGCATGTAGGTGTCTGTATATGAATTAGTTATCTGAGCTCCTGTTATAGTCAATATAATCTCCATAAGCGTGGAGAGCTACTCAGTCATTTAGATGTGGGTAATTACATGAAAGGGAGCTGAAAAGTTGTGGGCTAGTTGCCCACTACAGATACTTCATTCTTTAGAAACAATGTGCCCTTAGTCATATTTATCACTAACTTGCATTTTAAGAATTTCCTGTTATTTCCAAAATGCCTTTGTCGCCCTGTTGGCCGAGTTAAATTACACGTCCCTTCCCTGCAATATCTGCATCTAACTGAACCCCCAATAAACAGATGTTCCAGAGAAATAATACTTGCAATTGAGAATCACCTATGACTTCTGTATCCTTAGTCTATTTTTGGCTTCTGTTTACTTCTGTGTAACCTTGGTCCTATTTTTGACTGTGGAATATTGCTGCCTGCCACTGAACCTGATAAGAGCTTCTCTTGGTCACACGCAGGATCCATACAGCCCTCACCCCTCTATTTGCATAGTCTCTGAAGTGTTTACTTAAAAGACTACAAAAGTAGAGGGCAAGCTTGTAGTCACATTTTTCTGATAAAACCTTCAGAAGTTGTGAGCACAGGGTCACCCAAATGAAAGGTTCCATCAGCACATCTAGTTGCTTTGGACTTCCAGTTCATGAGTTCCTCCCAGTGGTTTTTGGTCTTTCCTAATCCTATGTCTGTCATAGCACCCTTGAGAACTAAGTTCTCAAGTTTTAAAAGAACATTTACTTTTGAAAACTGGGCTGTTGCTTTATTAGATGCCCTGTAATTATTGTGTTAGAAGGGACAATGAAATTAATACTTGCCATTCACTTTTTCCATGCTGGTTATGAATTTTGAAGCCTTCTTTCATTCCCTGTCTTTCAGCTGGGGCTCAGCAGTGATCTTTAAATGTTTTTTTCTGAATTTATTTATTCAACACAGTGAAGGACTGAGGTGATGTTCTCATGGAACCCTGTAATGTAAGTCTAAGATCTTGTTCCTTAGTCATAATTGAAGGAGAAATGAGTTCCTGATCATCTAACCTCTATGTTAGCAAGCGCTGCTTACATCGTAAGTGCTGTTAATCTAGTTCTAGTTTGCACTAATATAAAATACACTTCATAAGGAGCAGGCAAGTAAATAAAAGCAGGAATTCACTGTATCTGCAGTTTCACCTTTGGGATTTTTCAATAAAATTGGTAAATATTTTATAGTCATACTCTTTCAAGGGGGAATAAAATGAAGATTAGCC
Organism: Excalfactoria chinensis; assembly: GCF_039878825.1. Taxonomy (NCBI): domain Eukaryota; kingdom Metazoa; phylum Chordata; class Aves; order Galliformes; family Phasianidae; genus Excalfactoria; species Excalfactoria chinensis. The sequence continues at coordinate 132,941,607 of NC_092826.1, forward strand.
AAAGCTTTCTAAATCAGTAAGAAACTGATTGGCTCCCTAGAAAACTATTGCATCCAATATATTTGCTATAGCATTCATAACATTAAAGGAAATAGGATCCAAAATAAATAGTGTGTGGCGAAGGATATTGATGAACTGAATGAATTTGGAGAGGTTGTCAAAAAACAAAACAAAAAAGAAAACAAATGTAAAAAATTGAAATAGTATAATCCGGGTAATCTTAATATCTCCAGTCCTTGGGAAATTCCCCTTTAGAATCTAACTCCAGTTTTATAGATATCAAGAGGAATAGAAAATCAGAATAAAGGAAGCTAATTTAGAATATACTAAAACATATTTTCTAAATGTAGAATATCTGATGTTTCCCACTCAGGCTGAAATCCAAATTGCAACTTGTTTTGATAGCAGCAATAAACTTGCAGTTTATTTGTCCTATAGCACTATATACTACAAAATATATTTTCTTTTTTAAGATTATTTGTAGAAATTGAGAATATTTTTGCTTAATTTCTATCTTAAAGCTCAACAAGAGAGCATTTGTTCTTGACGTTACATATAGATGTGCATTCTAACTAGAAAACTGTCAATCACAGGGTCACCAAAGGTTGGAAAAGATCTCCAAGATCATCCAGTCCAACTGTTCACCTACCACCAATATTTCCCACTAAGCCATGCCCCTCAGTACACCATCTTAACATCTAGATTTACAAATTGGATGTACTTTGAGAAATTAAATCAGTAATTAATAAAATGCAAAGATGCTGCTGCCTGAACTATTTAATACTTGCTTCTAATTCTCCAATTCCAATTATGAAACAGTAAGAGTTCTCTATTTGAATAGAATTGTATTAGTTGTAATAGCTTAGAAACGGCTGACACAAAACAGTTTTCAAGTGGAAATGATTGCCGATCAATGCTTTATTTTGCTTTGAAGACAGGAATTTTTATCACGCTTGTGATTAAAATTATTAGTAATAATATCTGGTTAATAATAATTAAAACGTATTAAAATTATATATATATATATTATTTATTTATTTGTTTCTTCTCTGGTAAAATTTAGAACAATCTAGAAAAGAGTTTCCAGTTCTGATGGAGTTGTCAGAGTTTGCACCATCTCATTGAACTGTATGTTACGCTTAATTTCTCTTGTTTCTTTTTGCCTAAGTCACTAATTTTGCATAGGACACTAATTTTGCAGAGCTGGCAGCTTTGAAAATGGCAGTTTACCTGTGACGATACACTAGCTGCTTTTGAAGTGAGGTCATCTGGGATATTCTGCCTCTCATTTGGAGCCCTGGAATGGAGTTGGATGACTCCAGTGGGCACTGATGGGAGCAATGCTGGCTGCTCTCTGTCCTCCTTACCTGTCTTTTCCCTAAACTTCAGCTTGCTGCCACTGCACTGTTACTGTTCATCATTACAGGAACTGAGCGACTGCTTTGGTCATTGCTCTGCATAAAGTATATTGTGATCAAATTTGGCCAACAGTATTATTTTCCACTGAGCCACTGTAGTAATTCCGCATGATAGCTTAAGGAAGGAAATGCATTAAATATAAAGTAGCATGAATGCTATATTTAGAGACTTGTTTTCAAAGTGAAGATACACTGCAGTGACAAGTAGGAGCAGCTAAGATGTAGTAGTGTGGAATAACAGGTTATTTATTGGCAGGCAGAGCAGTGATTTACTTGTGAGAAAAAATTCTCCTCCTCTGTGACTATCACCAATAAAATACCATATCCTTCCCCTAACTTTAAATATTTACAGACTACCCAGGATTAAAATCTATTCTTCATTCCCTGCATATATTTTCTGTGTCTTGTATTATCACTCACTAAAGGTATGACAGCACGGTGTTATTTACATCTCTTGGAATCCACAGCTTCAGGACCTCTCTGTCTTCTGTTTAGGTACATAATAAATGAGGTGACATGTTTCTGTCTCCTTTTAAATATGTTCTGTGGATGTGTTAAATTTAGTTGTTGAATTTGATGGAGACCCTGAGATGAGTTAAAGCACAGGTTTTATCATTCATCTGTGTGTTTGTGAATGTCACATTCACTTACTGAACTGCTTTTCAAGCAAACTTGTAACTGCTCCAGACTCTGCATAGATGTAAATCAGAGTGGATGAAGGGTACTTATTTTCATCTAGCCCTTGGACTTGTAGAGATTCTTAGATACACTAATAGAACTACTCTAACTTCATTATTCAGGTTTCTAGATTCAGAATAATGTTTAATTTTGCAATAATTATATATGAGTATTTTAAAATTTACTTTTTCATTCAAATTTTAGATCTTGACTATAATTCATGCCACCAGTCCCTTTCACACAATGCTTGTTTCTCTAGTGTTGAGTTCTTTTTATGTTGCTGTAAATTTTTCACGTCTAGTTGCTTTTCTTATTGTTAATACATCTTGTAGCAAATACATTTAAAACATTCCATTCAAATATATTTTGTTCAGGCATTGCATACTTCTTTTCTGTGAAATCATTCGGATGCCCCATCCCTGGAGGCATTCAAGGCCAGGCTGGATGTGTCTCTGTGCAGCCTGGTCTGGTGGATGGGGACCCTGCATATAGCAGGGGGGTTGGAACTAGAGGAGCACACCCAGGCCATTCTATGATTCTGTGATTTCAGTAATGTTTTCCCAAATAGCAATTGGGTTATAAACAGCCATTCCATCAAGTGTTTGGAATTTGGAAATTTCATCTGATAAAAACAGAAGTAGAAATAAAGTAACACAACAATATTCAAAACAACACAGTATAGCAAAAAAAGGCAAAACTATGAGATGCTTCCTAAAATCAAGATCTAAATTGTCTGTGTTCTATATGATATTCTACAGCTTTCTTCCATAATCTTGAGGATCTGTCAGGCTGGTTGCACAACTATTCATTTGTTTGTCCCAGTTTGGATAACTACATGTTCACTTTTGGGCCCTCCAGTACAAAAAAGACATTGAGGCTCTGGAGTGTGTCAGAAGATGGGTAAGGAAGCTGTGAAGGGTCTGGAGAACAAGTCTTATGGGGAGCAGCTGAGGGAACTGGGATTGATCAATCTGGAGGATACTCGGGGGAGAACTTATTGCTCTCTGCATCTCCCTGAAAGATTGTTCTAGTGAAAGGATAAGAGGTAATAGCTTTAAGTTGAGCCAGGGGAGCTTCAGTTTGGATGTGAGAAAAAATTTCTTCTCAGGAGTGGAGACGCGCTGGCACAGGTTGCCCAGGGAGGGTGTGCAGACACTATCGCTGGGGCGTTCCAGAATGGTGTAGATGTGGCACTGAGGCATGTGGTCAGTGGGCATGGTAGGGGTGGGCTGGGGTTGGACTGGATGATCTTAGTGGTCTATTCCAGCCTCGATGGTTCTATGATTCTGTGTCCCAATGAGAGGCAGGAGTCGATAATCAGGGCTGCAATCCTGCCGCCTTATACACGTATCAAGTGCCTGTGGAATTTTTATTTTCCAGATTTTCTTTCCTTCCACCTCTCTCTGCAGATAATTACTGTCCTCAACTCTCCTCTCTGGGAAAGAGCCAGAGTAAACTCCTTCCTCATCATCAGCCAGCCACTATATTCTGGTGTCACGCAAAGATATGCTCCAAAATAGAACTTTTTTTCTTAGCAAATGAATTTAGCTGGATCTGGCAATGGGTTGTGAATGATTCAATTACCTTGTCATGAGTCAGCAGTTCGAGATTGTTGTCAGATAAAATTTCTACCAGTTCCAAGGGTTTTCTGGCAAATGTTTTACAGTTCCTTAATGACAACTCCTGGTTATCCAAACCTGTAAGAATTGTTTTAATTTTGCCCTCTGTTGCTTTTGTCTCTTTTTACTGCTTAATCCCAGTCAGGTTGCTGTAGTCAATTCACATCAACAGGGCTGTTTTCAGGTACTTCTCATCAATAAATTGTCAGAATTTGTTAAAATTAAATCATAAAATTCATAACACAAATTCACATATTCTTTTTGAATATAGAAAGGCAGAATGAGGAGAATAACCTAGCAAGCAGCGCTAGTGTTTTAGCAGAGGTTTATTTACTTTAGCCTGGTGTCTGCACCTAAGGGAACTTAGCAATGTACTTGACTTCAGAGGCAGGATGCAGGATCCTCAGCACTAATCTGGCATGAGGAAACTAAAAAAAACAATGTTAAAACAGCCTCCTAGTGAGAAGCAGGGACTCAATGAACTTGGATGTCTTTTAAAAGCATTTTTGTGTTGAAAGCGCGGCTATATACTCCCGATGAATCATGCTGCATCTGTACTATATCCACATCCCAGTGTGTCATGTCAATAAGGAATTCAAAGAGAATGACAAGTAAAAGCAAGGAGTAACGGTGTGATGGAATGTAAGTAACATTAGGGTGCCTAGTTTTTTTAACATGCTATTTAGGAGATCTGTGCTTTGATGTATAATACAAAAGGGCACTGATGGAGTGAAATGTGAAAGATGGGTAGGCGTTGGTGATGTGCAAAATAGCAAGCTTGCTTTTAAATGATTTGGCAGAGGCCTAGCTGTGAAAAATAAGGCACTGTTGACAACATGGAATCTCCCTAAGCGTGATGTCCCTTCTCCTCGAGTGATCTTAAAGTTAAAATACTGATATGCTCTTATGTAAGGTAATTTTTGTTAACTTGTTTAAGAAAGCTCAAAGGAATGCTTTCAACTTGCAAATTATATTTCCATTTTTAAATAATGAAAGTATTTTATGCACATATATACTCACTCTAAGTAAAAGAGGATAGCAAATATGGAGTATCTTCTGCCAGGATTTTGTTTTATTTCACCCTAGTGTACCAAAACACCACATCTGCAGAAATAAGAGTCCTTGCAGAGGGAAAGCCTGAAATCTGCTAAAGAAATACGAGAGGAAAAATTGGACTTCTGGAAATGAATTCCCAGCTCAGGGTCAGTTTGATGCAGTGCCAGTCTCTCAACCTTTTGCTTTTAGCAAAAGATGCAGACCTGTAGGCTGAAAGACCTCTTCTACAGAGTAGACAGCTGCTGATACAGAGAGTTTTCTCAAGCAGCAAATAATTAGAATCTATCTTTTTTTCCCCATTAAAACAAAAAAGGAAAGAAAACATATCCCCAAAATATGAAAAAATTGCTTGTGTTCTGCATGTACGCACACAAACAAGATAACTTGAAGTTATTACAAGTGTGAATTGCATGGGGATTTGTTGTACCACATATAACACACACTCACTGTTTGTGGGCATTCAGAAGTGCTTTTATTTGAATTCAGCTTAACTGGTGTGTTAACTCTTTCCACAGAATCACAAAGTGACTGAGGTAGGAAGGAATCTCTGGGTCCCTCTAGGCCAACCCCTGTCCCAGCAGGGACGCCAGAGCAGGGTGCCCAGCATCACATCCAGGTACCTTTTGCAGATCTCCAGTGAGACCCCACAACCTGTGTACAGTTTGTACCCACTGCCTCTTGTCCTGGCACTGGCTGCCACCGACAAGAACCTGGATCCATTTTATTTGTACTCTCTTAAGGTATTTCTGGATATTGATGAGATGTCCCTGAGCCTTTTCTTCTCCAGGCTGAGCAGTCCCAGCTCTTCCGTCCTCTCCTCATAGCAGAAATGAACATTTTTCTCACCCTTCTCTGGTCTCCCTCCTGTATTTGCAGGTATCTCATACTGCAGGGCCCTGAACTGGACTCATTGTTCCAGGGGGGACCCACCACTGCAGAGCAGAAGGATGGGAACAACTCCTTTGACTGCTGGCAGCACTCCTCATGCAGCTCAGGATACCATCAACCTTCTTTTTACCATTTCTATTTTTCATATGTGGCTGAAGCATTTGGCACTTTAAACTGGAAAGCAGCTGTTTTAAGTTGCTCCCTTTGCACAAATACACTGTGGGGTTTATTTTTTTTCTGATGGACTCAGCAGCCATTTACCCACAGATCTCTCTCTCAAACGCTGTTCGGCAAATAAATTTTGGTTTACCTTTACATGGCCACATCTACCACTGATATAATTAATTCATAGAGTTTAAGTGGACAGAAATGCAAGAGTATTATTATTTATTCTCTGAGGCATACCTGGATGGGGTTCACTGTTATTGGGAATTCCTAAATGTTGCTTTAATGGATATAATAATACATTCTTTAAAAGGCATCCTTTGCTCAAGTTCCACACCTCATTCTGTTCTGGCTTTGGGATTAGCCATCTGGTGTTCAGGCAAGTGCTGACTTCAGCCAGACTGTCAGAACAGTAGGAGAATATGCCATTCATGTCTGACTTGAAACAATGGCAATAATAGGCATTGCTTATAATTCAGTGCAATTTACCCTGCTGGCAGCTGGACTGGTGTTCAATAATATGATGCAGAGGGCTGAGACTGTAAGGCCTATTATGATCCTTTGGGTTCATTCTGAGAGGAAGCCCTATTTCTGATAGCTCTGTTTATTCCTGTAACCACCAACATCTGAGGAGTCTGCGCTTTCCTGTAGTGCAGAGCAGCCCATGAGATGTGCTGGGAAGGAGCTTATTTGGCAGAGCAGCAGGCACTGTCTCAAAACTACGCTGGCCTGGAGCCTGGTGATTACAGGATTGCAGTAGCTGACTAGAAGGTAGCTTTTTTGTTAGTCTCTTAATTACCCTTCTCTTGTAAAAGAGTCCCTAACAACTGAGATTTGGTTCATGAGTATTTTAATGAGAAAATTTCACTTTCTGCTGTCTGACCTGCATTTTTTCAATGAAGTGCTGAGGTTTTCTCTCCTAAATGAGGGAGTGAATAGTGTTTGTATGCAGAAGACCTTGGTATACATTCTGCCATCTTTATTTTCCAAGAAATGCAAGTGTAGGAGTTGCAAGTGATGATGCCTTGAAAAATTTGGGGCTTGCTGGTTGACAAAATTTCCTCCCTAATCTAAACAGGCTGTCTAAAATGTATCTGGCTCATACCTACTCACTTTCCTCTTTGCTTCACCTTTTGGGAATTAGCTTTCTCTTGTAATTTAAATACTTTGAACGTTCTTCTTTCTGAGTAGAGTAAGAACAGACAGTTCTGTTAAGAATATAGCAGTCGGGGTCTCAGAAGGCCTCTCAAACTCTTAGAGGGCCTACTGCCTCTTAAAGCTCGCATCTTGACTCGTTACTTATGGATAAATGCTGCTACACTGGCTGGGATAATTGATCTGGATTCTCATACTCAGTCTGGCACCAAAGACATGTTAAAATCATTCCTAATAAAGTAAGATGCTGTTGTTAAATGACATATGGCAAACATGCTCTTTTCACCCCTAGAGGAAAGGATATAACCAGGTAAATTGCCTCCTATCACAGACACTCTCTTGCACACTAGAAAACTATATAGATCAATTAAACCAGAGTGAGCTTTAAACATGTTATTTATAAATAGATGAACAGCAGGAACTTTTTTCTTTCAAAATGGTCTCCTAAAATGCTAACATTACTGGAAAACGTGCAGTGCAAATTCAGTTTAAACATAGAAACCTATGATGTGCATTTTGCCTAGATATTTTTAAAGAAAAGAACTATAAGAAATATGAGCTTGGGTAAAATGTTCCATTTTTCTATTGTCTGTGTACCTTGTTCTGTGCTGATGTTGTGTGCCATGAAATACAACCACTGTGCCATAGAGTCTGAAGGCAGTGTATCTGTAGGGTGAAGATTAGAACTTTGCTATAGGCTTTTAACTGATAATAAGCTGAATTTTGTAGAAGCACATCCATTTTGTAAGCATTTGTTAAAAATCATGTCATAAACTGCTGTAACATTTAGGCTTCTTGAACACTGACAGTTTGATTCTTGGTTCCTATTTCTACATGCTCACATTTTCTTCCAAAGCAGTGAATAATATGCTTGCTTTAATTTAGCACTCCTCCAGTGATATTTCATTGATTAACTAATTCTGACTTTGGTACAATCTTTTCTACTTTGGCTTCTGGTCACTTAGACATGACTATTACAGGGACATTCAACATCAAAAAGTTTGTGTTTTGCTCTACTTCCAAAGCCAGGTTCTCTCCTGGTCTACTTTGTTTCCTGCACTACAGCTGCCACCCTTGCTCTGCTCACATGGTTACTTCTGTTCCATTTCTTGTTTGTCAGATGTCAGGAATTTGCTCTTGCTATTGTAGTGCAGATCTCTGCTGCCGATTAATAGCGTGAGGGGCTGAAAATGGTTGTGACAGATCACATTTGCTTGTAGTAAAGTGTTCTGTCTTTTATCCAGTGTACTCAAACATGATTCAGGTGACAAAATGACCACTAATAATCACACAATAAATGGTCCCTTATATCTTTTTCTTAAAGTCATCCTCTGCAGAATGAGTATTTCTTATATGTGTAAGGGGAGACATATTAAGCAGCTTAAATGTTACCCACTGTTATTTTCCTGCTGTTGGTGAGATGCTTCTGCAAAGGAGGCTGTTTTGAACGTTGAAAAGAGCAAACATTTTCAGTTCCTTTTGAAAATAGGATTTTCTGTTTCCTTTGCTATCCTGAAATCTTTTGAGCAAATGTACGTGCATGGCATACACCAGTAATTTTGTTGCCCAGCTGGAGATATGCATTCTGATAATGATGTTTTTATCTCAATCTGTATGTGAAGTACAGTTATTCCTGTAATTCACTGTTACAGTCGTCAGTCAGTGTCATGTGGGAAGCTGAATACCAGCAACTGCAGGAAACGATCATACCCTGTGGCATTCTTTTTAGGTACTACTACACAGTTCGGCACACTGTGCTCTTTCGTAGAGCAGATTGTCTTTCCAAAGAGTGACATACCTGTACTGCACACTTATAAGAGTGACGTGTTATGCTTTAGACCTGGACTCAAATTACCAGTTAATACTCAGATGTACTGAAAAAATTCTGCTCACATAAAGCTTGTAGAGCAATTCAGAGCACCTTTATAGGAGAGCAGGTGGCACAGGTTACACAGAGTACATAAACTTTCTGTTCTTGCCCCTTTTTTATCACATGCAGATATGTTTCCAAAAGGTTAATCTCTAGGTCTTAAATTGTCCAAGTTTTGTTCTTCCCAAGAGATTTATGAGCTTGTGAAACCAGTAACAACTCTCAAATATCTTAATTAGATGCACTTGGCCAATGGAAAGAAAAAGTCAGACATTTTACAATTGCTGGAAGAACAGTAAAACTTTAATATATGAACATTAGCATTTGTGTTTTCCTTTTGGATATACACTACTGTTTCCATAAATGAAATAAAATTCTTTTCTTAAATACTCAAGTTGATAATATTGCTCAGCGTGTAAAGGAAGTAATTTCATTAGCATGAAAAGCCTTGCTAATATAACCTATGCATCTCCTTAAATAAACACAACATACCTCACCATACTTGTATCTCTTAGGCTTTCAGATCCCAGCAGTCTATGCCTGACTTTATGTAAGGCAAGCATAAATTGCTGCTTAAAGGCAGAGTAATGAAATATATTAAAACTGGTATCAAGTCTAGCCTGAATTCAAGAATGTGAGTCTTTTTCATTACAGTCTCTTACAACTTATTTTAGGACCGAAGAACAGAAAAATGCTATTAACTTCACTTTGCTGAAGGTCCAGTTCGACTGTAATGCACATGGTAACACTTTCTGCTCTGTAAAGTAATCTTTCTTCCACTGATGGCTTGAAAAAGTGTTTAAATTTGTTATGTAGGAAAGTGAGGTACTCAGAAGGCAAGAGGAAGTCAGGGAAGCTTTTTGGTCTAACAACATTGTGTCAGATATGAGCAAACAGAAGACTTAATGCATTAATACAGAGGAATGCACTGATATAGAAAAAAAAAACAGTCACTCATGCCTATATTTCAAATAAAAATAACTTTACAGGATATCAGGCTAAAAACTTGATTTCCTTTCAACTGGACTGTTTTATGCCATCTGTTAAGGCTCTTAGATCTTTAAGGCAAAAAGAGATGCACAAGTGGCACATAGACTACTGCTAGGACTGTTAATAGCTTACTTCTCAGGACTTGTATTTCACAGCATCTAGCACACATGATATAATACATTTTCTTTCACAAGATAAAGGAGATAATATTTGTTTACCTGCCTGTCATGAGGGCTTTGAAGAAACCAAAGAATAAATGAGATGGGATGGAGAATTGGTGCTTCTCAAGCCACATGGTCCAGGCATCGCTGCTAACTCTATCAATGTTTTTAAACTTCATAGTATTTTTGAAGCTCTCTTTCTGAACATCTGCCACTTCCCGTTTTAGGAGCCAGAGTCCAGGTCTGGACACAGCTCCCCTGATGCAAAACTTAAATTTGCACTCTGCTATGGGAAGCATTAAGTTGCACGCTGGTGATTTTATTGGGCTATCAGTGCCACCTCAGTCCACTGAACGGCTGCTGTCATAAAAGGGGAAGGAAAACATTGCTTATTCTGTCTCATGGGTTTCCTTCTGCTGAACTAAGGAGATATAAGAGAACCCTTGGAGTACACAAAATGGTTGGCAGTGCTGCCTTATATTGAGAGGAACAGAAACAAAACATGAGCAGAAAGTTCACAGTGCAGGAATAGCATACACTAGATAAGCTCAAACTGGGTCACATAGCAGGAATTTATGTTTTTCATTTCTTATTATTTCTCCTGGCTTAGAGTCATTTCCATTAAAAATGAAACTTCTCCAGTCAGTCACCATAAATTAGTCATAACCAGTGTTTGAGGTATTGCCCCATGTGAGCCAGCCTACTGCAGTGAAATACAACTGAGATCCTGTGCAGTCTTTCTTTGTGAACTGGGCAAATGAGCTTGGATGCTTTTGCTGTGTCTCTGTGCTTAGATTCCAGCTGCTGTGGCCAGTCATGGAGGGCTCATTCACTGCTGTTCCCCATTAAGACCATTTCCTTCCTGCAGAAAGTAACCTGCCGGTAGTGTTCCTTTCATCTTTTTGACTGCATGAGACATCCAGATCCTTTCTAGCCTTTTCTTGTCAGCATGAAGCTGTACAATCCATAAAGCTATCCTGCTGTATTTTCGTATATGTTGAAAAATGCAGTGCTCACAAACTCCTACAGGACTTGAAATAGACTTAAGATGGCCTCACGGTTTTTGCTCCCTCTCACTTGTTCTGTAGGAATCATTCAAGGATTCGGATGCAGTGGCATACTACTGAAATAGAGAATGAACCTCTCACTTGTCAGCTAAAAATTAACCTCTGAACTAAGATGATTTTGGAAAAGTAGAATCTCTATTCATGCCTACTGTCTGTGTTTCACAGTATTAGAGCTCCTTGTTCTGAACTGAATGTATAATGCAATGATAACTAAATTTGCATGTATGAAACGTTGCTTGATTTCCACCAGTGTAGATGATTGTTTAAAAGTGTGCTCTATGCTGTTGTATCACATTCATTGACTGTGTCCAGAAACAAAATGTTAGGCTTCAATCAGTAATATAAATCTGGAGAGTTGTACCCTAATTGTAAGGTGGGAAGATGTCACTGTCTGTGTACAGTTTTAGCAAGTTTAGAAATGTAGAGAGATACTGAATATCAGTGCCTCATCATAAATACCTATGAAGGTTTGAAGAAGATGAGTGCTGACCTGCTTATTTTATCACCTTTCTGTATCATCATCATAGTATCATAGTATCGTGCGAGTTGGAAGGGACCTTAGAGATCATCGAGTCCAACTCCCGGGTTTCGAGCCCCCTGTGTAGCGAAGCGGCACTTCTACCCCTGCGCCACAGGGGGGGATTCGAACCCGGGCCCTCCAGTGCCGCAGGCAGCAGCTTAAACCGCTGCGCCACTGGATATGTATATATGTATGTATATATATGTCTGTATGATGGCAGTCTTCCCTGCAGACTAATTTATAACCCCACAATTTTGCAGTGATTAAGTGGTGATGCAAGGAAGACTGAAGTGTTCATTTTCTTTACACTACTGTTCTTTAAGTCAGCAGCCACCATAAGGTAGGATAGACCCTGTAAGTCAATTTCAGCTCCAGTACTAACTGCAGAAGTAAGAGATGGGTTTGTATCTATCTTCTCATATAGCTGAAAGGAGAAAAAGCCAAGTTTCTAAATCATTGTCTTGCGTCCATGGTCAAACATTTTTAAGTTCACAGATCAACACTTCTAGAATGAAAAATCTTAGTGCTTACAGAGGCACTGCTTTGTTAGCTTTCTGAGCCTTCTAAGTGGTGTTTAGGCATACAGAACATGTACACATACCTAATAAATGAAATAAAAATCCCCAGTGCATAGGCTGGAGACAGACCTGTGAGGAATATTCTGGATTTTTACATTTATTCAAAGATTATTTGAAAACATTCCAGCCTATGTTCAGTGGATGATTTTCGGATGCAGCTGTCTTGCTGAATATTCATTATGAAATGCCTGTATTTAAAAATAAACCCATTAGGTTTGTTTTAATCACACAGGCTTGTCTTTCAGTTTGTGCCAGTGACCTGGCATGATGACTGTAGCTCCTTACATCTGCAAGGAAAATCTTCATGTTTTAGTCTTTGTTTTCTAGGAATATTCAACAATTTCAGGTATTTTTTGGGGTGGGTACGTATACAACACAAAATTATTTAGTTATTTCCTACCTTCTGCTTTAAAAGCCAAAGTGGGCCTATTTTCTCTTGCGTTAACCCTGCATCTTAACCATAATAGCAACAGGCAAAAGCGTGAAGTTCTTTCCAATTCACAGTTTTGCTTATAAATAGCAGAAGGCCTTCTGTGAGACTGAGGCAAAATGTAGGAAACTTTTCAGTTCCTGGTTTGGTTGAAGATTCTCCTGTGTAATGCAGAAAGAGCATTTCTCTGGAAGCCTCCTGAAATAGGTGAATACATTGCACAGTGCCTCCTTTTTCAGCACTTGATGATTCAAGTCTTTGCATCATGAAATTTCATCCCTTTTAGCATTAGAATTGGGGGAAAAAGGAATTTCTAAATATAATATATATATAGGTTAATCTAATATTCATGTTTGTATATCTGTAATACAGATATATTCTGGTAGTCTTCAAAGACAGTCATTAACTTTGTTTTGTCAAACTGGATGGAACTAGCTGAAAATGGGAAAACTAACACTAGCAATTATGGAGATTAGCAGTCATCTTTGATACGTAATTGCAACTATGTGGTTAGTGCTTTTCATCTGCCTGCCTCCTGCTGATACAGGTGGCACTCAGTCAGGAGCTTCTCAAGAAAAGCATAATGTACGTGATTATTCTTACAAAAAGGGAGGGTAGAAATGAGGCAGAAAATAACAAGAAACAGAAGTGGAGTAGTCTTAGTCTCCCTTCATCGTAAAGGGAAAAACACAGGCTGAAAATAACTTCCATATTTTTAGACGTTTGTGAGTCACCTTAAATCTCTTATGGTATTTTAGTAAAAATTACACAAAAGTGTTTTATGAAGTAATGAACTAGTAAGTTGTTCCTTCTGATATATCTCACTTCTTTTTTCCCTTTAACTTCTTCAGTGCATGGAGTCTTTTTTCCATCTGGGAGGGTGAATGTTGTGAAGTGAGCTATGTGGAAGGGAAGAATCCTGGGCAATGCTTCCTGTCAGCTTTCTTCAGGTTGATACATCTGGATAGGAAAGCAGCTGAGTGGATAATCTGAGGCCTAAATATACTGTCCTGACCATGTTGATGAACTATATTGGCTGTCATGTTGGGCTGCCTTTGGAAGAGAGGAGGTAAGGAGAGGAGGTAAAGATTGATCAGAAAGCAGTAACAAAGGAAACGTGCCCCTAGAAAGGTTGCATTCACAGTGCAAAAAAGCTTGAGAGCTCTTCAGTGACAAAAGGATCCAGAACCTTGTGGTTATGTTCTTTTACTTTCCCCTCAAACTGATGTGCAAACACTTGAATTTCTCCTTATAAACAAAACATGACAATTGAAAGCAAGAGTAAATGTGTAGTGATTATATGTGTGCTCTACCTTTAACCCAGAAGTATGGATATTGCATGACATTAAATTGTCATTTGTCAACAGAGCTTCTGAGAGTGGAGAATGTAAGGATTTTCTGGGAGTGAGGGAGGATGTGGGTCTATTCACAGCCAGGAGCTGCCCTCCTCCGTCCTCACACTGTGTTAACCCATGGGAAGGAAGAGCTGGGTTACCCTGATGGAAGATCCCAGAAGACTTGGCCATATTTTGCCACACTTTAGAGACATGGTTTGGTGTTTTGTTGGTGATGGGTTGCTGACTGGACGAGGTGAACTTGGTGTTCTTTTCCAACCTTAATACTTCTATGATTTTATGGTTCTCTGAGGAATGCTTTGTCCTTAAACCTGTGCTCCCAAATTTCACATCTTTAGCTGTGTAAAATCATCAAAAATAACTGTGGTGATAACAAAGAAAGTGATGCAAAATATGTTTGAGTTGTTCTGATATTTAATTAATAGCTAAAGGGATGTTGAATTAATAGACAAAACCCTTCAGCTGTAAAAATCCTGATGTTATCTTGGACCAAACTTCTAAGCCTGGCAGAGCATGTTTTTGCACAGCAGTAACAACACAGCTCATATTCTGTGAAATCCATTTATAATTTTTTTTCTATGTACTCCCAAGTGAAACCATTCCAGGAAATTGCACAAAAGCAAGAGAAGTGTAGCTGCACTGCTTGTTGTTCTGGTCCTTGACTGGATACTCAGCTGCTGTGTGAAGGAAAGTGAAGGAAGCTCCTTGAAAATGCAAGTGCTTGATGTGAATTTGATAGTTAAGCATTGTTCTCAGCAGAGCTAAATGGAGAGAAGCTGCAGTGTATTTTGTCCTTGTACAAACTCATGTATGATAACAGACTGCGCTGCCATGCTTTGCATTTTTTGGCATAACTTCTGTGAAGCAGCCTGAGAGCTGACAGCGTTCAGACATTCTCATTGCAGTCTCATGTTTGCTGAAAGAACACCTCAAATGAAGTGGCACTAAAATACATTATTTGTACTATATTATTATTATTTTTAAACACTGTGCCTGTACTTCTGCTGCATGATTTATGCTTTGTAAAGCAGGGATAAAGGTCACTGACTGCCTTCTTTCTTTCTTTCTCTTTTTTCCCCCTTCTCTCTCTGTTTTTTCTTTCTCCCTTTCATCTTCTCTTCCTTTCCTCTTATAATTAGGATTTTTTGCAATCATTACACTGGTGTACAGAACATTGTACACAATGATATTTGCTGTCTGCAGAGTATTAAGTTCAGAAACGACACAAGACCATATCTTTAAGGTATTCATCAAAGAGAAAGTCTCCAAGCATACACAGCGAGACTGTGGTTTATTGTTTTGGCTAAAGTTCAAATCCGGAAGGAAAAAAAAAATGTTTTGAATAATACTGGTTCATTAAAATAATTTAAGAATTCTTAAGAAGGCTCACATATGAGGTGCCAGACTGATTCTAAGCCTCACTGAATAACATGTCTCACAAAATTATGCAAATTCCAGTCAACTTACAGTCAGATATAGAATGAAGACTCATGACTAGAACTTTGTGAAGTATTCTCACTAAGAAATCTGTATTTTTAAAATCCCATTCTTGACTAAATGAAAGCTTGGAATGGGCTTGTGAACTATCAGTGGAATTCCTGGAAATCAATTTCTGCTCTCAGGATGTCTGCAGGAAATGAGTCCCCTTCTACCATACTGAAATCTGAAGGCAGCACTACTACAAAGTCAGTGCAACATGCTGGCTGAAAAGCCCGAGGCTGTTCTTATCTCTGCTGCTGGCTAATCTCTGGACTTCAGACTTTTTATTGTTTTTGACTCATTATGCTTTACACACATATATGTGAAGGTCATTTTCTTTCACTTTCTCAGATTCTTTCCTCCTAGTTCTTCTTTTCCTCTACATTCCTATCCTTACAGCATAGTGAAATGCGTACCATCTCCTCTGTCAAACCACGGTCTCTCTCCAGTGTTTCTGCCATGAAGTTAGTCTGCCACGCTGGGTTCTATTGCGCAGACCTGGGGCTAACTGTCATTACTAGTGAGAGGCTGGAGCAGCAAGCAGAGACAGCTCTTCAAGGTGGAGCAGCAGAGGAAGGTGAAAACCTCTGTTCCCCTCTCTTTTCCACTATTTGCTTTCTGCCTTGTAACTCTCAAGAGAAAAAGGAACATCCATGATAGCATAGGAATGGTCATGGAAGAAGCTGTAATGATGTCAAGCTGTTACAGTGAGATATGTAGAAATTCAGTGAAGTAAGAATTCTAGTGGGATATACTTCTTCCTGTGTGGAATTTGTCATTGACAAATTTGCTTTGGAGACTTTGAGAGATGCTAATGTACTCAGCTTCAGTATTCAGCTTAAATCTAGATGGGAAAATGAAAACCATGTGAGACTGACGTTAACCTGTTCTCCAAAGTGAACTGTGATCTGTTAGATCATGGCACCAGAACTTCAGTGTGCTGTATGTAACATGCACTGTACAGGCCTTATAAATAGCAAATGCATGTAATCATGCTGACTGCTGATCATTCAGAAGGAACATGATGGTGGATGGATATAGAATTCAAATCTATTTTTTTCCTTTGTGTATGTATTTATATGTCTTATTTTGCCTTCTATTAAAAGCAGACATGTTCTTAACTCGAAGTAGAAAGAATCAACACAGGCTGAGGCTTGAGGAACAATCTCTCCCTTTATAAGAAGTGTGTATATATCAAGCCAACAGAAAATGACAGCTGATTCTCCCAAAGCCATATAGAGATATGTACAGCTTGCAGCTGAGGTGTAGAGGTCTTGGCTGTCTGCTACTCTGCCCCTTTATGCTAAATGAGAATTCTTGTCCCAGAGATATTTTTCCTCCTACCTTCAATACTCGTCATGGAAAAGGATTCATAAGCTTGCGTACTACTGAATTCAGTGGCTGTCAAGGATATATTTTGCAATTTCTGTGGAAATCCCTGCATTTTTGAGAAGAGATGGAAGGCATTGGCTTTTCTTAAATTACCTCTAAAAATGTACTCTTCAGCAATGCTTGTTTGCATTGTTCCAAATACTTCCTGGAAACTTTATGCAGATGCTTTCTTTCTAAAGTAGGAAACACTTCTGTGGTGTGGAAATAAGTTAAATAAAGTTTAATATTTGTATTAAAGTGATTGATGGCATCCCAAACTTCAGCAGGTCTCCACTCTACCAACCACTTGCAAACATAGGATCTAACAAGATAAGAATACCGAAACTACAGGAGGAAAGCTGCAGTAAAATGATTTGCTCAGACCAGCAGCAAAAAATAAGACCAAGACTTGGATTCCAGTCTGCTGCATCCTAGTTTTGTAGTCTTTCTAGTAGGCCTGGCTTAAAAGTAGCTTGCTGTGCCCTCTTTCTATTAAGGGATGTGCAACATCAACATCCTTTTCTCATTTGTTATATCAAAGCTCTGTGTTCCTCCAACTGAACAGATTTCACACAGACACTTCAGAGATTATTATTTGCAGAGGGAAAAATAACAAAATAAATACATAAAAGAAAATTAAAAGTAGGCAGTTGCTCCTCGATTCTCAAACCTGCTCTGACACATCAGTTCTCTCAGAATCAATAGGCATTAGATGCTAAGTCAATAAGAGTAGGGAACTGTCTGGTTATGGTATAGTAGTGACCTTTGGCTACTCTTGAAGTTGAAGGCACCTACAGAAACACCTTGATGCAAAGTTTCAGAGTTTTTCTTCCTGACTTTTTTCAAGTGCAGTGTTTTCTCATCATTAAAAGGAGTTCAGTAGCTAGACGAACTTCAAATGTTTGGAAAGTTTAGTCTTATAATTTATTTATTTATTTATTTATTTATTTATTTTTTCCTAGAGAGAGAAATACTGTCTTCTGTCGATATTTTTATGAATTCTTGTGCATCAGATTATTTGTTTTACAGAACTGTCTCTAATTTTCTTGGCTTCCTCCCCAAATTGCTTTAATGTAATTTCTATACGTCTTTTTCTTTGCTAGTTCTCTGACATAAGGTTAATAAAATTCCTGCCTCTCAATAGTTACCCTGGGGAAAAATAAACATCTTCCTGGTATCACAGGGTGGGCACAGCTATTTCTCAGAGACAAGAGTAGAATGTGTCTGGGACAGCTGGTTCTAATGTCATCCACATATACATCTGGGTGATTCAGAAGTAATTAGAGCACAATTACCAGTCAGAATCAGGACCATTCACTCTCAGGGCCAGAATTTCTTTGAAGTCAGTGCAATTTCACAAAAGTAAGTAGAAATGTTCAATCTTACCATGTAATGAATTCAAACTACTGCCTGGAATGAGTTTTGAATCAATATGGGATAGATTTTATTCTTTTTCAGCTTAATAAAATACTGTTTCTTAATGTCAGTCTCTGACAAGAATGCAGCGATTCCCAGATATGCAGTTCCGTGTAAGTCCAATAGGACTCGAACAAAGCCACGTGCACATTGATTGTATGTCAAGATAATTTGCATTGATTGGAACACCTTAGTTCTTGGAAAATGTACAGGCATTTCTAGTACAGAAATATTTATGACATTCTTGCATTTTTCTGTGAAAAGAGAAAAGTTTAAGGCTTCTTCACTAAGTACTTTTGACTTTGGTGTGCTACCAGTATACTTGTGTGACTTATTTTGTATAACTGTCCCTGAATAGAGGATGCTTCAGCTTCGTTTGCAATTCTAAGTCCCAGGATAAACTATGTAGATAAATCTTAGTGCCACAGTCCATTGAATTTTACCTAATATTATTCTTTTTTCCTCTGAGAGCTTTAAGAGACTATGAGCTTCTTCATTGACTTTCATTATTCTTCTCCAACACATGAATATTTAATGGAGATTACTCAGGGCTGCTTAAACTCTTTATTAAAGAAATTAGTAAAAGTATACAGTAGTGTCTCTTGCATGAGATGAACATAGGTGTTTTCATCAGTCCAGATAAACATTATATAATGACTCAAAATGGCACGATAAAGTTATGAAGCTGTTTTTCCAAACACACTCCCAGTAACAACAGTTGAAGATGTTTTCAATATCTATCAGTCTTCAATATGGATATGCAGAAATAAACAGATTTAGAGTACTGTCTCATTCCCATGTCCCTGCTTGAAGGCTCATCTGTAAAGCGTAGCTCCCAAACCCACGCGTGCTGTTTTGTCTATGAGAATTACTTTCCAATAACAAATGACTGTGGACTGTCCCCTTGCTGTTCAGGCTCTGCTGATTTATGACATTCATTTTTCATTCTCCTCAAGCTGTTTTTACCACATCCACACAATAATTTACCCTGGTATTTAGTTAGCTGTGGAATAGAGATGGAACAGAAATGTGAATGACTTTGTAAGTAAGAAGAGATAGGAGAATGAAAAAGTTGTATGTGATAGGTATTGATCACATTGTCAATTAAAAGATGCTGTACTGTTTGCTAAGTAGAACAGAACGTAAAAGGTAATCATTCCAGAGAGTCCTCTGGAACCATCCTTAAATACTGGCCTTTGGAACTGTGAATTCCGCTTATCTTTTTTTCCAAACACAGCATTAAGATTTTCTGACACATAATGAAAACAAAATTTTGGTGATTATTAGAGGAAAATGATAAATGTTCCTCATTTTCCTCCACTGGTTATGTGAATATTGGAAGATTTCTCAAAATGCAAGGAAGAACCATAAAGGACTACTTTAAAAAATCTATCACAGACCATGAAGACTAACTGTAGATGACAGTTAAACCTCTTCCCCATGTAAGTATAATGGAAAATGTTATAAAAAGAACATTTCCATAGCATATAACCCACAGATAACTCATTTTCCTAATGCTTCACTTCTTCTGTCATCCAGCCTGTCTTAACCCAAAGAGTGGAAGAAGGTTAGAACTGAATTATAATTATGACTTACAATTCACTCTGTTCTGCAGTTTTGTAAAACAAATACACAGGATAAGACTGACAGTTATTCATGTGTAAAACCAGTTCAACAGATGGCAGTAGCTCTTTCATAGAATAAATACGGTAGAGGCCACTGAACTGCTATGTTTGCTGGTCTACATGCAGTCATAATGAGAAAGGCTTTTCTGGAACCATCATACTCCACTTTACCGAAGCCTCAGTTTTAACTTTTTGGTAATCTTTTGCTATGATAAATCCTAGAAGACCTTGCTGCCTATGGATTTTGGAGGAAAGAATATCATGCAGGAGATAGCAGCAAAAAATTACAGATTGCTAATTGGTGCATTTAGGCACTGATGTAGAAATTGTTTTGTTTCAATGGATATTCAGCCCTTAACTTCTTTGCTGAGCACAAAAAGTTTTGGCTTAGGTCAGAGTTGTGATTTCAATATGTGTTAGATGAAAGATGATAGCTCACTGCTCAGTAAGGAAATTCCTTTCAGCAACTGGTAACAAACAGGAGGAACTGAATCACAGTTATTAAAGGACTGGTCTTGATTTTTTTATGAGATTTTACAGCTTGTGAGCACTTCAATTAACAATTTCTAATTTTGAAAGAACATTTTGTACACTTTATATTGTAGAGGTGTTTCTTTCTTTCCAACATGGACTACCAACATGGCAAATATATTGTTTGAGGCCAAGCTACTTGAGCAAAATCACACTTAATCTCTCTTCTCACAATTAAATGCTATGAGTGAAAGTTTTTGGTCTTGGATAAAGACCAAATAATCATTTTAATCTTAGTTTTTAAGTGACCTATTTCTTCTCCAAGAATGGATATTTCCGCTTTTTTAAAATTATCATTTAAATGAAGAACATTCAGTAAAACTAAGTATTATATTTGCCTGGAGTGTTCTGTCTTTGCTTCCTATTTGCTGAATTATCTGAGCTGCAGAACCAGAGGTGGGACATGTAGCACTGAGGAACTGATTTTTTCATGGGGGAGACAAAGTTCTTTTAATGTTTACCATGCAAAAAATGACAAAAAAAAAAAAAGGTGTAAAAAACCATTCATTTTTTTTTTGTATTGGCCCACGACATGCTGTGTTCTTTTGAGCCCTGGGCAAAAATGCGAATGCTGTTTTTCTAATGATGGCCTTTCCCTGTGTCTTCCCCTCATGAATTATTATTACCAATTGCATCTTCAATTATTTGTAACAGTGACCTTTCCTCAGTGCTTTCCAGCAGAAAAGCCCCACGTCATTGCAATCACAGCAATAGTAATCAGATAGGTTAACAGTATTTTCACTGGAAAACAAGTCCTTTCTTTCATAGTGGATAGGCTCAGTGCTAATTACATGCAAAAGAAAAGATCATAGAATCATAGAATTCCAAGGTTGGAAAGGACCTACAGAATCATCTAGTCCAAGTGTCCTCCCATTACTGTTGCTACCACAAGCCACTAAACCATATCTCATAGCTCCTCATCCAGATGCATGTACTTTTTTTTCCACCTAAGTGCAGAAAGAACATGGCAGCCCCATTGCACACTGAGAAATTGTATCCTACATGACAGCATTTTTGCACTCGTTTGCTTACATAGTGTGTCAGTCCATGCATTTTGAAAAATAAGTGATATAAATGGGGTAATTGAAGTGCTAATAAGAACCGTAATTGAGGCTGTAGGAGCAAGTCTTGGCTGTGAGCTTAGTATTGGCATTTTCTTGTTTTGAATGAGAACTCCTTATTCTACAGGAAATTATTCTGGCTAGTATCATATTTTAATATACAGTGCGTATAATGAATGATTGAAAGAAGCAATAATTCAGAGTTAGGGAAGTGTTGACACCATATGTTAACACTTATGGGAAATCTGTCTGTACTTTGGAAACTTTTCATACAAAAGACTGTCTTCCACTTAACCACTGCTGGGATTTCTTGTGTCATCTTTCTGATTGTTACTTTTGATTACAGTAAGGCCTGGATTCTTTGCCAGAGATCGGTGCTTTGTTGTGTTTTGTACACATGCACACAATTAAAAGAAAACTATAAGAAACTTTGCTCTCAAGAGTTTATTACAAAAAAATTAGGCACCCGTTACTTCCTGAAACATATAAGACGAAATAAATGTAGAAGATCAAAACTTGTTATGCTTGTCTCCTGGGAGGAAAGTTCATTTAGTATTTAGTGCTCTTTAATATAACTTTTGAGCAGATTTGCTTTAAACCATAATTAAATTCTTTTTAAAGCAGTTGTTGATGAAGTGTCAGAGGTTCCAGTGCCTTCATGAAATGCCTGTTTCAATGAGGACTATTCTAGATATCCTGAGAATCCAAGAATGACAAAAGAAAACGTGTAAACCTACTTCACTCCTGAACACAGAAAGAATGGTGGAACAAATTCTACCTATTTCTTGAACTCTCTTCAGCACCTCATTGACAGGGAGGGAGATGAATGAGGAATACCCAGGTGTGCTAGAAGAGGTGCTAGAGGGCACCTGTGGAAGAGGTTCAGAATGGAGATCCAGTATTCGCTAGCAATCAAAGATATTAAAGAGGTGAAAGACAGGGTGTTCGTTAGCTTGAGTGAAGACAGGAATAAGCATAGTCTGTGTATGGGAGATTGGTAATCACAGCCTGAACCTCTGATTAATCAGCTGAGGCAAGTATGGGGTCAGCTGTGGGAGCACAGGTGAGAGTGATGTAGCTGTGCTCCCGGGAGGGGTGGAGCTTGACTCCATCCCCTCTGAGACCTCATTTAAGGGCTGACTCCCACTGGAGCAGTATCTCTTGGAGATCGCTCACCAGGGAGGACTGCCCCAGCTGCTTCAGTCAAGGCACCACCATTGGTGAGTTTTTCCTTTACTTATTCACTTATATACCTTCTGTACATTTTGTTTCCATCTGTACATTTAAAACCAATACATTTGGCGAGCCAGGCAGGAGCCTGCAAATATCGGAAAAAAAAATGTCTTTCCTATGGAATGTGTTTAGCTGGTTCAAGGGGGAGAAGATCACCCCCTTAGGGAAAACCCTCCCTGGACAAATACCAGGGTTTGAGGCGTCCCCATATTTTCAATTAGCGACGATTATCGAACAATGGGGGCCCTTACGGGTAACGGGCAATATGTCCCCTTACTACCTAACCGAATACTTTCAGGGATTGCAAAAAGATATTTTGACAACCAAGGAAAGGCAAATGGCTGCATCCATGGCAGCTTGGCCTTTATTGAATGCTTTAAATCAAGCATATACAATTAAGGCACTCACTAAACTGATGTCTGCATATGGGACACCTCAAGTCATCGAGAGCGACCAAGGGACTCACTTTACTGGAGCGATGATACAGCGCTGGGCAGAAGAGAACAACATTGAATGGCGATTCCATCTGCCATATAATCCAACAGGGGCAGGCCTTATTGAACGCTACAATGGTATTCTTAAGGCTGCCCTGAAGACAGACTCCCAGTCCCTGCAGGGGTGGACAAAAAGATTATACGAAACCCTGCGGGACTTGAACGAAAGACCTCGGGATGGCAGACCCAGTGCTTTGAAAATGTTACACACTATATGGGCCTCCCCTCTTAGGATTCAAATTACAGGTGCTGATAATGAGGTAAAACCGCAGGTTGGTAATGACAATAATCTTCTGCTCCCTGCCCCTGAGAATCTAAAACCAGGAATCCATAACATAAATTGGCCCTGGAAGGTGCAAGTAGGACCCAAGTGGTGTGGCCTACTTGCACCTTGGGGGAGACTATTGGAGGTGGGAGGTTCAGTTACCCCCTCGGTGATAGGTACATGGCCTACTGACATCGTGGTCAATACTCCGGTCTTTATTGCTAAAGGGACACCCATCATGTCCCTATGGCAGATCAGGACTCCTCCTCTGGTGCCAGATATAGTTATACAGCCACAGATATCTGGCCAGAGGGTATGGTATCGGAGGCCGGGACATAATCCGGTGCGAGCAGAAGTATTGACCCAAGACAAGAATATGGCCTGTATCTTGCCCTGGAGGGCAGACCTTCCTCTCCTGGTACCCTTGAAACATCTGTATTACTCTCCCTAAGATTCTAAGCCTCTAGGACCATCAGAGAACAATTTGTGTGGACTGATGAAACGCAAATGGACCTGCACCTCGAAATGGCTTGTCTCCAGTAACATCTATCAAGCACTGGCCCACGGAAGATCGTGAATACCCATCCAATCATCATTTGAATAACATCAGCATTCGGTGCGACGGGAAATTGTATCAGCGTCGCGTTGGGTCTCTGTGATAAGGGAAAACTCACCTAATCATTGGTTCACGCTGTGAAGGGGTGGAGTGTATGGGAGATTGGTAATCACAGCCTGAACCTCTGATTAATCAGCTGAGGCAAGTATGGGGTCAGCTGTGGGAGCACAGGTGAGAGTGATGTAGCTGTGCTCCCGGGAGGGGTGGAGCTTGACTCCATCCCCTCTGAGACCTCATTTAAGGGCTGACTCCCACTGGAGCAGTATCTCTTGGAGATCGCTCACCAGGGAGGACTGCCCCAGCTGCTTCAGTCAAGGCACCACCATTGGTGAGTTTTTCCTTTACTTATTCACTTATATACCTTCTGTACATTTTGTTTCCATCTGTACATTAAAAACCAATACAGTCTGGTTAATGTATGTTGAGTGAGACAGAAAGCAGAGGAACAGCTTTTTTTGAAGAGTAGAAGAGAATTGGTAGGAGATAGAAAATGTACTTTGGAAAAGAGAATGGGGGAATTCAGAACAGATTTAAAAAAGGAATGAGGAGAAAAAAAATGAAAGAGGAAAGGAGCAGGAGGAGATTAAAAGAAAATTTGGAGAACTAAGAAACATCTAAATTTCGTATCAAAGTGAATAATGAAGTAAAGATGAAGAGAATAAACAGTTGATTTTGACATACAATTGACAGGCTGTGAGTAATGAATAGTACATTACACCTGTAGTGCCTATGTAACCAGAGTAGGGAAAACAAAAGGATCCCATCATGAGCTAAAAGTACATTTTCCCCAGCTTTGCTTGTAGTCTTGTGTAATTCTAGACTTGTTAGACGTACATGTGGAGCGGACAGATGAGGATGTGTCGGATGGGTTACAGCTTCAGCAGACTGACATTTTCTCTCACATACGCCAGCAAGAGGAGCATTTCACTTTCAGTCTTCTGTATGAAAGTCATGCTTCTTTCTTCCCATCAGTTTATATTATCATCATTGTTATATGCTATCTGAATTTCTGCAGTTCAAAATATCCCTGCTATGCAATCTCAGTACTTTAAAAAACGTGATTCTTAAAGAACATTTCTTAAAACAGCTATGTGGAAAGAAAAAAAAAAAAAACAAACAACAAACCATCATGAATCATCTATTTAAAACATTCACAGGTGGCATTAAGGACTGAAGGAGGCCCATCAGGCATGCCCAGTGCTGGTACATCCAGGTGTTTCCTTTTTTCTCATTAGCACTTTGGAACAGAATGTACTCTTTAAGGTCTCCTTACCAGAGAGCAAAGGCACCTGAAAGGAGGTGGATGTGGAATGAACTTTGATTCTGGATTACTAAAAGTGCTAATGAACATTAGCATATTATTATTAAGGGAATTTACATTGTTTGGAATTTCATGGTGAGGGGAGATCATTATGAACTGCAACAATGAAGAGCTATTGGATGGATATGTGGTTGTTGAGTGAAGGCTGTGAAACAGAGAAAAGCCCCAACAGCAGTAAGGATTTACAGGGTTTGTGTTTTTCTTGTTGTTAACTGATATGTATGGGAGAAATTTAGCTGTTGTTGTTTCTTGTTTGTTTTCTTATTTTGGTATTGTAAGGTAAGTTTTGATAAGACCAAGGAATATGCTTACATATATCATAGCTTGTAAAGTTGCTTGGACTACTTAAATTCAAGATGAACTTGTGTGTAGTATAATTGTAGCAGGTTGGTTAAGTGGGAGGAAAGGGCGGAGAAAGAAATACAACACAGGGTATTTGTCTAATGGATTTTATAGAATTCTCTCTTTCACAATTGAGTTGCTGTAGTTTTCTCTAGGCAGAGGACTTCAACTGACCTGACTGGTAAAACCTTTACAGGCCTCTACTGTAAGACTAAACAAGTGCTATGGTCCAGGGTGATGTAAACTCTTATGTCCAAAATCAGAGTAGTTTTTTTTAGGAAAGCATAACTGCTGTAAGCTTGGTGAAATGAGAGAGTAGGCTTGTATCTTGTGAGAGGAGTTTTTTGATGAAGAGAGTATATGACCTAGAAGTTCCAATCTATAGCATGCTGCTCCTGCAACAGCTTTTTTTTACAGTCATGTTGTGCTGATCATCTGAAAATAGCACTGGGGACATTAGGACTGAGGGAGAAAAAAAGGAGGTAAATACTGAAAAACCTTATGAAATGAACTTTCTTGCCTAATGAACAAAAAATATTCCATGTAAGTATACCATAACATATAGCTCAGCTACCTACCCTGATTTTACGCAGTTGTAAAGCATTAAAAATATAATAACTTTTAAATAAGGTGTGTATGTGAGTGGATTCAATGCAAATGCTCTTGTTACATGAAATAATCTACTAGAATTGCAGACTACTGGGTTATGTCACTAGGAATTAGACCTTTATGTATAATGACATGAAAAGCATGTATTTATCTTTATAAATAGGATAATCCTTACTGTCAAGCTGTCTGGATTTTTTAAACAGCTAATTTCTTATGTGTCAGGGAAGAGTTCTCCCTTTGTTACAAGGCACATAGTATAGACCTGTGAGCCTTGGTTACATGAGGAGTTGATGATGAAGCTTACAGTTCCACTTGTTCTTGTGGGTGCTGGTGCACCTACCCACAACTATGGTATTGTTACAGATTTCTTTGTCACCACAAAGACTTGGGTTTTATGAATAGGGCCATATGACTGCTAGTGGGAAGGCCAACTTTTAATGCAAGGTAAGTTTATTAGGTGATGAGATCTTGACTGTTGCTAGATTTTGATGCTAGTTAATGCTCAAACTTCTTTCTTGAGAAAATGTATGGAGCTAGTTGTATGTAGTTTTGATGCTGCAATGCTAAATGCTTGTATTTCCATTTTACTGCATCAATGAGGCGTTTGAACATACTTCTGTCTGGAGTGGAAGAACTTAGAGAATGTAATTTGGCATATTTACAGGTGTAATCAAATAAGTGAATTTGTCTACCTGTGCAGCCTAATTGTCTTCAGCTGGTTGAAGTTATATGGAGAATTTATTTTAGGGCGGCTGTAATTTTGATCCCATAAGGCATGAACTGAATTAAGTGCCTACTGCAGACAATGCCTCTTCACTCTTCAGCAGTGACTTATTGCTGTCATTACTATTAGTTGGTAAATGATATTTAAAATGAAATATGATATGTCGTAATGTCACAGCAGTAACAACAGAAGATAAATTAGCAGTTAAATTAGTACATTGACTAGTTGGGTGAATTATATGTAATAATCAACCGTAGCCATAAGTTGAGATACAGTATTTTTCAAGGAGCTTTCAAGGTCATTATAGGCTATTTTAGGGGTATTCATCGCTTGGTGTAGTTTTCCATACATTGATTTGATTAATTTGCTCTGCAAGGCATAAATTTCCAAGGCTAATGACGTCAACTAGAAACAGTCAGCATCTAATAATCAGCTACTATTAAAGGAAAAATTCAAATGTGGTGAAATTGCTTTTCTTTTTTCTGTTCATGGAAAGCCTATTAGGGGGTAGCACAAAGTGTATCAAGAAAATCAGAATGGATTTGAATTTAAGTTCTGTAATGATGTGGTCTGGCTTATTATTACTTTGTATCTGAATAAACACATCTAGTTCATTTTAAATTGGAAACTTTCCGCTGCTGAGATGATCAGTATATTGTGGGATGGCTGGTGTCTCACAGGTGACTTTGGGAACTGTTAACAAGGGCTACAGCCACCTGTCTGTCCAAGTGTTTCAAAAGCAGAAGAGTCTGCACAAACCCATCAGTGCTTTTACCTTGTGACTCCTCTGGAAACACTCCTGGTTGAAACTTATTTTCAACACTTGTAGGATGTACAACATGGCCGCCACAGGGTGAGACAGGAGGTTTGGAACATGATGACCTTAAAGGCCCCTTCCAACCTAAGCCATTCTGTAATTAAGTCAGCTGCAGGGCTTCTGTTCTCCCTTAGACATGTAACAACTTCCTGTGAGGAAATATCCACATCAGGCTTCTATTTCTAACCGCTTTGGAAACTGTCAGGAAAACAAGGCAGGCAAATTTTACCAGGGATTTTGTTTGTTTTTTCCTAACCATAAAGACTTCTTTTAGAAGAAATGATAATTTCAAGTCTTTGGAAACAGGAATATTGAAGCACACCTATTGTTTGTCTAGTCTGCATTAGTACTTGAAGTCCTCTGTTTTTGGGTTATTTTTCCCCTCCAAGCTTTCAAATTTTAATTGATTATTTCTGGACCTTAATTAGAACTCCAGCTGTGCTGTGTAGCCTGTGCTGATGCATTTTGGCCATTGCATGTCATCATTCTCCTCTTAGGTTCTTTATGAGTCAATACGAAGTTAAGCCATCCTTCTGCTATGCTGGGTTGGCACCCAGGCTGCAATCAGATTTCTTCAGGCACTTTTCAGACACTAATTCAGGTCAAGCAGCTGCTACAGTAGACGTGTCTGGAACGAAATTAGGATTGTCTAAAAAATGTCACAAACTGGAGTTTGTTGGCTTTTTAGACGTGCCGTCCTGTGTGCTCTGTAGAATCTTTCTCAGTGTGGAACCTCCACTACCGTTCAGAAGCTACTGAAGGTGTACCAACAGTTTATTGGTGCATAGGTAAAAGGATGAAAGAATGCTTCTGTCAGCATATGTGCTGTAGGGTGTTTCCTTCATAAGGTTGTTTCTGTGGTCTTTGTAGGCAGAAGTGGAGATGGACATAAGGGGTTGTGCAAGTGTGCCAGTGCCACTTGAATTTGTGTAGAAATGCTTGCTTAACTCAAACCTAGCACTGTGCTAATAAATCCTGCTGAGAGACATAATATATTAGTTCAGGCTTAATGATGTGCTAATACAGGTACCTGCTGAAAGGCTGTGTGAGCATGCATAAGTCATTCTTTCTCCCCCCCTGAATTTTTCTTTTAGCAGAGTTTGGATGTGAGTAATAGGAAGAGTCTTGAGCCCTTTGCTTTCTTTTTTTGGTAAGAACATCCTATTTAATATATTTATAATTCTGGAGAAAGAGGATGTGCTCTGGTGTTAGATATGATGAAGTTCTTGGCTTGTTTCTGATGCACAGTGGGGATCTAGTCAAGGCCACTTGATTTCTGTAACTCTGTGTTCACTTATAGAGTTAAGGTACTTCCTGGAGATGCTAAAGGGATTAATTGTAGGAATACTTTCTCTGGGGTAGCTTCTGTATTCAAAATACAGCCTTGTTCTTTGTAGTTCATAGCATCACTTGAGTTGGAAAGGAATTGTTAAGGTTGTCTAGTCCAACCTATCTACAATGAACAGGCACACCTACAGCTAGATCAAGTTGTGCAGAGCCCCATTCACCCTAACCTTGAATGTCTCTCCAAGGAAAAGGCATCCACCGCAGTTTATCAGGTCCTAGTTGTTAGTGAGAAAAGAACTGGTTGGATTAGCAGTGCACGTAGTCCTGACAGTAGCATGATAATTTGCAGTTGCTCCAGTGCTTGATTTGTGTCCCTGTCTCCCAGTGTGGAGTGACCAGAGCAGGGAGCATCGTGCCTGCTGCTCTCAGGAACATCAGCTCATTTTGCCTGAGTACAGGAGGTAATAATGAGTGTCTCATACCTGATTTAGTGGTATCAGCAGTGGGTCATTTTCCACCAGAAGGATCCATCCAAGTAGATAATCTGAGCTTGCTAAGCTGGGTGCAGTTTCTAGGGCAAGGTATAGGTAGACATAGCAGGGAGCTGCAAAGGAACCAGTTCTGGCACACGTTTCCTGCTTCATATGGGAGTGAAAGCCAACTCTAGAAGCTGTGCTGGTTTGTCAGTTGAGGGTATAATTGTAGTGTTGGTATAGATGGCTTCAATTTTAAGCCTTTCTTCTTTCATAGTTGAGGTTGTAGTTATTAAATCAGAGCCTGGAGCTTTTTCACCTGTTTTGAGCAGTTTATACCTAACTCATAGATTTATCTCACTGCAGTGTAAATTGCTTGAGGAAACTCCTGATTTCTGGTAGTATGTTACTGCATTACTCTGATGTCGAATAGTATTGTGTTCAAAATTAGGGAATGTAAGGTTTCTTGAATTTTTGTGTGAGAACACCACTGAGAATACGGAATCCTCAGCAGAGGAATGAGAACCATCAAAGGTTATTCTGGTTGTAACCAATTGGAAGTAGGTGCTGTCTAACCTGTTTGTTTCCACATTTTTACCTTTCTGTACTGCTCAATTTAGACTCCTAAAGGCAAGTGTCTGATTCCTGCTGAGAACTTAATAGCCTGAGGGGACTTCAGTCTGTGCTAATTATCCACAGTTTGAAATCTGTATTAATTTTTACCTCTCTATTATGTTTTTAGGCTGCCTGGTTGAAGATGATCTTTGCAAATCTTTTGAAATCTGTGTAAATGGTAAGTCTGGAATGTTTTGTCTGCTGACTACTCTGTCCTCTGCTGTGTAACTTACATGTGGCTGATTTAATAAGCTGAATCTATGTATGAATAAGGGTGGTGGTGGGCCCACCAAGTAGCTATGACTATTCTGATCATCAGCAAGAAGTAATTTAATAGACTCCATTTAAAGACAATAATCTCTCAACCTTGAACAACATCATCTCCTGTAGTGGGAATTGGTTTGTAGTCAAATTAAACACACTGAAATATGCTAAAATTTAATTTGCATTTAGTACAGAATAAAAGTAACTTCAGGTTGTTCATCTTCTTAGAGGATGTTGTTGAGTAATTATCAGTCTCCTTTTGTCAAGAAGTTACTTCTAGAATAAGAAGGAAGGTCTCAGTGAAAGACTAGCACTGTTCTTGGTTATACTGCTTTCTTTTTCTGTGATGTCACTTGATCCAGCTCTGCAGAAGCAGCTTTCTGCTTTTTTCAGTTTCCTTCAGTAAGATTTTAGTTTTCTTAAAGAAAAATCTGATATGCATGTATGATTTGGTGTAATTGAACAGTAGGAATGACTCCTTTGACAGTAGTCTAAGGTTATTCCACTGTGCTATATGGAATGATTTAAATCTTGATGAATGAACTGTATTTAGAGAGAGGTCTTCAGAAGCAATTACTCTCATCATGTACATCAAGTATGTAGATCCATAACTGTTCTTTTTTTTTTTTAATGGGTCTACATACTTTGTCTTGGTGAAAAAAGCAGAGGTATTTTTTCCATCAAACGCAGGTATCAATAATGTCTGCTTATAAATGGACTTTGTTAAAATCCTAATGAAAGGAATATCTAAGGTAAATTGGAGTTTCCTGATGTTTTCCACCGTCAGCCAAGGGGTTGAAGTGACAAACAGAAATATGGCTGAGAAATCTGGAGGAATTTAAGTCTGTATAAAGTTAGAAACAAAGCTTATTAATATCTCCAACAATAATGCAAAATCATAACTTGAGTTGTTTGTATAATATTTCTGTGTGGGAGTTTTATGTTTGACACAAAATGGGAAGTAGCAATTTTCTGCAGTGGCTGCAGTCATCATGAGCTCCTGGCTTTGCTCTTCCCAGTGAGAGTATGATTAATAGGTATTTATGGATGGCCATGGCTATATGTGCCTCCCTGGATGTAATGAAGGAATTATAAAGCAGATGACTTAAAAAAGAAAAAAAAAAAAAAAAAAGAAAAAGAAAAAAAAAAGTATTTAAAAGGTGTTGCTCTAAAGGTTACTTGATAGCTTCTTTCTTGAAGCTGGCTTTCTTAATTAAAAGTACTGTTTCTTCTTGTTGACTTCCACGGATTGCAAAATTAAACTGGATATTGCATCTCTGAATACTGAATCGACATCTTCTGCAGATGTCTTGTTATTTTGGTGCAGCTGTTGGGTCCCTTCCAACCCAAACCTTTCTATAAGATCAACTAGTTCTGACTCCCTGCTAGACCAGGTTGCTCACAGCCCCATCCAGCCTGGCCTTGAGAGCTTGCATGGAGGGGGATCATCAACTTAATGTTCAGTAATGAATTTGCCAGTTATGGCAAATTGTTATGGCTGACATTAATTAAAAAAGAAACATATGTATATGTGCAGAGATTCTATCCATGTATGCCATCTTACTGTGAAGCTTTTGATGTCTTTCCCTTCACCCACCCAAATGAATGAATGTTATATGCAGTAAACCTTATACACTCTTATTGAGAAAATTAACAGAATGCTTGAAAAAAAAAACATAGTTTGAAGTATTAAAACACTTTCAGGACTTCCTCTTTACAAGTAAAAGAATGGAAGAGAGCTGTTTGCTTCTGCACGTACCTTCTTGATTTTCTTGTCTAACCTCCCTGTGGTACATCCTTGTAGTTCTTTAGAAATCCTGGTACATTGAAAGCTCAGGAGCTGGTCTGTGGGGGCCTTTTTGCTCACGAGCACAGCCTACAGTTATGTACTGCAAGTTCACCAAAAGGTTCATCTCCTTTGTGATCTTACAAGTGTATTTGGCTGAAGTACAGTGTGAAAGGGGCAAGAAACAGCAGCCAGTTTTATGCAGCACCTGTAAAGGCTCTGAGATCTTTAGGTGTGAGTCTGACTCCTGCAGGAAGGCTGGCAATGCTTGTCTTCCTCTTGGCCTCAAGCAAAGGTAGCTTAACTAACCGTGCTTTCGGAAATGAAGCTGGGCTTCTTAGTGAAAACATCAGTCACGATCTTTGTTGTCATTTCACATAATGTCATCATCTGGAGACGTGGAGTGCTAGTCATGTGTCAGGCTTGTAAAAGGACAGTCATGATGTCAGTAATTGAGATGCTTCATTGTTATGCAGTTTCTGAAGAAATGCTAGGGAAAAATACACTTCTTAGTTATATTAATGACTGCTTTTTTAAGTTCTGAAAGCTTTTAAATAACTTTAATTAAAAAAAAATAATTAAAGAAGCCTTCTTTTATTGCTAAAAGCAACTATTCCAGTTGAAAGGTCTGTTATAAACAACAAAACCGTATCATTTGCATGATTTACATTGTTTAGGTCATGTGCCATTTTGTAGGGCAAAGAATTGGCTGTAATAACAATTACTGACTTTCCTGCAGTTTTCCCTTATCATATGTAGGTCTCTTGGCTTCAGCGGTGGGTTCTCACTTGTTTAATAGCTGCAGCAGCATTCATGCAATATTAATTTAATTCCATAAACCTTTTATCAGTTTCCTGAGCTGCAGTGACTCACCAAGTGGTTTGAAAAGGAACGTATTGTTTCATGTTTATTTTAATGGCATGAGGAACTGAGTTTGTTCCTAGGTTTTTTAATTTACCCAGATGGAACTTATGGGGAAAGCATGGTTTAGGTGTCATCTATTTCACTTCTAGTAGATCATTACTTCTAATCAGCAGTTGGAGAAACTGATGTTTTCAGCTGCCTAAAATGCTTGAGAGTTGAGAACTTGAAGCTAAAAAAACCTGATGTGAGAGGTGGATGTGCTTATGAGCTGCAGACACAAATAGAAAGGAAACGGGATATAACCTTGGGAGTGCTTTCTCCTTGCTTATAAGCTGCTGCAGATGCCAGAGATGGCAAATAACAAAACATCTGAACTAAATAAGATGTGTAGCTATGTAGAATAGTAGAGTGAGCTAAAGAGATGAAGTGAGGGCAGCTGTGGATAAGGAGTGTTAATGCACACACACATCCACATACACCACATCATGTGGAGGCAGACATTGGTATGGCAGTAGAGGTTGAACCTTCCCATCAGTATCCCATTACATTTGTTGTGGTGTAACAGATGGCAGCAGAGGGGCAGCCTGACAGAATGGCATTTAAGGTGGAAGTACGTGTGAAGCAAAGGTGTGGAATTCAAGTCCTCCATGTGGGGAGAGAAACAGAGCCCATTAATATTTGTTGATGCTTGCTAAATGTTTATGGAGACCAAAAAGTGGGTGTGAACACCATGGCAGGTGGTGTGTTTCAGCAGTGCTTACAGTTGATCACCTCTGCTGGTGCAGGTTTTTACAAGCACTGCATGCAGGCTTTTGTTCATTGCTGGTGAACGTGCTCAACTCATGGAGGCAACAGTGATGAAAATTAATGTTCAGTAGATGAGAATTTTCTCTCTCAAATAGTGTCATTGTGCTCTTTGTATCTGCTGTAGTTTCTGTGGAAATAAATAGAAGAAGTGACTTTCAGAGCAATGTGTGTATACAGTAAACCTAGTGCTGTTGTGTATGTGGGAATGTCATGTTTTGCTTTTCAGGTGATAAGTAAAGCAGTTCATGCAGAGTGTCAACTCGTGTATCTTCCTAGTTGGAAGGCTTAAGCTGCTGGAAGCAGCACAGTACAGATGTGTGCTTATCCCTTCTGGTGAGAGCATGCTATTGAGTTCTGGTAGTGCTGCTGGGCAAGGTGCCACATGGTGTAGATAAAGGCATCCTTTTCAAAACAACCAGTCCTTATTGTCCTGGTTTGTCCCTTTACTGAACTGCTGGAACCCCTCATTTAGAGGGATGGCATTCTCTCCTTCAGCTTTAATCTCCAGGTACTTGCCTCAGAAGAAAACTTTGTATTGTTTTATCACGTGTAGATACCATAATATCTTTACTCCTTATTAGGATAACCTTTATAAATCTGAACATCTTCATTCATGCACTGTCCTTCTGGCATGCAGCCGTGAGAGGGTTCATGCTGGCAAGATCAGATTGTAGAAAACAGTTCTGCGAGGCCAACCAAATAATTTAGTTAAATATAGTGCTTGACACAATGTATCAGTAAGGCAAGCCTTGCTGACAGCTGCCAAACCTCTGCTAGGAAGACATGCTCTAATGTCTGCAGCAGTGTTTGAAGCTGCTGTGCATTTGCAAGGCTTTGTAACCAGTTATGCACAGCTGAGTCAGTATTGCTTGATGTATGCAAGCTGCAGTTGTTAGGAGGGACTTAGGTTAGTGCTGTGTGTCAAAGGCTTCTGAGCATGCAGTATAAAGCTGTGAGCCTTTTCTAGTTTGGATGTCTCCAAACAGCTCAGAATACTCATGCCCTTTTTTTTCCTAAGCTACAGACCTTCTTGAACACTTGGCATATGAGTGATTGCCTGTGCTGCTGATGAGCCATAAATGGTAAATGTGTGCTACAGGTGATAAGGGAGACTAATCAGGATACCTGAAATACTTTCTTGAACTTAACGTGACATGCTCTGATGCTTTCCAGCCCATAGCTGTGAAGGAATTACAGGAGGAGGTGCACCTCAATGTTGTTTAGCTAACAGGTGTCTCCAGCTACACCTATCTTTGCAAGGCACTGCACTTACAAAAGCTGGTGGAATTTTGTCAAATGACTCTACAGATCTGTGCCTAAGCTTTCCAAAGTTCTTCATTAAGCATCAGTACTTGTTATAAATAAGTGAAGACTTCTGAGGAGTGACGCCAAGTGTTAGCTCTTGTGTTCTGCTTTATGATGCACAGGCAGTCAGTGAGCTTTCCAAGGCTGTGGGAATTCTTTACAAATAACTGAAGTCTTACAGTGAGCTTTACCACAAAAGGTATTCTTCTTTACCACAGAGGATTCCTTTTTCCTTCTCTTTGAAGAAAACACTGCAGAAAAGGCACATTTATCTTTTTGAACCTGTTTGTCTTCTGTTTGTCTCAGTGTCAGGCTGAAACAGGTGCCCGAGTGATAGTGGGGTAGAAGTATCCAGCACAATGGAATTAGTAGTGTTTGTAGGGGGAAGTCATGACCTTTTCCTTAGGAGAAGGTGCTTAGCATTGTAATGCGGTTTTGGTAGTCCACTATCCCAGCTGGCACTACAAGCTCTACTGTGAGCTTCTGTGAAGAGCTTCCAGTCGTGGCTCCTCCAGGGCATAAACCCATTGCTCAGACTTGACTGATGGATGGCCAGCTGTCTGGCAGCCAGCACAAGGTAAGCATGTGCACCCTAAATCTGCCTCCAGCCTTAGGATGTCCTTTATATTTCTGTTTCCTGTGTTAGCAATTTAGGCTCAGTGTTATTTCAAGAAACTGATGTTGTTTTTCTTTAACTTTCAGCTCAGTTAAGAACATTAATGTGTTGTCATATGGAAACTTGTGTTTCTTTCTCAGTGTTGTGACTCGTGATAGCATATCTTACACAGTATTAACACTGGGCTTCACAGGATGAGAGCAAACACTGAAAGAAAAACTGTCAAATTAGTTAATATGATTTTGGGGTTATGGGGTTGAGTTTAGTGTTTGATTCAAAGAGCTTTGGTGAAAGACTCCAATTCCACACATAGGATTTTTTGGAGGGGTGAGGGACAGATCAGTACATCAATGTAATACGCTTCTCCTTTATCTGAACTGTGTATTTGGAGTGATAATGTGTATGCATGCATAACGTTCTATAACTTTTGGGTTTGCTATTCCTTAAAAATCTTAGTATTTATTAATAGAATAATCAAGTTGATATCAAGTCTTTGCTCTTACAAGATCTTTGTCACGTGTTTATTTGCTGCTTTTTGCAACTTGTTCTAAGATGCGTATTATCTAAAATAATGCATATTCTACTAGCAGGTTATTTGTTTAATTAAAGTGTGCTTGATGTGCTGTTTTCTTGTGTATCTTTAATTAATATGTAGTGGACCCTTTTTGATAGGCTGCATTGCAGCTGGTGGCCCATTTTTCTGGAGATGTTCTCTATTTCATTACTTTTTTGTGTAATAAAATAATTGTAAATTGATATTTAGGAGACCACAGAAAAATATGACCAGCTTTATAAAGACATTAGGGAGTCTCAATAAAATTTGTGCCTGATGAATCATGAAATATGAGAGCCTCAAAAGGACAGTGTGATCTGCAGG
The DNA here is from genome assembly GCF_039878825.1 of Excalfactoria chinensis. Taxonomy (NCBI): domain Eukaryota; kingdom Metazoa; phylum Chordata; class Aves; order Galliformes; family Phasianidae; genus Excalfactoria; species Excalfactoria chinensis. Next base: position 132,978,355 of record NC_092826.1, read on the forward strand.
TAAGAAGAGAAAACCAGGGGATAATGTGCTGGCAGTGAGGTGGAAAGAAAACGAATCCTGCTTTGGAGTGATGCTGCAGCAGTGCTGCTCTGCTGAAAATCCATCATCCTTTCTCCCTGTCTTGCGTTAGGGAACATCTGGAAGTTTACTTCTTCATGAAATTGTTTGGATTATAGATCTTAAAATAGAACAGAAGGCAGTTTTTAACATGAACTATTCACCTTTCATTAGAAACAAAAGACAACCAGCCCCCTGCATAAATATATTTATGAACAAAGAATGGCACTAAAGATTTTCAGAGCTAAGTAGAGGTGGATTTGGTGAGTTGGCAGTAATAGCTATATTGCAGTTATCAGGCAACTTCACATTTCAATGAGATGGACTTTTTCCTGTGGTTAGAAGATGTCTTGAAATTAGCATGTTGACTAGATAAAAATGTATAATTTCCAAAATGAAGTGCATAAATAAAATCTTTCTTTATTTTGGATTTATCTGCTTAATCTGCTATATGTGAAACTACAGCTTTTGACTTTGTCCACCTGAATATCCATAAGTGAATACAGTCTCTGTGTGGTGGTGGTTAACTGGATGAGTCGGATTAATTGTCACTGATCATGAAGGTACTTGGATAATTAACAGTGCTACTGACAAGCATCAAAAAGGATAGACTAGAAAACTTCAAACAAAATTTCCTGCCTGATGAAATTGTTTTTAATCATCACGCTGCTTATATCTTGTTTGAAATCTTCAGTTATCTTGTACATATGCTTAAAATATGTGATAGTGAATCAGACTGTATTTACAAAATGTACAGTCTTTACAAGGCCCTTAATGATTGTTGACGGTTCTCTCATATTTCATACCAGCGTGGGAGGTAAAGCTGTAGACTTCTTTCTTAAAAGTCTCTAAAATGTGATTCTTTGGGATGTCTTTAGCAGTTAAAAATTTGTCCTACTGAAGATAGCTTAGTTTCTTTATTTCCTAGAAGAATAAACATTTTCTTCAAAAGTTCCGTCAAAATCCTCCCAGCTCCCTTGTCAGGCTGCAATGGTAGGCGGACAATGCGCGTTGATAAAAGTTCTTGTTTGTAGGCTTCAAGGCATTTGAAAACCACTAATGGATTTTTGACTTCCAACCTCCCCTTACTCATTAAATGTAATGCAACAAATATTATTTATAGTTTGTGAAGGGGCATGGGAGGGATACTGTTGTCCTGACCAAGTAACTGCTCAAAGAAAATGAGAGAAATGAGTAACCAAACCTTATGACTTGGATCCCCTGAAAACACTTCTGCCCATGTAGAATGAATGAATATTGCTTCTGCAAGGCATCCTGACTCTTTGTTCTGAAGACAGAAATATGGGGAAATATTTCTGATAAGTAAAACCCTTGACATGTCGCTTAACTAAGAAGGAGGGAATTGCCTGTAGTCCGCGGTTGTCTGAATATAAGATGCAAGTTGCTATGAATATGAAAACATAAATATTTAATACATATAAAAATAACTTCCATAAATGCTGATTTGCTGAGATCAAGCACGAAACAGGTACAAGACTCATCTATATTCTTTATTAAAAAGAAGTAGAAGGCTTGTTAGATTTGTGTGTGGACCTATCATTGGAAGTCCTTACTTTGGGTGTCAAGTAGATTATTCCTCCAAAAAAAACCTAAAAAATAAATACCTGTTCTTTCTTCTAATGCTTAAAACTCTATAATAAAGTGACAAGCTTTTTTTGTTGTATGTCCTTGTTTAATAATTAGGAACATTCTGAAAGTGAACTAATCAGAGTGCTGCTCATTAAGAGGTAAAGGCCTGTTAATGAAAAGTCACTCTCCAATATAAGCCTTTCAAAGCCTTTAATTTAAATAGAATTTTCTTTCATACCCTACTGGCTCCATGGCGACAGGAAAAGAAGTTGCTCTAGAGGTACAAAGAACAATAAATCTATTTTATGGTCTGAAAATATTTGTTATATTGTAGTCCTTCACTTAAATAGCTTTGGCTGATATTGTGTGTATGTTGAGAGATACTTAGTTCCTTTAGTTGCAGTGTCAGCATGTTCTTATATTGGCTCTCAGGTAGGATCAGCATGACTTAATGTTGGTAACAGCAGTGGATTTTAAGGGAGGGTTAGTGGTGAACACTGCTCCAGAGAATTGCAGGTCACCAGCTATGGTTTGGACTGTGAACACTGCACAAAAGGTCTTTCTCAAAAGGATTTTTTTTAGTATGGAATTCTTCATACATCTGTGTGAATACTGAACTTAAACATATTTTTGTGCTGAAATTGAAATGCTGTACCGAATTATCTTATGTAAGCGCAGCAATTTGAACACTTCCATTTAGTCTTCAAGTGCAGTATTTGGTTGTCCAGCAATCAGACTGCACTACCATGGTTGTTTTCTGGAAGCAACCGGACAAGTTTGCTTGTGAGCAGTTGCATGCACACCTGCTTCAATGGTAAGAATTCTTCTATTAGCATTCTGTCTCTTACCTAGTTGTAATAGACTGTAGACTAAATAGGAAAGAGGTAGTGTATTATCCTACATCAGGTAATGAACTTTCTGGTTGAAGGGGACCGTGGTGGGGAAAATACTGGGGTGGAGCTGAAATCTCAGGATTTCAGATTTTCTTTCTTCTGTAGTCCTCCTCCTGGACTGCCAAGATGCTATCTGTATTCCTGGGAAATTAGGTAACAAAGAAACTAGTGGGGGTGGAGGCTGACAGGTAGAGGGATGGACATTTGGTCAGTGTGATTGCTAACAGTTCCACATGTCATTTCTAAGCATATGATAACAAACTGCAATACAGAATCACAGTGGAAGTGGTCAAAATGGCTTGTGGATTTTCAAAGTTAACTTTCTTTGGAGGCATTTTTCTACTGTTTTTGTGATTTTTACGTTCCTTTTAATAGAATATTGCTGAAGGCTCATACTAGGTAGTCTGAGCAAACTAGCCTTTCACTGGCATTAGCTGTTAAGAATTCTCTTGAATTCTGCTTGTTTAAATGTGTTTGTTTGAAGGTTTGTGTTCATCACTGTCCTCACTGCTTGAATCTTAAATGAGGTAATCTTTCATTGTAAGCCCTTGCACTTCTTATTTTTCAACAGTTTCTTTGATTTATTTTTTGAGGGAGACAAACCGGACTGGTATGTTCAGCTAATCTAAGACCTTTGCAGTATTTGATGTTGGCTACCCAGCAGTTGGTATGTTATACCCGTGACTACGTTGAAGACAGGATCTTAGGTCCTCCTGGACTCCCACTGCTCAGGGGAAATGGGGATTTTATTGTTTAAAATAAGTTAATCCATACTGAGACAAGACTTTATTTATTACAGTATTTTATTGCAGAAAAAGTGGCAGCTCAGATTTTGAGGGCAATGCGTTTTTTATCATACGCTTCATCTGCATATAACAGTATATGAGTAAATATTTCCCTTTTTTGATTTGAGAGTCTCTATGTGAGAAATAAATGGGGAAATGGGCATTTGTTAATTAAGCTTCAGTAAGTGCAAATTTCAGTGCAATAACAAGCTGCTGTTTTAGAAACCATGACAATGACATTAGGCATTTGCTAAACAAAATCTGCTCCTGTATGTCACGCAGTTTACATCCTATTTACTATTAAGGAATAGCTGGCACAGGCAGAAGACATTGTGTTAAAAACAGAATAAATAGTTTTCTTGTCTGAAATCAGCTGTTCTCAGTGTAGATCTAGGTGGAAAATTGAGTCATAAATTCTTTTGATGCTTATCTTTAACAGACTGGTGCTTGTACATCAGGTGCTGTAGTTTTATGGAGCTACAGCTCTTATTTAAACTCTCATCCTCAAGTAGTGAATCATTTCCTAACCGTGTGAAAATGAATCTGTTCAGCAAGGAAGGGCTTCCTGCAAGACTGGGAACCTTAGTTTCAGGTCTCTTGCTGCCCTGTAGAAATGGCAGTTTTAGTTCTTGCTCCCCAGGAAAGTGCCCTGGGGTAATTGCTGCCCTTGCTGTAGCATCTGGTCATTGTGCATTAGTATGGTGAGGAAGCATGCTGCCAGAAGAGCAGGAGGTGTTTTGATCCCATTGCATGGAGTTTGGAACACTCACTTAGATGTCACTATGTACCCTGCAGGAAAGCTGTTTGGATTTAAAAATAAATTAATTTAAATGCAGAGATGATAACAAATCCCCTGAGGCTGAAAATTGTACGTTACTAATCAGCTATGAACTGCTGCATCTTGTTTTCAAGGCAATGCAGAACTTCCCATACTTAGTCCATATCCCCTAGGCTGTTTTATGTTGTTTCAGCTTTGCTTCAGTTTCATACTGGGTATCGCTCTGCAGTCTGTCAACTCTGACATAACTCTCTTTGCTGGAAAAATGCACATTACAGCTATCTCATCAATGACATCATCTAAAACCACTCCATTAAGGGAGGAAAAATGCAAACAACTTGAGAATGTTAATCTGTCTCTTGTATAAAAAAGATGATTATGACTATCCATGAGGTTTGTTTTTTTTTTTTTGGTGGAAAATACAAATTAACGCAGGTCATTGAATTTCATCCTTTGCTTTATCCTTTCCTAGACAAGGTGATATTTGTAGGCAGCCTAGCATACTGGTGGAGGAGCAGGGCAGTATGTCACTGCAGCAGGGTTGTCGTTTGGCTTGAGTAAAATGAGAATGTGAAAGATTTTATTGCTGGTCATAATCAAGATGAAACCAAATCATCCACAATATCAGTGAGGGAGATGCTGCAGTTCAAGTGGCAATGATTTTTATAGAGGAAGAGATTGATTTCTGCTTGTTTACCAGCTGTGCCCTTGCTTGGTGAAGCTGTCAGTTGTTGGGCAGTGAGAGGCTAATTGAGCTGTATCTCAGAAAGGCCTTGCATGATTGCACTTGAAGAAATGGTGAATATTAGCAATTACTGCCTTTTTAATGGGAAGTGGAAGAAAACCTGTGTGGCTCTTTTGACAATGCACGATTTCATGTTTTGCTGTTAATATCTGCACCAACTTGAGAAATGATCAAAGAATGCAGCTGATTCTTAAAAGCCACTCACTAAAAGCAGCAGCATGCCCTTCTTTAGCTGAGCTGGGGAGGCTGTTCTCCAGGCTTCTCAGGCTCTATGTTCCTCTGTGTCCTGCTGTGTTGGTCCTTGTGGTATGAGAGCAATCTGACTGTGATGTGATACCTTTTCTCCTTGCAGTGATTTAAGATGCTCTGGAATGCGAAAGGGAAGTACAGGAATAGATAAGCCTGCCAGGTACCTACAAAGAAATCTTGCATATTGTTTCTGTCAATAACACCCCTTATACAAGATCTGCTATATAAGTAATGCCTCCTATTTTATTGTACTGATCCACAACATTGGAGGCAGATGTTGATTGCATGGCAGTACAGGCAGAACTTTCTTGCCAATATTCTGTTCCATTTTGTTGCTGTGTAACTGATGGTGACAGAGGAATAGCTTGATATAGTGGTGCCTGACATGGAAGTGTGCATGAAACAAAGGCAGGGAACAAAATTCCTCCATGCAGAGGGGTTAAAAATAGCACCCAGTGACATTCATCAGTGCTTGCTGAACATTTATGGAGACCAAAGAGTGGATGTGAGCACAGTGCAGAGGTGGGTGGTGTTTCACTGGTGGTGACAGTGAATGACCTCCAATGGCATGAATGTTTAAAACATTGTGTGCAGTCTCCTGTTAATCATTAGTGAGCCTATGGTGGTGACTGTGTTGAAAACAAGTGTTTTTTCTTTTTTCAAATGAGAATTTTCTCTCTCAGATAGTGTTACCATGCACTATCTGTTGTGATTTCCATGGAAATACACAGGAGGCATTACTTTTGGAGCAAGCCGTGTACCTCAGCTTCCATCCTCAAAGCTCTGGCTAACCCAAATTAACATTCAAATAATTGTTTTACAGATCCATGGGAACCCTCCACACATCCTATTGTGCTAGGACTTCTGGCTGAGTAAATAGTTGGGGTTTATTAGTTTACTGGTTTCTGAAGTTCACGTGTGTCTGAGAGCTGCATACTGCTTCAGTAAAAGAACAGCTCACCAGCAGTTTAAGGACAGATCAGTAACTTCTGCGTAATGAGATTATATTTAAAAATAGCTTGTAAACTTATGCAGCTTGCTGTTGGCATGATTTGACTTCTATATTATTTTATGTTTAAGGCAATCAGTCATATAGTACAGTTTAGAATATCCAGCATATGACTATTTTTAACTCTGTAAGATAATACATGTTCTTAAAATGGGAAACTTGCATTATTTAGTGGGAGGAAAAGTGCAGTGCCATTGTGGAGGAATAAAATCAGGGACCCTCCCTGTAATTTATTCCATGAGTCACTGCCTGCCTGTTTGCATTAAGAATGCTTTTTGCAAGGGAAAAGCTAAAAGTCCGATTAAGGTGAGGGAGTGCAGAGCTCTGGAACATTGTATCTGGGAAGGAGACACATAAGAGGAGGAAATGAGGAAAATAGTAAACCAGATTCCTTTTGCCTAAAGTGAGTTTAGAATGTTCCAAAATAGGCCATAAAAGACAACCCTTGCATCCTTAGATGCCCTGTGAAGGGCTGATTTGCTCGGTTGTTTTTAATGTCCTGATGTTTCTGAGTGTTGTGGGTTGGTCAGTATTTGAATTAAGCTGGTGAGAGGGCATTGCGGGTTAAAAAGTCTATCATCTCTAATCACTATGTGATTAAATAGGTTTAGTCTGTTACCACCTTGCCCTAACCAGCAGTGGTTCAGCAGTAACTGGATGAATTAGCTAATCTCTAAATCCCATTACTGCTTGTTTTGTTGGATGCAGTTGCTAGGATGCTAAGGTGGGATGAAAAGTGTTAGTGCCATGGAGCTGTTAGTTGGACAGGTTCATTTGCCAGCCTTATGGTGTCAGGGCTGTGACTGAAGCCACTGCAGAGCAGTGCAATGTAATGGGTGATTCTGCAGAAAATGTCATTACTTAAGTAGAAGCCTGCACTACCAGGTGTTGATGTCAGTGCAGTGTGGGGAGTTGTGGATGGGTGTCACAGTAGCAGCTGTGGGGAATTCTAAATGAAAAGATAAAGCCAGATACCAAGTTCTACTCCCAAGTTACCTTAATAGCCTTCCTAGTATTTCCATCATTACTTTGGTGGTAGACAATATGAAGTTGGTAAGCAGGAACGTTGCAGAGGTGAATTCACTGCTCTAAGTTTTAGTCTCTGAAGGGCAGAAAGTAGCTTTAAGTAGTGGGCTATGATTACTTGATTTATGTTCATTTTTTCATTCCAGTAAAGTAAATGAATTAGCAGGTGAAGTGGCGTTATATATGATACAAAGGAAATCCAAGGAAATTATCTTGCCTGAGATCAGTCTGAGGGAGCTAGAAATATTAGCTAACCTGTGTTATATTCTTCCTTGGATCCTTTATTGTAAAATTAGTTGCCAGAGAATAAAAGAGAATCACTGAAATAGGTGTGCAATAACATAATGGCGTGTCGTAATCTGGTGTTTTGGGGCTGCTTTTGGAACTGGACAATAGAGGTGGCAAAAAAGAAATCATAGTTGCAGGGAACTCAGGGAAATTTGATTGAGCTGACTGATACCAAAGGGAAGAAGGAACAGAAATATTAGTTTTCATAGGAGCAGTTCAGATGACAAAGTTCTGCAGTACTTATGTGAGCGCTTATAACTTTGGTTTTTGTTTAGAATGATTCATTATCAGCTGCGAGTGGCAGCAGTGACTGATTTAAACAAATTATTGTTTATAACATTTGTGTTCTCTTGGTAAGACCGCCGTTCTGTCAGGAAAATATTTATTTGTTTTCTAATGTTATGGAAATGCAGCATGCTTGTCTTATTTGGTGACACGTCTCTAGTCTTAAAGACAAGCTCACACGTTCCAGCAACGTGGATGTGGTCAAATGTAGAAATCTTGACATGGTCAAAAAGTAGAATCTTAAAGAAAAAACTGGTATTGAAGTGTTCTCCCGCTGTATGGGAGCAATGTTAAAATTCTGTTTGTGTTTTCCATACTTCTGATATATTTTCTGTGGGTCTTGAAAACACATACACTGTTACCTAAATAATCAGGTATTGTGGTCTAGGGCATGATCTCACCAGAAGCAGCTCTTGCAAGTCAGCCTTGTTTGCACTGGTGTGGCCCCTGTGGTCTTTCTTAACCCTTTAAGATTCTTGGCTTCTCTCTGCATCCTCCAGATGCTCCCTTCCCGTCCTCCTTTGTGTATTCATGAGCAAAAGGAGGCAGCCTGGCCACTCTGAGTCTCTGCTTTCTCCCTTCCTTATTTAGTCACTAATGATGATGATGTGAAAATAGTGCTTGCTCTTTCCTGTTCTCTGAGCAGTGGTTGGATTGTCTGCTCATAGTGTGTCAGGGCTGATGCTGGGAAGGATAATGGGGGGTATCCCTTTCTGACTTTTCCAGTGAAAGTTGTGTCCTTTGAGGCTGTGCGCTCTGGTGAGGAATGGCCTGGGTCCAGCTAAAGTAATCTTGGTGGTGCTGGAAGACCTGGGTATATTATTTCTATAGAAGGTCCCAGGGATACATTATAGAGACCTTCTAGTACCTAAAGAGGAGCTCGCCCACAGGAAAGCTGGACAGGATCTCCTTATCAAGGAGTGAAGTGGTAAAGCAAGGGGGTAATGGCTTTAAACTGACAGGGTAGATTTAGGTTAGACATTAGGAGGAAATTTTTCCCATTGAAAGTGGTGAGACACTGGAACAGACTGACCAGAGATGCTACTGATGCCCACCCCATGTGAGGGAGTGTTCAAGGCTGAGCTGGATGAGTCTTTGAGTAGTCTGATCTAGTATGAAGTGTCCCTGCCAATGGCAGGGTATTGGAACTTGGTTTAATGGGACTTTAATGTCCCATCCAACCCAAAATGAAGGGATGTCCCTAGTGTGAGGCTGATGTAGCCGTATGGGTATTTCCCTGGATCCTTTCAATTAAGAAAGGTGCAGAAGTTACATTTCTAACACACCTCAAAACTAAAATCCCCTTCAGACAACTTCTGCTGAATCTGATTTGCAACTGGAATTACTAAGAGTATCAATTACTGTGTCTCTTTTGGCCACTTCTGATTGCTCTTCTCCCATTCACATGCGGTTTATTTTGCTGTAATAATCACAGATGTGGCAATAAGGAAGGTTCCACTTTTAGATGTCTCAGGGGGTGTGCAGTATTCATAATTGACAGTACAGCTCTAACAAACAGATTTATTGTTAAGGGAGAAATTACAGCAGGACTCAATATCTGGAAAATTCACCATTAAAAGTACTTATGCTACTTGTGTTTGTTATGAAACAACAGTTATCTTGTATGTGATGGGAGTATTGTCTGGGGAGTAGTTGTAGCAGTGGAGTTACCCTGCTTGCTTTGCAGTTCTCTGCTAACCTTCCTATTAGACGACATTCTTATTAAACAAGATGAATTTATATGCTGTGTGTTCAGGGGAAACGTTGTTGCCGAGGGTTTGTCATCACTTTTGTTTTAAGTGTTTTATGAATGTACGCAAACTGTATTTTAGCAAACTGCTCATCCTTTGACAGTAGTAGGCAGAATACAGCTTTGTGCAGACAAAAATGATGTTTTATTTGTAGTTTAACATGAGAAATAGTTAATGAAAGCAGGAAAAATCCTGAAAGTGCTAGAATACATTAATTTTATCTATAATTAAAATATTTAACTTTTTAATTATGCATTACTTCCATTCATAGTATTTTTCAATGTAGTAATAGAGAGGAGATTAGATGTTTCAGCACAATGCCGTGTTTTGCATTTTGACATATCATTTATTTTTTTTTAATAAGGCTGTTTCTGTTGGAAGGGAGTCATCTCAGCAGCACTGTTGTATTGGAAAAAGTGCAGAGAGGAAATTCTTATCTTCATATGACATTTAAAGTAGCTAAAGATCTGTTCTCCCAAAGAATGAATTGCTCTCTCTTCCGGTTATCTTTTTGTCCCTCCTTGAATTCTTACCTTTTATTTTCCTATGTGAATGCAGCTCTGTCTCTTGACTCCTCATCAGCCTCCTTCTCTTGTACCCTGCTGAGGCAGGCAACCTTCAGAATAAATGCGGGAGTAGATCATACAATCTGGGTCGTTCTGGTAAATCTTGCAGTTTCACAAAGCAAGGGATTTTTAAAACTTAAGTTTCAGTAACCAACCAACCCCCATCTTGATTCAGTCATTTGAGAGAAGACTGAGAAGCTTCTCCGCTTTTTTTCAATAGAATACCAACCTGTTAGAAGGCTGTGCAACTAAGACCTTCAAACTAAGACTGCTGTAGGATAACTACAGTGTGACTAGCTTTGTGTCACCATTCTGTGGTGATCAGAGTGATGGTAAACTCATGTATTATACAGTGTTGCTGGCAGGTATGCTCTGGTATAACTAGGGAAGGCTCTCACAGTAATGCTTGTGCAACTTAGAAAGTCTGCAGTCTTAGTACTGGTAAGTCAGCATGAATAGGTGTAAATTATTTTTGATGCAACATAATGCTGACCCTGCTTATATCATAGATGAGCAGATGGCATGGAAGACATTCTGTACATATGCCAGAGAAAAGCTGTGAGACTGAAAAGTAAACCTGCAGCTGAAAGTCCTGGGTGTGATGAGCTCACTGTGCCTATCTCTGGGTGGGCATGCTGGAGAACAGCCTGGTGCCTGTGCTGTGCCTTTGCTCAGGGCTGGGGCAGGAGTGGGAAGTCCTGGAGAAGACATGGGTGTACAGGCTTGCCAAAACAGTTGAGCTTCAAACCTGATTCATAGAATGGCTCGGGTTGGAAGGGACCTTAAAGATCATAGAGCTCCAGCCCCATTCTGTGGGCTGGGACATCTCCCATGAGGCTGGGCTGTGCAGGGTACCACCCAGCCTGGCCTCAAGTGCCTTCAGGGATTGGGCATCCACAACTACTCTGTTCCAGTGTCTCCACCACCCTCACAAATTCTTTCTTATATTCAACTTAAAACCACCCTCTTTCAGTTTAAGGTGAATCTGGAGAGCCAGTGGTGAGCTTTGACTGGTATGTAACAGGGAGAAGAAGGTGTTAAAATTACCTGCCCATCAGTGGGTTGCAAGTGCAACAGAAGGGTGGATTCCAGAGCACGTTTTGGCATTGATCTCTTTTACTTCCATTTTCCCTCTGTCTGCATCTATTTGGATTTGGGTGAGCCAGAGAATGTGTGACTGCATTGAGAAGGCTTGTTCATCTTACTGCCCTTGTGCAGTAATTGGGTTTTCAGGTTTCTGGATGAGGATTCAAGTTGGTGCTTTTAGTTAGCATCATGCAGTACAGGAGATCAAAACACAGTTCTTTGACAAGCAGTCAGTTGCTACCGGAGCACAAACCTAATACAGAAACAAGTAATTCAATTGTACTTGTATAGCTGTGAGGTAGAACAGGTTTCTGGAGTGCTTCTATATGTTTAACATATATATGTTTCTATATTGTTTAACAACAATACATAAGTATATCTAAATATATATAGTTCAGGTGTATGTCAGCATGAAGTTATTCCCGGTGTGTCATAATAGCTAGGGGCCCAGCTCCATCGCATACAGAATGGTAGGAGAATATTTACTGCTAACCTGGCCTTACAGTTCCCATAGCCTTATATGTGGTACTCTGTGACTCTGGATCTAACTCTGTATCCTAGATACTACAGTGAAAGCCTACAAGGGAATAATAATCTTGAATTAATCAAAGTGTTCAGCCAGGGACTACAGTGTCTGAGGGGGATGCTTCAACTGCAGTCTGAATGTAAGAGACTTGTATAGGGTTAAGATGCTCTGTGTCAAAATGTAAAGGAACAAAGGACAGGCGTATGGAGGTAACCTGTGTAGTATTTATTCTTTTAGCACTTGACCTTGAATGTAAAATTCTTAGGAGTTATACTGCAATTCTGATATGCTCTGAAAAGCAATGGCAATCAAATTACTGTCTATATACTAAATGCTTTAATTTTTAATTCTTGCTCTTTTTGCAAACTAACACTTCTAAACTAAATGTAAATGCCCCAAAGGTGGTGTTTCTGTCAGTTCCTTACTTGCTGAATAAATGTCTATGCCTCTAAGGACTCTTGCTCAATTAATCACCTAAGCATGTGGTTTCTGTTTGTTGGAACGGGTGGACAGGGGCATATTAATGGATCAAACTGGAGACGTTCTTTTCTCAAAAGTCTATACCTATTGGAACTGCGAGCACCTATTGGAACTGCGATGCTTTCCATGCTGTGATCCTCACATTGAATGTAAATTTGTAACACTGTACTTTGTGTTTTTCTTTGTTTCCTTGCCTTATGTGTTAATACATTAATACACTGTTAAAATAGATACACTTTGATGTGGATAAATAGCTGTGCATACCTTCCTTTGTGCCCCTGAGAAGAGCCTGGCTCTATTCATTCAATCTTTGTGGTTTGTTGTAGCTATGGTAATGGGAGGACGGTTGGATTAGATGATCTTCTAGGTCCTTTCCAACACTGTGATTCTATGATTCTGCTCTCTCAGGTATTTATTTATGGACATCAGTGGGATAGCCTTGAGCCTCCTCCAGGCCTAACAGTCCTAGCCCTCTTTTCTGCTAGCAGAGATGCTCCAGTCCTTCATCTTTGTTAGCCCTTTGTTGGGCTCTCTCTGCTATGCCTGTGTGTCTCTCCCTCACTCTGAGGGGCCCAGAACTGGACACAGTACTCTAGGTGCAGCCTCACTAGGAAATGATTAAATTGTTGTTCGTACCTTTCTGTTCTCAGTGTTCAGTTCACGCTGTGTGATTTCCTTTATAAAATTTGAATCTCCGTTGTGCTTCAATAGCTGCTCTGATTTTTGCTTAAGTCTGCCAAGAAAAAAGAAAAAACAACCCAAAAAAAACCCCAACAACTGACTCCTGTGTTGGAGAGCATTAACATTTTTCTTCTCATTGTTCTTCTATCATTTAGACCTTACTGACAGGTGCAGTACTAATGATTGTTAAATGCTTCTTCTAATGTTCAGAGCCTTGTAGTTGGAAATAAAAATATCTTCTGAAAGCATTTGCAGGCTTGTTTTTATATAGGGTTAGAAGTAGCTGTGGCATGAGGTTATTGTTAAGTATGAAGAGAGCTACATAGCAGAAGTGAGTTGTGCTTTTGCCATGAGTAACAGTTGTATGAAATAACTCATGTAAATACCTTAACTGAAAAAAACGCGTTGGATGAGTCCATCTGATCTTAGTTTATAGCAGAATAAGAAATTTTGCTAAATATATGGCTCCTTACATGAAAAAATAAAGACTCCATGGTAGACTATTGGAGTGATTGTTGGAGAAGACACTTGGGGCATTTCAGTTTGTCTGGCCCACACTGAAGTGTCTCTATGCTGTTGTCTCTGCTTCTGCAATTCTGCCATCTAATTAGTAATAATGGAGTTCCATGTTCTTACCTGTCATCTGCATTGTGGTCCTGATGCTGCCAGGGGATACGTGGTTTCTTGAAGTGATCTGTTTTCTCCCTTAAGAAAAGAACTGGTATAAATGAGAAGAGAATAAAAAGCAAATTAACTGGATTCCATTTTATTCAGAGGGTGTAATTAAGAGAGACTTGAGCAATGAACTCTTTACCATCTTTTATGAAGTGTGTCTGAGTTGGTAATCTGAAGCACAGTTTTTGTGGGGAATGTGTTGAGGAGCCCATCCTTATCTGTGGTAATGATGTATTCTAACTGGACTGCAGAATCTTTATGGGGTAAACTCAGCTCTTTAATGGTAACTGTAAGGAGTAAATAGCGGTACTATTAAAAAGAAAATCTAGCTGTTTCTTGTATCTAAAGATATATTTCTCATCAATTTTATGAATACAAAGAGAGGACATACATAATAATAGGCTCTGTCATGCAAAAGGTTTAGCTTGCTTGTTTACAAGTAAGATATCGGGTTAACTTCCCTGTTTTGAGAGCATGTAATAACTACTAGGAAAAGAGTTTTAATCAAGATTTGTGGCTGGGCACCCAAGAAAGAAGTTAAGTGAAATTGGTTGGAATTTTTTTTAACATCACAAGTCATGCCAGTACTAGAAGACAACAGCACAACCTATGCTAGCAGCATAATGAGTGCTGGGCTTGTGGCACTGTTTAGAAGGCTTCACAGGGTCTCCCAGTTTCTAATGGCAAATCCTGTTGTTTTTTTTTAAGGTTTTACACAAAGGTCTATTAAATTACATAACCATTTTGGTGTGGATGACGCTCAGTGAGGAGTGCTGTGCAGGAGATATGCAGCTACTTAACCAAGAAATTAACAATACAAAATCCCTATGGGGACATAAAATGAATCCACGTGTTTAAAAATAAATAAATAAATAAAAAGATATTCTTATAATTTGAGTCTTTTTATCTTAATATGATTCTCCTTAGTTTCTTGATTTGTCCTGCCTTTTTCATTAGTCTCTCATACTATGACCTTTTTTCTTCCGAAACATAAAGCAAAAAGCTCAGGTTCATGCATCAATCAAGAAGGTAGCGACAATGCTGAGCCAGAGCTTAGTTCTGCTTAACTGATAATAGAACTGAGATTTAAGAAGAAATCTACAAAATATAATTGCAGTTTGTATCTGAGCAGTAAGCAGAATATCTGCAATGGAGATGGCGCCTACAGTGAAGCTATAGTTCAAACTCTCAGAAAGTGAATCAGGAAATTAGGAAGCAACTTGCTCAGTAATTGTGACAGAGATTATAATACACAGAAAACTAGACTTGAATTTCCTCTTCCCTCCCCCCCTTTTCTTTTTTCTCCCCCAGTTTTAATCAATGGTAAGCAACTGTAAATATGTGAACTTTCAAGTACAGTATGTTTATGTAAATGAAGTTTGCACACTTGTATGTTGATTTCACTGTTCATACTGTAGCAAGGAGCTTCATTTGTGTAGTAGAGGCAGTAGAAGCAGGAGAGAAATGGGGTTTTTTGCTTGCTTCCAGTGAGCACAGAAAACAAAAGGAGGAAGTAGCTGTAGTGATGTGGAAATTATAAATAAAATGAAATAGTCATAACTTGATATCAGAAGTACTAAGTACATTGATATGAATATACAGCTATTAAAATCAAAATGTGGTTCTATACAGCTTTGGCTGATTAGTTTAATTTTTCTTTAATGTATCTAAATTTGATATTAATTAGATTAGCTTAAGTTAAAATACTAATTACATTATTTAAATATATTAATAAAGTTTAATTATATTTTTCAGATGTGCAGAATGTAATTATCCTCTTTTAAACTACTCTTTCCTTCTAAGATCTCCTCTGAAAGGCAAAAAAAAAAATAAAATATCTTGATATTACATTTGTTATTAAGGAAATAATAATTAATAATTCCTCATGAGATTTAAGGGAATGAGTACATTAAAACTTTTGAAAAAAAATTCAAGCCTTGGTATAAATGCATTAACAGATAAACGTGGATATCTTTGTATTTAGATAATGTCAGAAACCTATGAGATTTTGGAGAACAACCAGCAAAGGAAGCAGGAATGTGGCATGGTTTACTTAGCCTTGAACTCAGTCAAGATGAACGCGAAGATCAAGTAGGATACAATTAAGTTGTGGTTTTTTTTTTCTTTAAAGATATTATGCTAAATGCTAATTAATAGAGCTATATGTGAAGAAGGTCTTTATAGCAGCAAGGAAGTTAGATCTTGGAAAGCAATAACTTCAGCTGATAAAGTTGCGTGTGGGTGGCACTGAGTTTTTCAAGTACTTTGAGCTTAAAATTGTATAACACTTTAATTCTTAAAAGAAGAAATAGCAGTAAATATGGTCATTGCATATTAATGGATTGGATGGTTGACCAGTGTCAAAATAGTCCTGAACTGGGCTTTAGAGTAGGGTTCAGCTCTATTCAGTTGTTCAAATGATTAGGAAGAAAACATAAACATTTCTTTCCTAAAACAAAACAAAACAAAAAAAAAGTTATGAATCCTATGAGGTGTGAGAGAAGATGGTTTGTTGTGGGGACATGACTTGTGCTTTTTGTGCTTCATTTCCATTGTAAAAGCAGTGACTGACTTCTGGGAGCTTCTCATTACATCTAGTGGGTGAACTGCACTTGTATTTTGCCTATGAGCACTGTACATGGATTTAAGTCTAAGGATGCAAATTTGCAATTCTGATGACAAAAATTATGACAATTTAAATTAGTGAGAATTTGGGAGAAAGTGAGATACAGGAAAAAAACCCTCTAAGTTGATAAGATTGCTGTAATACTGAGGCTGGCACCTATCTAAAGCTTTATGAAAATACTTGCTGTATCTTTGGGATTGGACTGACTTTTTCCTAAAGCAGGACTGTGGTCAGTGTCTTCATGTCAGTGCATGGGAGTTTAAAGGATGGAGTTGGAGAAAGCTCAGCTTTGGAGGATTGTGAGGGGGAATCATCAGACTTTTAGATATATATATTTTTATGTGTCTGAGCTAATAGTCCATAGTTCCCCTTTCTCTTTAAGGTAAAAGAGGTGCTTTTAGGTGGCAACTGATTGGAAGTGTTTTGGGTCTTTGCTGAAGAAGGTGAATCTCTCACTTGACTACAGCTCTACAAAAGGCAAAGACAGGATGACTAGGTCTGCAGCGTGAGATCTACTGTTTACCACACCAATCCCATCCATTCTGTCTTTGACAGTAGCCTGTACTGGCACTGAAAACAAAAGAGTTTGCAGGGTATAGCAAAGGACCTAATGCAGTTGGCACCACCCAAGATAACAGTTACCCCTTCCTTTGTTTGTCTGAAAACAATAAAAAAACCTGTCCCTTGTGAAGGAAACTTTCTTAAATTAGGTAGAATTGAGTAACAGTTGTGATGGACATATCAACAACAGAATGCAGTGTAGCCTCAGCCAAAGAGTTGATTATGCTGCCAAACCTGAGGTGATGGACCTTTGTCTCACTACTAACTGTTGCCTCGAACCCTTCCCTTCTCAGTCTACTCATCCAAAAGTGTCACTCAGCAGAAGTACCTGCAACAATCTAGGGTCTTATCAACTCTCTGAGGCAATTACTAAGCGATAGACTGTAGCTGCAGGTAGTACAGACTGATGCTGTATGAAGACGCACCTTCCCTTTTTCTAAAGTTATTTTATAGAAAAGGTAAGATTTGCAGAGCTGGAAAATGAGGACGTGTAGGAACAGAACTCTACCTACCTAGTGGATAAACTGTGATAGAGTCCAGTTCCCAAGATTATGTCCAATTTTCACTTAACAGCTACTTAATGTACAATGCATGAACTGTCTTGGGAGCAGAAGCTGGAATTGATAATTGTGCTCTCACCAGCTGAAGGTCCAATTACGTTGCAGCACTGTGCTTTTTCTTTTACGCTCTTTCTTCCTCCGTGGAGCTTTTCTATTCATGGTATGGCTTCAACATAAAGGAGTCTTGTCCCAGTGCCTAATTGGTAGGGTTTCTCTTATGATAGTGAGTGAAACCTCTTCAGACTGAAGAACTTCTCATTTCCCTGGCAGAAATGCTTGTCAGTAGGGTTGTACATTTGTGAGCTTATACATATCCACACAAATGTAACGTATGTATGTGCATAGGGCACATATGTACCCACACGTATGTTGATTTGGATATGGGTATGTGTACATAGCTGGTTCAGAAGCGTACTTTTACCTTTAGTTTAAGGTTAGTGTTTAAGAAACATAGTAGCACTTTTACTTTATAAATCACAGGGCTTTGCCATCACTGAGTAAGTGGAGATCAGAATTATGGGAACTGCAGCTACTCTTCAATGAGTTTGTTGCAAAATAGTTGTGCAGATCATAGTATCATAGTATCATGCGAGTTGGAAGGGACCTTAGAGATCATCGAGTCCAACTCCCGGGATTCGAGCCCTCTGTGTAGCAGAGCGGCACTTCTACCCCCTGCTCCACAGGGGGGGATTCGAACCCGGGCCCCCTGGTGTTGCAAACGGGAATTCTACCGCTGCGCCACCGGAGGCACGATGCTGCACTATTTTTTTATTTTTATTTTTTGGAGGTCTGTTTAATATTTCATTAGCCCAAATCCATTTGTATTCTGAAAGTGGCTGGATTTAACCTTAGATATTGCACGTTATAAGGTTATTCTGTAGAACTTGTTGTTGTAACTCTTCACAGCTGTTCACCGAATCTTCTTTTTGGTTTTGATGATTTTCTTCCCTCTCCTACGATCTTTTATCTCTTTCAAGGGCTGAAATGCAGCATTTCTGGTACTGTTGCTGAGGTTTGTGAAACTCCACCTTTGCTTTAGCAGCAGTAATTGATAGATTGTCAGATTCAATTATGCTTTGAGTTTATTGTTTTCAATGAATAAGGTCTGCTCAGTATTTTTAGGTGTGACTTTAGTTTACTTTTCCAAAATACCTTGTGTACTGGTGTTGTTCTTTATCTGTTGTCTGAACACCTTAGAACTGTTATGTGAAAGTTAAAATCACTGATGGCCACTCCTGTAGCAGTCAAGCAATCATTCTTGGCTAATTCCAAACAGGAAAAAACTGAGTTCAACTTCTTCTGTAGTCTTCTACCAAGAATCTGCTTCTGTGCCACACAAATACAAGGAATTTCTTGCCTGTGAAATGGGAAAGTAAAGCAAAAGTAACTATCACAGTGACAAGAAACCCAAGCTCTTGTACTAGAACTGTTTTGTTAAAGCTGTCAGAGTGCTGTTCTTGCTGTTCAGAAACCTGTGCGAATTTCTGCTTAAAAATAAAGTTGCTTTCATTACTTTTTTATACACTACTTCCTGTTTTGCTGCTGCTGCTTTGGCATGTAAATCATCTGAGGAGATGACTGCTCTAAAGCTGAAGTCTTGAGTTTGGATCTTCAGTGGAAGGTCAGGTGAGGCCTGTAATTGTGCCAAGCTGAGATACAAACAGCTCCTGTAACCTGGGGGTTGTAGAGGATCATCTCCCACATAAGAAAGTCAGAGGAAATATTTGCAGGTTACCTTAATCCCTTGGTGGTCTGCTTCCACTTTCCACTAGCAGTTTAGAGATGGAGAATGGAAGCTGGTTGTATGACACTCTGTAGCTGGGGCTGGTGAGCCCATGTCTATGGCTGGTTGTAATAGATTTGCATCCATGATGATTTATGTATGAAATGAAGGACGTTTAATTTACTAGACTGTAGAAAGGTATTGAAGTGCATGCTCAGTGGCAGGTATCAAGTAGGTTTCTATTACTATGTGCCAGGGGAATGCCTCTCAGATCTAGAGCTGTATTACTATAGTAATTCAATTTTGTACTCTTTAAATTTTACATGAACTTAATGTACTTGCAAGTACAAAATCAAATGTATTGTGAAATTCTATTAAATGACACTGGAGGTAGTTAAATTACAGGTGGAATTCCTGACTAGAATATCTTTTTTGACAAAAAAATAAAATAAAGGGAAAAAAGTTATTTCATGAAAAACATGAAGCTCTTGGAATGGGTTCAGAGGAGGGCCACTAAGATGGTCGGAGGGCTGGAACACCTCTCCTGTGAGGGAAGGTTGAGGGATCTGGGCTTGTTTAGCTTGGAGAAGAAGGCTCCAAGAAGACTTCATTGTGACCTTCCATTATTTGAAAGGAGCATATAAACAGGAGGGGGAATGGCTGATTATGAGAGTGGATGGTGATAGGACAAGGGGGAATGGTTTTAACCTAAACCTCCCCTGTTTTAGTTTAGATATTAGGAGGAAGTTTATCAGTCAGAGGGTGGTGACACACTGGAACAGGTTGCCCAAGGAAGTTGTGGGATACCCCATCCCTGGAGGCATTCAAGGCCAGGCTGGATGTGGCTCTGGGCAGCCTGGTCTGGTGGTTGGTGACCCTGCACATAGCAGGGGGTTGGAACCAGGTGATCTCTGTGTTTCTTTTTAACCCAGGCCATTCTGTGATATACATTACAAAATGACCATTTTCCACAGGAAGTTGTTTCATGCAGAAACGACTAAATATTATTATTATTTTAATCCATGAGTGGAAATTCAATTTACGATCCTGTTGTTGATTGCTGTGCTTGTGGTTGAAATGTAACACTAAGAGAAAAACAGAGTGGTTCAGTGTGGCCTGTTAACATGTGTAAGCATTTTCATCCAACTATCTGAGAAAATGAAGATCTGAAAGACAGTTATAAAAACAAACCAACCAGCTTTCAGGACAACTAATGAAACCCATAAGGGACATGTCTAGCAAAATTTTAATTTAGCATCTTTTGGCTCAATTGAGTTGTCATTGTAACTGTTATGGACCACTGCAATCTGGATACTTCTAGAAATGCTAGTAGGAGCTTTCTTCCATGCAGATACTGTATCTCGTGCTTCCACGTAGGGTGAGTATTTTTCCTTAGGAGTGGACATCATGGGCATTATTACCTCCATACATGTTATTTATGTCAGATACCTTGAAAATTCTGTTGGCAAAAGATATATTTGAGCTATTGAATTTATACAGAAGTATTTTTATTATTGCTGTTCTGTGAGAGGCGTTGCTTTATTGTGTATGCAAATATTTCATTTAATATGCCTTAATGCTTGTTGATTCTTTGATATCGTTTTCTCTGCTTTTAAGTTTTATGTATTTGTTAATTTTACAACTATGGCAAACAAGTGATTTATTAATTGGTATTGAGCTTAATATCCTGGAAAGCATGCATATATATTTCATGATGTTATTTACTTGTCAAATGTGCAGAGACTGCATGATATGATTACTCTTATTAATAAATACAATTACATGAAATTGCATGGACAAACAAAGAGAATTTCCAAAGGAAAACTATTTAAATTGACATTCAATGGCCAATATTTCAGTTACGTGATGTATTTGCCGGTAACTAATTTTTACATATTGACATACATTTTTATTTCACTTTACCTGGGAATGTCAAATGGAGAGAGAGTTCAGGGAAAACAGAACAGAGTTTAATTAAAATTGCTCATGGCAGGATGCAAGCATTGTTTCAGTTTGAAATTAGAGCAGTGTTCTTTCAGGCATGTATTGCTAATAAGTTATAATTAAGGACTTGTAGAGAAAGGAAAACTTAATGTACAGCATCTTTGATAATGATGCTGCACTTTGCTTCTGAGTTGCATTACAACAGAAGGTATCGATATGGCCTCATGGTTCAGCTATTATTTGTTTCTTCTCAAGACGTAGATGTGTTCAGGGAGGTTTATCTTCTATGGGTTGATTGAAAGTCAAAGGCCAGAAACTTTTAGAGGTATAAAGATATACTGTATATTCATGGTCACTAAATAATCAAAAACTGATTTTGAGACTAAATATATACTCATATTTGATATTATGCAGTATTAAGAAATTTAGCATGTTTTTAAAGCTTTTGTCACCTTGTATTCTCAAGTTAATAGCAAACCAAGATATTCACCCACAAAATCTTTACATAAAGCATCCTTTGCATTAAAATTTTGGTGGTGGGTAACAGGAAGGAACATCGGTTCTAATACAAGGAGAACTGGGTTTATTACTTGTACCTTCTGCTTGGCTTAGTAAAACCATTGCTTCAAAGTTGTATAAAGAAAACTGTAACCATCAGCTAATCTACAGAAGTAATAAAAATTTACAGTAGAGAAAATACTTAATGCAGGGGGACATTTTATGGAAATAATGGCAGTGTATTTATAAGCAAGGCACTTGAAATGAGGGGGCCCACTTTGACTTTCTCATCATGAGGAAGGTTATAAATATAAATATATTTTCAGTCTTATTTCCCTTGTTTATTTTCTTCTGAATTTTTGTTACAGTAGCTAATGAGCTGCAATCATTTTTTCCTCATTAAGAAAGTTCCCTGCTAGATCTGTGTTCCTTTTCTGTTTGTATTATGGACTCGAGGATGTCATTGCTGCTACAAAGGTTGGAAACTAAGTTTTGTATCTTGCTTGAACTGAATATGTGAAATTACTGCATCCAGATGGTTAGTGGCTCTTCTTCCATCTATGTGTAAAAAGAGATCATCAGGACGTGTTTTGGTGATGATTTGTTTCTGACTGATAGTTTTACATAATTTATGTGTGATTCTCTACCCAATATGGAACTCATATTTTGCAGAGTGGAAGAAATATATATTTCATTAAAAATATTTTATTGTCAATGTGCAGTTTAGTTTCCATCCAAGGATTTCCAAGCACTTACACATTTAATACATAAAAACTTACAACAATGTCTCTTTCTGGGTGGTTGGGGGAGGATCCACGTGTTGGATAAAGCACATAAGGCTGGAAATCACGCAGACTGAATTTTGAAAACTTACTGCTTTGTGATTTGTGCTTGTAGAGAACTGCCCAAAACTCATCAGCATTAGAAAAAGCAGAAAACTAAGGGGCAAAATAAACTTGTAAGAGGTGTATCTATAGTAGTTCTAGTGATCGCTTAATGGATATGCAAGAGGGTTACATTGTTTATCTGGTTCTAAGAGGAGTAATAGATAAATAGGCAATAAGTAATAGGTTTCTTACAGCAATTCAAAATCTTAATCCTGAAAGCAGGCTTACCGAAGTACAGAAACAGCAGATCAGGCCTAAAAATTGTCATTTGATAGCCCTGAAATAACAAACACTTGTTGATTGAAGTAATGCAAAAGCCTGAGAGATTCTCACTGTTTTATATAGTAGTAACATGTGATTTTTGGGGGAGCTTTTCTGGATGTGCAGAAAGCAGTTTCAGTGTAAGATACCAAGTTCAAAGTTGGTCTGAAAGATTTGTTATAATTGAAACAAACACAGCTTATGCTAAGTATTGTACAAGTCATGCTACTGATGTAGAAACTCAATAGTCTCCTGCAGTTTGAGGCTTCACTTTGGCTGTTCAGTCCAGCCTTGTAATTGGGATAGATTTTTATCCTATCAACTCTGACCATCTGATTGGGTTTTTTAAACCTTATTTGTTTTTAAACCTTATTTGTTTCTTTATTGCTTACATAAACATGATGAAGTGGGATTAACAGGAGACTTTTCTTTTAAGAGTCTTGAGACAATGTAGTGCACCAGTGTTCATCCCATTTGTAATTCCAGTTTGCACAATCATTTTAAGGGACCACTTATCAGGAAAAGTCAGAGCTAAGCAACTGTTGTGTTATAATGTTTATCTTTTTCACCAAAGAAAATAATGACTTTTTTTTTTAATGCACAATTTATTAAAATCACCCAAATTTAGAGACACCTATAACTGTGTTCCAAAGCCTAGTAATTATTTAAATTCCTTACTGTTTCCTCAACGTGTCTTTCTACATCATAATGCCAAATGAAGTTCAAGTTTGTTTTCACTTATGGGACCTGATCCAGTGGTCTGGCGAGCCTCAAGCCAGCTGAAAAGAGTTCAGTTGTTCCCTCTGTTGGGAGGGATTCCCAGATGAGAACTGATTCTATTCTCACTCCTTCATCGTTCCCTGAGAGAACATGTCCGATGCACCATAAATCTAATAGCATGACTGAGGTGCTTCAGGAATTCGATGCTAATATTGGTGGAGCAGAAAGTTCAGACAGATTTCTGCTGTCTGCTGTCTGCTCTTTAACTGGACTGTGAGCTTGTATTTGAACTTAATGGAGCCTTACAATGTATTATTTCACTAAAACCCATGTCGTGTAATGTTATGCCACTGCTGAATCACGTAGGTAAACCATTATTGTCCCTGAGTTTCTCATCAGGAAGTCTCCTTCAAACAACTAGTCTGTAACTTTTACTGTACAACTGATTATATCTACCTAGGTATAGGTGTCGTATCTCGCATTTTTCCCTAATGAATCATGTCCTTTTTTATGCCACTTTTCCAATTTAAGTTCGTTTTGATTCCAATCTTGTTCTCCGGGGGCTTCAAAGGAGCTGCAGGCCCTGCGTTGTGTGCAGAAAAGTGTCACATTTAATAAGCATTCTCTCTGTTGTCATCTAAATGATTAATGAAATTGCTGAATGGTATTAGACCCAGGACAGGCCCTTTGCGGAATCCTTGATGCATCCTTTTCTGACATTGTGTTTTGACAGCTATCCATTGATAGCTCTAAGTATGGTTTTAAAGACAGTTTTACCAATTGTAAAGAGGTTTCATCTAGACTTGCTAATGAAAATGTCATGTAGGAAAGTGCCAGAAGTTAGCTATGGATGTTGCTTCCTTTTGCATAACTCTTTTCTTCATGGAGAAAATCAGCTTGGTTTGGCAAATTTGTTCTTTCTAAATCCAAATTGATTGGCAAGACTTGTGTGATCTGCTCTGTTTTCTAAGTGCATTTATTGGATCCAGTGCTTTTCTGGCACTCATTTTCCAAATGTTTTTCTCTTGCTATGGAGATAAATATTTTGATTACTTTTTCCAGCCTTCTTGAACCACACATTTCCCATGAGTTTTCTTAACTACCAGAGTACCAAGTGCTCTACATCTTCTTTAGTTCATGTTCTAAAGATCAGTTTCATCAAGCCTTTGCTTTGAAAATGTAGAATTTGGCTAAATGCTCATTTACCTCATTCTAGCTTTCGTCTTCATTTTTCTAATGCACAATTAATTGTCCGACTGCAGTTCTCTTTCCAGCGTGGAATGATGCTGAAGTAATTTGAATATTTTCTCCTGGTCACCTATTCTCTTACATAACATACAGCTATTTTCAGCGTACGTACTTTTGCAGTGAAACAGACCACACAGATGCATGCATTGCCTAATGATTTTAAAACAGTTTATGTATTTCTCTTCACGCAGTGAAGCTACAAGGGCTTTTATTCATGAACCATTTGCTGGGTTTCATTACTTCTTTTTCCTCCCTATTTTTTCTGCTAAATCCTGCAGAAAACAGTACAAACACTCACAGTGTATGTACCTTATTTCACTGCTAATATATGAACGACTGTCTGATTAATCTCAGGTAGCCCACCAATCACAGGCAAGAGATACCATGAAGTATTGAACAATTCATTTTACTGACTGTTCTCAATATTAACTATTTAACTATTCACTTTAGAATGCGATCTTTTAACCGTTCATTTATACTGACTTTGATCTTTCCAACTTTTGTCCCACTGTGTTTCTGGTATTTTTGTATTTTAGCTTACTGATTTGAATTCTAAAGTTATTTCTTTCGAAGAGTAATTTACAGAGCTCACCTTTTATCAGCCTATCACATCTCTACGAGCGATGAGTTTGCTCTTTGTAGAATCTAGCTGCCACTTTGTTATGTTTTTTCTTGAGAAGACTTGACAATCTTTGCCACTTCACCATCCTGTTGCAAATCAAAAAACATGCATGGAGATGAGTATAAATCCTTGAATAATTCACTGATACTAATGTGGCTGTGGAGGAGGCTAAAATCCTCATTTAGACAGTTTCAGAGTATCACCGATATTAGGACTTTCATTTTAGTGTACTTTGCTTATCCCTATTTCAAAACTACTTCTGTGAAAAGAGTGCATGTTACCATTTTGCCTTCCTATTTTTGAGTCTTTCAGTTTGAAAAAGTCAGTGTGGTTTCTCTGCAGCTAACAGAGGTATAAACTCATCATTTTACAATAGAAACAGATACTTGTCCTGAAATGCTACTGAACTTTGGCTTTTTGAGAGCATCATCATATGTTGAGACCTAAAGTAGAAGTTACAGATTACAAACAATTTTATAACCAGTAAAATTACATAACAAATAATGATTTTTCTAAACTAAAAGCAGTAACTTGTCCAGAACATATTAAGGAAACAAACCTTAATGATCTCTTCCTTTAAGGTTATTAGCACCTGTCTTAAAGCCTGTACTTGTAGCAGGGTGGGGAAAAGCTCCCTTTCTCTGGTACTGAAGACAGCTGATGTGCTAATGAGAGGTTCTACATGGCATCTATGGGTTCTCAGAGGCCTTTTGCAAATGTTCCTGAGGATTCTAAAGCCAATTAGTGTTGATGCAGTTTTTGTTTTCCTTCTCTAGGTGAAAGTAAGGGCCTTAAACATATTTTCTTCTTACTCTTCTAGTGAGATACAGAGAACAAGATCAGAAGTGGTATAATGATGTCAAGGACAGAAGCTTTCTTTAACTTACATTGATACTGCTTACCTACATTCATTCTATTCATCTACTAGCTGCCTATTAGTGTTTGGATTTATGCACATATCCTCTGCATCAGCTGCCAGTTGCTCTGCTTATATAGCACAGATGTGTTTTTGCTGCAGCAAAGCCTGTTTTCATGGAATTATAGAATTGTTTGAGTTGGAAGGGACCCTTAAAGGTCACCGCTGCATCTCTGGGCAACCTGTGTTGGTGCCTCACCACCCTTATTGTAAAAATATTTTCCCTTATGTCCAATCTAAATCTCTCCTCTTTTAGTCTGAAACCATTTCCCCTTGTCCCATCACAACAGTCCCTGCTAAAGAATCTGTCTCCTTTCTAATATTTTTTAAATATTGTATATGTATTATACACACACACACATATATATATATGTAAAACATAAAATATAGTCTTTATATATTGTAAGACTGCTCTCAGGTCCTCCTGGAACTTTCTTCGGGCTGAACAGCCCCAGTTCTCTCAGCCCTTCCTCATACAGGGTATTTTCCATCTATTTTGGTGGACGTGCTCCTTCATTTTACTTTCTCACTGTTTTGAAGTTAAATATGTTTCTGAGGTACCAGATGGCCAGGTATTAAATGCATAAAGTGCATTATTTCCTCTTTCCCTCCCCTGCAGCAGCCTGTTTCTGTTTACCTATGCAAATAGGAGTGGTTGAGATTAAAATAAAAAAAAAAATAGAACAGCAAAAGCTTCAGCTGATATAAATCTCAATAAAATTGGGGGAAAATTGAGTATGTTTGAAAAGTGGACATTTTTCTAGCATTCTTTAACTGTTTGGAATGGTGTTAGATAAACTTATTGAGTGAAGATTCCTCATTCACGTCATTTTTCACACTGACTGCAGCGAGGGGGAATTTGAAGGAGGAGCTCTTCCTCGGATATTGGTAACATCTGCTGCAGACACTGGGGCTCTTCAGTGGTAAGGTGGGCAGACTGGTAGACTGCATAGCAGAAATCACTCAGCTGCTGCTGAGTCAAGGTAGTTTTTAGCACAGAAATGAAGAAATACATAGGAAGTTCAAATCCATGTTGTTTTGGTCTCAGCCTTATGTATGTCATTAAGATTTCCAAAATATTTTATTTCATCTCAGGAAAAGTACTGCTGTAAGATTTGGAGTTTTGTTTCCATTGCTATAGAGACCGCAATATAGAGGACTACTGAAATTACTTGTGACCTTGCCTGTCATTCATTAGTGAATGCAGCGGCAGCATTAATCAAAATGAACTCATTGGAGAATTTTCAACTATAGCATACTGCTCCCGTAACTCTTCTGTGTTTTTCCTTGTGTCAGCAAGATCTGACGTTTTTAGAGCAGATGTGTAATTTCTGCAAATATGTGTAATTCATTTTACCAGGCATATATATCATATAAGAAGTGCTGTGATGCTCAGGCTTTACAGGTATAACACTTTATGGCTTTTGTGGGCTCGACCTCAGTTGATTTGCATGACTTTCAAATACTGGTGTGGAAGCTTCATATAGTGCAAAATATTCACATTTCCCATACAAAGTTTGGTTGGTTATCTGTCATAATACAGCGAGCAAAACACCTTAATCCACGAGAACTGTGGAAATGCTGTGGCACAGCACTTTGAATTAAAATAATGTAAGTTCTACTGATTTCAACAATCGAGATTTTTTGCCTGCTGTCTTACCCTACAACCCATCATGGTTGGCTGTGAGAGCTCAGGTATCAATGTCCTCCTTACTCCTGGTGTTGATGACCAGGCTTGTAGGGTAGTGCTTCCCATCCTGTGTGTTTGTTTCAGCACCTGTTCTCCAAAGTAAACTGCAATGTTGCAGAGAATTTTGTTCTTATTTTCTGATAAAATTAGGTCAGGGGAATGTATCTGCATAGTCAAACACAGTTCATACTGATGGAAGGAAATCGGTTAACATCTCTTTTACTTTGTTGTTCTCACTCTTACCTGTTGTTCTTCATTTCTCTGACTCTGCTCTTTCCAAAACAAGATTTAGCAGGTATGTTAACATTCATTTACTTAGGAATTTATTCAGGAAAATAGGTTCATTTATTACTCTATATGAAATTCTCATGAGAGTAGCAAGGAATGTGAATGAAAGACCATCTGGGCTATACTGCTGCCCCTGAGGGTGTCTGTGCAGATGGAGCTGACTGCTGTGGAAGCTGTGTATTGGCAGCAGTTGTGCTGGGTTCTTTCTTCATGTATTCTACTGATTCCTTGACTGTAAGCCTGGGGTACTTTCATGACACAGAGCTGGGCCCATTGTATTTAGTGACAGTGCTGCCATTTCAGCTCCTTTGAAATGTGAACAAACAACAACAAAGTAGTATGAAGTTGAGTTTCTTGTTTTCAGTTGTGTACGTATGTATTGTACATGCCTCAAACCACACTTCAAACATGAGCTTTAGATTCAGCTATCTTGCTCTCTTGTTTAACTTTGGTCCATTTTCTCTCATGAGGGCAGGCATAAAATATTAGGTAACAGAGGAGGGAAAGCATCTTGTATAAGACCCTAATTAGCAACCACCTCTATCATTCCAGAGGAAAGAAACTTGCAGAACAAGTAAACATCAATAACGTGGGAACATTTGGTATGACAGAATGTTTTCCTCCAAAGGAGAGAGAAAGAGGCTGTGTAAATGTGATTATAGATTTTGAAGGATGGCAAGATGTTTTTCAACTAGACTATGGCTGTGTTGATGTTAGCACATAATGTGGTGCGATTGGAGTAGACCCACCAAGCGAAACACTTTATTTGCAAACCTGAAATCAAAGCTCGTATGAATTGCAGGTGGTGCTTTCCCTTTGAAGGTCCTGGGATTGGACACACTCACTTCCATCATAAGGGATGAACGCATGTGCTCTGTATGGAAACCGTTGTGTGTTTGGTGAGGAGGGTGCTATGAAGACATGACTCAAAGCATTGTTTTACTTCATATGAATAAACCCTCCTCCTCCCATTGTTATTTTTATTTATTTTTTTAAGTCTTCATGCCAAAGGTTGAGTTTGATATGTGAGATTTCATATGCAAAGCTTATCCAAACTCAAGATTTATCTGAAGCATGTTTTTGTTAGTATGGTATCCAAAGGAATCATATTTTTCTAGAGAGAAAAGGTAACATAACTGATAATGTCATATGAGCACCGTCTTCCATTACAAAAATGCTTGCCAGTCTGTGAAATAAATGATCTAAAGTGAGACCATTTTGTAGGGAAAGAGGGCAGAAAAGATGAATTCTGGTGTGTGCGTGTATATTTCATAGGGACTGATGCTAACAGTCTCCCCTAAAAGAGTCCTACCCATCCATTAATTCATGGAGGTGCTCTCAAGACCAAGCTAGTATTGACGGTCAGTGCTCATTCCTTGGTTCATGTTTTATAGTCGCTGATGTGCTTTTCAGCAGCTGTTGTGCTTCTCAGGAATATTGATTGCTTCTTGACATCAGAGCTGCAGCACTTTCTGCAATGTTGTTCTTCAGATTCTGTCTCTTATATTTTTAGTGGATCAGTATGTGAATAGCTTCGTTTAACCACAGTCTTTATTAACCTTTATTTTCTATTGTGAACAGTGTATGCAGGCATTGCCATAAATTCTTATGGATCATCCGGAGCCCTTTTTTTTTGTTGTTGTTGTTGATATTTTCTATTATTTTTAGTATTTTATTGAATTTACAAGCACTTTCATTAGGAGTAATCCCAGAACTAAACAACAACAAAAAAAGCCACTTATGCTGCAATAAAATGGCTAAATATATGAGAGGAATGATGAGGATGTTTATTTCCTCTTTCTACTTTTGAATCTACTTTGATCCGTGGACTCCACCGCTGACAGAAGACAAAGATGTTTCACATTCATATGGAGGGATAACAACCAAGGATTAGAGGAGAGAGGCAAGTTTTGTGTTGTCCCTCCGTCCTTCAATATTAAATCTGCAGAAAAGGTTAGCTCTGCATACATAAGCAGCATGATAGTAACAGCTCTGCTGGAGCAGGGAGGAAGCACAAGACAGAGACCATTTAAATGAGATAATTTGAGATTGCCTTTTTTTCCAGGCGGTTTGCAGTGAAATTTATTCAGTTCATTCTGATGGTAGTACTTTTAGAGAGATCACAGAGAGCGCCTGGTGTTCCCGGAGAAATAAAGAGTAGCAGAGGGCTAACTATAAAAATGAAGCTGCAAGGTTGGAAACGTACATTCTCAGCATAGCATGAATTTCTGGGAAGATGCTGAAATATGTATACTTGAGAGACAGACTTGAAATTAATACTGGTCTGGGGGGGGGGGGGGGGGGAAGAAATGGAGAAATGGCCTGAAATAAATGTAATGTAATCCTGTAAAGCATGAAGTGCTACACTTACGATGTGCAGTGTACTGTCATGAAGCAGGAGAGAGAGTACTTCCATTCTGATCTGTTCTAGTGAAGCTTATTCTGGAGAAAGGATTCTCATGCTGAAAGGCATCAGTTTGGTGTAATGTAGGAATGATGTGAAGGAAGAGCACTGAAGGGACTGGAGTTCCTAGTCTGGAAAAAAAAAAGCCTGAGAGATGAGACAAAAAGGTCTCCTTGTACCAAAAAGGAAACCTTGCAGCTAAACTACAAAGTGGGACATTGAGAGAAAGCACAAGGCAGAGAGTCAAAAAACCTACAGGGAGCAGGTACTGAAACATTCCAAGTCGGCTGTAGCCTGTAGGAAAGGCTTTGGGATTTTTGCTCCTGCTTGGAGGTGGGTGATGGGCTGTCATATCTCCCAGGGTTGGAACATGCATTCTGTTTCTCCTGCGATGTTAACTTGCATAGGTGGAGACCTCAGAGAGTTGAGAGCCAGAAGAACTGTGTGGTAGGGATTAAAAAATGGAAGCAAAATATGTTCAGCTTCCCAGGACTTTAATCTTTGAGTAGAGAAAGACACAGGTGCAACCAAATGATAGGCAGTAACTGCAGTGTGCCAGAACACAAGGGTGTGCTGTGCTCCGCCATCTGTTATATTAGTTACGATTCTCATTGCAGCATCCTTCAGGCCTTGCTCTTGTAAAGGATTTTGCCTGCCTACACACTCATCTTGCATGCCAGCCTCCAGCTTTAAATTGCCTTTAAACTTTGTGAGGCATCAAAGTTTTTTGTCACTTTGGTCTTGTATGTTACTAAGCATCTAAGGTTGTGGGAAAGTATTTGGGTGGTGCAGAAGACCTCCAGGTAAAATGGTTATCAGGTGACTCTGGCTGTTGTTGATGCGTCTTTGTTGTCCATTCTGATCTTAAGTCCTAAATATATACTGTAAATGTAATTCTCTGGTCACAGGCACTTTTATTCGCTATAGCTGTGGTAGGTGCTATTCAGCTGAATGCACAAGGTTTGATTATGGGATTTGATGTGCCTAATTTTAGCAAGTTAGAGAGTTAAATGTTTAGCCTAAACCAGCTCAGACTTCTCCTCTTGGCCATGGGTAGCAATAGGAACTTTCTAATGAGAACTTTATTGGTTAATGATGAAGTAAAGAACTTTGCATCTGGAAAGAAAGGGATATAGAAGCTTTAATCACAAAGGGAGTGGAAAGCACAATTCATCTTTGATGTGGAAAGCTTATTGTTTTTTGTTAACTAGCTGTTTGCGGTACACAGGTTTGTTGGCATTAGAATATGTTTGCTTTAAAATGATGAGAAACAACCAAGGAATTATCTTTATTTTGAGGTAGTCACACGTATACTTCAAGGATGTTGTGACTTAAGACATAAGAGTCATTATTATTGTGATACGAATGTGAATGGAACAATATTAAGCAAGTACTTTCATTTTGTTGTGGGATTTCCTATGCAATTTATGATAAAGTCATAACAATGTTGAAAAAATATCCTTTCATTTTCTCTTTCCCCGGAGTTTTCTTGTGATATCCATAGCTTATTTATTTTGTTCTCTGCTTTCTGAGAATAAGAAAGAGCTTCTCTGGCTCTTGTAGGAAGTTGCAGAAGATGAACCCCATCTATGTTTCTATTTGCATGCAAACCATGTGCATGTATTATTTAAGGAGGAAAGTAAACCATGCTAAATCTCTGCTTAGAGAAGTCTCGGGTAAGCAGCAATGT
The DNA here is from genome assembly GCF_039878825.1 of Excalfactoria chinensis. Taxonomy (NCBI): domain Eukaryota; kingdom Metazoa; phylum Chordata; class Aves; order Galliformes; family Phasianidae; genus Excalfactoria; species Excalfactoria chinensis. Next base: position 133,010,463 of record NC_092826.1, read on the forward strand.
CAGTGAAGCTTACTGAGGATTAGTAGGGTCTGGTGTTTGTGACTGAAATCTATCTTTTGGCTGCTCCAGTGTAAATCATGATTCAGTCATGTGCACGTTCTGTTATGGGAAGAAGCATTCACTTCATTTATTTTTGCACGGTAAAGGGAAGACTAGTTCCCTTCATATTAGGGAGTTTTACTTACAAATTCTAGTTGTGGAATAGAAGCCTGCGTTTCACTTTGGAAGCATGGTCTTTTGAGAAGTCATACATGGAAAAATACACTAAATATTTCCCATAGTCTATTTTAATATAGCCTTGTTCTTAATGAAATACATTCTATATTTCTTAGGTTTGTCAGTTATTTCTTTTTCTTCATGATTTCAGTGATTAATCCCCATGAAAAATATGATTAAGTGTTTTAAACAGTTGCAGTTCAAGACACAGAGTCTTTATTAAAAGGTCAGTGGGTTCAGTTTGAAGGTGTTCCAGGAAGTGATTTGGGACAAATTCCTATTCCCTTTTGGAGGCTGCCATCTTGTGTTCTGAAATCAGAATCACTGACCACTGTAATTATGAGAATGGCTTTTACATTGTGAATGCAGTCCAGTATTTACCTGAATGTGTAGATAGATATAGTTCTTCTCTTGTATTCAAACACCATGATACAAATAGCCTTTCAAGAATGCTTACTTTCAACCCCGCTGGCAGTCATTGAGAAGCCAATCGTGATGTGAAGTTTTGCAACAGACTGATAGTGAAAGATTATTTTCTTGCAGGTTTTATATGTTACTATTAGCAGTATTTTTCTTGTCAAGTTCTTATTTGAAAGTAATTTCAGCATGAGGTATGCAGGGCTCGATAGGAAAGAATGCATTTATGGGATACCTCTCCCAATTCTTCTCCTGCTTTTTGGGCTTATTATATCTTTTGCAGTGTTTTCTTTTTGTCCAAAAATGAACAGACTGAGGTTTATATCTCAAGTTGATGAGTTAACTAAAAATGAATGGTCTTTCAGAGCTGTGAGGGTTGGGGGGGAGACACATGACAAGACATGTAGTAGCGGGGGAATGCAGCAGGCCTGTACCTTCTGCCTTGTCGTCGACGACCAATCTTTATAGCATGAGGTGAGGTACATGCAGAAGAAATCTAACAGAGAAAACAATTAGGGGAGTTTTTTTTGTGTTTCTCACTTAGAAAAATGAAAGCTGGATCTGGACTGATGGGCACTGCACTGCTTTTATGGCAATGTAGTATATTTTCCCCATCTCTTACTGATGTAGAACTTTACTGAAATATTTACTGTCTTTGTGAAATGAAATGCACTAATATTTGGAAAATTCACTTCAAAGGGATTGTTTCCTCACCTGTGAAGACGTAAGGACTGAGGATTATTTTTGATTCACCTATGAGGAAAAAAGAATGTGTATGTGATAACTTGGAGAAGAGATGCTGCAAATGCTCTTGGTTCATCCATGCTCATGATACAGTTATTTCAATATAGCTGCTCTGGCCTATGATGTACACTTCTGTCACTTTGCTTATTATGTTAAGCCTTTCATGTTTATTTTTAGCATGAATTTACACTGGGCTGAACATGAAAACATTTAATATTGCGGTCTGAATTCTCAATCATAAAATAAATTAAACGCTTGAAAGCAGTCAATGGCAGGTAACAGAAAAGCAAGGCATTTCAGTTGTACAACCATTAGGAAGCACGTGAGGCTGCTCAAATGCAAATGTAAAGCGATCGCTTAATTATGAATAAAACATGACTAAAAAGCAGTTTGAAGAGATACTGTTTCTGAGGCTAGTATGTAGGCTCTGACTTGCTTTTAGGGTAATTGTGCAGTTGCTAAGGTTCACGGACAGAAACAAGGAGAATAAGTTCACAGTGCCAATCTGTGTGCATCCATAATGCAGTGAAGCAAAACAGACATTTCTGAGAAAGCCAAGTAAAACGTGCTATCATTTATTAACAAAACACTGAACAGTGATGGTGTGTCTCAGATGCATTTGCTTATCTGAAAGCAGCTACTTTCAAGCCTAGTTAAGGGAGAGAGCTGGGGCTCACCCTGCTGAAAAATCAATAGGTTCTCAGCAGTGCATTGGGCTGTGCAAAATAAATACGTAGCTGTAGACACAATGCAGAGCAGGTCAAAATCTGGTACTTTCCTGAAGCACTGTCAAATTGTGCTGTTTGTGTTAAAGGTGTAAAGATGCTCCCATCAAAAGTATTGGCAACAACAGCAACTCCCCTGGCTTGCTGCTATGCTGGCAGCCCTAGCAGATGGAAGAAAATTGCAGCCATGTATCATTCCTAAAAGTGCTGCTAAAGGTGGAGCTGCCATGAGATGTCAGTGGAAGGGATGGATGACACCCATAATGAATTTACAACTGCTTCAACTCAGTTAAGCTGTGCCTTATTAAAGCAGAGAGCAGCGTGTGGTGTTTTCCGTGGAAGAAATGAAAGGAAATGTGTGGTAGTCATGAAAGATAGAAGCTGCTCCAGAGGCTATTGGCTTCCATTAATTCCAGGTGGATAGACTCAGAAATCAGCAGCTCTGCCAGGAGAAAACGTTCTTTCTACCAGCAGCAAACATCTAGTGAACCTCGCTAAGGGGCAGGGAAGGTGCTGTGTTACAAACACTGAGCAGAGGATAGGATCAGGGACATGCTTAATGTTTTCCTCCAGTTTAGTAATAAAGCAGCATTTCTGTCTCTTCAGGTTAGCTGAAATATACAACCTGATCATAGAATCGTTTGTGTTGGAAGGGACCCTTAAAGGTTCAACTCCCTGCAGTGAACAGGGAAACCTACAGCTCCATTGGGTGCTCAGAGCCCCATCCAGCCTGAACTTGAGTGTCTGCACCAACTCTGTGGGCGGCCTGTGCCAGTGCTGACTGAACTCGCAGAGCCTTTATCAAAACCTGGAACAAGCCATTTTTGCTCTAAATTCATTTGTGTTTATTGCAGCTGAGGCAAGGAGGCCTTGCTTACAGTACCAGTTACCTTTTTTTTTTTGTTGTTTTATCCCTATTCTTTCAGTAGGAAAGAGTAATTTTAATTTGGGAAGCCTTAATTGTTTTGTAGAAAGGGAACAAAGAAGAAAGATAGTTGTCAGACCCACTGTTGCAAGAAAGAGAGGTTCATCTCAACCTTTGTTTCAGAAAGCATGCTAAAACTACCTGGCATCAATAAAAAGTAAACTGTATTTTCAGTGAGGATCAAAAGTACTGAGATTAAATCTCATAATATTCCTGTCCCAGGAGGGGAAATGTCACTCAGATCTTTGGAAGAATCTGTGATTAAGACTCTCAGCTTCATTGCAACACCCAAATGGTATAAATCCAATGCAGGAATCTTTGGTTAAAGAAACCAAGTTATGATTATTTTCTGGGCTTGTACATTTGAGAAACTTCCCACACATTTCCCTCCCAAACTTCCCATCATGTCGATCTCACAGGAAAAGGGAGAGACAGAGTCTGCAGAGTCTTGCAGATCCCATTGCTGAAGGAAAGCATGAAAGAACCACTTATTGTCCAAAAAGCTGAATGAGCAAACCACCAAATTCAGCTGATTCTTTTTTCTTCTTATTCCCCCCCTCCCCCCAGCAAGGCATAAACCGTTGTAGATGTTAGGAGATTGTCAGGTGGAAATGAGCAGCACTACAACTACACCACATTTTTATAGCGTTTAAGGCTTTGCACTGCTGTGTCCGCAACTGCGTGTCCTCGGCATTCGTTCTGCAGACGCAGAGGCGATGCATCAGGTATCGCCTTTCAGCAGCATCTTGGGAATTTGCAAAGCCACGGAAATAATCGGGTGTTGTTTCTGCCATCCCGTGGCAGTACGGATGCAGTGCAAGAGGCTGATCACCTACAGCGTGGTGCTGGGCTCAGCCTTGCCCTGGTGCTTGTTCTGTCTGAAGCATGCCAGCTTAGTTCGCTGGTATTTCAGTAGGAGTCATTCATCTCTACTTTAGCTTTAAAAACAGTGTTTTTAATGGAATTTCTGGAGGGGAATCCCGTGTGTTTTTATACCCCCAGACAAGACGGCAGTGTCAGCTTGACTGTTTTCATTCCTCTTCTTCTGAATAGCTTCTGTGTATGGTCTTCCTGACAGCTAGATAAAATTTGAATTTTTACTCAAGTCTGGTGTGTAATGACACCAAGTCTTAAATCAGACCTAAGGACCTAAATTGATTGACATCTCCAAACATATATAAACATACATATATCCCCAAACACAGAATGAGGATGTCAGATGCAGATGATTTTATTCCTTAATTCTTTCTTAAACACATTTCTGTGTGTAGTAGATCAAGGAGCTTTTTGAATGCCAAAAATAATCTCCACCCTTAAAAAACTACTTTGCATAAAGAAAAAAAAATTAAAAGCCATTATGGGTAGTAGCGTTTAATTCTGTGTCCAAGAGGGGAGGTTGTGTGTATTGGATATTAAAATAGATTTGTGATATGAACTTGGGGAGTCCGTTCCATATTTGTTGGTGTGGGGATTCTGCAACATGTATGTCATGTGGACTCCACTCTAGGAGTTCACATACTTCAAGTCAGTCTGGTTTTACATGGGACACTTTATTCTGGTTTATTCTGCCCAATTGCTACATTTTCTTCCAATCCTGGTCTCCTGAATGCATTTGGTTTTCTGAGGCTTCTTGCACAGCTGGGATCATATCATTTCTGAATACAAAACTTTGGTTGAAACACTTCCCCTTGCAATAGGACAAGGGGAAATGGTTTCAAACTAAAAGCTGGGAGGTTTAGACTAGATGTGAGGGAAAAGTTTTTTATTGTACGTTTGGTGAGGCACTGGCACAGGTTGCCCAGAGTGATGGTGGATGCCTCATCCCTGGAGACATTCAAGGCCAGACTGGATGGGGCTCTGAGCACCTGGTGGAGCTGTAGGTGTTCCTTTTCATTGCAGGGGAGTTGGATGAGGTGGCCTGTACAATTCCTTTCTATCTTACATGATTCTATGATTGTTTTCTTGCCCATCAGAAATTTTAATCTTTTTGCCTTGTTATACAACTTACTGTTCCCTATAGAAGCATGGTGAAGCTATAGAGACACAGAGCAGTTCAGAGTAAAAGCATATTCTGACTATGTGATGGTAACAGTAAAGTACAAACAAAACTATGGCTGAATAGTTTTGTATTCTTGGTTCTGTATTACTTATATTAAGATATTTGTCTTTTGACCTCTTTGTCACGTCTGAACAAGGAACGTGAACCTTTATTTGCTAGCATTTGCTACAAATTAAACTAAATCATTTAAAATGTTATAGTCTTTGAGTTCAGGGTACATGCTACATGTTTATACTTTCATACTCTCATGCTCTTTGTTTGAATTAACTCACAAATGACTTTATATTTGGTGGATGCAAATGATACTTCCATTTTCAGTGAGGCCATTCAGAACAAATCTAGAAGAGAGAATTGCTTGCCTGTTTATGTAAAGCAGTCTGTATGCGTTAGCTCTTCGTAGTTGAAATACATATATATGTGCATTGAGCTTTATGTAACGGTGTGTATTGTACAGCAGAGGGAGTATTTTGTCAGGAATCGGGAATGCTATTTGTCACTGCGTCACTGAGCGTTTGGCACATCACCAGCTTTACTGAGATATCCTATATTTTTCTATCAGAAACAATCAGGCACGAGCACATTAAGCAGTATACAAGTGCAGAGGTTGGATGGGATAAGCTTTGAGTTACTAAAACCTTTCATTTTGTCAGCTTGTACAGAATAGATAACGATATTTCTGAAAATGGAGTGAAAAATAGATATGCAAGTTAAAGATGAAATGTTCAGTTGCTATCAGCATTCCTTTTTTTCTACGGACTGTTGGTGTTTGTGTGTGTGTGCCCTTTGTTATTTATTTCATTTTGAGCAAGACTCCCCTTCCCCCTTTTCCCTAACTCACTAGTTCTTCCTGTCTAAGGTTTTATGCTTTTTATAGCTGTTTTAGCCAAACAGGTAACTTTTCAGTAGTCCAACACCTGCTGGAATTCATGGCTTTTCCCTCTCAAGCTGGAGTTAAAACGTGGTGTTTTGGGTGCCGGCGTAGTATCTGAACTGTGTGATGAGAAAATATGTGGGCTATGATGTGAATGTTCTTCCATTCTCAGTAATACACATATACATATATACCTGTAATTCACTGACAGACTGTGAGCAGGAAGGAATCGGAGCAAATTAATCCAAATATTCTTGTTTCTTGTTTTATTGCTATTCTGCCCAGTATTTGTATTTTGGACTGGTAAATGCTGTACAAGGCAGACGAAACTCTCATAGAACTCTCTGCTCATAGTCTTTCAGAATAGGTGCTCATTTACAGCCTGGTAACCACAAAGGTAGATTGACTTTGAAATGAATGATGTCTTTCTGCCTTGTCTTCTTCTTTTTCATTTTTTTCCTGTTTAATTATAAGCCATTATTTGTACTTTCTACATCTACTGGCAGTTATTTACAATAGTTAAAGAAAAGTGGCTACAGTATACTGATGGCTTAAAATGTTAGCATGTATTTGTTATTTCATGCTTCCTGTTAGAGTTTGTATTGAAAATATATTTGGTATTTAATGGCCTCATAAGGCCTGGAAGGAAACACCATCTTTAACGGAAGGTCCTTGGCAATTCAGTCTTGTGGAAGTGCGGCAGCAATGCAGGGCTCAGGTCCTAGCAGGGTTTGCTATGCCTTTGCTCTTGCAGCTCGGCTGCTTGTGAGAGTGGTGTAAAAGCATAGCTGCATTCAGTTCTGCAATGATGGTCTCATCACAGGAACTCTGATTTATGCTTAAAAGTATTTGAGATCTACTTCGCCAAGAGAATATGAAACCTTTTGTTTTGTTCTAGCTTTATCTCTAATCTGGTCTTTAAGCAGAAGTCTTGAACCTCTCTCTACCCTCTTCTCACATTTATTTTTTTTCTTCACAGTCTACCAGTCCTCAGCAATTTGTTCCCTTCCGCTCAACTTTTCTCTGCAACACAACCATTGGTCTAGTGGTGGAATTTCACATTTAAAGATGATTTCAGTACACAGAATGTTGATCGTTCATCTTGGTGTCCCTGGTAGATGAACTGAGATGATGCAGTCTATCTTGCTGCTGTCTTGGAATAATACCTCAATTATTTATTTATTTATTTATTTATTACCATTTTGTTTACAATTTTGAGTACAGCGTGGAGTTGAGCTACTGCTGAACAACCTAGCTCCGGAACCAGCAGAGCATTATCAGTGTGGTGCTGTACTGGGGATAATTAGCCTTGCTTGAGAGGCAGGTCTAATTAGCCCATGCACAATGTTGCTCTAACAACATATCCTCTCCAAGACCTCAGCTAATATCCCTGCGTGGGGCTGTATAAATGTGCTATCTTGGTTATCTCTGACCTCGTGTTCGTTGCGTGTGGGTAAATATGCGCTCAAAAGGTTGAATAGACATCCAGAAAGAACTTTTTGTTTGCCGTTTGTAAGGGTGTGGTATGTATGTCTGTAGGGTACTGTTTTGTAATCCTTGCCCATGTGGAGCATCCTGTTGCAGTTGGTGGAGCCACTGGTATAAATCAGACCGTATGTTTATAATGCACTCAGAAAAGAGCTATGTCATTCAAGAGCTTAGAGTTTTAGAGTTATGGACATGTTATTTCTCATAAAATATTTATAAAAATGACTGGCTTATAATCGTGTAAATTACCAGATTCATATCAATATGCCTCAGTGGCAGCAACAGACTTTACTTTTCATTGTTAATTCTCTCAACGTGTTGGACAGATGTGGTTTATCCAATTAAGAAACTTCCGTTACTTTTTCTTGTGCCAAGTTGAAGAGCGCTGCTCACGACCCAGTTTTGGTGCAGTCTGTCTTTCATCCTTGCTTTCAATTTTCAGTTCCATGGAGTCTCTTCCATAACAGGACTGGCACAGACTTGTACAAAATTTGTCTGCTTACACCTACTGATTATGGAATTTAACATTTCTTTTTTTGGCATTGTCAAAGTGGATTTAGTTACAATTTTTGGTTTGCAAATATAGTAGCATCATTGGGAAAAATCTGTCTAAAATATTTAAAACTAGGCCATAAACATGTTAATTTAAGTGTCCTGAAAGGTATATTGACCCAAGTAATCCCCAGATGATTACTTTGTGAATATCTGTCTTCAATTGGGCAAAATAATTTGATACTGGAATGCTGTTACACCCTGAGGCTGAAAGTTCCATGCAGCAAATAACATGGGCATGGCACCAGCTGGGCAATGCTGGGCAGCTTGCAGGTGGGTGCTCAGCTCTAAACTCAGAAACCTCATGAGTGCCACTCAGATAACTGACTCAGATGATCAGTGATTCTGGTTGCATTGAGCTGGTCTCCTCCTCTTTCCAGTGGGAAACTGCTGTTGCCCAAGGGTTTGAAGAACTAGGCTCTGATTTTAAGGTCCTCTGCAAAGAGTTTTATAAAGCTATAACTTTAGACAAAACAGTGGAAACTTGCTGTGACTGTATATTACATGATTGAGATACAAATACTGACGGCAGACCTACACTGTGAGAATGGGCTTTTGAAGAAAGAATTTTGAGCAATGTGTTCTCATCAGCCATTTGTGTGTATAAAGATTTCAGAGAATCATAGAATGGCGTGAGTGAGATGTGGCCTTAAAGATCATCTACTTCCAAACCCCTGCCTTGGGCTGGCTGCCACCCCTCAATTCAGGCTCCCCAGGGTCACATCCAACCTGGCTTTGAACACCTCAGAGATGGGACATCAGCAGCTTCTCTGGGCAGCAGTGCCAGGGCCTCACTGCCCTCTGAGTAAGAATTTCCCTCAAACATCTAACATAGTTATCCTCTCTTTTCCTCACTATTAAGCTACTAGTAAGATTTTTTTTTTTTTTTTCATGTTACAGTTCTTGTTTTAGTAATGAAAAAGTTTTTATAAAACACCTATGTAAAATAATAAAATTCCTTGTGTGTAGTTGTAATAGAAGTTATGAAATATATGAAATACATAAGCACACAATGAGTATAGCTGCAATTTTCAGCTTTCTCTTATCTCATTTATTGAATATTTTCAGTGTTGCTTTTCTAGTACACATTTTTCTAAGTTCTTTCTGGTTTTACTGGGATCAGAGTAAGGAAAAAGCATGGACTCTTGAGCACAAAAATATTACTTTGCTTCAGTATCTCTCTCTGTTCCTATTGAAGTGTATTTTTTTCAGTATCCAAAGTTGTTTTATAGGTCTTTTATCTCAATACTTAAACCCTTCTGAGATTTTCCTTTATTCTTTGCTCGGTCCATTTGATTATGTTTTATGTCTGTTTTCAAGGATAATTTTCATCTGAAAAAAGCCACGATGTCTTAGTATGTAACATGATTTATTTTACTGTTGATGATATCATTTGTGAATTCAGTCACACGCAAACTGCACCTTGTCAGAATATTAATTTCCTACAAACACAAGAGCAAATACTACTATGTATTGTACATTTAGATGATGAGGTTAGGTGAACTCAGCTCAACACAGAACAGAGGATCGCTCCACAATTGTGAATTTGTTGATTGAGATCTAGGATGCTTTTTACAGGAAAGAAAGCAGGAGTAGCTATCAGAGTTTTCAGGGTTGGGGGAAAGAGGGAATTTGTACAGTAATTTTCTTATGTGGGAGCAAAGTATGTTAAATATTTCAGTACTGGCTTTTAAAGCAAATTAGTTCAAGTAAGTCACTGTACTTTTGATCTGTTTCAAAGTTTTCACACTTTTTTTTTTTTATTATTTTTTATTTTGTCATAGCGTTTTGGTTGTTTCTAGAGTTGTTTTCTTTTTTTAAATAGAAAAAAACCCTCAAACCCATACATTTCTATTTCTAAGCAGAATACAGAGCTGAAGACTGTAACTGTGGGGACAGGGATCCTGTGAAACAAATTCACACTGCACGGCGTCAGTGCAATTTTGCTATAAGGTGTACTCTTACTCAGTGTATGCTCCAACATCTTCACTGTCCACATTCTCTAAATGGGGTTTGAAGGCTTTTAGAACTCAGTGCTTAGCCTTATTTCCACATGGTGGGTAAATGATTTATGCTGTGGTATACAATATGTACTGAGTCAGTATATCAATTCATTCTCATTGCCTGAAAAGAAATGTTATTTAACACATCCTTTTGGCATCCAGATGGGTTTCTATGAGACATCCGGAACTTCAGTCTTCTACAGGTCCACAATGTCAAATCACCATAGGATATAGTTAGCAGAATGTGTTGACACCTTCTCAGAGGGAGTGAAGCTGTGCTACTGCCTCCTTATGTCTCTAGTCCAACACCAGCATCATCTTGAGGGTGTGATTATGTTAATATCATCTTAGGGAAAATATCATAACCCTTGGTGGCAAGCTAGAATTCAGCCCAGGGAAAATACAGTTTACTGTGTTTCTAGAGACTATTTGTAGGCCATTTTAAGATGGAAGTTGTTATCTGAATTGTGTACAAAAAAATTCAGAATGTAGCCTAGGGAATTAAACAAGATGTCTAGTAATACACAGTAGTTGGCTGTTATGTAGTTGGTACCAGTAGCCCCAGGATAATTCTGGGAAGCCTTTACACTGTTTGATGTGTTTCTGGAGTAGTGTATACGGGCTGTCTGCAGCTTTGCATTGTAGGTGCTTCACCAGCTGATTGACTTAGCTGGATGCTACTCTACTTTTAGTTCTAGAATGAAAGCTCAGCTTGGAAAATCAGATATGAGATTAGTAAGTGGAAGAAAAAAAAGAGTCATGCTACTATGTGGGTGTTGTGGAACTAGAATAGGAAGCAAAATGGCCAACTTTGAGACTCAAGTCATTGTTTGATCTCCTGTTGAATCTGTGGCAGCAGCGTTGTAGAACATCTCAACCAGCTGAAGGGAAGCAGTTTCCCAAAACTAAACATTTTAAATGTCTTTTGTCCTGGGCACAGTAACAAAGATTCAGAAAACTATATAAAGCAAACACACCAAAAATGTCTTTTCAGTTTTGCCCTGTGATTACCTGATGATTTTGCAACTAAGTTAATTTCTCCATTATATATCACCCTTCTTTTTACACATGAAAATTTTGTAAATAAGTAGTAAATAAAGAAGAGTAATTGTTTGGCGAATGTCTGTTCTTTGTGACGCTGTAAGTTAGATGTAATGGCAATCCTAATTCAGTTTTTCAGATGTTCAGTGGTTTTGGCATATAGCCTTAAATCTCAGCCAAAGAAATTGAAGAAAATTGACATGGATTCTATTCATAACACTTTGATGTTTTATGTTCTTATTTTGAACTACAGGTTTACTTTTAAAACTGGTACATGTACTACAGAGATATAGATGTAGATAATTTTATAAAGCAGATAGCCCGAAGGGTGGTCTCATGGTGGGATGAAGGAATGTCTCATAATTCAGATTGAATTTGTGAGATCTTTTGCATTACTTAATACTTTAAAAAATTAAAGAGTTATATAGTCTGGTGTTCTCCATTTTTCAAACAGAATTAATTGAACTGACAAGGTATGAAGAAAGTACCATAAATCTTTTTTTCTAATGAACCTACGTGTCTGAAGCTTAAACTGAAAGCTATGGACAGTTTTTGTACATGCTCAGTTTAACTTCAACTTGACAATGAAGTCACTAAACATCCTTCTTCTACTGCTTTTTCAAGTTGGTACTTTGAAAGCAGTACATTATGTATGTGTAGACCACTTTACAGTGCCAACTATTGCACTTTATAAAGGAAGTATGTATACTTGCAACGTATACTTGCAAAATGGTAGAATAAATCTTTGGCAGAATGGTTGGCTAGTGGAGTTCCCAACAGAACGAATTTGCTTTCTTCAACTAATTGTTTTATGTACACTTAACACACAACGTGCTATTTTTCTCTCTGAAAATAAGTCTGAGCATTTTTACGGATAAATTTTAAACGTCTTGAGATAAAGCATCCCAGGCTGACATGATCAGTGCTTTGTTCTTCTTTTCTGTGAATAGCAGGTGTCATAAATTACTGGATGTACCAGAGTCAGTGGTCATCAGTTTGACTAACAGCATGTAGTTATCTGAAAATATTTGCGGTTACTAAAGGAAACCAGCTTATATTTTTATCATATGGATTTTGAGGAAAATAGAGAAAGATAAGTGCATTGCTAGTGAGCTTTTGGCCTTGAATTGAATTAATAACAGCTTTTAAAATGTAAAATACTGCTCTTTTATGCCAAAGTCTTCATAAAGCCAACAGACAAAAACTTCATCTTATAATTCAAGAATTACATTGTTTCACAATTGATGCCTACTGGAAGCTCCATCTCTTCTTGAATCCTAGTACTGAAAAGGGAAATTCATTTTTTTTTTTTTTTCAAGAAAGACAGTAGATGTATTACATTGTCCATTTGTGTCCTCAAAGTTTGTTGTTTTGTGAAATAAAATTACTCTGCATGTAATATTTTATTTGGGGTAGTGGGAGATAAAAGTGATGGAAGCCTGTTAAATATTCAGTAGCACTATTTAGGAGTATGCTAATTTTTTAGCAAATTCTGTACAGCAGGATTCTGCAGCTTCTAAGCTGTATTTAGTTTCAAACAGTCAATATTTTTCCTTAATTTAGTATTAAGTGTCTGTAGAGGAATGAGCAGTAGGGTTGTGATTTCATCCTGATTTTTAAGAGACATTCAGAATCTGGGGAGCTTCTCCTGCTCATTCCTGCCTGCTGTCCCTTCATCTTCCCTCTGTGGAAATGTTCTGCAAGTAAAAAAACTGCGTAGCTGAGGAAATGCAGATGCATTTCCCATATGCTTCATGAAAACATTAATAGCACAAAACCTCCAACCTTCATATACTTTACAAATAGCAATTTAAAGAACTATGGGAGGAGAAAGGAAAATTAATTGAAGTGAGCGTTAATACCTGGGTTTGCAGAAAACACAGGTGAGGGAAAAGAAACCTGATAATATCACACCAGTTTACTATCAGTATAGAAAAGGCAAAGGCAAGATGTAACTTAATGGTCCAGAGAAGTCAAGGGCGAAATAGAAAACTTATTTTCAGATCTTTTCCAGTTTTCTTTTTCTTATCTTCCAAGAGTTTTCAGGTCACTTAAGGTATTTCTTGTATCTTATTTTACGGTTTATGAGCTGACTTTTCTTAAAACAGTTGAGGTAGTGTTGTGAGAGATGCTGCTTCTACTTGGAGATGTCCTTTGTTTTCTGCAGATTAAGCTTGCAGTGTCTGTGCACATCGTTCATTACTCTTTTATTTCTTGTTCCGTTTGTCTTCCTTATTCTCACCCACACTGCTCACTGGGGAAAAAAACAAACCCTTGAGTGCTTGTTTGTTTTCTAGTTTATGAAATTACTTAATCATTGGAAATGAACAGTTGCCCAGGATTGCCTATTGGAAAGTGAAGAGATTCATTCATGACAGTGAATCAAGTGAAGAATATACAGGCAATAAAGAGTCTCGGTAGCATTGGGTCTCCTAGCTACTAAGCTGTCCATTAAGAGTGGCTGAAATTTAGGGGAATTATTTTGATTGTCAGAGAGTTTTTATAATTCATAGAGCTTAGTTCTGGTAATTAAGGTCAGTCTCAGTTAAAAACAATAACAAGCCACCACCACCAACAACAAAACAAACGCAACAAACTAAAACAACAACCGAAGAACCCAACACAACCAAATACACCGCTGCTCACACTCAGGAATTTGGCAATCTTCAATTTCGTACTCATGTGCAGTATTATGAAACTCAGTCATGATTGTTGGTGCATTCACCCTACTAATACAACATGATCTTTCTTATCAAGCTGTTTCAAATACCAGTCTTTAACAGAGGAATGTTTGTGCGCTGAGCTACTAGTGATGGTCCAACATCAAGACCAGAACTTGGAAGTGTTTTATTCAATAGTTAGCATTGCTTGGACTTTAACTTGGATTCTTAATTCATGCTGAATGTGAACACCGCTCTTCTGAGAATCTGGTTGGAGTTCAGGTCCTGTAACTTCTGTTTGTCAAGGTCTAAAATCCTCAGGTGTCAAAATTGAAATAAACAAGGTAAAGTCAAATAGGTGCCCTGGGTGTTGAATACAGAGAAGAAACACAGTTAAGCAGTTCCCAAATCCACTTTGTCCACTAGTGACCCGCGTTCTTCCTAAGAGATGTTTACTTACCAGGTGTGCACTGTGGTCTGAATCCACTTGTCCACCAATGTAAATAAATCTGCAAAGCCCATTTAAATTAAAAAGGTAGTGGTGGTGATATTTCTTTGTTTCAAAACCACAGAGAGTATTATAAATCAAATCCTTATATTCCTGGTGGTTTAGTTGATTTCTAATCTTGTGTTTAAGAAAACTTTTTTTTTTTTTTTTCTTTTTTGCTTTGAGGTATGTTTGTATTTTTGATGAAACCAAGGCACTTGCCCTTTTGAAAGATGATCAGGTGTGCAAATGTAGTTACCTAACACAAATGTTAGCAGATGTGTATGTTGATACCAGTTGGACTTCAAGAAAATATCTTTCAGAGGGACAATTTTTCTGTTAATATTAGAGTTCTGGTTTTCACATGAAGACATTTAGCATATTCCCATAGGTCATATTTGTCTTCTGTGTCTAGTCATATAAATATAAATCACTTCTTACCCTTTAGGATGATGTCACAAGTGATATTTATTATCTGCCGTTCAGAAGTGGCTTATTTTGGGCTTGAGTGAGAATGGGAACTGCCATTTGATTTCATCACCTGGAAGAGGTTGTAAGCCAGTGGACCAGGTTCCCTGGCATACTTATTTGTGTGACAAGACCTGGACCTAGGCAAGTCCACATTTAAATAGCTCTTTGAATGTAAGCATCTAAGAGCATCTTTGTGCTCAATGATTAGTACCTGTTGGATATTTATATTTATTTTCATCAGTCTGTGTATACTGTGTGCTGTATTCTCACTGTATGCTGAATGGGTAATTATTAATTTATTCACAAGCATTTCAGCGTTAATCACTACTGCAATATATAAATGTTTCAAAAAGATTAATGACTTTGCTCAATGAGGAAAAGTGTTATTTAGCCACTTGGGAAATTGGAGATCAGAGGAAGGCTGAAACTGTCAATGCTGAGTGTGTGCAAACGATTTTTTTTGCACTCCCTGAGGCTTATAGGTACATGTGAGTGGATTTACACAGAAACAGCTAATGATGTCTCTGGGAGTCAAGAATGATCATCTGTTATATTTTAATCTCTCTATGAAGTGTAGATATTTTTTTTGGCGAGGTGTGTGGTGGTGTAGAAGGAGCCAAGGTATTTTATTATGAAGATGCTCAGGGAACTGAATGGTTAAATCAGCTTTTTGAGTGGTAGTCTTCCATATAAGGAACTGACAGTGGGCCTAGAAGTACTATTTGAAGATGGTTTGAGACTGCACAGTGCTGGAAGTGTTGAGTCCCCAGACCAAGCAACGTGGAGCATCAGAAGGGAGCAACCAAATGGAGAATATGACCATCCAAATCCCAGATTATGAGGCGTGCCCAGTGCTGCTTTAGAGCTGAGGGTGATATTGGCCATCCCAGTGGGACATGTGCCCTGGTGAGGACACTGAGTCACCACACAAAGATCCCTAACACTATACGACAGGAAGGAGGATTGTCTAGAGGTGATACCTTAATGATTGGAGGCTGGATACTGTTAAGATGAGAGTGGATGGTAAACTGATTTTCAGGAGAAGGAAGTTCTGTATCTATGTGCAGTGGTGTTTTTTCAGAATGATATAGGATAATGGTAATAGGTGAGGAGGGACCAGTTGTCTCTGGTGAGTAGAGCCTGAGCCACTTAGAAGCACAATTAGAAATGAACACTGTCTTGTAATCTCCAGGATCCTCAAAATTGGTTGGATGCTGAGATTCCCACACAGGCTGTTCATAGGGAAGGTGGTGTTTCTTCTCTTGGATTTGAAACCTCATGTTGCTTACTCCTGCATGAGAAACCTGTGGAGCATCACTGCTTTAGGAGCTGTAGCTCCTGAAAGCAGACTTCTATGTTTCTTCCTTATTAGTAATTTTTCATCTTAAACTATGCACACTTATGTCATAAAATACATTAAAATATTTTATATCATGTGACTTACCTAATGAGTGACCTTTGTAATTACTTTTGGTTCCTCCCTTTGCCATGTTGATTGTGTTTTGAGCTATCCTTTAACTATCAAGAGTCCAGTTTATCTGTTTGCACTGAGGTGCTTGGCATCATCTCATCTTTCTGCTCTTATTATTGTTGCTTGTGAGTTTTTGGACAAAACAGCAAATCCAGTGTCCTTTATTTTGAAGAATAAGCAATATTTTTTGCAAAGGTTGCAAGTATTCATTGAGGGATGTTAGTTCAGGACCAAAGGGCATCCTGTTAGAAAGTCATCTGTAGCAAATGAAAGTTTTCCTTTTATTGCATGGGTGCACTGCCCATGTTTCTTCTGTATTGTCTTTTATACCCGTGCTTTGACAATTCTTCTGATATCAGTGTTGTTAAATAAAAAGTCCTATGATGAATCCATGTCAATTCATGTTGTGAAATGGCACCACTAATGCCCAACTTTAAAACTTTGTCACTGTGAAATTTGTTCTTAATAACTTAGTCTTGATACCTAATGGTTATATTCCTGATTGTAACCATTGCTGCAAGCGTGGTTGAATTCAGCCTTTTAACTTTGATTCATTTATCACATCTCCTGCCCCAGCAAAATAGATACAGTACATGTAGTTTGTAGCAAGTCAGAATGGCCCCTCATAGCAACATGGCCTGGATAGCAGCAGAGAGGAATGTGAGATTCACCTCGAGGGCTTGTACCTGGCTGTGAGGGCTTGTTTGCTCCTGAGTTACTGAAAAGCAGGAGAGATGGAGCTGGAAGCCCTACATCTGCTGAAGAGGGTGAATGTTCCTGTACGAGAGTTGTGATTGTGATTAAAATATGAACATGGCCATGGATATTACAAAATTGGTAAGCATTTCCTGTCATTTTCTAAGTGCCTAGTATTGTGGTTTACCTGTTTTGCTGTTGTTGATCCTGAATATAAAGCGCACTGATTGCCAGTTAATTACATACCATTAATCAATCAATAAACCACTTTAATCCTGACTTCACTGAAATCACATGACTGTTTTTTTCTGTGTCAACACTATGTAAAATTGATGGAAAGGAAGATGAAACATCCAGAAAATATCCATAATGCATGCCTTTTTTACTTAGCATCTCAATTTATGTTATGGGTTGCAGGCATGGTGGTTCAGGACATCCTGTTGTTCTTACATGTATGGCTGGCTCTGATAGCTCTTCTATTAAAACCAATGTGGAAGAGACATATTCTATTAAGAAGTTTTATCTTTAAACAAAAATATGATCTTTGGTAGCATTTTAGCACTTGTTGTCTTGTGCTTCAACCCAATTTCCATTAAAATTCCAAGCATCTTTTGAATTGAAAGGCAAGATTTGAGACATGCTATTATGATCCCTCTGCATTGATGGTTGCAAATGCTTTCTGTATAATCTCAGCCCAAGCCATTTCTCTTGCAGTGGTCACTATGTTTTCTTTGAAAGAGGCTAATTTTAAAAATAATAATAATAAAATCATATTGTATTTTAAATGTTATATATATTATTATATATTATTTTATATTATATATATATATTATATTATATCATATTATAGTACTTGATGACAGACACTGCATTTCAGTTGGATGAGTTAGAGTGCTCCAAGAGCATTGTGTCAGTCTCTGTGTCTAGTTTGCGTATTGTATGTTAATGAGAATGAGAAGTGTGTTGTCAGTTAAGGTTATACATAAAAGCCAATGAACTGGGAAGGCATCCAAGACATATTTACTCTGCGAATGCTGCTTTCAAATGGCCAAGGCCTGGAAGTAGAGAATTAATGACTGCTCTGAACTTCTAGTGCTGTTAATGGCATTGTGTTTGGTGCTTCCGCTCCAAATGACGCTCTCACTTGTGCTGTGAACTCTTCCTCCAGCAGGGTGGTATGCGAGACCCCAGTGCTGTGAGGAGATCTGCTTCATTGAATTTATCAGTTTGGGCTCCGAATGAGTGTCTTAGAAATTATTCCTGTTCTAGAAGTAGATGTGTAGCTCGTAAGGGCTGTTTCTGCAGGTGAGCAAAGGAAAAGGCACTGACATACACGTTTTGCCGTTTCTACCTCATGCCTTATAAACAATGTGAAGAATAATGAATTCTACCATTCAATTCTAATGATAAAGTGTGAAATTATGCCCGTTAAGATTAAGAGAAAAACAAAAAACCAAAGCTGGCAGCTTGTTTTGAGAATTGAGAACAATGCGTGCAATTGAAATTTATTGCCTGCAGAGTGCTTTTGCTGCAGCAAACCTTCAGTCCTCATTTAATAACCGTCTGCCCAGAAAATCAGCCTCACTGTGGGTGTTGGCATGCGCTGAGGAAGATTTCCCCTCATTTAATTTTTGACCATCAGCAGCCCATTGCTTATACATTAAGCTATAATCGGGAGCACTTAGAAGTGCTTTCCATTATTGGGTGTTTAGTGACCGCTGCATTCTCACACCCCACATTACAAATTCACCACCTTTTACAGTAATTGGCAGAAAGCTTCAGAGCTTCACAGGTTATGGAAGCAGAACTGCCCTTCTGTGACACTGGGAATGAATTCTGGCTTGGGGATCGACTGGCTGGATAGAAGTACAAAGAAGGCTTTCTTTGGCTGTGTACAAAGCTGGAAGTCCGCAGGCAGGTCTGCCCTGCGATTTCCGTAACACTTCACAAAGCTGTAGCTTGTGTGCACAGGGCCATGCAGATGTGGAAGATGGTTCATGGGGAATGTGTATGGAAGTGTGCGTGTTCATAGGTGCGGTATTCATCTTGGCAGGAGCTATTGAAACTCAGCTGTTTGCATAAACTATGGGCTCTGCCTGTAAAGCTAATAAGTGGCTCCATATAGATGGCATCAGCACCTGGTTTTGGACTTATGAAATGCATATATGTATTTCAATAGGTAACATTTCTCAGTTTAACAAACTATTAGAAAGCACTGGGGAGATTTGTATGCTGTGTACATTATTTCTGAGACTTGAATTCTGCCCTTGGGGAATTGACACTGCTACTGCTCAAAGGAGAAGCTATCAAGGGAAAAAATATTGAAAATCCAAACATGAGCAAATAAGAGATGTTTTATTTCCTCTTCTCCCTTTTCCATGCGCAAAAGATTGGGAAATAACTGATATTGCAACCATAGTGGCAGAAGCCACTAATAAGAAAAAAGGATCTGAGGAAAAGCAAATAATATTAGTGCTTTGCTTTATAGTGTAACTTCATCATAACCTGCTAGAATTACAGTTTTATCTTGGATCTGACAATGGTAGGGTTTGTTTTTTTTACTAGATTAATATTATTTTTCTTCCAGTTGTTGTTACAGTCTAGGAATTGCATGTGTTTGTAAGTTTTCTCTAAGATGCTGTCAGGACAACTGGAAGGAAATTTTCATATTGCATGTAATTGCTAATATTTTGAGATTTTCAACCTATATCCTGAGTAGATTCTAGATCCCACATGTGAATATTTCTAACACTTAAGAGATTCATTCTCACTGTGTCCGTGGTTGGTAGGTGACGACGTTGCAAGGCAAGAATCATTTATTGCATATCTAATTGGGTATGAACATAAAATATTCCGAGAACAATTCTCCCTGTTACAGATAATATATCAAAATATCTCCGTCTTGTGTGTTTGCCGTTTGGTCAGTACATATTTATTTCCCATTCTGAATAGTGTTGAGATCTCATACATTTGTCTCATAATATCCCCAGATTTTGGTCATAGTTACTGGTGGTTTGCAATATTAGTATGTGATCAATGTAGGTACTTTCCTGTGGTATAGACATTCCCACAGGAATAAATTGATTTTATGGCATTTCTTGTAGGGAACAATATTCCCTACTGCCTGCCACAGTCAAAGTTTTCTGCTTGCTGTGGTGGAATTGGTCAGACTCCCATGGAAGCCTTGATTCAGCAATCTCCAGTGTGAGTCTGTGTAGTGCTCTGTTGGTTTTAAAGGACAGACCTTTGTGTGATTCATGGCTACCAGCACCGGTTAGGAGATTTAGGACATAAGAAGTCTGATATAACCAAGAAAAGAAACTATGATTGCGGTAATTTTAAGCATGTCTAATTAGTTCTGTTACAGAAAACTTGCTGACAGTGCTCTCTTTGTATTATATCCTGTGGATTGAAACCTGTTGTGAATAAATCTACGGAAAGTTGAGTGGAATCTGAGTTTAATCCAGGATGCTAGGAATACAGACATGACTTTTAATGCAGGGGCAGGTACAGCCCTGGCCATAAAGCCTGTATCAACTTCTTTTCTCCTCCCACCCTTATTTTCCATGCCACAGTTGCATCCTCACTTGTGTGACTGGTTCTCTTCTGGCTGATGCTGAGTTATGCTGGGATGTAGACAGAACACTCAACCAAAAGGGATGCTACTGCAGTTATATACGCTCACAAAATGGATATTGTAAAAGTTACTAGAGAATTATTGTGGACCTTAAAGTTATTGGAAGTCTCTGATACTGGATTGGTATTTCCAGAGCTGTTTTCTTTTGAACGTTAGATTTGTGTTATGGTAAAGGCACATAGTATTTTAAACTGTAATATATGTATATATGCAATGCATAATGTAAGTTTTTATAGGCAATATCATATCTCCTTAATACATATATATTTCTACTTGAACATTACTGCAGCAGATGGATTGAGAAAGCTAAGCCTGCTTATGAGGCTTACATGTCTACATTTCTATTCTGAATATACACAGGAAGAGTTCACAGGAATCTGGTGAGTGTACAGAGCACAGCAGCGTCCTTGGCAAAGAACAAAACTGTTCTTGAGATTTCTGGAACTGAACTGGCCAGCCTGTATTTCTACATGCCATACAATGACACGAGAAATGCCCAGAAAGCCAGACATTAGAAAATCCCTTTTATCTGAGAAAGCAATCTTCACTTCTTATAAGTCCTGGCTCCAAAATGTTAGTGTGAGCAGAAGCAGGGATGGGGCTGGACTGCTGATGAAAAGCAGATTGAAGGCACTCTAACAGGAAGCAAACAAAACCCTTATCTTTCAGGGGGCTGATGGATTTTTATTTTTATTTCTTTCTGCTGCTCCTTTCCTTTTTATTTGTAGATATGGCAGTTATTCAAGAAGAGGTGGTGGTTGCTGAGGTGTGTTTACATGCAATATGCCCTGTCCTTCCCCGGGCTGTGCCTGTGCCTTGGCTCCGAGGTACTGCTGCTTTCCCGGCCTCTCCTGGCATCCTTTATGGGGGCAGTGGAGCCTGGAGACTCTGCAGCTCTGCCTGTCAGCTTCCTTCATATGGAATCAAAGAATCATTAAGATTGGGAAAAACCACTAGTCCAACCATCAACCCGTTACCACCATGCCCACTAAACTGCATCACTCAAGTGTGACATCTTCCCTTTCCTCAAAAACCTCAAGGTACGATGACTCAACCACCTCCCTGGGAAACATCTTTAGTGTCATCAGAAGCCCGTTTTAAAACCAGACTAAGCTGACTGCATTGGTTTGGCTAGTTAGCTGAAGGAAAAAGTTTCCATGAGCTCTTGCTTCTGTATGAGGCCCCAGTCCTCTTTCTGACTGTACCTATGTTTTCAATCCCAGACATTTTTCTGCATTTTAGTCTTTAAAGCTGAGGAGCACACAGAGAAGCATACTCCGTATATTCACATATGTGATGAAAATAGATTTTAAAGTTAATTAGCAGGTAGCTTTTCAATTCCTCTTGTGTACTTCATTTAGCAACTTTGTGTTCATGTGAAC
The DNA here is from genome assembly GCF_039878825.1 of Excalfactoria chinensis. Lineage (NCBI taxonomy): Eukaryota > Metazoa > Chordata > Aves > Galliformes > Phasianidae > Excalfactoria > Excalfactoria chinensis. The sequence continues at coordinate 133,032,308 of NC_092826.1, forward strand.
AACTGCACTGCCTGCAGTGCGGGGCTGTATGAAAGGCCACAGGCTCGCCAGCCTTTGGCCTGCATCTGGCAGGACTGAGAAGGGTATTTCCTCTGGTCCATTCTGTGGATGGGAGAATGAAAAGGTGCCTGTGTCCAAGAGACGAGGTGCTAGAAATCTCTGTGCTTTCCTAAGCTTGGTGTCTCTGGCAGCCTATTATCTGCTATTAAGAATGGGATTGCTGGCATTAGAGAAGCACAGAAGCACTAGTGAATCAGGGCAGGATGTTGACCCTGGTATCTTTTTCCTCTTTACAAGCTTCAGGTCTCTTTTGGGAGTGCTGTCTATATGCTATTAAACACTAAAAGCATATGTTAATAGCATCTTACATTTTGAACCTCAGATTGACAAATTCCATCTGATGTCTGTGGAAGTGGTAATAGTATAGGAGGAAATGGAGGGGCAAGCAAAAGGGAGAAGGGAACGGCTCCTTTGGACTCCTTGCATCCCAATATCTGCTGAAGTGGCTGTCGTGTCCTTCATAGGCTCCGGCATCTGCCCAAGCTCACAGAATCTCTCCTCTCTTTCAACATCACAGACACAATGCTGCCTGTGTCAGAGCCGCAGGCAAACTGAAATAACTGTAGATACAGAAAGGAACAAAGTGAAGGAATCTTTTGAAGCCCAGAAACCACTTTGAATAATTTAGGGATCTTCCTTATCATCCTACTGTTTTTGCTGGCAGTTTAGATGTACGGATTCAATGGCTTAGTTTGTAAGAAAAAAAAAAGCAGAGGTTGGGGGAATGAAACAGCTCAAGTTGGGTTTTGTCTGAACTTCACTGTGCACAGACTTCTCTCTCTCCTTGTTGGAAATAACCAGCTTTCTTTTTCCTGAAGGTTTCAAACACTTTTAATTATGAAGAGCACTTGATGAAAAAGAACTCGCTTTGTCGTCCCCCCTCTCCCCCTCAATATGTTTATTATTATAAACATACTGAGCCCTCAGCAAATAATTTTATGACTACAGATTTGCATTTTGCAATCTCACCTCTTGCAAAAAATGCCTCTATTTGAAATTAATAATGTATCCTTTACCTAACAAAGTGCTTTGGAAAAAAGGTGTGCAGGTTTGAAATATTCATGGAGGTCTAAAATGGAGTACTGGCTTTTGTTTACTATAGATTGCTTTGGCTTTCATGAAAAGGAGAATTGGCTTTTAAAAGAAAAACCCAAATCCCTTCAAATGCTTGGTTTTGGGAAGGAGGGGGAGAACTGATGCTGCCTGATGATTTGTTTTCATGAGATGTCTGCATTAGCTCTCAAATTACAGAGCTGATTCGATGGAAAATTGCAAGAGGCTGCTCATTTGTGACTGACCCTGCCATCTACCAAGAAGATAGACCTTAGGCATAATTGGGTTGATGCTGATTTGATCTCACACACACACAAGCTTAAAATAAGTCTTAGATCTGCAGAAGCAAGGCAATGCTCTGTCCTTAAATTGCCTCTTTTGTTGGTTTTCACAGGACATTGCTACACTGGCCTGTTAGAATTCATGTGCCTAGTTTGGTGGGTTGGGGATAAAGTTGGTTTTATTGCTGCTTTATACGAGTACATTCTCTCTGTGTGTTTGGAGAAAAATGCAGTGTGCTCTGTAGTGTATCATATGAGTGGATGAAAGAGATCTGGTGAGATTATACTCCTTAACAACTGGTCATCAGCATGTTTTAAGTAGCCTAGCACTGAGAATGGTAGAATAGCAGATTTAGCTAAGGAAGGTGACATGAGCTTTGACTAGTTTGTAGAGAATTTTTTATCATTTCCATTAAAAAAAAAAAAAATAAATCCAATTATGGATTTGTTTTCATTTTCTCTGGAAATCCAAGAATTCGTGAGTTTATCCAGGAAGGAAATGCTTTCACTGAGTGCCTGCATGCCTCTTGAAAGATAGATCTGTATGTTCTATGCCACTGCACACATACGAAGCCAACCAGCACAACCTCAGATGTCTGGGAGATGCATGGGCAGGGCTGCTGTTGTAGAGCAGGGAATGAAGGAGGGCTGGAAATCCATGAGACGCGTTAATTCGGCACCTCGCCAGGCTGCCCCCATGGGTATGGCTTGGCAGTTCACTTGCCCTGCTCAGCCACTGTCTCATGCTCGACTGCCTGTGCATATGCAAAGGATTGCAATTTGCAGCAGCCTGTACAGGTGAAAATTTTATCCAAACATCCTGATGCTTAAGGACCTCGATTTTGTGCTTTTTAGTTGTTTGGGAGGCTCACCAGTTGTGCTAATAATGGGCTTGTTAGAAGATGGTTTGCAGCAAGGCTATTTTGTTCAGAGATCTGATTAGAGACGTACACAAACAAAACATGCCCATAAACATAAACTGTTTTTTTACAGAGCTGTTGTTCTGAGATCTCATACTGCAGTGGAAAAAGAGATTTCAGGTTAATTCCAACAACATCCATGACGATGCTGCAAAGTTTCAAATATTTTTTAGCATGGCTGCAGCAAACAGGGCTGTGTTTGTTACAGACTCCTCCCTTTGATAAGTAAATTTGCATGGCTGAGTTAAGCCCTCTGAAAATAAGAGCTTACAATGAATAAAACGCCAATGTACTGTACCCCTTTAATTACCATAGTTCTAAGATGGCATAGTTATAACATGTAATTAAATTTCATTGTATAAAGGGAGCACGGGCTGTGGTAGGCACATCTTTCATCTTTTGATGTATAATGACATTCAAAATACTCTCTAGTACTCAGTTGATAAACAACTTGAAGAGTCAGGGTCTGCGGAGTAGCTTGTTTGATTTTAAATTTGTAAGATTGGCACGTGGTCTCTTTTGACGCTACTGCATTCTGATGTGATGCATTTATCTAATGTCATTAACAGTACATGCTGAATGTACAATTAAGCTTGAAACTGTCAATGTCAGTGGCTGTTAAAAAAAAAGGTTGATAAAAATGAGAAGAACCGCTGTTTTGTAATAAGCATCTGTGTTGCTTTTAAGTCAAGGAAAAAAAAAAAAAATCAATGAATTTAAATATATTGCTGTCTTCATTGCCAATGTAATTCAATAAATATGTTAATTCAGTGTTCTGAGCACTGAAGGGAGTTGAGAGCTTTTTGTGTCATTTGTTTTTGTCAGTTCTGGCTTTCATGGTTTTTTGTTTGTTTGTTTTGTTTTAGTTAGACTTCCGGCTTAAGTCCAGTAATGACAATACTATTAAATTAGAATAGAGAGGAGATTTCTACATGTCAGATTTTTCACAGTGACATTTTTGTCTATTTTATCTTTGAAATAGCAAACCAGCAATAACGAACGTGAACGTTTATTGTTAAAAATTCTTTTGATACAAGAGCAAAAGAGCAATTTAACAGAAAAAAATCATTTTTAAACCCCATGCAAATTTCAGAGCAGAAATGTCTTCCAGACCACATTGTTTTTGCTGTGGAGTGTGATAGATAGACTTCATATATTTTAGTCCTATTTAGGGATATGTGTGTGTTCTGTACTTGCATGAATCACATATGAAACATTTCTTCAAGTGTCTTTGACATAATAGCATTATTCAGTACTGAATTATATAAGCTGGTAAGAGAAACACCTGTATTTATATTTCTGTACAAGTGTTCTCCTGTTTTGCACTAGCTACACTTGCTTTCTAAAGAAGGTGTTGAGATATTTCTAAGTGCAGATATACAGGAAAGCCATACTGTAATAATAACTGTAATAAGAGCTGCTTTTGCGGTTTCCAGAAGAACCAAGAGATGTGAGAGTACTAGAAAGGAGGTGTAGACCCGAGAGTGTGCAGAACTGCAAGCTCCCATGTGCCTTGTCATGGCTTTGTGTGCTGTGTTGTAGAATAGACTGAGGGGTGATTGCTGAGTAGAAATGTGTGCCTGTGTCAGAGGCACTGAGTGCTCTTAGGGGCATCTATGAAACAGACTTTTCTTTTAGCATGTGAGATCTGTTGAGAGACACCACTGTTACTGTGTGAAGCCTCTTTTGATGCTTCTCCCTTAGTACTTTCTTGGTTGTCTAAATAAGAGCCAAGAAAATGTAATTATCAGAATATATTTTTCAATCTTATTTATTTTTGCCTAGTGAATGGTGGGCTGCTTGGACCGTATTGGATTTAGGTATGCAGAATGTGGCCTCGTAAATAGACAGGATGTAGAAACAAAACTCCTTAGCAGTTAATGTTCCAGAAAATACAGTACCAACTTTGAGAGCAACCTATCTAATAAAAAGACATGAGGAATATTACACTCAAAGGAGTGTGCATTTGTGAGAAGTAGAATTTCCTATATGCAGTATGATGTGAGAGGCCATGCAGCTGAAGACCAAAATCTGAAATGTTGGAAAGTTCTCAGTTGGAAATAGCAGAAGAGAACAGCCTGAATGTATTTATCAACTGCAGGGTGAGCGCACATCCTTGCCTTGATGTTAAACTGAAAAACAATGGACAACTTTAGTAAGCATCTATCTAGGACATAGAGGCAGTGATATATGAGTAGTAGGGTGCAGGCCTCAACAAGTCATCCCCTGGGATACTCATACAGACTTTTCCTTCTGGCCAGATTGATAAAAGTCTATTTGAAGTTAGAGCATGTGCAGAGGAAAGGTTGGAGACAAGATTAGCAAATGAAGCCCCTTCTCAGTGAGGACACTAGAGGGGCACATTTATTTAGCCTTGCAGATTAAGTCTGAGAGATGAAACCTGATATAAAGATGATACCCAATGATACAGCTGATATCTCTGTTATTGATTAAATATGAGGGAGAGGAAAAGGCTATATAAGCTAAAGGCCAGAATTAGCATTAGAACAAATAGGTACTAATGAGTCATGGCTAAACTCAGACTCAGAGGATCTTTCCAAGCCTTTGGTCTCTTGTGCAGCCTTTGAGATAGAAACTTCGTAGGAAGAAGTGAGAAATGTGTTTAAGGTGAAGTCTGATGCATTTTTATGAGAGCTATTTTGTTGTGCAGTGCACAATAGAAGAATTTTGTTCTATTAGCTGACTTTGAACTTATTTGCTGCGCTGTCCATTACACAAAGTTGTATTTCTGCTGCTAGTCTCAGATGCCTGTAAGATGTGTAGGTGTTTCACCAGAAACTAAAACCTCAAAGGAATCATCAATCCACTGCTGCGTGCTTAACAATATGTGTGTATGTGGGCTACAAACAGAACCAGGGCTCTTTGTTCTTGCAAGGAGCAGCAAGGACTGGGCCACTTCCAGCCAGCAGCCAGCCAGGTGTGCACTGCGTTCAGTGCTCCTTGAAATGCTGTAGCCCACGAGCCACACATATGCGAAGAGTAGAAGGGCTGGACTAAACCATGTCAGAATGTTCTGACATTTAACCTGTACAGGCCAATTTCCTGTGCCCAGGAGCGTGCTGTAACTTGGTTTAATTTACCCGTGTATATGCAGTCTTTGTGCTTTATCTTGGACTTTGGCTTGATGCACATATGAAATATAATTGTTAAACTTTATCTCCGAAGTAAAGCAGTAGATCAAATATCAATCTGTTTTAGAAGGAAACAAGAAAAATATATACATTTTTAAGTTTATTTTTTTTAAGTTATTTTCCTTTGTTTTACTGGTTATCTCATTATCAGTCTTTGTTATCATTTCCAAATAAGCTCCTTTGCACTTCTCCCTTATATCCCCTATGTTCTATAAACACCATAACCACCTATAAACCAGCATAAAGCTGTCCTTCATATTCCTTCTTGAAATTCTCTTTTCTCAAGCACACAAAAGTATTCAAGGACCTGAGCTGTTTTTACCATTGGTTGTCCTTCTGCCTGATATTGCTAAGCTCTTACCACTGTATACGTATCTAAACAACAGAAATAATCACTTATGAATGGGATCTGTTTGTGGAGAGTTGCTGTATTGTTTGTTTTTTTCTCATTATTATTATATTTATGTAGATATATAATTAAATATACTTAACATGAGTAAATATATAATTTTTTTATGTTGCTGCTGCAGTATGCATGTGTTTCAATCATATTCCCCAAACAGTTATTGAGGATGCTAGGTACTACCATGTTATCAATAATTAAAACTCCTCCTGTGAAAACACCATGCCAGAAAACTTGTGGACCTTACAGCCCACATTCTTCTCCTTTGGCTCTCAGTGCCATCTAATATATGCTTCAAGGACAGTACTGTATGCAAATTTTTTGCTTTGCATACAGTATGATCCACATGTTCCTTCTGCGTTGTTTTGATTTATTTCAACTCCAACTTTAACCGCTATGTTATGACATTTGCCCATTTGCTGAAATGGATGCACTGATGGCCATTATTAGATAAGGTTCTTATGTTAAAAAGAAACTAACAAGCTCATGCTTTTGGCTCTTAATTCTTTTTCTGGAAGAGATTATAAATTTTTAGTGTTATTTGAAGGCAACGTGATTATTTGGAAGAATATATTCATGCTCTGTATTTCACATCCACTGTTAGTTTTGAATGCTCAGACCATTGCATCCTATTAAATCATGAGTAAACACTTGATGGATAAGTATAGAGCATCCAACTGATTCAGCTCTAGCAGGTACTTCTCTCTGAAGTGATTCAAAAATTAACTCTTGGAAACTGGCTGTGATAGAAATCGTAGACAACCGGTTCTCTTTCTCCAGGAATAGAAATAGAACCTGAAAATGTCTTTGAATACACTTACAAAAAAACTATATTTAAGAACATCTAGCTTAATGCTAGGAAATTAACAGTTGTTTTATTCATTTGGAGTAGAAATGCCTTCAACCTTTTAGGGAAAGCAAGAACAAATTACAGCCAAATTTTCATTTCACAAGTCATCTTCATCCAGGATAAGCCAGGGCCCCAAGGTCAATTCTTCAATTTGGTATCCTATTTCCATAATGTTATTCTGCAGTGTACTTTCATTATTACTGGAGCAGTGCTCGCTTTCCTATTAGTTATATAAATGGCTATGTTAATGCCTTTTTGCAGACAAAACCACCTTTTGTTAATATCCCAGTGGATTTCTTAAGGATTAAAATATATTTTTAAGCAGCCGTTGGTCTTATTTATATTTTTTTCATTGATGATTAGTCCTTTCCACCTACCCAAAAGTGGCATCGTTCAGGTGGAGGTCAAAGCAGTTTCTAAGATCTGTTGGGTGACTGGTTTGACTGACAGAAAAGAAGCAATCAGAAGCTGAAGATTTTAAAAATCTTTGTAAAATTGAGTAAGATCCAAAGCAATGCAGTAGTGGGAAAAGGGGCGGGGGGCGGGGAAGGTGGGCGAGCATAGGGAGGGAAGTTGCTTTTTGTTAAAGTAGATAAAATGGTTTTCTTTGTCTTTACATTCCATTTACATTCCATTTGGTAATGATGGAACTTAGTTCAGCTGGGCTACAGTTGTTACCTCTAAAATCTTGTCAGTTATTTTTCTAGAAATTAGATATTTACTTCCATGGTTGTAATATATGGATATAGTAGATAATTATCCAATACAAAAAGTGAATGGAAGATATCTGTGGTGTTCCACAGTGAATATCCACACTAAGCTGCTAAAATCACATCTTCAGTGATGGCATTATTATGCTGAGTTTGGAGGGGTTATATGCTCTTTAGCAATTCTTTTCCAGAATAAGCTAGAACATACTATTTTGTCATGTTAGGTATGACCCATAACAAGTAGATATGCTTCCATATAGAAGAAAGACACAAAAGCTCCTGAATTGCATAGGGTTCAGATATGAAGAAGATGCTAGGTGGATTTGTGTTTGATGCACAGACAGGCATTAAGTAAGATCTCCTAAGGCTGTAGAGTTTGTGGGAAATACTGGGTCTGTAAGTCATATTGATTACATTTATTTTTCTGATTTGCCTTTTGATAGGACAATAAATGATTTATTTACATAAAATATAAATTTATTCAAGGAAGTAGGGTAAAAGAAGTTATCAATTGATTTCCTTGATTCTCCTCACAGCTTGTGTACACTGTACAGACACTGTAGTAAATACTAAACAAAATCTTACCAGTGATTGCACACTACTCTGTTTTTCTTCAGAACTGAATATCAGGTCCAAGCTAATCAGTATATGAAGTGAGTTTTTGTCACAAAATATGTCTTTGCTGGAGCTATATCTCCGTGGAAATAGTTATCTGGATGACAATTATTTATTTCTGAAATGATACAGATAAATGATTAGTACCTGCCCCTGGCCTGCTGCAACTGGAGCAAAACAAGTGGGCTTAGTATTACCAAGACAGTGTGGTCCTTTGTCTTTAGCTCTTTCTTTTTGCCTTTTAATTAGGCCTGTTAATTAACTGTTTTGTAAAACAGAAACCACATTCAGTGCCTTCTGTACATCCTGACATACGTATTGGTATGGAGCCATACGGTCTAGCAGTTTGTCATGGAGCTCAGGCACCTCTACTTAGGTTGAAATTTTCAAACATGAACACTTAAATAGGAGTGATCTGACAATTTTACAGCAATCAGCTGAGTATGGTTAGCTCCTGCATCAACAGAAGCAGACATTGTTTTTAGATAGAGAGGCGAGACCATTTTTACTTTAGAATGTAATACATCAGGTTTTCAAGGTATGCTACAGTCTGATTTGGAGAAAGTCTCTATATCAAGTGATAAAGACTTGAACTTGTAGCCCGTACTGCACAGGGATCACATTCAAATATGCTTAGGATCTAAACTGGTTCTGTGTACTTATTAAAGGGAACTACTTTTTCTTTTTTATTGTAGTTAATCTGCTTTGAGATGTCTTCTCTGTGTGTTTAGCTAACTCCAGTGCACCTGCTTTTTTGGCTTTCCAAGTGTTCTGTTCCTAATTACGGTGCTGGTGCAAACACCTGCTGTTGGAGATATGCCCTGGGTTCTCCTGAACTGAATTCTGGCACTCTGCCTTGTATATGTTAACAATGGGTAGTCCCTCCAGAGAGGAGCTTTTGGGGAGTGTAGATCATCCTACCTAAATTTTGGAGTATCTTCTAAATGTCCTCCTCTCTCAGAGAATCTCTTACTGGAGAATTTGTAGTCTACTTTACTACCTGTAAACATTTCAGTAGGACCTATGACTTCCTGTGTATATGTTCTGTCCATTAGTTAAGTTACTTTATGTTCAAAACAGTTAAAGAAAGGAGAGCAATTTCATACAGTTCCCAAATTAATGACAGTCTGCTTGCACATTGGTTGCTTTCTGTTGGCATCTGGGTCCTAGTACAGACTGCCATTCTTAATCATATTTTAATTTTCAAATAAATTGCTTTCATTATCCGTTCATTTACAATACCATGTGTGCATTACTGCTCATTAATGTTTGTCATCTACTTTGCTAAGGCTGGATTTTTAAATAGCCGTGGTTGCAATGCAGTAATTAAAGATGATCCATGTTGGTTTTGTAGAAATTATTCTGAAGCCTTCTTACATGCACAAAAAAAAGAAACCCAAACTTGGAGTGCTGTTGAAATAAATTCCTTAAATGTATGGAAGCAGCTTAGCTTAAGTGCTTTGCCTGTAGGTATAAAGCAAGTATTTCTGATGGTTCAACTAGAATACCTAAGCCTAATGACAGATCTGTATTTCTCTAATTACTAACAGGCCAGTTGGTTTTGGATGTAAAATCTTACCTTACTTCACTTTTATGTGCAAAATCTGTTCATACTTCTTCGCAAAACTTTTCTTCCAACATCTGTTCAGCATTGTTGATTGAACTGTGGCTTCTATTTAGTCACTTTCTTCTTTTCTCCCACCAGAAATGTGAAAGGACAGAAACAACATGACAGAGATTTTAAAATTACAGTTTTGGAACAGTGTTCCCATGGGACAGAAGTCAAAACAATAACAATAGACTTTGCCCTCATTTTCGCCTAGCAGTCTTTCTCAGATTGTACAACATAATATGGAAATTCTTCCATTGCAGGTCGTATTTGCTTCTCTATGACAGTCTGTATGACTGATCGAAAATATGGATCTCCATACCTGATACTTTTATTCCTTTGCTTCTTATGTGTACGTGCTCAGCTTAGAAAATCTGGCCCTTAGGGATCCTTATGCGGATGTTCAAAAGTAATGTCACTATTGATATGGCACAGGAGTAAAAGAAGAAGAATACAGTGTAGAAAGAGAAATTTAAATGTATTTAGAAAGCTGTGGTACTCTTTATTAACTGCCAAAGAAACAGTTGTTTCTTGAAGTAATATTTCAAGAAGTGACTTCAGGTGATGAACATATCCTGACATAACAGGAATTGGCTCCAAAAGCTCTTGCAGTCTTATTGCCAAGACTGAAAACTTTAGTTCTATGATTACCTGTGGTGCTTCTGCATCGTGGTGCGTGGTCATGGCTGAATAGGCCTCTCATTTATATTAGGCTGAATTTGCTTCTGAAATGAAAAGATGAAATATATTTTGCCTCTTTCAGTCTATGCTGTCATTTTCTTTTAATGAACCTTGTCATCTCTCCATGACTGAGATCTTAACATTCTCTCCCTGGCTCAGAACAAGAACTAAAAGCCTTAAGAAACCAAATTGCTTATGTTCCCAGTTTTTTCTATGTCTTCCTATATAAAAATATATTTGGAAATACTTTTTTTTTTTTTTTTTTTTTTTTTTTTTTTTCTTGTAACTCTCCAGTTAAAATAATTATCCATATTTTTAAACTATTCTAATAAATTCTTGGTAGTTATTTATTATAATATTTTACTTAAGAACTTGACATGCAGATTTGAGTACTTACAATGGACATGTCCAGTTTCTAAAAGCTTGAGCATTAATATTGGTCCTGTTTTTAGTTGTTTTATTTGGACTGTATTGTGAGATTCAAATTAGTCATAAATTCATAAATTTACTTATGTGAGCAATGTAGAAAACCCAATAGCTCCCTTTTGAGCCATCTCTTATTTCACCTTATTATTGCATTCAGGATGAAATAGACTCAAACCTACTCTTGGTGTTCACTTGCCAAAAAGCAAAGCTGTCTGAAAAGAGATAAACTGAAATCCTCAGCTAAAGTTGTACTCACATTTATTTGTTTCTTTAGAGTTTGTTCTTTAATTATGGCTATTCCATTTATGTTGGTGTGGATAAAGCCTTGTGACATTATCAGACCAATGCATTTATCTGCTCAATATAAAGATTTTGGGTTAGCAGAACCACCTTCTGCAAGTGCTTCTCCCTCATTGGTTTTGGAGAAAGCTTGGAGCCACTACACTCCTAAATTGTCTAATTTCATATGCAGGATTTGGTGTGGTGAATCAAATTTATGAACACTTTTCCATAAAATTTAGATTATTAAATATGAGAAGAAACATTGCCTTTATTTATTCGTTATTAAAAATGGAGTTTTCTCTTATTCATAATTTCTCAATTCTAATTAACAGCGGAAAAAGGAAGGAGATAAGTAGATGGAGAAGCTGATAGCATTGCTCTAGGTTATCAAAATAACATGTAGATTATCCAGATAAATCCAGTCTGAATAGGTAAGACTGCAGGTTTTCTAGTGAGAGTATGGGAGTCTCCATGGCTGCAGCATCCTCCAGACCACATCCACTGCTGCACCGTGGGCTCCATGGCTGCACATTGAGATCTGCTCCATGTGGTGCCCATGAGCTGTGGTGGGACAGCCTTGCACCTCCATGGGCCTCTCCTGAGCTGCAGGGAGCTTCTGCTCCATGCCTAGGGCACCTCCTGCCCTCCTTCTGCACTGACCTTCTTTACTGGGCTGCTTATCTCCCATTTCTCACTCCTATCCATCAGATGCTGTTGTGCAACAGATTGTCCCTTTCTTAAATCTGCTCTCCCATGAGCCAGTCGTTCATGACTCGGCTCTGCCCAGCAGCAGCAGGGCATCTTCAGGAGCTCTGATGAGATACAGTGCAGTGCTGGGCGCTCCTCCCAGAGGCCATCCCTGCAGCCCTGTGCTACCAAAACCTTGCCATGTAAATATTTGAAGCTACTACTACTAATTTTTTCAAGTTTTCTGCAATTTTGAAAATGCAAAAGAACCCATGGAACACTGTGGCTGTATTAGAGACAACTGCTTAAGTGGGTAGTTGTCTTTGAACCTAGAAATACTCCACTGCATATGTGGAGTGTGCATATATCTATTCAGTTGCTGAACTTCTTGGAATCTGTGGGAAGGAGAACTGATAAGGTGTCACTCTTTGGAATTAGTTTCAGACTTACATGCTTATGAATGTTTACCTGAAACTCAAACCCTGACTCTGTCAATGTAAAATTCATTTTAGGACATTCCTCCCATTTTCTGGGCTTATGGTTAATATTTCAAAGACAAAACATTGAGAGGTCATAGTTCTCTGCGTATGATGACTTTAGAATTGAAAGATGGTAAGCAAATATAGTGTCTGATTTCTGATTTTCATACTTAATTCCTAGTATCATTTCGTTTTCTTATACTGCGAGTGTATCTCTGTGTAACCTCTTTGTTGTTTACAGCACATCATTTTGTGATGCTCTATTATCCAAGGCTAATATCTTGGATATGTTGATATCATGCAAATACAATGATAGTTGTAATTCATGATGATTCTATATGGGCCCTGATTTAAGTTTTGGTAAGCAGGCACTGGAATCACTGGAGATGCAGTAAGGTTTTACTGTTCCTGTGGCAGTATGTGAAAAACATCGATACTAGAGTGGAAAATCAGAATGTGTGAGGAGATGAAGATAGGAAAGAGGAGTAGTAATACTGTTAAAGAAATGTAATGTTGTCGGTTTTGCATAGATTGTTTTATTCTGGTCATCGTTATCATGGTTTGAGGAAGATCCCACCTGCTGTGAGAAGACATCCCTCAACACGGGGAAGCTGCTTCCAATAGCTTTAGAATAAGCAGCAAATACTTGCTTTTCAGTAATGTAATAGGGATCCATACAACCCTTGTCTCTCTGTGTAAGAGGTATCAGTAGTGTCAGTGAATTGCTGAGGACCTGCCAACAACATTTAAAAAGAAAATCTTGTTTATGTAGTTATATTTTTTTTCTGTTTGTTTTGTGATATTAAAATAAGCAGAGCAGAAAATGATAGATGATTTTTATTTTTATTTTATTTTTTTTTTTTTTGGAGTAACAGTCACCGTCCAGATAAGGTGAAGGCTAAAAGATTTCTCTTCTTCATACCACATAATATGCCATTTTCATTTTGTGCTGCTCATAACCCTGAGTGTCACAGCTTTCTATTCTAGTCTGAATAGTCAATGAAACATTATGAAGCCGATAAGAAAAGCTGCTCCCCGTTACTTGGCAACGGCTGTTAAGCAGAGCTGAGTGCTGTTGATTGAGGAGATTAGCTGCCAGAGATAAACCTCCTCTTTCTGCTGCCCTGCTGCTTATCTTTCCACCCATAACAAGTTGCACCAAATATGACAGCAGTCAGTGGTTGAGGCGGAATATGAACTTTGCAGCAAATGAAGTTTGCACAAAAGACTTCGGGTGCTGCCGTAAAAAATGTGGAATTTATTAAAATTGCAGGCTGTTTGCTGGACTGCCCTTCCTTGACTTTGGAGTGAACGTTTTTATCTGAACAGGTGATGTCCCAGATGTGACGGAAATGGGGTGCTCTGTTCTTACGTTGTCCATTCATAGATGCTGAAAATAGGAGCAAACATTTGAAATGCTTTCCTATGGCTCCAGTTCTCAGTGACAATAAGGATAAGAAATTAAATGTGCCATAATATTACTGCCATTCGCTGAATATGCACAAGTTGGATTAGAGGATTTTGGTTGATGCCTTTGGGAGAAAATGCTATTGTAGATTAAACAAAAATGTCTGGGTACACTGAAAACTGTTTATACCCATGTGTGAAATGGGAATCTTTCTGGTTTCGGTATACCCAAATTGCGTTTCATCAGAGAAGCATACTATTGACTTGAAAAACAAGGCTGAAATGTGGTGAGGGATAGAAGCTGGTAGTCTTTTTGTCTTCTCAAGTATCTTATTTTTCCTCTTTTATGTTTAAAATGCCATTTTGTCCCTTTGCTTTCATTACTGAGTGCATGCTTCTGTTTACACATTTGTCTGTGGAGAGGTTGCCTAAATCATCACCTTCCGTCCAGCCAACCTTCCTGTTGGCCAGAATGGGAGGCAAGGCTTGGCTAGTGGAAGACTTTGGGGAATGGCAAAGCACTGGCAGAAGAGTGAAACACTGAGGCTGCTTTTGTGCAGAGTCCTGGGTGAATAGTTACCTACCTACTAGGCATCATAAGTACAGCAGTATAATTGAATCATGTATTATTAGTTTCAGCAGAAATTTCAGAATACAGGATTTTGGGCAGAGGCGTTTTCCTTCATTTACGATTGCAATCTTTTTGGTTAGCGCTGTGTAAACATGATGAAAAAAGTTATACTTTATACCTGAAAGAGCATGCAGGTGAAGTATACGATGAGACAACATGAAGATCTTCAGTATTCTGTGCAGTTTTGTTGTCCAAAGCAGCAGTCAGCTACTTCATAAGCAATATAGGATGAAGGAGAAATTTAGATGCATGGCACTCATTAGTGAGATCCTGTTTCAGTGGATTTCTTGCTGATCTTGGCTTCCAAGTTTTTTATTATGCAACTTTGATGAACCTCTTCCTTTTGTGGCATAAATTCTTTGTTCAAGATTATTCATGTACGTTCTATCTTCTTTTAAGAAGTCTTTATGCTAAGTATGCAACTTCTACACTTAACCACTCAAATTGCAGGAAATTCTAAAGCTCAAACTGCAGCTTAAATTCAAAGCTCCCATTTAATAACAGCTTGTAGTTTTATACAGTATTTTTAATAGCACGTTGCTATTTATACATATGCTTAAATATTGGATATCTCCTGAGAGTTGTATGGTATCCTATGAGTAAAATAGGAAGCCATTTGAGCTTGCATGTTCCATATGCATTGAGGGGTTGTGAAACCCACTGCAGAAGCAAAAACAGTCTGGCTTTCTGTATTTATTCTTACTGTAATTTCAGACACCGCAAATCTTAAAATATGTTTTGAACAGTAATAAAGCTGAGAATTAAATAGTTCTGCAGCTGTTTCCAGTCCTATTGCACATCTTCATTCCCATATCATTTCATCCGTCTGTGGGCTTACTCATAGAGACAAAAGATCATCCTCTGTGCTGAAGGCAGAATTCTGTGCTGGAAAAGGCTTTTCACTGTAGGGCTTTTTTCTATCCTGTAGATAATCTCTTTTGTTCCTCAGTGCCCTTTCCAAAAATTATCATTCATTTTAAAACTTGGACACTGGAACACTGTATTCCTTTACTGACCTCATCAGTGGTGCATAGCGAATGACATCACCTTATTCCAGTTTATTGCTGTCATGTTCATATATCCACAAACCTTATTACTGCTTTACTCCTGCTACTGTCTCAGACTGAATGCTGAGGTCTGAACCAAGCAAGGAAGGACTGTAATGTCTCATTTCCATCACTCTTGCCAGTAGCAAGGCTGCGGGTGGTGCTCTGGCTCTGTCGTGGGAGAGGGGGCCAGGGGGCGTAACTGTGTCCAGATCTCTAATTGTGATAGAAATAACTTCTGGACGCAGCTTCCAATAAGTGATCCTAGTTATATAATGCAATATTTAGCTGTTTGAAGTCAGAGTTTGAAAACTGTCAGACTTAACACTCTGTCCAGCAGAAGCAGTTAGCAGCCCCTTGTCCTTGTCTGAGGTGAGGCTCATGGCTGTCCTGGTGTCTGTGCGTGCTGCCAGAGGCAGTTTGGTGTGTCAGGGATTCTGTGGGCATGCTGATATTTCATGCTACAGCATGTATAGAGATTCTTGGGATAGCTCCAGTCAGTTTTAATCAGCCTGCTAGGTGTACTCTGTGCAGGTACCCTAGTTTGTAAAGGTTTCCCCTTCCCTTTGTAAAGGTGTGCATTTAGAATTTTTGCTGACGTGTTCTGGTTGGCACAACATAATTCCCTATAATTTTTGTAGTACTTTGCAGCTAGGGAACAAGGAGATTTTTATTACTATAATTTCATGCATGTCTGAAGTTATTTTCATTTAGGAATAAATACAGTGGCTCAGATTATGAAAGTAATCTGCTGTCTCGATAAATATTGTTTTGCAAAGATCTGGGAAGCTTCACATTTGGCAAAGGTCAGAGACGAACCAAGTTTGCCCTAACTAGTAGATGTTGCTGGTAGTGAATATGAATGGAATGGTTAGTAATCCTGTTTTCCTGAAAACACCGTCTCCTGTGAAGCCGTAAAACTAACTCTTCAAATACATCTCTTGGCATTTGGCTCCGGTTAAAATTCACACTACTTTGTTTTCAATACCAAATGAAAATTAATGCAGAAATTCATTTTGCCGAACGTGTTTCCTCGCACAGTTATTTTAGCCTTGGGAATACAGATGCAAGAGCAGCTCTAGTCTGATCACACAGTGAAGACATTGCCAGCACCAAAGTGGTTCTTGGCACCAACCAAAAATGTAATGGGGATCCTTGAAGTGACTGAAGTACGTCTCAGTGATACTTGGAAAATTAGTGCGCATAAATAAGCATTAGTATATTTGCATCTCATTGCTTCCATAAATAAATTCTTAGTCCCTCCAGTAACCTCTGTTTTTGTAATTGTAATTGCATATTTAAGAGAAAAAAGATTTGTTCCTGTTTCATCATTCCGTTGCTTTGGCTCAGTGGTAAAGGGAGCTGCATTGCTCTTGCAGGAGGTTGTTGAACAGTTTCACATTACTTTCTCCCTGCTTGAAACTTGTTCTGGTTCAGAACAATGATGTCATAAATAATTAATCAACCAGGTTGCACAAACTTTTAGTCTTTTCCCGTACAGAACCATAGGTCACTGTTTAAAGAGCTGTATGTCTATCTTTTGCTTCTTTTCACTTCATTTTTCTTTGCATTTCCTTTTCCTTTAGCACAGTATTCTGACTGCATGCTCAAAGTGATTTTCTGGATGGGAGGTGGGGCATGGTACATGTCTCAGGTGTATCTCTAATAAGACACATAGCAATAATAAGATGAAATGATAACAGTAAGATGTAGTGTAGAAACTTTCATGTTAATCTTGCAGTCCAGTGACAAAATATGCTAAAGATGCTTTATTATAAGGCTGCTAATACTTGAATTTAAAGTATCTTTCCTGTTGGTGGAAGAATTATCTGTCTGAATCTTTCCTCCTTTTTAGTACTATTAGTGCTCTGATAATTTTGATTGCAAAGTTTTTTTCTTAAAGATAACCAAATACTGAATGTAATTTAGGAATTCCTCTTAGTGAACTGCACCTAGAGCTTCATTTTCTCAAATGGCGCATCACATCTGGGCTGGTTTCTGTGATTGAAAGTGAATGCAAATGAATTCTGTGGTTTAGAAGCTACATCAGCTGGATGTGAAAGATGTCACTGGTGACACTCAGGGCTCTGTCATACTCCCTTGTCGTTCTTGTTGAGAAAAACCCACAGAATTATTCCACAGTTGTCTGGACTGTAGAAGATTCAAGTTTGGTTCTCTAACAAGTGATTCAAGTGTTGATCCACAGAAACATTGGATCTAGCAGCAAAAGTTTAAGATTTGTTTTCTTTTCAACTTTACTTTTTCCTTTCCTTGTCCTCCCTTCTGCCCTTTCCTCCCAGATAATGGTCGTTATTGCTCTGGTTGAGAGGCCATTGGAGGACCCATTATGGCAGAGGTTCACTTCTGCGCTGTGGATCGCAAACAGCAGGCACTGAAATCTGGATCTCTTCTTCTCTTAGCTGAATAATTTAGGGGCTTTTCAGGAGTAGGCAGCATTTCTTTTCATGGTCAGCCTGCTGTCTTATTGTTTTGTAATAGCATAGCTAGCTTTGTTAAGATCCTTGCCTTCTTTCTTGCTGTATTCAGGTGAGAGTAAGATATATATATATATATTTAGTTACTTTCTCTACTATTTGCATTATTTTTTTCTTACATAAAATCTCTCAAGGTAAGTGTGCATTATATTTTTCAACCTACACTTAGATCAGCAGATTGGCACAGTTCTTAGCATGATACCCTCACTCTCTTGAAGGTTATATCTCTTTTTGATGAAGGAAGAACAGAGTCCTCCAGAACTAGATCTCAGTATTACTTGTCAAAAAGAAGGAGACTGCAAACCTCAGAGGAGCTACTGACTTTCAAATGTGCCCCAGGAGTATCTGGAGCATTGCAAATCCCCACCACATCATGGTGTTTGCACAACAGCTGGCTGATACTGCTGTTAATAGGAAATTTTATCATTTAATATGAGCGCTTGTGTAATCACTAGCGTGCCATCCAATTGTTTCCATAATCAGAAATATTCTGAGTTGTCAGGTTTGAGATTTCGTGGTTGAAAACTGACCAGGCATGTGGTTTGAAACCTTAAATGCCTGTGTCCAAAGAGGCGAAGAAAGGCATTAAATCTTGTTTGAGCCCTTTCACACTGTTAAGCTATCTGGCTTTCAACAGAATTTGTAAGTTACCTTTGGCTTTCAGGCAGCAGGTTATGTAGTTGTTGAGTAGGAAAGTATTCACTGGACTATTACTAATATACACTGGAAAAAAAATAATTCTCAGGTTTAGACCTCCTAATTTTGTTATTTCCTGTTTCATACATCGTTCCTATTAAATGTAAAACATTAATCTACAAAAATATACTTTCTTTTTTAATTTACAGTTAAGGATATGCTTTTATCACATTATGTATTAATGCCTTACACATCAGAAAAAGCAGATTACCATGCCGTACTCTTTTAAAAAACAACCTGTGTGCATTTAGTTTATCTTAATTAACATATCAATTCTAGTAGCATATATCTTAATCACAAGTATAAATTTTGGCATTATTCCTTAATTTTAACCAGCTGTCTTAAAAACTTCCACATGCTCATCGATCATTAAGATAGGGTAGGCTGAGGCTGGCTGTCACTGTGTAGCTGTGTAATCCTGATGAAGTCAAATGTATCTGAAAGCAATAAATTCAGCAGGTGAACAGTGAGTGCTTCAGGTCTGATCCCTAAGCACTAAATTGTCCACTAGATGCCACTCTTACTGCTCTGAAAGAGAAATAATCTACAAGTACTGAGGCTGCGCATAGGTGAGCAAAATAAAAACGTTTAACAGAGAAAGATTGCCTCCTAGAAACACAGCATACTTCATGGTGCAGGTTTGCAGTGCAGTTCACTGTGCTTGCATGGGAAGTGTTTGCCAATGCTTTGCATTGAAATAGTATTTTTAATACACTGCATGAGAAATGACGCTGTGGAAGCCGCGGTTGCTCCATCTGTGCCATCTCTATATTGCTTGTAAAGAGAATTTAAAAGTAGAGATATAAATTTTGAACAAATTATTCAGTGATAGGACTCAAGGGAACGGCCTCAAGTTGCCCCAGGAGAGGTTCAGGTTGAATATTAGGAAAAAATTTTACTCTGAAAGAGTGTTCAGGCACTGGAATGGGCTGCCCAGGGAGCTGGTGGAGTCACCAGCCCTGGAGGTGTTAAAGAAGTGTGTAGAAGTTGTACTGAGGGACATAGTTTAGTGTGGAAATATTGGTGGCAGATGGCCAATAAGGCTAGATGATCTTGGAGGTCTTTCCCACCCTTGGTGATTCTGTGATTGTTTTTAAAGAACTGGAATATTAAAAGTATGTTGTTTGCTGAAGAGCTTACTTGTAAATGTTGTGTGTAGGTTTGTGAGTGATGTCTTCTGAAAGGCAAAATTAAATAACTTCAGCAGTCCCATTTGTAGTTACTAAAACATTTAACATGTGTGACCTTGAAGTCCAGTATCATTAACTTTGGAGATGTACGTATTCATTCACATTGGAAGTATTGGCATTTTCATTAGCCCTGAACTACCTTTGGACCTTACAGCTGTTTAAACACACAGCTAGGTGAAGGTGAGTGAAGTGTCCGTGCTTGGTGAGAAGAATCCTTTTCTTACAGAAGGTTTCATTGCTGAGGTGTGGTGCTGGCTGAAAACTGTGCAGAGACATGAGGATGTCCTCTGATGATAACTACACAAGCACAAATGAGGCAAAGGTGACAGCAGATGCAGTTTGTCCTACTGTTGGACATGTGGACTTGTTTGGATTATAATACAGGAACTAAGCCCAGTATCTACTCTATGGGACAAAACTTTCTAGACAAAGGTCTACTTTATAATATTTCAGCAATTGTCAGGTAATTAGGATGAGGTAGCTGAAGCACAGTGGCCTCTGAATGTAAATACTGTTGCTGATTGAATTGATTCTTTCTTCCTGGCAACTGGGCAAAGCTTGAGCAGCGGCAGCATTGGGTGCTTCAAAGCAGCTGCTTGGAGGCTCCTCTGCAAAGGTCACTTGTCAGCACCATGTGAAAATTCCACCGCATGTACATCTAAATAATTAATCACTGCAGAACACAATCTTTTAATTTCCATCTATTAAGCTTTCCTCCTCCTGCACACAAATTCCAGTTTCTCTACCAATCCTCATAGCTCTGCTCAACAGAAAAATACATTTAACAAGAACTCCATCTTTTTTTCTGGTATGTAAAACTGGGCCAAGACTTGTATATTTCCTTGATTTCTCAGGTTAGCCATACACCAAGTATGGCTTTAGGATGGGATATGGTTCTCTAGCCAAAGATAGCTTTTGTATGTATATGCGTAAAATATATATTTATTTAAAATGACTTGAACGAATCAGCTGCCCAGAGCCAGGCTCGCCTCTGTGATGAAGGTGGTCACTCTGGAAGTTTCTGAGGAGTTTTAGTACCTACTCAGCATGTGAAGCTGCCTACGTTTCCAACTCGACATGTTGACAAAATGACTTTAAAAAACTACTTCAAACTACAGTTTTTTGTGGTCATCTTTTCCATAATTCATGCCTCGCTGTTGGTCATGAATAAAGTGTAGTGTTTCCTTTCTCAGCAGGTAGCAAACAGCACAAATAACCAACAATTCAATGCAAAAGAATAATGAGTGAATGAAGATGGAAGTTTTTCATTTGCCAGTCATCTTCCTTCAAAAGTTATCCTTGTATTGTGACTTCTTCACTGTTTATCAGCTAATTTATTTATTTTTATTCAGTAGAACAGTGTACAACGATCTGCGATATTGTCTTCAGTAGAAGAGGTTTATCTGCAATCATTTTGGATCTTATTGTGGCATCTGGCTTAGGTTAAATTTGTGTCTTTCCATCTTAGTATCTAACTCTGTAATATGTCTTTGTTGAAATGTAAGGTTTTAATTAGAAGCCCTTAAATTATGTTTGGATTCTTTCTCAAGTAGCAAAAATAGTAGCAAAATAAAATACTTAAGGAGGTATCTCACTGTTTCCTTGGGTATATTATTCCTATGTTTTTGTCTCTTCTTTGGAAGGAAATGTAGCGGCTGTCTCAAAGACAACATTACCATACTGCCAGCACAGATGTTCCCAGGTCTAAGTATAACTTACAGAGTATTACTATGGAAATTTCGGAGACTACTTTTTGCTAATGGTTAGCACTTTAATAGCAACCATATGTGTATATTGATTGGTGATCTCAGCCTATCCTCATGCTGTGCATGTGTAAAGAGCAGATGTCTGCTACGTATTACCTTTCTTCTCAGAGTACAGTTTTAATCTAAGTTCAGTATAAACACGTCCTTTGTGGCTGTAGACCTTCAGTGCTTTTCCTTGGGTAACGGTTATTAAAGCATCACTCATGCCTTGAACTTCCTCCAGCATATGACAGCTATAAAATCTGGCTGCTTTTCCAGTTTCCATTTTTGCTGTGAGGTAAGGATGGGCAGTTTGCTGGTCTTTGGTCCTGAGGTCAAGATGCATATGAGGAGCACTGAGGTGCTTTGGATTGTTGGGCACAGAGCAGAGCAGGCTGAGGGGAGGCATCATGGCAGCTGCAGCTCCTCACAGGCAGTTGGAGGGGCAACAACAGGGCCTGAAGGAATATCATGGAGCTGTCAGGGGAGAGCAGTTGGGGGAGAGAGAAAGGCTGTGCCACAGAGGGCGGTGGGCATGGAATGGGCTGCCCAGAGCAGTGGGCAGAGCCCTGAGTGCTGGAGCTCACGGAGTGTTGGGACACCGCTGTGAGACACAGGGTTGGGTTTGGGTGCTGCTGTGTGGAGCCGGGGTTGGACTCAGTGCCCCTGTAAAATGACTCCCTTCTCTTTTTTTCTTTGCAAGATACATAACTTCAAGGTTTACTGAAGAAGTAACCTTAAAACTGTGTGCTCAATGTGAAGTTAAATATTTTTGTTTTATATCTTGACATAGAAACCTTGCAATCACATAGAAAGTCATAGGGAAATGTATATGTATATTTTTTGCTGCACCTAACTATGAAATCCACTGTTTGCACAACTCCAGTCTGACTGTAATCCGCACTGTAAAGATCCTCCTGCTTTAGCGATGGTATTTGCTGACTGCTCTGTGGGGCATTTGTCTCCTTCTCAGCTGTCCCAGTGCTGTGTTTTGCAGTGCTTTGCAGAGTGCTGTTTGCAACTGCAGCCTCTTTAAACCGTATTGTGCCCATATTTCAGGCACAGAAGCCAAAAGAATTTGCAGTTTCTCCCAGTGTGTTTGGATAGGACAGACTTGTATGCTAACTGAAAATGCAAATGGTTTTTGTTGAATTCAGAGGCAGTGATCTGAAGGTTTTGCAAACCTGTCTTTATGAAGAAGAAGGTAGGCCTCTATTAGAGCTTGTGGATGAATGAGCTTTTGTAGCCATCGAGATATCTTTAAATAGTACTTTATATGAATATGTTTAGTTTGTGGTGAAGTATAAATGCTTTCCAGGCTGCAAAACATGTTTTATAATTATGCTTAAGGTTTATTATCTTTAAATCATAGAATATTAATTGTTTATTTAAGCGGAGACTTTGTCCTAATTGTTAGTAGACATTTATGGTGGTATTTCAAAACAGAACTCATTATTTCCAATCATGATTCATTTAGAACAGTCCTATTCTTAAACACTGAAATGTTCCTCTATTTCTGAGTCGGGACCTGATTTATTCCCATTACCCACCCACTTATAAGGGACTGATATTTCTATACTCTCATTTCCAGCTACAACAGGTTTTGATGCAGAGGTGAATATTCCACCCAGATTAATTTGCTGTTATGCTGCGTTATGCCTCCTATAGCAGAAAAACAAACCATGACTGTAGATTAAACTAGGAGTGAGAAGTAAATTTTTAATTTGGATTAATTTAATTTCAGCAGTTGCTGGAGGATCAGAAAGGAAAAGAAAGCATAAGTTGGGTAATTTCAGTGGAGTATTTGTATTTAAGAATGAAGGCTAATAGTGCCTATTTTTTTTCTGCATCCTAGATAGGTTTATTTTCTTTTATACCATTATTTGTGTTAGCGAACAGCTGTGCTGTGCCAGTGGTTTCCATTTGGAGTCTTTGAGCTACTGTGAAGTAGGAGATAAAGTAATGGATATTTGCAAATTAAAACTTACTGTTATTTTCTGCTAATCTGATGTAGCTCTCCTCTTTGAGTGTAGATATAATATCAGAGCAGAAGTAATTATGGTGTTAAAATTAGTACTGCTGCAGAATATTTTGCTAATTAAACTTGTTGCATTTAAATTGCTTCTTTTGGATCACTGTATGGAACCGGACTGTTTAGAACAATAAATGAACCCACTTTCTTAGAGGCCTACCATTGCAGATGGTCAGATTGGATGTGAAGCACCTAGGCTCTGAATTAGTCTTTTGTGTGAAAGAGAGAAAGGTAATTTGAATGTTTGAACTCCCTCTTCCTCCCACACATACACAGGAAGCTTGTCTCAAAATGAACAATTCTCTAAATAAAGACTAATAAGAAGCTAAATTAATTAGAAGGTGTGATTTGAAAAGACATTGATGAGAAGAGTCTGTCATTTTAGACAAATGGAATGGAGCTAAATAAATTAGGCCACATTAATATCTCATTGTTCTGTGAGCAGCTTTCTTTTATTGCATTCATTAGAGAGTACTTCTTGAAATGAGCCTTTGCTAGCCATTACGGATTCAGTTCTCATTTACCAATGCCTAACACACAGCTCCTGCATTAAAAATGTTTCAGCAACTCCTTATAGTTTCTGCAAATTAATATTTATATTTCTGGTTGCTGTGCTTTTCATCTGCAACATAGTAGGCTCTGAACATTATTATTATTTTTTTTTATCCCACTGTACTGGCAGTAAAGAACTTTTACATCAAAAGATTTGGGAGGCAGAAGTCTGAAATAACTTTATAAAATAAACTGCACTCATAACTTATACAGCAGACTCTTCCTCCAAATAGTATTCTTTCCAGCATTTATTTATTTTGACTGCCTCATGACTTCAGTAGTCCTTTGATAACTTTTTAGTGTCTTTTAAAAGGTTCCTTCAGAATATAATTAGGATACATTGGAAATGCGCATCTCATGAAGTATTTCTTACTTTCTGAAAGTGAAATGTATGTTTTTCCTTTTCTTTTTCTCTCTTTCCTCCAGATGGAATATTTGGGAGATGTCAGCGAGTGCCAGTAAGAGACATATACAAATATGACATTTCACCTCCTGTTCTTCAGCGCCTAAGGATCATCCTGGAGAAGCTCTCACACAGAGGTATAGTAGAAACCCAGCACCGAGAGTCAGTTGCACTGAGGATTATAATTACTTTGTGCTTCTTCTATGGTGACATCTTCAGAAGCTGTTGAGCACAATGTGTTCCAGGCCCAGTGGTGCAGACTTCATAAAAGTAAAAAGCCTTCTGAGTCACTGAATCTTCAAGGGGGCTTGGTGAAGCCATTCAGGGGAGGTGTTTCCTTCTCCTTATAGAGTGTGTATCTGTGATTGATGCTATATGCAATAAAATCTTGGCATCCACGAATGCTGGTGTCATACAAATACATTATCAAGACAGAAAAATAATTTGCTGTACATGTTTTTGCGCCACAGTGTATTTCAGGGTGCATGTGTACAAAACACACAAGATCTAGTTACCTAGAAAGGCTTCTTTACTTTCCAGTGGATTTTAGTTAAGTCCATTTTCTCTGATTTCATTATAAGCAGCATCTACTGTTGTTCCTTTTAATTTTGGCTTATCTTTCTTAAGCTTATCTCTGCTCTTTCTGAAGCTGAAAAAGGATATTCTAACCGCAGAATGACATAACTTGAGCTAATCAATCAAAAGCTGGATTAAGTAAAAGATAATGTATGTAATATACCTCTGTTGGAAACAGCTGCAGGACTGTGAAATCTTTGTGAACTTTATTGTTCCTAAAGGTTTCTTAAAATGGTTAATTTTGCACTTGCATCTTCTCTGTGGGTATTTGTTCCTAAGCAGATTCCAATTCCAAACTCCTTTACAAACAAGTCATGATGCATCATCATGTTCCAAGTGTGATTATGAGGAAAAAAAACCCTGATTTCTTGGAAGTTCGTGACCATATTTGGGGATTCGATTTCTAATTTGGAAACCACTGATTTAGGTGACTCAGAAAATTTCCTGTCTAGTAGCCCATGCAAAGGAAGCAAACTCTGAATGAAACTTAATTTTGGTAACTCTTGTTAGATTGATGTGTATAAGTGAGTAGTACTTGAGGCGTTTCACTTGTTGTCTAATGGCTGAATTAAGCAAGCAAGTTTATGAAAATACTATTTTGTCAGAGCGACGTGATATGAGTGGAAAATATCTGAGTTTGAATACAGTGAAGAAGGGGATACAGATTCATCTCAGATGCGCTAATTGGTGTCACCACTCCTCCATGGGGTTGTAAGACAAGGCAGAAAATCTGCAGGTAAATTTCACCCTTCTGTAGAGGCAGATAGAGGCTGATGGAGTCTCGGTAATGTCACATAATGTCGAAATGAATACCTGCCTGCATCACTCTGTCTGCCATGAGATTTTGGTTGGTTGAGGAAAGCCTTTCTACTTTGTGCTTCTCTGATATAAACCACTTTAAGGAAACTTGGGCATTGAAATTTGGACTTGTCTCATGTTTTATTCATAGAAAGAGAGTGACAATGAACACCCAGATTGAAACCATGATGAAGAATGAAAGTACTTTCATCTTTCCTCGCTTGTGACATTTAGAGGTGCATACACAAACGTGTTCATACTTTGAACTGATCTAAAACTTTCACAGACTATTCTTGTGGCCTGTGGACATCCCAGTGATGAGAATCTTAAATACATTTGTAAGAGATAATATAATTCCCTTGTTCAAAGTGATTGATGTAATAAAGTCATATATAGATATATATTTTATTCTCAATATCCTTGGTAAATCCTGAAGTGAGGACAGAAATATAGAACAAAATCAATATAGGCTATCAGATTAATGGGTTGCTCATATCAGATTGCTTGGGGAAGACTGCTGTTTGCTGGTCTTATCAGATGCTAGCCCTTAGGACATATACCCTGACTATGACGGTCACTTGCACAATTAATGCTGTTCTCCTGGAAACTGTGTGGAAAACATCATGACCACTTCTGCAGCACAGATAAGCAAGGTCTCAAATCCACTCAAATATTTCAGCCAGCATCCAGGAAAGTCATGCTTTTCAAGTCTTATTTCCTTTATCATTATATTACCGAGTTTTTGTCCTTTCCAAAAGAGTTTTGGCAAGCTTCACTTAGTGATGCCCAGCTGGCCCAGAAGGGACAGGGAGAGCATCTGTTTTCTTCTTTTTTGTGAAGTGTGGGACACATTCTTTTTGGAAGGCTGTATTCTAGATTCCAAGAGAAGTAAAACAGTCTGTTCTAATGTTCTTGCCACTCTCACTGTCTCTTCCCGTGTTCCAGTTTGTGCCAATGGCCCATTGTACTATTGTTGAGCATGAGTGAACAGAGCCTGGCTCCACCCACGTGTCTCCTGCCCTTTAGTTATTTATAAGCTTTGGTAAGATAATCTCTCATATTCTCCAGGCTGAAAAGTCTCAGGTCTCTCAGTCTTTCATATAATGGTTTCATCATAGAATAGCTGATAACATGGTGCTGTATGTACCTGGTACAACTAACCATGTGAAAGTGCAATGCCACAGCAAAAGGCATTGCTAGAAGAGAGAGTTCAGAGATGGAGCCTGAAGCATTGCAGCACAGGATCATGACATATGTTCATTTTAGGATTCTGCTTATGGAAGTAACACTGTGTCTGTTTGGGGAAATATGAAGAAAGTTCAAGCATACAGAAGTGTTTCACATGATAATCCCTTTATGCTTGGTTGCATATGGTTCCTCCTAGCCTGAAGTCTTGTTTTTTGTGTTGTTTATATGGCCCCTGAACAGAGTTTCTAGCACTGTTCTACAGGACACTGTCTATTAGAAACAAGTCATTTTGCACTAAAAATCAGTACTTCAGTGTTTGTTCTAAATTGCCACAGGAACCATGAAGCATGCCTGTTTGAACAAAACAATCACATATGCATTTCTTATTTTGCTCACCTAAGCTGTAGCCATCTCTAATGCTCTGTACTATGCTCGTCACTACTTTTTGCTGCAATGCCTTGTTCTAAACTTTCCTTTAAGGAAAGCAGTTTCCTTTCTGCTACCTGAAACCCAGTCCTCCTAAAGATATTTGACTATCAACAGTGTTATTAGGATAACTAAAAAATGTGGGATACATTTTAGATCATTCATTGTCAGCAAGATGAATATTATGGGTTGTGAAAATAGACAACAGATTTATAATATATTTGGAAAAAATAGCACTTTTTGTTTGTCTTCTTTGCAACCCAGGAAGCACTTGACAGGGAGGAAAAAGTATTTGTGCTAAATTGCTTCTTAGCCAGTTAAATGTAAGGTAATTAATATAACTTTGCTAGAAATAATTTTATACTCCTATAGCAAATTCATTTTAAAAACTAAAATGATATACAATCAGTTAACTTGAAAATTAAAATGAATGTGACTTGTCACATTGCTTGTGAATTACAAAGCGGTTGCTAAATATTTCAGTTGGGACTATTTTTCAGGGAAAATTAGAAAAAAATATAATTTGTTATTGCTGTGGTAACAGAGAGACTTGGGAGTGAACTTTCATAAGTTCAATTTAGAAGTAAACTTTAGAAGAATGGTGCACGTTCTGCACGTGTTTGTAAGGTGAACACGTCATTATGGAGGTATATAGAAAGCTGAAACCAAGTGAGGTGGGAGAAGGCAGGTTTTTCTTTAAATACTTATATTGATGTAAAGGAATAAAAACTCTTTTGATTTTCAGGGGAAAAAAAATGTTTTACTTGAATAGAGTAGTGCCTTTACAAATAATTTCCTGGGCATCAGCTTGCTCCAGACAGGAGTGTACTTGGCAAATTCTTCTCCTATATGGTTGCTGAAGCCAGGAATTGAAGCGTAAACCCCATGACATGCTACACTGGAGGAACACTACTGGGACTGGATGTATTTACCTCCTCCCGGTATCACTGTCACACTGCCTTAACTCTTAACTCTCTTAACAGTAAAACTGAAAAAGTTGCAAAGAACTCCTGTCTTTGTTAGATGCTAAAGCACTTCTGATATTTCAAGTCTTCAAAAACCTTGGTCTTTATCAAGAATGTGTTGGCATTACAAAAATTGTTTATATGAGTAAAATAGATCCTGTCTATTGTGGGAAAGACTTTAGCAAGTACAGAAGAAAACTTTAAATATTTAGTTTTATTTCTGTGCATGACACGTAAACAACTTTATTTTATTTTGCATCATTTGAATGTTGATTCAATGTATGTCAACCCTATAGCATTCTATTTTGTTTAAAATGATGATCGATGGAAGTTTTGACTTGTGTTTTTGATAAAATAACACATTAACTTAAATGTTTGATAGAAAGGAGAAAAGGTCTGCTTGTCTCCTTTGTGTCATGTTTCTGTCAACCAGCAGTGACAATTGCTGACTGAGATCAGAATGTATCAAATATTTTGTAGCCTAGATAACTTTGCAGCTTTTCTTCTGAAGGAAACATCAAAATTAGGGATAATATAATGCAAATATCAAAAGCTCTGTTGATCAATTCCTATCTTACCTCCTTTGTTTTGAAGATCTCTTTTCCATTAAGCTTGCTGTGTTGCCTTTTCCACAGTTCTTTTTATGACCTTTGAAATACACAGTCTGCCTGTGTGTCTTCCTTCCATGGAAGGAATTGAATCTAACATAGTCTCCTCTTTCTGTTGAACTTCACTGAGCAAGCTCCACAGGCTTCCTTTAGGTAGCCTTGTTCTCAGTGTTGGACTAACAGCCCAACAGCAGAAGGTCTTTGTATGTGGGTTATTCATTAATATGCTGCTCTGTTAATGATGTCACATGCAGCTCTGAACTTTATTCTTATTCTCTTAGATCATTCTTTAGAAAACGTAATACCTCCCACAAGACCACTGGATCGTGCCTCCATTGGGCTTAAAGTGATACAGGCACACAATATGCTTAAAAACACCCTTTAAAAAAACAGCAATCAAATTACAGTTCATATCAGTTGCTCCTATGCCTGGAATGTCAGAAAATATGAACTGAAGCATGAGATAATTTTTTTAGTTGCTCTGTTCTCTAATAATACTCCTTTTGAAAATTGTGAATAAAAAGCGAACAGATCCAAATTTATTATGCCATTCTGGACTATTAATCTGTAATTCTATATAGCCTATTTACCACTCAACATAAGACTGTTTTTTATCGTGGCACTGATGGTACTTTCTTTCTTAGCTTCAATTGTTTAATAGGGAGTTCATTTTATTTTTCCTTTCTATTTCTAAATTTCTACATTTCTTTTTTATTTACAGCTTTTATCTCAATATACTTGGCTTCATATTCATTTATGGTATCATCTCTTTCCTTCCAACACATGTATGTTGCTCAGTTTCTCTTTTGCAGCCTTACACAGCCTTAAAATGATATGACAGACCCTTCTCCCATTTTGAGTTTTCCATTCCTTCTGCTGTCTGGTTTCTAATTAGGCACTGTACAGACCTCCATTGCATACTTAATGAAAATGTCTCCAATCTTCAGGAATTCTGTAAGTATTCTTCCTGTTGTTGACTTGCCATTTGTCAAACACAGCTATTACATTTTCACCCTCACTGCCTTATCATTATTATTAAATGTAGTATTTTTCCCATTCCTTTAGCATAGTTGGATAATTTCCTTTCTTTATTTTATCTGTGGGCCGCCAACAATGCAGAAACTCTGACTCAAAGAAAATTTAGGGTTGCTGATTCTGCAATATTTTAGAAACTTAGCTTTTTGCTCCTTTCCAGTTTTTCTTTGTATTACTACTTGCTTTTGTGAAGAAGCAGAAATTCCTGCCTGAGCAACCACTATCTTGAGAGCCTTTAGATACTCCTTCTTATTCACTACTCTTTTTTATTTTGACAGAAATGCCCTACCAGGGATGGAAGAATTCTGTCCACCCATCACTTCCTCTTCTAGCAGTTTTTTGTTTGTTCCCAGTTTCTACACTATTATGCCAATTGTGAAGTTCTTATGTGCAATAAATATCACGAGATGCTGATCTTGAAAGTTCCTAGCTAAATGGAGGAGCAAAAAGCAAGACCGGGAAGAAGTCTGCTGCTACCCATTTGTTTGGAAGCATCTGGCTGTCACATATGGCAAGCTACGGCAGGGGAGATTCAGGCTGGACATTAGGAAGTATTACTTCTCAGAAAGGGGGATCAGGCACTGGAATGGACTGCCCAGGGAGGTGGTGGAGTCAGTGACCCTGGGGGTGTTCAGTTCAAGGATGTTGTGTTGATGACTGGATGTTGTGTTGAGGGACATGGTTTAGTGGGAGCTATTAGTAATAGGTGAATGGTTGAACTGGATGATCTTTTAGGTCTTTTCCAACCTTGGTGATTCTATGATTCTGTGATCCTATACGTATGCTAGAGCCAGTTCATTATTATTATATTATTATTATTATTTCTTTACTTTGTTTTGGAGCTGATCATACTCCGCCTGTTTTACCTAGATGACACACCAAAAATGTTATCTGGGACACATGGAGGGGAACCGCGAATAGTGCAGGAAATGGCAGGGGGATTATATTGGTCAGGGGACAGCAAGTGGACTGCTGGAATAACATAGAACTATGCTCAGGGGATCATATTAGATGTGTGGCTGGGAGCTCACACACTAACAGTGCTCCTCTCCTCACTCCCTCCATCCCCCCTACACACCCACTCTTTTTTGAAATTAAATGTTAAAGGCAATTGACTAAAAAGGCTCTTGGGTTGAGGGAGGGGGAGGGAGAGGCCAGCTGATGAGAATCAGACTGACTTGGGTCTGGTCCCTGAAAGGGTTGCTTACCCTTCTAGGTAGGATGACACTGCTTGACTTTGCATGACTAAAATGTTAAAAATATAAAAGATCTAACAATGACAAAGATATGTTAGTCTTTGCCACCAATTCAATTCAATAATCTTTCCATTTTACTTAATAATGTTCTGTTGTTATTTTTTTCCTCCCTCAGTGTTTTAAGTGCCTGATCTGTAACCCACTGGAATATCCTTGCTGCACTTGAATAATAAGAAATGACCATGACCAGGATGATAAGAAGTCTGTTTTAGTTGGGGGAGTAAATTAATAGGATGAAGGTCACTCATTCTAACAGATGGCACTTGTCCCTGTTTCTTTACAAACCTGATTGTACAACTTGAAACTGGCTCCAGCTTGTTTTGTCTTGACTAAATAACATTCTGAGTTTCTCTGAGTTTCCAGGTGGTTCGCTATTCCTTGACTGAGACTATTATACGTTTTGCAAAAGATTTTTTTTCCTGTCTTCAAGTAGCTGTTATGTTGCCATTTATTGCTGTATTTGCAAAGTGAGATCTTCTGACAGGGTGCTTTTTGCAAACCTTAAATTCCATGTCCATCTTCACCAAGAGCTGTTAGCTTATGTCCTTCATGGTGAATGACCAATATGCACTGTTGCGAATCTGTGCATAGTGAAAAAGACTATGTGAATTTACTAGTGTGTGTTATGGTATAATTAATTCTTGAGTTGCCCTTATGTGAAATGCTTGACATATTATTCAAAGAATTAACATTAAATAAAGTGATGGGGGACCAGCTTCTGAGAGAAGAGGCCCTTCCCATGCCCTCTCTAAACCTCCAAAACTATTACTTGTGATTTCTGCACTGCATTTTACTGCCAGCCAAAAATAGGAGTAACTTGATGCTGTTTTTTTTTTCTTAATTACCCTCCATGCTGTTGTAGGCTGCAGTGATGGTGGCTAAAAGCCCACCTGCAATCTGCTACTTCTAACAGATCACCTGTATCTCCTCCCTGTATCTCCTTAATTTTATTTTCTATAAAAGACAACAATTTAAAGCTTTGGATTTTTCATCTTTAAAAACAATGCTTAGACTCTTCAAAAACTTTGAAAACTTGATGTTCATCATTCATTGATTTCTAACCTCGTGCGTTTTTCTTCATACCAGAAAAAGCTATACGTATACTAACTTAAATGAAGTATCACTGCATGCTTGAAATATTTGCTAAGGTTGATTCTGTGTGATTTGAGCCACTGACTCTCAGTTGGAAAAGAAGATGGAAAAAAATTCATTAAGTTTAAAATTGTTCACCTAAACACTTCATAGGATATATATGAATAATGAATATGTTTACAGAAGTCAGAAATGAGTCGGAAACAGTTTAGAAATAGAAGGTTTAAACTGACCCCCTAATGAAATCCTAATGACTAAGTCAATCAGCCCTAAATAGGAAGGGAAATGCATTATCTTATGTTTTGAGTTTTATCTCTGTCATTACCTTCAATGCCTATTGGAAAATCTCAGCAAGATTGGGCATTAGTATGTGTTTGCATCTATGTGGGAGAACTGGTGATACTGTGTTCTTTTACTTCCTTCCACCAAAATGAACTTTGTACACTGTCTGCAGTCTTGATCAGGGGGCAGATAATACTCACGGAGCATTACAATGATTTGAAATATAGGGCAGTGTTAATCAGAACTGAAAACTACTTAGTTATGATCTTATTAACCCGTGAGGTAATTCCACCAGTCAATAAATACAAATGGAGTGTGGCCCTCCGTGTAAGTTGCTCAAAATGGGAGAATTTAGACAGAGAATAACGTTCAAAAGACAGAATACCAAAATCAATTCCTAAAAGTGGAAAGTATGCCTGAACTCATCTTGGTGGAGCACAGCTTTTTCTCCCTTGTGGGCACTGCGAAACCTGTCTGCTTTTAAATTTTAATTAAAACTTAGATTAGTTATGATCATCTAATCTTTCCTTTGCACTGCAGTGTCTGATCACTCTGTATAAGTATCCAAAGTTTAATCTACTTCTGGTCCTCCTAGATTTGACAGTCTAATTAAGTGCTCAACTTTAGCACTTGGTATATAAGAAATCCCACTTCATGTTTTAGTA
Organism: Excalfactoria chinensis; assembly: GCF_039878825.1. Lineage (NCBI taxonomy): Eukaryota > Metazoa > Chordata > Aves > Galliformes > Phasianidae > Excalfactoria > Excalfactoria chinensis. The sequence continues at coordinate 133,065,604 of NC_092826.1, forward strand.
AGTTTTTAGATAAAATTGGTCACTTACCTATTCTGCTGAAATCTTTCAGAATAATTGGATTGTTTTATCTTCACTACTGCATTTGTATGTTTTAGAAAGCAGAAGATTTCCTTCCTGTATTATGCTACAAAACTTAAAGGCTTAGCCAAATATTGATAGTAAAGCATTACATGGTACTGGATAGGCTAAAATACATACCTTCAGCATAACAGCAACTTAACATATAAAACATGGGTTCTAAAACTAGTATCTTGTTTATAAAATCAGTTCTTCTTCTTTCTTGGCAGTGGTGACCTAGCAATGTGTGCAAGTCTTTCTCTATTATTTCTTGTACAAGACCTTGCACTTCAGCTTTCTTCTCTTTGCCCTTTGCTTCATTGCATGCTCCTTGTGACTGCTTTTTCTCTTTTGAACTTGGGGAAGAAATGGCATTCGTCTCGTTTTGCTGGGCTAGCATCTTTTTTTCTGCAATCTGTCATTTCAGAAAGGCCTAGCACAAGTCTGCTGTCTCCTTTTGCACAAGTAGATCTTCTTTCTTATGGCATTTGGCTCAATGCACACACAGCCAGGTGATGCAAGTTATGGTAATACCAGCATATGCTGTGCGGGTGGAGATGTTCAATCAGTTGCTCTTGGCAACTCTGTTGATAGCAGGCTTAAGTTTGCTCTATGGATAGGTCCTTTTTGGCACTAAAATTTTAGAAAGCATGCACAGCCGTTCATCCTTCCCCCCCTTTCTCTCCTCCTTGCCCCATCCCTTCCCAAGGACAGCCAGTCCCTGGGCAGCACTTTGGGCTCTTTACCCCCTGGCATGACTCTGCTGTTGATGCACCAAAGATGCGTGCTTGGTTTGCAGGGACAGCACTCATCACACACAGCCATCATCTGCAATCTGTGTCTGCTGGGGCTCTCTATAAACAGCAGAGAAGCAGGCACTTTCAGGGTGTGATTCATCTGTGTAATTTTAGACAACTGTAGGATGAAGTGAATCATATCCTAGATTTCACTGACCATATTGTTTTGCTCTCCATTTGCTAGGGAGACCTCGTCTGATTACCTCTGCTGTTTCATTTAGTCACATGGATTTTGTTTTTTGTGCCTCGCTGAATGTGATGAAGTTTAGCCATGCTTTGGGCCCTGCGGAGAAGTGTTTAGAGGAATTAAGTTGTACTTTAAGGATAAGTAGCTTCTGGTACAGCTTTAATAGTCTTACACAGTCTGAACAGAATGTGAGAAACAGTTTAAAATTCCCAGTGCTGGGGTCAGTGAAAAAAATCAGCTTTGCTGCAGTTTGCCCTGGCCCATGTTCTCACAATATTTTAATTATCATACTGAAATCCTCCGGGTGCTCATCAGCTATCTGTGTAGCAGCATAAACTAATCAGTGCTTGAATTCTGACCTTTGTTGAATAGCAGGTGTGCAGGCAGTTTCTAATCCCGCTGTGTTATTTTGGCGTCAACTTTTTTGTGCAACTCATGCTAGAGTAGATCCTGGATTTATCTTGAACTTTAGTTTGACAGGTCGTGATTCAGGTCCGCTCCAGACAACTATTGGTATGAACTTTCCTTCACTGGAAGCAGGTTCAGTTCTCATCTTTGAGAATATTTCCTTTATACTTCACCGATTTTCTTTAAGTGCAAGATAAGCCTGCTTATGTGTCGTTCATTTTCCAGTACCTCCATGTTGCACAGTGTAATTTTCCTTCATTTTCCTTAAAACAACATTATAAATTATATAGCAGTTTGAGCAGATGGTTGGACTGACTTGGATCTTTCAGAACATTCAACGTCTCTTTTGATAAATAATTTAAAAAAAAAAAAAAAAGCTAGAATAACTTTATAATTTTCTAAAACTCTGTAGTAACAGATCTGTTGGAAAAATCAAACTGCAATACACAGGTTTTCCCTCTAACAAGTACGTGTGGAACTTCCTTCTTTTGTGTTATTTCATTAAATTCAAAATACAGCACTGGTCTCTGTTTTTATGTTAGTCACCCTCACTAAGGGCTACGGAAAGCATCAATTCTTATAATGAAACCTTCCATTCTGGAAGCTTTCACTTCCCTGCTGTTTGACTGAGCAAGTTGCCGCTGAGGGTGGGTGATGCTGAGAAGGAAATAGCATTGATTTTGTATGTTCTGCTGTACAGGAATATTTCAGGATGTTTCTCTTTGTTTTTCTTCCAGAAAATCAGAATAAAAATGCTCAGAAGTACAAGTCGAGGGCTGTGAAATCAAAGCATGCCTAAAAAAACCCAAATATACTTACTTTCTGGAGGATTTATGCTGACACCGTGGAAGGAATGTGTTCTAAACTAGTTAAAATAGCTTTACCAGGCTATGACCATCTAGGATTTGAGAGATCAAGAATTAAGACTTTTGGTTTCTAATGCTGATGACTAATGAATAGGCCAACAAGCTTTTCTCTGAAAGTGAAACTTCTTGCAGAAATATAACAATATTCTGGGAAGCAGGGTATTATTAGATCAATATGATTTTTTGTTGCTGTTACCGATGACTAAGGCATAGACAGGACCTTTTCATTATTTGTTTTCACTGACATTTATCTATTTCTCCTAACCAAATACCTCTTTTAAGTTTTTCACAAGCAATTTTCTTGATATATCTATATAAATGCTTGATTATTTGACTGCAAGTCCTCTGTCAATGCATTCAGGTGAGTTGGTGAGTTACTCTTACATGTAACTCAAGAAATGATGTCAGAAACCAGCTGAAGCTTTGTCTGAGAGACAGCACATTTATAACCTTTTATAAGAATTTACAAAACATCCAATCTGACCCTGTGTAGATGTAACTTCAAGATAGAACTGCAATAAAGATCAAGCAACGGGAGGGCGGTGCATACTGGTTTAAAAGACTGTTTCATGGCAGGACACTGGATCTCAGAAAGCTGGATTTAGGCAAAATACCAGAACTCTGAGAGTGGTGTTGCTGATCCTCAGGTAGAAGAAACTAGAAAGTATCCTGAAGAATTCATATATCTTATAAATGGTAGTGCAGACTCAGAATTTTCTTTGTAACGATGCTTGCTGTATTGCTCAGGACTCTGTTTAAACATTCCACGTGTTCTCTACAATTTTGGAGGGTTCATCAGGTGTCTGTGTATACTTGCAAAAGAAAAATGTTCAATCTGCTGTTTAAATTACAGTTACATAGAAAATAATCAATGATTTGTCTTCTTACCTGCTCTGCTCCAGTGCTGATCAATGGATTTAAGTTCTGGGTTTAGTTGTCATTGTGCTGTCCATTGTTGCACCAGTGATACTTACTTTCTTTAACATCTTTGAAATGCTTTCTACAATTCCTATTACTAAGAGATTTAAGAAATTTCAGATGAAATTAAAGTTTATCATTCATCTCCGGACCAGAGAATCGCTCAACAATCTCCCCCTGAGTTGGTTAGCAGTAAAACATGTCAGACACTGCAGAGTGTATGTCTGTTTATAGGATGTAGCATTAGAAGGAATGTAGCATTAGAAGGAAGCAAATTTTTATCAATATACTTGTTTTATTATGGCCAAGTACAGTGAGACTGAGCTTTACGTATTCACTTCATCTGAACTGGTGTTACTCAGATGGTTAAGGTTACATGGCTCTCTGTGCAAGTAATTATTTTGTAAAGCATAGTTTTCAAATTGTGAAAATGACATTATCAACCCCAGTAATCATTTTCATTAACCTCTGCATCTATTTGCTTTGTTTACAAGTTAAAGATGAAGGGCCATTGAGGCTTGCAGTATTTGCTTCAATTGTCCATCACTGCATCCAGCGTTGCTAAAGCTGAGCACTGTGAACTTGACCTGCAAAGGGAGTACTCAGAGAAAGTCTCTGAGCTGCACAAATGACCAATTTATGTTTTGCTTCCTTATTTAACTCAGTACAGTGCAGAATAGAATCAAACACCTTTTTCATTTTGGCAAAACAGGGTTAAAACTTTGCCATAAGATACCTGGAAGATAAGAAATTATTTAACTGCTGGAAAATACAGTCCAGTTAAGTAGCTGGCTTTTTTTGCTTATAGCCAAACTTTGTCCAAAATAAGCTTTATTGTTATTACCCCGTGGCAGCAAAATACTGTTTTGTTTTGTTTCCCATTTTCTTACTATCTTTTAATTTGTTATGTCTACCACCATACTTCTGTGGACTGAAGGAAAAGAAAATCCAGATGTGATCATTGGTTTTAACCTCCTAGCAAGTCTGGATAGGCATAAAAACCAATTGCACTGTGCTAGAAAATGATAAAGAAGTGGAGTATTAATTCACTTTAATGACTCATCCAGCTGAACATCCTTCACTGTTAGTGATCAGTGGCAGATATTTACGGAAGAGAGGGAAGAGACTGAGTATGAAATAAGTGTTTCTCTTGTATGACTGTTGACACGTAGTGGTTTAGAGACTTGAAAATTCTTGTGTATTACTAAGGAAAAACTATTTATAATATATAGAGATAACTACTGTTACCAAAGGAGTGAAGTCTATGATGAACTAGGGGGAAAAGTCAGCAATAATTGCAGCTAAGAAGCACACAGAGTGTTTGTTTGTAGATCTGTGAGATTCCATCTCTCTCAAATTCAGTCTGAAACAATTAGGAACAATTTTTTGGAATATTGTGTATCCTTCTTATTCATTATGTATTTTGAGTCCTCTCAAGAAAAATGCAGAGCACATCCTGGGATAGCTGCCTTGTTTTTGTTAAAATAACTCTTCTAATTCTTAATAGTTTCTTCTTTCATCCACGACTTCCAAAGTGTTTTTGATCACCCCTTGGTCAAACTGACATATTCTGAAGTAGAGCCACAGTCAGAGAACGTTCTGCATTTCCAAGGGCACTTGTGTTGGAGCCCAGGGAGAGCACACTGCTCCTCTGCCTGCTCCACCAGAGGACAGTTTCTGCTTGTTTCTGATGACTTCAGTATGGTATAAATGAAGTCTAGATGTGGTATTTTTATCTAAATTTTCTTTCTAAAGGAAACTAACTAGTTTCTTGAAGCCTTATTTGTAAGGGAATATCTATGCTAGTGATGCATTTCATAGGAGGTTTGCTTTTGGTTTTCACTGTAATAGGTGCCCTGTCACTTCCTCACTTTACTCATATCTAATGAGACTTCCATGGTATCTTTTTCTTTCTTTTATTTTTTTTTATTTTTTTTACTTTGGCTGTCTCACCACTGATTCTCATTATGAATTTTTCATACATCATATGCTTGTGCTTTTAATGAAAAGGGAAAATATCAGCACCTTCTGGTCTGGGTTGTGAAACAGATGGACAGATTTTGCTGAAAATGATGATGTGGCGGAAAAGTACACCAAAGTTTAAATGCAACAAGGAATCTTCCATGAATCTTTCTCAAAATATATTTTGGCTTAACTGTGATCCAGCTGTGAAAAGGAACCAGTTATTTGCCCCGTAGTCTTCTGGAAACTGAATTTCTGGAAGCTGAACTCCATCTGCCTGAAAATCTGTGTGTTGGCTGGATTTTCACTAAGAAATGTTACAGCCTCTAAAGATGGGCAGCTTTGGGATTCAGAGTGACTGTGCCGTATGATACATAATTTGACTGTCAGATATACTGTCTCTTTATGGGCCATATACTTAATAGATAATCTAATAGGTTCATTTACACTATAATTTCATAATTGCTGCTAATTAGTATGAAAATCTGGCCCCACTTTGGGATCAAGATTCAGTTTAAAGTTCTATGGTGAATTTTTGTTACTTAAAAATATATATATTTTTTAATTTTTATTTTAGTTTATTTCTTTCTTTATGGAATCAGTGTCAAGCATGGTACTTAGGGAGAAATTTGTTGGAACTTTAATATTAGCAGAAAAGCAATCTTAGGATTCTGCCAGAAAATACACGCTAGTGCAATTTAGAAGCTGGATCTGGGCTAGATGCATCTTATATTCTGTTGCAATCACTGCTATAGTTTGGTATTTGGGACAAGGTGCTACTGTTGGGTTATCCACTAACTCTGTAGAAAGCTGGTTACCTGAAGAGGTATTTAAGCATAAATTTTAATGGGTGCTCTTTGAGAAGTATGTTCATCAGGTTTTAGCCCTGTGAGTTTCTGAGGATACTGAGCCTGCTGAAGAACAAGACTCACTGGTGGCAAAACCGGCCTCAGCAATGCTAAGAGAAAGGGTAAAGGGAGTGACCTTAATTCACTTTGTGCAATCTTGATGTCTTGATGGAAGATGCCTGGGTTTCTCTTTGGGCTCAGTATTAAGACCATTCCCTTGTTGTAATGGACCTCAGAAAACATCCCGAGGCCTCTAAAAACGCGATGCCAGAATGCTGGACAAAGAATGGGAAACTGCTTCCATTATTTAGTTTCTGAGCTCTTACTGAAGAAGCGTGTTGATCTAAATGAGGCAGCATAAACATGAAACAGTGTAGTTGGCCTTATGTTAAAATTTATGTAAAAATCGTAACTGTCAAAGACTTACAATGTTCAGCATCTGCTGTATCCTATATTGCCTGCCTCTGTGAAAGCACGTTCCAGAAAATCCACCAATAAGATAAAGCAGTATTTAAATCAGAATCTTTCCTGGCTGAGAAGGTTCCATTTCAGACTAATTTAACATCGAGTCCATCTATAATTCCCCAAAGTTTTAAGGCTTTCTCCCATTAAACATAATTTCCCTGTTTGCTGGTTTGTTTTCTATGTCAGTGAAATCTGAACACCTTTTAATTTTAAGTATTTTTGATAACACTCTTTCTCTGGCTGATTAAGTATGAATGTTATCCTCATTTTACTGGTGGAACATGAGAGCACTGAGGGGTCAGGTTCATGGGGATATGTAAATGTTTATATTTCCATTGATTTCATTGGCAAGTCTCATACCTATATAAGCTGCTTAAAATGGTTTCGGACATGGACCGTAGCAATTATCTGAGATATTACAGGAAATCAGTGGTGGCACAGGGCTCTGAACACTTTAGTGTTCTCTGAGTTCACCTTTTTGTTTTATACGTGCTGAGATTATGTGAACTCTGCGCCTTCCATTCACACCAAGCTAGTTTTAGCTTAATGGGACAGAGATGAGGAAAGCTGCTTTCATATCTATTGGCCTTGAGCACTGTAAAGCAGAAATGACTTTAAAGAGGCATTTACAAAAGACCCGGTACTTGCTAGGAGATGGCCAGTGGTTGGATCAAAAGCTGGAGGAGAGACAGGAGTAAAATCTCTTTGTGTTGTACTGTTCAAGGAGTCAATATAAAAAGGAGGAGGTGTGCTGGGGGGAGGGAAGTGCGTTGGAACAGAGGCACCAAGTAGGTAAATGTAATAGCTTCTGAATATTTATAAAACCTCTTTTGTAATATGACACATTTGAAAACAAAGAAGGTGGAGCCTGTGTTGAGAACTAAACTCCAATTTTCCATGTCAGAGAGTGAAGACTTGTTTGCACTCTATGCTTTTCAAGACAATATGTGTGGTTGATGCTGGTTCTAAAGAGTGGTGCTCATACAGCAGTACTGATGAGTATGTGAATATTATCTCAGTTCTCTGGGGAAAGCTATAAATTCCACTCTGGGGGATAAAATGAATGCAGTATCAATAAAAAGATACTGCTGTTATTTTTGTCACTTGTGTGCTGACACTGACAGTATTGGCAATAACACGCAGGTCAAAATATCTTCCAAAATGTGATGAAGAACAGTTACTCTGTTCTTCAGTTTCAGCAGCTGGGAACAGAGGTCTGATTTTAAAATGAATAAATAAGGTCTCTTGCTTCCACTTTGATGTAAGAGCTGTTGATACAGTGGCAAAGGTTACTGGAATTAATTCTGGAGAGGAATGTAAATATCAAAATGTAGGATAACAGGGTAATTATATTGATTGTTATAGTAAGGGTATTTTCTTCCTCTGCCTGAAACAAAGTAGTGTTTTTTTGTGTTATACATAAAAAGAAAGAATAAAGGAAAGGTTGTTTAAAAAAAAAAAAAAACAGTGTAGAAAAAACACAGTGGAAAAAATGCATAAAAAGATGCCTTTCATCAAATATATGGTCTTTGGGTTCAAGAAGGTAATACACAATGCGGTCTTACTGAATTAGATTGAGGTTGGACTGATCCTAAGAATAGCAGTTTTATTCCTTTTGGTCTGAAGGATAAAATTAAGGGTAATTACTTATTCAGCATCTGTATTTTTTACAGTATTTCCCTTTTTGTTGCAGACACAGTTGTGAAAAGTAACAGAATAAGGAAGTAACAGAATAAGGAATAACAGCACAGAATAAGGAAGCTCTGAAATAATATTGGTCTGTACACAGGCCGTAATTTTGCTCCAGCACAAGTACTGCATAGTTAAGGCAAAGGTGATATGTTTTTGCACAAACAATTCACTCTATCAAGATAGGTACGCGTAGCTTTAGGAATATCAGATATCTCAAGTGATAGATATGAAGGCTTCTTCTTTTTCCAGTTCAGTTGTTTCCGTACCTTAAAAAGAATGTGTGAAAATAAATCTGAGGTTATTCCTTCATTTTGTGACTGATTTTATCCTTCTGTTCAGAATCCAGAAGAAAACTGAAAACTTCTCTGGATATTTTAATAGTGAAAATTCAAGTGCAGTCCCATTACCATTCTGTTAACAGATTCTGTTCATCCAGTATCTTGGTATTAGCACTTAGAGCACTAAAATTATTTCACTGTATTAAAGTATGTGTTAAATAATGTTTAGTTGGAGAAAATCAGAAGTGCATGCTAATGTCACTGTATTGACAGCCCTTCATCCCTGCAGCTGAACTGCCTGTATTTATGTTAGCGTTCAATGGGAGGTTTTCTAAATGTTTGAGGCAGAAGCAGCAGCGAAGACATTTCTGTCAGGTCACTGCTGCTTAATTAGACAGTGTTGCTTTCAACAATTCTGCCCAATAGTTGTATTTTTAAAATAGCAGGCTTTACCAGTGCATTGTGTATGTGTATATATGGCTTACAGAACATGGTTTCCAGTCTGAGTATTTCTGAAAGTACATTAAATAGATATTCCAAACAATCTTGAAAGCAATATGAAGAGCAGCTTTAGTTTTGTACATATTTTCTGAAAATGAAATTTACACGTTGCTAATTGGCTGAGTTTTGACTGACACGCCAAAATATTTTAACTACAAATCCTAGATCTCATCTAAATCAAATTTCATCTAAAGAAGCTTGTCTGATTAAAGTCTTTTCATTTAATTGCTGTGCAGTGGATGTGATCCTTGTGCTGACTTTTTTTATAGCTGGCTTTTCAAGGCCAGAAGTGGAAGCCTGTAGTTGCAAAGGGAGACAGTTATGTCGTCTTCTAAGGAAAAACCTTCAGTGTCTCACTCACGAATTACAGTGACAAAATATGAAGAATAAGACAGCTTAGTGGCTGGTCTCCTTTAAAATATACTTTTAAGCTAACTAAATAAAAGTCATCATCATAAGAGTGTGTGTCAAGATAACATCTGTCAAAAGAACAAATGTTCAAGAGTGATAACGATAATAATGCAAGTCTTTCTTCTCTCAACTAACCAGCTGAGCGTTACTGCACTTATTGTCATATGATTTAGGCAAAGTGAAAGAAGTTAAAGTTAAGTTAATATCAGTTTGAGTGATGTATGCTTTCGTGGAAGGGGTAATATGATTTCTGTAATAGCTGATATACTTGGAAAAAAAAAAGTACAAGTTTCTGACACGTCAGCCTTTTTCTCAAGTATAAAGGGCAGGCGCTGAGCTGCTGAACTGATGAGCTCTTGGATGGAGGCATGTTGTCAGGGTGTTTAAGGAATTATGCTTTGCCATTTCCTATGCACTACTTGTTCTGTAGGTGAGAGAATTTAGCCTCTAATATTGACAGTCTTTTAGAAGTCATTTGAGTCTTTCTGAAGGAGAAAGGAAAACAAAAGGGTACATGGAATAATAATGAAAATTGGAACTGGATCAGAGAAATGTATCGATCCACATCAATCTGTGTACTTTGGTTGTCCAGGAAGGGAGGAAAATTCCTATTCATTTAAGTTAATATCATATCATTCGGACTAGATGATCTCCAGAGGTCTCTTCCAACCCCTACAATTCTGTGATACTTCTGGCAGTGCCAGAACAAGATATGCTCTGTGGTTCTGTAATTTGGACATGTTTACCTCTGGTGTTAGCTGGCAGTGCAACTGCACTGCAGGGTAGCTCTCTTCTAAAGTACAAAGGAAATCTGTTTCCTCCTGTCTTACAGAACTTTGGATATCTTTACTTAAACGGATATCTAACACTAGCAATCCTAGTGAGTTATCCATGATGTCATGTACAGGGGAGTCTCTCACAATTACTTAATTACTTTATGACTTAAGTCATTTTGCTTTTTTGACTTCTAAGGATGGTCAGTGTATGATTTCTACTCAGTCCTGCAGTTTTGTACATAGCTCGTTTGTAAGAAGGGCAGAGTCCCAAATATGTTCGGTGTATATGAGCTTAGTGGACACTGGTGGCTGGATCAAGGAGAAATTCCTAAGTGAATACTGCTTCTGAGGGAGAGGCTACAGGAGCAGACTGTGATTTGTGTGGTGTGTCTGACGAGGTGATACACAGATGTTTTGAAATCAGCCACAAGAACCAGAATCCCTGAAAGAGAGTAAATGTTTTAAAGCAGTAAGAGAACTAGATAAAAATGAAAAAGAGAGATCCTGGTGTGGGAGCTCCGGTGACGTAAGGAGGCCGAGGCAGAATTGCAAGAAGGCAGCAAAAGTACTGAAAGATATTGGTATTCCTGTGGAGGTTGAGACTTGTATCTGAAGGAATAAAGACTTCATTAGCCTTTATACTTACTTGAATAATAACTTATTAAGTATGGTGTCAAATGTATGATCATATTCTTATATTCTGAGACAGTTTGCTTCTCCTTTGTAATTGGTGCCCTTTCATATCATTCCCTCTTCCTTCCACCAAAATAAGAACCCTTCCAATCTTTTTTCCATAAACATGATTTATATTATTTAATATTATTCTCACTGTCAAATTTGAACCTCTTCTTTTGTTTTATAATAAGTAGTGCAAAATTGTTCAGAGTATTTTAGTGAGGACTTGCAGCTGTTTTAATGTTTTAGTAATAGTAGCAGCCTTCCTGTGCTTCTCAGCATTTTTCACTGTCCATAGTTACACACGGAGAAGCTTTCCATTTATTTTTCTACCCTAAAAAATAAACAGAATTAAGTTGCTTCCCCGCAGCATGTAAACACATCATTCTGTCCAAAATACCAAATTTGCATTTTTCTGCAGTTAACTTTATTTTCTCACATTCCCACACGTTGTCAAGAACCTGATTCTTCACAGTGTTGTCTGATTTTACTTAATCTAAGGGTATTTATTAGACTGTGAATACGTTGGTACCACCTGTCACACCTCCTTAATACTCTGCTATTAAATAATCTGAAGATCCCAAGGGACCTTATACGTAAGCAAGAGCACAAAAACACAATTGTTATTTATATCATTATAATTGCAGAGAGAAAAGAGATTTCTACTTGCTGCTATTTTTAAGGTAAGTCTCAAGGTTTTGTGTAATGCAAGGATTTATTGTTAGCAAGCAGAAAATGTATTAGTGGAAATGTTTAAGATAAACAGGATGGAGGAAACACGTGTGACTGAACGTAATTGGATTAGGTTTTGGTTGATTCTAGTTTATTCTCTGAAAATCAAAATCATGACTACATGCAGGGAAATGGCTACGTAGCTGCCGTGTGGCAGACGTAACTGAGCACCTTTGAGTGGTGAAGAAGTGTATCCATCTCCCCAAGCTGCCCAGTCAGCCTTGTAGTGACTCTGGTATGACGATGTAGCTACAAATGCATATTGACCCCTCTTGGGTGTTGGTCGGAGTTTCCCAACCAGTAGAGATCCACTGTGCCAGCAGGAAAGGAGAATTTAACCCCTCTTCACATAGCTCCTTTCTTACTAAATGAAGATGTGCTTTGAGAAACAGAATGCATTTGACACTGTATTTACCTTTCATGTCTAGTATGAATGGAATTATTTTATAGACAGACACATTGTTCTCTCCCGTATTAATTTTTTTAAATGCATTTCACTTCTGCTGACAAGTCATTAAAATTCAGCATTTAAATGTCACACTTTGGCATGTAATTTGCTGTCATGAAAACAACTATGGATTTATTTTCTGGTGAGATTCTCGTTAACTATTGAGCAATATGTCAAAACCAAAAAGTGTCATAGTTTCTTAAAGAGGGGAAAAGGAGAAATCTCTGAACAGTGTGGAATATTAAAAATTACCTGCACTGATAAGAACATATTCAACAGCATTGGTTGTATTTTTCAGTGTGGAAAAGATGATTCTGGTGGATTGAAGTTTCCGTATAATTCTGATTAGGTCAGACTACTAAAAATGTAGGAGTTTATTATTGAAGCTGATTTAAATCAGTTCTTGAATAGGAAACCACCAGAGTTAAAGTGAAGGCTCTGTACAAAAAAGTTATGTTGCTGTTCTTTTTAATCTTTTTTCTTCTTTTTGCATCTGTTTAAACATTAAACCAGTAGTGCAGCATGGTTCTAAAGAGAGGAGCTTGCTGTTTCAGGCACTGATGCTGCTGTGGACTGTAATGTCTTAATCCCCTTTGGATGTTAAAGATGATAGACACTCTTTACAAGAAGAATATAACTTTCAGTGTCTGACACAAACCTTATATGGACAATTTTCTTTCCTAAATTCCTCCCACACCCACAAAAAAATCCATTTTACGTATGTAATCGTTGTCCTTATCAGCTGTTTGCTTTTGCTTTATGCTATCAGACAGGCATTATATTCCAGCTCACATGGGGCAAAATATTAATTTCAGTTAAAAAACAAACAAACAAACAAAAAACAACCAAACTATAATTTTCCAGTCCTTTTATGCCAGTTGTTGGTAACAGCAATACATACTTTTTTAAGCTTAATACTTTTTGACCTGGTCATAATTTGAAAGTTTTGCTAGCAGCTTATTTTTCATTCCCACATTGTCACATAAAACTTGCTTTTTCCTTTCATTTTCTCGAAACTAAAATATGTAAGAAATGAAACCAAATAGCAGATTTTTTAAAATTCTTTTTATTTCAAAGTATTTTCACTGCAAACTATTTTCCACGATATGCAATAGCACATTTAATAACAGGGAACGTGATTAGTTTCCTAGATAAATGTTACATTATCTTCCAGAATTCTGTATACTTTCATCCCCAAACTACTTCTCATTTTTTTCTCTTTTTCTTCCTTTTGTATTTACTGGAGCTATAGCAATACGTGCAGGTTTGGCGTGGCTTCACAACAGATTCTCACATGGAAAGTACTCTGGAAGATTTTTAGTACCATTTTCTTCCTGTCAGGTTACCCTTTCCTTCAAAGAACCCTTTTAGAAATTCTCTTAAAGTGTGTGTGTCTCGTGTCAAGAGCATCAGATTCAGGCAGGGATGGGCAAGCGTTCAAAATGACCTGTCATTGTGAGAGGAGAATGGCAAAGAACATTGTGCTGCTTTGGAAAAAAAATATATATCTATTTTTTGCTGAAGACTGTAACAGCTCCTGAAGTGCCTGGATAATATTTGTACTTCCATAAATTTTTTACTTATGATAGTGAACTTTATTTTTGATGCTGAATTACAATAATGAACTTTATTTTTGATATAGAATTATTTTTTAGGATTAAAATACATACGGTGACAATCGCTGATAGGGAAAACTCCCGACACGGATTTTGCTTTTAAAAGTTCTTCTGCATTCTGTTACAGAAATCAGATATTAAACAGAGAACAAAAACCTTCTTGTGTAAGGGAAGATGCCTGCATTATCCAGGCACGTCAGTTGTCGGTTGAGATGAGGCCCAGGGATTCGGCACCATGGGCACTAACCTCGTTACTGTGGGCAAAGAGGTAATCACGTAGCTGTACAAAGTAGTTATAATTGCTATAGCAGTTAATGAACAAAGCCTCTTCCCAGGGCCTCATTGGCATCCTGGTTGCCTTTACAACAAAACTGAACTGTAATTTTAGCAAAGCTTATATTTTTCCATAGCCAAGACTAGTGGCTATGGAAGACTGGCTTCATAGAGGCAGAGATGAGCATAGAGGAAGAAGAGTCACGCTGTGTTTCTGACTAAGAAAGGGAAAGGTGATTAACTGACACAGAGAGATGGGAGGCCCTTGGTCCCTTCTATCAAAGCTCAGGGTGAGGCAGGCTCAGCTTGAGCAGTAACTGGGAAGGGCCTGGTGAGAAGTCTTTCACCATGACAGCAAGGTGTAATAGGGCTGTGAGGTTTACAGGATGAGTTCTGCTGTTACACTTACTGCTGGTTGTCCTGCTCGGAGTAGCTTAGGTGCTTGTTTACACTCCAGGGGCTTGATGGAAAACTGCCCTGAAAGCTCTGTTAGAGCAGATCAGAGATCAAACTGCTATGGCAGGTAAAATAATTATTTAAAATTTCAATATGTTTTTGTCTTTGTTAGAGATGTAGATGATGCTTTTATGTCTTTTTCAATCTGGTTAGCACTGAACGAGATTAAATAAAATTCAATATAATATTGTCAGCATAGTGGTATTCCTGGATAATTAGCCCCACTAAGCTTTACAGTACTTTGTTTGGTACAGTAGCTTTGTCGGTGCCAGTTTATTATCTCTTCATGTTCATTTCATTTGCTGTGTAGATATGCTCTTTCTGTCAGTTTTAAAATCTTACTCTTTTGCATTAAAAATACCCGACCTTTATGTTAAGGTAGCATTTGAGATTTTTCAGGTGTTAGCTTTGTGCTTATCCTTTTCATTATATTGAAGTATGTTTTTATTGATTCCATCATTGCCATTATGAGTGGGTTGTGCATGATAGCTTTAGTGGATTTTTGGACAAGTCTTGTTTGGATCAAATTCCTGCATTAAACTAGTATACAAAGTGAAAGACGTACAAAGTTTACCATTTTTCTTCTGTTTTCATAGGCAAGATTTTGCATTTATAGCTAACATCAGAATCTTACCATTAATGGTAAAATTTATTCTGTATGCATGGAATCCTTATAAGGACAGCAGTCATATATTTACTAAAGCATTGGTTGTGTGGTCCTTCTCCCTGGGGTCTTGTTCTTTTTGGTGTGGTAGGGAACGTACAAGAGCTTTCCCTGCCTTTTATTTGCTATGAGTTTTGTGGGCTTTAAGATTTGTGATCTGATTCTATGTGGGCTATCCAATTTACAAAAAATAAGCCTACCAAAACCTCTGCCTTTCAATCTGGTCTCAGTAGAGCAGCCAGTGCATGGAACAGGCTAAGAGATTAACAATTGAACTGAATGTTCTACAGATTAATGAATCAGTTCTTCTGTATTTAGATTGAAGTATGTAGTCCTCTGTCATCTCGGGTGAGTAGGTAATTCAGTGAACCCCTATTTTTCCACCACATGTATAAATAAATATATTGATGTACTGGCAGAGTGGTTACTTCCCCATGAATGCCTTTAAGTAGGAACTGGGTGGTAGGATCAGTTGGAAAAGGTGCCTAAGGTCATCTAGTCCAACTGTCAACCCATTGCCACTGTGCCCACTAAACCACATCCCTCTGAGCCACATCTTCCCTTTTTCTTGAACACCTTCAGGGTCACTGACTCTACCACTTCTCTGGACAGCCTATTTCAGTGCATTACCATTCTTTATGAATTATTTTTCCTAATATCCAGCCTGGTAAATTAGCCTTAAATTAACCTGTGCATGAGGAGGAATTTTGCCTAGTATACTTGGGAGGAATTAAACTGTGAGAAAAAGATAAAGTTTTTCTTTTTTAAAAAGGAGTGATGATGGAAAAGAAGTTTTGCTACTGCTCTGTTATTCTGCCTGGACCTCCAAGGAGTATAATGTTATTATTAGATAATTGATCTAAGCCTTTGCACGGCCCGTAGTGGATCTGAAGTGCTCAGCAGGGACAGGATGTGATTAAAGGCATAGCCCTTTTACTTTTCGTAGAACATTCTGCATCCCAAAACGCAACCTATTTCTTCCCATTTACATGGCATAGACTGATAGTTAGTGCTATCTAAATGATGCAAATGAGCATCTTGCTACACTAACAGTTTCTAGGAGTCATAGATTATATTCCCAGGCCTAAAGCTGTTTACCACATCCATCATCAATACCATTAAATGGTAGTTCATCTCATCTGCCTTAAGGGACAGAGGTGAATTTTGTCAAGGTACTCTCAGAAAAATGATTATACAGTATGCATTATTTCTCCACAGATATTTATAAATACATTTTAAGAAAGAAAAAAGAAATAGTACTGTGTAGAAACCAGCTGACTTCATAAAAATAACAAATGAACGTTGCGTTAGCGGCAAAACATTGCGTTCATTCAACAATTGTGCAAGTGATCAGGCAATGCCAACATCAGATTTTACTTCTGTACCCTTGTGCATCTAAATACATGCATGATAGCAGTTGTAACTTCATGAACATGTAGAAATTTTTACTATTTTACAGTCTTTATTTTAAAATGGACATCCATACTTGTCTGTTTCCTCAGCTGAGGTTATGGCCTATTCAGATTGCTAGGGTTAAGTAAGACCTTGGGAAACTCCAGCCAGAGCAAAAAGTGCCATTTTCCCTTCAGAAAGCAGCATGTTATTTTGCAGGAGGGAGCCCCGGTGCCTTGAACTGAATGATAGAAATTCCTGTCAGGAAAAAAAAGGGCTCTCCCATGGGCATAGCAATAAATTAAATGTATCTAAACAAGTTATTTGAAAGATTCCATAGACTTTTATGCAGGATCATACGTTGTTAGATGAAAGAACTGCTCAATGCCAGTTTTTTCAAAGATTTACTAGTAAGATCTAGATCCAAAAACAAATTGCTTTCAGTAGAAGATAATGCGATGGACTGTTTTCTAGCTTACTTTCTATTTTCAGGCCTCATTTTTTCAGCTTTAGTACTGTTCCATAGAGCAAAGCATGCATATAAAAGAAAGGTGGGATTTTGACTTTCACTTGAAATGCCAATTAGGGTGCTGAAATTCTTGTTACAAAAGAAAAAGAAAACAATCTTGGAGCCCGATACTGAGAAAATGTTATTCTAAAAGGAACTGAAATCTTGTGAAATGTGATAGGGGAAAGGCCCAGAATAGAAATTATTGTATAACAGAAATGAGAGTGTGTGTATCTGTTTCTGGCTCTTTTTCTTTTTTAAAGGGAGACTTTTGAGGGTTAGTCTCATAGGACAGAAGGGAAGAAAGCCAGAGAAGGGCTGTAAGAGAGATGTAAGCTTCGCTTTGGTCATTTTCATTCATTTATTTATTTAAATCTTGCCTACATTGAAAGTATTTTCCCTGCAGTGAGTTGTGCTACTGTCACACTGGAGTACTGTGTGCATTTGCATTGTCATTCACCAAAAAGGCTGCTACAGTTCCATTAGTATGTTTGGCTGCTTTCTTAAATTGTGAGTAATGTGACAAAATGCACTAGTTTTTTTTTTCTTTTTTATAATAATTCAGGATAATTAATACAAGATTGTCATAAAAATGTACTGAGAGAAAACAAATTACAGGACAACAGGCATACAGAAGAAATGGAAAAAAGGCACCAGAATTTCTCATCTGTAAGAAATGTTAACATTTGAAAGACATGTTGTCTGGGGGAAATTAATTTGATGTAAAGAGTTAAATTTAGATAGTCTCTAAAGGAATTGTGCTATAACTCATTGCTTTAGAATGTCCACAAACTTGAGAAGCGCCGTCCTCTCAGAATTTCAACTCCTGTGGATTGAAGATTTGCCAGGATTGCTTGGCTCTCTGCTGCTAGGCAGGAGCTCCCAGGGCTATGTGTCCAGCATTTCTTCATAGATTTTTGCCATAATATATTCTAAAAATGAGCATTTATTTATTTATCTATCTATTTATTTATTTATTTTCTGAAAATTTCCAAAATAAGATTCAAGTTTTGTCTGCTTTGGAGTAGTCGCTTCTGTCTGTTCAAAACCAGAGCTGTACCAAAAAGCCATGAGCTTTGCTTTGGGAAAAAAAATAATATATATATATATATATATATATATATATATATATATATATATATATATATATATTTCCTCAGAATCTGGAATTGTCTCATTAGGCATCTACAAGCTTAATGCTGAAATATCACCCAGTAATGCTGAAGAGGTATAACCTCAGGTGTGTTGTACCTCCTTGAGAGACAATCATTGCTTCAAATGAGATGGAAAGAAGAGATTGTTGATTGTTGGAGTGGAAAGAGAAAGCATTTATATGAGGGAGCATTAAACTCTAAATTACATTAATATTGGTTAAACTATTTTGTCTGGAAATTGAGCAAAACCAGTAATGACCTGTATGGCTTGGGGATGCTATCAGAAATAATACCATACTCCACTATGGCCAGTGATCACCTGGTGATTGTCCCTGTCATTTTCTGGTATATTTGATGCAGTTCAGTTAGATGTCCAATGACCTGTGTGTGGGTCATGTCTCTACCATTATTTGCATAGTCAGTTACCCTTACGTGGTGGTTAAACTAGTGCTGTGAACCACTATGATTGCTCTCTGCCTTTAATGAGGAGGAGGAAAGTCATTGTGACAGTATTCAGTTAGCTACTTGAAATTTAGCATCTTGTGGTAGTATTTTTCACTTGGTAAAAGGATACCATGAACTCCACTGAAATAATGCTAATTCCAAAGGCTTCCCCCCCCCCCCCCCCCCCCGAATTTATGATATTTAAAATGAGAAATTGAAAAACAACTATCATTTTTCAGTCTGCAAAGTTTTCATGCAGCTACATCAATGAAAAATGATTGTGAATGTATTCTTATTTTTTTAAAGTCACGAGAACAACAACAAGACTAAATAAGATTAAGATCTCACATTAATTTAGCAATTTAGCATCTTTCTTGCCAGTCTTGTATTATTCCCTTTTGACATGCTTAGGATAATGTTCATAACCTTGGAAAGACTAAGATGAAATAAGCTCACAGATGCTGAAAGAATTGGTAACTTCCGTCAGTGGTTTGTTTTCTACAGTAAGCTGTATTAATTTTTACACAGAGATAGATCCTCTACCCCCCTGTATTAAGCTTTGTACGAATACATCCTGAGAGACTGTTTCTCTATCATTGATTGAATCTAAGCAAACAATATATCAAATAATGCCAGAAGCTGTAACAGTGATGTTCCCAGAGCCCCCAGATACACAGTAGTGCACTCAGACACTCTGCCTAGGTCTCAAATACCTGCTCAGTGCCCAGCAACGTCCCTCCTGTTAGTACCTGTCAGAGACCTCAACCAGCCATGCCAGAAAAAAAACCCACCTAATGACAATCCTGGTTTTATACTTTCTGTGAGGAGATGTTGCTAGCAAATAATAGGATGAGAACACTTTTGATTCCCCAAAGAATAATCGCCATGGAGTTCAAGTTGTCAAAACATATTATTAGGGTTGTTAGAGGAAGAATGTAAAGCTTTGAATAATCATTAGGTGAAGCTGGCAAAGATATATACACTGCTTTTGAATTGTTCAGTGGAAGGAATTAGAATTACGAAGGGCTGAGTTTACCAGTTACATGGCTAAGGTAGATTGCTTTGTGCTGTCAGCATGGGGAGGATGCTGCTGAACCTCAGGCTGGATAGGTAGTTTGCCTTTTTACAATCGCTCTGAAATCAATGGGCTTCTGCAGGTAGCACTACACCTTTCACTCAAACGTCAGTAATTATTACAACTCTTCTTCTGATTATCAGTAGTTTTCTTCTGCTGTCTGTTTCCTTTTTGAATGAATTTCTTTGTTGCCATTGTAGCTATCAATATTGCAGAGGCTTAAAAAAATAAAAAGGGAAGAGGAACTGAACATAATGTGAGTAATCGGAAGGGTTGTTGTATACAAAGGGGATGAAAAATACGTCTTTCTCCATGATCCATATGATAGAATCCTCCTTTGTGTTTCCTTGCTTTGATCTTAGTATAAACTGGAGTGCTGGAGGTGAGAAGTTGGTGACAATCATGCTGAGCTACCACACATTGTCCATTACCTTGGTGAAGGAAAACAAAGCCAAAAAGGTTTTGACCTCAGACTGTAAGATACATTTTCAGACCCACTAGGCTTCTTTGTTATGTATTGTTGGGATCATTTCCTACTGAGGCTGATAGAGCTAGAGAAAAGAAGTAGTGTTTTCAAATATGTTACATGGCCTTTATTACTACTTCTGTGCCTTGAGGTGACTGCTTGGGGGAAATAGTTGGTAAAGTGAAAAAGTTTTACACATCTCTTGCTGATCTGTGGTAGGTTCAGTTCCCCTGATCAATCTGGTTCAAGGCAGTCCAGAAAATAACGCAAAAAATATGGGATTATTCAGACACAGAGGGGTGACAACTTCAGAAAAGCAATTGAAGTGAACAAGACTACAGTCAGGATTTCATAGTGATGCATGACTCTAGTACGTAGACTTTAGTGTGTGACATTAGACAGTGACATAAAGGTCATTAAGATGTACTCTGCAGGACAAGCACGGATTCTTAAGAGAGTCTGAGCTGCTAAGCACATGAAAGTTATGACAGTAAGGGAAATGGAGAAACAAAACAGGATCTAAGAGCTGTAACACTGAGGGTTGGAGTAGGACTGACTCCATTCTGCAAAGTGATGCCATGTGCAGAAGAGAGAGCAATGTTTGAGGGGAGGAACCTGCAGGATGGGCTGGGGAGAAATCAATAACTTTTCCTGTGACACAGGGACAATGACAGGCATTTTGGGCCTAAGCTGATGGGGAAAGGAGGGAAGGTTATTTCTTATGAAATGCTTATTTAGCTGAAACTTGAGTAAACTGTCAGGCCCATGGTCACGCTTGAGCCTCTTCATACTGGAGAGGCAGTTTTAGGCAGAGCCGACGTTCAACCAGCCAAATTAAAAACAATCTGTGCAGTAAAGATTATAAATATGGGGGAGGGAGAGAGAAGATATTTCAAACACTTTTAATAATTACCCTGAAACTACATTAGACTACAATCCAAAGAGAGATCTTTTATCCTTTGTGGAGTAGCATGAGTAATTCTTGTTTTCATTAAAAGTTACCATTTCTTTAAATGATGTTACATTTGCATTTTTTCCCCCTAAAAGATAAGAGTTGATTAACAGAGCAGTGAGTTGCACTTTGGTTGAACCAAAGTTTGTCTTGGAAGTTTTTATTGCCTCTTCTGCCATGTTTGACTGGTGCAGTGGTCAGATGCTGTGTTTAGGTTGAACTACAGACAGAAAGGTAATGTGCTGAAGGTAATTTCCTGCCCTTATGTTTGTGCCAACTGAGGATTTACATATTCCTTTGTCTATGGTGTAGCTTAGAGTACCATCAGACCTGCCTCTAATTGTGTTTGGGAGATGACATTTCCAGAAGGACTGTGTGTCAGCTGAGCAATGTCAGGACACTTCCTACACTGGTTTTGTATCCTTTTTCCCTTATCATTTGCTGTCTGGGACCTTTTTGCCAACTGGAAGGAGTCAGAACTCAGAGCAGGATTTGTCAGAGAATCATCAGTAGTTTTGCAGTGCACTGGAAGAACGGTCCGGTCTGTGCTTTCATCGTCTTGTAAACACACTACTGATTCACTCTTTAGAATACAAAAGCAGGGAAATAAGAAGGAACCAGACATTTCTGATCTCCACCTTGCTTTCTTTCAACCTTTTTGTCCCAATAGGAGCCATTTAGGGTTGAGGAACAGACTGGATAACCTTGCTTGCAGCATTAGCAAATATATCAGCAAGCTGTTGTGACATTCTGTACTTTACTGTCCCTCCAGAAATTAAGTTCAAGTGAAACAAATGTTAGAAAAAGACATATGGCTTATGAGGACAGGTTTACTCTCTAGTGAAAAGTAAAGTTGTTAAATGAGCAGTGCCTGCCAATTGCAGAGAAGTTGGCAGGGATGCGCTGGCACACTGTTTGTTTATTTATTATTTACAAGGCCTCGTGCAGGACTTCTGAATGCTGCTTTGAAAATGGCAGGCAGTGTATGAATATGCAGGGTCAGTGCCCAAATGATGTGCTGTGTTATGCAGGAAGAATATGACAGTACAAAAAGCTCTATAATCACTAGATACAGGAAGGAAGAGATCTCACTGTAAAAGACGAGAGAGCTCTTTTTTAATGATTAAAACCATGTACAAGGAAATAACTAATTGTCAGTCCTGTTTTGGAAGTCAAAGCAGACAGCTTTTGTTATTTTTTACCATTGAATTGTTGTGTAAAATTGGCTAATCAGCAGAGAAAAGAACTAAGCCAGTTGGGAGTTATTATTTTCATATGAACAATTCTCCTAAAAATCTTAGAACGGAAAGAAATGCATCATATTTTCAAAATTATGGTCTAGCTGATAGTGGAAAGGAATCCCAACATCCATGGCTGTGGGTAGTTCAATTAGGAATACTGGCTTTTTGTTAATAAGAGTGGGATGTATATACTGATCTCCAGGGAGCTTCTACTTTCCATGATCCAGAAGGCATCCAGGCTGATACACCAAAGTAATACTTAATCTAATCTGAATCTCAGAGTAAATCAGCAAAAGAAAACCAAGCTTTCCTTCAAAAAATTAACTGATTCTGTTGAAACATGCTCTCAAATTTATTGATGATATTGTGCATTTAGCTGTTTACTTTATCATAATAGTTTGCTGAAACAACCTGGTCTCCTTGGAAAACAGTTTTCAAGCAGGAAACCACCACAAATACGAGCAGGTAGAGGCAGCTTTGCATAAGTGCAGATGGAATCAGGTATGGAAACTGCCATGGGTTTGGATGTGAGGCTATGGGGCATGTTCTGTGCCACTGAACAAGCAAGTGCCTGGCCTGTGGGGACAGCCAGAGCCACTCTTGGCATCAGGCCTGCATGGCTTAGGAGGGGAAGTGATGACTGTGATCTGCATCAAGTCTTCATACTCTTTATATACATTTAACTTTATTTTGACTACTGAGGAACGGTTCTCATACTTTTATATTTCATGAAACATTTTATTTTTGATGTTTTTAATCTATTATTTTATTATTATTATTATTATTTTTAAAGATTGCTAGTGCTGAGCTGTGTAAAAATAATGTGGTCATACGGTTTTTAGTTTACTTTTAAAAGGCTGCCTTTGTACAAGGGAAGCTTCAGCTCCTTTGCAAAGCCTGAGCCTTCACTTTCAGTGGAACGAAATGTATCAACACTGGAAGAAACCGAGTCCTATTTAAAGCTGAAAGCCTACTAGATGGGACAAAAACCCTGCATTTTTAAGGGGGAAAGAGGGGGGAGAAAGCCATTCATGAGAAGTATAAAATGTAATTTTGTTTTAAAGCTCACTAAAAGCTATATAGGTCATGAAGACAATCAGTCTTTTATTCTTTGAAATAATTCACATTACAGCCCTATGTATTACCACCCTTATCACAGAAAAGCCTTTAGATTTGTGTTGGCAGATAATTACAAATTGATTTCTGGACCCTCATTTTGACAATGGTTTTGAAAACCTTTTTTTCCCCCCCTTTTTAAAAGCCTCTTGTGATTTCTCCTGCATCATACTGAAGGAGTACTGTCATGATGAGCTGGCCAGGTGTACTAAACCATTTATACAAAAGAGCTGTGGAGTACAAGACCCAAAATATTCTGGAAGTGAATTGTGAAATGCTGCAGGTAACTGCAGTATACTTAATTTATGTCTACCTTCACCTTTCATATCATTCAAACTTGAAATAATTTTACAAATTGTTGGTAATTTAACAAATGGGCAGCCTAAAATTTTATAGCCTACAGCTTGCTCCTTTCCCCAGCACACAAAATCCTGGTTTCCTTTATTATTTTTCAGCATAGAAGTTGAATAACCTGGGTATGTTCAGCTTGGGGAAAAGACTTGTTGGGGTGGGGAGGATCTAATTAGTCTTTGTAAATATCTAAAGGGAGATGGGAGGCAAATGGATGAGGCCAGTCTCTTCTTGATGACACGTAGCTAAATTTTAGGCCTAAAATTTGAACAGAGGAGGTTCTGTAATATGCAGAAGAACTTCTTTACAGTAAGGGTGATGGAGCACAGGAATGGGCTGCCCAGAAAGGCTCTGGAATCTCTTTCTATGCAGACATTCAAGGCCCATCTGGATGCCTGTCTGTGTGACCTATTGTAGGGAACCTGCTTTGCCAGGAGGGTTGGACTCAATGATCTCTTGAGGTCCCATCCAACTCCCACAGTTCTGAGATTCTGTGTGATTCTATGTTTTCAGACTGTCACAAACGTCTTCAGGAGACTAAAGGCTTAACCCTTTATTGTTCATGTTCACACATATGGGTTCAAGTTTATTTCTGAAGATGCTACTGACATTGTCAAAGTCTTGGGCTGAAAATCCAGTTTGCAGTCTGAGACATTTCCTACAGGTAGGAGCCAACTTATAGGGATAATCTGTGCATTTAGGAGTCTACAGTATAAAACAGAGCATGTTATAGCTGAAAAACACATTTAGGTAAAGTTGATGAGTAGGAAGAGAGAAGATGAGTAACAAAAAATAACTGGATATCTTGGCATAGATTTGCTCTGTGCGCAGTCCACAGTCAATTGGTGACAGCAATCAGAGTAATCGCTGCTCACCACCTGCTTAGCCATGCTGCTTTTAAAGTATAAGTGAATGACAGCTGTAGTGTTTTTTTTTTTTTTGTTTGTTAGTTTGTTTTTAAATTGTTTATTATTTCAGAGAATTAAGTAAGTTTATCTCAGCACTTGGGATACATTTAAAGGATTCTCAACGCTAAGAATATCCTAGACACGAAGGTATGTAGCCTGTATGACATGCAGGGACACTAACATAGAGTAACTGGAGGCTAAATTGAAATTTTGAGTATTGCAGACTTTATTGATTTGTTTTTGAGTTGTTTTCCTTTATAACTCAAACTTTATGTATTATTAAAATGCTTGCAGAACATCAAGTGTGATATCATTTTTCTTAGGTTTAGGGGAAAATATAATCTTTTGTGAGGGGTGGTGACAATCATCTTTAGCTAATAATCCACATGCATGCCTTTAAAGGACAAGTTTTCTTCTACAGCTTCCAGACAGATGTAAACAGTATTAAGAAAAGCATATGAATTGCCACTGTATTCACTACTCTGTAACTCTCATGTGAGGATGTATTTTGATCATGCTTCTTGTTGAACTTGAAGCTGAATCTGAATAGTACAAAATTTACATTTCTTTTTCTTGTGCTGTTTGTGTGTGTGTGTGTTTTGTATTCCTTGTATTTATAAATCATTGTTTCCATTAAGTATTTCACCTTCCTTTTGGTTTTGCAATGTTCTTTTTCTCCAGTCATGTTTGGCTTAAGATGCTCCATTTTAAAATAGGAAAAAAAAATGGTATCTGTGAAATGGCCGATGGATTACATGAAATCATATGAAATAATAACTTAAAGTACTAACTTTTTGTGTAATTAAAATTGTTCTGGAAAATAGGATGTGAACAGGTTGAGACTCTTTTTCTCAGGGGCAGATCCTTAGCTGAGATTAATTATAAAGAGTTCTAATTATTTCAATAGACATTTAACATTTCTCACATCTTGGAATCTGCTTCCCCATTTCTTCCCCCCCCCCTCCCTTTTTTTATGAGTATCTGTCATTTTTGTCTATCCATCATTCTTTCCTTTGCCAAAATGTGAGTGTTAATGTGTATGTTAATATACGTATGCATTATAATGGCTGTAGGCACTGTATTTTTCTTGATAAGGCAGTTTAGGATTCACCCTGTGAATCCTTGCTTATTTGTCCGTATGAGGGTGTTGTCCTGTTGCTGACGTTAATTGCTGCTATTGACATGCCAGCCAAAGGCAGGAATTTATGCCTGCATTTAAAGTATTTAGAATGAGGGAAAGAAGTATGAGAGAAAGACAGAATGGGAGAGAAGGCAGGAAGGAATGTGTT
Source organism: Excalfactoria chinensis (assembly GCF_039878825.1). Taxonomy (NCBI): domain Eukaryota; kingdom Metazoa; phylum Chordata; class Aves; order Galliformes; family Phasianidae; genus Excalfactoria; species Excalfactoria chinensis. The sequence continues at coordinate 133,091,530 of NC_092826.1, forward strand.
CTTCCCTTGAGCTCCAAATTAGATTGAAGAAGAGATGTCACAAGTGATGTGGCTTTTTTTAAATTAAAGAATATCACCTGAAATGAATAGGATTCCCATTTTATGAATTCAGTCTTCTACTGTGGACGCATATCAGTAGTGGAAGAATTGGGTGAACTGCCTAATCCTGCTCAAGTCTCCCTGTCTCAGTCAGAAGGAAGTGAGCAGCGTATCTTGACTGTGCACAGTGATATTCTTTTGGACCAGTTTCTACGCTCTGGTGATGCAAATGCAAAGATTCATTTCTTCCCTGTAAAGCCAACGCTCAGACAGTATTGCAGAACAAACCTTTCTTTACACAAAGGTTATTTTCTCTCTGGAGCATTCCCTTTTTTACTGAAAGGCATTGTAGACTAGAAATTCTCTGAGAGTTCATGACACCCTGAGAGCCTTCCTTTCAGAGACAAGCTGTATAATAATACTGCAGTGACAGAAAAATCGAGGAGAGGTGGCTTTCTCTGATAGAGAATTTGCCTTTAATTCTACCCTGAAGAGATTGCAATGGAGCACCAACCTTTGTTCTTACTGTAGTGCTTCACTGCTATACCAACCATTTGTTAAATGGGAAGTAATTGGGGTTGAAAAAGAATCGAATGAATAAAGCTTTTGGCAGGGAAGGGGAGGAGGCAAAGTACGGGTTAAAGGTTATTCCTTGCAGAAATTTCATAAAATGAGAGGTAATGCAGCTTTTGAGCCAGAGTTGTTGGTGTTGCTGGGGGGAACTTGCAGAAAAGAGGGAGGAGACTGCAGGGGGAGACTGAATCTGCAGAAACGCAATGAGAATAACAAACTAGCATCAAATGTTCAGCTTTGTGGCATCTTACTGATTATATTAGAAATTTCATTGAGGTTTGCAGGTTTGGTAATTTAACTCAGAGAGCAGAGAGCAAAGGAGGAGGAAGTGAGGAGTCAAGCAGCAGTAACACTATATGTGTCTGTATATTCTAATCTATATACGCTATGTGTATGGGCACCTTTAGAAGGTTTCCTGTTCATGAAATATTTTAGCATTACTGAAGACTGCATTTGCTGCTTGCAGAGGAATGGATTTGCTGTGCATTTCAGTGCTTTTCTGATTTCTGGGGTTCAGACAGTTTGAAAAATAATCAAGGTTTTTATATTTATTCTATTTTGAACTTGTATCTGCTTTCAGACCCCTCTTTCACACTGCTACATTTTTCCTTCTCCCACCACGCATCTCCCCCAAAGAAAAAATAATCTGCCATTAAAGGTAATCTTGTTTTATTTGGGGCCTGGGGAGAATTAGCAAGGTTTTATATCCTTGACAGAACCCATATTGATTAAAATATCACTACTGAGGAAGCATTAATGTACTTCCATCTTGCATGTTTTTGTACTGCTTTGCAGTTAGGTTATTCTTGTCTTTGTGGTCCAAATGTGTATGAAATGGGAAGTGATTCATATCTATATTACAGCAGTCAGGCGATACTGGAATGGCATCTTCAGTTTTGTGTCTGCATTTGTTGAAATTGTGTTGGCAAATAGAAGAAGGTACAGGAATGGGCCAGAAACAAAGTTTAGAGAGAACATCTTGCAGTGGTAAGCTTACAGCTCCATCTGTTTTGCTATTCTCAAAGAAAGAGAGATGATTTGTTTACAGTGCAGGAGTGCCTTAATGTGTTGAAAATATTGGTTACCAGAAACCTCCATAATATATCAGAGAAAGACAGGAATTGGCTGTAGTAGACTGAAAACTGAATCCAGATGAATCAGAAACAAACAAACAACAAAAGAAACACCTTTAATTATGGCACGATACTTTCTGAAAAATGCAAGTTGAGATACTAATTTCTTCCAACTTGAATAGGGCAGCCCTCAGCACGGTGTCACTGTTGCCAGACTTGTTAAATAAATGGAGAAGAAAATTTCAAAGGATTATTTTGTGTTGATAGAATATAAACACTAGGAGAAGGTCTGGATTCGGATATTGAATTTTGCAGTAATCAGTCATGCTGCCAGATTAGTGGCCACTGGCACTGGTAAATATGACACTTCATTGTTCTGTGCAAGCAATATTATAGCAGCCGGAGCAAACAGCTTACTCAATACTATCAAAGGTTTGCTGTTGTCTTCAGCGGGAGATGGCCTTTTTATTTATCCATGTGGAACTGCTTAGGGAGATTCATATTGCCCAAGAAACATATTGTCCAGGAATGGCAGTTTTGTTCTTGCAATGGGAGGAGTGCTGTAGGTTGCATCCAGCACTGTAGTTTAACTGAGGTAAATGGGGAAAGAATGATTACTGTAATATCTGCAACAAATTGAATGAAAAGTCATCTTTTGCTTTTTTAACTCTTTACTTAAAATTTTATGGTTTTACACCTGAGTCCACACAATTTGTTATGTGCCTACTTGAAGATGCCATAATGGCCAGTAATCGCTTCCTGCTTCTTCTAGGAAGGCTGAACTCAGGGGAATTATTCATAAAACTCAAGAATCATTTACAGCTGAAACAACTCTCAACTTTGGTATTATTTGATACAAAATGTGTTAGTTTTATAGGTAATGTACTACAATTAGAAATCACTGTTAATTAAACATATTTAAAGAGTGGGATATTACCTCTGTGGCACATCTGTATATTCTCTTTACTTATACTTTTATTACTTATAATTGCAATTCATTTCTGCCCATAAAAATTGATCATTTTCAGGTACCTTAAGTTAACGATTCAATAATTTAAAACCAGTGAGTATTTGTTCTCTTTGAGGGCAGTGAAAATGAATTGCACATTGTTGAATTTAAAATGCCATTCGTGTGGAGAAATAAGTCCCTGGAGAGCCTGTGAGTGGCACTGACACAGAGGGAATGGGGGAGGTTGCAGGGTACAGATTTTTACTGATATTTGTGTCCCGGCTGACTGAAAAGCTGAGTGTTTGAAGATTCAACTGAAGTGAATTGAGTTGAAGGTATTTCCCAAAAATCAAATCGTCATATGTGTTTGCAGTTGACTAGAGGGAAAAAAAAAAGTCAAAGCAGAGAAATATTGGCAGGGAAAGAGACTCAGGCATGAGAGGGATCTGAGTCGTGTGAAGTGAAACGTGAGCTGCTCTTTCATACCTAGAGAGATCAGAGATTCTCTTTTTTACAGAGTAGAAAACTTCATGTCGTTTTGGACAGAAACAGTTTGCTGTCCTGGTCCACAGAGAGCCAGGACCACTTTACCTGGTTGACTTCTCACCATGCCTGGATGACTTCTTCTCACGCAGTAAGTCTGGGTGTATCCCCATCCATGGGCTGGCTGGCACCATATAAATGTAGGGTATTGCATTCTTATCCGCTTCAGCTACTGATTGCAAGAATTGTCCTGCCATTCCTGCCCATCTTGGAGATAATTTTAGCAGGTGGGTATAATACAGTGCATTGTAACACATGGGACAGCTTCACGAAATTCAGTGGAAGGCAAATCAATGCCAGTATCATTTCTACAAATTCTTTTTTGCTGCTGCTTCTCCTCACACATTTATAATGACTAAAAACATTACAAATCAGATTCTTCATCATTATGTTTCATGTAGAAATCAACATTCATTTATCATATATTGCAATTGTGAAGATGTTTTAGCATGATGAAACATGAGCTATTATTTTTTGGTGATTTAAACGTGTGGACACACGTATTTAATTTCTGCCCTGTTTCTCATTTTAGCATCACATACTCACTTTTTACTCTCTAAGAAAAGCAGAAAGCTGAGGCTTTTGGTGGGGGCTGAGAAGGTAGTAAAGCTAATAATTGAATATGGAAACTAGCCTTGTGTCTCTACCTTTGTCTAGAAGAGGAAGCAAGAAGATACGTATCATACATAGATACGGTCATCTGCTTTGTTGAAAAGAGAATAAATATCCTGCCTAAATTATTATTATTTTTTTTTTAAAAAGACACCTACCAAGCCCGCAAATTATTTCAGCTTTATCTGAAAAATAGACTTTATTCCCCTCTCAAATTAGTCATTTCTTTTATGCATGGCATCTCCTGCCTTTCAGTACCTTAATTGAAACTGTAATAATTGATGCCGCCTTTACATATTTATTTCCTGTAGAAATAGTTTACACTGAATCACAGATTCAGGAGATAAAAATAGCAATCTGATCTTGGGCTTTGCTCCTCGACTGGCTGCAGCGATAAAAGCCTCTGCAGCAGGCAGCCTGGGACTGCAGCCCATGTGCATGGAGTTGCTGATTTACTGGGGTGCTTAGCACCCTGAACTGCAGTTTAATTCTCTGGGAGCTTTAGCACCAATAAATTGAAGTCAAGTATGCATTTGAACGTATTTTATATACTGTGTGACGGGTTCTGATTACTTTCCTTGTTGGAGGAACTGAAGCCTGTTTGTTTTTTTTTTCCCCTTAACTAAGTACTTGGGGGTGGTTTTTATGCTTATATAAGCTATCAGAAAAAAAAACAGTACATCAAGTTCTGTTCCCCTGAAGCTCTCACCCTTATTCTAGGATATGTTCTAAGGCTTTAGCCTTTGTCCTAATGCAGAGAGTAGCACGAGTAATGGAAAATTGTTGAAACTGGTGCAGCAGTGTTTGTGCTTATCGATGATGCATCAGACTTAGTGAAGTGGCACAAGTTTACTGCACTGTGACCATCCAGGCTCCGAGGTTGCTCAGAGAGCTCTGCCTGTTTCCAGTACCACAGGTCTTTGAGTCATAGAAAATTCTTGAGACATCAATGTTTATGATAATTAGATTTAAAAGTGTGTGTGAGGCAATCAAGTGGTCATATGCTTGACTGAACTCATATACGAAAGATATGATATCATTAACCAGTGAAATCCTTGTGTTCAAGTAAAGAAAATACCAGGACAATTAATGAGCAGGAGCAGCACACAAGAGCTCTCATTTTAACCCAGCACCGTATCATATTCTGTATGCTGTACAAAATAGTTAAGATTAATAAATAAATAAATAAATTATCTGAGGACTGCAAATCAAACATTCAAAAGGTGGATAAATGTAACTCTGGCACTGTCTGTACTATCTGATTAAGCATCTTTGTGCTTGTGCATTATGGTGCACTGCATGATGACATATTGCATACTATATTTTTCTATATAATCCCTGCATCATTCAGTGCAGAAGGAGAATCTCTTCTTTGGATCACCTGGGATCTGAAATAGCTGTATTTGCAAACTGGTAGTTTAAACTCCTAGCAACCCAGGCATGCTTACATAAGAACTGAGCTTATCCAAGGTCCTCTGTTTCAGGAAATAAATTAACCCATTCAATCCCAAGAGCGACCGTGGAAAGAAGAGAAATCAAGGCATCCTTGATTTTTATTTAAAATCGTTGCAGTTATTTACTGTTTTTTTTTCTATTTGGATTCCCGTTAATTCTTTAAATATTTATTGGCAGTGTGGTATGAGCACGAGCAAGTCAGATACCATCATAAATGCATTCCTGCCTATTTTGTTTCCTCTGAAAACTGCGGTTTTTACTTCTTATTGTGAAGAAAAAACAATTTCATGTTCAACTTGGACTGATGAATGAAATACAAGAGCACAACTGCTTTGCTGGGAATGTATTAAATCCAGTGTTCTTGAGTCAAGATTTCTAAGAGGAGATTTAAATTGTTTTGAAATCCTACTTACTGTGGATGCTGCAGGGAAGGAATGTGTTACTGTATCTACTTCTGAGCTGTATTTTGAGAGAGAATCTGTATGAGTCGTCAAAGGTGCCTGTGTGAGATGTGACCTTTTCAGTTCCTATTTATTATGTCTTCCCAAATACACACAGTAGCTGCACGGTGCCTGTCAACATTACATTTAGTGGAACTGGTTCTCTGAAGAGTTCTCTTTCAGTCCTTAAATATTCCCCTTCCAAAGCTGGTTCTGAAAAGGAGGGAAAAAAAACAAAAAAACAAAAAAGAAAAAATTGAAGAAAGTTTTAAGATGGAGAAGAAATACATTTAAACTTTCTTTCCATGTTTCTTTTCTAAAACTCTTCCTCCTATCATCCCTTGCACTTCCTTGTGATCTATTCTTTGTTACTGCACTGCATTCTGATGGCTTTTGCTATAAATGAAGTGCGTGACAATGAATTGTCCCAATTTCAGAATAACACAGTGCACAGTACAAACATTGTGCGCTTCTGAGAAGTGACTCAGCATCAGCACCTGGTTGTTGCTGCCTGTGCTGATCACTGAAGAAGGAATCAAAAGACTTTCAACCTTTCCAGTGCTTTTTCTTCTTCCTTCTGACTTGCAGGATTCTAATGAATCCCCCCTAATCTGCATCAGGGGAGGAGAGGGGTTGAAAGCATGAGTTAGAAACAATAAAATGTATAGTGAATCCATTGAAAATGTGGAAAATTTTCTTTAGAACAACCCTGCTACTGAACTCAGAAGGTCATCTAACTGCCTGGTCACTACTGTGCTGATTTCACTGTTAGAGTTGAAAACCCTTGTGGCATACATAGGTTGGGTGAAATCTTGTCTCAAAGCTCAGTTCGTCCTTTTAAATTAAGTGGCATTCCCATAAATCTCTATGAGCAATTAAAAGGGTAATCATTAAATGATTATTTTTGGATATGGGTAGAAAGGAGTAAGAAATGGCTTGGTCTGATTCCAGACAGGAACATTTTGGAAACAAACAGATGCTGGTCTGCAGTGTGAAAGCTTATTGCTCTTGAATGCCTGAAAGAGAATCCCACTGGACTAGGTGTGAGCTGGTTGATTGGAGCTTCTCAAATCTTTCAGTTACATCAGGCTGTTAAAATCTGTGAAGCTGGTCTTTATAATAGCGTATCCTTCCCAAGTCCCCACTGAAAACATGGTTGCACTCACTTAGGCTGGATTTCTTCTCATCGAGAGCAATCTCATCCATCTTATTGCTTTGCAGTGATGCAAACAGGGGGAGCAGCTCTGAACACAACTGGACTGATCAAAGTCTTTGGGCAATCCTGTAATGTTTACAGTGGATCAAATTAAATTGTCCAGCTGTTACCTGGCCAATTACCCCATTGCCCTGTATGTCTTGTTAGAAATGGAGGAAAATCTTCTGTTTGGAGTCTTTTGGTAGGGAAACTAGAATGGGCTCCAGGCCACTTGAGGTGGGAAGTCTGGGTGATGGGAAAGCAGCAGGCTGCAGCATGAGTGCTGGGGGAAGGAGGGGATGTAGAGAAACTGAAATTATTGATTTTGTGATTGGAGAATGCATTGTGTATGCTGTGATGCCAATGGGAGGGCCAGACCTTCATTTTCTTTTAGAGTAATCCTTTCTGTTCTCCACGTACATCCCAAGAAAATGAAACTAACATACTGGCTGAGACTGAGAACTTTTATCTTTTAATTGATGTTTTTATTTTTCAATAAAAGAGTGATAATTGACCATGTGGGACATCCTTTATAGTCTTCACGAGCATTCTTCACATGGGATGCTAATGCAGATAAGTAAGCATTGCCATCTGAACACTGACTGCTCTGTGGGCCGCACTGTCCTTCATGTTGCAGGGGCTTCACAACGTTGTGTCTGGATGGGCTGGAAAAATTAGATTTATTTTCTCATTTCTGAATCAGCAGGTATTCTCGTTTTTGCTCTTGTTGAGCAACTGGAAAAAAAATAAATAAGGTTGAAAGCAAACATTCCTGAATTTCTTTTTGTGTTCTGACTTTTGCAAAATTTTTGCAGGTGTAACAGCTGTATAATGTATAAATCATCATAAACAAGGCTTGAAAGGAACTTCACTGTTTATACTATAGCTTCCCTGCCCTTTAGCAGTGATGAAAACTGAAAATACCAGTGCATCTTGAATTCAAAGGAGAAAGAAAAAAAATAGATGAGAGATCATAAAGGGGTAACGTGGTTCAGCTAGACTCAGCGTTTGGAATATTAAGCAGATTTGACCCATGCTGAGCAGAGTCTGAAGAGCAAATTCTTCTCAGCACCATCTCTTGTGTCAGGACCCTGATTAACAAAGACATTTAAATAATGTCACTGCACTTCATACAATTTGAGCCTATTTTCTCTATTGTATAGCTTGTGAATGTAATTTTTTTTTCACTTGCCATATTTGACCTCTGTCTCCTAATAGTGACAGGCAATGATACTTTGAATTATTATGCTGAATATAAATGTAAGCTTCAAAAATAACAAAGCTTTTGTTCCTTTCCTGATGAAAGCACAATTTTGCAGTTACTTTAAATATTACAGCTCTAAGTCTGCTGTTGTTACTTCTACTAAGGATTTCTCAGTGAATTCATTAAAAGTGTCTGTTTTCATAGTGTGGCTTGTTCAAATAAGAAGCAGGGATTTGAAAGTTCAGGGTATATCTTGCTGTGCTTAAGCTGCAGTAGTGTTACATATGCTGAACCTGTTTTTATGTTACTGGTGGGTAATAATGCAAGCTGAACTCTGAATTCCCTCATTAGATGTTTAAGTCTCTAAGGCTAAAACGAAGGCTAAGTATTGATGTTTATTAACAGAATGCTGGGTGAATTAATATTTTCCAGGGGCACACAGAATTTTGAAAGAACAATTCTAGAAAGATAAAGGTAAGCAGAAGCCACATGTGTTTTCCAGGCATGTGAAAATAATTTCAAGGGTCACTGGTTTCGCAGCTGGAATTAACAACAGGGTAACAGAAAGAGGAAGAAGAGAAGATGCCTTTGCTTCCATTTTCTTGTTTGATGCAGTGAACAACGATTGTGGGAGAGTGCCCCTAATGCTGTGGTATTTCTGGAAATGCTGGCTTTTCTCTTCACCTTGTTTTTTTTGTATTTTTTACCCCCCTTTGATTTTATTTTATTTTAAATCATCTTAATTGGATCTGTTTCTAGATGGAAAAGTTGAATAGGTGAAGTGAATGGGCTAAACCTCTCTGGTTGTCACACTAAATCTAGAGATGTAGGGAAAAATAACCTTACCACAATCATATTTTCGGCTTTCAAGTGTTTTTCTACCTTTCTGTTTTTGGAAAAAATGGAAATGAATCTACTGCTCATTTGACTGGTAGATGTGCAAAGAGAAGCCATTTTAGTGAGAACCTGTTCTTCCCTTTCTAAATTTCTGAGTCAGAGTTCACCAAATCACTCTGCTGCATTTTGAGGTGGCCTGAGCTGTCGTGTGGCTGCCAACAGTCCAGATGGAAAATATAAATCAAGCAGCAGATGAATGTATGATTGCCTCTGAAAAAAAAAACAAAAAAACAAAACCAAACAAAAACCAAGACATTTTTTCACTTGTTTCGCAGGTTAGGGGCCTGTCATACTTCATCTCCATCATACAGTAATGAACATTTTGTAGGGAGATACCATGAGGAGAAAGAAGATGTGAGATGACTAAACATGTTCTTACAGAGAGGAAATTCTCTGTTATGTAGATTTCGATGCAATCCATACCACAAACAATTTGTGTTTGTTTCCTCAAGACTCTAACCCATACTAATCCATTGCACTTAAGGGAACATTAAGAAAGCACCCAAATTATTCCAAATAATTGTTATGGCAGTTATAGCTTTATGGGAGACAAAAAGTGGAGGTGAGTGCTGAAGCATTTTGATGAGCAATATCAATACATGTGGACATCAAACACAAATCCAAATGATAAGAAAAGTGGATTTTTAATTTAAAATTTAAAAAAAAAAAAAGTGATAATGAAATAATCCAATTTTCTAAACTCTCACCGAGCACAATAAACCTCTTCATCCCAACTACAACACACTGTCCCCAGGGATTTTACCAAACAGATTAAAACTGCTGACTTAGGTTATTCAGCTGACCTGTCTGTTTCTCAAATATAAATATAAAGATAGGCAAGGATTAGACGTTTCTTATTATTTTATTTACTGATTTGTTGTCAGTGTGCTTTGGGGGAATAGAAAGTAGCAAAGCATCGCACAATCCTTTTGTCTTCTCTTTTCCTGATTGTGTGCTTGGGAAGTTGTTTTGTGCCCCCTGTTACCAACTAGGCAGTGTTTTGTTGTTTGCTTTTTTAAACTATTTCCATTTCAAAGCCAGTTTTCTATAGTGGGGCAATTAATAGCCTGACAGCTGTCAATAGCCGGAGACTAATTTATTTATTTGTTTTGACTGGGGTGACTTTTTCTAGCAACAAGCAGATGATCTCAATTTGATTCAATGTATGGGTGTTTTTTTTTTTTTTGTTTCACTTTGTATCTTATCAGTGAATAACATCCTAAGATTAGTGTTTCTAAGATTAAGTTTCTGTTTAACTAACTTACGGAGCATTGTTTGTGAGTGAAACAAGTATAGGTTTCCCTAGAAAGGGAAGAAATGCTGGTTCTGGTTAATGCAGGCAGTGCATGAATATATGCATGGGGCAGTTTAGGAGAACTTCTTGCTGAGTTTTTGCCCTGAAGAGCAGTAACCTGTGGAAGGACCAAGTGAGGTTGTGGCACCTCCAGTTCTGTGAAGGGTTTAAGGTTCTGTGGGTATCACAGCTCTGTTGGAGAGAGACTTCTAGAGTTTATTCAATGTCTTGCACTGTGTTGGCAGTGTTTCTGCATGGGGAAGTGCTCCACAACCCTGAGAAATGCACCAAGGGAAATCAGATGGTCACAGTGGTGGCTCTGCATTTGCACTTTTCCTTTCTTTTTCAGTTCTTGTGATACGTTGCATGTGTATTTACATTCTATCTTACTGAACAGGGTTCTTAGAGTTTGGACGTAGATCCAAACATGAATTCTTCAAGGGCAAAGGCAGCATCGCTTGTCATTGATTCTGCTGAGCATTTAAGAAGAAGTGACATTTACTAGGGCTTGTTTTGAAGATTTATAAATGCAATATAGATTTGGCAAGAATATCTGCTTCAATAAATGTTGTGCTGTAGCATGTAAGCATGGGCTTTAATACCAGCAGATTCACTAGCAGTTTGTCATCCAAGTAAAAATAAATATTCAATAAACAATTTATTAGGGATGTGAATTTGCTTCTGCTTGATTCCACTTGGAAGGACTTGACATCTGCTGCCTACATAGTGTTATTAAGGACACGATGAAATGAAGACAAATTAATTGTGGAATTGTCAAAACTATAGCAGGGAAGCTTTTCCTGGCTAACAAAACTAGTGCAAAGAATAACAGGAGAAGGGAAAGACCCTAGGCTATGTGCTTGAAAGGGCTTGGCATAATAGCTAGGGACAAGTGAATTGTAATATTTCAGTAGAACTGACTCTTCCATGGATCTAACTTGTTTCACCAAAAGCGCTTTGCAACACTCCACTGGCATTTGAAGAACTTTCAGTGGAGGTAAAAAATAGTTTACAGCCATTAGGATCCTCATTTTCACGAGCAGATTTGTGTGACACGACTTTAATGCAAAAGATAATGGAATAATAAAGGCACTGAATGTGGCTTCCTGTTTCTGTTAGTAACACAAAATCCAGTTAGCATGGGGAGAGACAGAAAGGGCAGATTTGCCTCTGCTAGTATGCAGTTATGCAAATTGCCACTCATCCCCACCCTGTGAAGCCCTGTGCCACCAAGGCTGTGCAGTTGTTGGATGGAGCCCGTGCTGGGTCAGGCTAAATATAATGTAATGTGCAAAAGGTACAAAGAACAGAATTACACAGATTTTAGGTTTGAACCTTTGGCATTTAGTCAAAAGTAATTGCAGATGGAAGTATTTCTTTCATGTGTCATACACTGTTAGTAAAGTAAAATCAATGCCTATAAAGGCAGTTTATTTTATATTCAGACATAGAAATCAATGATGAGTAGGAGCAGCAAACTATCAGTAACTTCTTTAATTTGTGTTGCCCTGTATTTATGTTTTATTGACTGCTGTAATTAGAACAAGTCAGTTCCAGGTTGTGGTTGACTCTATGCAAGAAATGCTCCTAAATTGTGGAATAAAATGATTATTTCCCTAAAAAATAAACAAAACTTTCTATTCTCCTGTTACCAGGTATTTGTATGGTGTGAGGTGATGTGAATAGGGAACACCAGCTGAAGGCCAGGGTTGTTAGAAGTAAATGGGTGAAACAGGACATTTTCAAGAGTTTATTCACTTATTGCACTTTTCCAAGATTTGTGCCTTTGATAAGGTAGCAAAAGGCATTTCCTAAGCAGTTTGCCTTGTTGGGCTTTAAACCTGGGGAGCTGAACCATAAAGATTTTGTTGTGAGAGATGGGCAGTTCTCTGTGGTTCTATTCTTGTACTGGGAACTACATAGAGCTCTTGGACACCGTATCTCTCGAGTATACTTACAGGAACGTTCATTCAGGATTTCACTACTGTGGAACAGTGATCTGGTCACTGAAACACAGATCTCACAATGGATAACGATATGCTTTTAAAAGATATGTGGCAGCCTAACTTCTCTTCTGCATCTTTTGCTATGAATTAGCTTAAATGGCCATCACAGCAATCAGATTGATTGCTGCTGGTCTCATCTATCATGACTGTTATAAACAGGGGGGTGAGACTGCTGATAATTAAAGCTGCATTACATTTTTCAGTGTTATTTATATGTGCCTATTAATAAGTTTATAGAAAAGAGAATAATCGATGTTACTTTCTGATTACATATACACCTCTCTTAAAAATAATTAATATTCAGGTGTTGTTTTTTCCTTAACGTGTGGGAAAAATACACGTGACATTTAACAGGATACCCTAAGGAAGTAAAAATAAGGCACATGAACATTCCATCACATCAAAAGTATGGTAATGGGGAGTGCTTGATTATCTAGAAATATATCACTTTTTCTTAGTGCTAGCAGCCACTAATCAGAAGAATTATCTTCTGTCATAATACTAACTGAAAGCAATAAATATGAGCTACACCACTGATGTTTTTGAAAGGCTTTAACATTATTGCTATCTCACTTAATTGTTTGATCTAAAGGAGATTTGCTGCCCTGTGTGCCACTCAGAACTGCTGATAGACACATTTTTTGAGTGAATGGTACTTTGAAAATGCATTCACTTCCTTGATATTAGTTGCTAGTCCTTAAATAGGAGAAACACAGCAAAAACAAGGAAAAAAGTGACTACCTGCTGTTTAGTTATTGGCACCTCACTGTCTCTTCTGGTGGACCCCATTTTTCTCACTGCCTCTTGTTTATGCTGGTGCAGCTCTGTGATAAAGGAATGAATCACAAAATGCAACACAACTTTAATCCCTGATGTTGCATTTTAGTTTATTCATTTTGCAGATAGAGAAGTGAGTCACTGAGTTTCTGTTGTGTCACAAGCTGAGATGAAGGTGAAGAGGGCAAAGGCCATCAGTTCCACAGTGTATCCCATTGGTCTCTGTTGCTGCTGTTAGAGTTTGTGTGTGTCTCAGCCTGCAGATCCAGGCTGCATGTCTGATCTTTGCTCAGAGGAAGTTCTCTAGCTCTTACAGAACACAACGGGTTATTGCAGGTCTGTGCAGTCAGTGATAGACTTTGGTGATGTGAAGTGATTGGAACTATCTCAGGATGTTCAGGTTTTTAACTGACCTTTTAGACCATTAAAATGCGATAAAATGGTCCTTCCTGGAACGCTAGAGATATCATATTCCCTCTCTGTGTTTTATGTGTTATTTCATCAAGGCATTCTTTGCAGCATTTTGTTAATGATGGTTTCCAGTAAATGCCATCTAGCAACTCTTGATAGTTATGAGCAAAAAATGATGAAGTGATTTATTATAAATGGACATTAGCAAGAACTGTGCTTACAAAGACTGAAATTGCAGGGGCTGTTATTTCATCTGATTGCTTTCTCTTTTCCAGAACTTCTCACCCCAAACTTGTTTCTTTGTTTGCTAAAATAAATTAAATAACCTCATTTTTACCTATGGGCATCAGCTGGATATGCAGACAAATACTGCACCTTAGTAATTTGTTAATCATAACTGACTTGTAGGTCAAAGCCCTAAGATGCACAGGTCAAAAATGCCTAAATGAAGAAATATCTGATGTGCCATGTAAAGAGTGTTACATCTTCTTCTGCAGTTTTTGGGAAGTCTAAATCCAAAAAGTTTGTGTCCATAAGAGAATAGGACAAAGATAATTGAATACTCCTTGGGCTGGAAGTGCTACGCTTCTGTTCTGAAAGCTTGGGAGTGTTAATCAGCTGTTTAGGGCAGTGTGATAGGCAGGTTGCTCATTTTTGCTTCTAGTGAGCCAGCTTGACTGACATACTGTCCTGGACAACACCTGGCTTACGACCATCAATGTCTTTGCAAGGTTCCTACAGGAACCCTATCTTGTGCAGCTGCAGTGTTTTGTTTTTAATAACAATAGCAACAATAACTATTCATAATAGTTATTATTAAACAATAATAATATAAACAATACTATTGTTGCTATTGCTGACAAAAAGTCCTCCTCGAGGAATTTAGACTCTGATAGAAATGACTTAAAAGTGAAAAACAGAAGACAGTTTCACACAAACTGTGTAGATATAGTTATGGATGTTTCTGAAATTTAAATTTATCAAAGATTTCACTTTTTCTGCTACAGTTTGCATTGGTCTTGATATAAGAAGTGAATGGTGATTAGTAAAATTAAAGCTCTTGCTAGATAAAATATTTCACTCTTCCTTGTTTCACCCTGTGAATATATTGCAGAAGGCTTTGCTGTGGCTCATGCTGATGTTCCTCCCATACTGTTGTATGATAGGCTGTATATTCAGAACTAAATTCCGATATGCATTTACAATGGCAGACATTGCTGTACTGCCCAGGATTGCAGTCCTGCATATTGACTTTGCATGAGCAATTGAAAGCCCTCATCTCACAGCCAAAATCTGATTTTTCACAAACAACAGTAAGAGATCAGCATTTACAAGAAGTGGTGGTAGGAACCGCTACGTGGATCTGAAAGAACAGCTCTGCTCTGAGGTGTTTAAAAATACATGAAGAACCGTAGAACTGAGATGAATTTGCTCACATATGTATAACCTGCATATCCACATAATTTTCTATGCTAATATAAGTGCCAGGACATTTCTGACCAATTCTGCCTTGTTACAGGTGATGTTTTAATTCCCAGATTGAAGGCACTTCAAAAGTGCTTTCCAAGGAACTGTATTTTTCAGACAATAAGGCTGTCATCCTACTGTTAGCATGAAATGAAATGGATAAAATAAAATGAGAAGGAAGACCTGCTGATTTTATACGCATTGTTAACTCCTATTTGGACAATATCTCCATTCTTAGCACTGTATAGTCTAGCATTATAACTGATTTCCACGTCTGAAAAATATCCCTTATTATGAAATGGGTGAATGGAAGTTTAGAGTAGTGCAAGACTTCGTGGAAAAGAATAATAAAGAGGAATAGGAATGAGAAAGAATATTTAAAAAAAAAAAAAAAAGAAATGATATTTTAACAGAAAAGGAAAGATTACCACTGTAGTCTAATAGGAGACTGCAGAGGATTAATGTGGTAATGACAGCTGTTTCACAGAGTAGAACTAAAATCAGGCTTTTTAGATTGAATCTGGAATATTCACCTACACTTGGATGTGCTTGTCAGCTAACACAAGTGAGTTCAAAGCTTCGTGAAACAAGCAAAGCCGTTTCTTCTTTTAGCGTTATTTTGGGTGTATGTGAATGTTTCCTTGCATTTCTGTAAACCCCTTGGACTGACATTTTTGAGGACATGCCTGTGCATGGTGCAGAGGCAGGAGGAAATGTGTCACAGGTTACCCTAAAATCTACCGGTACCTATGACAGGGGTATAGACAGCCTGCAGGGCCGCTATCCCAAAAGGAAAAGAAAACAGGGAAAGAGAAAATAAATACAGCGGCAGCGATCTAAGGAGGCACACTATTTTACTAAATGCTATATCAGAATACAGAATAACACAATATAATACAATATAATTGGAATTAAGGCTAACGAATCAAGTAAAATAAGAGAGAGTGAGTCCCGAAACCGAGAGGCCTACTGTAACTCTAGGCGAAACGGCTGGAACGCTTCCACACACTCCCCCATGGCTGGCAGGATCCGAGAGAGCGAGTCCAGCACTGAAGTGAGATTATATAGTCCTGGTCATATGACTGACCGTGGTGCTCCCTGGGACATGTAGTCTTCTTTCTATGAGCAGCAGATTTGTCAAAATTATCTATGCTTAACATGATGTTATGATGTGGAATACTGATAGCAAAATTACAAAATTGCAAAACCATGACATTCCACCCCTTATTCTACATCATTACATTATGCTTATTATACACACACACATATATATAGTTGTGAGCAATCAGCAACCTTATTTCCTTAACAAACTATATCTATTTCATGCAAATCCCTAAGCTGGAAATAAAACTCCGTAACTTAACACACAATTATTTACTAACTCGAGAAAATGGCAAAACTGACGGAAAGAGGAACATGATAACGGTGGAGGGAAAAAAAGGGGAAAAGCAGCACTAGCGGGGCATCCCCCACATCAAGGTGCACTCATCCTTTCCCTTTGCTACAGGGCCGCTGCACGGAGGACTTCTTGGGACTGTCCTCCTCTGTCTCCATCAATCTGGATATCAGGTCAGGAGCCCAGAGCATAAGCAGAGCAGAGAAGCAGACCAGCATCACTGCTGGTGGTATGGCCATCCTCCAAGTATCTGTTCCCTCCAGTGGGACAGAAGCATCAAGGAGAGGCTCATCAAGAAACTCCCCAGCAGGTGATCACAGTATCACAGTATTGTGCGAGTTGGAAGGGACCATAGAGATCATTGAGTCCAACACCCGGGATTCGAGACTTCTGTGTAGCAGAGCGGCACTTCTACCACTTGCGCCACAGGGAATTTGAACCCGGGCCTCCGGTGTTGCAAGCGGCAGTTCTACCACTGCGCCACCGGGGCACACGATGGTGCCAGCAGCTTCACATCCTGGCCTGGAGAGTCCAGCTCCAAACCCTCGTAGGGGAACAGCGAACTCAGGCCTCGTGGCTGCAGGATGACCCCCCTCACTGCGGGGTGGCTCACTTGGCACATCCACACCATCCTCACCATGGGCTTCTGCTTCTTGCCCAGGTGACAGGGATAGGAGTGGAACTGCTGGGGCAATGTCTGGAGTACCATGCCTCCATAGAACTTGCTTCTCCAGCCCTAATATGGTATTTCGGGTGATAGCATGGGGTACTGCGTATGTTTCAAGCCACCCAGTGGTTGCCTCCACCATGGTGAGCACATAACGCTTACCATTGTGAGATCATGGCAAGGTGATATAATCAACCTACCATGCCTCCCCAT
This sequence comes from Excalfactoria chinensis, assembly GCF_039878825.1. Taxonomy (NCBI): domain Eukaryota; kingdom Metazoa; phylum Chordata; class Aves; order Galliformes; family Phasianidae; genus Excalfactoria; species Excalfactoria chinensis. Next base: position 133,108,741 of record NC_092826.1, read on the forward strand.
ATTTATATTTTTGCCATCGCCCTTCCCCCCAAAAAGTTTTCATCCTCTTGGCTTGTTTAATTATGGCGCATATTTCACAGTCATGAATGACCTGAGCAATAGCATCCATAGTTAAGTCCACCCCTTGGTCTCTGGACCACTTATATGTTGCATCTCTTGTTTGATGGCCCGAGGTCTCATGGGCCCATCGAGCTAGGAATAATTCAATCTTGTTCTACCAGTCTGAGTCTATTTGAGCCACCTCAATTTTGGCAGCTCGATCGACCTGATGGTTATTTTGATGTTCTTCAGTAGCCTTACTTTTAGGCACGTGAGCATCTACATGGTGCACCTTTACAACAATGTTTCTTATTTGGGCAGCAATGTTTTTCCACAGTTCAGCAGCCCAAATAGGTTTACCTCTTCGTTGCCAGTTGTCTTGTTCCCACTACTGCAACCACCCCCATAAGGCATTTTCCACCATCCATGAGTCAGTATAAAGATAAAGCATTGGTCACCTCTCTCGTTCAGCCACATCTAAGGCCACCCCTCATGCCGGACGGCCGGGCCTCCAGCGGGCTGGATGGGGGGCAGCACGACCTCCTGCCCCGTGGCCATAGCAGCGGGCACCTGCTCAGCCCGGAAGCGCACCAACCCCTTCCAGATATGGAACAGACCCACCAGGGGAGCCGAGACCGGTGTTGTCCGCCTGGGGTTGCGCTGCTCCGCTACAGGCTGCCTCGTCTGGGCTCGGGAAGGAGCCTTGCTCTGACTGGAGGTTGTTACACTCGGACTGGAGGGCGTCATGCTCAGACTGGAGGGCGTTGCGCTCGGACTGGAGAGTGTTGCACTTGGACTGGAGAGTGTCGTGTCCAGACTGGAGGGTGTCAAACTCGGACTGGAGAGTGTCACGCTCGGACTGGAGAGTGTCACGCTCAGACTGAAGGGCGTCTCGCTCTGACTGGGGTGCATCTTGCCTGGACCAGAGGGCATCAAGTTCGGACCGGAGGGTGTCACGCTGATATAGGAGGTCATTTCTCTCAGCTCTGAGACTCTCCATCTCAGCTCTGAGACTCTCTCTCTCAGCTTCAAAAACTTTTTCCCTCTCTGCCTTTTCAGCTCTGAGACTCTCTCTCTCAGCTTCAAAAACTTTTTCCATCTCTGGAATGGTATTGAATAAGGCCTGATAAGCATTAGCCAGGCCAAAAATCATTTGTGCCTCCTGAGATCTGCCTGAGCCACAACATTCCTGTCTCAAATATGCGATCAAGCTCTCAGGATTCTTCAAGTGTTCAGGAGTAAAGTTCCATGACACTGAAGATGTCTGACTTTTTAAAGTCTCCTCAAAGCCTCTCCACACTCCCTGCCACTCAGTATTCTCTGGTTCTGGGGAAGACTTCCTCAGAATGTTATAAATCCAGATACTGAGTGAGATTAATAAAATAACCAACAGTATGTTCAGGGAAATTAACAGTGTGGTCAAATGGGCATTCAAAAACTGCATAATGGATTCAGGGATGGGACAAGGAGCATGCAGTCCCCTGAAAAGCAGCTTTACAAGCAGATTTAACAGAGCACACATTTTTTTTTTTTTTTCCTCTCTTCAATAACGAGATAGCAGAGCTAAAAGTTTACAAAATATTCCGGGGTATTGGCCGTCCGCCTGGACTTTCAAGGTCAAGCTCCCAGGTGCAGAAACATAAACTTTAGATAGCTCCTTAACGAAAAAAAAACTCGTAGCTCTGTAAAAGCTAAAGGAACAGCAGGGAAAACAGCAGCTTTTGCAGTTTTTCCCCACTTTTGCCCCTTTTATGCCCACTTTTGCTGGCAATCTGCCCGCATTCTCCACCAAATATGTCACAGGTTACCCTAAAATCTACCGGTACCTATGACAGGGGTATAGACAGCCTGCAGGGCCGCTATCCCAAAAGGAAAAGAAAACAGGGAAAGAGAAAATAAATACAGCGGCAGCGATCTAAGGAGGCACACTATTTTACTAAATGCTATATCAGAATACAGAATAACACAATATAATACAATATAATTGGAATTAAGGCTAACGAATCAAGTAAAATAAGAGAGAGTGAGTCCCGAAACCGAGAGGCCTACTGTAACTCTAGGCGAAACGGCTGGAACGCTTCCACACACTCCCCCATGGCTGGCAGGATCCGAGAGAGCGAGTCCAGCACTGAAGTGAGATTATATAGTCCTGGTCATATGACTGACCGTGGTGCTCCCTGGGACATGTAGTCTTCTTTCTATGAGCAGCAGATTTGTCAAAATTATCTATGCTTAACATGATGTTATGATGTGGAATACTGATAGCAAAATTACAAAATTGCAAAACCATGACAAAATGGAGGAACTGAATATATACCATTACTCCCCATATATTAATCTGATTGTTTTTTTTTATAAGTATGTCACAGCTAAGATGTTCCAGAGAGCCATTCCAGTTAAAGATGTAACTGACCATGAATTAAATTTAGGTTGAACATTCATATAAAGTTGTAACCATGAAAGAAGCTCCATTTTGCATATCTTACTTCCTAAAATTATTTTCTGTGCACAGAACCATCTGCTTTCAAGGTTGAGGGTCACTGGTTTATGAGATGGTTTATAAGACATAGTGGATAGCGTGGGATTTATGTCAAGGACCTGCAGTCTTTTTTGTGTGTCTGTTGTACTCTATGGAAAATAGCCTATTGTAGCTGAAAGTTACATTATATGTGTTACATTATCCCATTATTCTTTTCTTACTATCAGATCTAGCAGCAGAAAAATCTTATGTAACACTTAAAAACTTAAACTTGTATAAACCAATTATTTATATCTGTCCATATGGGCTGAAATAAAGGTAACGAAACATTGCATACTTGGCCCTGTGAGAGCATTTTATAGTCTTCCTGGCAAACAAAGTACTCATTTGGCTTTTTTAAATGACAGAAATTCCAAAAAACAGAAGAGAAAAGCCTTCCCTCTACCTTCTGGGATAGTTACTTAGAGTAAATTAAAATCCGTGCTGTAAAAAGATCATGCCAGTTGTTTAATTCTGTGGAGATTATCTCTTTTATGTATAATAAAACAATATATGAAAATTTGAAAGTGTGATCCTTAGGCAGCCCTTTCATCTGTTCTTTCAAGTGCAGAAGCTTTTTGCCTTCTGACTATGAGTTGCTGCTGAATGCAGAGACTGAACGTCCTGCATATTGTATAGAAGTTCCTACTAGAATTTCCAAAGGGGGACAAAAACCTCACTGGTGTAAACCTGGTGCTCAGTACTACTGCCTGGGGACATTCAGGAGACCACAGAGCAGGAGCGGTGATGGCTGCTTGTAGCTCCATGTTGTTCCTTCAAATACAGGCTGTGCCAGGGTTTCTTTTAACCCAGGAAACAATAAAGTGTTAGATCAGAGCAAGAAAAAATAGTTAGAGCAAGTTCTCATGGAAGTGTAACACAAAACTGTGCTGCCAGATTTTCTTCTGCTTTCACAGAACCCATCCTCAGTCACAGTGTTCAGAATAAACGAATATGCCAAGCCATAGATACAAGGAGTTAAGTGCTGTGGCACACCAGTTTATAGTGAAAGCTAGTAGTGACCTTTACAGTGCAGAGGTGTATTTAACTTCTCCGTTATTATTTTTGCCATTAAACCTGCACTGTCAGTTGTTTTACAAAATTGCTCTTGGAAGATGTTCTTGTTTTCTGTAACAGGAAACATCAAGATTTTATCTTTTGGCTACGTTCTTAGGTAGAAAAAACACTAATTGAAAAAATGAGTTTTGATATGCACACAGCATTAAAGACACGATTTCATCATAGTACTGAAAAATGGACTTTACTGGGCCTGTTTTTGAAATCTGAAAATGGAAGTGTGGGATGCAAAGAAGTGCAGTAACTCTGGAGGATGTGGAACCTGCAGAAAGCCACGTCTATATGTTGACCTGTCTGTTGTGAAAGTTAGGGAAGAAAGCCAATCATTCCCAGTTCTGCAGGCGTTATGACAGCTCAGGTAGGCAACACATGGCATGGGGGATGAAACTCTCTGAGCTCCACAACAGAGAGTTTCCTGGCTGAAATGAAGAAGCAGGTGAAGGTAGATCAGTGAAAAACCTATTTTACTGTAGACTGTACAGGGACAAAATGGATAATAAAACCAAAAAGTGGAAAAGAAATAATGTCACAACTGAAAAATAGTAATATGTTATGGCTTCAAGTGTGAATACTTCTGAGGTTATTTGGCATTTTTATGTGGGGATTTTACTGACAAAGGAGGATCAGATTTGAGTATATCGGTTTCTGCCAATATATAATAATCTCCTGTCACTTTGAATGGACTTGATATGTAAAAATCATTTTGTTGCCGAAATATTGATGCAGAACTAATCATTTTGGATTTCAAGTGGCACGAGAGCAGGAAGGGCCCTGCATTAGGCTGTCACACACAGGGCTCAGTGAAAGTGCCCACAGATCCCTGTGAAGCCTGAGCATCCTTCCCAGCCTGCTGGGGAAGGTTTGCACAGCCAAATCCTCAGGCATTGAGAACTGTTAGCGTTGCAAAGGACTTAATTTGGGCTATGCTGATGTACACCACAAGGCTTGTGCAAAGTTAAAAGCTGTAGTTTTCCTGCCTGGGCATTCAGAGGTATAAAAATTGTGCCAATGATTCTGAGTTCGAGCAAATTAAGAGAGAGAAGTAGCAGAAGATTTCAACAGTTGCTCATTAATTTGCATGCATAAAAGATGTGGTCAGACATATCTGCAAAGGCATCAGGTTTCTGTAAGATGAAAAACAGAGTCCAAAACAAAGTAAAGGGTGCCAATACATAGAAAAATTGAACAGCCAAGAAAAGAAAAGACAAATTAGAATGCTGATTGTTTTAAAATAATTTTTTGTGGTAAAACCAATGAAGCAAGTTAAAAATGAAGTTGATGTGAAGTCATCTTTGATTCTACTTTTGCAGACAGAACCTAAGATTTTCTTTGCCAGTGCGCATTTGTGAAAGCTGTTTCTTCACTGTCTAACACTGCTCACTTTCAATATGATTTCAGTTAATTAATGGAATTGTGTTGAACTCAATAGGGACCTACAAAATACCAATTTTGTTATTATTTTTTTTTTTACTTTGAAGTAGTTATAATAATTAATTGTATAGATGAAAGAAAAGATCCAGGGAAAACCCTGATAATAAGGAAAACCCAGTCTTATCTGGAGTAACTGAACTGGCTTTGGTATGGGGGTTGCCTTTGCAGCCTCTATATGCTCCCTTTTCACATGGGTTGAAGTGGATTTCCATCATAGGGCTGGAGCACCTCTCCAACAAAGGCAGGCTGAGAGACCTGAGCTGCTTCTACTGGAAGCTTCAGTGATTCCAATGCATAAAAGGAGCATATAAACTGGAGGAAGACTGACTTTTTACATGGGTGGATGGGGGAATGGTTTTAAACTGAAAGAGGGAAGATTTAGATTGGATGTCAGGGGAAATTTTTCACTGTATGTCCAGAGATGCTGTGGGTGCCCCCATCCCTAGAGGGGTTCAAGGCCAGATTGGATGGGGTCCTGAGTAGCCTGGTCTGGTGCCTCATTGCTCTAGTGATGGGTAACCCTGCCCATGGCAGGCGGTTGGACCTTGATGCTCTTTAATGCCCCTCCAACCCCGTCTTTTCTATAATTCTGTGACTCTGATCTTTAGTTTAAAACCCAAAGCAATAATTAACATTTTGACTGTCACTAAAGTGAAGCATTACTTCTTGTGGGGAAGGCTTGTACTTCTAGTTTGTTTGTTTGTTTTTCATGAGGACTCACAACCCAATGCTGTTCAGCTGAGAGCAATTCTTTTTGTCTGTGTCACTTTCATGTCTGTCATCCTCCTCCTGTTCGTGCATTGGTGTTGCCTGTTGATGGGAACCCAGGGCTGGGAAGCAACCTGCAGCAGCAAAGAGCTCCACGGGCTGGTTGTCCCTATGGCGCTCCCTGCTACTGACATGGAAGTAATGTATGTACAAGAGCAGACTGTGATCCTGCTCAGCCAGCGGAGGCAAATCGCTGTAATTGGGTAGAGAGTGGGACGCTGGTGCTAGGTGTGACATGGGAGACAAAGGGAACAGGAAATCACCATCCGGCGTCATACGCTCTTTCTCAACTTTAATTCTGATTGCAGCTGTCAGCGTGGTGTTAGAGTTCTTGAATGTGCTATTCTGTTGAACTTAGTGTGTGGGAGAGACGTTTTTTTTTTTGAAACTGAAACAATGCTGGGAAATGATTGGTGTAAGGTTGGCTTTGAGCACATTGCAGCTCTAGAAGCAGTTACATAAGCAACAGCAATGCTAACTAATTGCAGAGGGGAGATTTCCTGGAACTAGATAAAATTTGCATTTTCATCCATGCGTTCTACCTCTTATCTGAGTTAGAAATGCTGGGAGATACATCTGAGAAAGTGTATTCTCTTAGTTTTAGTTTCTTAATCTCTGTAATAAATATTCTGTTTTTCTTTCACTTATTTGCTCTCCTTTAATGCTATGCTTTTGTGTGTTGTTTTTTTTTTTTTCAGAGTTAAATACAGTATCTTAAAATTGTGCAGCAGGAGAAAGAAAATACACCCAATTGAACAAAATAAGTATGGCCATTGAGTCCTGGGATTGGAATGGTTTGTTTTGCTTTTTAACAAAAGCTGCCTTGTGGAGGCATAAAGACATACCTAACTAATGACACCTCTGTCTGCTCCCAAATACGTTGCTTGGGACTGAAAGAGATTAATTTCCTGTCTTTATGGAGATGCTGCAGAGATGAACTCTTTCATGCTTTAATTTGAACAAAACTCTTGAGAGAGATTCTGTGTGTTTTTCTTCAAAGTTTACAGTAATTACTGAATAATCGTTAGCATTTAATAGGGCCAGTGTTGGTTGGAGTGGGGTTGGAAAGGGAAATTGCAGTGATTTTGGAAGCACAGTTCATAAATTAGTAGCTTTATAGCTATGCTAATTTTTGATATAAATGTGTATTTTACTCAAACTTCTTTCTTGCACTTCTAAACTTGAATGTTATCACAGTTCTTTTTCCCACATGAATTTATAGAACCACTAAAAATGTGTAATGCTAGAAAACAGAGAAGTAAACTCACACACACACATATGTATAAACCTCACTGCAGAAATAACTTCAGTACCACTACACCAAAATAATCATAGATGCTTTGTGGTTCATTTTTGTGTATTCACTTAAGAACTTGTTCTGAGCAGCCTTAGACTGATTTGAGTCCATCTTCTATGACACATGTGAAAAGGTGAGATTTGCATTTGAAAAGGATGAATCAGATCTAAAAGTATCTTGGAGTTTCTTCCTTCTCCCAAGGGTGTGGCATCATCTACTGTAGCCATTAACATCTACAATGATTTTAGGTGAATTTTTTCTCGATAAATTCAGGAAACAGTTTTATTTAAGAAGAGGCATCAGAGGTTTTTTTTGTTTGTGGAAGCCAATGCATATGGACGAGGGGAAATGGCCTCAAGTTGCGCCAGGGCAAGTTTAGGTTGGATATTAGAAAGAACTTCTTTACAGAAAGGGTGGTTAGGTACTGGAATGGGCTCCCCAAGGAGGTGGTTGAATCGCCATCCCTGGATGTGTTTAAGAGCCGTTTGGATGTGGTACTCAGGGATATGATTTAGCAGAGGTTTGTTGTTGTGGTATTGTTTTGTGGTTGTTTTTTAAGAGAAAGGCTACTGGTTAGGCTGCGGTTGGACTTGATGATCTTCAAGGTCTTTTCCAACCTGAGTAATTCTATGATTCTATGATTCTATATTTACATGAGTTCTAGATTGTTTATTATTATTTTCATTAGTTGATGAAAAAGACATTTATTTATTTTTTTTCCAAAACTGGGATTTTTCTCCTCAAAATTTGCCTAAATGCCAGACAGCAGCACAGTCTGAATACTCCTTAGGCCTGCCTAATCCTACACCCAACTTCTCTATGCATCTCCTACTGAAGCTGAAAATTTAATAAATGTTAAAGTTATTTATACTTCTGCATGCTCAGACCCATCTGTTTTGGCAGAATGAATGAACCTCCTATTTAAACTTCTTTGTAAAATCCAGACTTATGTAAACAGACAATGAACTCAACCTTCATACCCTGTAAGACTCTCAGGAATATAATGCTTTTTGAAGAGCTCACTGGGTAAAGCTCTCATCCAAGAAGTGAGATGGCCGAGTTCCGGGTTGTGCTGGGACTGATGGTCCTGAGTGTGCCTATACCAACACATCTGTTGTTGACTGCGAGTGGAGCAGAAATTTACAGTGTGTGCCTGCAGTAGAAACTGAACCAGAAATGCCGCTTCCAAGGCTGGTTCTAACAAGCAAACACGTCCCTTCTCATCTGCAGCTAGGGCGTATTTTTCTTTAGGTGGTTTCTTTTAGGAAGATATTAGCAAGATCACCATATCTGAAGCTTTTATCGATATTCATTTGGGGGTTTTGTGGTGTTCTATTGTACATGGTATAAAAGAAATTCACTGCAATTATGCAATATTTAGTTATTAGATAATTGCAGATAATTACATGGGTAAGTTCTATGAACTAAAGTATTACTGTAACATCTAAAATCTACAAATCGGATAACAATTATGTTTATAATTATATCATTATTCTAAGTATAATTACCATGAGATTGGCAGTGCATGTAATTAATGAGTAATTACTGGAATTTGCCTTCACAGTTGCACTTCCTCCTTGTTGTAAAGTTCTTTGTCACAACATTTAATATAAAGATAAAATAAATTGACCTCCACGTGTTTTATATTAAAACTCAAAACATTTTTTTCCACTGCAGTACTACCTCCTTAGTAGCCTAAAATTGTAGTTTGGTGGAGAGAGCTTAGAAGGGTCATTGTGGTGTGAATGGGGGAGAAGTGAACAAATCACCTCTGGGAAGCAACTATTGGATGGATACTAGCATTCAGAATTAAGATGCTTTGTCTTTTATTGGCCAGCTACTGAAATACCTCTTTTCAATAGCTGTCTCCAAAGAACTCTTTTTTATACATAAAAAATTGTAAGTAGCTAGAGTTGTGTAAAAATAAAGCCTTTCAAAATCTCATGGTGTTATCTTCTGTCTTTCTATTATGCTAGGAAAAGCTTGATTAACAAAATTTCTTACAGGAGAGAGGTGTCTGTAGTTTAATCCTGGATTCACGTTCAACTGAAAAGCTGCTTTATATATATATGTATATATAGTTTATATAGGACATACAGTTGACAAACTTTCAAGTTACAAAACAGTGACTTTCTTTTTTCTGTTTGTTTGTTTTTCTTTATTTCAGGTTTTACCTGGCAAGATGACTATACACAGCATGTCATTGGTCAGGAACTCTCAAACATCCACAAAGTCCACAACAGACGCCCTGATGTCTTTGCATCTGAAGCATCTGATACAGGAAGGTAAGTCTTCTATGGTATTTTTGCATGGTAGACTTTGAGGAGTCTTCGCAAATGATGGGAAATTGAAGCTGAGTTAAATGCATTGCTAAAACTGCTCTGTGCGTGACAAATAGCAAACAGGTGTACAACTGCACTTGAAATTGGTAGGAAAATAGTGGATAGAAGGGATTAAAACTCTCAGCCCTTTTCTTCTAGTTATCATCAGGTTAAGAAAATATTAAGGTCTTCTATTGTTAGTTTAGGTGTCAGAAATCCAAACATCAGGTCTTCTGTCCCTTCATGCACTGTCTAGTCTCAGTTCAGCCAGCTATACTTCAGATTGGCTTCCAAAGGAAAACTTGTACAGCAGTTCTTTCACAGGAAGCATCTTGTTTTGGAATAAGACAATTAAACGAAGCAAAACAAAGAATTGAATGAGATTCTAGTTAACTAATAATAATGTCAAATGCACATTTTTCTAATACACAGTTGTAACCGATCTATGGTCAGTAGATTGTTTGCTTCGCTTGCAAAACCTGTACAGGAAGAAGAGATTCACAGAAGATCCTGTGGCAGAAAAAGTTGAGACGTATATGTATTCTTTACACTATAGAAGCCACTTTCCTTGTGATTACTGGAGGCAAGAGACACAGCATCTGTAACTGTAGAGTGATATGAATGTTTAGCATGTAGTTATATCATCTTCATATACGTAAAAATTCATGCATAAATATATACTTCTTCATACACATATAAATAAGCTTTTACCTGTTCTATCTTTGCAGTTTTCAAGTGCAAGTCAATTGCATGAACCCCAAGAAGGAAATTTTAAATATATAAGGTTTTAAGGGTGTCAAAAAATTGAGAATTTGGATTTCTCCTATGTGATCTTATGAAATACAATCTCAAAATCAGTGAAACTGATAGGCACTACCATTTGCTGGAAAACTTTCTTCACAGTGGAACAAAGCTTGAAGTGCTAACCTTCATGGGCAAGATATTGTTTGTTGGATCTTTGTATACAGCAAAGAAGAAACCCTTTCTGTACTAAATTATTCTTTTAATTGAAATAGTAACACTACAAGAGAAAATGTCCAACAGCTTCAGCTTTGTTTTGCCACTGTTTGTCTTGATTTAATTCATAATCTGACCCCGTGTTTTGCACATATTCCAATCTATTTAATATAAAATAAACAAAAACATATCTTAAAATCACAATATCATGCACTTCAGCAGCGCAGTAAAATAGAAGCTTGGGGGATATTTTTATATATAATATCTAAAACTTTTATTCATGAGATTAAGACAAAACAGGCCAGATTCCTGCAAAATCAAATCTATATTCTGCAGTTTTTTCAATTCATAGTTGCACAAAAATAAAATGTATAAGAAGATATATGAAAAACAATGTAGGTTCTAGATTAGGAAAAGATGGTCACTCCTAGGAGTTCTTGCTGGAATCAGGTTTGAGCTGCTTTGTATTTTTAGCTAGGGATATACTTGAAAAACAAACATTTTGTGTACTGACACTTCAGGTACATCAGACTTCCAAATGTGTTCCACTTACAGCAGTTCCCACTGTGGATAGATTTTCTGAAGTTACCAAGCTGTGCCTCTGAAAGCATTATCTTATGTACCAACAGTTTAAAACGTTAATTGATTTTTCTGGTTGTCCATTTGCAATGCATTCTATAGGTCAGAGAACAGTAGGAACTTTTTCCCTGTGTTCTTGTAGTTTCTAATAAAATTTGCTTTAATCCCATTGCCCACGTATGTTTGCTAAAGGATTATCAGATGATAATTAAATAATTAAAAAAGCAACTTAGTGTAGGTATCTGATTATCAAAGAAACATTATGGCACGAAGACCTTTTATTAAGGGTGAAGTGTGTAATAAGACAATATGAAGTCATATTAATGAGTCATTAATCCCCACAGAGTTAGTGAGAGCAAGGAGACAGACCCAGACACTTGAAAGGTAAATTGACTTAGGCTAAATTACTGCAAATGAAATCTGATAGAAGACATGGATTTCATCTTAAAAAAGCCCTGAAATGGGGAGCTTGATTTCAAGATGAAAGTTTGTTCTTTGCTGCTTAGCTGGGGAGCACATGGCATTTCCTGGGCCCTTATTAAATTAAAACAACAACAACAACAAAAACAGTCTTAAAAGAGGATCCAAGATAAAGGAAAAAAATCCGTTCCGCACACAGGGAATAAATGTCAGTTGTGTTCATCGGTGCAATTAGGCAAAACCACAAACGTTTCCAACAAGCTTCAATGAATAAAGCAGGGTATAGCATTATTTCTATAATAAAACCATCATTAAGTCAGCAATAAGATTCTGACAGCGTTTTAAAAGGAGAATCTCTTTATTCTAAATTGTGGCATGTATTAATAGATAACATTCCAGAAAAACTTAATATCTGAGGTGCAGGGATTCATATATGTCCACAAAGAAGCTCCCAAAGAGCTGTTTTTTTGTAGGAATTGTATAATTATTTCTGTGGATAAATAATTATTTATGTTATTGTCTTTATACATTATGGTTCTTTGAATGCAAAGTCTTTCTATCAGAACAAGTTAAAACTGACAATACTACCAAATGAGTGCACAAGAACTCAACTGGCAGTCGTTTCTCGTACTCACTAGGTGCTTTTAGATGTTTCTCTTTCATGTTTTCCAATATCATTTAAAGGAAATATTTTAATTCAGTTTCCATAATAGCTTATTTAATGTATTTGGCTTTCTGTCTTAACAAGATGAACAACAGTGATATACTGCTGAACTACAAAGATTTTAACAAATCTTTCAGATGTATTTGTAGAGTTTTATTTGTCTTCAACTGAAATGTAATGCTTTGTTAGCCTTTTCTATTTTAATTGTTATTTTTCAGTATATGATACAAAATATTACATATAATGTGGAATTTAAACATAATTTGAGATCAATTCCTACCTCCATAACAAAAGTTAGGAAATGTACATCTCAGATTTTGTGTCTGTAGCACTGGTGAGAGCAGTTATGTAGTGTAAATAATAGTTTGAAATGCTAACCTAAAAATTGTCTTTTATCTGAGCATTCAGTTCCCATTAGCTCAAGTGGAAATCCTCAGGGCAGCATTTGGTCTGGTATTACCACTTTCCCTTCCTTTTCAAAGTTAACGAAGAAAGGAGATGTTGGAATTAAATGATGAATGAAAGATGAGTACTTTAAACTGGGATACCTTTTGTGATGAGAACCTCTTTGGATTAGTTCATCTCTACTGAAGCAGAAATCATACTGCCCAGCTCTTTCTAAAAGCATAGAACAGTTTTAGCCTGGCTTAAAGTTCAAAAGTAGTTGGATAATTTTACCTGTGCATCCACCCTCCAACATAGATGAATTTAGAGCTCTGGAATAAAAGGAAAATATGAACAGAATGAGCAGAAAGCAAGATTTTCAAGCTCTTTATAATGTTCCAGGCAGCAGAGCTTCATTTTCTTAGCAACTGAATGCTTGATGGGTAGCTGGTGGAACTGGAGTTGTGCAATCTTGAAGTTGCACAGAATGGCTTTGGAGGCCCTCAACGTGGGAGCACAGGAAGGGCACTGCAGGCTGTCCTTTCTTGCTATGAGTTTAGGTATATATATATAATATATATATATATAAAATATATATATATAAAATATATAATTGAGCATGACAGTTCACAGGCATTGGCTAAGTCTCAGAGCTTTGTAAATTGTCCTAGATGTGAGGAGACCTCCAGACTGAGAAAACAGAAAGGTGCAGAAAGCCTTCCCATAGCCCTGGTCCTGCTGCTGAGGCCTTGCTGTGCTCTCATCCTGGGGAAACCAAGTCACACCAACCAGGGGGGCAAGTCAGATGGAGCCTCCTGCTCCATGATGCAGTTCTGAAGCACACAAGTACCTTGCTGAAGCAGAAGAATAAAATTTTCCTCACTTATGTTCTGCCCCTTGGTGGATGGAGGTGGGGGCTCTTTTTCTTCTTCAAAGTGAGCAACCCTGTGAGAACTATTGGTTGCAGTGCTACCGCAGCAATTTAGATCATTAATTTTATTTATCGATATGAATTAGTCAGGACATGCATTTGATACAGCATGGACATTGAAGGAAATGTTACTTCTACTTTGCATAAGGTAGAATAATTATATCAAAGATTTGGAAAATGAGATAATGGTAGTTTTTCAAGCCGTGTCCCTAAATATGCACCGTGATGTGAGCTTACAGTGGCCTGGAAGTGCTGGGATGGAAATGATGCCTTGTCTTCCGGAGCTGCTCCACCTGAAGATGTGTGTGAGCACATAGGCAGGAAATGCTGACATCTCCCTCAAAACAAGCACTGGCACAGGCTGCCCAGAGAGGTGATGGGTTCCTCAACCCTGGTGACATTCAAGATCAGGCTATATGGGGGCTATGAGCATCTGATGGAGCTGTAGATGTCCCTGTTTGTTGCAGAAGAGTTGGACCAGATGACTTTTAATGGTCCCTTCCAACTCAAATGGTTCTATGAACAGTATGCCATTCACAGGCAAGGAAGCAGACTGAAAATCCTCCCTCTGCTGTTTTGCATGTGGAGGAAAATAGTTGCTGGTGTTGACATTTAAATTATCATAATCACTGACGTGGTGTTGAGATAGATGACGAGAAGTGGTAATAATTCAGATTCATTGCACAAAGCGCTCTCTGAGTCCTGTGTAAGTGCTTCTATGCTGCTGTTGTTTAATCACCTTTTTAGCTCTTCTTCACAAACATCAGTGAGATCTGTCTGAAAGAGTCAGGAAACGCAGCTATTCTGTGATTCCCAAGTGCACGAGAAGAACACAAGAGATGATATTTTCCATCACTGTATTTCTTTGTTAAGCTTTTTGCTAAAGCTGCCTTGCTTAGTCCAGGAGCATACGTATCCTGTAAATTATGTACGGCCAAAATTGTGCTGATTCTCATTATCATGTAGCAAATATTTGAAATCTCAAAGCCATCTCATGTCTTTTATTGGGATGCATTTTAGTCATGCATAGTTTCTTTCTACCTTTTATTTTGTTTTTTAATATTTTTTTGACAAATTTCTTCTGCGTGTGATTGCCTCCATGTAGGCATTTATTTGATTTACTCTTGGATCATTAACTTTGATTCATGCGATAAATTGTTAGTAGTGCCTGTTTTCTGAGCTGTTTTTTTTTGTTTTGTTTTTTTTTTTCTGAAGCATTGAATTTTCTGTATATTTGTGGTTGTTGCACTTTAAAGTGTCTTTTGTGTTGTTGCTGTTGTTAAGAACTTCTGAATAGAGCTAATTTCAGTGTTTTGTTGTATAAACAGCGACTTTTTTGTTAGGCACATTGTACATTATAATGATATTTTATTTGCTTTTGCTGTGCAGGATTTTGGAACAGAATGAAGATAATGAAAGAAAATCTCATCTGGAAAACAATGTGAACTTGGCCGAGTCTCTTCAGCAATATCTTAAATATCTGGGCCTTCTCTCCCGGTCAGCAGCTACAAATCTATACCCAAGGAAGAGGAATGACAAAGTTTCTGTCAAGGTTGTATTTTTAATGTGGTTTCTACATTCTCTGATTTTTTGGATGTTCTCTGTGGATGTTCTTTATTTTTCTATTCTCTTGTCCTGACACCAAACAGTTTTTCTTAGTGTCTCTTCCATTTGATTGTCATAACTGCAAAACCTCCTCAGATAAACAGTCAGCTTTGTCAATGTAAGCCACAGAACTCTTCTAATCTGGAACATTTTGATTTATGTAGGGAGATTTGATTTATGTCTTAGGGAGAAGGGAAAATGGGATGAAGTTTGGAACATCTTTACTGGCTGATCTGAAACCTTTGTTAAAGCACCTGAACCCTTCCACTAAAAAGAGCTGGCCAAACTGTCCTGTCAATTCTTTGTGGTTTTTATGGTGCTTAGAGTACAATTAATAAAAATATTTAGTAGGTTTTGACAAGAAATCTCATCAGTTGTGCCTCAAAAATTTCTACTTCTTATTAATCATAAAGGAAGCCTATCATGATCAATTAAGATGCAGATATAGACATAATAAATACAACTAGGAAGAGAAATCACAACTGTTCGATCCTGAGTATCACCTATGATAAAAACCAAAACAAACCAGGAATGCCTATTTGAGAACTGAAAGAATCTTTTTCTTTCCTGGAAAAAAATCCATTGGGTTCTAAGACAAAGCCTGATAAACACCTAAAAATAACTGGATGACATGGATGCGTATGACAGGCCCTCATAGCCCTACATGCTTTGCTCAAAAAATGCTCATATACAAACAATGTTGTTTTAAAGGAATAGCCTGCTGCTTTAGGGATCCTTTTTTAAAAAATATGGGTTATTTGCATGAATGCAGTCTAAATGCAACAGCTTTGGCTACAAAATTTACTGAGCATTTAGAAAAAAATCAGCTGATGAAAATGTTTAAGCCAAACTGCTGTTTTGCTGTTTGTTTGTTTGTTTGTTTTCCAAAGAACTAACTCAGAAATATAAATCTACTGCAATGTATCTGCATCAGCAACACCCAGTAGCAGTGTAAGTCGTATCAGTTATTTAATTGTTGGATATCTGATACGGTATTCTGTTCAGGAGCTGCAGATTTTCACTTTCACTGCTTGGCATGTACAACTAGGTTACAGTTTGTGGCAGACGCCAGTGGGTGCTCGTATGGAGTAATAGAAACTTACAGGCAGTGGTAAGGCAGCTTTTGGGGATGGGTGAGTGACCACCTTTAGGATGCTTTGCCCCAGCTCATTGCTCATGGGTGCTGTCTGCAGTGAAGATGCCCTGCTTTGAATCACTGGCTTGAGAGAAGAAAAAAACTTGCCCAAGAAGTATTTCAGTGGGTCTGCTGCTGTCATGCAAGTTCATAAATAATCCATATGGCTGAGACCTTCTGTGTGGAAGCCTGCTGTGATAACACCACCCACCAACCTTATCAAGTGTTGCCATGGAGATGGGTACTCTGAAGCCTGGGGGAGTGGGACAAAGACGAGAAAATCTGGAAATGAGACATGTATAGAAGCAAACTGTATGCTTTATTTACTAAGAAGAATCTTAAAAGGCAGACATCGAGCCAGACGTGTTAGCTATAATTTTAAATTAAAAAAAAAAAAAAAAAAAAAAGAGAGGGAAAGAAGAAAAATATCTTAAAAAAATAGTAATAAATCATGAATTTTACATTATCCCGGAGAAGCTGCCGTTTGCTCTGCAAATCAGATGTGACTGTTATTCTTTATAAAGAAACACGAGGGATGCAGTGTTTGTACCTTGATTCATTGGGTCGTTATTTGAATAACTTTAAACAAAATAAAAGACACAATGTTGGGTCCTCCATGAAACAGAAAAAAAATGTAGAAATCAATGACTATAGACGAGCAGGAAGGAAAGTAACTGCAGAAGCTGCATTTGATACGGTCATACAACCTATAGTTGTTAATATTAACCACTTCCATTGCGTGTTCAACAAGATCTTGATGCTTTATTTTGTAGTTCATATATCGACCTATGTCATATAATTGTAGCAGGCTCTTATCTTTTTAGCTTTCTTGCATTATTCCGATTAAAATTAAGGTTTAATACAGAGGCACTTTATCTTACTTAGAATTACAGCTTTAGGGCCTTTGCCTTTCTTACAAAATCATTTTCTTTCAAGTATATATTTATCTCCCTTACTTCATCCTTGCTGTCAGAGAGCAGGAAATGTAATGCCACTCTGGTTGCTTTGATACTCCACCTTCTATGAAGTATAGCTGAATCCTGCAGAAATGCAGTGCTTCTAGGCAGACTCCCGGAGTGGGTTCTGATTTGTTCCAAAACTGTCATCAGAGAACTCTAGCCAAAAATAAAACAGAGGAAGAAAAAGGGAGAGAATATGAAATAGTTGTTATAATCAAAAAGTTTTCTTGAGTATCTTAACTTAGGTATTTTTAATAAGACTGCTTTATAAACTTTTGGTCTGTATTTTTTCTACCATCTTCTATGTGCGTGTTGTCAAAATACAGCTACAGGGCTTTACAATTACCAAACAGAGGGCATCCATACAGTTTTTCACAAAGCTGTGGAATGAGGTACAGCACAACTTAAAACAAAAGCTGGCTTGATATTTCTCATGTTCAAACAGCTGTCAGCCAGGAGCTTGATATGACAGTGACAGAAAAAACAATATCAAACTTAAATCGTGCAACTTTACCTTATATAGCAAGGTCTTCTCTGAGTGGATTTCGAAGCACTGACATAATTCTTTCTATAGAATTGAGACATTATCTTCTGCAGGCTGTAATCTAGCCAGCTGATAATTACTCTGCCTGTGGATAAGTAACAGTAAATGGGAAGATTTTGTGAGTTTGTTTCCTGAGGGTTGTGCTTGTAAAGAACATTTCTCTTTGGTTCAGCTGGAAAGAGTTGTTCAGAAAATGAGCACTTGGTGGCATTTGTTACTTAAGCATTAGCTAGTTGTTGGGTTGTTGTTTTTTTTCCCTTTTTTCCCATTTTTTCCCCCCTATTCAAGATTAATGAAGATCTTACCATTCACAAAATGCTGCATTATCAGTCTCTGTGATTCCTTTCTATTAAACCTGTACTTGGTATGGAAAACAACATACAGTCCAGCACACAAACAGTATGAGAGATCTTGATTTATTTCATCTGCTGAAGCAAGAAATGTAAAAGCTTCAAGTGACATGAATTCACCTGCTCCTCTCCCCTCTGGTTAAAACAAACCAACCCAGACCTGAAAAAAACACTTTCTTCTCACATTGAGAAACATACTTTTACCAGCTTATAAGGGACAGCACACAGCTGATATTACTAAATCCATCCAGCTGTAGAAGGAGATCTCCCTTGCACTGATGCTGCTGGTAGCCCTGCTGCTGGGCTCTGTGACTACTACAGCAAAGCAAAAAGAGAGGCAACAAAATAGATCAGGATGGAAACAAGTGCTGCTTTTGTCTGCTTTTCAGCAGCCAAGGCAGTAGGTAATGGTTGGTCTTCTATAACTGGTCTTCTATGTTTTTAATAAGTTTAAATGCATGCAGTTAAATAGTCACAAGTGATTTCAATTATACTGCTTTGATCTGACTAAGTTTTTAGTCATCGCACAAATAGATTTGAAATGTGATCCAAATGTACATAAAAGTCTCAAATCCAGAAAAAGTGTAAAAATAACTCAGCTGGGTTGGCTTACTTTTTCTTCCAAATGCTATTTTAACATATTCTCATGCTTTGTGATAATTTGACTTTTGAATTTTTAAAGCGTCAGGCTGGCAGAAGTGCTCTGCTCTGGTACTGTAGGATTGCAGTGGGTTTGTTTTAGATGCAAGACTGTGCACTTTCTGTCTTGTTCTTTTCTCCTCCGAGCTCCAAAAAAACCTTCTGAACAACTACAGGACTAAGGAAGTTGTTGTTGGATTAATTTTGCATTTTTTGTTGCAGGGGTCTGTGTTTTATGGGTTAGTGTTTTAGGGATAGAGAAGTTATTGCTCTTGTTCCTTCACTCTGACTTGATTTTTGAAATCCTTAGACATGGAGACTACGTGCAACTAAGGTCTTCCTTAGGCTGCTGTTCTTCTTAGGCCCCAGTACATAGTGTAGAGAGAAAATTAAGTCTTCAGGGAGTTTCATTCTGTAAAATAAAGAACTTAAATCTTTCTTTACATTAAAGAACTAACTTAAAAAATAAGTTAATAGAGATCTCGTAAAGGTCTCTAAAGAATCACAAAGAGCAAAAGAAACAGAGTGTGGCTAGTGACAGCAAGCAATGGCTGGTTGGTAGATCAGTGGTACAGTGGTGCTGAAACGAGAAAAGATGCAAATAAATACCCAAGGCAGAGTCAGTCTGCTGCAGTCTCAAAGCTTGCAAAGATTAGGCAGAGCATTTGGTAAAGTTTGTATTTCAACCCAAGGTACAAGGTGGAGTATTCCACTTTCCCCTTTCATGTTCAGGGAAGAGCAGTCACAGATTGCTGGGTTGAAAATCAGTTATTTGGCACTTTGTAATCGATCTCCTGAAAGAACTAAGATGTGTCATAATTATTAAAAGGATTATTATTTGTTTTAGAAAAATCAGAGCACACAAATGCTGAAAGATATACTCTGAATTTATCTACAAACAGTGATTATGCTTATTAACTAGTAAGAAATTATGCAATCATTGCTCATTTTAATCTGGAACTGTAATTCAAAAAAGCAAGACCCTTATTTGTCTAACATTGATTAAAATACAGTACTGAATGAAGACTGTCAAAAATTGATTTGATGGCTGACTGCTGAAAAGCAAAAGACCTTCCTGCAGTGCATACATTTAAATTGGGTTTGTATAAATGTTAATATTTCCTATATGTGGGATTCTGTACAAGGGAGAAAAATATAATATACCCTGTGCATAAACAATTTAGTAGAAATATCAGGAATAATTGATAGAGGTGTACCACCCTGAAGCTAAAGAATTTCCTGCCTATTGGCTTATTGATGCAACAGCCATTAGAGTTAACATCTGAATGTCACAAAACATTGATGTACTTATTTACTTAATGCACTTAGAAAGTAGGGTAGAACTAACATCGCTATTTCACAGAATGATTAGATGGCTTTTCTAAGGTCATGGAGGAATTTTTTGGTAGAATGCAGACTTAAAGTTAAACCTCAAGTGAGTACTTCATCTGTTTGATCATTTTTCCCTTCATGGATCTTTTCAGTTAAACAGAAACATTAAAGTCCTCTTATAACAAAGCAAAACAGCAAACAAAAGCTCACAATAATCGGGGAAGAATTCATTTAACTAAATACCAATGTTTGTGTTAGTTCAAGTCAGCCTAAACTCATTTTATGAACAGTGGAGAGAAAAGAGATTTTCCAGGTTATATATAACTTGAAATAAATATATATATATAACTTGGGGTACATAAATATATATATACGTGCATTATGAATATATTATAAATATGCAAATTTTGACTGTCTAAAAATATATTATTAGACCCTGTAAATTCAACATTAGAATGTGCCTGGTATGTATTTCAAATTTTTGTGGGTAAGTTTGGTATTCATGCGTCTGAGGGAATCATGGCTACAAAGCCTAGCAAAATTACACGTTCTTTGTACCATAAATATAGACTTTTGTGATGTAACTGTGACTTGTTACTTAATTTTTTAGCTTAATAATTTAGCAAGTGAAGATTACAGTGCCAGTACCGTGCTTTTCAAGCCCTAGATCCAACACCTGCGTATACCTACAGTCTCTGGATTTGTGTACAATGACATGACAACATTTCTCTGACTAACATAGAAATCCAAATCCCTTATCACACGTCTGTCTTGTATAGATTAATTGTTTGTACAATAATTGGAAGGTACAAGAGCTATAGAAATGGTATTAATAAATGATGTGTGTCAGGTCTGGGTCTTTTTATAAGGCTGATTCATTACTTTCTAGTAATTACATAGTAATTACTAAAGCATTGATTGATAATCTTAAAATCTCAAAAGCTGAATGATTTCCTGCTTTTTCAGATTCCCCACCTTCTCTATATTAATTCTTTATTTTGCAGAATACTGAGTGTTTGAGGCTCTTGTTTCTATAATTAAGAACGTAATGGAGGTCATACAAATTTAAGTGTTTTCCATATTTAATTTTAGATCATAGTAATTAAATAAGAAGGTAGAGTTTGCAAAACTTTGTATCTTGCTTTATTTAACATCTGTGTGAGTGTGTTTGGACATAATTTCAGGACAATGCAACTTTTTTTTTTCTTTTTCTTTTTAATTGGATGGTAAATACCCTCAAGCAGGAAATGGTCAGTGGCTTTTGGAGGGATTTTTACAGACATGGATCCTGCAGATCTCTGTTCATTTTTATTTCTTTGGATAAAGGTAGTCTCTAGGCTCATATGTTGAAGTTATAAATACGTTGGATTGGTGGTAATGTGCTCAACTTTTGGCAGATGAAGATTTTCATGTTTCTATGAAAATCATTTTTAGATAATGAGTTAGCTCAGTATACCAGCATATGCCTAGAGAAAATGTGTTTAAACATCTTTCACTGAAACCTTAAGTAACAGGCTTATTGACATACGAGCAAACTGTTCTCAGACAAGGGAGGCTGACAAACCCAAGTATATCTATCAGCACTCATCACCATTCTGCACATTTTCTATCATCCACTGGGGGCTGATTGTCACTTCTTTGGTTCCTGTTATTAATGTTAGGGAGCAGACTAATCTGGTAGACTGACAGTGGTGAAGCTGCCTCTGCTTTCTGTGCCCACAGCAAGCCAGAGTCCAGGTGAGCATATGCTACATACATCACAGGACTCGTGGTTCAGCTCTGGCTCTTGGCTTTCAGATCACCATAGGCACACGTGGACACACAATAGACATTTTCTCAGCCTGGAGAACAGTTAGAAGTGGAGTTTACTGGGGAGACAGGACAGACTGCATTGGATGGACACGTGGAACATGGCAAACAAGGCCAGACTGCTTCCACACACTCTTTCTACACCAAAGGTGTTGTTTTAGAATTGTTATTCTATCCAATGGAATACTAGAATCACTTGGGTTGGAGAGACCTTTAAAGATGATCTAGTTACCGCTCCCCTGCTGTGAGCAGGGTTGCCGCCCACCAGATCAGGCTGCCCAGTGCCCCATCCAACCTGGCCTTGAGCACCTCCAGGGATGGGGATATCCACAGCTTCTCTAGGAAGCCTGTGCCATCACCTCACCACCCTCTGAGCAAAAAAAAAAAACAAAAGTCCTCCAAAACTCTAATCTAAATCTCCCATGTTTAAAGTTAAAGGCATTCCCTATTGTCCTACCACTATCAGACCATTGGACTCCCTCCTGCTTGTAAGCTCCCGTCAAACACTGAAAGGCTGCAGTGATGTTTCCCAGAGCTTCTCCAAGCTAAACAAGCCCAGTTCCCTCAGCCTTTCTTCACAAGGGAGGTGCTCCAGCTCTGATCATCTTTATGGCCTTACTCTGAACCCACCCCATAAGTTCCATGTCTTTCTTGTGCTGGGGCTCCAGACCTGGACACAGTACATCAGGTAGGGCTTCATGAGGGCAAAACAGGGGGGTACAGTCACCTACCACCCTTGCCCTGCTGGACACCTCTCTTTTGATGCTGTACAGGATGCAGTTGGCTTTCTAGGCTGTGAGAGCACACTGCTGGCTCATGTCCACCAGAACCCCAAAAGTCCTTCTCCACATGGCTGCTCTGAATGAGTTCTCCCAGTCTGTATGCATATCTTGTATCACCTCGACCCAAGGGCAACACCTTGCACTTGGCTGTACTGAATCTCATTTAGTTCATGATGGATGGAGATCTGTCAGAAATGGAGAGAGCAAACAGCTAGCACGTTCCTCAGCAGAACAAGGAATGGCTACTAACGATAAGAATTATTTATGCAGGAAAGTCTGTGTAGCTAAGAACATCTCAAAGGAGACCAAGAGTGTCTGGGAACATTTGAGACTTAAAAGTGAATTTTTTAAACAGTTACTTATACATGAAAGAAACCAACATAGTTATCCACTCTTTCTTCTTTATTTTAGAGGTGATTTTGTTTAAAACTGGTAGAATATGCTGCTCTCAATCAAATCTCTGCCACCAGAAATTACAGCAATGTAGATTAGTGAACAATATACAAGCGGACCTCCAGACAATCCTGTTATGCTGCAGTTCCACAACCAGAATTAGGAAGCGAAGTCATCACTAGTTTTGATCAAAGGAAGCTCTGAGGAGCCCTTTTGCTTGATCAAGCTTTTGACACTGCAAACTACAGGATGTTAATTAACAGTCTTTGCCATCTTTACTTCTCTGATGTAGTTCTTAAATGGTTTCAAAGCTGTTGTAATTCTCAGGAAGAAAATATGAGAAAATTATTAGTGAAGTAATAGGCTTTATGAGATGACTGCAGTTGTCCCTGTTTCCTTAGGCCTGTAAATCTGTTAAAAGACCACAGGCCTGAGAGCATCCCATTGCTGCAGAAGGCACTGGCTTGGCCTCTTTACTTCTTTCTGGGTTACAAATTAATCTTCCAAGTTGTTGGGTTTGTTTTTATGCAGTAGTTTCTTGCATGATATAATATTACTGTCTACTGTAAGTGAAAAGGCTATTATAAGTTGATGAAAAGTACTTTTGCTCTACCACTGCTCAGAAAGATGGAATTTTTTTCTTTGGCTATACTTATTTTCAGACAAGCCTAAGAATTTGTGTGTGTAACTTCACATCTACAGCATGCAGGGACTTGTAGGGCAGAGATTTCCCCTTCATCTACCTTGAAGCCTGCTAAGATATCCTCCTCACAGTGCAGCACTACCTGGATATACCAGCTCACAGACTGGAATAATTGAAGTTTTGTTAGCGTAGAACTGTGCAGAACAGTCTGTGGAGACCCAACTGTACAGATTAACCAGCTCCAACCCAGGAACTGTTGCACTGTAATTCACTTCACATCACTGGTACAGCCCTCAAGTTTCATTGTCAGCTGGATTTTTCTCAAGGCAAAGGAAAATGGAGGTGTACAGACTCACAGCCCACATACACTTTGCAAAGCACCTAAACTGCTCCTGGTAGGAGAAGCCAAACTTCTTTCCATTCACACAATGAGTTAAAGTATGAAATTGTTTCATTTTTGATAGCCCGAGGGCACTGCTGATGAGGGACAGCCTGGTTCTTTGTTTTTGGCTTGTTTGTTTTTAAATTTTGGAGTAAGTATTGCCAGTATCTCACATAGGCACAGTAAATAACGTGGGTGGAATCGTGGTCCAACCAAATTTGTGTGGTAGTAAACATGAATTAATATCTGAAAAAATAAAATAAAATAAAACAGAGAAAAAAAGGCCAAATGAAACTGAGGGAGGAAGATATTTTTTCCTTTCTGTATTCCTGAAGAATTTCTTTTAGCGTATTTCCCTTTAAGATTAATAAAATGTATTCTTAGGAAATGAAGTATTTTGTCATAAATTTAATTCTATTTCTTCTGCCCTTTGGCCAGACATTCAAATCAATCTGCCCCTCGGTGGATAAGTTGCACAGTATTTATCTGTGCCTTATGATGTATGTATCTCATCCTGTCCCTTTTTTAAATTACTTTTTTGTTAAACAAAACATATAGTTCATAGACTTAGAGTGCATTTGCAGGGTGTCATTTAATGTGCCCTTCTGTGAACTTTCATACAGAAAATGTCAGTTACTTACATTGCTAAACCATACAAGACATCACCCTAACAATTCCATCTTCAGAAAGGTTAGTGTATATAAGGGGGTTGATAAAGTGTGAATTATTGAGATAACTTATTTGAAAGGTGGTGAATGGGAGGAAAATCTTGTGAAATGGAGAAATAAGATCTTTTTTAATTGAGTGTTTTTGCAATTCAAAGTGCTTCTTAAAGATGTTGTGTTAGTAACATGAGATTCTTGAACATTATTTTATCTGATAAAAAATGCGTTTGTGTTAATAAACTAAAAGAGGGAAGATTTAGATTGGGTGTTAAAAAAAAGTCTTTTACAGTGGTGGTGGGCACAGGCTGGACAGAGCTGTGGTGGATGCCCTGTCCCTGGAGACACCCAAGGTCAGGCTGGATGGAGTTCTGAGCACCTGATGGAGCTGTAGGTGTCAATGTTCATTGCAGGGGGTTGGAGCAGATGGCCTGTAAAAGTCCCTTCCAACTCCAAGGATTCTATGGTTCTGTAATAAGGAAGTGCCTGCTAACAATTATGTATGTACTGCAGTATTATTTCCTAGTTCTGCACATCTCATTTAATGTTTTTTTTTATTTGGTTGGTTGTTTGGTTGTGGGTGTTCTTTTTTTTATTATTATTATTACTGTCAGTTTAATCAATGTAGAAATGAATTTTCTATTTTACACTTTTCCTGGTCCCCATTTTCTTGTTCTTTGTGATGTTAGCAGGGTCTCCAAAGGCACCAACTAAGGAGTTGTATAGATTCTTTTCACTGACCATGGGTTATCCCATCTAACTTTGAAATAAGTAGATATTTTTTCCCCATGGCACTTACTCAAGTCTCAGAGTCTAGCGTAATTATCCATTGCTGCACTTTTATTTGTATTTTATCTTGTGTATTTCTGTTTATACATATGTTTTTGGTGCTGTGTTTTTTTCTGAGATAGCAAACAGCAAGGAACAGGATTTTATTCTTTCTTACCCACGTTGAGGATTGCCATACAGCTGTGAGAGCCCTTTAATTAAGTCAGACCAAGCTACGTGAGATGGGCTGGTAACTGAGTGCACTGTGAAGACAGCTGAGCTGTCAATGCTGAGCTTTAATTAGAACTTTTAATATTTCATCCCTTACTGCCCAAAGTGTGACCTGTCAAGCTGCAGAGCAGCTGCCCCTTCTTGACAAAGGTGCAGCTCTGAGCCGGGGGCCGACTCTCACACTTATGCAATTTGTGTACAATCACTTGGTTTTTCTGTTGCATTTTCCTTCAAGATGATCTTGTCTGAAAAAGCGGGAAGTCACCACTTTGTTAATGTTAAAGACTATTTGGACTTGTAAAATAACCCATCAAAAGCCAGCCCACATCACCTGACCCTGATCGCTCACAAGTAGTTTGAGAGAGTCTAGCAGCTATGCTTTCCCTAAGATGTGGTTTGTTAGTAAATCTTTAGAAGCAAAACAGGCAACTGGATGCAGGAGAAAGATCTCAATTAAAGTATAGTTACATGAGATTGATTTAGCTGATTCTGTGTTCTTCACTAAATGGGGAATTTCCTCCTTTCCCTTTCATGTTTTCCCTGCCTTTATCCTCAGAAGGTCCTCCAAATGACATCGAAGAAAGAAGCAGGAGGTGGTAAGGAATGGAGATGAGGTGAAATCACCTGCTTTCTGTTATCCTCTGCAGTTCCTTCTGGGCAGTATCATTAGAATTAATTACACAGTGTAAAGACCTATTGGCACTAGGAAATAAATGCATATGACTAGTGGATTTTCACATCCAGATCTTGCCATTAAGTATGTAGATGGTCTTCATTAAAAACAGTGTTGTTTTTGTTTTTTTTTGTTTTTGTTTTTTTGTGTTTTTGTTTTTGTTTTTTTTCAGGCTACATTCTACATGTCGACTTCTCCGGTGTGTGCAGTTTCTGCGTGTCTCTGAATTTATGCTTCAGCTTTCTCTCAGTCCCCAGTTGTTCTGTTGTCAGTGTGGAGGCACCAGGGATCTGTTATGATTCACAGCAGTGAGAACTGAAATGATTGCTGTCTGAGACGCTTTTTCTGACCCTTTAAACAAAAATCCACACCAGAGATCCAGGACATATTCCTCAACATGTTGCAGTACATGATCGTGGAATCATCTGTTTTGATTTGGAAGGGACTCCAAAGGTCACCTAGTCCAACCCTGGCAGTGAACAGGGACACCTACAGCTCTATCAGGAGCCCCATCCAGACTGACCTGGAGTGTCTCCAGAGTTGGGTGAACAGTGTCCACCACCTTCCTGGCCAACCTGTTCAGTGCCTCACCAACCTCACTGTCAAAAACCTTTTTCCTTATATCCAATCTCAATCTTCCATCTTCTAGTTTGAAACCATTTCCCCTTGTCCTTTCACAACAGACCCTGCTAATGATACAGTTACAGCAAATTGCATTGAAGGAATAGTGAAGAATAGTTGAAATAACTGTGAACACAAATAAATCTCTTTGTTTAAATTGGCACGTAGTAGGGACTGAAATAATTTAGGATAGTGGAAATGGATTGTCAAAAAGACCAAATCCTGCCTTCAGGTTGTGATCATAACAAAATGTTTTGTTTAGGATTAAATCACAGACTGTGTAATAGGAAATAATGGTTTCTTTGTTTGATTTTAAGTACCGAATAAAGGTTTAAGTGCTGAGTGGGCACTTAGAATTTGTCTTCAAAACTGAGTTTCTTCATCTACAAAAAAGTGGTCAACAAGAACAGCACAGTGCTCACAGTTTTGCATTTCCCATTTTGACCTTTGAAAGTCTGAAACTGAGAACAGAAAACTTCTGTGGCTGCCCACTCTTACCAGTATTTTCAGCATTTTTTTCTTATTAAAATGTGGCTTTAGGGTAATTGAATTATCTTGTATATTTTTTTTGTTTCATTTGCTGTGTTGTTGCATTTAAAAATAATCAAGGAATTAAAAGATTTTACATTTCTTTATATCCTTTAAATCTTCTTTATATTCTTTATATCTGATGTTCTGATTACAAATCTAATTTAGACCAAAATTCAAAGATTGAATTTTAAACAGAACAAAGTATCTTTTGTATAGAAAATATATATATATTTTGTATTTTCTCAGTGTTCTTTAAGAGATGATATTTCTGCTTTTTTGCTTCCAAGGTTTTCCTAAGTAACAAAAAATAAGAATTAATCTCAGAAGTCTATTAAAATACAAAGGGAAGCTGATGTCACTATTTTATTTTTTTTTTGTCCAGCTAAATGCAAACACTGCATACATCATTAACATCAAGTTTGAATTTTATCTCTCTTTCTCTCTAATCTCTTTCTCTAACTTTAATAATCTAATGAATTGTTTTGCTAAGTTGTTGCCAAGCTGATAGTGTCTCTTTGAGAAAAACTTAACAATGTGAGATTTGCAACACCCTACACCTTTCTTGTTTCCTTGATGGTTTACACCTGTGATTCCTGTGTAACAAAAATGGTTATGAAGAAATAGTGACCCGGTCCTTTTTTTCTGCCTTCTGTTCTCTCTAGAGCTACGTCTATAATGATCCTGTTAGGTACTACTTGATGCAAAATCCCAAAGAAAGAGCAACTCCTTTGGCCCATGCATCAACATCTCATCAACAGTATGCTGAAAATCTCCGTGGGATGACCTTCAACCAGCCTCAGCCAGACATGTTTTCAACAGAGTCAGAAGCGGGGCTTGACCAAAAAGCTCTGATGGCTGCACTGCATACGTACATCACTCAGAACTTGTCAGCACAAAGCAGTGATAAAAGCTCTCACAGTAGGACTAAAGGGTCACACGTTTATGCTGATAGATTCTACTCTACTCAAGTTGGTCCTTCTGATGGAAGTTTTTCCAGAGGAAAAGCAGAAGATTTCAAAATGAATAAACTGTTCCAGCCACAGCCTGCCTCTGGAGTGCTGGGCCTGGCTCCGGAGATGCTCCATCATAAGTCTCCTTCCCAGAATGATCCAAAGGACCTGCTGAGGGTAGTGGATGGTAAAGTTGGTACTTAATTATTATATCTTTTCTGAAGTTTCCCTCAAGTTTGCTGTTGTTTTTTTGTTTGTTTGTTTGTTTGTTTTTTGTTTTAATATAAATAGACATTGACACATATCTCCTACAATTGACATATTTCTATCTTTTTACTGTAATACTTGGGGTAATAATGTTCACCATTCAAGCAACTCTCTTCCTTCAAGCATCTACCCACATTCTTTAGCCCACCTTCCATATGCATACAGATATACATGGCACTCAATGAACCCTAGCATTTATGTAACTTCTTATATTTTCAAAGCACTTTTCAAACAATTCATGATTATATCTTTAATGTTGCATCTGTTTTTATGTATGCCACCCACACTATATATAGGTACTATAGACAAGCCTAGTTTTGTTTAATTTTTTTGTATTTATCTAGAAATTCAAGGACAATGGGTAAAAAAGTTCGACCCAGGAATTAACGCTGACATAAATTTTGTCACAGTACATATGGAGGGGAGAAGGCCCTCAATTATGCAGATAATACAAGGTTTAGATTTGATGATCCGTGTGGGTCCTTTCCAACTCAGAATATCCTATGATTTTATATTCTACAAGATGGAATTAGAGCTACATTTAGCTGGACTATCTATTACAACTTATTTGCTATACTTTCTTACTTTCTTCTTTTGCTAATGCAACTTAGCTATGACTGGATTCTGATTTCTTTTGTATGTGATAGTTTGACAGATACTTAAAAGAACACTGAGTGCAGCATCTCATAGGACACCATGATGCATTTTATGTGCTGCTTTGTACTGCAAGGTGGATTGTCATATTGTGTCAGATATCGGGTAGAGTTTAGAAAATAACTCTTAGTCACTCAGTGTCTCTTCGAACTAACTAATAATTGGTGTTATTCCAGTGGTTCACAGTGTCTGAAAAATGAAATAATATATCCTTGGCCATTGCCAAGCAGTTACATCACTTACACTGCATTTACTACCATCCCAATAGATTTTTGTTGTATACAAGCAGGTTTCTTTGAATCCCTTTTGTATTTATTATCATCTTTAAAATTTAATGATAGATTTCTTGTGTTTTGTGGTGTTTTTTGTTTGTTTGTTTGTTTTGTTTTGTTTGTTTGTTTCATTTTTCTTTTTTTCTTCTTTATTTATTATTATTATTATTACTATTATTAAAGAAAAACAAAAGCAACAACAACAACAAAAAGCCAGAACACATGAAAGCATCAAAGATGTGGCAGGGAAAGATAATGCTTGCAATCTAAAGGATGCTCAGAAGTGAAAGCATTCTTGGTATGGTGCCCAGAGATAATAGGTTTCAAAGAACGAACTATAATGTAAAATCAAATCCAGGTGGCACTGTAAGTCTCTCACACAGGTTAGACAATTTTGTTGCTAGACTCAAAACAAACTAGGCACATGCTGGTTTCATTATCCTCCAGCTGTTCCACTTCACCTTTCCTAGTAGGTGCCTACTGGGAAAAAAATGCTTAACACTTAGAGGGAATAACACGTTTCACAATTCATCGGGTTGTGCTGCTTTGACTTCACATACATAACATGCCTTATAGGAGCTTCTTCCATTGCATTAGCTTTTAAATGTTTCATAGACATAAAATTACGATCATTTGAGTAGGAAATAATATGGATTCCTTTGTATTTGTGAGCCACTTAATAGTATTATAAGGATGTGGTGAGGACAGATGTGAATAGATTCATAGCCTAAAGTGCTGTCTGTTAGGATGATGACGGTCCAGATTCAGATTTGCCTGACTAGTATCTTTTTCTGCTTTTAACTTATCTCCAGTCTCTCTGGTGCTTCAGGATTTTTGTATGTGAGTT
Source organism: Excalfactoria chinensis (assembly GCF_039878825.1). Lineage (NCBI taxonomy): Eukaryota > Metazoa > Chordata > Aves > Galliformes > Phasianidae > Excalfactoria > Excalfactoria chinensis. The sequence continues at coordinate 133,139,176 of NC_092826.1, forward strand.
TTTTCTCTCTTGCATTCTCTGAACCATAGAACTATTCAAAAACTGTGCAGGACAGTTGCATGAGTTCAGTTCTCTGCTGCATTTTGTGCAGGATTAGACACAGCGGTTCTTCTGGCAGAACAATCCAGAAGGTACTGAGCAGATTAGCAGGGACAATTGTGGTGAAACTGTGGCAGGTGAATTAACTAACAAGGCACCCTGAGGGAGAAATAGAAGAGAAGGAAATGTGGAGTTATTTTTTATCAGATTTGAGAATGGTTACCTCTAGGATTAGTAGGATGTGTGGGTGCTGCCTTTGTCGTCGCTGTGCAACCGGGGAATCATTAATCTGCATTCTGCACCAGCACTATTGAGAATTTTTTTGTTTTTCTAAAAATAGAATCATAGAATTACCCAGGTTGGAAAAGACCTCAAAGATCATCCAGTCCAACCACAGTCTAACCATAGTACCGTAACTCTAACAACCCTCTGCTAAGTCATATCTCTGAGCACCACATCCAAATGGCTCTTAAACATATACAGGGATGGTGACTCAACCACCTCCCTAGGGAGCTTATTCCAAACAGCTTATAGCATGTTTCCATATTTATATAGCACAACTATTTGCGTGTGTTCTCCATCTTTCAAAGCTGCTGTGTGTTGACCAGGATGATAGGTTACAAAAGAACAGTCCGCCCCATTGGACTACTGATTGCAAGGAGGAAGTGACATATGATTTAAACAAAGTTACTGCTGCTGCACCACTTGTTGAGCAGACTGTAGCAGTTGCCCGAGTGATGTATGGAGCACGATTTATGTTGTGCGCAATAAAAGCCATTTTTTCCATTGTAAGTTGTTATTGTCATTGAGTAAGGACAGTAGAAACAGGAAAGCTAATATTAAAAATTATACCATCTGTGATATATGTGCTTTTAAGGTCATCACAGTTCTATGGTAATTATGAAAGGCAACTTGCCTTCTCATTTCAGAAGATGAAGCTGAGGCAGAATCTGGTTTGCAGTAGTATAGGCAATGTGAAGCATGGCTGAGCCTTGACTGCTCCATTCCAAAAGGCTGGTGGGAGAATATAAAGACAGTACAGAGATTTGTGCATGCTCAAGCAAGTGCTCCTGAACTGCTGTGCCATTGCAGTAGCCCATTGCTTTTTGATCTTTCTACAACAATATTTTCTGATTTAAAAAAACAAACAACAACAAAAAAACCATAATAATTCCTTTCAGTTGTCCAAAGATGCTTGTTAAGTAGATGCGTTTATATTTGTGTGTATTAGCCATATAGAATGGCTGACTCTGAGTAGACCTCAGTTTCACCAGGATGTTATAGACCTTTTGGTGACTCTTCCTTGCAGTGTAGTATAAACATGATACTCCTAGTGCTTATTACCTTTGGTTACCGCCTTCAGTCCTCAGCATTTTAATTCACACTTGCTCTTTAAAAGCAGCCTAAGTTTTCACTTACAGTAGCACAAGTGTAGGTGTTGTTGAGCAGAGTAGAATTAGCAGGAATAGAGGAATGGAAAGCTTCTCTATAACATTTTTTTAATGGTGGTTTTGTGTTTTTTTTTTTTAGTACGTATGAAGAACAGTAGATTTGGAAAAGTGAAATGGAATGGAAATGACAAGGCTGTATTGACTACATGTTGTAGACAAGCTCAGTGGTTGGTTCTGACTGCTGGCTGAAAAAGAACTGAAACAAGCAAACAAAAATTCAGTAGAGCTACTTTAAGAGAGGTCTTTTAATTATACATTACCTGAAACCTAATTCTTCTTTAAGATTTCTTTTCTGGTATTGATATAATGGCCAGTAACTTGCTTGCATAAAACTTAACAGGTAAATGGAGAAGGAAATTATTTTTGTGAGGCTTAAGACTTTCATCTTGGAAACTCCAGGTTGCTGATTTTTCAAATTAGAATTCTGAGCAGCTTTAGATTTGACTCTGCTACTGAATTTCTGTAATTTGAACTAACTTATCTTAAATGAATGAACATATTTTATACAAATTTTACTCAGTTGTTTTTCTCCTTGTTCTATTTGCCAAAATTCATTTGAAACGTCCCCTTATGTAAAACTTTGTAGTATGTTGGACACTAAACTACTTCAAAAGTCTTATTCCTGTGTTTGGAAAACAGATAAACATTGAGCATTCTAAGTAGCATTAGCATTTATTGAACATGAAACCCTATAGAGTCTAAATCTGTAAAAAAAAAATAGAGCCTGAGCAAGTAGGCATGTAAGCGGTTTTGAAACTTCTTCATAAATCTAATTTCTGGGTAAGATGTTTCCTAATAGCTTGAAAATTGCAGTAGAAGGATGGCAGTTTTTTCAATGTGTTATGATTAGAATCAGGCATCCTAAGGTTAGGGAAAAGAAATGTGGGTTCTGTTCTGAAGCTGAACGAATTGAAAATGCTTCAGAACTATTGTTGGGAGGTGAGTGAGTGACCCTAAATCAGTATCATTGAATAGTTAGGAAATTCATCTGGATTGCAGGAGACTCATGTACAGGGCTCCAATCTGCTATTCCTCTTTTGCCTAGAAGGGATTGACATTAATCCGTGATGTGTGTTCTTAGAAAAAGTTCTTAGTTTGCTTTTGTTCTTAAAAATCACTTGGTCTTCTTATAGACAAGTTCTATGACCATTCCACCTTTACAAAGGGACTTAGAAATACAGAGGTGGCTCCCACATCTGCAGTAAAAATGATTCTAAATGTTTTTCTAGAGGTATTTAAAAAACCTTGAAATTTCATTCATAGATGATTAACTACTGTACTTCATGGCTTATTCATATCAATGGAGAAATGGATAAAAGCTCTTGAAAGAAATACTGAAATCATCATAGTTTTCATTCTGTTTTAGATGCACAGATGTCAGGTAGTCAGGCTGTTCCAAGAATAATTTTTCCTACCTCAGTGCATTTGCAATGTGTCTTTATGCATTTACTTGAAAAGTTTTAGTTATGATTTTAAACTGACATATATTCTGTCTTTTCTATGCTGACTTTATTACTTTTGCTTCAATAATTCAGGTTTCTCTGTCATGTCATGTTATTGGTCGACAGTTCTATAAAACATAAGAACAGAAGTGATACTTAAGCAGCAAGAAGACTTGCATAGTAACCTGGCATTGCTGGTATTTCTTACAGCTTAATTTCCTGCATTGCTGCTTTGTGTAACACCCTCTCCTAATGGTGATCCTCTAAATAACTCTTGTGATTCCCAGAAAAGTTTCTTGAATTCAATTCGATCATGTCTAGTGAAAACTTGTATTGAAATTTGAACCAATTTGCTCTTGTATATTATCTTTCTAAAATAATGGTTTTTGTCATTGTTATTTTTTTCCTCACTATTATTAAAAACAGGGACTGAATAAAATACAATAAGTAGAAAGTGTTCAATGTTTGTTACTGCTTAGCTTCCACCAAACTTCAGACTTAATTTTTCTACCTCCAATTATCACAGACAGGAGAATTTGGCACAGATTGTGGGATTCATTCTTTAGCTCTCTCACTTAACATTTTTCCTGTCCTGTGCTTTTACACAGAACTTCAGACTCTCTTCAACTCATAGTGAACCTACTATTTAAAATACTTAATCTATCTTGGCTTTTATTGACTAAATAATCTAGGGAAAATAGAGTTACTTTAGTTGGTGAGTTATGGGGATCTGGGTATGGTTTAGTGATGGGTATCCGCAGGTAAAGTTGGTGGTTGGACTTGGTGATCTTCATAGTCTTTCCCAAGCCAGATGATTTTATGAATTTAATATTGTGGGATCAAAAGGAAAATGATAGAAATGTCCAATGCCTTGGCCTCTTTTCTCAATGACAAACAATCCTTGGTTCATATCCCTGCAAAATCACAGGTGTTCTACCTTTTCCCTAGAGCAGAAAAGTCTCTTATTACTATTTCTTACCTAGTACTGTGAGAAACAAAACCTTTTATGTTGCCTTTCTTCTTTTGATGTTTTAATCTATGTCAGACTGGACATTAGGAAAAATATCTTTACCATAAAGGTGCTCAAAGTCTGGTACAGATTTCCTAGGTTTGATGCCCCAGGCCCATTAGTGTGAAAGAGACATCTGGATAATTCTCTCAGTAAAGTGCTTTACCTTTTGATTAGCCTTGAGGTGGTAAGGCATTTGGTGATGTTTCTAGAAAAGGTTGGATGTTGCCTTTAGATTGCTTATATAGAAATGAATACATTCAGCAGTCTACAACTTGATGTTCTTACAACTGAAAGGTTTCTTGCATACATACATATGTTAAATTTCTGAAGAATTTGAATTAGCAGAACAGACTCATGATTGGAAATGTTTTTTGGTATGCCAGAGGACGGCCTTAGTTTCGTCTTTCTTTCTCCAAGAGATTAGGCTGAATTTTACAGTTACATAGAATGGAACAAAATGAAATATGCAGTCAGAAAGGTACCTTTCCCAAATAGCTGCTATACTACATCTTCTAGTTCACCTTTAATATCTACTCTCCTTGAATTTTCTCATCTTAAAAACCTTTTTCACATCAACATTGGTTCAGGTGTTGTGTTTTTTGTTGTTGGTGGTGTTTTGTTTGCTTCCTAAATATATGTCCATTTGATTTTCTTGGTCTGGGCTGTCATCTTAATGTTTATTTCCTTAATGTGATTTATAGGATATTTTCCCCATGCTGTTCATAGCTGACAAACCAAAACAGTGTTTGGTAAAGCTCATTTTGGTCAAAACGTATACTTTCCAAGATAAACCAATATGATTTAGAAGATTTGTCCATTACATATGCATGTATGAAATATTTTTAGTTGGAGTGGAGCTTTTTGATTGAATGGTTAAATACCTGACTGCTTCCGTTCGAGAATTGTATGTAGTTGCAGAAAGCAAATTGGCTAAGAAACCTGACATATAATAAATAATATTGTATCTGCTGTATATAGGTACTGCTTTTTAGTGCAGCTTAAAAATAAAAAATATACTATAATGTAATACCTCTCTTCAGTTTTTGAGTCCTTCTGGACTGGGAAAGAAGTGAAAAAGATTATATTCATTTCCATAGGGCAACTTGTTAGGCTGTACTGGCATAGAATTCACCTTATCATGAACTGTAGCACCCATTTTTAATACTGTGTTTTTTGTGAGGACATCAGCTAACTTCAGTTTATGTATTGACTCCCTGAATTTGTACGCACTTCTGGAAAAAAGGCACTTTTCAAAAAGGAAAAGATACCTTTCAGTAAATACTAAAGATATTTCTGATACAAGCATATATACTTATTGAAAACAGCTAAATCTTGTGCTTGTGTTGTTCTGTGATCCAGAAACACTTATTAAAGGCGTACTGAAGGACCTAGAGAAACACCAGGTGAATGTGGAGAATCTCAGCTCAACTGAACTGGATGAGATTGCTGATACTATTGCTAATGCAATTCAGACTGCAGGCATTCAGGAAAAAACAGAAGACGGTGCTGGAAAAACTCGAGAAGAAAAACCAGAAGCAAAAATTAAGAAAGGAGATGCTCAAGGAAGGGCAGAAATTCATACTGGATTAATGGAAAACAATGTTAACATACCAGGTATTGATTGTAAGAATTAAGTACAGTGAAGGACAGCAAGCCTCATTTTCCTTTGTTTTACATTAGTGCTTGCCATTTTTTATAATTGGTTTTAAGGAAGACAGGGACGAAAGATTTTGTGTTTTTTCCTCAAAGGCTGCAAAGCATTGGCTTTGTTGTTTTCTTTTTATGATAGATACTTTATTTACCTAAAATACATCTGTTTGTGAATGCTTGATCTTCAAGCTTCACAAACAAGATAAACCTACACACATAGTTATATTGAAAGACAAATTGCTTAATGCTGCATGGTCTAATTTCCCATTCTTTAAAATGAAGTGTTTAAGCAAAAGGATAATGAAAGATGATTGTATTCCAAGAATGTGTTTCAAAATATGTGGAAAAAATAATTGAATTTTACAGATAATCATTCCATAATGTTCCACAATTGCCTTGCAAAAGAAAGTCTTAGGTACATGTAGAAAACAGCTTGTTCCTTTATATGCTTAGGGAACATAAAGAGTTATTATGATTATCTGCTTCATTCTGGACATATATTTCCATGGTGATGCAGATTTAGGAGCTACAATATTTAGCATTAATGAGCTGCTATCACAGCAGAACTTAAATATCTATTTATACATTCTTTACTTTAGGAGTGTTATAACATCCAGTATACCAAAAAACAAACCACATCAGTGATTTTAATTATTGTCTTCTTTTCCTCCCAAAAGTAGGAGAATGATTACAGTGGTGATATGCTGAAATATCTCACTGGTTAGAGATGTTCTGGTATTTTAATTGCCAGTTCTACAAAAGATGAAAATGAGCAGGATTTGTCCTGAATCATGCTGGGAGAAATGAATAAGTCTTAGTTCATAAACCAAACACCCAAACATTGACTGAGGTTAATGAAGTGACTGCATATCATCATTGTAGTTAAATTGTAACATGATTTTGGTACACAATATAAAAATAGGTCTTCTTTTCTTTTTCTTTTTCCTTTTTCTTTTTTCTTTTTTTATTTATTTTCCACTGAAATGTGTGAGGGGTGTTTATGCTTCTTATTTCTTTAATGTAAATGCCCATTCACCCAGTTAGAATAATTTTTTATTTTTTCTTAGATATCGATAAACTGATATGAAGATCAGACACTTAATTAGCAAAATAACACTATTAGATTGGCTCTTGAAGTACTCTGTCTATTGATCTTGCATTAATTTGCTGTCAAACTGAGGTTAGAATAACAATACTGAATTATACAGTGCTCTTTACTCTGCCCTTTCAGCTTTGATGTCTTAATGTTTAAATTGCATGAAAAGGCCACCACTACAAACAAAGCAGCCTTTAAGCAGTGTTTGCTTCATATGTGATGTTTTCCCTTCATAACTTTGTATTTGTGCTTTTCACATCCCACAGACAATGGAGTGCATGAAGCCAGTGCCAGAACTGACCAAGAGGTAGAGTACCAGTATTTTAACGAACCATTCCATCCCAGAATATCACGTTTTCATACAGAGAAGGTCAAACCCACATTTTTGAATCATAAAAAAATGTTTTGTGTCTTGTGCAGGTATAGTTCATTATCACAGCATAAGAATTTTTTTGTTGCTGCATTGAAATTTTAAATGGACATTTATCTAAACCTTAACTAAGATGGGTTCCAAAGTAGAAAGTCAGGTCCTTTCTTTTTCCTTTGCCTTTCTTTGAGCTGTAAATGGTCAGAATTCATAACAGATCCCAAAGAGCAGATAAATTCAGGCTCTTTACCTGGTTAGTGAATATGGAGTACTGAGGTGTTCTACTGGAAATACTTTGCTTTCCTCTGCCATATGGATTCTGGTTCTAGGGAAAGTAAGCATCATGGCTGAGATACCTGGTTTTGAGAAGCAGTTGAATAAAACATGGTCTCTCTGAGGACACCTTTATGTGGGTGGGTTCAGAATTGCTTCCCCTTGCATGGGAACTGCTGTTCTTCAGTTTTTCACTTTACAACTAATTATTCCAAATTGTTTAATATCAGAGATGATTCAAAAGTTTTAGGCATTAAAACACTTCCCAAGTGGTAAAATCAGATTTTGGATTCTAATCCAAGTAACTTTACTAATATTCCTCATGAACTTTGAATCATACCCTGTAGACTTGTTCTATATTCATCCGTTTATTAGTACGATTCATCATTCTTTTTATGGGTTTCGTGGAGCAAAAATACTCAAGGACACACTTTTTTTAAAAAATTGCAATGAAACTTTTCCTGCTATGTGCTCTGTCAAAAAGCTGCAACAGCAAGAGTCAAAAAATGAGTAAATCCTTTTCTGTTTGCAATAAAATCTCTTCAGTAGCTGTCCATCTACCAAGCAAGACAAACACGCAGGTGGACAATTTGTCAGCAGTTCTAACCACCTACATGAAATTCGTCAGGGGGATAAAGTGGTGCATTCATGATTGATTTATAGAGGATCCCATGAATGAATTTATCGGTGACAGTTTGAATAGAGAATGTGAAAAAAAAATGTATTTGTCACAGAGCATGAAGAGCCCATAAGCCATCATCTCCTCCCAAGTCCTTGGCTGCAATAAATTTTTATATAATGAATCCAACTGATGAGTTATTCCTGGGAATTGTTTTGATGTTTGTTCATTTGCTTGTTGTATCAGTTTATTAGGCAAACTTTCTCTGAGTAAAGATACTGTGGTATTTGAATAAGACGATGACTTTCAGATATAAAATATATATAATTGGACTTGATGATCTCTAGAGGTCCCTTCCAACCCCTACAATTCTGTGATAATATATATCATATATATTATATATATAATATATAATATAAAAATCTTTCACCCATGCTAAATCTATTGAAAATTGCAGTGGTGTAATTTAACATTCATTTGTTATTACCAAATAAATATTTCATTCCTGCATAGTCTTGAAGCATGCAGAAATAAATAAAATGATCAGTCTATGAATGCTCTAACATATCAATATAAACTTGAATGAATATATCTTTTTTTTTTTTTTTTTTTCACTGTAACACATTTAGCTTTACAAATCATAATTATATTCTTTTAATACAGGAGAACACTGCAAAATTAATTAACTTCTTGAAAAATAATGCATTACCTGGAAATATGCCTAAGGACCTAAAGCCTGGAGAATCAACTAAGTCAGAAACCAAGAAATCTGAAGACACTGACTCTTCTTCCTCAGAAGAAATAAATGCTGGTGTGGAAAATGTAAAAAGTGAGACTTTCTCCAGGGAGCTGACAGCTGCAAAGAGCACTGAATCTGACTCCAAAGACCCAAGCGAGACCCGCTACTGGATTAAGAATGCTTTAATGAAGGATGGAAACTCCTATGAACAGCCTCAGAAAAATGCAGGACAAGGCATACAGCTTGAAGTGAAGTCTGCAGAGGAGAAAGAATATGGCTATATTGTGACAGTGAAAGAGTAAGTACAGCAGCCAATTTGAATGGCTTTTTAAATGTATAAAAGATGAAGTCATTGCACCTAATGAAATATGAATGCATAAGAGGAAAATGCCACAGGCTTGATTTTTAATACATCTGAAACTGTTTGCTGCTGGTTCAGTACTTTGATGAAAATATAAGAAAACAGTTTCTTTATTATTATTTTTTTTAATGTTATTTTACAGTTGCCTTTCCTCCTCCAGCATAGAAGATACTTAGTTTTGTAGATCTTTTGCTCAGACTTTATCTTCTCATGTTCCAGTGACCTTCCAATATGTCAGTAAGTGTGCTTATGCTTAGGATGTGCTCTTTAAATATTTGACTTGAAAGTGGCCTAAATATCAATGCCTGACTCATTCTTTTTAAAAATGGCACACAATAATAGAGCACAATGTTTTCTCTGTGGTTTCATTTTTGATAGGGAAAAAAAAAAAACAAACAACAACTAGGAATCTAAACCTCCCATATGCAGTTTGTTTTGAAAGAAAGACCTAATTATTTCAGGTCATGTCACTAATGAATTTGACATTTCATGCTATATTTTCAAAAGGCAACTTTTTCCACTAGAGACAGACAGTTTAACATAAGAGCATTTGGGAGTTTAGAACATTAAGAGCTCTTTTACATCCTTGTCTTCCTGTAAGAGCAACGTTATATTTGATTAGCCATTCTAACTCAATTTGTCTGAAAAGTTAGGAATTCCTAGGATGACCGTACAATTCTCTGCTCGATACTGCTAAGAAACTGAGACAGAAAGTTCTGTAGCATGGATAGACTCTTTTGTCTGACTCATTAATGAGACTGAAGGCAGCAGGAATGTTAAGAGTTCTTGTTTTGACCATACTGTGTTGTTTTTTAATGGCTGGGTACCAGAAAGAACAGCTTTCTCCCAGGGGTTGCACTTAAGAAAGATGGGATCACAAGGACAAGATGATATTTTGGGCGAAGAGATTTTATGTAGCGCACGGAGGGACAGACAGTAGTGAGGAGAGTGAAAGCTGAGGCTTGGCAGCGTGCAAACATCAAAGAGACAGGGAAAGATAGAGATTACTCAAAAAGTAGGGTACAAACACCTGCTCTCAGAGATAATGTAAGGAATATATTCATAAGGACTCAGAGGTTACCTTGGAGAAAACAAAAGTTAGTTATTGGAATCAGAAATCCTGAAGGACTGTGCTCACTCTGGGAGTTTTGGAGTGTCTGCTTAAGGAGAGTCCCAAATGATCTGGCATCCTCTTACACTTCTGTTAACTTACTTGTGTGTCAGTTGTTCATCACTTACTCATCAAGTGCTTTGGATTTAGTTAACCAGATTAAACCACTTTTGCAGCTACAAGCTGTTTTCCTGTAACATGTTCAGTCTGGATGACTGGTTACTACTGGAAAGTGGATCCTGGCTAACTTTTCTAAACAACCTCTTAGAAAAAGCTAATTATTAGAAGATTATTCTCACAGTCTTTTGTTTAGGTCACATCTTAGTCCTTCAGGTAGGTTGCCAAAAGGGCACTCGGGAGTCTTCTAAGTTACTGAAACCAGTTTACTAGAAATTGATGGGAGACTCTAGTTTAACCACACCTCTGTGTCCTGCATATGAATGCTATGTGAAACAGTAGAAACTACTTTTTATTGCTGTTCAGTGCTATTTCTCCGAGCTCCAATCAGTCTGGAAGGCACCTTTATGTCCCACTGCCATCATCCTGACTTACTTTACTCATAAATTCTCTAAAAGCTTTTATAACTCTAAGCTCTGACTTGCTGTCTTTTCAGCATGTCCACTCATCTTACCAGGTTTTCTCCTAGCTAGCCCAGCTAATGTCTCTTATTATTCATTGGAAATTGCTGGAGAGGTTTGTTTGTCTAAATGCTGGTGGTCATAGAGGACTTTGTGTACACATATACAATTTGTTGTAGTTTTGTTCATCTCCGTCGCAAATTTTAATAAAAGAAAGACAAAATGTATATTTCATACATATTAGGTTATTGCATTTTTAGTCATTTTCAGACAAGATGCTTTTAGATAAACACAGGGATGTAGATACAAAAGAAACAAATGCCCACTTTTTTTTTTTTTTTTTTTTAGCAAATAATATTAAACTAGTTCAAGTGTTTCAAATACACAAGTTTCTCTCTCACTCTCTCTTTCCCCCGCACCTCCTCAAATCTCTCTCTATATGTATATGTAATGGTAAGCAGCTTGTTACATAAAGCGTATATTATCTGCATCCAGTTAAATTAACTAATAACTCGTCACTACAGTCTAAGCACAATAGGAACGATTGGATCTAATTTATTTCCAAAGTCATTGTAGAGAAAATGCAAATAATGTGTTGGTTTTTTTTTTTTTGTTTGTTTGTTTGTTTTTTTTGTTTTTTTTTTTGTTTTTTTTTTTTTTGTGGTTCCTAATCTAGAATGAGTTAGTAATAGAATTAAAGGAAAAAATATACGTTTTTTGACCAGGGTGAAATAGCATTTGGACTACAGCAAACCGATTTCATTACAGAGGCAGAGGACTTCTCTCAGAACTTCAGCCTCCAAAATATGCTCTTTTTTGTTTGTTTGCTTTGGGGGAGTCATTAATCTTCTTTGTCTTAAATATGGGTAATTGCAGTGCAGAAGTACAATGGAAACCTTTTATCTTTTAAAAGCAAATTTTTAATATATTCTGAAATTTTGCAAGAATAATAAAAGCTAGGAAATTAAACATGCTAAAAATGAACTTGCCCACTCTGCAGAAACACTGAAATATGTTCTATAATGGTTGAGGTATCTATTACTTACTAATATTTCTCATAAACATTTCTTTAGTTCATAAAGTGGCCTTAGAGAGCAATTGTATTAGTGTAGCTGAGAGTTTTAATAAAGACTTGTTTTCATGAATGTTGCTGTAATTGTAACCTTTCTAGGGAGAGAGAATAGAGAAAGTGATGATGTTTGTTAACTATTACTGCACAGAAGGGAAATGTTAATGTTCCCTGCATCGGTTTGTTTTTATACTGCAAATCAGTACAAAATCAGTCACTTACTGCATTGAATAAATAACAGTAACAAATGGCTTTGCAATAAGTGAATGCTGCACATTTATATATATCTGTGCATGTGTATTGTACTTGCACAGTGAAGAAAAGGGACTGGAACTATTCCCAGTAAATTCTTTAATCTATGTGAGTCTAAAATCTCTCTTACTTGAGAGGTGGTTGTAGTCTATGAGTATTCAGGAAGTCTGTTTGACAACTGATCTTACATACTTTGTGCTCAAATCTTTTTGCTTTTTTTAAAGTGCTCTATTTTAAATGAGGGAAGCTGGAGCTAAATACATGTGTGAATTATGTCTTTCTAAGCCTGCGTTTTAGACAAATATGAAGTAAGTTTCTAACAGCAGTAAGCATAATTAAGATTATAGAAATAAAATTATGATTAGAGTGGGGTTTAACTGTGAAATCCAACCTTAGCTTGACCTTAGCTTGTGCACATGATATAAAATGCAGAAATCTAACATGATAAGTACTTTTTTATTTTTTGATAATACCATCTTTGTATGTTTTTCTCTTTTCTCCGCAAACCAATATGTCATAGTTCCAACCCATCAATTTTTATTGGCCACCATTTTTTGGTGCAGTGAAGCTTCATTTTTATGGCTGAAACAGTGGCCTTTCAGTAAGAAAGGGAAATAGTCCAGCATATTTGTACACTAGGGATAATAGCTTGAGTTCTTTTCACCTTGTGATCTGAAAATGGAACTGAAAAGATTATACTCAGTGGTATAGTTGACAGATGTCAAAGGTGATCCATTCACTATTAGATTCTCAGGCTTCCGTGGCTTTGCAAGCATGACCCAAGGAGATATTACGACTGCTTCAGTGAACTCCTAAGATGCCAGCTTTTAATTGTGCCACAAAGAAAAGATAAACATTTCCATGTAATACTTAAATAAAAGATTTGTGATAGTTTAAAGATTTGCCAAAATGGCAGCGTGATTGTCAATGGAGAGAACAATAGGTCACTCCTGCTGTGTTTGTCTAGTGACCTTTCAGATGGCTGGAACAGTGCAATCTATACCAATCCATAATATCCATCAGCACTAAGCTTCAGAATGAATTGACAGCTTCAGTGGAGAAAATTGTCCAGCAAATCCTCCACTGTGCTGCTTCAGCACTTTATTATGCTGAGAAACCAATCAAATTGGGTGATTTACTTTGTTTACTCTTTTCTCCTTCAAAAAATTGATATTCAACCACTGAAGGATTTGTGTGAAAGAGATTTGTTTCTCAGAATTATCGCTATGAGCTGTTTCTACTAATCTCTGAAATAATCCTATAAAATGAAATTATCTGAAGGAAGTTATTTTCAGTTGCATGCTGCTTCAGCCATAGCTACAAAATACCTCCCTGTTATAGTGGGAATATATCAGTGGGAACTCTTCAATCAGAGAAGTCTCAGACTAAAGAACTCTTCCTCTTTTTCAAACTTCTTCAAGTATGGAAAATTTTTGTTCAACACAAAAAGATGGCAATGCTCTCGTTTGTCTGACAAGATATGCTCTGAGCTATGGGCCAAAATCCCACAATCAAAACATTTACACACAGCTTCATGAGGCAATCCAAAGCCTGACTTTTCAGAACACGTAGTTCTTACCATCTCCAGCAAAAACTAAATGCAAGTTACTGCTTGCTCAGCCGTGTAAACAGTGAAGCTGGTGTGGAGTTTCATAACTAGTAGCTAGACTTCAATGCATTAAGGGAAATTCTATTTGGAGAGTAGAAAGTTCATTTCTTTTCACTGCTTAATCATAGCATTTTGGACTTCAAATGCAAAGAAACTTGTCTTATGTTGTGATTTATCAGAATATGCCTGCTGTAAGACATGGGTTGAAAGGTATCTCTATGAGAAGAGAATGAGGACTGTTTCTGGTTCAGAGAATAGGAGTTTTAGAGATAACCTTGTTGCTCTCTGCTTCTCCATGAGGAGTGGAAGCAGAGCTCTCTCCTGGTAACCACTGGCAGGACTTGTGCGAACAGCAAAAGCTGCACCAGTGGAGGCTCAGTTTGGACAAAGTTTAAGGTGAAGATGGTCAAACAGTGGAGCAGGCTTCCAAGAGAGGTGGTTGATGCATCATGCCTGTTGAGTGATCAGGAGGAATCTGTACAGCACCCTTTAAATTTGCTTAGTCCTGAGGTGATCAGACAGTTGGACTTTATCATCTTTTTAGGTCAGTTCCAAATAAACTACTCTAAGGTTTTCAGATACATTAAATCCCACAGACTGTTCATGGCAGTTCTGTTGACTTGTCAGCAACTTCTGGCACTGTTGTATTAGTCAGTTCCTAGATAGTTTGTGTTTTGTCACATGTTAGCTCAATTCCAGACCGTCTATGTAAAATTAGATAGGTTGTGAATCTGTTCACAACATTTAAATTTAATTGGATCATACAGTCCGTTCTGTGCTTTTAATTTGAGGTAGCTGGTAATCTGTTCAGTTACTTCAGAAAAAAATGAAAATTGATCTACTGTTCATAGTATAAGACTGCTACGAAAGGTGATTAGTCTGACCCGTGTAATATGCTAAGGGTTATGTTGATTCTAAGAGCTTGAAACTATTTTTGCACCTTCATAAAGGTGATAAAGTATGTTGCTCTGCATATAATGATTACTTGCTACAGGATGTTGCTGAGGTTAGGACCCTGAAGCTGAGCTGTACAGAATTCTCAATTCATTCTGCAATTTTTCTCTTTTCCTAGGCAAGTCGTTAAAGAATTGTATTTTCATGATCTTCACCATGTGTTATTTCTACCAGAGATATGCAGAGAATTTTAATTGCTTTTAAAAATGAAATATAAAATAAAATGTATACAATGTATACAATGAAACAGGAATGGTAGATCTTATTGTTCTTTGTAAGTGAAAAGTCTTGATGCATCTTAAAAGCTGAACTTTTGTACATCACGAGCCTTATCAGCTCTCCTTAGAAAATAATAACAGAATGTTCTTGTCCTTTAATACACACATGTACAAACAGAAACGCTGATTTGACCTTCCCTACATATCTCAATGTCCTCTTTGAAATTGTTATTCTGTATGCAAGTATATCTTAGCAAGGGGGGGGGGGGGGGGGGGGGGAAGTGCATATTCTTCACTTAACTTCTACAACTAGCTTTAAAAGCTAAAAGAAATAAAACAGAAATGTTCTTGGTACTAAAGTTTGTAAAAATCAGTTCCTGACAGCACTGCTCGCCAGCAAAAAGTAAAAAAGGAAAAATGTAAAGTTTTTATTGCTCAATTTATCACTTCCGCTAGTAGATTCTGCCCATGTATAAATAAATAACTGTCCAACATTGAACTAAAAGCCAAAAATTTTGCTTCTTATAATATAGCTTGATATGCTACATAAATAATACAAGTAGAAAAAACTTGCCTGTGAATTTATCAGTGAGAAGACAATTCTGTCATTGTCACAGTACCATGACCAATATTTAGAAGTAAATCTAGAATATTCCTTGGTTAGCTGTTCTTGTGTAATTATTCACACTCCCTAGTGTTTTCTAGACACAAAATCATTTTTTTCCTCTTTAATCCTCCACTATCGTTGTGAATCTCAGTGGCAGAAATCGCATCCTTCACACCACTGCTTTAATGCAGTGTTTCACCTTCATTCTGATGTTATACATTCTCACAGGCAAATTATACTTCATGAATCTTTTTCATGTATGAGAAAACAGCAGAAAAACAGTGGTTAAGCATAGCTTTTTAAGTATGAGAATTCAGCTTTGAATGTTTTTAATTTCTTCTTTGTTTTACATGCAGAGGTGGTACGATAGCCTGTTCTACTTCTGTTGCTCTTCACTTTTGTTCTTCCAAAATACATTAAACTACCTTATCCCAGAACCTGCTGATGTAGATAACTTCACAAGAGTCCATCCAGGCACCCATCTATCCAAGTTTTTACTTCCCATGATGTTTTGCTCTGTTTGCTAGTGGGTGAAGCTTTGTGATTCACCTCTAGAGGAATATTTAGAGCCAGATTTTGGCTCTAACTGGTGACCAACTGACCCATGTGTCTCGCTCCAATTTGCAGGAGAGAGGCAAGGTTCTTTGATATGTGTATATACCCGGCGTGAGATTAAGAAGCAACGGTTCAAATGTTGGTCCAACCAGTTTATTAAAGTCCTAGCCGTTTTAGGGAGATGGGGAAGGGAAGGTGGGCGATAGGAAAAGTAGGAAAAATAAGCAAGGAGTCTGTGGAGAGCAAAAGAGATAGTCACCACCGTGGGTCCAGCGAGGTACACCGTAGGTCCGTTGATTTCAGGAACTCGTCTGATCACCGCGGGGGATGGGAGAAAGTCAGGGAGCACTGCAGCAAACCGGCCTTCCGAAAAGGTTTTCCCCTCATGGAATTCTCCGTCAAAGGTGTTTTTGGGAGTTCATCTCCAAAGTTCGTCTCCAGAGATCGTCTCCATAGATCGTCTCCCCAAAATTCGTCTCCCAGATCCCCAGTTTAGCGAGGGCCTTTTATCCCCCATTTCGGTGGGGTTGTTTTCCTTCTTCTTTGAAGTTTGAGGATCACAGGAATGCTAAGCATTTTTGGGAATGTATCTCGAACAAACACTGAACTTCTAAACAAGCGAGTAAACACTCTTTGTAAAATGGTTTAAAACCAGCTTTTGTGACATTCCTGGCCCACAGATAAGCCAGCAGGGGTTGGTGGTGCCTCTGTTTGCCAGACACAAGCATTATCGCCTTCTGCAGTGGTCCGCTCCTCCAAGCAGCACCCTGAAAAAGACTGCTTGTCCTGTCTCTGCTTATCTTTGCAATCATAAGCAGAGATGGCACAATAGCAACCACCATTCACCCTAGATAGTTAGCAGTCGCCAGTCAGAGTCTTATCATCACGAAAAACCTCACGAAGCAAGCTTTGAGACAACAAAAGAAAACCAGATCTGTCCTTCACACCATGACATGGAGTAATGGCACTAAGTCTGGTCCCTTGAACAGATGAAATGCAGTGGGTAATTTCAGTAGTGCACCTGGAGTCCCAAGAGTGCCGCAATGTGTAGCTCACATTTGTATCTCTCTGCCCAGATGAACAAATATGGCTGGTGTTCTGAAAAGTGCTCCTAGATCCACCATTTTCTCTTTTTTTCATGTCTTCTCTTCTGCATTAGCATCTCTTCTCTGGGAATCATGGGCCTGCAGACAGTGCCATGGCACCAAAGGCTCTCTTTGAGTGGGTTCATGCCATTCTGCTGTCTCCATTCTACAGATCTACTCATTGGGTTATATATTTCTTATCACAGGGATGGGGTGCTAAACTGTGTTTTGCTTCTATAACAGTGGCAGACATAAAACATCTGAGATGATGCGGTATCTCACAATTCCATATGGTCAATCCTTCTTGTCCATTACAGTCTTTTTCTGGTAATTACCATGTAAATAATTTTAAAAGAGTGACAAATATTAAACTTTTGGAATGTGTGAAAAGGAGAAAAACAAAGGTTGGAATTCCAGTGACTTCATCAAAATGAATTATAATGCAGTCCATTATCTACTAGCACTTCTTCATCAGTGTTCTGCTCATTTCTGGGAGGTTCAGCTGTAAACATATAATGATTTGATTTTCATGCCCGATAAATTTTTGGAATTTCTTGACTCAGATAACATGTATTCAATGTAAACATCTGATCACTAAAAATTAGAATGAAGCCATTTTTATCTCACTCTAAATCATTTATATGACATGCAAGAAAATGCTTCACAAGGAGAAGATCAGTGAGGACTAATTCAAACACTAAGAATAAATCAGAACAGAGAAAATAATTTAATTTTACTATTATGTAGATATATCCAGTTGCTGTTTTAGAGGCAGCTATGCTACAGTCTCCAGATTATAGTGTGTCTGATGAAGACATAAATTCAGACTTAATTTATTGATCAAATAGAGATCGAGTTTCAGGAAAAGTTTTTTGTTTTTTTTTTTAATGTTAAACATCTTGACGTCTTACAGAAATGTTTGTATTTCTCTATTTTCCTTCTTTAAGCATTGAGCTGATGGAGATACTTTGTCTTTTGTAATTTAAACCATCTGCATTGTAATTTGGTCTGGGCTTTTAAGTTACCTTGAAGGAAAAACATTTTTGGTAATATTAAGGTAGGGAATATATGAAAAGTCAGAAGTCCATCAAAGTGTGTATCACTAGCTGTCCTCAATTTCATTTATTAATTCCTCATATGAAGAAAGTATTTTTTAGGACAAGTAAATTCCATCACTGCTTCAGACATTCAGCTTCAAGATGCATTAAGGAGTGCTATGGTGGAGAACAGTCTCGAAAAGGAGGATATCACCAGTATGGCACAGATTATTGCCATTATTCCTATTTTTTAAATTTTTTATTTTTTTTTTATTTTTTTTGCCTTTAAATATGTGTCTATATGAATATGTCACTATTAACATAGCTGGAGGTACTGCTTATTTGGAACAATACAAGCACAGGCTGGAACAGGGTCACACTTCAATTATAACTCCAGAGAGTTGATCCTTCTTGACTTCTCAATCACTCTTGTGTTTCCACAATGCCGTTATCACTCTGACCTTCGTAGCATTACCACTGCCATTGATTTTTACCAGGTGTCATCTGTGTTACAAATTGGTCTGGACTTGAATCTGTCTGTATTAAGGGCTTTAAATTCACACTCATTTGTGGTGAAAAAAAGATGAAAAAAAATATGGAAAGTGGGAATTTGCTGAGCTGTCAAAAAAAAATTAAAAAAAAAAAAAGAAAAGAAAAATAGGTTTAAAAAGGTTTAAAGGCTAATGAAGCCAATGAGAGAAGCAGCATATTAAAACAAACTGCAACTAAAGCAATAAAATTGCAACATCCTTAACATGTTTACAGTCAGTGTGCTGTGACATCAGGCAGCTCTCCAGCAACCCAGTGAATAGCTCTGCACTCTGACAATATTTGGTTGCTTTCATCACTCCTGAATAAATTCAAATCATTTTCAAAATTCATTATGATATAACTGAATTTGATGTACAGGCTGAGCTCACATCAGATAAAGTATGTTTAGTGCTGAAATTCATTTCTTCTCTCAGTGTGTACTGGAGATGAGTACTTTAACATATATGAAGCTACATTGGAACACAGACAAAAGACTCAAACTGAGGCAGAAAAGGCAAGTGTTGTAACACCATGGACTTGATGAAGCATCAGTGCCCAGGACTTCCATTATAGTATGTCATGTGGATTACTCTGAGGGGCACTTCCATAAAAGAAAAATAAGTACAATATTGGTGTCTAAATATCCTTTAGGCTTGGTGGGCTCAGACAAAATATAATGGTAACTTTATGAATTACTTTGATGTGAAAATGTTCTTTTCTTGAGAAATGGTCTTTTCTTGATATTTTCTTGAGGAGCCTTGTTAAAACTATGTCTCTTTTCCGTGATGTAGCTCTTCCATTCTTCAGTTACTATTAAACTTCGCATACAAAGAGAAGTTTGCATCCATCTATTTCATACTTCCATAACTGAATTTCCCACTGTGTTGCATGTGACAATATTTACCAATCTTAGGGAAAAAAAAAAAAAAAAAAAAAAAAAGGAAAAAATAGCTGTTTCCTTAAAATAAAAGGTTTCCTTGTATTGTTTCCAGCTTCTCTGTTCTGTGATCTCAGACTTTGAAACCACATTAGCGATAAACCACTTTCACATCATATGTCTTGGCTATTTCTATTGGAAGACTTCTGTGCTTCCTCCTCCAGAAGACCGTGACAGAGTCTCTCTCTTTACCTCTGTGGTAGGATTGGTTCCAGGAGCCCCGAGGGAGCAAAGTACCTTCTGAGGAGATGCATCAGCCTCTCCTGGGAGAAAAGCTGCTGTTGCAGCAAAACCACAAGTTGTACCTGCCCTCCAAATCAACAGGAGATAAATGGGATGCTCTTCATACCGACTTTAAGGAGTGTGACTCACAGAGCAAGGGCCACGGTGTCTCTGCGGATTAAGAACTGGTTATGAGATAGGAGGGAAAGATTCGTCATGAACTGCTGCTTCTCAGCGTGTAGAGGGATTAGTGGTACCCCATGGGCAAATTGTCTCTGTTAGGAAGAACTATGGAGGATTTAGAAAAATTCCAGATGGATTTAAATACATTGAGGGATTAAGGAGCACAATGGTAGATGAAATTCAGCTTGAATAAGTGTGACGGAATAATAGACATTAACAAAAATAGTCCTTCTGGGAAAAAATAGTTAAAAAAAAAAAAAAAAGAAAAAAAAAAGAAAAGAAAAAAAGAAAAAGATATTCTTAAAACTCCTCATACTCTGGGCTCTAAGGCATGGAAACGTTTGAGAAAAATGCTCTGTTTAGATGCATCCATCCTGCCATTGGTATGGTGGCCCATGTTTTCAGACTTGGAAATTTAAAAGAAGGCATGCAAATCCTGAATTAGGTTGTCCATGTCAAAAATACAACCCAGTCCAATATATCATTGAGGTCAACAATTTAGCAGGGTGTTTTTTTTTTAAGATAGAGATTTTAGTAAGTGATGAGTACTTGCATAATCAATTACTGGTAGAAGAAAGTGATAACCCTGCTCATTTATTTTCAGAAGGAGTGTTCTTGATTCAGAAGGGCAAGAAGTGCTGATTCCTGATCTCTCTTCAGTCTTTGCCCGGGCTGCAGTGCTATGAGTGGGCATGGAGACAGAGTGCATGGCTGAGATTATCATCCCAATCTTGAAACACATGGTACATGCATTACACAAGGTGCAAATAAGGAAAAAATGTCACCATCATAGTGTCTCTACAGTCAGATCAATGATCAGACAGAATTTGCTTTTTCTTGTCTAATAGTATGATTTATTAGGTCAGGGTCCGTAGCTTTTCTAAGGTAGAGTGTTTTGCACCTTTTTGAGTGGGCTTTGGGCAGCTGCCATAATACTGGCAATTTCATAGCAAGTCTCACACCTCTAACTTTTTCCTCAGAGAACTGAGACCAATGTTGAAAACTGTCACTAGATGATTTCCTTAACATCTTGCTTTCTTCACTTTTAGCAGTGTGAATGAAGCAGTGCTCAAGAGGAAGAAAAAAAATAAACCCAAAACTTAAAGAACAAAAGGTTTCAGTTTAATACAGTGTTGTCTCTCCCAGGACAGACTGTTCTGTAGTTAGTCCTAGCAAAGCTGTATTTCAAAAATCACTTCTCTCACCCACCCTCCTTCTTATGAACTTTTCCAGTATTATCTTGGATTTCATTTTCTTTTATTCAACCTTATTTTCAGACTCATGATCTACAGCTGGCTTGTTCAAATCAGGCAGTAGCATGTACAAGTTTGTGTAATGCAACCTTCTCTCTTGTGCTCACATCTGTTGCTGAGGACTGATTTAAAGACTGTAGTTAGCATAGAATTGTAGAATGGTTTGGTTTGGAAGGTATCTTTATGATCATCAAGTTCCAATCCCCTGCTATTGGCAGGAACACCTCCGTCTAGACCAGGTGGCTCATAGTCCCATCCATCCTGTCCTTGAATGCTTCCTGAGAGGAAGCACTCACAGCATCACTGGGCAACCTGTGCCAGTGCCTCATCAACCTCACAGTAAAGAGTTTCTTCTTGATATCTAGATATCTACTCTAAATCTATTCTCTCCCATTTTAAAACCATTTCCCCTCATACTGTCGCTATGTGCCCTTATAAAATTACATACTGCTGTAGATCCGCTATCTGCAGCAATTGTTCTTCTTGCTTACTCATGATCTCAGTAGCAGAAACTGGAAATTATTTATTTTCCCTCTCTTTACCCTTTTCTCTTGACTACTTTCAGTAGGCGGAACAGTTGTAGTTGCTGTGCACCAGCTCCTTGCTCACAGGAGAGTAGAGCTCAAGTTCTCGTGTTCTGACTCTTCTGCAATTTGTGCTGGACCTGACCAGGTTGCTCCTGCCAGTTACCCATCAGCAAGATGTTTGCTTGCAGCCTAATCGATGTTCATGCTGCTGCCTAATAGCTTTAGCAGCCTAAGCAAGCTAGTCCTCAGCTTTATTCATCCCAAATGTGGCCTCTTGCATATTGGACTCTCTAAAGCATTCTGTATGGTATTCCAGACCAGTATTTCTGAACTCTGTTTATGGTCGTTGGTATTTTTTTTTTAATTATTATTATTATTTTTGTTTTGGATTTACCTTTCTGTCTGTGCTATTAAGGTGACTGTGCTGCACATTAAGAAATTGATACTGTTTATAGACTATTCTGTTAACGGTCTTATTTCTAGGTTTTAAGCTGAAACGGCAGTTATTTAAGTATTTAGGGTGAAGGCCAGACTGTCTTATTTAAGTGCTGAACTACACATCTTCCCCAGGGATGAAGACATCGTGCATTTCCCATGACATCACTCAGTTCCCTGAAGGACAAATGAATACATACCCTCACAAGGAGAATCAGGCACTTTAAGAAAGGACTTTTATCAGAATCCAGAAATCAGAGTTCTAGGTATCTACCTGCCCCACTGAAACATGCCAAACCAGTAGGTTATTCTGGGCTTCTCCATATCTAGCATTCCTGTGCTGAAAAGCACCTCATAGGGTGTCCCTGCCTGTCTTTCCCTTACTACTGCAGGGCTTAGAAAGTGAAGCAGGACGTGGAGGAAACCTTGCAGAACTTACTCCAAACAGTTTTAACTCCTACATTATAGGACGGTGCTCTGGGTACTAGCCCTAAGGGGTAGATCTGTCCATCATCTTCTTGATGGCACCATGTTTCATCTTCAGGCATAGAACTGACAGAGGAAGAGAGTATGCAAGAGAGAATGCAATCGTAACACACATTGCGCATGAGAAGGTAAAGCTTCTGTTCCAAGTGGTTTTAAAGTATATGTGGTTTACATCAGTAAACATTTAAAAAGTTTTCAAAGTAAACAGACTAAACCAAAAATCTCTCTCCACAAAAGCCTTCGGTGCTATGTTCAGGTTCTTCCTACCTTTGGTTGAAATGTGGGTTCAACTCAAGTTGAGCACAAGTGTAAGCTATTTTTGAGCCTCCTCCATGAGAAATAGGTGGAGCTCAGATGCCGTTGTACTTGAATGTGGACAGCAAAAGAGAGTCTGGTTCTAAGAGTGGCACCTATCACTGCAGAACATGAGATTTCTGATGCTGCTGGCAGGGCTGTATTTAAGCTGTATTTAAGCACTCAGGCAACTTTCTGACTTTAGATAAATGCCTTGTAATTCTGGCGCAGTGCTCAGCATTCTCCAAAATGGGTGAACTGGACTTCATTGCCTATGTCTTGATTTAAAAAAAAAAAAAATGCAACAGGTAGATTGAATCCCACCCTTACTTAAGATTTCACTGAGGACTGGGCTGACATTTAGGCTTAAGGAGTGCTATTCCCAATGTCAAGCCTATTTCTGTACTGTAGATCATTCTTCATTTTTGCAGAAAATGATTCAATTGAACTAATCTGACAAGGCTGACTGGATGTCCATTATAGTTCTGCATTATAATTGCTAAACAGAATACTGGAAGGGCACTAGGTACAGTCTGGTAAAGACAATACATAATTTGAATGATGGCACTAAGGGAGAATTTCAGAGTTCAGTAAGTGGGTTTTCGAAGACACTTGGCAGTTGGGACAAAGGAAAAACGAACGAGAGCAACTGCTTGTGAGACTGACATAACCTCAGTGTAACTTTGAGCTACATGTTGCTCTCCTTGCTGGGAGCAGGCTTGGCAAATGTGAGCAGACAAGCCATCTGTATAACTGGATCAGATTTTCCGCGACCTAAATGGATCAATTTATGGGATTGTTTTGACAGGCAAGTTGGGAAATACAGAACATATAGTTTTCATCATTGTTTACTGTTTTTTTTTTTTTTTTTTTTTTTTTTTTTTTTTTTTTTTTCCTTGTTCCCTTTGACATTGCCCACTGGCTTTTATTAGAATCTGAGCTCCATTTAACTTAGCATGCAGAGCTGGCCATGCTGCCAGTGTCGTTCCCTGCAGAACTCCTCCTGTTTCTTCATTTACATGTTTCTTTCTTGTTCTTTAACCAGAAGTGGAAGCTTTGAGACTCGAATGAATAAACCATTAGGTCCGGGTCAGAAATATGCAATTCATTATTCAAGCTGGTTGTACTCACTTTTCTGATTTATAGGTTATCTTGGGAATTTCTTGGGAATGTGGCATCCATCTGCAACACTGTTTGGGTAACTGCGGTGTGAAGCTTCCTGGTATCAAGATCAGCATGCTATATTCAGCACTTTTTTGGGGGAGTGGTTTAATTGGCCATGTGTGATACATGTCTGGTCCATGAAGTTCTTGACACCTACCCCTTTTCCCACAGCAGGTGTTTTGCAAGGCTACCCATTCAGCAGTGAGGGAGAATTTATGTTCACCTGGACACAGGTTCTTTAAACATGCTTTAAAAGCAGTCAGTTGTGCTCTGAAGACAACCAGTTCCCCGTGTTAAAATAATTTTGACCAATAGTTTTGGTAGGGAAATTTTTCTTATAACTAAAAATTAGTTCTCACATTTCTTGGTCTTCGCTACCAGAACATCTTCTCCATGTTTGATAGGGAGAAGATGATTAGTTTTTAGGGACTGCTAATAGTGCTACTCTTTTTATTCTTTGATCCAGAAGGCTTGCAAGTCTTTTAAGTAGCAATACTAGTCATGTGGCAAAGAAGCTGGTATAATTCTCTTCATTTTACAGATGCTGAAATTGAGTATCAGGAAGGCATCTTAAACAAGGTCACCTGATAAAGGCCTCTTCTTCATTCATCTTTTGTTTCTCATCAGATACTCTCATTTATGTATAAAATCACTGAAGATAATGAGATAGTTTTACATGTAGAATAATAGGAGAACAAACTATATGAAGCAGTGATTGAGAAGGGAATTACTTAATGTGATTGCTCTAGGTGATGCCAACTTTCTGGAAACAGATTTTAGAAATAACTCCTCAATCCTGTTTTTCTTACAAATTGAGCAAATGAAGTGTGAAATCTTTAATAGACAATAGCAGAGGAAGATTATAATCCAATGTTCTGTTATTTGAATTACCTCTGTAAGTGGATTGTTCCTTAAATTATTTCTGTTTTCAACCCCCTCACAAGGAGGAATTTAGATATTGAAAGATATGGATTATTATTTTCACCAGGCAATCTCATTTTCCTGTATCCAATGTCCAGTACAAATTCTGGAAACGTTTTAACCAACAATTACATAAAGTTGGTCTCCCAAATCTGCTCTTGAGAATTTAAATGGATTACTTAATTTTCAGAAGTGCTCAACAGCTTGCATTAAGGTAAAGGGATATTTATTCCTGCACTTTAATTTAAAACCCATCCCTAAATAAAACAGCTTTATAGCCTAGATCTGCTTTTCTTGTTAGATAAAACTCCTGATGAAGTTAAAAAGAGCTGACTGGATCATGAATTTTAGCACAGACAAGTGGATATGTATTGGGCTATTTATTTTTCACATCGTTTAAGCGGATGTGAGAGTTTTCATAGTTTTGTCATGATGTTAAATAATGACATCAAAATCTTTTCAGTCAGCTGGGGAGTCATTTCATCTGAAGGAATGATGTAGTACTACCATGTAATATTGTCTGTGGTTAGCAGAGATACAAGCCATATGCTCTAGCTGATATAAGTAGGTTAGTGCAAGTGCTGCGTGCTGCAATGTGAGATTAAACAAAAGCAGCATTTTTCAGATGATTCTGTGCCAGACTTGAAAATATATAGCTACATATACCCCAAATGAAATATTTATGTTTTATTCCCCCTTTATGTCTTCATTGTCATTAAAATTCATCAAACAAAGTATATTCTGCAAATAATATGATGTAGCAACTGGAATCTGAGTAAAACAGAGTATGGATACTGATTCTGTAGGGTCTGAATTTGCCATCTGAAGATAATATTTAGGCTAGCACTTACAGAAAGAGATGACATTAGGAGGCAAAGCAATAGAAGAGTTACTTATAAATGAATTTTACATGGTTTCTGGCTCTCCCTTTGTCTTTCTAGCTGTAGAGAACTGATCCAGAAACCTGACAAAGACATGTTCTGAGTGGCGCTGCTGGGACAGGAGTTGAGCCATACGGATCCCGGCTGGTCGCTGATCTTAACACAGTTAACTTAAAAATGCAAAAGAGAAATCTAGTGCAAGTGAAATTATAGAAAAGATAGGAAATATATATAGTATCAGAAATTATGTTGCCAGCAGGACTAGGGAAGTGAGCTTCCTTCTGCATCTCAAGTACTGAGTTCTGTTTTGGGCCTCTCACTACAGGAGAAACACTGAGACCCTGGAGCTTGTCTAAAGTAGGGCAATGAAGCTATGAAATATCTGGAACACGAGTCTTACAAGGAGCAGCTGAGGGAACTGGAACTGTTTAGTTTGCAGGAGACTCAGGGGAGACACTATTGCTCTTCACAACTACCTGAAAGAAGGTTGTGGTGAGGGGGGTTGGCCTCTTTTCCCAGGTAAAAATGATAGGACAAAAGGGAATGGCTCTAAGTTGAGCCAGGAGAGGTCCAGGTTGGATACTGGAAATATTTTCTTCTCTGAAAGAGTGGTAATGCATTGGATTGGGCTGCTCAAGGAAGTGGTGGAGTCATAATCCCTGGAGGTGGACAAGAAATGTTTAGATGTGACAGTTGGAATGGTGGCAATGAGTTGATGGTTGGAGTAGGTGATCCTGAAGGTGTTCTCCAACCTCTGTGATTCTGTGATTCTTAGTCTGAAGTAAACTCTACCTCAAGATCTTGGCCATCAGAAGCTATATGATCTTCAAGAAAGTGCTATGCCATCCAGAGGTTTATTGTTCCTAAGGCTAAAACCTCTCCTGAAAGTGATCAGAAATTTTCAAGGCCATTAGGAAAATCAAATGCTATTAAGGATACAGCAGAACCCATTAATTTTCTTTAGCAAAATGAGGATTACACATCCTCAAGAGAACATCCAAGACTTAAAGAGCATCCATGGGTAGGTCTTGTTACTCATCTTTTTTTCTGTATGTATCTCCGAGTCCTTTGCAGGCTGTGATTTCTCGTTTAAGGGTTTACCATCGCTGGTATAGTGAAATATATTATCACAAGCTGAAGGAAAACTTACATGGACAGGATCTGTATTGTATTGTGTCTGGATGTGAAGTGTCCATGGCCCAGACTTGCTGCACCATACTGCTCTGAGTAAGCAGAGCCAGCCAGGACTGTTATCCTAATAACATGGCTCTCTGTTCTCTCTTCCTGCTTTAGAAAGCTGAAATCTAAATCTCTTCAGGACCTGGTGGGATGGGACTGTGAGCAACCTGATCTAGTGGGAGGTGTCCCTCTAGTGTTTGGAGCTAGGTGATCTTAAAGGGCCCTTCCAACCCAAACCATTCTACGATTCTGAAACTTAACAGTTCAAATAACATTGTAGGAACCCTATACCAGTCTTACCTTTCCTCCAAGACTTTGGCTTTGTCATCATGATTGCATCCAGAGAGACTTTCTTCTATTAAAATTGATTCCTGTAGTGTCTTCCATTTGTTCTTTGTCTGAATTGTGTTCTGCTTTTGCTTCTTGCTTTATATAACACTTCGCTTTTAGTTAATTCTATTGTGGGTAAATTCTCACCATCAATAGAGATATCATATTTATGAACCATTTTAGCCACTTCCATCAGAACCCTGGGATACATGTTATCTGACTCCATAGACTTGAACACGTTCCACCTCATGAGGTGGCTTCTCTCTTTCACTAGGAAGGATTTTGCTCTTTCAACCACAGCTTTGACATTCAAGGACTTGGGAGGTGTGGGAAGCCTGACTGGCCAAGAAGACCAAGGCAAATAACTCTTTGTTAAGTACCTCAGCCTTCTCCATATCTGAAGATGCCAATTCTTCCTTATCATTTATCAGAGGTGGGACACTCTCCTTAGGCTTGGA
Source organism: Excalfactoria chinensis (assembly GCF_039878825.1). Classification (NCBI taxonomy): domain Eukaryota; kingdom Metazoa; phylum Chordata; class Aves; order Galliformes; family Phasianidae; genus Excalfactoria; species Excalfactoria chinensis. The sequence goes on from NC_092826.1 coordinate 133,167,101, forward strand.
GTAGTTTGTTTAATGCCATACTGCTGGGAATGGTGTACTCTCTCAGCATAAGTAAAGCTAGAGTCTATCACTATGTCAGCACACACTGTGCAGCAATGAACAAAATGCAATGTGAATTAAAGTAGTAGTGTGGACAATGATTAGGCATCTTCAACTCTCCTACCATACAGCTGTTACAGAACTGTAAGCAGCTGTACTAGTATGTGGCAATGTTTAGAAACTGTAAAAGTGATACTAGAAGGTACTTGGGCATAAATTAATCATTCTTAATGTGAGTCCTTAAATGCGAGAATGTGATCAATAATAATAATAATAATAATAATAATAATACTGATACCAAAGAAGAAAACGTAGTCACAGAATTGTAGAATCCTAGAACCATAGAATGACTTGTACTGGAAGGGACCTTAACGCCCATCCAGTTACAAATGTGTTGCCATGGAGAGGTTTGCCACCCACTAGATCAGGCAGCCCAGCCCCTTCCAGACTGGCCTTGAACACCTACATGCCTTTGAAAAGTACACACTTCTTCTGTGCTGTTATGAATGACCATTTCTTAGCCTAACACACCAGATGTGAGCTTGGGAACCTGTGTTCTTTAGTTTGCTATTGGATGAGACTTAACAAGGCTGCTACTAGATGCTCTGACCTGCAGAAGAATGACTTGCTAGCACCCTTTTTTCTCTGACTTTCTCTCCATCATTCTTGCTGGATTGTAGCATTCAAATGCTCTGATTACATATTACTGTTACTACACTGACTCATAGCAGCATACATTGGTTTGGAGGTTGAGAAATGCTTTTGCATGGAAAGGAGGGGTAAGCAGGAATGGAAGGTTGAGCTTTTACAAATGTGACTCCCTTGGTAAAAAAAGAAATAAAGAAGAAGAAAATGACATCAATGTATGCAACAGACTTTCCCTGCACCTCTGTGTATCCTTGCTGTTACAGTAAAAGCCCACTCACTGACACCAGTCATTTCCATAAAATTTAAGCCAACGTCTTTGGGAGAAAAGATTTAATTAACACATAAGCCCCTGAGTCACTATGACAATCTGCTTTCATAGTGATGAGAATAATCACATTTCTGCCCACTGTCAGTCCTTGAAATATAGGATTTTTATGAATAATCTATAGTACATTTTTTTCCTTACAGAAACAATCAGATTCTTTTGTTACTTCCCGACAAGAACATTTCTGTCTCATACATCTAGAAAAACTCTAAATTTATCTGGTGCCTTGAGGGGCTACCTCTGCCTGTGTGACAGGAGGTCTCTTGAGCATTTTGGGTTAGTAGCATGAAGGGAGACTGAACAATTCCAGCCTAACCAAGATCCCCGAGACATCCCATTATTTAAATAGAGATGCCCTTAGGGCAGTGTATGCAGAACCCGGCACAGTAAATAAATAAATAAATAAATAAGCAGCTCTCATTGCAGACGATAAATAAATCCACAGCCGTAATTACAGTGCAATAAAATTAGATTCAAAAAAAACTTTGACTGTGAAGCAGAAATAATAACCTAGGCACAGAGCTCTGGGAGGTCTTTTTCCCCTTAGTCCAGTTGAAAAGATCATGTCTAACAGTACGTAATTTTTTGACACCTCCTTCTCTTACTTGTTATAAACCCTTGAAGGAAAAGATACAGAACCTTTTTTCCCCTGGGTTAGTTTCATCAGAGTTGTTTCTGATTTAAAGTGGCATAAGTCAGATAAGTATCAGGCTTGTAAGGTTTAGTGTTATGAGTGTTGGGGCTTTGACAGTGTTGAGAATAATTCTATGATCACAATTTAGAGAATGCTGCATTTGTTGTTCTCAGCAGATCTTGTTATATAATGTTCATATCTTTTTACATTCTAAATACATCTTTATTTGGTTTCACAGCACTAAACAACAGCTAAAGGAAGTGTGGTCTGTCTATTAGAATGTTCATAGCACACCTTTACAGATGTAGCAACTCTAATATCCCAAAAGTTTTATAGATATATATTTTGCATCTAGATAAATGCTCTCTTTTCTTTTTTCTTTTCTTTTTTCTTTTCTTTTCTTTTCTTTTCTTTTCTTTTCTTTTCTTTTCTTTTCTTTTCTTTTCTTTTCTTTTCTTTTCTTTTCTTTTCTTTTCTTTTCTTTCCTTTCCTTTCCTTTCCTTTCCTTTCCTTTCCTTTCCTTTCCTTTCCTTTCCTTTCCTTTCCTTTCCTTTCCTTTCCTTTCCTTTCCTTTCCTTTCCTTTCCTTTCCTTTCCTTTCCTTTCCTTTCCTTTCCTTTCCTTTCCTTTCCTTTCCTTTCCTTTTCTTTTCTTTCCTTTTCTTTCCTTTTCTTTCCTTTTCTTTCCTTTTCTTTCCTTTTCTTTCCTTTTCTTTCCTTTTCTTTTCTCTTTAATGCTAGCAGTCCTCTTGTGTTATGCTTGATTACAACCTGCTTTCTAAATTAAAAAATGTAAATGTGGCATCGACAAAGGTTAAAAAGATTTAAAGTGGGTTCTGTCAGCGGTGCATACCCACAGCAAACTAAATCCTATGTACCTAATCAGTGTCCTCTGGACTGTGTGCCTTGCTCCATTGTTTACTCTCAAATCCATAATAATTTTGTATCCTTTCACTGGGCAAAGATTCATTTTAAAAACTAATGAATTTAAAAATATGCTTTTCCCTTGTCCATTTGCTACTGAGCCTGCAATTTGACTTTCATTGTTCGTTTCCCTCCTTGTCTCGTCAATCCTTTTCTCTCTTTCTGTCCTTTTACTTTATTACATTTTTTATTGAGGATCAAGATGAACTGGTTGCTGCATCATGGGCCCATTACACTTCCTAACAATTCCATTTACACCTTATTGTTTGTCTTATTGCTGGAAAATTCAGGTGATTCATCATGCCTGAAGAAGCACCTGATCCCAATTCCCTTGATATCACGATCACGATGTGACAGGAATACAGTTACTGGTGGCTTTCAGATTCTAAGAGGCCAAGGTGATAACTCTTTTGGGACTTCTAGCCTCTCAAGTATTGATGAGTTCCATTTTCGTAACGCTGTGTTTTCTTGCTCCCTTTCAACAGCCCCCTGAGTGTGGAAAAGGGCCTGGAGTTAATAAAAGATGTGGCAGATCTCCTGAAGCTGCAGATGAGTGCCTTCGATGATGTCAAGTATGTACACGGAATTTGCCTCTTTTTATATTGTTGGATTTATTATTTTTCAGTAGTTCATCTTACAAGGGAATGATTTCCCTTAAATGCCAAAATTAATAAGAGTGTATGCACAAACAAGAGAATATTATGATCATCTTTATAATGTCCTCTATACACATTTAAGAAAAAAAATATTTAATACAAACTATAAAGACTGAAATAACCCCATGCTCCCAAAGGGAAGTATCTCTTCAAGGTGCTGTAAATATATAACCATCTTATTTAACAGGGATTGGTTAAGCAGGTATTGTAAATGGTCATCATACTCAGCATTGCTGAGGGTGACAAAAATCACGGAGCGATAAAAACTCGGGTTCCTGGATTTCAGTATGGCACATGGCACACTAGGTCGTGCTGCTTGGACAGCTACTCATTTAACCATCACAGGGAGTTCAGCAGTGTTGAAATGCTGCTTTTCTTATGGTTTGTGCTGATAAATGTGCTGTATGGTAATCACCTAAGTTAGGAGCTATGATTTACCACATTTGGTAATATATATATATATTTATATATATATATATAATGGAGATTTTCTGAAACCACTTTGGTGGGAATATTTACTTTATAATCCTTTAGTTCAGTTAGAAAATAAAATAGTTTGATAGGGAAGTAATGGAAAAGAAGAATCAGCTGTGGTTGGTTTGTTACAGCATGCTAGAAAGAACTCATATGCTGGTGCACAGAAAATAACTCTTATCTGAGTAACATCCAGCTTCTGCCTATATTTCAGTGTTTGGGGCTGCTTGGTTTTCTCTGTGAGTCATGTTGCTGATGGGCAGTGCCTTTCTTAGCCTTTATTGTGCTTTTGCCTTAACCTTTGGATCAAATGAATGCAATTCATATTTTTTAATGCTGTGTTTTTAGCCATGGTTTGAAGATGTTGAATATTGGGTGGAAGTGTTTATTTTTATTTGGAAAAAAAATAATAATAATAATAATAATAATAATTCTGCCAATTCTATTACAGAATATAAGATACTAAATAGACTACTAGTAAGGGTTGACTTTGAAATATGACAAAAACTGGGCATAAATAATTTTGTTGTTTAAAAGGAAAATATTTACATGTGATGTTAGAACCATCCTTTATGACTTTTTTTACTTGTATTTTATGAAATGTACTTTTAGTGAAAACTGAATTTTGTAATTACAAAAAATGATGTTATATGGCCTTCCTTATAAAAAGAATTTTCAACCTTGAATTTGAATACTAGCAGATAAATCAAAGCCTGCTGCACATTCAAAGGGATAATTCCACAGAACAAGTTCTCTGCTGGAATCAATGGGTTCTACTTCATTAACTTCATTCATTTACAGTAAAAGAGCTCTTTCACCTACCTTTCTAATTGTTAGCATAAAACCTTTTTTTTTCTTTTTTTCTTTTTTTAACCATTTGATAAATTGCAACAACATTGCAATTGTCACGCTGTAGACTTGTTTTTTAGTGGAAAATATCCCTCCAATGAAATAGCAAGCTATGAACAATTTTTTTCTTTTCCTTAGTATGGAACTTCAGGGAAGCTGAGTATTTTGCACCCATTAACATGCAGTCATATAACAGTACCAAAAGTAATGGTATGATATGATCCGTATTTTAAAAGTGCATTATGAATGATGATGACTACAACCAGGACAGACTATTCTGTCTATCTGAGCAATGCTTTCATAGATCTTTGCCTTTTTAACGCATCTATAAATCTATAAAAGGTTATCCCAAATCCCGAGTCAGGGAAGAATTCATCCATTATAAATCTTTAGTCCAAAAAATGAGGTACTTAAGCTCAGGTTAAACCCATGAAGTGCTATAGAAATACAGAGCTGGACACCAGACAGCAGAAATAGAAACTTTAGAAAAAAGCCTCATCATGAAAAGAAGTCATGTTTGCAGATAATACCAAGCTGAGTGGTGCTGTCAATACACTGGAAGGAAGGGAAACCATCCAGAGGGACCTGGACAGGCTGGAGAAGTGGGCCTGTGTTAATGTGATGGGGTTCAATAAGGCCAAGTTCAGGGTGCTGCACTTGGGTTGAGACAATCCCAGGTATTTATACAAGCTGGGGAGGATCTTCTTGAGAACAGCTTTGTGGAGAAGGATCTGGGGGTCCTGGTGGACAAGAAGCTGGGTATGAGCTGGCAGTGCTTGCTTGCAGCCTGGAAGGCCAACTGTGCTCTGATCTGCATTAAAAAAGGGGTGACCAGCAGAGAGAGGAAGGTGATTGTCCCCGTCTGCTTGGAACTTGTGAGGCCCCATCTGCAGTACTGCATCCAGGCATGGGGCCCCCAGTACAGGAAGGATGTGGAGCTCTTAGAGCGGGTCCAGATGAGGGCCACTAAGATGATCATAGGGCTCGAGTGCCTCTCCTATGAGGAAAAGTTGAGGGATCTGGGCTTGTTTAGCTTAGAGAAGAGAAGGCTCCAAGGAGACCTCATTGTGGTCTTCCAGTTCTTGAAGGGAGCATATATACAGGAGGGGAAATGTCTGTTTATGAGGGGGGATAGTGATAAGACAAGGGGGAATGGTTTTAAACTAAGATGGGGAGGATTAGGCTTGAGATCAGGAGAATGTTTTTCACACAGAGGGTGGTGATGCACTGGAACAGGTTTCCCAGGGAGGTTGTAGATGCCCCATCCCTGGAGGCATTCAAGGTGAGGCTGGATGTGGCTCTGGGCAGCCTGGTCTGGTGGTTGGCAGCCTTTTATATGGTGGCAGGGTTGAAACTGGATGATCATTGTGGTCCTTTTCAACCCAGACTGTTCTATGATTCTGTGATTCTTTGGATTTGTTCTTTTGTTGTCATTACACAGCCATCATTGGAAAACTGTATGGACATGAAAGGTCTGGTTACTGTCTGAATGGCCTCCTGGAGAGGAGTTTGGAGAAACAACTAATGATATGGTTACTCCTAATTCACCATTGACATGTTGAAATGTGAGGATGAGACCTCACAGGAAATGTTTTATTTTACCAGTTTTTCTTCTTCTCTTCTTCTTCCTTTTCTTTTCTTTTCTTTTCTTTTCTTTTCTTTTCTTTTCTTTTCTTTTCTTTTCTTTTCTTTTCTTTTCTTTTCTTTTCTTTTCTTTTCTTTTCTTTTCTTTTCTTTTCTTTTCTTTTCTTTTCTTTTCTTTTCTTTTCTTTTCTTTTCTTTTTTTTTTCCTTTTTTCTTTTTCTTTTTCTTTTTCTTCTTCTTTTTCTTTTTTTCTTCTTCTTTTTCTTTTTCTTTTTCTTTTTCTTTTTTTCTTCTTCTTTTTCTTTTTCTTTTTCTTTTTCTTTTTCTTTTTCTTTTTCTTTTTCTTTTTCTTTTTCTTTTTCTTTTTCTTTTTCTTTTTCTTTTTCTTTTTCTTTTTCTTTTTCTTTTTCTTTTTTCCACCTCAGGGATTTTGCTTTTAAAAATATCAATAGTCCTGAAATCAAGAATTTGTGATGGTTTGGAATATGGAAAACTAAGAGTGAACTCTGACCTAAATGTGAGCCTGAATTAAAATTTTCTGTTTTCTCTTACCCTTCCAAGAATTCTGAAAAGGAAAAGAGAGTGTAAGTCTGAATTCTTTACACTACTGCAAAGATTTCAGATTAAAGTCATTTTAATGAGAGCCACAAATTTCAGAGTTCAGACAAAGCCATCACATGCGAGAGGAATAATATAAAAACTGAGGACAGAGTGTGAGTGCTGAATTTTTTAATTCTCTCAAATAAGGTATTTTGTCCTATATGCAAAAAATGATCTCAAATGATACAAATGATTCACAAAGACATTACTACATTTAGTTATTTTTATCTGCAGATATCCTTCATTCCTCCATATATATATATATTTTTCCCTCTGCCTTGGAGTCTGGTTAAGTGAACAGCAGCTTTTTTTCTATGGGTTCCTACTGATTACCATGTTTTTTTTCTTGATTTTATTTGATGCATGGTAGTAATCAGCTTATCTTATCTTCCCTTTCACAATCCTGCCAACTTTAACCGATGGCCTGCATTTCACAACGTAGCCCCAGGCTTGGCTCCCAGAGCGTTCAGTCCACTTCTACAGTTGGTTTGTTGTCAAGTTTGCACTGACATAAACTTTGCTCACCCTGTGAAGCAGATGATTGGGAATAGATTTGGGGAATACACAATTAGAAATAACTTCCATACTGAAGAAAAGATCCAACATGTTAGCTGTCACTTCTGGATACAGGCTGAATTTTTATGGAAGTAATAGTTATGCTTAATATGTTTTGTTAATGGTTATGTAGCTGTCAAATAAATTCCATTATTTCTTATTACATCATTAGAGACCATTAAAAGGATATTAGCATGCTGATGTAATTATGCAAGCAGACGTAAAATGACTATAGTTATGATTTTATAATCTAATTATGGGTGTCCAATGCCTCTGGTGATTGATTGTTGGACTGGTATCATGGATTGCAGTCAGATGGGTAGGAGTGCTTGGAGGGCTTGTATTTATTTTAAAGCTAACATTACCTCTGCAATCTGCAACATCGGCCTTCTTGTAATTAAAGCTCTTGATACATTATAGAATAAACTTGTGAATGCAACAGGTTATCAACAGACATCCAAATATGATAAAGCTATTAAAATTTGTTAGCTCAGTTGTGAAAGTAGTGGAAAGAACACCCAGAATGTATAGTAAAAGAAATACATGACTTATTTGGATTTCTACAGGAATGCAAATTATTTCTGTACTCTTATTTTCTCATACCTGGGATATTTAGTGAGAACATTGCTTAATGGGAGGTTTTCATCTCTAAATTTAGCTGAACACCTTTACATGGAAGGAAAACAAATTATTCTGATGTCATAGTATTTCAGACTGCATATTATACGATTCTCAGCGTCCAGTCAAGTGTAATATTTTCTGCTGAATATTACATCCTTTTATGTACACTGCAGTAGCACTGTTTTTTTTTTTTTTTCTTTTCCTTCTCATTTCTCTCTTTACCCTTTTATGATTTTCTCTATTGCTGTTGTAGGTTCTACGTATCTCTTCTTCCCAATTTTATTCTATCACTTTTGCTTCCTCCTGTGCATTTCAATGAGCATCTTTGTCATTTTTGCCTTTTAATACACTTCAGTGAAGTACTCAATAAACTGCCCTTCCAGGAGATGTGGTAACTTGACAGAAAAGTGTTTCTGTAATTTTTCAATGGAAAACCTGTAATAGGGCACCCAGTATTCATTCCATAAAAATCTTTAATGTTTATGTGTTACTGATATTTTGGAGTATAGCGGTTGTTGTCTGTATAGGCCTTTAAGCTATATATGTAATTTTTGTGGTACACAGGGTACTCACTGAATTTCAAGTGCTAATATAAACAGATTTTGTAAGCTGATTCTGATTATCTAATGTGAATTCCTGGATTGCAAAGCCATAAAATTTAACATATACTCTATCAGTACAGTTGGTTGCACATGTATCATACATCCAATGCTAAGATAAAAACCTGCATCACTGAGCTTTTAGAGTCTAAAGCTCAAAGTAAGAGGCCTCAGGTTGGCTGTTTAGCTTTCACCTGAGTGTTTTCACTTTCCACACTGAGATTAGAGATAAACTGAATGTTTTAGTCAAATTGTGTTTTACATGAAAAATGAAAATTCAAATTAAATAAAGCTATGTATGGAAACTATATGGAAGCTTCAGCTGGCAAATACGTTTGACAATTTCTAGCAGTCACAGCAGTGTGGTCTGACATTTTGAAAGTAAAATACTATAATTTTTCAATTCAAAGAAATGTCTCATTTCAAAATTTAATTATGTTTGGCTTGGAAGGCAAATGCTTCAATTTTGGTGATAAAAAATAAACTAACAATTGATTTTGGAGCAAACTCAAGCTATCATTTGGTGTTTGGTTTTTGTTGTTTTTTTAAATTTTTTGTTCAGCTGACCAAAAATATCAATCTTTCAATAATGACAAATCATGAGATAGTTTTCAAATATTCTATAAAATCTTTATATATGTTTTTACAGAACTCTGTCTGATTCCATATGCAGGAAATGAAATGCTCAGCTAATGAGCAGCTCTTCTATGTTCCATTTTATCTTCATTGTTCAATGTGTGGCTTCAGGCTTTCTTTTTTCCACGTTATTCAAATCCTGCTCTGAGGTCAGAAAATCCATTTCTTCTCGGTTTTGCTGTTGTTTTGTTTTGTTTTCCTGTGGTGCTCTTTTCTAGTCTATCAAAGCATTTGACAAACTTAAATTGATAGTCATTATAAGAACAATACAGAGCTGGAGTTTGTGCTTGAAAGTATTAATGGCAAAGTATCTACTAATCTGAACTGTCCAGTCTGATATCTATGAGTACGTCTTAGACTGTTATCTTCTGTGAAGAACTTCAAATATTGAGACAAAGATTTTGTTGGCTTCAATTACCATTCTGAGTGTTCAGCAGTCCCAGAAGTTGGCCGTCAGTTTAAACAATGCTTCTGTAAAGTAATAATATTAATAATAAAAAAAAACCTGGCATGACTTGGCTTCAAATGAACTGAGTCTTAATCTAAATCTGAGCTGGTACCAGCAGAATTCAAGGTAATGAAAGGTCCTTAAGATTCTTATAGCTCCACATCTGTTTTGTAAAATACTACCCAAAGTCTGCCAAAAATGAAGTTAAAGGTCCTAAAAATAGTTATCTGCTCTGCTATCTGACCACCATTCAACCATTCATCCTTGGACATCAGGGATGCTATTGAACTACTGTTTTTTTCAGTAGTGAGGGTACTGGCACTTTCTGGCTTCTTTTTTTTTTTAAAAAAAAAGCCTCACATGACCAAACAATAGTTATCATTATCCTTGTTCTTAGGAAGGGCTGAAACGGTTGGGCTGGAATAATACAATCTGAAAAGCCAGCCAACCATCCCAGTGAAAAGAACGTGGACTGAGGAGGATATTTGAAAATCAAACCAAGTGGTGAAAGTTCAGGAAAGCTTTAAACTTGTTCAAATTAAAAGCGTAGGGCAGGCACACTGATGAGTGAAGCTCTCAGTCTCACCTATTATGAATGTGCATTGGCTGTAGTGTCCTAATCATGCTATATAGGTTTTGTTCATTGTTTGTCGTGTTATTTTTCTAACACCTGAAAAACTCAATCAGCCAGTTAATCATATTCAGTCATCCAGAACCTAAATGCTGGAACAGTACTTGGTATTTTCACTTCATCATGCTGATGGATTATGACATTTGTTATATGTACGCTCTAGATGTGAACATCTCAGTAAATTGTTGGTAGCTTGAAAGACAGGATAGTGTGAGGGAGGCTTATTTAACCCAGTGAACTGTAGTGGGACAGGTAGCGCAGTGTCTGGTTAGGTTTTGTACTTGCCAGTAACGTGAAACTTCCCGCTGCTGCACAAGTTCCCCATGATTCCTTTCTCCTTGATTCAGTGCGATGCATCTTTATTCTGTACACCTGTGGGTGAATCTTGTGAAGTTTTTTATTTCTAGATTGGCAGATGATGCCATCTATGCCAGTTAGAGAGGAGTTTTCAAATACTGTGCTTATAAAAAGCCATACAATCCATCTTCTTCTCCTTAGTGTGCTGTAGTATAAATTATCATTAGGTTGAATTTTTCTTCCACTACATTCATTGTCCAGAAACTAAGCAACATTTTTATGTGTAACTGTAATGTTCCTTAGTGTCAATAAAAACACAGACCTTTCAAAAAAGTTGGAAAATATTTGTGATATTTTTTATTTTTTTAATTTAAATAACAAACCAACAGGCTGAGGTTATTTGACATAATCTTGTTTAAAATGGTATAAAAGCATAACTCAGAAATAATGGCACCACTTTTATTCAAACTTGACTTCTTCTACAGATTTAATGAGTCTGGAAAACAAATTGTCTGAAAAATGTACTGCTGTAACTCATTGCATGCAGGCTTTTATAAGAAATTACATTGTGTTTTCTGGTACATATTGTCTTATTTGACAACTAATTTTTAATATAAAGATGCATCAATTTTATAGAAATGAAGATAAGGAAACAAAAATAAGGTGGAAGTTTCAAATATGCATTCCTTTACTTAAAAATGAGATATTTCTCAGCCTTGGCGTTACATTAGTCTTGTGGCATTTTTCCCCTGAGGTACAATATATTTTGTGTGCTTTTCTTTAATAAATGTGCATATAACCAAGATCATTTTGCCTTTCCCACTGTAACGTTCCCGCTAGAAAAATATAAAAATATATTAAAAATAACAAGAAGGATTTTGGCCTGCAGCATTTTATGAATTGTAGGTGACAAAATAGAGAGACTACAAAAATCTAGGAAGACTCCTATAAATAAAAATGTACTAAGTTCAGTTTTCCATTACAGCATTTCATCTCATTAAATCAGAAGATTTGCACCTTTGTAATCAACCATAGAATGAAATCACGTGTTACAAATGTATATCCATGTAGTCAGAAGAAGGTTTTTTTTAGATAAGTGGGCTTCAAAAGTTTATCTATTTTAAACTTCATACTTCTTCCTGTACTTTCTGGTTGTTGCCATCCAGCTCAGTTTCAAAGCTTATTGAATGGAGGTGGTAGCAGTTTGTTTTCTTTGGTTGTCAGTTGTGCTGTATAATCCACATCAAAAAAAATTGTGCCCTATCTGGATCCTGTCAAATCTATGAGGCTGCAGAACCTTTACCTCTGCAGAAGTCCTAGCATATGAGTCAAGCTTTTCATTGGCCATTAAAAGTCACTTGTGCAAACTGAGTAAAAGGTGGCTTTCAACACAGGAGGCAGATTTTCAACAGTTCAGCAGACACAGTTACTAATACAGGTGTGCCAAAGTCGGCCTGATAGTAGCAAAATGCATTGAATGTTTATTGCCTAAAACCTTAAGGCTTCTGTTTGTGTACTAGCCAGACTACCAAGAGAAATATGAATAGAATATTGTTATCTTTTCCTTTGAAAAAAGACATAACTTTGTTATTATTTAGCTTAATCGTTAGCGAGTGAAAATATACACTATATATTTTAAGCAGTATTTTGAGACCATTTTCCCAGTCTGAAGGTCTGTTGCTGCAAAAAAAAATATAGCACTTGTGTGGTTTGTTTTTTTAGATGCTGTAATTAAGAACTATATTAGCATGCCAGGCAAAGCTGGCAACTTTCACGTACTCACCATGGTGAAAATGTCAAATTTCATGACTTGTGACAGATTAATAGAAAAAATATTTCAAAACTGCACATTATTCATAGATCTTGAGTGATCATTGGAGGTTGCATTTGGTGAAGAATAAAAATTAGAACAAATGAATATAGCATCGATCTCCAAATTAAGTATTGCCCATTTTTAAAATATTTCAAATTATAAAGTTAGCAAAAAATCTTCACGAAGGATTAATCAAGTTGTAAAGTCTTTAACGTACTCTCTCACCATGTTTTGCTTTGTAAATGATCATCGATGTATTTAGAAATTAAAAATAACAATGATATAAAAAATAAAATAATAATTTAAAAAGCTTCTATACCAGATGATTAATATAGAAATATGTAAAAGTCAACCATTTTAATATTGATTGGCATCAGTGACTCTCCAGACATGGACCGGTATCCTTGGAAAATATCCCTTTATGGATGAATCATATGTTTTCTATGACTTTATTTGTGAAATTATTCTAATGACAGTAGAATCAGTGAGAAAAGTGCACCAGAATGACTTCATTGGAGCATATTGAAGAAGGACTGGAAAGGACAGTGCAAGGTGTCCAAATAATTATCTGATTTATGATGGTTACGTCTGTGGATTACAGATGTAAATCTGAGCTTTAACCATCAAATTTGGCCCAAGTTTTGTTTCCATGTAATTCCATTTGCAGGAGTTGGTTGCTCTGAAACTGGCTATCTAGCTAATCTTTCTAATCTATCTGCTGAATACACCATACCCCCTGCTGCGTGGTGTAAACTGTTCTTATCAAATGTAAATAGTAATAGAAAATTCTTCAGTTCTTCGCTAGCTGGTGAAATTGAAAGCATTGCCACTGGTGTCTTTCTCATGGAAAGGATTTTGGTTTTTCATAGAATTGTTGAATGGCTTGGTTTGGAAGGAACCTTAAAGGTAATCTAGTTCCAACTTCCTTCTGTGGGCAGGACTGCCAGCCATCAGATCAGTCTGCACAGGGCCCTCTCCAACATGGCCTTCAGCACTTCCAGGGATGTGGCATCCACCACTTCTCTGTGCAACCTGTTCCAGCACCCCACCACTACTTAAGTAAAAATGTTTCCCCAACATCTAATCTTAACTTTCTCCCCCTTGCCCTATCACAGTCCTGTCAAACTGTGGAAAAAGTCAGTTGCCCTCCTGTTTATAAGCTCCCTTCAAGTACTGGAAGGCCACAGAGAGATCCCCCTGAGCCTTCTAACCTACTAACCATCTTCATGGCCCTGCTCTGGACCTGCTTCAATGTCTTTCTTTTACTGAGGGCCCCAGGCCTGGATTCAGCACTCCAGTCATTTCCTTCTGTTGTGTCAGCTGCACCATTCAGCTTGGTCCGCAATCATCCGCATCATCATCAGCATCAGCATCATCCGCAAATTTGCAGAGAATCAATCCCACTGTCTATGTCACTAGTAAAATGTTAAACAGCATTGGTCCCAAAACAGACTCTTGTGGGACAATACTTGTTGCTGGTCACCAACTGGACTTAGAGCCAGTAACCACAACTCCCTGGCTGTGACTATCTGTTGAACCGTCCAGCCTACAAACACACAGCTCTCCAATTTAGAGAGAAGGATGTGGTGCAGGATGATGGCGAAGACCTTGCACATGTCCAGGCAGACAACATCCATTGCCTTTGTTCACCAATGCTGTCACTCTCTTGAAGAGTCACCAGACTGGTCAGGCAATCTCATCTCATGTGTGCCTTAGTGTAGCTTCAAAGAGGATCTTCTCCATTTTCTTCCCAGGTACAGAGATGAGACTCACTGGACTGTAGTTCTCTGGATCTTCCTCTCTCTTTCTTAAAAACTGGAGTGATGTTTCCTTTTTTTCCCAGTCAACAGGGACTTGGCCTGACAGTCCTGCCTTTTCCACTTTGGTGAATAACTTAGCATCAGCTAGTTCCTTCAGGACCCTGGGATGTATGTTATCAGGCCCTAGACAGTGTTCATTCTCAGGAGGCAATCTCAAGTCATATGTTCATCTTTAGTATTTTGCCATTGTCAAGTATTGATGGTGTTGATGTTTGTACAAAGTATCTTCTTTAACTTTCCCTCTGCAAGTTAGTTGGAAGTTGAATACAGAAACATGTCTGCAGGCCATGTTGCAAACAAATGCATACAGATTTAATGTATGTATAGGATATAAATATTAATGGCTAAGATAATGTATTTTGGGCAGTAATGCATCTCACTGTGGAACACCCTTTGTTGTTCTGCAATTTGAGAAGCATGTTAAAAGTTACCAGAGGAGGGTTCCAAGAACTGGAACTATTCTTTAAATAGAAGTCTGAAATAGGAAAAAAAAATCAAATTCATCATTGGATGTAAGAAATGTGAGAGTAGACACAGCTGTGCATTGAGTTGATCACTTCAGATAATTTACCTCTTTTTAAAATTAAAAATTAAGCATGTTTATAAACAGTAAGTATATTAAATATGGCCAATTTTTAGTACTAAGTCTAGGTGATGATCAAAATACTCAGCAGCCCAGGAAAGTTATTTTGTAGAAGCTGACACGAGAGCACAATACACTCTTCACAGATTTCCAGAATATTTAAGGTATAATTAGTACTTGCAAATGTAAAATAAATAGAATTGAAGAAATTATCCACAAAGTAACTTTTGATCAAAGGTTCTGGTCGAAAATACTGGTGAAGCCTGTATCAAGTTATTGATGGATTTATAGTTAATTTGAATAACAGAAGGAGCTCAAACAGAAAGTATATGCTTTTAATCCATCTCTGTAATGTATAAGGATGACCATGTGCATTACTGTGCATTTACTGTGCTCTCTAAGTCCTGTTATCCAAACATACTGTATTACAAAAACACGTCTGTTAATCACATGCATTTTTTATGTCAGTTCAATCTGATATGTTTATAGCTAATACTTTTAATGTATAACACATTTTCACAAGTATGAGCGTTCTACTTTTCCAAAATTGAGAAGGTGAAAAGGAGACTGAAGAGCAATCTAAACAATGGACATCAACTTTTAATTTCTAAACACAATAAGCACAGAAATATGTAGACATTGCGAGTCATTAGTTCAAGCCCACCAAACATTTCCTGAAACAATTACCTTCACTGCTATAAAATTTACTTTGCACAATCCTCTGGAGCGTTACTAATTGCTTTTCTTAACCCCTAGAGATTAAAGGATTTTGAAATGAACATATAGACAAGTGGCAACTCTAATTTCAAATTTAAGCTTTATTAAGGCAAGCTCTGTTATACGAAACAGTGTAATTAAGAGACTGTTTAATGACGGCAATATCCAGTCCTGATCCCCTCATCTTCCTCCTATCTTGAGAAATCACACTCTCCTTTTATTTTTTCAAAGTATGATGCAACCTCGATTCATTTCCATCTGGCATCAGCTCTATGTCTCATCTTCAAGAATGCATATAACCATGTTGGCATATGTTTCTCAAATCCTTTTCCACTAGGGGGTATGATAGACTGTGACTGTATTTCACAGTAAACCTGAATGTTATTGTAGTACTAAACTACACACACATGAGGGAGAAGAACAGGCAGGCAGAGCTTGGTACATAATTTATGGAGATTTAAAACCTGTCATTCATGAATATAATTATAAGCAAAGGCTTGAAAGTGATATGGACCTTGCCATACTGATCGTGGTCCAACTCTGTTTATTCAGATCATCCATTTGTTTACAGACAATAAAATTGTTGTTAATCTGTAAAACTGTTAATGAAAAGAAATACTTCTATTTTACTTCAAGAATATTTATTTCTTTGAGTGTTGTGCACTCTCCCACCTTCAGATGGGAAATAAAAACCCAAGGGGAGAGAATACTATTAAATCAGCAATCAACCTTCAAGTCGTTTTGGTATAAACACTGTAATTATTTCATCTCTAGTAAACAGAATACAAGACAACAGCACATAAGTGTGACAATTTGCAATATGCTTTGAGTGTATTTGTTAAAAAACAAACAAACAAACAAACAAACAAACAAACAAAAAAAAAAACCACCAACAACAAAAAACAACTAACATGGAGGAAGGTGACATTATTGAAATATATATATATAAAAGCAGAAGTTGTGACAGCCAACAGTAATTAGTCACTAAATTTCTAGTAATAAATTTACCAGGTCATTGTAACAGACATTACGTTTTGCATGGAGAGAAGTCACTGTTTATTAGCCTAGACACCAGAGTTGCTCAACTTTATTCAAAAATGCATCAGAAGATAGTATTCTGAAAAATAATAATAATAATAATAATAAAATAGCATATGTGATTATGGTGGTATAGTTCAGATGCCTTCCAAAACTCACAAGGTGTATTTCAGTTCAGTTATGTCAGAATAGTCAACTGCACGTTTACATGGGTGTAATCATAGCAGCATAGCACGCATCTTGTTGGGAAAAAAGACATTGTTAAACAAAAATCTTACTTAAAACATTACTTTCATAGGTGAAAGATGCTACTACCTACCACTTCTAATCTCTTGGCTAAGGAAGAAGAAATGCTGCATTGTGTTTTAGATTTTGTTAATGTTTCTGGTGTCTCTTAGATCTGTGGTATCTTTCTTTGGCATGGCTGGCTGGGCTTTGGCATGACGTTGCCTGTCTCTGAGCAGGGTCATGCTGGCCTTGATTTGTGGCAGTGGTATGTTTGCAATTCATCTGGTCGTAAACATTACTGTGCACTTCAGCAAGCCCTGGTATTTAGACAATTGCCATTAATATTAGCTAGGTTGCAGAAGGTTTGACAGCTGCATAAGGAAGCGGTCTTGCCTGTCTAAAGAAAAGTTTCTGGCTAGAAAGGGACCAGGGATGCACTTTATACATCTTTGTATCCTGTCTCAAGATGATCACCATCTTGTTAAAAGAGTATTTTTGAAAATATTTTGGAGTTAAATCATTACTGGTTTTGTTTAAATGGTCTCGTCCAACATATAAATGAACAATGAGGAATTCCCCAAAGGGCATCTATTGTTATTGAAATGTTTATTTATTGAGTGCTTTTGCCAGAAGCCCCCATGAGAAAAATCTCATTTTATGAGCTTCTCAAGCAGTCAGTTCCCAAAATATCTAGCAGAAAAGCAATTTTGGCCATACAATCCCAGGGTCTTTTGTTTGCTTTTAAATAATTGACAGAATACCAATGTGCAAAAAGTTGTGACAAGAGGTGCTTTATTTTCTTTATTTTGCAAATGTTCCTAATGAAATTCTGCTTATGTTGTGCTTGAGTATTTCCTCATGTTCAGTCATTCAGTGATTACAGTGGAGAAAAAAATAGCATCCCATCCAGCAGTGCAAGAATAGGTATTTGAAATGATTCTTAGATTTCTTATTTCCTGTAGCAAGTGTGGGTATTAATATAATCCGTGTCCCATATGGAATTTTTATCCCACTCTCTATATATCTCATCCTGTCTTTCCCTCTATTTCCCTACATCCTCTTAGCCTTAAGGAGTATTGTCAATGCTTGTGACAGCACATACATTGGTACAACTCATCTGCTCTGGGTCCTGAGTACACTGGGCTTACTCAGGTGGAGTCAACTTCTTTGTCTTTGCTGGTAAAGCCAAAGTGTAAATACATCATGTTTAATAGTTGGCATGAATTCCAGATTCTTGACTATAAAGGAATAGGTGATAGAGGTTTGGGAGAATTATTTAAAACCCTTTGCATATGCAGTCCTGGGTGCGGGACAAATGTGTACTAGGTTGTTGCCTGCTTTTATTTGAAGCAGACCACTAATTACAATGGGTCTGAGCTGCCAGAGAGAAATCATCATTTCTTATAGTTTGGGAATGCAGGAGGGACAGTGCAAGATTGGTTATATTCAGTGCATGATAATGTCAAACTCCCAGGTGGCTGTTATGGTTGATTATCTCTATGTTAGTGACAGAAATGGGGAATGGCCTGCTTTTCTGTAACACGTTTTATATATCTTAAGTAATGCAATTGTAGAGTGTTATAACCAAACATACTACTTAAATGATGTTCATAAATGCTTTATAATTGCCTAACATTATTAAAATGCATTTCTTGAACATTAATGACTTGACATCTGGAGTATCCTTTAGCAATAAAATCGCTATTTTAGTTTTCTCCCATCCGGAAGAATATTTAAAGAAAAATGGTTGATTAATGACAGTTTCTATTAACTATGGAATAAAATATGCACAGTGCATGCTTTACTAGTAAAATATTAAAAGGAGGCTCCTTAGTCTTACTCTGATTCCTTTGTGACTTCAAAGCAAAGTCTTAACAATCAATAGTACTTTTCTTCTACCTAAAATGGAAAGTCTAAAGGTGTTTCTGTTTAGGATATGTGTGATGCAATTAAGTGCTCACGCTTCATTAACTGCTCTCCGTTGTATGAATGGAGAATATAAATGCAAATTGTTAGTAAAAGAATAATTTAATACTTCATTTCAAGCCCTGCAGCAAAATTATTTTTCAACTTCTTTTGTGCAGCAGTTTTTCAGATTTCACTCTCGTGAGTCATGGCTATATTAGGTCAAAGCATGTTACCTGTATGATCCTCATCAATTTACCACAGCTGAGGAACGTGTTATCCATAGTATAATTCTAATGCTTCTCGCTGTTTGTGTGAATAATAAAAAATTAAGCACCCTCATAACACATAATATGTAAGAAAACTGCTATGTGCCAGTTTTGTGTTGCACTCTCCTCTCCTATATGAATACACATTATAATTACTACTGTAGCTCTGTAGCTTGCAATCTGAAATATTTTCTTAAAATTACTTTGCCCATGATTGGGTGTGTTTTCTTATGTTGTTGTTTTTTTTTTTTTTTTTTTCTTTTGTTTTTGTTTTTGTTTTTGTTTTTTGTTTTGGTTTTTTTTTTTTTTTGGTATATTTATGCATTTTAGTATAATATTAGAATGGAAATCTCTTTATTCCTTCATCAGATGTGCGTTAAAGTTGGATATTATTGAGATGAGAGGAGAATGAATGCACTATTACATATATAGATTTTCATTGAAAAATACAAAATATTTTTTATTTTTATTTTTATTTTTTTAGAAACTTGAATATATTTATTTTCATTTAGCTAATTAGAATCTTACTCTGCAAATGCAACGTAGATTCTAAAACCATAAAGATCCATCAGGATACACCCAAAAAGGTCACCACAGAGTTCCATCATTTCATAAGTTATTTACATAGATGGTAACCTCTGTTGTTAAAAGATAGTAATTTCTGCCATCTTTCTTGTCAAAATTAGCCATTGGATCAGCTAAGTCCAAACTCTTTCCCCAAGTATATTCTTACAGGACATGTTTAACATACGTATTCTGAGTTGTTGTTTTTTATTATTCCTCTGATTTAGAGTCGTGACTAGAGGACTAAACTTGTGCTGATGTTAATTTGAAACTTTATGTAATCTTTTTAAATGCTGAATTCCAGTGAAGTTCTGTGTTGCTCTTGGGTGAATAATATTTTCCATGCCTTCATTTTTCCATTTTTTTAATAAGTTCGTAGTGTTTAGAGGACTGTTTTGAAGTTTAGTTTTATCTCTGAAATTCTTTCAGACAGACACGAGACACATGCTTAAAAAAAGAAAAACCACAAGAGGTATAAGAATGTATGCAAATGTAGCTAATGAAGCAAAAGGAACAGGGCTAAATGGTGTCTTAATGGTTTCTCCTTAAAAACCTATTTTGAAAAAGAATATTATGCCGTGTATCTTGATTATGACTCTTACATTTTTTAATAATCTTTTCTAGCATGCTGGGACCAGCTGTGACCTTCAGAGTGCACTCAAACCTCCAAAACATTTCAACTGCAGATGTTGCCAAAGCAGCAGGTAAGAATCCTTATACCCCACTGCAAAACTGTGTCCTCCCAGTTTAGAGGGCTGTAGACAGGCAGACAACATGGAGACCACACATTCTCCCTGGAAGGCTGGTATTAAGAAGGGAGACAATTGAGGGGTAAGTGGCTCATATGGAAAGTATAACGACTCTTAGTTAATTAAAAATGTCCAAGAATTCAGTGTTTCTAGAGAAGATGGATTAAACAGAGACAAATAAACATGGCTTAGCATGGTGAAAAACTATCTGTCTTGTCATGAGCTCAGAAAAACAATTAGATTTTATTATTTTTTTTTTTTTAATGAGAATTTAATAGTGTTGTGTTTCTGATACTTTTAGAGGGGAAGAAAAAAAAAGGTATTGTGTCTTAGCCTTAACTTCCAGATCAAAAGAAGATATAAACATATATATTTTTGCTGATGCATTGTTTATGCAATTTTCATGACCCATTAATCCTTGAAGTAAATATGGTATATCTGGAACTAAACTGCATCTGAATAAATACCACTGTTCTAAGGACTGCTCTTGGCTTCTAATCAACTTGGCTGCCAACTATATTATAGAGGAGCTGTTGACTGAAAGAAATCATTTCTGTAAAGTAACTCACTTGATAACTGATTTGTTTCCAAATTACCTAATTGATAGCTTTTAAAAATGATAAACAAACAAGTTGCAATATTGCTTACAAAGAGAAAAAAAAAAGAAAATCATTTAGAAAACCACTGGGATCCCAGAGCTGTCCATTAACAACTTCTGTTTCCCTATGGATGAATTCAGCAACTCTTCAATTTTGCTCAGGACTCTGTAGGATCAAGGATCTATTTCAAAGTGTCTGTAAGAGAGTAACCACATGCATCAGTACAGATTAGGAGATGATGTGCTGGAGAGAAGCTCTGCAGAGAAGGACCTGAGTGTTCATATGGACAACAGGTTGGCCGTGAGCCAGTAGTGTGCCCTTGTGGTCAAGAAGGCCGGTGGTATCCTAGGGTGCATTAAAAAGAGCATGGCCATCTAGTAGAGGAATTTGATCCACCCCTACTACTCTGCCCTCGTGAGTTCACACTTAGACTACCTTGTCAAGTTCTGGGCTCCCCAGATCAAAAATCGCAGAGAACTCCTACAAGGCCCAGCAAAGGGCAACAAAGATGTTAAAGGACCTGGAGCATCTCCCATATGAGGAAAGGCTGAGTA
This sequence comes from Excalfactoria chinensis, assembly GCF_039878825.1. Taxonomy (NCBI): domain Eukaryota; kingdom Metazoa; phylum Chordata; class Aves; order Galliformes; family Phasianidae; genus Excalfactoria; species Excalfactoria chinensis. The sequence continues at coordinate 133,188,458 of NC_092826.1, forward strand.
ACCTGGATCTGTTCAGCCTGACTGATCAAGACTGAAAGGGAATCAGATAAATGTTTATAAATATCTCAAGGGAGATGGGAAGCAAGTGGATGAGATCAGGCTCTTCCCCATGGTGCATAGCAATAGGACAAGGAGTAATGTCCTAAAACTTGAACACAGGAGTTTCTGTACAAATGTGCAGAAGAACTTCTTTACAGTAAGATGATGGAGCAATGGAGCAGGTTGCCCCAGAGAGGTTGTGGAGTCTCTTCCTATGGAGATATTGAAGATCTGTCTGGATGCCTACCTGTGTGACCCATTGTAGGGAACCTGTTTTGGCACAGGGTTGGACTCGATCATCTCTTGAGGTCATTTCCAACCCCTGCCATTCTGTGAACTGTGGACAGGATTGTGCAGTTTCTCTTACTATGCAGCATCACATGAAGCTAGAAGAAGGCAGGTTCAGAATACATTAGAATGCAGTTATAAATGCTATAAATAGTTTATTTCAGCAAAACTGAGGTAGTATCATTATTTTTTCCTTCCCATTGGGATCAAAGTAGTTGTTTTCACCTTCTTTACCCTAAAGATTTCTGACAAGGTTGGAAGGTCTTGGGGGCAAGAGGCAATTCTCCAGACTCACAAGCTCATTTTAGTCATTTAAATTGTATTTTATATACTATATATAAATTCTTATTCCAGGCATTTCCTAACTTCAGTTTGTTTAGTGCATTAAAATGTTCAGGTTTTGATTGCTGCAGAAGAACATTTGTAGGAGTCTTACATCAACTCCTGTCAGTATGTCACCAAGTATAACCGTATTTTTTATAACTAAACCCTGTCTTTGCCTTTTAGCAAAATAATAATAATAAAAATGATAACAAAAATAAATTATATATATGTCCAGGAGTCAAACATTCTAAATTAAAAAGTACCTCATCCTTTTCTAACTAATAAATAAAGATGCAGTAGCCTGACAATGTACTTGTAAATCAGATCACTTATTTTAAGCAAACTTTTTTGCACTCGTAGGTCTTTAAAGCCAAAACCAAATTTAGAAGAAACAGCAACAGCAGTGTATACTTACATAAGATTTTTTTCAGGCTATGTCTGTAATTAGAAGTTTTAAAAGTCAACAATTTATTGGAAAAAAAAAAAGATTCAAAAATATAATTTATCAAAGGAAGGTGATGTGGAGTAAATCAGAGAATACTGCCAGGGGAGGCCCAGGTAAATATGTTACTCCATCTTTACAGAAAATGAATTGGCATAACTGACAGAAGAATTTCTCTGTCTATCCTTAGATTGGCAGTTTACTTTCCTTAGAAACTAAACAAATTTAAAAATTGAGGTACTCAGATGCCACAGTAATTATGGGAATATAAATAATGCAGTTTTGCAGAAAGGAATCTATTTATGCAGCTTTTATAGTAACTTCTTGTCTCATAACTTTCCATAGGAACATGCTTTGTGCAGCACTTAGCTCTTACTATTTGTGTAGTACGTATTTTTTAACCAAAATGGATAAATTACATCCTTTCTTTCCTTTCTTTGCATTGTTTAAGTTTAAACATAGAGAACTATGTTAAAGTTTTCCATTCTCCCCTGTGGAGTTTAACAAATAAACAGGTTAGAGAAGACGTGGGAGTCACAGCAACTTTGTGAACAGGTGACTTTAAAGTATCTACTGAAAAACAGAGATATGAAATTATGGTGATAAAAATGGCTTACTGTATTTTCCTGGTCTTTGAGATCCATTCTTCTTTGTATGCACAAGACCCACACTTAAGAGAGAAAAGCTTTCCAAAGTCCTTCAGCCATGTTCTTCCTCATTTATCTTTTATATGGTATCTCACAGTCCCCGTTCTTTGTAAATGTTTGGCTTATGTTTCGCACTTTCTAGGGCTACACATTCCTATGGGAAATCTAAGAAAATAATTTAAACTTCTGTATATCCTACTTTCTCAGGCTACGCAAAATACAATTAACAATACCTTTACTTGTTTTTTCACTGCTGAGCAGAACTGCCAGTGTTTTACCAATGCTGCACACTTTGATGTTCAGGATGTAGAACATATCTTGCTCTTGTAACTGTCCTATGACCTCTTTCTGTTTAATAAGCCAGACTCAATGGTGCATCACAACATTTTGATGAAATAAACTTTCTCTAGATATAGAAGACCTGTTCTAGGAGTAATTGCACTTGGCACTTGACATCATTTAGACAAATGAGTATGGATTTCATTTCTCTGCAGTTTAAAGGTTAGAAGAAATCTCGTAAAGAACAACTAACAGGAAGATAATTCTATTTATGTAAAATTGCCATATAGTCACTATAGTAATGAGCAATGAATTCAAACGTGTACAGCTTAATAGGTAATCCAGAATAATAGAGATAAATGCAAGGACATTTAAAGTTACAGTGATAATTAGAAAAGAGGAAACTTCCAAAGTTTCCAAATGCAGAATTTTAGTGTAGGATAACTAAAATATGATCATTATGTGTTCTGTTCACATGAAGAATGTCAGGAAGAGAGAAAAATCCTGTACACATTCATTTACTTATGTGTAACTATAGCCTTTCTCAAGTAAAAGTCATGCTTGTGCTTTATCTGGCATTGTATAAAAAGCCAACAACTGAGATGTTAAAAAGCTGTTGAAGAGCAAAATGGTGTATGCATAGCATTGGCATATAGGGAGGAGGAACTGTAAGTGCAGTGAAAGGCAATGTATAATCAGATACTGAGGAATTAGCAGGTCTTGTGTGCAGCTTCTTGGATCTAAGATATTTTGTGATATGCACAGTTAAAACAAGTCACAAATTTTCACTTTAAAATAATATAAGGATTTATAAGATAAATTAATGTATCTAGAATTTATTCATTTATTTAATTCCATACGGATTTTAACTGGGCTATTGATTTATGTTTCTTTAGATCGCTGTTGTCTTGGTGGTAAAACCAGGATTTTCAAAAATTGCATGATTTGAGAGCAACCATTAATTTTGACTTAGGCAGTGAGTTGCTGAATGAAATGACCTTCTTGACTAAAAAGTATTTATCTGCCAACTTTCTAGTTCTGCCAAAAAAAAACCAACAACAACAACAACAAAATAGGAGAATTAATCCTCTGGGATGGTGAGACCAAAAACACTGTATCATTTGACTGCATAACAAGTTAATTTGAATGAAGATGCTGTCTGCAAAGTATTAGAATGGATAATAGCATGTAGATAGAAGTACTTAGCATTTTAAACAACTGTAGACAACTGCATTTGTAAAACCTATGGATTTTGAGATTCAGCATCTGCAGATTTTGGTCACTGTCCCAGCTGTTGAGAAACATCACTGGCAATAAATATTATAAAGAATTTTTTATATTCAAAATGAATATTTTTGCTAAAATTATCAGCTCTCAACAACCAAAATAGGATTGTTAGCTTTTAGCATTAAACAATACTTTCAAGATGAAAACAGTATTTCAAAGCTCTTAGAGTTAACTTACCCTGTCTAGTGATTTAAGCTAATGCTGTCTCATTGATTTAGTGTGATCCAAAATGTCATAGTTTTAATCTTAATCAGGATGACTAAATGACCTGTCATGTTGGTGACCCTGGACTCGATTGTTGAAGGTACTTATGCCTTATTCTCCTCCAATTTGTATCAATTTGTATAATTTCCTTATAAATTCAGTTGTACAAAGATTTATTACAAATATATTCTTAAAGAATTAATCGTGGAAGTACAAACAATTGGTCTGTACCAAAGATGCACTCATTTTTAGCTGTTTGCAGCAGTTGGTAGTTTTAGCCTTCAGCATAACTGAAACATACATTTCAACTTGATAGCAAATTTAATTAAAATTTAAAATGTTACATATTATTTTATATGAATATTCTATGGTATTCCTTTTAGTCATGAAATATAGTTCTTTTTGTATTGGCTAGGGGAAGTGGCATCTTTACAGCTTACAGCATAATATAGTAAATTTCACAGTCTGAAATTTAGCAAAGTAAAGCATACAGAGAAGATAATTTACCTAACATCACAAAATCAATTGATGAGGATCTGGTATGCTACTTAAATTGATTGTCTTTTAATCCCAGAAATGCTCCTGAGACTCAATTTTTTCTCTAGCCAATAAGTACTGACCATACCAACATTGCTGATAAAAACATGATAACTTTATATTATTATGCATCATTACAAAAAAGAAAAAAAGAAAAATAAATAAAAGAGGCATTCAGAGAGAACTGTCTTCAAATGTATTTTCATATAATATAACTTTGTGTCTTCACATAATAAATCAACGTATGAAGACATACATATAAAGAATGCATAAATGTAGAGAAAAGAGATAGAAATAGGAACAACAGGACAGTGAGGAATAAATCTTGAACAATAAGATTCATAATTCAGCTGTAATAAAATGAGTGGAGGAAGATGAAAGAATTCCCTCTCTCTAGATTTTTGTAGATCATGTAATTAGATATTTTTCTGTCTGAGATGATAAGAAAGAGTGTGTGTATGAATAATTTGAAGTTCATCTTTGAAGTGAACTGACAGTTTCAGTGTCAGAAACTTTGGACTACGTAGCCAGGAAGCTGTGAGGTCCATCTGATTGCATTTGCTGCTGCCCTGATTTAAGGTGAATTACAATTCTTTGGTCTTTAATGCAAAAAGTAAAGTTTTGACAGCTCTCTTCTATTGCTAGCTCTCGTAAGTCTTTTGGATCAAAACCCGATTTCTTCTGCTCAAAACTCCTTAGATCACATTGTCCTTTTTCACCTCCTGGCCTTTCTGTAGTGGACCAATTCCCATTTACCTACTGTATCATCAAATCTATCTGAAGTATTTTCCTCAAGTTCTTCCAGTGCTGAATATGGAACATCATTATATTATATATAATCTCCTCTGATATGTTCATAATTTCCTTCCCAGCTTGTTCTTCTAATGAGAAACATTACAACTATGACAGCCAATATCCTCTTTATCACAGGATGAGCTTTAGCAGTTTTAACAGGTACTACAATTTGGTAAATATGCCTCAGTCCTGAACAAGAGAAAATGTCTTCGGTTGTCATAGAATCATAAAGTCATGGAATCACAAAATGGCTTAGATTGTAAGATACCTTAAAGATCATCTATTTCCAACCCCAGTCATGGACAGAGCTGCCCAGTGACTTACTTCCTTCTAACAGTGATGCTCATTGCCGTAATTATTAAGAGTAGTTTTTTTATTCTTTTAATATACACTTCTCATCTAAGAATAGTTGAGAAGTATCTTATTTCAGAAAGCTTTTTACTTTGAAACCAGTGTCTTTAAGTCCACTTTCAGTTGACCTTCAAGACTTCGTTATGTTTGCCATGTAAAGTGCTAAACAAAGCTTCTTAGCTGTTGGGAACTCTAAAGCTAGATAAGCGTCTTACAGAATTGGGGAGAAAAAGCCAAGAGCCAAGTAGCATAATGTAGCCTTTGTCCATCAGTTGTAGTGGTGGTAATTCACCTCACTGTATTCTGTTGCCTCTTACTAAATATTCTTTTTTAAAAGAACAGCAAGTTAGTGATAAACTAAGATGAAAACAAGCATGCTGTTGATGTAATATAATTATTGATACTTAAAATCTGATAGTTGATGCCTGAACTAAACGGGTCTATCAAAGGTACAAATGTAAGCAGAACCAAAGCTTAGAAAAATATGTATCTGCAAAGGCTGATTTACAGCTACTCGTGTTTCCATTGGATGCTTTTTCTACAACCTATAGTCAGGACTATGAAGTTAGGTAAAAAATTAGGTCTCTGTAGATCTAATTTATATCAGTTTAAAGGTTAATAATGATTATAAACTGATTTTTTCAAAGAGCCCTCTTTAAATAATGTGTAGTATAATTTACTGCATTGTGGAGTAGAATTCATCTTGCACAGTTACAGCTGCCTAGAAGTTAGGCATTTACTTAAACCATTCTTATAGATTGTCTCTACATTCAAGGAAAAAAAATGGATTGTCTGATGTATAGATGTTGATAATAGTCATATCAGCAGATAATAAAAAAATCCAAGGATATTTGTTGTAGAATTTAATGCAGGAAACATTCAGGATCTTCCTGCAGTCCCTGATTGATAACATACCCACAAATATTTTTCTGTTTCTAGATCTCATAAGTCTTCCACTGCAAACCATCTTTTCACCAGCTTAGATCTCCTTCATTCACAATGTCCAAGGGAAACATACTGAAAGCTCTTTAAGAATTCAGAAATAATTTATTATTAATCAAATTTACAAAGATTTTGAGTTTGGTAAATATTGCTTCATGTAATATTTTTAAATAATCAAATTCCTGCAATCAGCTCGTAACGCCGATGAATCAGTCACAATGTATTTCTTTTCACGGATATCTGAAACAGACATAATTTTTAAAAGGACTGTTCTCAGCTGGTATAAATCAAGAACAAATGCTGTGGAGACCCTAGCACTGAGAATGGGTCATTGGAATAAAATGGTTGATTTTTGTATTTTTATTTTTTTCTGTATAGCAACAGGACTATCAAGTCAAACTGCAATGTGGTATCAAAGTGTCCTGACCCTAAAACATTTTAGAACTAAATTACATTATGATTTACAGAAAAGCAAGCAAAATTCTCTAAGCCCAAACCAACCAACTTAATGTCATATTTCATCATATTATTTGGTAAAATTGCTGCTATTTTATTTAACATTTTTATGATAAGCTACACACTTCCCAGGAAAATAGAAATATATGTGCAATATGGCATAGTCAATAATAATGCTTGCAATTCCAGATATCTTTAAGCATTATAGTACTTACTTAAAGTGTTATGTATTCATGTGCAGTACACTTAAGAAACTCTATTTGTTATGAACAGATCATAAGCATATTTAAAGATATTATTTAGAAATGATACAGTAAGAAGAAATCTAGTAAGGAAAGCTATCTAGCTGGCTAATCTAAAGCTAGCTAGCTTTTGAATAAAGAATAAGTAGGCAGATATATTTTTTTTCATAAATGAGTACCTTTTTAGGTAATTATAAACAGGGGGATTAAAGAAACTGAAATTTAGGTCAGGTAGTATTTTAGCCTAACCCTAACCTGAAAAAAGGAGCAGTCAGAACATTTTGTAGCCATTAGACAGGTTGATTATAACTTTTCCAAATGTATAACAAGATAAACTTAATCATTTAAAACTGTACATGCATATAAACAGTAGGCATCAAATTGAACAGAGGACAAAGTCATACCGGATACTTTAGTGGGAAAAATTTCTTTATCTGATGTCACTAAATATCCTGTTTTCAGTGTATGAAATTGGATGATTAGCAATCTTGTGATTGTAGGTGATGGCTTTACTATCAGCCAAATATTAACAAAAATTTAAAAAAAAAAAAAATAGAGGTAGAACAGTACTACAGGGTTCTGTGAAAAATAACTGTTATTTAAAGCACAAGAAAAGAACACAATACATGCAGAATCATCCTAGAATAAGGCACTTGTCCCTTTTTGTTGGAGGAAGGTAATAACATGAATAAGCTCTTTTCTAGAAGCACTGCATTTTGGTAGCAATGGGCAGGGTTGGCTGACCCGAAGCTGGTAGCAATATGTTCTCATGGTAGAACACAATTTATTTTGGGATGACATCTTGGGAAGGAGGCACAAACATGGATGAAAGGGCAGGTGCAGGATTTTTGCCTGATAAATGCTTAGTTCAGAGGCCCAGCAGAGTCTCACATTATCTGTCTTGAAAACAGCCCCTTGCATGACATTCTGCTGCTGACAGCATATATGGGAATCTACCTGAGAGAGGAAATAATGAGCTCTTGACCATGGAACAAGAATTGAGAGCTTTTGGAGGGTCTGTGAAGAGAAGTTTGCTGTATATGTACTCACAAGAGAATACTGATCAGCAGATTTCAGTCCCATGCTTGAACACTGCTTTCTTTTGGAGCAGACTTTCTCCCATGCATTGAAGTCTACATCAGCAGCTGCTGCTGCCATTTGATATGCATGGCCCATGGAGCTGTTGGGCAATACTGTGTCTACAAGACAAGTGATTGGATGTCCATGAGGTGTGTGTTTTGTGGCATATAAGATAAGAGAGAATCACATTTATGCTTTCAATCTTTTATTTGGAGGAAATGCTTTTTATTCATTTATTATTTATTATGGTGAAAATTATGTGCAAGGCTAATAACCATTTTAATAATTTGAAGATAATTAAATCTTTCCAGTATTATCCAGTGTTCAGGAAAACGTGATAATTCTCTTAGTTCTTTCAAAAATATATTCTATACTTTTCAGTGTTCCAGATTAAGAGAGGTTGTATGGCTTATTGGTGGCTAAAGTCAAAAGACATGCTAGATTTAATCTAGCTACAAGCTTTCCTGAAGTGCATGTAAATTGTCTATACATCTGTTTTCTTATTTTTAAATCTGTAAAAAGAGAAAAAAAAGAAAAAAGGAGTAAAAGAAAAAAAGAAAAAAAAAAGAAAAAAAAAAAGGCTTTTTTTTTTTTTCTAAAACATAGTTCAGAGGATTAACAGTGTGGTCTTCTATTACTTAATGATTTTAATTTGTTCCCATGCAGCGGGTAGCAAAATCAGGGTGACAGCAATCATAAAATCATTTTGGTAGAGCAATCCATCAGGTGGGTTATCTAGTCTGTTCTCCAGAAGTGTGATGGGGTTGGTTGGCAGGAGATCATATAACTGGCATTTGATAAGCTAGTAAAAATAAGAAAGAAAGGAAGGAATTGAAAGGGAGAGAGAGAAAGGAGAAAGGAAGAAAGAAAGATGAGGAAGAAATGTTCATGCCAAAATATAGAAGGTGCTTCTTGGCAAAGTTTTATAGACATTTTAGGTCAGTAACAGGAAAAGGTAGGTAGCTACACCCTATTACTCCTTCCTAAACAGCCAGGTAATTACTTTTGGCATTTTGACAAGTGTTTGCTGGAGTGAAGGTCAAAGCTGTCAGCAGAGAAGATCTATGCTAATCTGCTCAGCTGGGGAAGACTCAGGTAGATAATGTTTTGTAATTAGAAGTTGTGGAAACCAGTTTTCAATGTATTTTGGTTCTGAGAAGAAGTGAACTAATAATACAAGGTAATTTCATTTATCATAGTTTACTAAATTGGCAAAATGTACATCTAGGAGTAAGCATACCATGTGAAATTGGAGAAATATGGAAAAACTGATATTGCGGTATAGATGGAATATATTTTTATATGCATATATATAGCATATGAAGGGGTGTGTGTGTACACTATATGTGTGTCTTTGTAATTAGGCATACCTATAAACAGAGATACACAATGTTAATAATTTTAGTTTGAATTAAAAAAATATATATTATTTTAGTAAGGAAAATCAAAGAAAGACAAAAGGAAAAATATATGTGTTGAACTGGACCAGGCTGTAGAATTTTACAACGAATTTCACATGAAAAAATTCACTGTATGTAAAAAACCCTCCTATTTTTCCCAATTTTTTTACCAGATGTATCAATTTCACTTAATTGAGCAATATTTTGTGAATGAATTCCTATTATATACTTTAAACTAAGAAAGTACTTTGGTGAAATGTAAGAAAGTAAGCAACCCCTCACCTTAAAAACAAGTGTACATATTAAAATAATTATGAAAATAATTACTCTCTTTAAAAAGTACATAGGCTACTCTGAAAATAGTGCCTCCTATTTGTGTCTGTGGAAACTACAATGGATACAGGGAGCACAATAACACTGTTTCATAGAGCAAATTCTCAGCTACAGAACACTGCTTTTCAAGACAGTCACCACTTTTACCACTTTTAGCTGCACATTTTCACCAGTGATGTTTCTATCTCTGGCGTTTTTCCTGTTCAGGGGAATCACCACATATTCATTCTCTTCTTTTACTGCCATTTAATAACTTGAGGGTATATTGTCTACCCATGAGCAGCAATAGAGCTGTGTTCCCATTAATGGGAAATGTGCAGATAAAGTCAGCCACAGTGAGTGTAGTTACTGCACTTGGCTGCAAAACAGATTGATGTGTTCAAACAAGAGTTATTTCTACTGAACAACTGAGAATTCAACCAAGTTATTGTACTATTTTCTGTTAAATTAAAAGTATCTTAACATTATTTTATTGCATTTCAAATTGAGAAATCTAGTTACTATGAATCCACCTATGTTAGGGCATAATGCTTACAAAGTTAGGTGAGATTTTAAGCTAGTAAACTTGTTTACATCATAGCTCCCACTATTCTGCTTTCTGTAAACAGTAAGAAAATGCATTAGGAATTATTATTTGGTGGCAAGTCGATGTTTTGTTAAGGTGCCTGGTAAAGGATTAGATGACCCTCTTGATTTATCTGATTTAAACATGGATGAATTCTAATGATTGTAATGGTATTCTATGTCCCCTGTGATTCTGCTTCTCTTTTTTGGTTCCTTTTCTCATATTCTTTCCATCATTCATTTTCCCACTGGTAACAGAGCTCTCATAGTATAACTAAAAATCTGAAATCAGCAGAATGGATGAAAAAAGTACTGAAAGCTGAGTGATGTGGAAAGCTTAGAATATCAGAGGTACAGATAACAGTTTCCAGAGGTGGCAGTATGGATGAGGAAGCTGATCCTTTTCTCTTTTTATTGAACTGGTGATGTGGCATTTAGCATATTTATATATATATATTTAACATACTGCTCTAGTTTCTCTGGTACTCTGCCAGAGTGAATAAATGCATCCATCTTTTATATTAGATTGGTTTCTTGGTGCGTTGCTTGTAGGTAAAGACTCTCAGAGAATTTAAGAACTCCAGTTTTGTCTTTTAGATATGTTACACTTTTAGCAATCATATTTACGTGTAGGGGCTTGTGTATCAAAATAAATTATGATTTACTGTTAAGAGTTTTAAACAAGGTTAGTGGAGTACTGCCATACAGTTAAATACATCTTTGCTTTAGACAGAAGGCAATAGGAATCTGAGACTCTTTATTCCAAAAGATGCTTAAATCTCAGAGTCATGAAGAAAACGAAGAGGGTAAATGAAAGGTATGAAGGCAGAATGGTTAGTAACACAGCAGATGGCCCATGGCTTGCTTCCACTATCATATGTTACTTCAAGTCCCAACTTTGGCATTCCTAAGAATAGCTTCTGTGTGGCCCTTAGTGCAGGCCTAGTAATGGCTATAATTATCATTACTTGTTTTGCACAGAACATACTGCTACAGTTGCTGAATATCCTGAACCTCCCTAGTTTCTCTTCTGTATAAACATAAGCAATTCACACGTGTTCATCAAATGATTTTTAGTCATTTGTGTCACAAGATGGAAAATTGTGTTTGTGGTAGATGCCTATAGAGATGTGCAAACTTCTGTCGTTGGCCAAGCCTTACCCACATGCAGGCAGTTATGTGGGGGAGGTTGTCTGTGTTGATACTCAGTCATATTAAAATGCTTGAAATAAAACATGTGGCTACAGCAACCAGATATGGTAATTCACATAGGAATCAACTCTAACAAAACACAACTGTTTGCATTTTTAAATGCAGTACATCCCTTTCTCTGTGATTCTCAATGAGAAGACAATACAAGGATTTTTGTGAGATTTCTATTCTTCACTTCTATATAAAATGAAAAACAAACAAACAAGAAAAAAAACAACCACAACAAAACACACGGAGCTGTCAGAGTGGGACCAGAAAAGGTCCATAAGGATGATTAGAAGGCTGGAGCACCTCCCATATGGGGACAGGCTGAGGAACCTCTTCAGCCTGGAGAACTGAAGGCTCTGGGGGGACCTTACATTATTTTCCCTAAAATATTGGTAATACAGGGTGTCTAACAGTAAATGTGTTAAACACAGAGGTAGAAAATATCTGTTTAAAATGTCTCACACTTTACATCAATTAATGTTTAAATTTCCAAGATTCTACATACTTATGGAGCTGACATCTTTTATTTAGGAAGATTTCTAGGATGATTACATGGATAACAGTTCACATTTGTATTTTAGATTTCTCATGATTTTGGAGGGAGCATTCCAAGATTCAGATATGACATTTATTGTGATTGTTAACTGTTGTTAATTAATTGATGTTAATTAAATTCCCGTATCAGCATTTTGGTGTATAGAAATGAAACAGTTTTTCTGCAATTGACATGTCATAAACTAATCAAAGTTTTCATAAATAGTTAATCTTTCATCCTAATCCTGAAATAGTTCTTTTGAAAACACCGCAAGTAAAAGCATGACATTCTAATTTCCTTTTTTATTAATGTTATTATTTTAGTTTATGAACATTTTTTTCTGATTTCCATTTTTATTTTTTTAGGGCATAATTTCCCACATTTTTAATACAAGACATTTCATTTTATCTGTAATTAAATCCATAACTTGTTATTCTCCGAAGGTTATTATGGATTGTGACTTGACTGTTACAAAAAATTAATGACTTAAAGAGGCTCCTAATATCAATTTGGTGTGAGGATTTAATTTATTATTCATTAATTTTGTATTCATTGTAATAGCAGTAATCATTATGAACTCATTGGATAGGTATGAAAATGTCATGCACATTATATTTCCACAGGAATTCAGTTTGTTAGTCATCTCCAGGAAAACATAAAATGCCATTCATGCATTAATGCTGTCACTTGTTTCTTTATAATTCTATGCCTGTATTTTACATAAAACTCTTAATATGTATAAGCTGTACTGGAGTTTTGAAATTTCAATACATGCATGTACTCTCTGTCTCTCCTTAAAGCAACAAAAATTGTGTTGTTTAAAATCAAGATAGATTGTATGGTGTCATGAGCAGCATGAAGCTAATTTCACATTTTATTTTAAAGAAAAGCTTTCAAATATTTTAGGTTTACAATGATAAAATGTGTCAGTTTTTGCATTCACACAGTCCTGCTTCGACAGAAGTGTTCAGTTTAGCAATTCTAAATTTATTTCAACACTAATTCACGTCTTCATCAGAAGATAAGTAATTCCCCATTTAAAATGCTTTTTAATGAAATGGTTCTTTGCTTGTCTGTAACGATGTTTGCATTTTGTATTTAAAAGTTTCCATAATGGAATTGCAATTGCAATTTTTTTCCCCCATAAAATTCAGATGCTTCATTCTCAGCTGCCCTATATTCCTGAGACTAACATCTTTTGGCTGTTAAACAATTCCGCTCATGCTAGAAATGAGTTGACTGTATGCTTTAGAAAAGCCAGTATTTAGCTCCATGTCAACTAATTACAGTAGCTGCCTTGCAGCTCTGTGTTGAATTGGAGTTGTCCTTCTATGCACAGACCCAATTAGTCATGGTCAGTATTGTGTCAGCTAACTCAATTCTTTGTAATCAAATTTAAGCATAAGAGTGGATTTCATCTTCTCTAACTCAGGTGTCTCTGTTTTAGATACTTCCAGTGTAAGCTGGTCAACCTCAGCTCCTTTCACAATCAGTTGAATGTAATAAGTGCTTCCAGAGGGTAATTCATTTCATCCCATGAGAGGTGTCTGTTTCATCCATATCTTTTATAACTCATCTATTTCATACATGTCTATTGCACTTATGATTGGTGTCTAAGGTAGGTCGAGTATGTAATTCCCTTGAGGATCCTGTTATTCTTCACTAACTACAACAGAAGTCTTGCTTAAATTTAAGGCCAAGCAAGATCTCCTAATGAAAGCAAATCCTTTGGATCTTCCTCACACACCTTTAGAGCACATTTTGAAATTAATATGGACTGAGAAATCTTTTGTTGAGGAATAGTCACCAGTTTTTGGAGAAGGACATTTCTGCCTTCTCCTATGCAGAGAAGATGGGATGCAGTTTATTAAAGAGCATGATCTGGCAGCACTTTGGGCACTGAGCAAAAATCCCATGTGGCTGGAAAATGCTGCTTTAGTAAAATGCTCACTTCTCATGGCTCTGTCACCTCTGCCAGTTTAATTCTGATCTCTGATCTTGGTTCATCCCAAAGAGAGTGTGCTGCTGTACCTCGTCAATGGAAAAGAAAAAGAAAGGGGGAAAGGCTAGCAATTTGTTGATTATGGCTTTTTAAAGTTATACCCACTTCACTTGTGCTTCTGCCTGACGCATGGCATAAGGCTGAGAATGACTGTGAGGCAAAGTGTTCTTGAATGGCTACGTAGGTGTGCTTATGATGTCAAATTTCTTAATGTATAAAGGTGTTGTTCTCTAAGCTTGCTTGAATCTTAGGACATTTCCAGCCCTATTGAGCCTTGACTCTCTACTTTCAGCTAGGATGTTACTGAATTGGTAATGAAGTTCATAATTGCAAGTTCTCTTGAAGACATTGACCTTCTAAGCCACTACCACTGGGACATGTGTTTTGAATTTTAATCTTATTTTATTTATTTATGGCGGTATGTACTTTTAATTTAGGAAATGTGGTATTCTTCCAGTATTTTACAAATCAAAGAAAGTAGTCTGAGAGTAGAAAGAACTAAAATAAGTATGGAACAGAAGATGATGGTGATTAGGTAGGTCATAGTGTTCACCTGAATACACCTGCTTTTGTGTTACATCAGTACAGGATTGCTTATTTTGGATGTCTTTTTAACTCTGAGAATCCTGGATGTTCAAAAGGAGATTGAAGTCATTTTGTAATGGTTTATGCTACTTCAGTGCACATCTAGTTTCTTGTAAGAGCAAATTCCATCCAGTTAAAAATAATTAAGTAGTACACATTCGTCCTTTCAATTTCTAAGGGAAAAAAACAAAAAAACAAAACAAAACAAAAAACAAAAACAAAAAAAAAAGAAAAAAAAAAGAAAAAAAAAAAGAAAAAAAAGAAAAAGAAAAATATTTTTGCAGAAATGCCTGTTAGAGTTCCAGTGCTTCTGTAGGAGATATTGGCCCTGAGTACTCAAACAGGGCTACTGTTTTTGGCAAAAATTGATGGTATGTGATAAAAGCAGTCACCAAAGTGCACATCAGTGCATAAGGACAGCAGACCTTATTGAAATATGCAAATATGCTTTCTGGTAAGTTGCAGTTTTTGTTGAAAATATTCTTTTTTAAGACTAGCTTGTTTCTAATGCAAACACTCAATTCTTTCTACTTTCTTCCCCCACTCTTATTCATGTCTGCAGTAGCTGTTTGCATTGTGGGGGCCTAGAATATCTCTGAGTGTTCTTTCAGTCCATTGATTTTACGAAGTCTCATAATATAGACAACTTGGCATATGTATAACTAAATCTCCGTATCACTTGCTGAAAAAAAGAGCAAAACATTCTTATTCCCTTGAAAATAATTAATGTCTTCTTTGGGAAGACACGTCCCTGATGTCTTCACCTGCTAGAGGGTTACGAACGTGATTTACCCTTGCACTGTTTTTTGCTTAAACCATTACCTCACTGGAGTTTGAATGAAAAAAATATTGCAGTAGGGGTGAAAATGATGCTCTAATTCAGGAAGAAAGTTTCAGAATACATGATTCTATTGACCATTAAACTAACACTTTTATTCTTCCCAAGTATGCAGCGTCTTATCCCTCTTATTTGTGCCACTGTCTAATCAAATAAGCTACTGTGTTGTTAAACAACCTTTTTATTATTCTAAGAGTAATTCCAAGTTTTGTTGGGTTATGAATAAATGTGTCAAGAAATTCATTTTGAACATATTATCTTAGCAGCTTTAAATGTCATTGCTCTTAAAAACTAAGGGGGAAAAAAAAGTCATATGCTCCTAAAACACAGATGTGTTTTTTGTCACTTTTACTTACTGTGACTTCTGATATTTCAGTATTTTCTCGTGATTCCTCTTAGCTTTAATCAGGAGAATATTGCATTCATTGCTGGTTGGATTTCATTTGAATTGTTTCTGGGAGTCACCATCTGAAAAATATATACATTCTCTGAGAACTTTGTGATACAAATCATATCACTGATTGTTAAGTTCAAAAAAGCATTACAGCTTTATTAACACCTTGGAGATGTATTTCTCTAATGAAGCTTTTCTTGTGGACTTTCTTTTACTTACATTAAGCTATGTCTTCATTGAAGATAAAGCAGAAATAATATATTTTTAAGCCACAAGCTATGTAATTTCACACTGCTTTGAAGACAAATCCCCTCTAGAAAGTCATATATATATGTTTCTTTTCACACGGCGTGCATACATGCTGTTTGAGTCAGTATAACAGTAGATTTTTCTCTTAATAAAATAAAGAAAAATATCTTTTTATCGTGAAATAATATATAGATTTATAGAATCCTTAGAGTTGGATCAGCCCAAGGTCTGATCCAGCCTTGCCTTGAAAGTCTTCAGGGATGGGATATCTATATATGCAATGGCTGATGGCACAGTTTAAAGAGAAGATAAAATACCATCTTTCTTTCAAAAAACTTGCATGGGATAAATTCCTTTATTTTCTCAGAATTTTCCATGTGGGTGTTTATATTTTCTCTGGTTTATAATGTGTATGAATGGTCTCTGAAGCACAGTCTGACTTACCAGTAGATGAAGGAAATGTTTAGGTGCAGCATTCCTTGTTTGCTTGATATAAACTGAAGAACTGGTAGCAATCCAAGTGACTGCCTACTAAAATGGTCATGGTCATGTTTTCCTGTCTTTAGATTTCTCTCCTTTTTCCATGGATTTGATCCTGAAGTACCTTTCGGGAATAAGGAAGGAGAAAGGAGTGCTTTCAATAATATTTGGCTCCCAAAGACACCCACTTAAATGTGGCTTATATACTTATATATAGGTGCCCATAAGTGACCTATATGTGTAAGCATTCATTATCATGATAGTGTGATTCATTTGCAAGATGGAAATGTCTGTAGCTATCCAGAATACCTTGCTGGTACTTCACTTGTAAGAGGACTGCATCTTTCTGGAGTCCAGGCACGTTAACCAACAGCACTTGGAAGGAGACTAGATATTCAAATAACTAAGTGTTACTCCAGTTTTCTCCTCACTGTGTGGTCAGTAAAGCAGAGAGCTATTGAGATGGACAAGAATTTGTGCCAGATTCAGAGATCTGAATAGCCCTCCTAACTGTATTAGCTTTAGCCTTTATGATCTATGTTAGGAGCTTAGGCAACCAAGTGGTATGTAGGCATCTCTATGTAGGCACTTAGGTTTAGATATCTTAATTTGAGAGCCAAGTTCCATTCATAGCTTCCACTGAATTTAGTGCACTAGAGGTCTTAATGCTTCTCTGTATTGAGCAACAAAAGAATTGGCAGTGTTTTTTAGTGTGGGATCTGCTTAAATTTTCTGAAGAAGCTGCATGAGATACCCCTTCAGACTGAAAGTTAGTCTTAAGCAAAAGCTGGGAAAAAAGGTAATCTTTTTTTAATGAAAATAATAATTTGTTGGAACAATTAATACACTGGTAGTTGCTTTGTGTTACTAGATGTTGGTGTTCATAAAGGGATATGCACCCTTTTTTGGATTTAAGAGAGTTAAACATTTTCCTAAACGTTATTATTATTATTTTTGTTTTCTATTAATTTCCAGTTGTAATTCATTGTGCTTTTATCAAGAATTTGGGAATTTTACATCAGTATTGTAACATCATCCCTTTAATTTATGGCAATTAGAACTATGACAACAAATTTCTGTTTTCAGTTACTTTTAGAACATTCAGGACTTTCTTTAATATAGACTGAAAGCTGTGATGTCAATTTGAAGCTTTTAAAAAATATTTCTTCACATCTGACAGAAAATGTAGTTTACATTTAATTCTACCAGTAGTAAATCTGGCAAAGAAACATTTTGCTGATTTTAGATACTGGACCCTGCAGGAAACTGTTCTAATTTCTGATGTATTAAATGAAGTGTTGGAACCTGTATAGGGGATTAAAAACAATCACTGATACATATCAATTATTTTAGATGAAATGTAACCGTGCCTTTTTGTAATGTGGATAACAAGGTGTCATTTCATTGTCCTGATATTGCTATTACTTCACTATTCCAACATGCTATGTTTTTTTTTTTTTTTTATGAAATGTTCCTCAATCAAATCGCTTAATTCATTTCTTTACTTGAGTATGCAGTACGTCTTTCCATAAGGATATACTCCTAGACTTTCTCACCCTTAGGACAAAACATTGCTTTGCAGAAAATATGAGGGCTGCTCTGAAACACATGCCTCCTATTTTCTTATGGTCCACAACATCAGAGGCAGATGGTGATGGTGTGGCAGTAGAGGCTGAATGTTCCCACCAATATTCTATTCTGCTACATTTTGTTGCCGGCATTTTGATGCGACAGATGGCAGCAGAGGGGCAGTCTGGCAAAATGACATCTGACATGAAAGTGCATATGAAAGAAAGATGTGGAATCGAATTCCTGCATGCAGAAAAAAATTGCACTTAGTGACTTTCATCAATGCTTGCTGAATGTTTATTGAAACCAAACAGTGAGTGTGGGCACAGTGAGGCTGTGGGCGGTGTGTTTCAGCAGTGGTGACAGTGACATGAAAGACAAGCCACATTCTGGAAGGCCATGCACAGCTGTCACACCTCAAAATGAAGAGCATTACAATCTGCTCATCCATGTAAATTGGCAGATTATAATAAGGGAACTATGTATAGAACTGAATATTGACTTCAGTGCGTTGGAAATTATGGTAGCAATGTTGGAATATTGTGCCAAGTGGTCCCGAAAATGCTTGCAGAAGAATGGAAAGAACACTATATGCAAGTTTGCTGAACAAATATGAAGCTGAAGGTGACTGTTTCTGGTGATTTTTGGTGACTCAAAAAAGTAGTCCATGGAATGCTGATGTTTGAATTCCCCATTGAAGAAAAAGTTCAAGGTACAGCTCTCAGCAGGTAACGTGCACTGTAATTTGGGACAGGAAAGGGGTAATCTGTCTGGATTTTCTGGAGCCTTGTGAAGCCATCAACTCTGACCATTACATTGCAATGCTAAGCTGAAAGCTTGAACTTTCAGAGTCAGGCCAGAGAAGAAGACAGTCTCTCTTACAACAGGACAACACCAGGCACTGTGCAAGTTAGGAGACCATGAAGCACATTGCCAGTCTTGACTGGACTGTCCTACCACAGCTACTGTATAGTCTGGATTTGGTGACTTCTGACTTCCATCTATCTGGGCTGAAGAAAAACTGCTTATTATTAGGCTGTTATTCATGGATACCAAAACAGCATCACTAATGTTGGTGACTATGTTGAAAAAGAGTGTTTTGTGGCCGAGAATTTTGTCTATCAAATAGTGTTACTGTGTTGTTGTGCTCTTTGTATTGGTTGTAGTTTCCATGGAAATCAATAGAGGCATTACTTTCAGAACGACCTACATATATGCATTCTGATGTTTTTTTTTCTTCCTGTTTCTCTTCTGGTTCATGTGATTTCAGAAGATGACAAGTCAAATAATTCCATGTTTATTCACGTATGATAATAAAGTCAAGGCTGTGAGGTAGTCTTTTGTTTTTCTGACATGCCCAGTGATAGCCCAGCCAATTTTCAGAATTCATTAGAAAGACTTATTACTTCACATGGAATGGCGTTCAGCTCTTGAATATATCTAGTCATATACAGGGATTTTTGTCTTCTACTCTACAGTCCCTCACTGTTTTCCTTATATGTACATTCTTTCTTGTCTGTACTACAAAACTTAATGTAAATATATATAATTGCTCTTCCTTCTGTAGACAAAAGCTGTCTCATTTCAGAAATAAACTTGTTCAGGCTGTTCACTGCATTCCTCAGCCTCAGAGACTTTGAACCCAGATCCTTGATCATTGTGCTGGATGTATTCGGAGGAAATTTTCAGCTTTTGCTCTCAAAGCTGTCATGACTAACAGGGAATAATGGAATGTTCACTTTCCTGGAGTGCATGAGAGCAAAAAGAAACACTGCACTGTAGCCTAGTATGTGGCTACTACCCAGGGGTTTCGTTGCTTGTTTCCATGTCCTTTCTTCAGTGCATATTTAGTGTAAATTAGTGAACTATTTATTGAAGAAAGTACTGAAACTATGTTCTTCCTTTTGCTGCTTAAGAACTGTAGATATAGCATCCATTTTGTAAATGCAGACCTTTTTTTTGATTGACCCAATATTTTTTCCAGTTTAGGGGGGAATAGTTTGTTCTCTCTGACAGTGGTGTATTTTCTTCTACTGTTCCCTAATGTGCACTAGCATGACTGTGTGTTCAGCAGTTTTGGTGTGAACCACATCATCCATGCTTCATAGAAGGTGCACTTCACTTGTTTGTTTTTCAGTTACCAAGAAGGTCAAAAAGTAATAAATAAATGTCAAAAAATATCACTTATGAGAAGTGGATGCTATGCATAATAAACATTAGCACATGTTTAACAAAAAATTTCCTCCAGTAGAAGTCATTCCCATATTAATTTAATCCTGCTGTCTAAGATAATACAATCTCTTTGAAACAGTCTCAAATCTTAGTGCATAGGGACCTTTTCTGGATCAGAGGCCAAATTTCCATTACCTGATGAGCTAATCTGACGTGACAGCCTCATATGCAGATGGGGAATCTCTTGTCAATAATTTTCTTCAGAGACAAAGAGAGACAAATGTCTATATTCATTCTCTCACTTCATGCATGAGTAACATTACCTTTCTGTCTCCCTTTCACTCTATCTTTATTCAGGTAGTCATTGAGAATTTAAATTTAAGCTTTTGTGCTTTTGAGTTAGCTTATGCATGCAAAGCTGTTTACAGAAGACTGGCATCCTTGTCTGTTTGTTTAAGTACAGTATGTATTTTGACATGTAAATTTACGTGAGGCATATTTAATCAGTCACAATGATATGCTAATTGGATTCCTGTATGAACTGCATAAAAACAGCAGTTGAAAAAAATGCAAGGGGAACTTATTACCAGCTGAGACACTTTCTAATCAGTATTATGCATCATGAAAATGCACAAAGATAAAAGTGATGGATTTTCAGGACTTTTGTAACCAATAAATAGAAATGGAAGGAAGGAAAAAAAAAAAAGTCTTTCTGCAAAGGAAAATCCTGAAAGTTATAAAACAGAGACTGAAATCCAATGCCAAAAATCTCTGAAATGCTTTGTTGGGTCTTGGATGTTGTTCACTGACATCATTTGTGTTATGATAAGGTTATAGGTAGATCTTGTCTCCAAGAGAGCAATGACATTTAGACTTCAGCCCCTCTGCCTTGGGGATGTTCGCAAGAATTTTAAATATATTTTTAAAATATATAGTTTTTATAGGGAAAGCTGGAACTTACTCAGCTGCAACTGAGTCACTCTCAAGTAAAAGCAAACATGCCAATTGAAGGCCCCTCCTGTGTACATGTGAGTATAAACTTACAACACTTTCCCTTTTCTGATTATTTACCACTGATATCTGAGTTTCCCTCATAAATGCAATTTTAAAGTTGATACATTTTATCCTTTTAAAAAATATACTGTGGAACCTGTTTGGTGAACACTTCTCACTTCTGATCTATGGTTGGCTATACTTAGAATTTTCTATCATACTACAGTGCGTAAATATGTTGAGCACACTCCTGCTCCTTGTCTCAGTCACTGCTTGTTTCAGGGTTCTATTAAAATAATCTTCCTTTTGAATATTTTGCTTAGATTTCAACCATGTAAGAACAAGACAACTACAAGCACAGGAAAGAATCATAGAATCATTTGAGTTGGAAAAGACCCTTAAAGGTCACCTAGTCCAGCTCCCCTCCCATGAATGGAGACACCTACGGCTCTATCAGGTGCTGAGACCCCTGTCCAGCCTGACTTAGAATGTTTTCAAGGACAGGACATCCACCACCTCTCTGGGCAATCTGTGCCAGTCATTCACTGCCCTTATCGTAAAAAATAAAAAACAAAACAACAAAATAAATAAATCCTTTTATGCAATCTGAATCTTTTTTCTTTTAGTTTAAAACCTTTTCCCCTTGTCCTGTCACCACAGAACCTGCTAGAGCATCTTCTTTCTTAAATCCCCTTTAGATACTGCTGCTCTCAGTTCTCCCCCAAGACTTCTCCAGGCTGAACAGCCAGAGCTCTCTCAGATGGACCATGGGTTGTTCATATTAAGTTTGCCATTGAAGGGAGAGGGGAAAACAGTGAAAGCTTGTGCTTATACGAGAGTAGAGATATTAATGTGTATGTTCTAATTGTTCATTGTGAAATTTTTGCTTTCCTGTTGTTGTCTGAATATATTCATGAATGTCTCTGAAAAATAAAATTAAATAAATAAATAAATAAATAAATAAATAAAAAAGGCTAGATTTGAAATATAAATTGGGAAGAAGCCAGTTTAAGTAGTTATGTGGCATATTTTAAAAGTTGACTCATTGAGGTGACATGCATTTCTCTGTAAGCGCTATTATTTTGCATACAGTACATCAGTATTATTTTTCCTGTTGGATGCCAGATAATCTGAAGGGACAGTAAGTCTGTGATAGTCTCCTCACAATCTTCCACACTCTAAACTCAGTGAGTTTGAAACACACCTTTAATTTAACCAGTGCTGTTTGTGTGACCTCAGTGAAGTCCCTTTGATTATTCTTTATAAGGGAGAGGTAACAGAAGGCCTAAGACAGTTTTCTGAGCTTTGATAAAATTTGCAGAGAGCTGTGTAATTGTACTGTGTGAGATGCTAAAAAACACATTTTTTGTTGCACTGCTTCTGTTTACCCAACAATAATTGTTTTTAATTTTGTATTCCTCAGTGACTGTGAATTGCAATAGTAAGTAGTTAAATTTCTTTGCTCAGAGTAGAACGTATTGTGTTTCTGTGTATCAGCCTTTTTAAGAGCCAGGAAATTACAGAATTCCGCATGCCACAGAGCAGGGAAAGGCTTATAATTTAATCATAGATGATGAGGATTCTGGATCTTGAATATAGAAAAAAAGCAAAATGTGTGTGTAGTTCCTCCCTTGAAACAAGATGATGCTAAGTCATGGCTTGAGCCAGTGATTGAGCAACTGGTGGGAAGGCGGGGCCAACCCAGGGGAGCTCAGGTGCAAAGAGTGCACCTGAGTGACTGGGAAGTGTGAGTGCTGGCTCCACCCCTTTGCAGACCTCATTTGAGAGTTGGCAGTGGAGGCAAAGGTTTTTTACTAGAAATCCCTGCATGCTTGAGGCCTTCTGAAGGTAAGTAGTGTCTTTTTTTTTTTATTATCATTTTTATTTCTTGTGCAGCTGTTGCATTTGAGCAAGTCCTTACTTACTGTAGCCTGGAATTTTGCTGCTGTGGTGTCATTGCTGTGCTTTCCATTGCATTACAATGCTTAAGGGATGAAAAACTGCAAGTTGTGTGTGTGGTTATTGAAAATGTATTTAATGGTTTGGATTTTACTGTGGTTTTCACAGAGCTGGAGTAGCAGAATATTACTCAGGCTGCTATGAGGGCTACTGTGAAATCAGTGCCTCCTACTTTGTTATGTTGATCCGTGATGTCAGAGATGAGTGTTGGTGGTATGGCCGTAGATGTTGAACCTTCCCACCAATAGTCTGTTACATTTTGTTATTGTCTGACAGATGGTGGTAGAGGGGCAGTCTGGCAAAATTATATCACGGAGGCTGGAGGGGACCTCTAGAGATCATTGAATCCAACCTCCTTGCAAAGCAGGCTGCTCAGGTAGGCACCCAGACAGGTCTTGAATATCTCCAGAGAAGGAGACTCTGCAACCTTCCTGAGCAGCCTGTTCCAGTGCTCCATATCTGACATGGAAGCACATATGAAGCAAAGATGTGTTATTGAATTCCTTCACATGGGAAAAAATTGCACCCATGGGCATTCATCTATGCTTGGTGGTACTTATGGAGATCAAACAGTGGATGTGAACACAGTGAGGTGGCAGGTGGTGTGTTTTAGCAGTGGCAGCAGAGACAGTGGATCTCCTGCTGCAGATTTCTATGAGCTTAGCATGCAGGCTCTTGTTCATCTATGACAAAAATGCATAGCTAATGGTGGTGACTGTGTGGAAAAACAGTATTTTACAGCTGAGATTTTGCTCTACCAAATAGTGTTATTGTGCCGTTGTTGTAGTTTCCACACAAATAAATAAAACACTGTATTTCTGGAGTGACCTACTTGTAGGTTATATTCCACACCAGTGCTTCAGCTTCTGCATATTTGTTGTCTACCTGCAGTGTTATTAAAATCTGCGTTGTGCCATATTTTTTCTGAATTATAAATATTATCTTATGATGATTTTGCTGTGGACTGCATCTAGCTAAATGGTGTTAATATGTAACTTAATGTTTTAATCGTTATTTTACCATTGTTGGGTAAATCAGTTATTATTTTATCCGTGAGTGTTTCTCTGTTTTAGCGTTTTAGTCTACTAAGAAAAATGGGAGCATTGCAGTGCCCTTTAACCAAAGCTAGTGACTCCCTATAGTGACTGCTCCATGGTATGGCATAATTTCACACAATGCTTTGAATTGCAGGCTGCTGCAAAAGTGCATTACCAGCTCCATTTTCTGTGCCAATCTGAGGTCTGAAATTGGTTTGTATTTAGGATCCTTGCAAATTGTCCAAATGAGGATTAAGGCTTTGGGTCAAATGGTCTTAGCTCTCTGTAAAGCCATTAAGGTTAGAAAGTGTCCCAAGACTCAGCCTCAGTTTAAGTACAAATACAAAACAAATATCCGACTGTAGACATAAGAAACATATGCCCCGTTCCTGGAAGTGTTCAAGGCCAAGTTGGATGTGTTGGAGGTTACTAGGAGATGTGTCAAGAAACCATGATTCAGTTATTTAGTAATGTTTCTATGAAAGAATCTTTCTTTTTGTAGATGGTGTCTGAAATTGAATCTATGGAGCAAGTAAGTCAAACTAAGGAGGTCAGATAATACTTGCATGGAAAAATTTGAACAAATCATCTGAAGGAAGTAGCTGAGGCACTAGGTGTGATGAGAAAGCCTCATCCTAACTGACTTTGTGGCAAATATGATTCCAGTTAGTAGAATAAGATAAAGAGAAATTCACAGAAGGTAAAAATCAGTAAATCCAACATCTATATTCAGTAAATGTGTGCACAGTATTTCCAAGTACAAGATTAGCAGAAGCATGGGTGTATATGGCACGTTGGGGGATGACTCACCTCTTAGAAAGTTGTGCTCCCAGCTTTGAGTTGTTGAATTCAATAATAAGCGTGCAGAGTAGGGAGATACCATTGGTGTAGATTTCATGGAATTCCAAAAGGCTTTTGACAGTATCTATCTCCAAAGAAACAAAATTGCTCTGGGGTAAGAGAGAGGTGTTCACACTTATAAAACAGGCAATGAAAAGAAAGGAAGCTGAGAGTAGGAACAAATAATCCATCTTCACAATACAGGGATGTCATCAGCTGAATTCCACAGAGGTTTATGCTCTTCAGCAAATGCACAAGTGGTCTGTAAAAGGGACAGAGTCACTTCCTGTGGTTGTGGAGATAGCTGAGATATTCAAGAATGAATGTGTTATATTGAAGAAGCCCGTATCAGTAATTGGGCAATACATTAGAAGATAAAGCTCAATTTTATAACTGTTCTGTGATGCTTAGTGGTGAAAAAGATCCTCAATCCTGGTGTTTGGTATGCAGTGTTGGACACTAAGGTCACTGTAAGCACTCAAGAGTGACATTTGAAGATACACCATATTGTTCTATGAAAATGCCAGTTCAGAGCTCAGTATTGACAGCAAAAGGAAATTAGATGTTAGGGTAATTGGGGGAAGGGGGGGTGGGGGAATCATTATGTATTTATACAAATCATGCAGTTACACGAACACAACATGGAGCTCTGCTCCCCTCCTCAGAAAGGTGTACTATTATTGGTAAAGAGAGAGGGGTGTGACTAGGAAGATCAAACATGGAACATCTGGTGTACAGGGAAATTAGAGTTTGTTTAAAGTGGCATGACTGATAGAAATATATGATATAGGCCTGTCAAATTGTAACTGGAGTGAAGATGTTGCATAGGATACACTGTAGTGAATTGCACTTGGGGCTCTGTGTTTAAAGAATGTTTGCATTTGTAGCTTGGTATCATAATACAACAATTTACACTAATTAGAAGTCTTTAAGTGCTCCTAAAAGAATAATGTTATCTAGAATCCTGTTGGCCCAGATTTATTTCTCCTTGAATTTATCTGAAATCAATGAAGTAACAATGGCAATCAAGTCTGCTTTCAGACAACTTCTTCCATTCAAAGACTAAGATGTTACATAAATGTGACTGTCAAAGCTGCATCAAATAGAGAAGCCACCAGGCAGTTTCATACTTCCAGATCATCTGGCAAGCACATGCAGCAGAAAAAGAAAACATGCCAAGAACACATTGGAGAACAAACACCAAGGAAATTTGGGAATGAAATAATTTGGGGTCCTCTTAGTTTGTGCTGACAGACAGGTAGAATGTTTACCTTAGGAGGCTCAATTCAAAAATAGGCATTAAAATTATACTTCTTTTCCTACATAAGGTAAATAATATGCATCTCTTTTTCCAGGAAAAGTATAATATACTGAAGATAAGAAGGTAGAAGAACAGTCAGTATCTGTATATACTTTTTATTTGTGTTTCATGAGTGTGAAAATTTCATTTGCCTTTCTTTAAACGGATGATAAGGCTTCCTGGGTGTGAAAATTTCATTTGCTCTTCTTTAAAAGGATAAGATTTCCTGAGTGTGCTAGCCCACATCTCCTTAAATCTTAGCATCTTTTTCTCCACGTGAACAAAGTGTTTGGAGTAATTGGCCCATCAAATAAGGTATTAAGAAAGAAGTGAGATGACAACTGAAAGCGATTGGATACAATTCAGAAAGGGTGATAGAAAGCTCTAGTATGTAGCGAGGGCTCTGTGACCACAGAACTGTGGAGACTAATTGCTGCTATTTTATTTCAAAACAATACTTTTATAAATAAAAGATTTATACATTTTTCTTTTATAGATTTGTTAAGGATTATACCACTTGGTCTAGACTGTTGTCAGATTATAAATTCCTGTTTGGTCTATTTGCTACCTCTAAATGAGGTAAAATAGGTGAAAAAATGTGGTCTTTTCTCTTTAAAAACAAAATACAGAAATCATGGAATGGTCACTGAAAGCCCTTTTGTACTGGAAACTAATGGTTTGTCCTGAGATCATTGGAGGAATTGTCACTTCTGGGCTATACTTCTGCTGTCTCAGCAGTGGACAAAGAGGTCCTATCTCTGCTTGATACTAAAATTACAACTAACAAAAAGATTCTCTTCTTTGGCACTGACATGAAGGTGCAGAACATGAGTGCCATAGATGGTGAAAAGGTTACCCTCGAGCTGCTGACAAAATCTGTAAGGGGCTTCAAAGAAATGTGAAGTTACATGCTATTTTAACTTGCTGAATGAAGGCATATACACACTGAAAATCTTCCATAAAATCATGGGTGTGAGAGCTCATGTCTTGGGACTTTTCCATAATGAAAACTGACTACCTCTTTGGACTCTAGAGATATGCGACTCGTGTTTGCATGAATCAGTGTATTACACATAATTATTAATAAGATTTAGTATTCAGGCTTGAAGTAGCGTATACATGGATGTGTGAGAGAGTTTAATTAAGTATGATAAATATTAATTTTGGAAAGGAGATAACAGTGAGCATTCTTGTGTAGTAAATACTTTAAATTTGAGTTCAGATTCTGTTTTTTGATGTAGAACATTTGGGTTCTATTAACTCTCAGGTAACTGACTTTATTTTTGCTTATCTCAGATGAATTACAAACAAAATACCAATTTCAGGTGTCTGGGGCAGGAGAGACGCCAGAAACAAAGCGCTGTTCCGTCACAGCCATATCTGTACAGGCAGCAGCAGCTTCTTCATGGTGACTACTGCAGAGGGCTATGTCCAGGCTTCCTCCAGGTTTCATTTCAGGACTTAGCATAACCAGAGCTGTCCTGAATAACCTGTGTTATGTTTAATTGCACTGTTGGTTTGTTCTTTGTATTCCTATCCTGACACAGACTAGTGAGCTCTTGAGAAGCCCTTCCATGCTTCAGACTTCAAACTGCCTGATTTATATAACTAAATCTGGGGTCAGAAGCATCCCCAGAGGGTAATGTGGAGCGTCTAAGTTGAGCTGTGACTCTGAATTGCCTTGTGTAGGAGTTTCTTTCTTTCTTTTCCTTGGTTTATAGAGGTCTTTAGGAAATCAGCCTCTTCATATAGATGCCACAAAATAGTTGTCTAACGTTGTTGAGTTGCCCAGTAGTGAAATGCAGGTTGCTGAAATGTAAGAGAGTGGTTACTTTCTTTTTCTGGACCTACTTTATGCTAGTGGATATTCAAAATATCTGGCATCTGCTGGCAATTTTTTTTACAAGAAAATTTGAGGTCTTTCTGTTCTTTCTAACAGATGTGTCTACATCCATTCAATCATTAGAACAGTGCTGGCACCGCCACAAAAGCTAGAGCAGTCACCTAGCCCATTCCTGCTGGTTACAGGTAGTTCTGGCCAAGGCAGCACAGCTACTCCTGCTTGGACTTCATTTCTGTAGTATTTTTTTCTTTAGTCTCTGTGAAATCAATCGATGAATAGACTTAACGTAAAGCTACTCTGACCGCATTAATGCACTACTTCCTTGAGTGTTAAAAGTGGAAAGCTGAATGTTCCCAATGGTACTGTGTTACGGCTGGGAACCTGACTTTCTTTCCTTTCATTAAGGTTTAAATTAGAGGCAATGCAAGCCAGTTTATGTAAAAATGTTTTAATTAAGAGAACCCAAATGCAGTAAGAGAAGTTTTAGGGGAAGTTAAAAAGTATACCTGGGATTCAGTTCTCAACAAAATAGAGCTTAATTCCCCTACTTTGAGGCAAGCTGGTTCCCTAGTAACTTCCTTTCTGCATTCTTTTTATTTTTATTTTTATTTTTTTAATTAAGTTATTCTGGGCCATGATAGAAGTATGCAAGTGTTGCAGTTTGAAACCATGGCAACTGGAAGGGGTGATTTGCATGTTTGCATAACAGTGTGATGGCATTATCTCTGGAGCTAATGCAGGTAGTGGGACATATCTATGTAAAGCTACGAAGTAGGATGGAAGAAGAGAAGGAGAAATTTCTTCTCTGAAGGAACCATATGTAAGAAGTGAAGGGTGTTTGTTTTGTTTTTGTTTTTTTTTTTTGTTTTGTTTTTTTTCTCGATTGGGTCAGGCCAAGAAACACGTGAGCGCTGAGAGTTCACCTTTTGATTCAATGTATTCAAATATTAAACTCAGCAGCTACTAGGAATATCATCTAGAAGTTACAATTCTCCCCAAACTCTTCCTTTTCCAGTTCCCTGCATTCTTTGTTTCTAACACGTGGAAAAGGTATTGCTAGGCAATATTGCCTGCTTTTGGTATAATTTTCCAATAAACCAAAGGAAAAAAATAAACAAAAAACAAAAACCAACAAGTAATTGTATGTAAAGTTGTGATTTTTACTTTCAGTTTCAACAGTTTGTTTGAAAAAAGCTGTATTTTCCTCCGTAGTTTAACTGAACTTGCACTACGTACTAAATTTCTGCAAAAATCTGGCACGTATTTGGCACAACTGACTGCAGAGTAACCTTCAATAGATGAAATAGCCTCCCCAAAAAGGATCCCGAAACTCTCACAGCAGCAGTGAATCTCCCTGCCATGAATTCTAAAGACGAATAGCAAGAGCAGGGTATGATTTTTTATTTTTTTTTTCCCTTTTCCCTCATTAATGGTGGAACAAACAGAAAAAGGTCCCTTGAAAGTTAAAGCTTAGCTACTGCAGAGTGTCCTCATGTATTATGAGTGAGAAACAAAGGAAACTGAGAAACTTCAAAGCTTCCTGTGGCATTCAGAGCTTTCCATCTTCAAAGCACCTCTCTCTTTTGTAGTTCTGCTCTGGGTTTAATTAATACATTTTAAATATTGTTACTGTAAACAGCGTTATCTTTGTTTTCTACCCAGCTCCTTTTCAGAGTAATTTAAATTATTTTATGAAGCTATCTGTCATCTTTATTTAGTGCCTCTTAACCTCTTTTCTTTTACAAATGAGTAGTCACCTCCAGTTGAGATTAAAACAACACTGGAAAGGGGTGTATGTGCATGTGAAGCAGTACAGAAAAAAAATATATGCTGTGCCTTTTATCTACATTCTCTAAAGTAAAAATAGACATAACCCTCTCAGTTCATGTATTAGCAATATTTTAAGATGGAAGAGAGTTTTAGAAATTGTAATGTATCCTATTTCCTTTAGAAAGCTAATTCTAGAAAACTACACGAGGGGAAAAAAGTGGAAATCATACTTGGACTCTTTTATTCATGCTGTCATTAAACTTTTTTCATATGTGTTTTGGGGCTTTAGGGTGGAGGCAGCAAGAAAAGAGTAGGCTCAAGGAAAACAGCGTTTTGCACTTTATTAAGATGAGACTTGTTAACACTTAGCAGCTTATTAAGTGGAGACTTAGCTATTACCAGTGAACTCATATATTTGATCTTTTATGACATGTTTTTAGTTCTCCCCCTGAAGTAGTCATTGATGAGGAAAGGTGGAGCTTACTTCTGAGGAATGTCATTTTAGCAATGAGTCAAAATACTGCCTTATTAAATTACTCAGTTATAAGAATATGAAGGTTCTGATCACTTTATAGAAAAACTGCAGTACTAGATAGATACTGGAATATATATATATATATATTTAATTATGTGTTATGTTCATGAACAATAGAAAGGAGAAAGGAAAACAGTGAGCTAGCTTGAAAACCACATTATGTGCATGTGGCCGTGCTCTTCTGGCTTGGTCTTGGCAGTCTGGCTTGAAACTCCACAGCTACAACTGGGCTGCCATATTGCAGGTAGAGAAAAGGGTTTTAATGCTGTGTAGCAAGATTTCAATCTCTCAGCTTCCCAAACCATAATCTTTCCTGACCTCCTGGATGTAAAAGAACTTGAGTCAGAGGCCACAGCTGCAAAGGAAAGCTTTCTGTCTGACATCCATAGCCCTCAGCTGAGGCTTAATGCACACAGTGATTGCTGCTACCCTTAAATCCTTTTTAACTCCTCTTTTCAAATCCTGACTCATCTCGTCCCTCTCCAATCTGTGTACTCACAGTTATGGCTACCTCTTGTCCCAGAACAGGAGATCCCCCAATGCTTGGAAAGCATCAGGATCAAACCTTAAATGCAGGTTCAGTGACAGAAGAAGTCCCCTCGCTGGTATGGGCTCACTGTTGTCTTCCAATTGCAGTTGTTTACGTAGTATTAATATTTTTAAAGTTATGGTTTGCATGCTGTGTAGAGAAAAGGAAACACATCTTGGCTTTGTGTTTGTATGTGTCTGTAGACTTTGTGTTGTACATTTCATTTGAGCTTAATGTCAGCATCATTACAAAGAATGCAAGAAGCACATACTAAAGAAGTGAAATATATCAATATATAAGAATCAGTCATTGCTTGTGAGGCAACTTCAACCTTCTCTTACAATATTTTAGGGAAGACAGAAGTAGATACTATGAACTCAATGCATGCTTCTATTAACAATGGAAAATAAAATTATACATGTGTTCTTAGCTTTGTGTATGTCATTTATTCTTCACCATTTGATTACTCTGTCATACTGGCTAGACAGTGTCTGATTTGTATTCATCTCTTGCATTTTATTGTACTTTTCACATAGGCCTCACTCAGGCCTTCCATTGCAGTTTTTCTTATATTTAAGCTCTTCTTTTTTTTTAAACCTGTTTCAGTGATTTCTGCATTATGATGTCTGTTTTTCTTACTTTTTTCTCATTTAAAAATCTTCTTTCCTCTAAATTTCTTCACCTCATTTTCTACTTCTGCAACATATTTTTGCTGATCTTCTCTGATCCTTCCTGTCTTTGTAATCCATTTTTCTTTATTTTTCTTTCTACTTTCCTGTCTTTTTATGTCCCCCCCATCCCCCCCCCCCCCCCCCCCCCCCATCCCCACACTTTTCTCTCTTTGGATTTTTTTCTTGTTGTTTTTGCTGGCTGACTGTCATTCAAAATACTGCAGTAACATAACAAGAGGATCCCCTGAGACTTCATGAAAAATCCTATGAAAGCAGCTGTTCTTGTGATGTTTTCAGCAGGAAAAGTGCACAGAAAAGACTGGCTAGACCCAGGCCACAAATAATGATGCTGGGGAACTGTCCTTTCTCATTGTTTCTATAAGGTCTAAGGCAGGGAAGGGATGATCTGCCAGTCCTCACTTGCCCATCTCCCCCAGTGTTATTTTCAGTATAAGGTTCATGGCTTTGGCTTGCTGTCACAAATGTTCTCCTAGTAAATTTTGGGAAAGATCTGATCTGGGGGTGTGTGTTGTTGGGTCGGGGGAGCTGAGTTATTGTTATTATAGATAAAATGCGATTTAAATTTTGAAAGAAGCAACAGTTAATTATTTACATAGAATTTAAATGTCATTTTGAAGTTTTGCTGGCTATTAATTCATTAATTTAGCTAAGGCCTTCAAGGGATTTCTAAATTAGAAAGTGGGTAATAGAAAAGAAGCCACTGGAGCAATGTTTTTCACATGCAGTTCTGTGGCAAAATGTATGCTTTCTATTTATTTGTGTGCTTTTATGCTAGGTTATAAATGACATATATAATGAAGGCAGAATCCTAATTTAACAGATAAAGATTTAAATCTGCCCAGAAGAATTTCATGCTGATAAGGTATCATCAATGTTTTAAAATGCTAGTATTAATAGCATGTGGAAAATTTGCTTTTTGAATAAATTATGTTTCTCCTTATGCCGTGCAAAATTGGAGGATTGTATCCACTCCTATTCTTACAATACTTACAGGTAATTGTCAATGTAAAAATTGTTTGCCATTATAATTTGTATTATTGATCACTTGGGCTTTTTTAATGTTCTACTAAATCTATATATTCTTTACATTTTTATATGAATGCATATCATATAGGTAGTGATGATGCCTGTGACAGATGTAGTTGGCTTATTTTTCCTTGAAAAGAGAAAACTTGTGCATGAAGTGAACCATAATCTAAATTTTAAAATTTACTGGGCTCTTATCTAATATTTTGGTAGAAAGATATAACAGGAAGCATTTCATTTTCTTTAAAGGCTACTCATAATTATTAGAGATTTTTCATATCTCATTGGCTAATATGTAAGAATCATCTGCTTGTGTGTTTTCAGTAGTCAATGTTTCTGCATTACTAACCCAAATAAGCGTTTCCATGTGAATACATTTATTTGCCAGCTTGTTGTCTGAGACTGTGCAGTGTTTCAGTCTGGTCTGCGAGTTCTTATTCACAGTTCTTTAGATATTCATAGTGTTAATTTAGATTGTTACCGTACAAATGTCTGGTAGCTGATGAACTCTGAGTACATAAATAAAAGGGTAGTGGCCATATTCTGAAACTCTAGGATTTGTCAGTCAGCCACTCGTGATCTTATGTTAACACAAAAGTGTGGTAAGGGTTGCAAAATATGGTGCTCTAAATGAATACCTTTCTGTGGCTTCTGGAGGTCTCAGCTTTTGCTCCTATTTATTCCTACACGTGCTGTATCACTCATAGCGTAAATATTGTGATTTCATTCTTTGGTGAAAGATCTGGCACAAGAAAAAGTTATGTCTGATTTATGGCAGTTTTCTAAGGAAAAAAAGTCTGTACAGAGCAAGTATTCTCACCTTGGCTTTTTAGTTTTGAGCCTAGGAAGTACTGTTTGTCTATTTCAGTAAAATACATTACATGAAAACTGGGAAATAGGTGTGTTTGTTTTTTTTTCTTTTTTTTTTTTTTTAATGGAACTTTAATTCAAGTAACCAAAGTAAATGTTATCCTTTCTTATGACCTTCCAATTTGTTCCTTTCCTCGTTGAATACATCTTCCTTGTTCTTCTTCTTTTTTTTTTTTTTTTTCCTTTGCCTCCCATTTTTGGTGTATTTTAGTAATTTCAGTCTTCAAAAATTCTCACTTAGTTGTTTCAAATCAGTCATTTGAGGTTTCTTGGTATTAGCATTGATGGAATTTACGTGATAGAATTCCCCATTGTACACGTTTGTGAACCAAGCAGATAAGACTGGTTTTCTTTGTTTCTCACAATGTGGTGAAATACTTTTTCCAGGTATATTGTTTGAATAGAAACAAAAATAGATCATCGCTAAAAGCCATTTTCTTGAGAGCTGTAAGAGCAAATAAGTTGTATCGTCTGTATCTCTTTAGTTCTTGAAGTAATTTGATGTACCTGTATTGACCGCAGTGATACCGATTCTATAATTTTATCTAAATAGACACTAACTTCAGATGGAACTATGAAAGCTAAATAATGCATACACATCAGAAAGCACACTGTGCCCTTTCTATCTTCCCCAGCCCTCTGGTTTCTATCTAAATCAATATCTGTGTACTGCTGTGATGGCTCACAGCACGACGTGCATTTGGCATACTGAAACTGTTACATGCTTTAAAGCAACACAGGATCTTTTGGAAAGGCACTTTTTCTCTCAAAATGCTACTGCCAACGAACTCCCATATAAATGGTCAATAACGACCAATTGCCTCCATTACCAAAGTCAGTGAAATGGAAAAGTAACCAATACAAGAGAAAATAAACTGAAGGGAAATTTTTGTTCTGGATTCATAGGAGGTTTTCTCATGGAATAAAATATCCTGGGTTGGAAGGGACCCAGAAAGCTTTACTTCAGTTATATGTACTTGGGGGAAAAAAAATAGTTTATTTGCATTTCTCTCTGGTCTTTATCACTGTTACCGTATGATTTTTTCTGACAACTTACTGCATCTCTTCTAGACATAAATGGATTTGGCTTGCTGAATGATTTTTGTCCTCTAGTTTTCTTTCTTTTGCTGTTTGTTTGTTTGTTTGTTTTTGTTAGAGAAATATTTGTAGCTATAGCAGGAATTTAACTGAGCCTTCATTAAAGGACTATAGGTCCATTCCTTTCTCCATAGCACTGCTGAAAATGAGTATGTTTGAATTACTGTATTCAGTACTACAAGTGAAAACAGTGAAGTGAAATGAAATGACTGTTGACATGTCTTACAAGATGCCAGATACAGTCAGTTTCTGAAATTTGGGGATTGACAAGGACTTCTTAACTTAAATGTGGTTGTGTTTATTTCAGCTTGGGCAGAACACTTATGGGGGACAAAATGAGCCTCTGGCAAAGTACCGTTGTTTTATCATATCACCAGGAGAAGAAAGGTAGAATCTTCGGGTAGAATCTTTGGGTAGAAGCTTCATAAAAGGTTAAGTAGGTTTGCTTCCACCTTAAGTCTTCCTGAGATGGATTAACATGCAGCTATTAAATCTTGCAGTATTTCTCAAATAATGATTCAACAGTTATGATACCTCAAAAACGTTACAGGATATATATATTTTTAAAATAACTTCAGGTTACAGAAACAAGTACGAACTTTGTGGATCAAAACAACTTGTCTTCTGTGATGCTGACTTTGAATAGCCTGTCCTGACAGTATCTCAAAAAGGACAGTTTCATCTTTCAGAATCTCAGGACTGTTGTTAGAAAATATGTTTGCAACTGTTGAAAAGCCACTCTAGCAGTCATTGCTGTGCACTGTGCAGTTATTGGAGAAGGAATCTTAAGAATGAGAAAGGTGGATGAAAATGATGAAAGAATTCTGTTGAGTTTCTTTTTAGTTTACGCATCTGTTTGCAGTATGCTATTTAAATGTTATGTTTCCATTCTTTCATTCCTTTGATGTTACTTATCTTTCACGGATAGCTTTGAGGAGAATAGAATAAAAAAATATTGTTTGTATAATTACCAGTACAGATCTCTATGTACGGTTATTCCACATATATGCTGAGAATTCCCAGTACTTACATCATACATCTTCCTCTTCTATGTCCAAAATATGTTCAGTGCTGTTATATAGAATATGTGCAAAGTCATTAACTACACTTCTACTTAAGCACTGTAATTTTACTGAACTTATTATAAATTTGATTAAAATATTTGAAGACTCCTTCTAAAAACAGACCAGAGCCTTTCCATAACCTTTCAAAGCTAACACTTGAACACAAACGCAGATTATTTGAGGTCCTTTTTGCAAGGCCCAGGTGTTGTTTGTCTTTTATTTTTTGTGATTATTTCAGCCCAGTGAATACTTGTGACTGTAGTGAATCCACACAATCAAATCACTTGCCACATGTGCTGACAGAACCCCTTAGTGAGCCTTCAGTTGGACTTGGTGCATCCTTTCCTGCCCAGAGATTGGTCACTGCTAGATCCCAGCTTTCACAGTGGTGTCTGAGCCATCTACACCCTATCCTTCAATCATTTCATATCTGCAGGCTAACCCTGCACTTTTCTATACTGCTTTAGATGTCTAGGGAAATTAATGTTGCACTCTCCAAAATGCTTGTGCCTTTCAGTTTTGTTGAAAGTTGACACAGTCTTCATGTATCTCATACGTGAGAGTTTGCTTTTGACTTGATAACCATACCATCTGGGGTACTGCACAGCAATAGAAGTCTAGAAATATAGATTAAAGGACATTCTTGCATCACCTCTTTTCATTTACTTCCAAGCCACAAGTGAAAGTTTTCCTTCTTATTCTCAGAAAGCTGAAGCTTGTCTATTCAATGAGTGAATCTTACAAGCTCCACTTGTGAATGTCTTACAGGAATAAACCAGAACTTTAGCTTTTTCTATTACCTCAAATCTGTATAGCAGATTATTTTGAAATCTAATGAATACCTTACTGCTTTGTGTTGTAAATTGTACACTATTCAGTCTCATCCTGTACTTTGATTGCTTCTCCTCTCTGTGGAGGTCTCAATGACCTGTGCAGAAGGAACAGTTCCTTTTAACACTAGGATTACAATAACTGTTCTCAGATACCAGTGGTACACATGTACAGAAAATAACACAGGTCAGATTAAAAATCCTAATACTTAATGGTTCAAAAATTATTTCCCAAGTTATCCAGTCTTAAGCTCATTTTCAGTTTTAGAACCCACAGGTGGTTGTTTTTTCTTTGATTGATTTATTTATTTATTTTTGCAGGAGCTACCTGATGAGTTACTTTGGTGCATATCAACCATAATCTTATAGTTCAGAAAATAAAAATTTAACTCAATGGAAATGATAATTTGGAAAAAAGCAGAAATAGTGTGGAAATGGTATTTTAATTACAAGGTTTATCATTAATATATTTTATGATATTTTGTAAGGTTAAGAAACTAAAACTCCTTGAGACTGGGTTGTAGTCAAAGGAAAGTATCTGCATTTTGAGTCAACTGTGGAAATTGAATATTGAAACTGTGTCAATTTCTGGAAGGACAGGTGTGATATTACTGACTCATGCTGATGTAGCTCTATCACTGTAGTTACATTTCAAATGCTTGCTGGAAAAATGACAGTGAGTTTTCTTTACATATGATTTCGATCCAAATTTCAGTGATTTTTACTGGCTGTGGCTTGCAGAATACCACGTTCATATCTTCATTCATCTCTCTATAGACAGTGTTTATTTTTGGTTCTGCAATCGCCATGGTGCTGGGTTGGAGAAAACATTTTCATATGATAATAACTTGGAGAAGTTCCTTGTTTAACATAGAAGCAACAACTCACATTTCCAGCATATTTACAATGCGTTTCTACTTCTGGTTATGTGAAGACCGACTTTATCATTGTGGGATTTCAAACTCTGAAGCAAGCTGAAGAAGCATCCAGAAACAGAAAATAGTGGCATTATTTCTCCTAATCATTATTATAGTTACATTTTTCTCAGACTTGTTTAAAAAAAAAAAAAAAAAGAAAGAAAGAAAATAGGGTACCTCTTCCTGTTGAGTCACTTAAGATGAATTATTTTCTGGTTTTGAATCCTTTCTGTGACGCTTGTAAGAGCCCTGCTATCTGGCATCAAGAACAAGGAGTAGTGAATCCTCAGAAGGCAGAAAAAGCCAAGAAAAAAGCCAACCAGATATCATTTTAACATTTGTTTTATTCCTTCTTATCCTCTTCCTCTTTTCTTATCTTTTTAGTACCAGGTAATCTTCAAGGAAGGCATTATTTGAATGTCTGTTGACCACAGGTATATTATGAATACAGTGAACTTTCTGTTTCTGCAGTATAATTTTAAATGTCTGGATCTGTGTGGCTCTTGGGTGTTTTGTGTTTGAAAAAAACAAAACAAAAGTGAAAAGTAGATGAATCCATCCATGACTAAAGAGAATTTTGAAAGATTACAGATTTAATCTTGGTGATCTGGCCTTAATAGCTTCCTTGGCTTTATTACCTGAGCATATGAATTATTCTCAGATAATCGTTTAAGTATTGGGAAATGTCCTGCATCTCACTTCCTACAACTGCAAAATGCTAATTTGTATTACTTGTTTTGTGTTCTACCTCTCCTGGTTGTTTCCTGCTGCCAGGCAGCCTTATTCAAAGCTGTAAGTTTTCTTATACTCTGATACCAGACTGCTGTTCAAGAAATAATTTTAAAGTGAGATTTCCTTCTTAAAAAATCAGATGATTTGTTTTTCATCTCTCTACAACTTCAGTGATAAAAGACAGATCAAATTTTTGTCATTCATTGCAAAGTTATCTTTTCCCAATAGCATCCAACAATTTCCAGCAATCTGATAGCTTGTTTGCAGAGATAATCAGTCAGATTTTTTCAGTGCTTTATAACCCTCTGTAACAATTGTGTTTTGTTATCCATTGATTATTATCTCGATTACTTTAATTTTTCCTCTTTTTTTTTTTTTTTTTTTTTTTTGCCCACGATCCAAGGTCTTCAAATTTATGCGCTGCAACAATAGAAATCAAAATGATTTCTGGCCACGTTTGAATAGCTGCTCAGTTCTTGAAAAAATAAATTTTACAAATCTGTGCCTTTGAACATTAGGGACAATAGGAGCGAACAGGCATGCAGTAAATTCCTGATTAGAAGAAAACTCTGAACGGAATTCAAACACTTAGCTCCCAGAGATGTATGTGCCAGTGGTGCTGGATGTCTTTAGTGTCCTGTTAATCAATCCAAGATTATGAAATTCTCAAGTACGTAAGTATACAAAAGAAGCAAGAGAAGTGTGTCATTCAGAAGCAGTTTATGTCTGACATGACCCATCTGTCTCCTGAAGCACACAAAAACTAGTCCTTCCTAATAACCATCTTATCAAGTCTGTCAGAGTTTCTCTTGTTGTCTTAATGCTGTACCGATCTGGGCTAAGCACACTCTGGCAGCAGTTGCGATTCAAATGTGTATTTTGTCTTTTGCTGGAAAATAGATGATTGATTGCTAGTGCAGTTCAAAAACACATGGGCCATTCATTCCTGGCTAGTTTTCTTCATGCACTTTCTACAATTGTCACTGTTTCCCTCAGCTCTTATTATAGAGCAAATCATTCCCTTGCCCCTCATCCTGCTGTGCATTCAAGGTTCCCAGCTGTCCTCATTTTCTCTATTCTTTTAGGAAAATCTCTTCAAGAATCTCCCCTTCAATGCCTTTTCCTAATTTTCTGTGGTTTTAGGATCTCTTGTAGTGCAAACCCACATGGGATATGGTCATTTGCATTATTCAGTCCTATTATCTTGTTACTTTAAGCCATGCCACTTTCAATTGAAGTTGTCTAGTGTATTACTCTAGTTGTGGTTATTCTTTGCAGCATTTACTTTGATCCTCTTCACTAAATGCACTATTTGAAACCCCTCTCTGCCTGATGCTGTTCTTCTTTTGCTAAGTGTCATGCACACGTGATGGTGACTACAAAACACATTAGTTTAACAAATATTTGTGCTCTCCAAATGTTTGTCTTCACACATTGTTTTCTGAAGACAAAGGTGTAGGCACAGGGACAATTTTATGATTAACTAATTGATGATGGGATTTTGGATCTGTTTCTAATTCTGCATGACTGACATAATAGGGGAAAGCCTGGTATGAAAATCACCTCCAGAATGGGAAAGATTTAAAAATAATAATAATAAACAACAAATACTTTAAGCAAAGAGCTGATTTGATTATCTAAAAGAGCATTTGATGCTCCGGTCCCAAAATTACTGTGGTCTTTATTAAACCTGAAGACAATTAAATCGACTTACGCAAATGTTCTGAGGCTCTGGATTTATTTGTCATCGCTGTTTAACGTAATTTGTCAGAGAATACAAAAGTCATAATTTATTATTAATAATTTTAATGTCTTCCTTTTAATCATGAATTAGTTAAGGATCTGTAACATACTGCTTACTTGCAAATGGATGAGACAGTGCTAGTGTTGGTAGCAATATCTGTGGCTTCCTGGTAGAGAGAGGGAAGCATGTTGTGTTTTTTTTTTTTCTTCTAAATATTATTTAGAAGCTTTTTTCTCTAAATATTTGAGAGATGTAATATCAGATGTCTTTACCTAATGAATAAACATCAGTACAGGGCAGGGGGAAGCAGAAAACTAATTTGCTTGGACATTTTCCTTACTGAGAAGTTTATGAGGAAAACATACAATTCAAACAAAATTGCTCTGTTTCTGAGTACCGCTACACCATGAGAAGTTTTATTGAAGGATATAATTTGTGTTTTGTCTAGATATTTCTCATTGATTCCTTAATTAATGTGAGTTTTACCCTTGGAGATATCAGGTTTAAATTATTTCATTTTTCTGCTGTTTCCTATGCTGATTTATAATACTAAAAAATAAGTAGTATTTCACTCGTTTCAAAAATATATTCTCAAAAATATATGAAAATATAATAAAGGATGCCCCAATACTATGAGCAATCTGGGGCCTTGTATATTGGACTTTCCTACTGTTTGTGAAGTATCTAGTAAACTTCTCTATATGCTGTCTATGCTGTCTTATTTCCTTGAGGAGTTTTGATCTGAGTAATTTTCCATTCCCCTGTCTTCATTTGTACTGATTAACCAGGGAAACTTCTTACTCACTGACATCTTTACCAGACTCTTTTACCAGGAGGATTTCCATGTAAGCTGAATAGATTATAATTCTCTCTGTCTTGTAGCAAATGTGTATTTTGTTTTTAAAAAGTCACAATTTATTATTAATAATTTGATTACCTTCCTTTAAACCATATCTAATTTCCGTGGTTCTTATGTCCCCCAGAATTCATATGGGTGTACTAAAGTCTGCATTTTCTGTTGCTGTAAAGATTTATGGGCTATTTTAATAGAGATTAGTGAAAGTGCAATACCAAAGCACCGTAGGTGGTAAAACCCAGTTATCATTTGTATGATTAGTTTCACCTTGTAGCTGTGTCTCTGAAAAATGCAATTAACAGTTTCATATTCAGCATAGCTGGCTTTTATTCCTGATGCATGGTGTGCAACATTTGCATCATAAAAAAAACCCTAATTGGTAAACACAGCCTTGCCAGATTCTCTGCAATTTACCCAATTCTCGTAACGTTAATTGGCTCAGCTTCAACACACATTGGATGGGTTTTCAAAGGCAGCCGCAGATTAGAGAGCTTGCAAGCACTTGTGTTCCACAGTACTGACTCCAAGGAGACTGAGGGAGGAAAAAAAAATATTTTAAATTAATGCTGAATTCAGGCGAGCTCTCTTGTCCAATGGTTGCCATGGAAACTGTTTTGTCTGCTAATCTGATAGCAGAGTGCATGTTTATTGGTACACATCTCTAATGACCTTCAGAGACTAAACTCAGCTGGAAAGTAGTATTCTACCACTGTGGTCAGAGACAGCAGCTAAGTGATTACATCCTAAACTCTATTATTGTAGCTTACACTGTTGTAGTGGGTTTTTTTCCTTCTTTATTGTTGTTCCCTGCTATGCATTGCCCTCAAAATGACAATTTGCAGTGCTGAGATGCATATCTTTGTCAACAGATACAGTGTCACATACAGTATGTAAAGTTCTTGTGGTGTGGTCCTTAAACTGCAAATTCTTTTCTTGCTGAACTCAGAAATGTCATATTTTTGTCTGCAATAATGGGTTAATTGAATACAGCTGAGCTTCTAAAAAATAATATTAATAATAAAGAAACTGAGTATTATGTATTATCTCTGAGAAACAGGAAGAAACCTGGTTTTCCTCTTGCCTGCATAGATTCACTCTTTTAAATGTGAATGTTGTTTCTGATACCATTAAAAAGATTATTCTTAAAGTCCAAGTGTTACCCCCTTATGTCAGAAACTTTAGGTATAGATGCTTTACTGATTTTTTAATTCTGTAATAATAATGCACAAGCATTATTTGAACAATTTCTGGAAGCATGCAAAACCAAATTGTATCCTAATTAACTGAGCAATCTTACTTTAAACCTGGAGGTGTCTAACTGTTGACTCTGCCTTAATTGCCAGCACTGCATGCATGGATGCTATACGATAGCCAATTAATATTAGAACTGTCAGACTCATACAGGGAAGGATTATGGGTTTGTTTTCAAGTCCTGCAGACCAAATGGCACCTCAGCATTCCATGGAGTGTTCATATTGACTTCTGCAAGTTCTAATTCTGGCCTTTATGAAGTAAACGTTAAATAGGACAAATCCATGGTTTTGTGGCATGGTAAATGAGAAAATGCTGTGCAGGCATTAACAAAGTGGTGCATCTCTTGCCTTCAGGCTGTGAAGGCTGTGTAGTGTGCAGTGGAAAGGAGAGGGACTGCTTTAGACCACTGCCAATGTCTGAGGTTTGCTAATTTTGGCCTGCAGAAGTGGGAAGGCTGCTGCCATGCTTCTCATTCTGTCCTGCAAGCAGTCTGTGGGCATGCTCTACTGAGAGCATCTCCCATAAGTGAGCATAAGAATCCAAGAGTGGAGAGACCTAACATGAAGATACCCAAGGTGTAAAGACAGAATAAAGAGCTGGAGCAAAGGGGCAGAAGAAGCTGATAACATGCACCAGCTTTCTGGAGAAAAGGGATGAACCTTCTTACTGTGCCATGATATCAGATGTTTCCTTAGCCAAGCTGAAGAGAAGTTCACATCACATCTTGAAACTGAGTTATTGCAGAGAATTCATTTTTAAATCTTTACAGGAATGAGCTTTCAACCTCTCCCAATCATTCCTTTCCAAGCTCCCCTTGCCAAAATTTTGTCATTTTGGTATCAAATGATATCAAATCACCTTGTATTCAGAACAGATCATTGCTAAGATTGACTCTCCACGTTTCATGCTTCATTCTTGAAAATGAAATAAATTTGAGATAAATGCAAACCCTTTTATTTACATTTCGTTTGAAAATATAAATCCCTGCATTTTATAAATTTGATGTTAACTGTTGGCTGCAGCTGCTCCAGCCAAACGAGTGCTGTGCTAACTTTGCAGTGGATGTAATGCAAAGTTGTTGTAGGGAAGGGCTTCGGGAAGAGGTTTTACTGTGTGTTACTGGTACAAAACAGGCATTTTCATGTAGGACTTTTCATGTAAGAATCCATGTAGAATTCTTCTCCCAATAATATGGGGGGGGGGGGGGGGGGGGGGAAAGAAAAACATAAAATTTGTTTATTTTTTTTAATCCTCTTGAAGTTCTGCTGACTTTCTTTACAAGAGTTGACTTATGTTCCTCCAAATCTGTCTGATACTTTTCTTTCACCAATTAAAGTATTTATCTTCATTTCTGTTTAAAAGAAAAAGAAAAAAGACAGTACTTTCTGTTCTGTGTGAAGTGCATTTGTTATATATATATATATATATATATATATATATTATAATGAAAAAGTCAGTTGCAATTTTATTCTTTCCTTGCTGTCATTATTCCTTGAATGCAGTCCTCAGTCTGGTTTTAAAAATTTCTTGAGAAAAAAGTGATGTTTTTACCCTAAATTAACAGTTAATTAATGATCAACTT
This sequence comes from Excalfactoria chinensis, assembly GCF_039878825.1. Classification (NCBI taxonomy): domain Eukaryota; kingdom Metazoa; phylum Chordata; class Aves; order Galliformes; family Phasianidae; genus Excalfactoria; species Excalfactoria chinensis. Next base: position 133,232,163 of record NC_092826.1, read on the forward strand.
TGTACCTGGGTAAGGAGTGCAGACAAGACTCCTTAGTACACTGTTCAAACCTGATTTCTACAACCTCTTAGCCCCGATGCCAGTGAAGTCAATCGAAAGTCTTCAACGAGGAAGGACAAAGTTCTAATTTTTTGGGGTTTTTCAGTTATGATTTTCTCTGAAGAGACTCATTTAAAAGGAAAAAATCCATTGGCTGTTATTTAATTTATACCTGAAAAGATTTAAAGGAACAGAAATCACGGAAAATCTTATATTTTATACTTTTTTCTCCTTATATATATATATATATATATATATATATAATGTGTATATATATATATATATATATATACACATAATATATATATCCATAGTGAGTGAAAAGTCATTATGACTGCTTTCTTACAGGAATACTCAAGTAGTTTTTCATCCCTTGCTACCTTGATAACTTGTGGTTGTGGATCTCTGTTGAGTCATTGTCATCATCGGTTATAGAGTGCCTTACTGATTTTTGTCAAACTAATGCATGGGTTTTCTACTTCCTTTCTGTCCAAGGATGTTAGTGAATCCTTACCACTCCCTGAAAGCAGGTAAATAACACAGGTATTTACCTCATAAATGTTCCAGCAAAAAGGTGAGGTGTCAGAATAATTTGAGACAGATGCAGATGTATTAAATCTGTTTTAGGAATGTTGCTGATGTTCAATTGTATTCTCATAACTGTTTAGTCTTCCACTTACTCATAAATACACAACTACTTTGCTAAATATTATAGCTTGTGAAAGAATTAGAAACATAAATACTCTTATTCTCTTCCTTTTAACTATGTAATAATAAAAGGACTGTAATTCCCCCAAAGTCATTGTTATGTTGGTGCTTAATTTACAGGTGTTGAAGTAAATAGTACATATCCACAACTAAATATATAGTGGCTTTGAAGGATCTTATTGTAGAAGAGAGGACAAATTATTGCTGTTTTAACTTTCCTTCTCTTGCAGCACTGCTATCCTCAGTGCCTGCTCTGTTGCTATGTAATAGTTCATTGCAGACTGGGTCATATTCTCAATTTTTTCATTATTCCTATTTGTAGACTGAGTAGTTAAAGCTCTATCAGTGGATAGATCTTTCAACATTTAAACAGTGTTTTCCGGAATTGAATGGGCCACTGTACAGAATGTGAAAGAAACTCATTTCCAAATCATTCTACCTATATTTTCCCAGCTTTATAAAAAAATCTCTTAAGATAAAATCTGTGCTTTCTTGACCTTTATCTAAACCGAGCAAAGCATTTGACATATATACTGAAATGAAAATGCAGATGAAACCTGAAATTCATTTCTTCTCACTACATCTGGACATTATAGTGTATATGGTATCAATGTAAATTCTGCATGAACAGCAAATTTGGTCTCAGATCTTTGCATATACAGACACGCACACAAAAGAGGAAGTTTAGCTTTAAATAAAATGATCTTATCATTTAAAAAAAAAAAAGGTTTAAATTTTGTTTTGTTAAACATAACCACTTTCTATTATATATAATGTTAAATTAGTGGTGCTTATTTCCAGTGCAACTTGGGTAGTTATTTTCCTTAATTCTGTAATCTCTAATTTCAATATATTATGTAAAAATGATCATATAAATCCAGCAGCATCATCCTGTACATAAAAATCTTAGATTGCTTTATGAGTTTCAACACTTCTAAAATAGATTAATCCATTCTCAGAGTCAGAGGCTGTTTCTTGGAAAGACTTATGTGTTCACCATTATTCAAAATGTATTCTACCAAATGGCTCATTCAGTGATTTCACTCTTTGCACAGTTATCTTCAAAGCTGATTCTCCACTCAAACAAGAAGCCTATTTTGAGTTTAAAGTATAAAACACTCCCATTAAAATTCATGGAATTTGGCATATTTGTGTAGTCTGAACCTTTGGCAATTTGAATAATAGTGCCACAAAAAACAAGATAAATGAAGGGTAATGCCAAAATGTCAAGATGATGATGCTTCTTCCACTCTGTCATCAACTACACAAATACCATAGACTCTGTACTGTAAAGCTCAAGGGTCACACAACGTGGCAATATCACAGACATGTAAATATACACAATAGTTCAGAATCCATGCTGTCGGCATATGTATATGGTTGGAAATATCCATTTAGAAGCACAATTAGTTTCTTACTAATTTTACTTAGATAAAAATTTAGGAGCTATTTGAAATTTTGTCAACAAACATTGAAGTTCACCTCTGTGTATCTCTGGTTCTCTATCCCTATCTCTGTGATTTGTGTTAGAAGTAAAAGTTTCTCCTTCTTCAGTCTCCTTTGGTTTGGCTGCTCACCATCCAGCTCCTAGATAGAACCAAGGGCTTCTACTGTTGATCTGACTTATTTGCAGATTTTGATGTGTTTGAGATGCTGACAGAATCCAAATAATGGCTCAAAATGAATTCATCATTTGCTTAGGACAAAACCAAATCAGAGAAGTGAGATGTGCTCTTTTTAACTTAGTCTGCATTTAAATTTTCCACAAATATGAGCAGTACATTTAGACATGCTTCTGTCCTTTTGCCATCTTGCCAATCTGGACTGCCATGAGCAGGCTTCTACTTACTTCATTTCAGAGTTCCTCTAATTCAAACCTTTTGCTATCCAAGCTTGATGGTGCTGGCAGAATACAAAATTTCTCAGTTGCTAATTTACTACATTGTGCTAAATGCTAATCTCTTCTTGTTGCATTATCACCTTCCAATCTCTTCTTTCCTGTATAGACTTTGTCTATAGAACTTAATATACAGTAACATCTTCCACTGATCTGGACAAGTACTGTTTTCATAAAATTGTTACATCTGGTATTCATTACAGTATTAGATGTCAGTTCCACTGTCACAGATGTGTTCCTCAATGATGTGTTATGGTGCTCCAGGCTCATATTAAAAAGCTTTATTCAGTTTGTAAATATTTATTTAGCGATCAAAGTCTGAAACTACCTTTTCTTTCTGACTATGGGGTTATTTTTTCTCTGTCTAAAGAAGGTTTCACAGTGAAATGCCACCCCTAATCTGATTTTGTATGTCTACAGTATATTTTATTAACCCTTTTTTATTTTCCTTAGTGATAGATTAGTAAATTCCAAGGTAGCTTAGGAACATTGCTTAGTGACCTTTTTGTTCTTTGCATTTTTTGAGGTGAAATCAACAAAAGACAACAATAGTAACCTTTCCATATTCATTACCATAAGCTGCATTGACCTTAAGAAATAGTCTCATGATTCCACACTTGTATATCTGGTAGGGCTGCTGTGCTGATTTCAAGAACAATTTTTTTTCAAGGACAATTTTTCTGTTTATAGAGCTGTGCCATACAAAGAAATTAGAAGTTATAGAAGTGTCTGTGTGTTATGGACTGACAGATAAATCTCCCAGGACTTCCATTCTAGAAACAACTCCTTAAAAAAAATATATCCTCAAACAAACTTTTGAGTGATATTAACTATAAAAGTCTGATCACATCTTAGAAATCTGGTAATAACAGGATCATTTTTATTATTATTTTGATTTTTATTTGAAAATAGGCTTATTTGTAAAGTAATATCTGAGAGAGTGAGATTGAATAAATAAATAAAAAATAAAAATAAAAAATGCTTTTAGAAGGTGAGGATGGGCCATATGAGAAGTCTTAGGGTTCAAAGGGCAAACAAAGACTAGGAAGAACGTGTGCATAAGCTTGCATTGATGAATATACTTTGTTAGACTAAGCTTGGTGTCTCAAACTTCATGATATTTGATCTTGATATCTTTAATTACTGTTGCTGTTAAAGTCTACCTTCTTTTCCTGATTAGTTTTCTGAAAGAAAAAATGTAGAGCTGAAAAAAAAAAAAATAATGCAATCAACATCTTGTAGATGAGCTTTATCAGAAGCTTTGGGTGCTTACTATTAGTTGCAGAATGCCTGGCACCTCTGTTTTGACAGTATTTCATCTTAATCACTGGAAAGGAGGCAAAGGGTCATTTGCCTCCTTAGGTGGACTTTTCTGCTTCTTTTATCATTTTTCTCATTCTCACGTCGTACAAATATCTTTGGCTTTCAATTCAAAATTATTTTAGAGTCTCAGATTTCTCTCTTTCAGGAATCAGCTGTAACTTTTAGTTCCATCATGGCTCTACTGAACACTTCCTAATTTTAAAATAATGTGCATCTAACTTTGCTGACCTGTTGGATCTTGGTGCTAAGAATTTATTCTCATCTTCCTGCCTTATTAATCAAGCCTTTGATACTCTCAGCTTTTATTTAAGTCATGCCAATCATTCCTAGTATTCCTGTCTTTTATTTCTCAAACTTACAATGAAACTCCTCCTTGATTTTTTTTTTTAACCTTTTATGATAGCAGAAAAAGAAACAAATTTCTGACAGAGAATTTATTCAATTTTTACAAAAATATTTGCTGTTACAAAATGTGTTTGATGCTCCAACAGCAGAAAAAAAAATGCTAAGTCTTGTGTACACTTAGGACACAAGACTTCTTCATTCTATATCAGTTCCATTAAAATGCAAGCTTTCCTGCATACTAAAGCAATAAAAATAGCCTCTGACAACCAGCAGGTGTGATAATGGTGCCATTCCTTGAGTTACAAGACACCTGAGATAACTTGAGTTAGTACATCATAGGCCCTCTGTAGTCAGTGCAATGTAAGTACCTCTAAAAAACTTTTTAGATACTCTGTTTTACAGCTCATATATTCTGCTTTAGATGTTCATTTTAAATGCAGCTCCTGGAGTTGCCTGCCTGCCTGCCAAAACTACAAAGAGAGTCTAAGTAGTAAACATGTAGGTGGCAAATGTGAGTGTAATCAGTCCTGCTATTATCAGCATCTGGGAATTTAGTAAAACTTGCAGGTTTTGGTACCAACACCAGCCCCTTGAGCAGCTTCTTTCTGTCCATGGCTTCTCTGTCAGGGGTAGGATTTCCCCCATAGATATTTTATGCTACGTATCTAAAAAGGTCATGATGTTATATCTGCTTCTTAAATGCTTTTTGCTAGATATCTATAAAGGTCATGTTTCACCACAGCCTGAGGTGTCTGTCCTAAGCGGGGAACTGTGTTAGCCTGTTTCTACTCCCAGTCTGTCATAAAATACATGTTAAAGCATGGTTTTGTGTACTTAGTAATGTAAATATGAAGTCTACCTTCCTGAAACTTAGACATTGATAGTCTACATTGGTCAAGTGATGCTTGTTTTTAGATGTTGTAGTTTTCTCTTTCGAAGTCTTGTAATTATGTGGTGATTTCTTTCTTTTTTTCTTCTCTTTTAAGGAAAAAAGTCTTCATAAACACAGTGTTTTGCATTTCATAGATGTTGAATCATTTGCTATACCAGAATTTTATCAAGATTCTGGGTCCAGAAAGATTCTTCTTTTCTGTCCTTTGTGGAAATATTTAACGAACCTGAGCTAATTACACTATTGGAAAGGCATCAGTGAGGCTCATACTCTGTATCTTCAGAGGTTGCCCCATGAGGACACATGAAAAAAAAATGCTATTTTCTTGTCAACACTAATATCATGGAGGACATTAGATTTTGCAGTGCTGCTTTAATACCTTTCTTATTTGTTTGGGTTTGTATGCATAGTTGGATTGAGGATGGAACTTTAAATTCTCAGTTGTGCAACTGAGAAGTTGTGCAACTAGCCTCAACGTGAGAAGAAAAAAAAAAAAAAGTCATCAAAATTATCCCCTCATGATATTTCTATCATATTTTGTGGCATTGACAATAAACTTTTAAAGCCAAATGAAATCTCATTGCAAACAGTCAGTTCTGTAGTTCACAAGCTGAATTTTATCACGTGCAAGGAGGAGCACCAGCAAGCTCTGAGAGAGTAATTGCAAACAGTAGATCTTTCCTTTGATTTGATAGTATGGCTTGGATAATTTTCCAAATCACTAATTCCTCAGTACCGCGTACAGAACGGGTGGCTGCTGATAACTCAAGCCTGCAAGTAGTCTCAAACCGGCCTTGTTCACGACATTGTTGCCTCTGCATATGTTGGTATAAAATACACAGCAGTGCTCCTAAGGAGGAAAAAGAATGAGGAATGATAACATTAAATCAATAATCTTGATTTGACTCCTTTTATCTTTGTTCAGCTCAGTAGCGCAAGAAAATGAAAGCAATGGTTTTTGTGAGAAATTTGGATAGCACGGAGTGCTCAGCCACCATGAAAGTAATTTCGTATCTGGAGATGAGCTGTGAAAGCAGCTTTTCTGTTTATTTGAAGGATGGAGCAGAGAGGCCCAATGTGACCAGGAGCGGCTTGGAAACAGCAGAAAGGAGTAGCTGCACGTTTCTCTCTGACTGTCTTAAATCTCTTTCAGATTAGGAAACTGATCTCATGAGAAGGCATTAAATATGGCACGCATCTTCAACCTGCTAAATGGTGGTAGCGCTGCCATCATTAGCTATGAGTTTATTTTGGTAGCATGCAGAGATCAGATTGCATAATTACTGCACTGGCTCTTGCAATATGTTACTGGCTCAAACCTTGGCAGACACTTCGTAACTGAGTAGACTGATGAGGTTCAGCCCCAAATAGTCTGATTTTTCAGGATACACAAGTCGTATGAAACACACACTCAAAAATGTTCTTAATACTTTTTATAAATGCTGGATACAAAAGATTATTATTATTTTATTTTTTTTTTACCTCTCCCATCTGACGTAGCTTCCTTCTCTGTGTGTTTGTTGTAGACCAAATACCTGAATATTACTGACCCAGAACAAAGCATCTTTTAAAACAGGATTTGGACCTCACAGCCCAGGCACGTTATTAGCATTATCTCTATGGTCATCATTAAATGGATGACAAAAGTTTGTAGGCTAGAAAGGGAAATATTTGCATGCAGATGCATGCAGATAAGGAGTGCTTGTTTTACCTTTTCACTACTGCTTAAAATCTTCCCACCATAATATGGTCTTGCATTGGTCTAAAGGGAAGTGTAAAAGGCCAAAGCAAAAACTCCTACCAGCTGAGACTGTTTAACCTACCATCTGTTTCTGAGCTGCCGATGAGCCTCTGGTTACCAAGAAAGCTGCCACCCAGTTATCCTTACTGCACAGCATATTTATGGCCTTTAGCTATTGAGAGCAGAATGAGAAGAAATGCATAATTTCAACTTCCATGCTTCTTTTCATTGAGATCTTTTAATCCTGCAAGTCCTTATGAAAATAAAATCACAGTAGCAGTACTTCTAAGGTTTTCTTCTGATGCTGTGTCTTGCAGATTTTCTGAGTTTTAAATGTGTTGTATTACTCTGTCAAGCATATGTAAAGAGTATGCCTCCAAAATATGTTTGGTATGAGCTAGTAAGATTATTTCTTATAGTATCAGCAAAACATTTTTTCAAATGATTTCTTTTATTTGGCTGCTTTTCTTTTATATTGCTTCACTTTTCAGTCAATTTATTGTTTCTGAGAGCAGTGCTTGGAGAGACTTGGATTTAGTCTCGCAGATGGCACTAACTATACATCATTGTAGATGATCTGCAAATGGAAAGGGACCTAATGTGTTGAAGTAAGTGTTGCTAGGAATTCTGTAGGTGGCACTCTCTGCTCTGCATCGATCTCCTCTGCATCAGTCTTCAAACACCGTTTATACAGTGCTTGTTTTTTGTGCAAGATAGCAGGACCAGCATCTTTGTTTACATCCATGCAAATGGTACTTGTAGAGTCAACTGTTTGTCCATTCTCATGTTGCTGTGTTCTCCTAAACTCTTAACGGCTGATGTTGGTGGTACTTACATTCAATGCTGCTTTATTTCTTTTTGGTATGAAGTACATGCACGTGGAAACTGCTGGGTTAATTGTTACTGTTGTTATGTTTATTAACAGAGCTCTGTGTTGAGTTCTGCTATTTTTGCTCCCAGTAAGTTGTACCTGCAGCTGAAATAATGCCATTGATGTCAATGGGGCAATGTGGGAAGGAAGGCTCAGTCTGGTTGGGAGTGAGGCTGACTCTTTTTCAGTGTTGGGAGGCTGCCAGCTCTGAGAAGTTAAACGTTGTGTGGTTTTCTGGGTTGAACATGGAGTGGAATGTCTTTCCACTCAACTAAGCACAGCCAGGTCATACACGACCAAATAACAGCTGCATCATGCTTGATGTTTCCAAGAAAGAATGAGCTTCAAAAGAAGTCTTATCCTTTCAATAACACCTTGCATAGATTATAGGAGTAAGAAAGATGGTATTTTTTTTATTGAAAAATAAATAACTAAATAGGTAAGTTGGGAATGAGACAGTTTTCCCTATTGCCAACAGCTCAGTCCTTGTAACACAAAACTGCCTCATTTATCAAGGTCCCAGGGAGTGAATTCTGACATTTCAGCCCACTTACTGTATCTGAAATACAAGACCTTAACCATCTAGCCTTAGTTGAAGGGAATGCCTGAAAGAAGAAACTGTGGATGCGTGCCTTCTTGAACTAGTAACAATTTTATCAACTCACTGACATCAAGAGACTTGAGACACTGATGCCACCTCAAAGGCTTCTAGCTTGTTAGCCTTTCACACTCCTATTAGGATGTTTCTAGTCTAGCTCTTTGGGTAAAATCAGTAATTGTCTTTAAGAGATTTCCAGAAATCTGAAATGTGTCTGTCAGCACGGTGTTAGAAGCTGCACATCAGTCAGTGAACATAGCACAAGGAAACTGAGCAAAGTGAAACCTTTACCTGCAGGCAAAAATTTTTAAAACCACTGCCGTAATGTGGGCAGATTTTATTGCATTTATTGTAATAATTATGCATATATAGTAATGTAAAAGAACTATTTGAAAAACTACTTTGGCTGTAAATGCAAGTAGTTGTTTAGATAAATATATTTTGAGTTAGATTGTTTCTAAAGAGAGAGATGGAAAAACATGGTACTCTGGTCTGAGCTATAGCTTTATGGAGTTATGTTGTGGTTTCTCATATAGAGGACTGAAATAAATGGCCTCTCATTCCTGAAGAATCAAATTAATAAGAGAGTAGAGAAAAAAATCCTTTTTTCTTACTATTTAATTAAGAGCCCAAATGATTAACATTACCTAAATTCATATTGGAGATGTAGAGGATACTTGTACTGATCTAATTTGGAAAAAATCTGCTTTTTGGAAGATTTTAGAAGGTATGAATTTTCTCTTTGTCTCAACCGAGTAGTTTTCTTTCTTACATTTTCTGCAAAGATGAAAATTAATGAAGAGTCTTATTTATGTTACATTTTCTACCCTGCTGGTTTAAAGCTCTTCTGTAATTTGTACAAACTTTTATTATATGCAAAACATAAAGGCAGAAATCTCTTATTTCTTATCTATTTGCTGTTCTTTTTTTTTTTTTTTTTTTTTTTTTTAATAAAGATATTAACAGTATACAGGAAAGCAGTAAAGTAAGACACCTGCCATTTTGCTGGTATTGCCAAATACTTCCTGTTGGCCTGATTCAGCTGGTTCCTTACACTCTTGTTTATACTGAAAAAACTTCTACTTTCTGGAACTGTTCCTGGAGAGATTGATTTTTGATCCCCCATGTCTACTTACAGCTTCTGAAGGCTGCAGGCTTTGAATATTAGCTATGTAAGATCACTTATTTTGCTGTTTATCATGAACCCACTTCTATCAGACAAATTCAGCTTCTTAAATGAGCTTGAATAAGAGCTACTGAACATGGGCTCCTGAATATACTTAGATCATTGATTCTCCTACTCTTCGCAAATATATGTCCACTTCTGTACGGCATGCTCTTGCCTTTAATGTAACAGAAGTGAGCTGATTGTATTCATGGTGCTGAGAAAATAATATACAAGTATAATGCTTGCTACCACCACTGAATGCACGGAGAACTTTAGAAATTCCTTCTAAGGGTATGGAGGGCCTAGACTGTCTTCTAATCACAGGATTAAAGAACAACAAGATTGCAGTTAGACTATGTAAGAACTAATACAAAAAGTTTGGCTTGATATTATTTCCACACCCTCCACTGAGCTCCTGTGGGAAGAATTTTTATGTGGAACATGGATAAATTTGTTCTCATCCATCCTCAGCGTCCTTTGTCACAGACTTTCAAGGGGAGGTGATCAGGATGCTTTTCTTCCAGATGATGCCTCCATATAAGGGAGTTAATTTAAGACTTCATAGCTACATGATCCTTGGGCAACTTTTTTTCTCTACTTGCTCTGTTCTTCACTGCCAACAAGCCAAAGGGGAGCCTAGATGTGTGCCATCCAAGGGCCCCCATTGTAATTCTGGCTACTCTGTTTGCATCTGAGCTCAGCTGGTTAAAGGTAAAAATCATGGCAAAATTTCCTGCTGTCATCTTCGTGGTCAGAAAGAAAAACTGTTCCCTTGAGTGCTGGATGTTGCATCACCATCAGTGTTTCCTCAGTAAATCATGATGTAATTAGTAGAAATACTTGGAGAAGAGTAGAGAGGCAGAAGTTTACTGAACTGTTTTAACCTGTCTGAACAAAGAAAGGCTGCAACATATGCAGTTTGTTTTCAGAAGGAGTTTGAGAAGCAGCTTGGAACCAAAAGAAAGACCTATTAAATCTTGGCTGACAATGCACATATCTATACTGTATTCCAATCAGTTTGCTCATCTGGAGAAAGACATCTGTTAGTACTTGGTCCCTGTGAAAAACTGAGCCTCTCAGACAGCAAAAATAACATACAGTTGGAAGGAAAACCTGATTTGTGAAGTTGATAGCATTTGTTTACCAATATACCATGGTATATACAAAGATATTTTTTTAACTTGGTTTTCTGTGCTGTGTAATATTATATGACAGCAGAAGGTTCAGCACTCGAACTTGTCACAGAATGACTCAACACCTTCTGACAACTCAGCAAATAACAACAGCAAAAAAATCTTTAATCAGTTTCTGTACCCAGTAATCTCAATTGCAATCATCTAGAAGTATCCATTAGCCTCAATTGGGATCAGAACCCATCCAAGTCTTTCATGACTTCGTATTCAGCTTCTTCCCCCAGTAAGAAAAAAAATGTAAGCAGCTAATGAAAAGGTAAACTCCCTGTGTACACATTGACATAAATGTCAAATTTTAATGATTGCTCTCTTTGAACTTTGGACCACACGTACATACTGTGGGATCCTGCATAGGAAACAGTAAATGTCATCAGGACGGTGCATAGGATGTAATATATTATAATAAAAGGCCAAATGACTTGAAAGTCAGGTTTTCTTGCATTTTTTATGAAAGATAAATTGACCCATTTTTGTGAAAGATGTCATTAAGTCGTAGTGTAATTTTTGTTGCAAAATTGAAGTCAATGACTGAGACTTGTGTTCCTAGAGACAGCCAAATGCTTTTGGAAACACTCCTCCTAATTAAAAGATAGTAGCTGATTCAACCAAAAATGCTTTCATCTTTCATCCTGTAGAAATTGGTACATGGCCATGAAAACTGACTATTTTTTTTTTCCCCTCTTTCTCTCTGAGCTTTTGCTGTATTATGGAAACAGACTATTTTTGTCTGTGCAAGGGCCCTTCTGTTGAATATACCTTTGATGTCTAGGAAAGGATAGTGGATTTGTTTTCACATTTGACATTTTTCTTGAAATCAAATCAAAGAAAATCTTTATTTTGCTGACTTTTTTTGTATATATATGTGTGTGTGTGTGTGTGTGTGCATATACATACATACAAACATATGTACATTTGGCAATAAGAAACTACAAGCCAGAGAGATTCCTATGAATTTTAACTTTTCTCTACCTGTCTGTCATCACTGCTTTCTTGCAGAGAGCATCGCGCTGTATAAAAATACACTGTAATCCGTAGTATAAGGCAAGTAGCAAATATAATACACTGTTTATTCTACGTTACTAAAAGGAATCAAAATTTTAAGGTCGAAAGTGCAAATTTTTCATTCAGTCACCTCCCTGGATTTGATTAAATACATTAATTGGTGTTTCTACTGTAGTAATTGTTTTTCTTAAAGTCAGCTGATCGCTGATGCTGGGTTAATTTAATTCATGTAAAAGTGCATATACACCAAGAGTTTGGAATTTGAGGATCCCCCTCCTGCCCTTTGTGTCATGTACTGTGGGTACACAAGCATTGATGGGTAAAGGAGGAAAAGGGGGCGGGATCAGATGCCATATTAATACTTTCTGAATTCATTGTTATGGAATTCATAGCAGAACACAGCAGTTGGCTATGAACATTGGAAAATTGTTTGCAGGATGCTCATTTTTGGAGTTTGCCCGTTGTTTTAGATTGTAATGTATATGAAACTGCTGTGGAAGGTGAAGAACAGAGAATCTGACACAGAGCAGCAGGGAGCCTGTTTAAAAGCATGGTTCAGGCCTCCCACGGTGGAAGAGGGGTTTAGTTGTGTGTAGAGAGGAAGCAGTCCAAATGCCTTTCTTCATGAATCCAAGCAACAGAAAGGGCATGACAGAACTGCAGGCTTGATTTCAGTGCCAAGAGCTCGGCAGAAGCAGATCCTTGGCTTGGGACCGATCTCTTTGACAGGAGTAAATCGAGTTATCCTGCCTTCCCCGCAGGGCAGACAAGCACCAGCACTGCAGAGGTTGGTTGTGTAGCAGCAGCTGAGCGTTTAGAGCAGATCAGGAAGTTGAGGCCTACCAGCAGCATCCCATCATGCTGCCAGCCCTCCTAGGATATGCAACACCCACAGTCCAGGAGCTGGCAGAGGGAGTGGGAGATGGAGCTGTTGAGGACCGAGTGGATGTGAAGCCACACAAGCCAAGATCTCATCAAGGGTATTTGGATATGTGATGGGCTCTTGCCCCATCCCATAAACATAATTATTTTTTATCTGCCTCTCTTTGATTGTTATTTGCTGCTATTGGCAGCATATGGGGGACCAGCAGCATCTGTGGGAATGGACATGCAGACACACTGGAGATGGCTGTGCAGCCTGTGCAGTTCTCATAGACATTTACTGATACACTATATCATAGGATCTGCTAATGTGCAAGCTAAACTTCATGCTAAATAATGGTAAATGATCTTGACAAGAGTGGGAAAACAGATGCTTGTTTCAGAACCACCCTCTATGACTCGTTTCTTTATCATTTTTATTTTGCTAAACATTTGGCTTTGGACTGAGTTCCTGTGGAAAGGGACACTTGCAGAAGTAAAAGAATTCTTCTTAATTTTTATTCATTGAAGTTTTGTGGTAATAATTGCCTGTCCATATGATCTGGAAGTAAATTAGCTTCCATCAGTCTTGACAAAGTGCTGTGGATTATCTGTAGGTTCATTCTGTTCATGTTTCTGTTCAGGGTCAGTTCGGTTCAGATGGTCTATACAGATGGTACCATTTACTTTTTTCTAAGAAACAGCCAGCACAAAAGAAGAATTTTAAATAAATTCCAAAAACAAAGATCCCTGTGCACATTTTTTCAGCTAAGACTATTCTGTCCATATTTAGTTTTAGTCTCAAGAGTATTTTAACCAAAATTAAAGGCTTCTATTTGGAATAGCTGTTGTCCCTCCCCAAGATATAGGAATTATACTTAATGAAAGAGAAGTATAGGGATAAAATGGTGGTGTAACAGATGTTTAGAAAGATACATTTAGCACTCCAGGAGTTTGGGAGAGGAATTAGGTGTACAGAATGTGATTAAACCAAACTGGTCCTGCAGAAAAAAAGCAGGGCCAAAATCTCCAGTATTAGCAAAAAATCCCTGGAGTCACTCTCAACCAGGCAACAGTGAGGAACTATCGTTACCTCGTGTGAAAGATGGCAGTTCCATTCATATACTCTTAATTAATACTTTCCTGTAGCATTGACATCAGGGTCAGTTATCTGTTGTTGTTGTTGGTTTTGTTGTGGTGTTATTTTTTTTGCAAGTTCTTATGTTTTTCTTCAGGAAAACTTAAGTTCCACTTAAGCTCCATGAATATCTGAAGAAAACCATCTTTGGTCTCTTTGACAGGGAATTAAAATGCTTACCTTGGCATTATTTTCATAGTCCTAAAAGTTATAATACATTTTGTATTGCGCATCACCCATGGGACAAGGTGTTTAAGGAAAGGGAAGATGTATTACTTCAGGATGTGGTATGGTGGTAGGTGAATAGTTGGACAAGATGTTCTAAGAGATCTGTTTCCAACCTTAATGATTTCTTGACTCTGTGATTTAAGACAAATAGCAAATTAAATAATTCTGCTGGTAAAGCGCTATAGTAGAAATTTTTACTTTTTCTTTGTATTTTGCCTTTTTAATAGCAGGTAAATGTTTTGGACATGCATCTCAGTAAAGAATAACCCCGAATTCAGATTGTTTGGTTAAATGTTAGTGATGATAAGTAAAAAAAAATTCTTTTTTCAACTTTGCTTGGTATAAACCAAGCTTTAAAAGGTATTTCAATACATACATCCTCTATATTAGCAACGGTTGCTTAATGTTCCCATGTAAACTTCACACAAAAGGGCAATCTTCTGTCATTTTGCACTGAGTATCAGCTTTAGTATTAAAAGATGTGAAGAGCTGAATTTTCTGATTATCATGTATGCTTAATTCATGCATGAAATGACTATGCTTGCTTACGTTGTAGGACTATGTGCACAGTCAGATTAATCTGAAGCTGACTATTCTTTCCATGGCACACAGCCCTGATGTATCGTGCCAGTGTCCCCTCAGGGCTGCAGCCCTGAAGGAACCAGTAGTGCTGGTATATGGGATAATGGTGATCCTTCAATTCAAGAGCTTTTGTGTCCAAGAAGAAGATGGAAACTGGAAGTGGGCAGACAGAAAAATAAAGGTCTTACTGCACAGCTGGGAAGCAGAATTGTGTAGAGTCTGTTTCTAGGCTTCAAAGTTGTGCAAAGCTGCTTCTCCCATCCATGTTTTTCATATTTGAGTCACAGACTGAATATGGTAGCCCTTCTCTGCACCAGTTTTGTGTGTTTCTTATCTTGGAATGCATTGTTTTGGGCTGATGAACACCATGACTCATTTTATCAAATGATGGAAAATCTCACTGGTGTAGTTTTTTCTCTTCACAGTTATCTAAAAACTATGATGATTTGTATTGAGCTTTGATATTTGCACATCAGGACTTTATCACTCTAGACATTTTTCAGATTGTACCACTATTCTAGAAGACATCTCTTAAGAAATTGCTGAAGCACAAGCAAACATTAATTGCTTTATTGAGATAGGCTGATGATTCGCTGTGTCCATGAGTGTTTCTAGCTGATTCCATAAGTCAAGTTGCCTAAAGGAAAGGTTCGTAGTATGAATTTTTTCAAGAGTGATATTTGTATGCTAGAATTGTATGTGTTTTATATTTTCTCATTGCAAATAATACCTTGCTCCTTGCTGACTGGAATGAACATTTCCCATAATCTCTTTGCCCTGTTTTCTGAGACTGAAATCGTAGGTAGGTGTGAAGGCTACCTCTCTACAGGCCAGCCAGCCTCACTTGGGATAGATGAGTGGATGTTGAAGTGGATTGAGAACTGGCTGACTGGCAGAGCTCAGAGGGATGTCATCAGTGGCACTGTCTGGTTGGATGCCTGAAACTAGTGGTGTTCCTCAGGGGTCAGTGCTGGATCCAATCTTGCTCAGCATCTTCATCAGCAACCTGGATGAAGGGATGGAGTCTACCCTCAGCAAGTTTGCTGATGATACAAAGCTGGGAGGAGTGACTGGCAACCCAGAAAGCTGTGCTATCATTCAACGAGGTCTCGACAGACTGGAGAGTTGGACAGGAAGGAACCTGATGAGGATTAACAAGAGCAAATGTAGAGTCTTACACTTGGGGAGGAATAATTGCATGCATCAGAACAGTTTAGGAAATGATATGCTGGAGAAGAGCTATGTGGAGAAGTACCTGGGTGTTTTGGTGGACAACAGGTTGGCCTTGAGTCACAGTGTGACTCCTGTTGCAGCAGGTTCAATGCTCAGAGGGATGGAGTAACTCTCCTATGGAGATAGGCTGAGGTTGTTCAGCCTGGAGAAGAGAAGGCTCCTAAAGGACTTACACTGGTCTTCCACTACCTAGAGGGACCTCACGGGAACTGGGGAATGTTGGGATAGCACAAGAGGTAAGGGCTTTTAACTGAAAGTAGATTTAGATTGAATTAGGAATGCATTCTTCACCTGATGCCAGTTTCTCGGAGAAGCAGTAAATGGAAGCGTTCAAGGTCAGGTTGGATGGTGTTTTGGGCAACCTGGTATGGTGGAAAATATCCCTTACAGTGGTAGAGGAATTGGAACTAGAGGATCTGGGTCCCTTGCAACCCAAACAATTATGTGATTCTAAGATTCTCAGTCTGTGAATATGAAGTAAATTTAACTCACTGGTTATTTAAAATACAGGACTGTGACTATGATCATACATAAAGTAAAAAGAGATAGAAGTAATGTGTTTCTGATTCTTTACATAGTGAGAAATATCAAAACTCAAAGAACTTCAGTGAGTCTGTGACAACTTCTACTGTCCGGAGTTCAGAATCAAAAACTTGCACCAGTTGGTCCAAAAGATCCAAGTTAGGAAACACTTCTTTACAGAAAGGGTAGTTAAACACTGGAATAAGCTCCCCAGGGAAGTGGTTGAGTCGCCATCTCTGGATGTGTTTAAGAGTCATTTGGATGTGGTGCTCAGGGATATGATTTAGCAGAGAGTTGTTAGAGTTAGGGTACTATGGTTAGTCTGTGGTTGGACTTGATGATCTTTGAGGCCATTTCCAACCTGATTCTTTGATTCTATACAATTTTTATTCTGCTCTTATCAGGAAAGCTTCGAATGAAGATGTGAAAGATTAGGAATATTTAATTTATTCAGCATATAGATTTAGGGTTGGTAATTTTTATGAACACATTCTTAAATATTTTTTCCTTTTCTCACTAATCTCTAGGCCAAACTTTGGAATTCATCAAGAGAGGATAGTTTAATCTCTTGTTTGCTTTTCCTTTCTATTCATGCTCTAATTAAAAGTTTCTTTTATTTCCCTTAGTGATTGAAATCATTTTCTTTGCTGTTTTAAATTGGTTTTGTATTTCATAATTTGCATGCAAATCTAGTGAAATACTTTGACAAAATATGAAACTCATGAATGAAAGTGCTCTTAGCTTTAGAAATAAGACATGTTATTCTGAAATTTTGAATTACACATTTGAGTTCTCGTAGGCAATGAAATTTAAAACATACCTTAAAGCCAATCTTCTCTCCCAGTATAACACCTGAACTTAATGCTGAAATGAGAATATCAGTTCATTATGGGAAACTTACCTTTTAACTTAATTCCATTATTTGCTGATATATGATCTTCTGCGTGGCCTCTAATATATTTTAGCAAAAGTGAAAAATCAACAGTAGTAGGTATCACACAAAAAAAGGCTTCAAAGAAAAGAAGAAGAAAAAAAAAGGGGGGGGGGAAACAAGAACAAGGCATTCAGTAGTAATCTTTCTCAAACTTAATATGTAGGTTTTATAAGCAAAGTCACAACCCCATCACAATATTCATTTCTTTCATGGCTTTTGTGTAATAGGAAAGTTAGAAACAAGACAGGATTTCTATGGATTGTGGTTTTCATTTGATAACTCCAAGCTCTTGTGAATTGACAAAGTATCCCTACTTACTTTCTTCCTTCCATTGGATGTGTGTTTATTTATATGGAAAAACAATTCTCCCTCTGTTTTTTTCAGTCTGCACAAGTAAAGGTGGGTGTCCTCAGTGCAGGTGCATTAGTCAAACATAAAATACTGCAGGTTTACCCTGTCCCAAATTTGGCAAACATCATGGTGGAGTTTCCCAGCTCCAGTGTGAGATAAAAGCCAAGCTCCTGTGCAGACCTCAGTCTGCCTCTTGTACCAGCTCAGATTTAACATCTGTTCGTAACTTAATGAGTGCATTTGCTGGTGACCTAGGGTGTTTGGGCACTCAGACTTGATTTCCTGAGTGTATGAGTGACTAAATGAGGTCCTGTCCTGTTACAACGTGGATATTCTTCCCCTGGGAGCATTTAATTTTTGTAGGCAAGACAAGGCACCAATGCAGGCTTTCCAGATGGTAAAATCACATCCATCCAAGAGGGTCTTTGTTCATTCCCATGGTCAAGAACCTTCATTAGGTTCACAGAATCACAGAATTGTAGGGGTTGGAAGGGACCTCTAGAGATCATAGAGTCAAACCCTCCTGCAAAAGCAGGTTCTGCTTGCACACCTGCCTGAAACAGGTTTAGATTCAAACTGCTCATCCTGGTTGGTCTAGGTCAGAAATTGGAGAGGTGGTGGGTACCTGAATTATTCTCTTCTTCACCTAAAACCTACACTTTAAATATGAGCGCATCTTAGAAACAAACAACACTACTTCCCATCTATCTGACTTGAACAAAATCAAGTCCACGCAGAAACCATGTGATGCCAGAACCAAGGTTGCTACTTGGACCCTTGGAGTTCAGACACTGTGACAGTGTTTCAAAAATGAATAGTTTTTACCACATGACCCTGCTTTATGGGCAGATTCTGTTTTTTCCCCAACCTCTTCATGTAGTATGTTGTCCCAGGGCTTTTCTTACCACACTTAGTTCAAAACATGCACTGAATACAAAATTATTTGCTGCTTCATTGTTCTCATAGCTGTCATACCTGAATCCTCCACAGAGTAATGCTATTACCTGCTTAACAGCCTGCTTATTCATGGTTTTGTTATTCCCATTTCCCAGGTGAAGGACAGAGACATAGAAAGATTAAGAACAAAATAGTTAATACTGCACCAGCTAATTTCTAAATATTTTTTCTATATACTTTTATTTTTAATCAACCTTTATTTGTATATAAATGCTGTTTTAATCTACACTGTTAGCAGCAGTAAGTATTCCATAGCTGGAATACATAGCTCTACTCAGCTGGCTGAGTAGAGAGGCCAGACAATGAGGAAGATCAAACTAATGGTCATCGATAAGAAATGTGTTGTGATTTGTTCAGCATCACATAGGAACCGTGTGGCAGATCCAGAAATGGAATTTGGGTCTTCAGTGGCAGCTGCCTTAACCATTAACTCTTATTTTCTTGTTCTGCAGTCCCTTGCTGGTTCATTATATCTCTTCTAGTTCCTGAAGCAAATGAGGCAGAGAGAAATGAAAGCCCCATTCACAACATAAACCTGATTAATTCCCAGAATACCATTTCTCAGAATAGTGTCCACAGTACACACAAAAAGTGCTGAAGCTATGCCATGGAAAAGTAGTCTGTGATCACATAATTGAAGTAGGTTTCATAGCAAATATGTTCAAGAGGTCCAAATTGAGTTACATAAGCAGTTTTAATCTGAAATTTCCTACCTTTTAAATACTTGAATTTGAATGGGATCTTTAATAATAATATCTGATACTCTGAAAAATAGTAGTAAAACAGAATTTCCATTCTGCTGAACAATACTTTTCTTGCACTTAACTGATCAGAATTTCTATCTTCATCTTTATAGCAAAGACAACTTGCACCTGTGCTCTTAAAGTAAATGTTATTTGTTGATGGGTACTTAACTTTTATGAGAATCAATCACTAGAGTGAAAGCAAAGCACACATTGTTTTTGCAAAAGAAAATAGAAAAAATGAAATTTCTGCCTTCCCATACAAATCTAGAGGGAACTTCAGTGAAGGCAGGGAAAACCACTCAACTCCATTGGCTTTCTTCCCTATGTACTTTTTGTCCCTTCCCTCTGTACCACTTCTATCCCTTCCCCACTAATTTTTTGCTGTCACACTTCAGAACACAGCATCTTTTAGTGGATAGGTGCATTTGCTGATAAGCAGGTTGCAGAAATTGATAAAAGGAAAAACGCTGAAGGAGTGCCCTGTTTGGATTCTCCAGTGATAATGTTTGGGGAAAAGGAAGAGCACAGAACTGAACTGAAATGCTTTTCTGTTGAGGGCCTTCTAATGGCTGGAATACAGAGATGAGAGGCTGGAACTGGCTTTGGGGGTCAGATACATTGATAAAATTTTATTTATGGGACAGGGTACTCTCAGTGGTAAAGCCTCTGTAAATTTCATGTTCTCAAGCATCTCCAAGCTGAGTGATGGAGCATAACATTTTAGATAGAGATTTTTCTACCATTTTCCGCAGTGTTCTATGAATAGTATTAATGCTGCAGTGCAGAGGCTAAAAGTCAGTGAGTCAGGCTTGGACACAGCTAATCTATTCCTATCCAAAAGAGTTTTGGCTTAGATTTCTTACTTTGCTTGTTAGTACATTTTTCTCTTTCTAGTTTCTTGGTCAGGAGCCAAAATTTCCTCTCCTGTTACATGTTGCCTTAGGGAAGGGGTAATCCCTATGACTTTGGCAGATGCCGATAACTTCTGAAGGGAAGTAGCTTTTGCAGGGAAAAATTGTGACAGGGAATGTGATGTTCTATAATTTATTCCTTTCCCATTTGCCTATCATAATTCAGCTGTACAGGAACAGCTCATTTGAAATAGCTTCTCGTTTGTTAGCTGTTAGTGCATGTCAAATTGCAAAAGAAGCTATGGCTTTTTTGCATATCGTATATCTTCCCAAATTTCTCATTTTGCCTGCTGTAGCTCACATGGAAAGAGGATTTCCTTTGAGTTTTTTGGTAACTCTTAATAATCTTATTGGCTTAGGCTTTGTTTTTGGTTGTGTGGTGTTTGGTTTTTTTAATCCAGAATTTCTCCTGATTAATGCCCAAGAATCAAGACCATGTTAGTCTTGGTTTTTTGCTGTGGTCTTGATGTCTGTTTCTTTGGTTGCTATTCATCCCCATGGATATTTACAGATTTTAATTAAAAAAGAAAAGAAAGAAACAAACAAAAAAGCTTAAAAACATAAAGTTCAGCCTTGATTTTAGACTATCCAACTGTTTAAAATTTCATTTTTGAATATATACCATAAATCGTTTAAAAATAATGAGAAGAAGAAATAATATGCATAGGAATCAATTCTGTCGACAGCAAAGAGATAAAACAGATGTGAGAATAGGCCCCTTCCATAGTTCTCAACATTTGTGTCCACTAAAATCCTCTATCAAAGATGCCATGAAAGAAATAGATGGTCTGGCTGACTGGGAATACATTTAATCTTATCTAGCAGTAGAGTTTATCAATCTTAGGTTCAAGGATCAGTAGAAATTTACAAATTACAAAAAAGTAAAAGAAAACACCTTTTTTTTGTTGTTGTTGTTGTTGTTGTTTCTCATGTACAAGCCAGTAGTAACAATTATTACAGATTCAAAATCTGCCTAATTTTTTGTTCGAATGAAAATGAGACCCAATGTGATGATTCTACACAGAATGAAATGAGATTTTTTTCTTTAGAAATTGCTTAAATCATTTCTAAATATTTTTATTTGCATTTTAATTTCAACAATTATGAACTACGAGCCCAGGGACAGCAGCTGGTTTTATACTGGTCACATGGGCATGTTATCATCAGATCTGCATGAGACCATGCAGCTGAGAACAGGAGCAGTAGAGTCAGCCTATTCCCTCAAGATCAGAATCTGGCCCCAAAAGGTCAACAGCAGAAATTGCATTTATCAGCTCCAAAATAGTGAGTCTTCCCATTTTTATTGTTCTACCTTTGTGTGGTCGGCATCCATGTTAAACCTTTCTTCTTTCAGTAATGGTCACTACTGATACTGGTTCACCTACAAACTATGTGCTGGTTTACCGCACTGTTATTTAGAAAGCCTGTAATCCTTCCTATTGGATTATTGCAGTTTTTAGTCATTGGTTCTCTGGAGGTTTGATTAGTTTAGTCTGTCAGCACGTTCAAAACTGTGGGGAGCACACTGTTGTGCAGAAGGTATATCGCTCAAGGCCAAATGCAAATGTTCTGGTTTGCATACACTCCCAAAGGCTTTAATTGCTGGAGCAAGCCCTTACATTTAATAAACAAGTATTGGCAAAGCTCACATCTGGAATAGCTAGTTGTTTTGCTTTATTTTCTGAAGAGGGGGGGAGGGGGGGGGGCGGGGAAGTCTTTTTTATTTTAAGACTGTAGAAAAAATTTTTTGGTTCTTTGGAGAGATTTCAGTTTATCCGGTCTCCAAAGAAATAATTACTGCTCTCAGTCATATGCTGCACATCTTAAAGATTTTATCAGATGCCATTATATGCCATTAAAAAAGCGTGGGAAATATTTGTCATGGACTGCTTTTGAACTTCAGTATTTATAATGAGGGTGAGAGATATGTTGTCATGAAAGTAGTCGTTTGCTGAGCTGTCCAAGGCTCTGTGCAAATCTGGGCTTGATGCCACCTCTACTTTTCTTGAGCTTGTCTCAAGAAACTAAGGTTGGGAAGGATTATTATTCAGTATTGCAGAGAGAAAGTGAGCTGTTTGAGCAAGGTCATGTGGCTGAATCAGAGGCAGAGCATGTTATGAGACTCCCGAGACCTCCTGAATCCAGGTCCACATTTTGACCACAACTCCTGAATATGAAACCTTGATTGTCTGATGCATTTTATCTTCCAATCAAAACAAAGGAATAATTAATAATTTAGAGACAAAAAGGATGAAACAAATGAAATCAAAGAGGAGACAGATGTAAAAAATCTGTGATCCAAGTCTTGGATTTGAGGAAGTCTTTACTCAAGCCATGCTGACTTATGAAATTAATTGGAAAACTATTGATAATTATTACTTTTATTTGACATGAAAAGCCAGGAGTAAATATATGTTGCTGAGATGTGGTGTTCTGTTTATAACCCTAGAAATTTCTTACCAATTAAAGAAGAGCCCAGAAGTGCCCAGGGAAGCAAGACCTTCATTCTCAGAATTCCATTAGGTTGTTAATTATCCATAATGTTTATTACTTTCTAAAGCAAGTTGGTGAAACAGGTTTGGGTAACATTCACAATCTTTTGTATTCTAGAGGTGTTTAAATTGATGCTTACTGGAAGGTATATCAAAATGTAAGAATTCACGGAAGAATGAAATGGATATATTGTTTCGCAAGGGAAAGAGATCAGACTATAACATATTTATTTGTTCTAATAAATATACATGTGCCAAATGATTTTTTTCTGCTTGTGCTTGAGTGGAAAGGACAGATTTCAGGTTACATCTCTGCAGGAGCAGCTTCAGCTTATTGTTGGTATTTATGAAATGGCACTATTTTTTGTCTCAGACGTTGAGCTACATTTTTTTTCATCTCTTCTGACCTCTCTATGTTTATTAAATTACTCCTTTTTATACTGAATGAAATATATGTAGGGAGGAGGAGGAGTGTGTGATATTTCTTGTGAAGAGCACAACCATTCTTAGTCCTGATGGGTTATATCTTAAATTTTAGAAAGTACATTTATTTTTGAGAAAATCATCAGGGAATAGATATTTATCTGCACCAGGTTTTTCACAAATTCTAACTATCAAGCACTGTTAAAAATAACCCTTTTAGTTGTTTTTTAGTTTGTTTGCCTTTTGGTGTTTTTTGGCTTTATTTTGTTGGTTTTTTGTTTTTTTGTTGTTGTTGTGTTGGTTTTTTTTTTTTTTTCAATGAAGGACCTGGGAAAATTCTTGTAGCACAGGTTTTCATCAGTAAATGAAGCAAAATCTCCTAGAACAGCTACCTAGCTATTTTTGGTGATGTTTAGTGAAAATGTGACAGCACTGACCTTTAGAGTATTTGTCAAGTATGGGCAAAGTACTTGAACCATTCACTCTAGTGATGTAAAACTGCCAAGAATATAACCTATGAGAGTAGGTGCAAGTGCAGCAATAATTCTTTATATACCTAAGGTTTTGTTCTAGCATTTTTTATCTTTGTGTGTTTGTCCTTTCTGTTCCTGTCACGTGATGGTAGAGTTCATGGAAGAGGTGCACTGTAGTATGCGAAAATAAAAACTAGACTGAATGGCAGCACAGTAATCTGCATCATGAACTTAGACTCATGTAATTTATATTATGAACAGAGTGAATAAAAATTCCTATTTCTAGGTTATAGGGGAACAACATGAACCCTAACAGCTGCAGAACAGTTCACAGGAGACCGTTTTTCCCACAGTTGTAGGGAGGCTGGTTTATAATGGATAATTAGCTGTCTCAGAGTGGACTTCTCATTTTTAGATTGTCCTATATTTTTTGTTAGTAAATTTAATAGCAGGGCTGCCACTGATTTCAGATGGGATTAACAAATGTAGGAGGTATCAGTCTGAAAAGATACTGACAAAAATATACACCTTGAGAAAAATGTAGCCTATCAGTATTACAATTGTATATGTATTTTCACATTGTGCAATACACTTTCCTTTGGAAAGAAAGATTCTAAAATATAAGAAGCTTAAGAAAGATTGTATTTAGATTTCACTGAAAATCAAATAGTGGCCTTCTGAAGGCAGCAATCAGAAATGTTGCCTTATACTTCAGGGATAGGAGGTTAGCCATAAATATGTTTGATTCAAGAAACCATGCAACTAGAACAGATGTCTGAATGCAAAGAGAAGAACTAAAATACCTCCAAGAGATGATGAGGAAGCCAAGTAAAAGTTATTCAAGGCACAGAAGATGAAACTTCTTTTAAAAGGGGGCTTTATCTTTGAGTCATTAAGATGAAAATTATTTTTTTGGGGTTTTTGATTGGTATGGTTGATTTTAACATTCCAGAAAATTCTTCTAAGTTTCCCTCTACCCTGTAGCAAGTTGAGGTCAGTTTAATTATTTTCTACAGCAAACTAGCTGCCAACATCTGTAAAGGAAAAATGAACAATAAATTTCTGCTTTCACGTAATGTCTTTCATTGTGTAGATTCTCCAGATCTTTTCATGTTAATATTTCCATTGACTGATCAGCTCTCAGG
This sequence comes from Excalfactoria chinensis, assembly GCF_039878825.1. NCBI lineage: Eukaryota > Metazoa > Chordata > Aves > Galliformes > Phasianidae > Excalfactoria > Excalfactoria chinensis. The sequence continues at coordinate 133,256,936 of NC_092826.1, forward strand.
TGGAAAAATACAGAGTTAAAGTGCACATTAACAATTGTCCATAAGTCCAAGCCAGAAATGAAAAACAAATCCCCTTCCTTTTGCTTAGCAGTGAGAATTTGAGTAAGCAGAATGTAATTAGTGAAACTGGAATTTGGCCATAACATTTGGGATGATGTCCAATTCTTTTGCTCTTACTCTGGACACTGTTGCAAAAAGCATCTTTAAATCTTTGATAGTGATAAATGATGAGCACCTGGCATTAAAAACTTTTCTTTTTTTTTTTTTTTTTTTTTTTTTTTTTTTTTTTTTCCCTAAATCAAGGTAAATCAGCTAAGCTTTAGCATCTGGCACTAAACCTCATTCAGATTATTGTGCTGCAGGTGGTCTGCCCCATTTGAGGGACTTTGACTATGTGAAGATGCACAGCAGAATAATATCAAGAATGTAAGTGGGAAAAAGGCCCAGAAGCTGTGTTGACCTGTATCTTTGGTTACCAAGGTGGGAAAAGCTGGAAAGGGAAACCAAACACTGGCTGCACAGTTTAATTCCTCATGCTGAGGAATTGTCTTTGCCATGCTGAGGTCTTTGCCAGCCATGCTATGCTAGCAAAGTGCCAGTTTCTGAATGGCTGGTATCATTCCTTGCAGCTTATGGACTTAACAAAGATCAGGCCAACTTTTGTCCTGATTTAACCATTGCTTACAATTCTGAGGAATGTCTGAAGTTTGGCAGTGACAAGAAACACAACAAAGGAATTGTCTGAGTTGGCCTACTATAACTGCAGTGATTATCTTTACACAACACAGAATCTTCACCACCAAAAATTTGGCAGTATTTTATGCAAGGTAGCTGGGCAGCAAACATCTGCCTGTGAAATACTATTCAAGAAAAGATGTTGTCCCTTGTGAAGGAGAATTAACAAGTAGAAAAAGAATAGAGCCATAAAGGCAGCAGTGACAGATCAGGGGGCGACTGAATCTTAAATGCTATACATATTTCTTTTCCACCAAGGGATTCTTATGGTGTAACAGTATTTTTCATCTCTAATCACTGGTGCTGCGTGTCAGTATCTCTTATTCCTTTCCCGATTTGAATGACACAGTGTGATATGTCTAATGACAACTAGAACAAATTTCAGTAATGAGGTCACCTTGGGCCTGTATTACTGTCTGACTGCTGTTTTCCATAGAAATTATTTGTGAAAGCAGACCACATGCTCTGCATAACTTCCTCTGCTTTACTGAGAGTGACGAAAGGGAGATATGTTAAAACTTGCAAGGTGCAGATGGTTTGCATTGATCTATTCCTGATTTTGAGCTGTAAATTGATATGTAATGAGAAAACTGCCACTTCGGTCCCTAGGAAAAAAGTTTATGGTTTTGGTTGAATTGCTTAACTTTCCTTTATAAATGTAAAATCATGCAGATTTTAACTGACGATGGGCAAACATATGCCAGCAAGAAAAATAATAAGTGTTTGAAAGATGAGCCCAAATGAAAATCTGAAGTAAAAAACCTAACTTTGCCTCCAGCTCAAGTTGAACTGAGATTCTGGAAAATAGTATAGGGAATTAATGAGGCTAGGAAATAGTAAGAGTCAAGTTAGACCTTCTGTAATTCTAGTTAAATTCTACTACTTGCTACAATACAATATGAAGCATTTATTAAAAAAAAATAATAAAAATAAAAATCTGTTTCTGGTATGTCATAGAAAAATGATTGATTGGAAATTTTGCTCAGTGTTCCCAAGAGAAATAGAAAAAAAATCCCCTGAGACTGTGGTGGTCTCAGGTAATCATTCTGTTCTCTATTGTGCAGAAGGAAATTGGGAACACTTGGGCAAGAATAGCGTCTAATTTAGACTAGATTAATTCCAAAGACCACAAGGGATTTGAATTACAGAGATGCAAGATCAGAATATGTCTGCTGGTTACGCGCTAATTTTCACCCTGTAAGCATCAGCTGAGTAACGTTATTCACCCTAAGAATAGGATTTCTATAGGACTCCTCATAATCTTCTGTGCTCAAGATCAGGCTTTAATTGAGTTTGTAAAGAAGATTCACACAAATATGTAGTGGATAGGAAAACAGATTAAGCATGAAAGATCAATTACAACTCTACTTTTGACTTCAATAGGGATCTCCTGTTGAAGAAAATACATAATCATATTTTCTTCCAGAATTAATGATAAATAACAGCAAGCTCCTGTACTTTACAATGCCACTCTTCTCTCACTATTAAATAAGATGGTGTTCAAGCTGTGGACTATGTAATGTTTGTGTAAGAATCCCCACCAGAAGACTAACATTTATCTTCAAAATTTGCACCATTGCTCACAAATTGATTGACCATTGGTTTGTTGGTTAAATGGATTTCATTATATATTTGTGTGCATTTCAAATGCACAATACACTTACAGAGCTATATAAAGATGATCACCAGACCAGGAATCAAATTATGACTAAATCAATTCATTGATCAGAAAGAACAATTCTGCATAAGCTCAATTAAGATGTTCGGTTTGTTGTTTGATTGTTTGTTTCTTTTTCCTAGTGCATAGGCTTATGAAAACCCATGCAAAATTAACACTGACTGCTTAATGCCTTCCACATAGAGCAGCAAAATATTCCCTATATTGAAAGCTTTTTCATGACAGTTCCCTGAGAGTTTTGTTGGCTATTTGCAATGCTTGTGCGCCTTGAGACTAATTGATACTGATTCTGTTCTCTGATTTATAGCTAGTCAGAAAGTTAAATTAGTTGAAATCAATGGGGTTGTACAAGTATGAGATGTGCTGATCTCCTATTAAATGCTGTGAAGGTAAAGTTAAGACCACTTTTTTCTCATCTGTAATTCCATTAATTCGCATAATCATCATTCGTCAAAATTCATTGCTGTTTTTACTAAGATATTAAAATGGAGAACAGTGGAATTTGTTGTTGGGTTTGGTTGTTTCTTTTTGTTGTTCTTGTTTTGGATTTCATTCATTGTCTGCTCATGATTCTTCTATTTTAATGTCAATCTTTGCCTTGGTTTGAAGAGATCTGTCACATCTGTTAATTCAGTGCTTTGGTTTCAGTACACAGACATTGCTGCTAGCATCTGGTATGGGTCTGTACCTATTGAACTGTTAAATACATTTATTTTTTTTTTTTCTAGGGGTTATTCCCTAAATATTGCCGTGATATTAGTGAGTGAATTGCAGTATTTAACATTGGCAATCTATATCCCAGAGCTGAGTTAAAACTTTAACAGCTAAATTAAATACACGCAACTTCTCATTCTCCTCAGTTTTGTCCTGTTACTTCTAGAGAGCAGACATGAACCTAAGACTTGCTGCTGATAACATCTCTCCCCACCAACTTGGGTGTTGTCTTCTCATATGTGTTCTTATTGTTATTTGTGTTTTTCTTTTTTATTCTTTGTGTGTGTGTGTGTTATGTCTATAGGCTGTGCAAAACTTTTGTTGACTCTCCAGCATTTTTCCTTTGGATCTGTTCTCAGTACTGGCCAATTCAAACATAAATGATACATGCAAAGCATATCCATTAAGTTTATTACTGTAGCTTGTGACTTGATGACTTTAGTTCTCACTTCAAGTATCTTTATATTCTTCCTTTGTTCCATTGCATATTTAAAATCTGTGATCATGTCTTTCCCATTGATCTGATTATATTTTTGTTTGTTTCTTTGTTTTTATCTAATGTAGTTAAGATATATTGTTTCCTTACAACCTTCCTTATCTGGTTCTCTCTGAAGAGTCATTGGAAGAATCATTATGGCTGGAAAAGTTCACTGAGATCATGTTTCTTTGTTCTTTAGTGATCTTCCAAAGAAAATTTCTATTTTTCTTAATGTAAAGGTCCATAACTAGAAACATCTTTTTTATTTTTTATTTTTTTTTATTTTTTAGAAAAGCTTCACTCTTTTAGCACCCCATGAAATCAAGACTCAATTTCCTCCCGATTTCTTGATTATTAGAAATAAAATATTTCATTTTGATAAAAATTTATTTTCTTGAGATAGTATTTTGCAGCACAATGCTAGATGAAGCATTATTGGCAATATGATTTGCAAGTTATTTGACTGCAGCATTCTCAAAATACCAAACTTTGATGCTGCATAATCTGCATTATGATGATCAGAAAATCAGGGAATGGTTTGGGTTGGAAGGGACCTTTAAGATCATCTAGTTCCAGCTCCACTGCTGTAGGCAGGGATACCTCCTACTAGACCAGGTTGCTCAAAGCCCCATCCAGAGCCCATCTTTCTGTGAGAGATCATTGGTGCCAGCATAAGGAGTTTCAGATAAAGCTCTGGCACTGTCAAAATCATCATCAGGGTATCTCTTATTTCAGGAGCATTAGACTGTCCTTCAGACTAACGTTAAGTAAGAATTTTTCAATTCTATAATGATAAATTCAGTTTATCTTTTAGAGGATCGTCCATCCCTTACAGAAAGGTATGTGGAAAGAGATAACAGAGGCAGTATATGTAGAAATCCGCATAATAATACAGATACTTTGTTCCTTATGTTGGAATTCAATCAAATATTGAACATTAACTGAATTAAATGCTCAGTGTGTTTCCAATACATCAAGAGGGACTGAATGGTGTCACAGGTGACTCTGATGGTATCAGTCTCTCTCACTGACATAGTACATACAACTCAGAGTCACTTCACCTGTTCTCCCATGGGTATCTGGTTTGAAATGGAGTTCAAAACACGCAAACAAGTTGTCTGATATGACACAGGACACACAGAAGACCATGGCTCTCTGCAGTGGCTACCAGAGGCCAGACAAAGTACCAGTGGGCATCAAAATCATTATAGATCTCAATGAGTGAGCAGTCAAATTATCATTTACATGATAGCGTTACATGTGAGATTTTTACTTGTGTTCCTGCTTCAGTCAAGGGTCACGTGTATTAACAGAACATAATGTAGGCCTTTGTCTTAATGTAAATGGGCTTTCTCTATAGAGCATGAATCAATTTAGACATATAGGTCACTGGTAGATAACTTATTTTCATGATCTGAACCTGATGGCTGACTCCCATTCTGCAAGTCAACTTCCATATTCCTTCGGGTATTCAATTACTCGAAGAATGATTTATTTTTTTATGACTTAATTTTCCATATAGATTATCTAATTTTTTAACGTCCTATGTCAAACAGGAAACAAATATGTTTGTCTATACTGGTATACACATATGGTCTTATACTACTAAAGTACATGTGAATCAAGAGCAGTTTTGATCAGTGAGTCTCTGTTGAGATTTCTTCATTGCTTACCTACTATCATGATCCAGAGCACTATTTTGAGCCACCATGTTGGATTTTTCCTCCAATTTCTCAACATGTTTCAAGGAATGGTACACTCCAGGGGCCATTAACTGTAGGAAACAAGAATGTCCTAGATTTTGCTTTGCTTATAGTTTTCCAGCCCTTACCACCAAGGCTTTATGGCATCAAACACCCCATATTCCCTCATAGCAGTTCCAGGGAAATCAGCTTACAGAGTTTTCACTTGATGGAAATATTACACTGATGAGCCATAGCAGCCCTTATTTGGGATGTCTTGAACCCTGCCTCCAATCATTACTATTTATTCCTTTGGCCACAGAATAGTATGAGGACCTAGAGGAGTCTCATGGCCAAGTGTGAGGTAGAGTAGAAGGCCAGAGCTCAGTTTTATTTAGCACCATAGGAATCTCCATAGTTACAAGAACTGAAGGGTTAGGATTCTTAAGATTTGTAGTAACTTTAGTATTTGAAAAGAGATTTGATGGACAAGAGATGGTAGATACTAAATTTAAGTTATGAAAGTTTACAGGTGCTAACATTCATTAAGATGCTGGGCTGGGAGTTGATAAAGCCACAATGTGAAAATTGGATGAAAACATATGTTGCAGGTCAAAATCAATCAGGCCAGGGAGATTTTGTTGACTGTAGAGGTTTTGGTTAGAAAGCTTTACTTGTGAAGAAATACGTGGGAAGTTATCAACAGTGGAACAGTGGCAAATGTCAGCTTTTTACTACTGTAGTTTTGGTGGAAGTGGAACGGCTGGGATCTCTGGAGGTCTGTCTTACTGCTGAATAATTGTGGAAAGAAACAGGAGGTTGCTGAGTCATTTAATCCTGCTAGTTTACTTCTGTTAGTAATGTTATAGACAAGCAACTGAGATAAAGAATGATTTTCATATTTTTGCCTTATTGGTGAATACAAAAAAAGAACATCTCTGAGGCAAAGATTTCTAATTTTTGTTCTAAGGCAGTAAAAGAAGTTATGTTTTTGTCCTGTGTGTTAAGAAAGAGAGCTGACAAACATAGATGCCCTCTGTTGGAATACGATTCTTATTTTGAAAAACTCAGGAAAATTCAGTATTATTAGATTGCTTCTAGACTGTCAAAGAAAATTTGATGATATATTTGTTGAGAAATTTATTCAGGGATACAGAAGCCATGAATGAGTAAAACCAAATCTGAGATGGGAGGAATGAACAAAAAAAATCTCACTTTATCCCTCAGTAGCCAATCACATTGTGGACAGTTTGAGTGGCCACAGATGTTAACAAATAATGTGAATATCAATGGGAATTACAAACACTAATGTATAATACTGCACTGTATTCATAATGATCTTAAAATATACTTAGTGCTATCAGGCTCAACAGGAACTGTTCTTTCTGTTGTGCTCACAAGGGCCTATGTTACACTTAATTGACTCAGTAATCTTCACTTGAAATTTAGGGTTGGTTTGAACTTTTTTTTTTTTTTTTTTCAATGTTCTTCAAAATATTTCTTGAGTTTCTGACTGTTCCTTCATGCAGGGAATAACTGAGACCACGATATCTGAACCAGCAGCACCTATGGTGTATTTTGTCCGTTGTTGTACAATTCGCTAATCAACAGCGAAAGTCTAAGCTCCTTAGCACGCTGATCAGGAGCAGGGACTGCATGATGTGTCTACATCTCATATCCTTCAAACCTAGAAAGGAATGGTCAGAGAGATCTAATTATAAATGTGTCATTCTGTATTTACTTTAAAAGAGAAGCTCATTGAAGGACTCTTAATGTAGATGACAAGTGAACAAACTGAAACGTACCCCAAGCTGATCGCTACCAGAGAGATTACAGGATTAAAGAGGCTGTGTTGCTTTTCTCATTGTCTCTAAAGAAATAAAAAAATAAAAATTGAAAAAATCCCCACATAATGTACTTCTTTAGCCTTTTGCATTGTATTTCTAATGATAGAAAGGTATTTAATATTTCAGACAGGCATTATAGATCAGGTTAATGAACACAGATAATGCAAATCTTCCTCTTTTCCTTCATTATCTTGCTATTGTGATATTGTTAGCGTCATTCATTTCGAGGGAAGCATAACTAGGCACTAGCTGCAGGATACTTATTCCATACATAATGCACCTCTTCTGAACAGTTCGGTCTGATGTGAGGAAGTCATTTTCATCCAGTTATTCAACAATTCAGCCTTCTCTTTATTTTCTTTACAGAGGCCCTGGCTTTCTCCCAGAACTTGTTAGAGTTCTAAAAATTACTCCTTGTTTTTCCCCATGATTTAACCCTTGCACAAAAATCAGTAAGGCTTTATCAAATATACCATCTTCTTTTTAGCTACATACACTGACTTGGATTCTCTCTAGAAAAAATACGCACTATTTCTCTACTGCGTGGAAGAACTGCTGCTGAGGGGCACGTGCCCCTTGCCCCCTGCTCTGCGGCTTGGCTGCTGATTCAGCACCGCACCTTCCCTGGAGGTTTAAACACCCCTGAGGGCTGAAGTTCCTTTGCCATGGTTTCCTTCTGTCCTTATTGCCCGTCGGCTGCAAGGCTTCCCTGTGGGAACACTGTAGCCATGTTTATTTGCATTTTCGTGTCCTTGAATACCGGTCAGCAATGCTGTGTATTGCTCATTGATTCCAGCTTTCATCTTTTCGAGAGTGGGTATTATTTGTTATATTTCAGTTGCCAGCATGAGTGACTGTCATCCACAGACAGATGTGCTTTTGAAGTAGCAGGAAAAAAAAGATTGACATGACTTTTGACATGATTTTTGTCAAGACTTTAGCATGCCATTTGCTGGAATACCTATTCTAATGAATACCTTTTACTCCTTGGAGATGTGCAATCTAATGTTATGCTATCTTTTCTCCTCTTTGATATCTAAATGTCAATCATCAGTGGGAAAATTATGTTAGTGAATAGGTAGCATGCAATTTATCCCATAGAAATTAAATATCTATCTGGGTTAGAGGAAAGAGTATTTTCCATACCCAAATGTAATTTCTGCATATAATTTTGCACTTGCCAAAATCTAATTTGCACATATGGAACATTGTTTTTATAAGCCATCTTGGAGTGAGTGTTTAATACATGTGATGTTATTTTAAAAATAATTTTGTACATGTGCTGCTAACAAAGGGAAATTATTGTAGCAGTAGAATTAAGGCTTGCTTCCCCAGGGATTGCTCTGACCGTTGAGTTAAACTAGTAGCATTGTAGCCACAGGCCAGAAAAGCCTTGCTATTTCACAACAGACTTCCTTATAGATAAGCAGAAATTTTTTCCCCTCAATTTACTTGGATTTGTGTTTTAATGCACATGTGAAATTCATCACCCCTCAGCTGATGGCAAAAATTCTGTGCTACTTTGCAGTCACTGAATGCTGAGGTATGGTAGAAGTACTGTGGAGGTACTCATGCAGCCCTAATTTACCATGAATTATTCCGTCATGACTAATGCTATCGTACAAAATTCCAGAGAAATAATAATGATTTTTCAGATCTGCAAAGCATGATAACAACACAAATACATATATATCCATATATATCTTTGTACATGTGCTTAAAAATATCAGCAAACATGCTCTGTTTTGTCTTTTGTGCAGAAGAAATGATAAGACTTTTCAGAATATTTTTGTGTTTGTTTGGATAGTTCTCATGGCAATCAAATTTATATTCGAAGTGAGAAGAAAGACGAAGTTTTTAAATTCATGGTTAGACAGATTTTGGGGCTCACTGATCCTTATTTCATCTTTTTTATTTTAATTCCTAAGGATAAATGATACAATTTTTACCAGAATAAAAGTGAAATGAATATTGCCCAACTGAAGGAGGGGAGTGTTTGTCTTTATGTACGTGGAGTTTTGAGCTTCACAGAGAAAGAAGTGGAGGAGGCAGAGCTGTTTATGCTGTACAGACTTTGCCAACAGATCCAGTCCCAACATAGTCACTGGGTATCTGTTTACAAGGGTGGATAGTGATAGGACAAGGGGGAATAGTTTTAAACTGAGGTGGGAGGTTTAGGTTGGATGATAGGAGGAAGTTTTTCACACAAAGGGTGGTGACGCACTGGAACAGGTTGCCCAAGGAGGTTGTGGATGCCCCATCGCTGGAGGCATTCAAGGCCAGGCTGGATGTGGCTCTGGGCAGCCTGGTCTGCTGGTTGTTGACCCTGCACAAAGCAGGGGGTTTGGAACTAGATGGTCATTGTGGTCCCTTTCGACCCGGACCATTCTATGATTCTATGATTCTATCTGAACCTTTGCAAAAGAACTCGTGAAATGTTTTCTCCAAATAATATCACTGTTTTCTGCCTAAAATAAAACCGCAGACTGCTGAGGGATTTAGTACATTCAGGCAAATGGTTAGTTTTCATCCATTCATCATCTTGTGTGCTTGACAACTTTTCACCTTTTTGACCAGGAGATCAATCATGTTACAATTAGACTATCTGAAACTGTTATTGCAATATAAGCAGTGCCTAAGACTACAGTAAAGTTCCACATTAGTTCAAAAATTACAAGAGGCAGGCTGCCTTTGAGATTCAGCAAATGCAGCTGCTCTGGTTAAAGATTGGTAATACTGGAAGAAATTTGGCCGTTGCTTCTAAAACTTTTACTTGTAAAGTCAAACTGGGAACCTTCCTGCAAAACTTTGACCTGAAGAATTTTTGTGTCATCATCATCACAGCTTACAGTGATGGGAGGGAGAGAAAAGTTTGCATAAGGATGTAAATCCATGGACAAAACCTTCTTGAACATATTGAACTATGTGTTCTAGAAGGAGACTAAATGAAAAGCGCTATGTATAAAAATATCCACGTGCATTTGCCTACTTACACAATTATTAGAATATTTACCTACTTACACAGTTATTAGAATTTCAGGGAAATGCCAGTGTTTTAACTTCTTTCTAATCTGTGTTAAATCAAGGAGTTACAACTTAAACAAGTAATTCCAAGAAGAAATTTTAAATTAGATATTTTAAAATATGTGGGCCACTGTTGCTAAAGATTTCATTTCAACAGTGTCAAAACAGTTCAGCCTGACACTGTCAGTGCACCACAATGGGATACTGAATTATAGGAAATAGGATCACATTATTTGGAAATTAAATTTTACAGCAAGTGCAAATAGAAATGGAACAATATTGTATTATCATGACAAAATCTGGTAGGATAGCTCAATGTTCCCTTTTTTATTTGAAGCATTTGATTTTTTCTGTCGAATACTATAAAAATAAACAGGTTCACTTAAAGCTTTCAATTATAATGAAACAGCATCTTCGGTTGGGGGTGGTTCTTCGGAAAAATGGTACCAGCTCTGTCAGATAAATACTTTGAAATAGGCAGTCTTCCCTGAAAAGGACCATTAATTTTGAAGGTGACCGTTTCTGCAGTAAAGAAATAAGGTTCACAGGCACTGATGTTACTTCATCAAGAGGGAATCCATATGACTTTTTCCTTTTAAAGGAGAGACCGACTGTTTGCTTCTGTTTGTTGGGTGTTTGTTTGTTTGTTTGGGTTTGTTGTTATTTTTTGTTTTGTTTGTTTGCCAGATGCAGCTTCATCCTGGACTGAGAACTGAGTGAATACATGGAAGAGATCAAATGTGTGTCTGTGTGTCTATGTGTCTCAGTGGCCATAGTGTTGTTTCTGAGAGACTGTGTTTTTCTACTATCATGCTATTGTCTTAGTGTTGTATCAGTGCTGGGGAGAATGCTTTGCATGATGCATGATCACAGGCAGAGGTGCCTGGCAAACCCAAGAAGCTAGTTCCTTTGTCCCTGTGTGGATAAAACTAATCTCTTGCATAAAGATATTCTCTTTCAAACTGCATTCCAATGATGTAACTTTTTATTGAATCTATAAAATGCTCAACGTGTTTCTCATTCACCTCAGTTACAGAAGGCAATCCTCCTCCCTCCCCAGCTCCTCCATTCATAAAAACCTGTACCCTTGTAGATGGACAGATCTTTTCATTCATGCACATGTGGAAGAAGGAAATTATTTTGAAGAAAAAAAAGCTAATATGCATAAAAGTGGTCTGCAGAGTATATTTTCGAAGAAGTGCACAAATTCATGCACAACTTTGTTAATGGAATTTCTGTACCTGTCTCCCCTGGAGGGCTTTTGAAATGTACTCTGTTTATGAGCAGCTAATTAAATGTGCTTTCTGGAATTCAAGTAATTAGTTGTTTTTAACAATTATTCAGGTGCTGTAAGTAAAAGGTAATTATGAATTTTAATTTTAAATGTTGATCCTTTTCCCACACTGAGATACATATGCTAAAAGGCAGCTGACACCACCTTTCCAATTTGGTAGTCAAATAATCCAAAAATTAAAATGAATTTATATATTTTAGACATATCAGCCCTAAGGATCTGTTCTGTAATCCTGTGGATTTGGTAGGCTCGAGTTTTGGATCAGAACTTTTATTGGCATTGTTGTAGACACTCATTTAAATATATATATATATTTATATGCATACATGTGCACATGCGCACACACACACATACTATAAGCTTGAATTTAATCAAGAAAAATGTTCTTTGGTTTTTTGAGGTCGGATTACATGTTCGTAGTGGTCCCATCTGGCTCTACAATCCATGAGGTTAATTTATTGATACAACTGAAAAATAAGATCTAACTGAGCAAAATTAAATTTGATATATGAAGACTGATAGCTGCTAAATAGAAAAAGTAAACGAAATTTCATTAATAGTGACAGGAAGTCAGAGTTATTTGTTCTTGTAAATTTTATTTTCCTCATCACTACAAAAAGTGTATTCACTTGGTGATGCTTTAACACATTTTTTTCCCTTTCTGTTTACTTCATTTGCTTAATGTTTTGGTTTTTGTTAAAGCTACTCATCTTGTTTCATCTTTATAGAATCAGCTTGCGGCCCAAGGATTGTTAAGAATTTTGACCAAGATATAATTCATTTTGCTATTTTAGGCTTTGTATGTCTTTTGAATGTCTAAAAAATGATGAACACCATCTCTCCTGTGTAAATTAACACTTTTGCAAACCAAACATTTACGTTTCTGTAGGGGTTGCTGCGCCATATTATTCTGGTCATAGAAGGCAAAGGTGAACTCAGTTTACCTTGTAGCTTAAATGGCACCAATGGTGTTTTTGCTTCACCTTCTCAGTGCAAACTATGTTTTTTGACAATTCCATCCCATTACTCTAATTAGTGCTTTCTGACTCATAATTGCTCTCTGTTTAAAATAATGTTATTTATGCTGGTCGGTGATTAAATGTCTTTATGTCTGAAAGAACAGTATAGTGTTTTCACATTCGGTATCAGATATAGTATATCAAAGGAGTTCAGCCTGGAGGAGGCAACACAAATTGCTTCTGTATATGACTAATACCTTCTCTAGCATGAAATAACAATCCTCACAGACTACAAATAATTTTAAAAAGTATGTGCAATGCAATCTAAAATTGCAGCTTGGAAAGTGATGACACCCAAAGATTTGCACAGCCTTGGGAATGGGAGGTCTGCTTTCAGTAGAGCAGTCACCTTCCTTACTCTTCATAGCTGTTCTTCATTCACATTTGCTGACTTTTGATGTTGATTCTTGTTGCCATTCTATTGCTATAGTGGTGAAGGTCAGCGAGGAACAAAATTTACAGTAGAGTATTATCAGCAACTTCTGCTAGTTATTCACTGTATGTCTTTCCAAGTGTGCAGAAGGAGGAGACAAAAGTACGGCCATTTAGAGATGACAATTTTTGGTGAAGTAAGAGCAGTCCTGGAGAGCTCTTTCATCTCTAGTGAAAGGGAACAATTGGAGCTACTGCGGTTTTTGGCCATTAGCTGCTACGTCGTGTAGCATTTTGGATCTCACCTCATCAAAGGATTGTAAGGAGTCCTGGAATCATACTTGGCTTTTACCCGTCTCTGAGAAATTAAAGATGCAATTTAACCTTTTATAACATCAGAGTTCCTCAGTAAAGTGCTCATTCAAGGAAAAATAGAGGTAGGATTTGGGTTTTCAGAATGAAACGTAGTTTTCTACAATAACAGCATACTTCAACATATAATTCAACATTGATATCTAAGTTTTAATGTTTTCTGATGTGAAGTACGGCTTCTTGATGGTGTTTAAATCTGAACTTATATCTTGACCTATAATTGGAGGGCACTTATTATTTCTAATTGTTTTCTCCTTACTGTTGATAGTGCACTTAAAAGAGGGAAATGGTTTTTCACGTGCACAAATCCATTTATTTTATCAGAGAAGGCAGTGATGTTGATCAGGCATGTTTTACCTTTGATGAATTCATCCTGAGTGTTCTCAGTCACCTTCTGCTCTAAAAATGTTTTCCAAAAGGGCTGTTAACTTTACTTTGTCATACTTGTTAAAATGAGAAACTAATTTCTCTTTAATTAATAATAATAGCTAATAATAGACATATTTGGAATATTTATAACTTCAAAAGACAGCATAAACATTTTAATATGGAACTTGCTTGTGAGAGATAAAGTCATATAATGTCATTAGCTGTACTACATCTCACCCCACATTTCTGAGTCTGAATTTCTCCGTCTTTACTGATCTCATTCTAATAGATCATTAAGGTATTTTTAATTAATCTGACTGCTTGCAATTAAAAAACAAAAAACCAAAACCAAAACCAAAACCAAAAACACCTTTTATTTTGATTTCTATATTTGATTTTTTTTTCTTCCTTTGCATTGATGGATGCCACACTAACATTTGTTGCTCCCGTTTCTCTGACATACCTCACCGTGTAACTGAGTTCTCTAATGATCAAGTTCAGTATAGAGCCAGTTGCAAACAGACAGAAACTCCTGTTGGATTGTTTGGATAAATAGTCCAAGATCTATGGGGAGAAAAGCAGCCCTGGGAAAGTTTCCCAAGTTGCTGCAGACAAGAAATCATGCTTAATCTGTGAGGTCAGCTAAGCCTTGATGCTTCACACATTTTCAAATTGATCCTAAGCACCTGTAAGTAGATCTGTAAACCTATTCCTTTGAAGTATATTGCCATGAGAAAGAGCTATATTACTGTGACTTTGGGAGCGCCTTTCCTCCCACTGCAGTGCAAAGGATATCTACATGAATACTTAAGTGGGAGGTTGAAATTGGAATTGTATGGTTCACAGCATTTCACGTTAGAGGGACCAAAAGTGTCCTTCTCTCTATACAGTTTTTTTAATTTTCTTCTGCTGAGCATCATTTGGCCTTTAGTTAACTGAAAGCTTTTTAGGCTGCTGGAAATAAAATATCAAATTAGGTTCAAATAGCTGCCTTTTTATCCTGGCAGATGCAGCTGGCTTCCTCTCACCTGGAACCTCTTTTAACTTGACACTAACGGAAAAAAAGCTCTTCTTCCAAAGCTCATATAATAACTTTCATTCAAATCTATCTGCTTTTGTCTTCTGTGCGGGATGTCATCCCTAGGATGTGAGGTTGGAGGTTAAAGCATGAGAATGTACAACATTTGACAGTGCTGAGGAGTGCTGATGCAAGCCACTGAAAAGGGTGTAGATGGCAGCCAGGTGTTGGTGATGGGAGCATCCTGTGAGTCATCAAATACCAGCAAGGCAAAGCCAGCACTGCTACCAGCATTCCCGGGGAGCAGTGACAGCATGTCTAGGCTGCTGACTTTGTTCCCTGTGCAGGACGTACCAAAGGAGCTTTCTGATGTCCTCTCCATTATCCACAAACATCTTTGTGTCTAAGTGAATTTAACCTCTCTGTTACCTCTAGGGTAGCCAAAAAAGCCTACAACCCTGTATCCTTCATTTAAGGCAGGTTCAGAGAATTTGTTCTGAATTTTTTGAACTATTTTTGTGTCAGAGCTCCTGTTTTTGTTACATATTAGATTTCTCACTGAAGTCCCAGATGTTTTCTCTTGTCCTCTCTCAATGGTTTCTCAATAAAGAAGTTGATGATGAAGTACGATCCTATCAGACACGTAGCAATCAGCACACAAGCATGGAAGTGCTGGTTTTCCAGTGCACTTTACTGGCAAAGACATTTCTTTCACTTTAATCAGTATTTTTATTGGCTTTTTCTGCACTGAAGCTTATTGGACTCCACAGTTCTAACAGATGCAGGTTGTTACAAGGGCACACAGAAATGCATTGTTTTACGCGTCCCATAGGAAGAGACACAGAAGGGATTGCTCAGTTGATTGCAGAGATAGGGAAGTGGTGCATGACTATTCAGAGTGGATGTTATGATTTGTCTGGTTAACTCTGATGCTAGCTGAGCCACTAGAGCTGTTCCTGTAATGGACTTGCAATATATTTTTGTCTTAAGACTTGGCTCAGTTTGAACTCTGCACTGATTGAATTACTTGATGAGGACCAGCAAATACAATGATTCCTCTCAGGAATTTGTGCTTGATGGCTGCCCAGTCTCTACTGTGTGCATGTTCTAGAATGCAAATAATTCTCACAGGGTTACATAGTATTTTTCCTGGCCTGTTATTTGAATAAGTACATTATAGAGTCATACAATATTTTGAGTTGGAGGGAGCCTTTAAAGGTCATCTAGTCCAGCTCTCCTGCCATGGACAGGGACACCTTACAGCTCTATCAGGCTCTCAAATCCCCTTCCCAGCCTGATCTTGAATGTCTCCAGGGACAGGGCATCCACCACCTCTCTAGGCAGCCTGTTCCAGTGCCTGATCACCTTTACTCTGTATAAAACTTCTTCCTTATGTCCAATCTAAATCCCCATTCTTTTCGTTTGAGAACATTTCCCTTTGTCCTATTAAAACAGACCCATCTAAAGAGTCTGTCTACTCCCTTCTTAACAGTCCCCCTTCTTATACTGAAAGTCCACTCTCAGGTCTCCCCAGAGCCTTCTCCAGGCTGAACAACTCCAGTTCTCACAGCCTGTCCTTGTAGGAGTTATGCTCCATGCCTTGAATAATTTCTGTGGCCCTCCTCTGGACACATTCCAACAGGTCCATGTCTCTCCCCCCCACTGCTATAGGCAGGAACACCTCCCTCTAGACCAGGATGCTCACAGCCCCATCCAGTCTGGCCATAAAAGCCTCCAGGGCAGGGGATCATCCACAGACTTTATGGGCATCCTGTTCCAGTGTCTCGCCTCCATCCACCTGCTCTCCATGCTTCCTTTGACGCAGTCCAGGATAGGATATTATTGGCTTTCTGGGCTACAAGGGTACGTTGCTGGCTTATGTCTGCATTACCATCCACCAATACACCCCAAGCCCTGTTTGACATCCCCCATCTTATACAGATAATGAAGCTATCTTGCAAGTGGGGAGAGGAATAATCTGCCCTCCTTGCTCAGCCTGCCTGCGTGGACTTCTGTAAACTATGTAATGACTCTGGTTTTCCTTGGCCATCACTCATCTTCTCATTATTACAGTTCTGTTCATTAGAAATGTGAGAGGAGAAAAGACTTCTATCATGAAAATACTTTGGACCCACTATTGTAACTGGAAAAAACAATTAGACTGCATAATCCATTGAAAAAAAAGATGTAGCCTTCTTTTACAAATCTTGATTCATAGCATGAGTCAACATAAATCACTTAGCAGTGGGCACATTTTAGATAGATGAAAATGGATGGCGTTTGCAATTCTTCTTTTAAAATAATAAAAAATAATGATGTGTATATTTGGTTGTACTCTGCACCATACTTCTGTGTCATTTTTTATTTTCACAGTGTGGAGACTATATGTCTGCTGTAATCTAAACATTGAAAGTTAGATCTGTAAATCTGAGTTAGTGACCTTATATTCTCCTGTAGTTAATACAGAGAGGTCGGTACCTGTACCTTATTTCAAGATACTTATCCAGGATATGATAGAGCTTTTCCTTTTGTGTTTTTATGTAAATGATAAAGTGTAGACTTGAACATCTCACCCTTGAACAGTGAGTTATCAGGAATCCATGATGCAGATTTTCTAATTAAATATGTTTTATTGGTCTTTGTATCACACAGCATGACAAGGGGTTGTATCTGCATACACTTATATGTAGAGGATGGTGGCAGTGCAATCTTGTCTTTAAGAATGAAAAAGTCAGTAGAAAACATCAAAGTTTAAAATGCAAACCAGTTAATTACTATTTGGGGCCAGTCTTTAAATGTGGTCTCTTTAGCTTAATGTCTTGCACCTTCACATGAAGGTTACATTGTGCACATCAGTGTCCTTACCTTGCTCACTCCAGACTTTCTCCTTCTGCATCTCCACAGTTTGTTCAGTGATAGTACTTTGCCTACACAATCATAACACATGCAAAGCCTTGGATCAAAGCTAATCCAGGGAAAGCAGAGACAAAGGCTCAAGCCCTGATGTTCCAGAGTTTTGTTTGCATCTTGTTTTGAACTTGAAAAGCACAATATTTTTTTACTAAAAAGAATGTGTACATAGACATACTAAGAAGTGAAAGCATACAACCTTCACTTAAAATGTACAGCTTGATCTTTGGGACAGCGTTTTAGAACTCAATACGATTTATATGATGATTCCAGATTATTCTTTGTAGCAACTAATTAATTCCTGCAAGAGATACATATTAACTTACTCTTCCAAGCAACATTACACTTTGAGTTGAAGCAAAGCGGTACAATTACAAAAGCATTCAAGAGGTGTTAGATGACCTGTGTTAAGCAAGTGTCATCCATAGAATTGAAAAATATGGAATAAGTAAGGAGACTAGGGGGGTTTCTAAAGTAATGAATGAATACCAAAATAATCAATATGAAATAAGATCAAATCGCGTGATGA
This sequence comes from Excalfactoria chinensis, assembly GCF_039878825.1. Taxonomy (NCBI): domain Eukaryota; kingdom Metazoa; phylum Chordata; class Aves; order Galliformes; family Phasianidae; genus Excalfactoria; species Excalfactoria chinensis. Next base: position 133,274,977 of record NC_092826.1, read on the forward strand.
GTCACTTTATTCTGACAAAGATCTCAGCAAATCATTGTGACTATGAAAGTAGATAATGACAGTTTCAGTCACAGAATCTTAAAAACTCCAAGTCTCATTAAAGGAGGAAATGTTGATTTTGGAAAATGCAAAAGAAAGCATAGGGACAGTTAAACATAACATCACAACTTATCATTCAAGTCCATCTGAAACGCTTGATCTTTCCATCCCCACAGTATTAAGCAGGATGCCTATATTTTAGATGGTTTAAGTTATGTCCTAGAAACCCATTTTCAGTGCCTCTTCCACTCTCCTGTCTTTTTAGGCTAGATATAGTAATTATAATTTAATTATTATCTTATAATTCTTGTTCTTATTTATAATTATTCAGAACTACTGATGTGTCATCTGTATGTTCTTTACCTCACTGTTACTTCAAAAATATTTACTGCTTGTTCTCCTATAATACAAATAAATTGGATTGCTAGAAGATGAACAGACATGACTTTTAGTTTTGCTCCATTTCTACAGTAATTTTCTCCTTTTGTTGGACAGTTTTCATGGTAAACTTGAAAAATGCATTATTGAAACCCACGAAAAATTGGCAGTAGTGCTGAGACCAGAGTCATGTTCCAGAAAATATTTGACTTACAGGTATTTTAAAAATAGCTCTACTGATTTTCTGGGATAAATAATTTACATGCTGTAATCGGGTTATCTAGATTTATCCATGATAGAGGCTGCTGCCCCTAGAAGGGGGAAATGAACAAAAACAACGGCAGCAATCTAAGGAAAGAACTTATTTTACTAAATACGAGATACAATATAACTACAACTACTAAATCAAACAAGGCAGAGAAAAAGAAAGAGAGAAAAAGAGTCCCGGAGAACCGGGGGCCTACTGCAATCTCTAGGCGACAGGCTGGAACGTTGCTGATAGAGCGAGACGGCAGGGATGGAGCGCTCCAAAGCGATAGACAGGGCGAAAAGAGGGACGTTCCAGCCTGGGAGCGAGATTATATGTGTGTCCTCCTCCTCTGGTGATTCGTCTCTGGCCGCGTTGTCCCCTGGGATATGTAGTTTCCTCCAAGAGCTGAGTACTCGGGATGCTGCCATTCCACAGATCTGGAGCATGAACCTTCCACACTTCCGCATACCCTCTGTTACACTTCCACATACCCTCTGTTACACTTCCACATACCCTCTGTTACACTTTCTTATACCACCAAAACAGTTCATACCGCACATGATGTCATGATGTAGAATATTGACAGCACAAAACCATGACACATGCCCATGAAATATATTCATAAAGCTTGTTGCACTACTTTGTCTTCATATAAAGCCAAGATTTAAAAAGATGTTTTTCCTGTCAAGAACTTTGTCCCAGTTATCTACTTCAAAGATAACTGTATTTTGAGGAGGCTAAAGAAGATATAATATAGGATTATGACTTCTTTCTTCAAATTTCGGTTAGCTTCTTCTTTTGTTCCTGGTCTGTGCATTGATTTCCTGTGATATATCACTATTAGCCCACAGTTGCATATCTCTGAACCTTGGACAGTGTTCGGTGAGCCAGCTCATGTACAAAAAGGAGGTCGGTTATGTTACGGTGTTCTGAACTGATTTGTCGTCTCTGCAGGGCTAATTAACCCAGGCAAAGTGTCAGGTTAAATGGTTCTGCTACCCACTGTAGCTTGTGAAAAGATAGCCTCAAATCTCTGCTTGGTGCCAAATTTGCAATGAGAAGTGATCTGGGTACCAGCTACCAGCAAAGTCCTGCTGAGGACTTGCAACAGCCCAGAGTGTCCAGCTTGCAGAACTGTGCTAAGACGCTGGGCAACAGCACAATTACATTTGACCAAAAGCCTGGAATCTGTGTGCTGGATAGTGCTACATTCTCTGTTCAGACAGATGCTTTAAAACACCCGATGATTTTCATTCCAGTTTTATATGAAGTGTCCTTTGAAGTATTCATATGAATGTTTTTGCTGATTAAAAATTGTGCAAATGTGAAGTCCCTATGTTTAGCAAAGGAGATGAAGTGTTTGAAGTACTGGTGTAACAAAATGTCTATAGGAGGGCAAGACACAACAGTTTGCTATTGCAGATGTGCAGATTTCTGTTGCTAGTGGCAGTTATATGTCTACATTAAGAAGAGAATAGCTCTGTGGAAATATATATATACTTCAGCACTTCAGATATTCTTCCATTCAGAAAAAAAGCAACAACAACAACAAACAAAGCATTCAAATTGCAGAAGACAATTTAATTCTGATCCTTACTCTCTGAAAGAGGGAAGAACTCAAACCCTCTATATCATTATATAAAGCATGTATTTTCCCGTTCTTCTCTTTGGCATCTCTAGTAAAGAAAGCAACAAGATGGCTCCCAGTGGTAAGCAAAATCACAAGAAAAACATAATGGATGATGAGGAGAATATTATCTTTTGCGTTTCTAAACATAGACTGCTTGAATGTATAGTAGCATTTTTTTTTTTTAAAGGGAATGCTTGCTGTTGACAGCATAAATATACTTCCATGTGAAGCATATGAATGGTATGTGTAACAGCCCCTTTACCTATCCTTCAAAGTTTCAGCCATTTCAATTTTAAATGACCCAAACCATTCAGCTCTTACCACTTGCAGCAGGAGGCTGTTTCACAATTTAATAGCTCTCACCTTTAGAAATTATTTTTTCCTGAACTGATATTAATGCATCTTATCTGAATTCTACTCCAGTAGCGCGCAGAAATCTCTATGGACTTTCTGAGAGAATTCCTCTTCTTAGTTATTTATATCTTTGAAACTAATAGCAGGGATTCTCCTTTCCAAAGCCTATTTTGTTACCTTTCTTTGCTGCTTGAGATAGGGCCTTTTGCTTCATCCCCCTGTGGCACATTCATTCATGCAGAGATTCAGCAGCCAGAAAGGCTATGGGGTAGAGGCAAAGTCTGAAGGGAACTAGCATTAACTATGCAAAGAAGACCATCATGGAAAAAAAATCTCATTTGCTTTACAGGAAGAGCTCCATATAGTTCCCTCTAATTTGCATCCTAGAGCTGTAAAGATTTCCCAACTGCTTATTGAGGTGTTGTTTTTTTTTTCCCTTCAAGAAATATATATATATATATGTGTATATGTATATATATATATGTATATGTACATATATATATATGTCTTTTTCTTTTTCATATATATATATATATATGTCTTTTTCTTTTGTGAGCAGCTCCTTATGCATCAGTTCTTGAAATGCTTAATCCTGACTGACTGCAAAAAATGCTATAGGAGCCACAAGAACATCAGAAGACTCTTGCTTGTAACTATAATGATGCATTCATTCCTCAGTAATGCTTTAATGACATCTTGTTAAGCTTCAATTAAAAAAGACCAAAGGAGTAATAATTTTCCAGTTAGTTGATGTCCGTAGAAGAAGTTGGTAGCTGTAATAAATAAATAAGGGAAAAGTTTTTTGAAATGAGAATCAGCCATCTGATACTGACACTGCATGTGCTAGTAACAAGGTCTGTCTACAAAAAGGAGTTACCAAGACTAAAGCCTTTCAGATTAAGGAAAGACTTAAAGACTTGAGATCAAAAACCATGGAGCCTTGGTTCCTGAAGGCCTAAATTTTTTTAGATGTGTTGAATACTTGTTTGAAGACTTTGAAATGCTGTGAGATAAGATAATGTTGTAAGACCACAAAGCTCTGAGGCCTCAGAAATTGTTGCCTTTGCCTTTGGGGGTCACTGGCCTGAATTTTAATTTAGGGTATTCTGCACTTAAAAATTGGTAATATCCTCCCAAGAAATATCTTCAAATTTGGACTGATAAAACATATGATGCCTAAACACTGTGGGATATAAATTCATTAAACCTCTTCAAAAAGGCACAATAGATATATCCTGTGAAGTAGTGAAGCTTAGGGTGTGATTCTGGGTTCACCCAGCCTCACCAGGACAATACAGATTTTCCAAAATACAGACAAACAGACAGACATCAGTCATTACAGCTTTGCTTTTCACTGATGTGATTCTGTCCTGCCTCACATCTAATTTAATGTGAGGCTAATTAATAATCTAATTGTGGAGCTGGTCTGATTTAGAAGCAAACACCTTGCAGAAATTGTGAATGGCAGCATATAGTGCCAAGGAATGGACTGGTGCAATTTATGAGCTAGAACACTGAACCAAAGAAGGACTGAAAACAGAATTTAAAGATATGGTCACAAGAAGGACATTAAGGCACAAGAAGACTATCCTGGGCCAGTACCCTTGTGCAAAGTAGGTGAGTTGTACAGCAAACCTGCTGCTACAACCTAATGATTCTTCCTAGGCACAGGATTCTTGGAATGAAATGCTAACACATTTACTTCAAAAGTAAAAGTCATAATCCTGATAGAATGAGTTAAATCAATTTTCTGTCCTCATATCAAGGTGTATGATTATAATAAATGCATGCTAACTATCAACCGTGAAATCAGGTCTCCCAGAATTTTGCATGCAGACACAGTTTTTAAGTATGAATTTCCACAACAGTAGGAGTGACTGAGCCAAGGATCTCAAAGGAATTTTAACACAGAAAAGTCACTGGGACAAGATGGGATGCACATGAGAGTGCTGAGAAAGGTAATTGAAGTCACAGAAAGGCCACTCAATTATCTTCAAAAGTACGGAAGATCAGGGAGCGAGGCTGGAAAAAAGCAAATGTTGCACTCATCTTTAAAAAGGATAGGAATGATCCAGGCAGCAATAGGCTGCTCATCCTTATTTTGACCCAAAGAGTATTATCAGCTGTGTTCTCTTTATACATGTAGGACAAGATGATTACTAGGACTAGCTAGCATGGTTTAATCATGGACTAATCATGCCAGACCAACCTTACTGTCTTTTACAATGAAATGACAGTCTTTGTGGATGAATGTAGAACAGTCATTTATACCTACTTTGAGCTAAACAAAGCTTTTGGCATGGTCTCCTTTAGTATCCATGAATTCAAGTTCAGACATTCAGTACATGGGTAAAATGTACCGGAATTGTTGGAATCCAAGGTAACTAATTAATGGTTTATAATCTCCCTGCTGGCCTGTCACGATTGGAGTACTGTTGCAACTGGCAGTATTTACTCGAAGCAGATTATGTGACAGCCAGGAGGTAGTCCTGGAAGTCATGAACAAGATGTATCTCAGTGTCAGTTCATTGCTTGGCTGTCTAGATGCTCAATGGTATTTGAGATGACAAATCCTCTTCCTTTAAGTAAGAAATAGAAAATGGAGTCAGGAAACTTATATTTAGTTACATTTGTTTCACAGCATGCAAGGAAAGAAGTACCTGGTTCTTAAATCCACAACTGTGCCCTGGATTCTCTTTTCAAACAGACAACTTCAAGCCTGTCCCTATTTCTTAGAGGGCATATGGGAGGAAAGTATGTGGTGGAGTGAGGACTCCATGTTGTGTTGCAATGCTGACAGGAACTTCAGATGCTCATTATATCATCCTTATATACATATATATATATGTATAATGTACTAGAACACGCTTCAGGTGAAATCTTTTAAACATGTATGAATTTCCTCTCAGGAACCCACCTTTTTTTCTCCTACCATTCAACTCTGTCACAGTGACCTATGGTGCACAGGGTTTTCTTACATCCTTATTATCTTTTCTTGCTCAACAGACCACAATTTGGAATTTTTTAAAATAGCTCTTGCTTTAGATGATGAGTGGTCCACAGCATCCATTCAAAAATGATCACTACTTACAGAAAATACATTTCTGAGTCCAGTGTTGCTCCTATGCAAGGAGTCATGGATGTAAGTCACGTTCTCTGTCATTATCATGTCTTTCCACTAATGTCAAAAAATAAAATGCAGTTAGGTTTTGATCCTAGTGAGGTCCACTGCAACATTTCTACTCTATATATTTTTACATTAGTGTTTCAAAGGGTTTAACCTACCGGGAATGCTGCTAGCCATTCTGAGATGACACCTTGGACCAGCGCCTCACCTTGGCATTTGTTCACACTGTGGTAGTGACATGGCAGAGCTGCCAAACCCCCAGGATAAACCTAGTTTGGCTGTGTTTGCTTTACACTCCAGTTTTCTCACTGCCTCTGAAAGGAATATAAATATTGCATGTGTAACAGAGTTCTGCTTTTGCAAAAGAATATTAATATCTACCTGTAAAGTAGATAAATTGAATTAAGAAAATGCGCACAAAGAAAAGAAGAATGAATAGGAAGCTCTTTCCCTTGCTACAGGAGACTTACTTCTGTCTTGTGCTTAGGCAGGGGAAGCTGAGAATTCGAAACTGTGCTTGCTGACAGCCTGTCACAAGAAACAAGCATTTGATTGTGATCATCCTTGACAAAGATATAGGGCACAAGTACACATGGGTGCCTAATTTATGGATTTTATCTTGTTTTATAAACTGTCTGTAGGGTTAAATTGCTGAATAGGAAATGCAAAGCGAGCAGGAGAGAAGGTATTTGAAAATCAGAACTCAGGGAAGACTAATAATGATGATAGACTGGGGAGATCAGAGAGCTAAAAGACTACTTCAAATAAATAAACAAGTAAGCTCCTGACCTCCCTGAAATTCACTGTGCTGGTTGTCAATCTAAGAAATAATGTTGCTGTATCAGTTCATTTTTGAATGGGCCTGAAGTACCAAGTACAATGAATTGTTAGATGTATTCATAATAAGGAACCTTTCTGTTGATCTATGATTTTATTATTTGCATTGGTTGCTGTTGTTTCATTCAAAGGTACCTTCTCCTTTTCCCAGAAGAATTTTATTTATCTTTCATCAGAATAAAAAGTCAGTTAGCTAAGGGTATAAACATGAGGTATTTAGTCCAAATGATTCATTTAGCTCTAAAATTTTTCTTTACTTTTTCATATAGTTCTTTCATATTGAACCCTCTCCCAATGGTAATGTTCTGTTACAAACTCCAGACTGTGTTGAATGCATTAAACAGTTGGTATTTAGATATTTTCCAGTGCTGAACCATGGGATGTAAGGTAGTGTCACTAAGTCTGGCTTCAGGACAGTGTTGAATTTCCAGTGCTGGTGATAGACTACTGCATGGTTTGGGTAAATCAACTGTCTTCCTTCCTCACAGCATTCCTATCTTATACAGAAGACAAAGACTTTTACTAACATGGGTAATATTGTGTAAATGGCATGTGTTTATGTTATGTGATTCACAAGACAGAAGCAGCTCCATTTACTTTTATGTCCAACTGTAAGTGATGCACAGCAGTTAAATTTAAAATGAATGGAACTGAACCCCTGATGAAAATGTGACCCTGTAAAATCAAAAGGGTAAAATCCCCATCTGACAGTGCCCATGTGGAGCATGGCAGTGAATTCAGTGAGGAGCAAAACTGTTATGGCCTCACACCAAGACTTGTTCCTGAATCAAATTTGGAGTTAGGACCAAACAAACAAACCAAAACAAAACAAATAAAAGAATAGAAAACAGTTAATCCAATTAGATCTAAAAAAGCAAAGCTGTTTGGAGAGAATTTAACCTCTGCTGTAATAAATTCATGTTATGTTTAAGTGTTATTTTTATAACCACAAATTATTCTGTTGCTCTCATCAGGCAGGTAACCAACATTGCCTGGTTAGGATGTGCTCAAATAAAATAGCAAAGCAAAGAATGCACACTCACTAGGAAAAATATCCTTTATCCAGGGTTGAATTCCTAATAAAGTGAGATTAATTGGGTTGTACAGAGAGGCACACGGGATGGAGTCAGCTGCAGGACTCAGTTAGATATGCTCAGATAGCTTTAGCTGCAAGACATAAAGTGTTGTGTGTGGCTGCTACTCATTTATTCTACTGAGAGCTATCATTTCTGTGGTGGATCAACAGGCTGGGGCATATGTCCTGCTGTTCCCTGTCACTGCCAGGCCCAGGGAGGGCAGAGCATGCTGAGATGTGGCAGTTTATCTTGGCAGCTTGGGCATTAATGCATATTCTGCTCTACAGTAATAATTTCCATGAAAATTATATCAGATGCAACTATTGCTAGAAACTCCTTAGGTTCCCCCAGGTATACACTGTAGACTTTGCCATGGAGCTTACCTATGTGTGTATCAGATGCAAATTATATGAACAATGGCAAGAATTATGTTCATAAGAAAAAGGTATTTTAAAATACGTTTGAAGCAGAGGAAGCAACTGAGGCAAAAAATAGTTTTCTGCCTGTTTTATTCTCACTTCTCCTAAAATAGCTCTCTCTCATTCTCCAAAATACCTGTTGAACATATGTGCAACGATCCCTCTTGTACTGATGCATTTTCAGTTCATGCAAACAGAATTATTATTTTCATATCATTGAAAAAAAGCATCTTTTGTGGTAAATAAACTATTAATTTGGAAAACTTATTCCAGGTCTACTCTGGATTAAGAAGGCTTAGTGATATAACAAACATCAGCTTGTGTCAGCAGATCAGCAGTCCTCATTGTTTGGATCAGTTATGGAGGGTGTTTATCGCTAAAATAAGGAAGGTGCTTATGAAAAATGTTTTGGAACTATTGTCAGATGTGTCTAAACCAGCTTCACTTCCCCAGGCTTTGTGGTTTTTACATTTTAGGTTTGTTGGCTCTTGCTTGGTTTTTGTTTTAACGAGATGTAGCATTTGGAGAAAGAAATCCAAATACCTCATACCACATAGAAAATAGACTCATAGAATCATAAAGATTGGAAAAGACCAGAGAGATCATCTAGTCCAAGCATCATCCAATCCCAAGCACGCACACTAAGCCATGTCCCTCACTGCCACATCTACATGGTTCTTGAACTACTCCATGGACAATATTCATGGTTATCCTTCTCACTATCTTTTCAAATGCTATTATCTAACACCTAGATTTAAAATGGAATCAGCATCTTGGATATGACAAACAAGTCTTGATTTTATTACAAATGAAATAATGAATGTGATTCTTTTGAAAGTAAATATTAATTAATAATTAAACTGGTGAATAAAGTGAAAGGCTACAGGATATGTGAAGAAGACCCAATGAAAGTGAAACTTAAATCCAATGATCAATTTAATTGCTTAATTGCTTTGTAGCTTTTCAAATTCTGAAAATGTAGTATAGAATATTACCAGTAGCAAAGAAATAGATTAAATATTCTAACTGTAATGATGTTAAAAAGGATCCTCAGCCTAATCTACAGAAGATGTTTCAAAGTCATTTCTTTCTCATAGTCTATTGAGGATTATAAATGCATGTAACATTTGTAGTTTTTTAACACCCATAGTGCAGAAGTCTACTGTGCCATGTATTTGTCTCTGAATTACTATCTTGTTTGCTGATAACAAGCATAATGATATGTATAACTTGTGTGTCCTTCTCGGGGATCATGTTTTAGTTAAAGCAGGATTTAAACTCTTACAGATCACTTCAAACTTTTACTGTATCTGCTAAATATGCAAGGTAAAGGGAGCTTTCAAAATCTGAAATCAATACATGCATTTGGTGGCATCAGATGGTTTGGTCCTTCTTTGATGCTGCTCTGCTCTTCTATCCCAAGTACTTCATGTTCCACACCAAAGGCAGCACTTCACTTTGAACAGCTGGAGTTCAAACTGTGCATAAAAAACATATTTAGATACTCTGAGTGCTTTCCCCTTCAGATGTATTAGGCTGTATGAAAATGCTACTTTCCTTTAACTCTACAGGTGGTGAAATAATAATTTATATATGTAATCCGGTCAATAAAAAAAATATCTTTATCATTGATATGATAAATGAATTTCAGTTCCTTCTAATGAATTTTCAATAGTGCTTGGAATGTGATTTAGAAAAGTTTATTTTACTAAAGTATTCTAACTATAACTACTAATACTATTTCCATGAAGTATGACAGTCCTATATTTAAAGCTTAATTTTATATTATTATTTAAATATTATAATCTTTGGGTTTAATTTAAAGATTATGATTGAATGCAAACTTATAATGCACTATTAATATCCATTATTTAATATTATTTATAATATCAAATGTCTTGTTGATATTTTTAAATAATAAAGTAGATGGGTTGATCATTATACAGTGTGAAATTAGGAAAATGAAAGAGATGCATCTTCTCGTTGTTATCTCTGTTTCTTCCTTTATTACATTTTGTTTCACAAGATATTGAAGATCTAATGAATATTCAAATATATGCAAATCCCACTCCAGCACCATACAAAGTCCACACAGAACACGCACACTTTACATATAATTACGTCCTCCATATATCTCCATTTTACAAGAACTTGGTGCTCTTATCCATTATAGATGAGGTTTTGTGGGAACTAAATTCCCAACTTGACCCAAGGAATTGTGCAGATACAAAATTACAGAACACCAAATTAAGCTGGCTGTCAAAAACCAGAGATGCAACAACCTGTTAATTATCTCGCATTCATAGTCTCACCCATCCTAAAAGTGAAAAACAACCTTCCTTTCCCTTTCATAGCTTCACTTGCAAGAAAGCAGAAAGTTCAAATTTTCACTCAACCTTTGGTGAAACTAATTACTCAAAATTGCTTGTTTTTTTTTATTTTTATATGTGGCACAACATTACCTGAAGGAGCTGTGTGACAATGCTATACAAAGATCTGTGCTCTTCCATTGGTGCCTCCATTTGTGTTAATTCTCAGAACATCCAAATCCTTTCATGATAAACCTGCCAGCACTTGTTCCTTCTCATCATGTGGCAGATTTTTTGTTCAGAATATTTTTTTGGGGGGGAAAAAGCTTTTTGTAGACATTATCAGAAATTAATGAAAATTGATCCCTGTGATACACATAATGTTGCTTATTCCAAATTGAAATATAATAACTGTAGCATTTCATTATTTTGAAAACAGACTGCTCTGTGCTGAATGTAACAATTCATCAAAGTATTTAATGCAACATAATTACAGCACACACAAAAAGGGCAATTTAATGGTTTAGGAAAAAAAAAATAAGATGCTGTAGTCTGCTCCTCATACAATCTATCCTTGGTGTTTTAAAATTAATGAAATATTTCACAATTATCATTTAACTATTGCATTCCTTTGCTAGGATGAGTCAGTCATCACTGTCTGTCACTTTTCTTTGTCAGATCACCATATTTCTGTATCTTATAAATCAGTTCCTCAAATCTTTGGCTGTTACTTTGCTTCAAGCCCTGAACTGCTTTTGGCAAATTGTGGCTGCACACGGAATGGATAGTGAAACTTTTTCTACCTGTGATTGTTTATCTGAGTGTGAATGAAGTGTGTCTGGAAGTGCCTCTTTCTCTCTAGCCACCACAGAGAAAGTAGACAAGAATTGTTTACTAAATGCCTAATTTCTTGATATTTAACAATGCATTGGGAGTCCATCTTTGGAATTCAGAATGCAAAATACAGCCAAACCTAATTGAAACAAGAAATTTTTCAGCAACCCTCAGATCTCGTTGTTTCCTTGGGTCTGTCCCTGCTCCCCTTCTACCTTTGGGTCTATCTGCCTCATGCTTTTGCAACAATAAAAGTCTGTGGTTTTCTTTAATCATATGCCATTAATGCAGTGAAATTATGCTGTATCAATGAGAAAATATACTGTTTCTTCATACCTGAGCATTTTTATATTATTCTTTTTCTTCTCTTTATTCTTTGCTATTCTTTGTCTATTTCTAATATTGTTTTCTCTAACAAACTTGGCTAGAAAATTTGCTTCCATTTTTCCATCATTCACATAATGTTCTTTCTTTTATCTTCCCCACCTCTCTGGTTTTCCTCTGCACTGCTGTGAGGACTGTGCAGCTTTGTGTGTCACAAAAACTAAGTGATAAACTCCAACCATTAGTTTGAATTTCCTCAAATTTCTGTGTTTCTCTTTTTCACTCCAGTGTTCTCGGGCCATGATTCATCAGCTGAAAATCTCTGTAGTGCTTTGCTGTGTAAGAATAGTCTGAACCAGAAATAAAAATGTATTGTTGAATCAAGGACTGAGTGATGATGACACTCTTGAGAATCACATTTCCTAATAAAAGCATGCAGAGCCCATTTGAAGTAAGGGTTTATCATTATTAAGACAAACAAACAACAACAACAAAAAAAAACAATAGAATCACTGCTTTAAAAGATAGTAGGTTTATATCTATATTCATAGGCAAATTTAAATTGGAAGGAAGCCTATGGAGACCATTAGCCCAGTGTCCATGGAAAGTGTTGCTGAGTCTGAAGTTAGGCTTCTGAGGGCTTTGCTCCACCTGAATTTTGGAAATCACTTTAAAAAAAGATTCTGCAGTCTCTCAAAACAGCCCATTCCCACGTTAACCATCTCTGCTTCAGTGAGTAGTTTCTTCCTTCTGTCCAAACAGATTTTCCTATATCCAACTTGTTACGTGTCCTTTACCTCCTGTTTTCTTGATATGAATCTCTGCAGAAGTCCATCTTTTTTACAGTTCTGTCTGGATATCAGATGGCAGCAGTTAAGTCACCATTTATCCTCTTCTCCAAACCCAGCAGATCAAACCTCAGGCTCTCCTCTTACTCACACTGTGGCCGCTTCTCTCTTCAATTTCCTGATGCCTTCATTGTGCTGCGGGCACAGAACCGGACACAAAGGACCCAAAATTGTTGAGGATCAGTCACAGAGTGGAAAAAAATGAACAAACAAACAAGAAAACATTAGGTGCAAAACAGTGCATTTGTCTAAATAAAGTAGAATGCTGGTAAAGTTCTGCAAAGATGAAGAGGAACAAAATAGCACTGCCCCCCATCCCCACAGTGCACAGCAAAGCAACAGAAGGGCATCAGGGAAATTCAAATTATGAAACATTCTTGATGAAATATTAATAAAACCATACTATGGTCTTAATTGCTATAATTTAACACCCTGTATGGTATAAATATTTTAGAAACATGGTAAAATGGAACATTAAGAAAGGGTCAAGGGATAATAATATACATTCATCTCGATTGGCGGATGTGTATACCTCATACTTAATTTATGTTTATACTGCTGTTCCATATTCATTTTTGAAGAGTAGTAGGTGGAATAAGCTATAAATATATATATGTTATGTTGAGACATGCATGTTAGTTGTATAAGTTTAGATTACCGTAGGACCCTGGTATATGTTATAGATATATATAAAAGGAATTCTAAATTGCTTTCTCAAGAGCATTCTTTCTTTTAGAAATCAGTCACGGATTTGGCAGTCTAAAAAAGAAGAGGGGTCAGGAATTATGCAAAGCATTTCCTCACAGAATTCTTTCCGGAGGAAGTAATTATCTGCACAACCCTTGTGATATCTCCTTCTCTTCTCCAAGAGCAAATGTTCCCTTTATGGATGGTTCTCAGCAGGGGTGCATTCAGGGGAAGTTTTGGGAACCAGGTTGAAATCCCAGGTGTGCCAACAGCCTGTCCTGATGGAAGGAAGTCTGCCTGCCCAAATGGGACAAGCATCTCACCTAGCTTCTAGCTCTCCTATAGATTTTTGCCCCATAAAGAATCTATCAGGCTAATTTTTGCAGAAAACAGCATGAAGAAATTGCTTGAAATTGCTGACACTCTAATAGTGACCCATGCCCGGGTATGCATAAAGCAGATAGGCATTTCATTTACATTTATAGTAAATTGTATCCAGTAATGATTTCTATGTGTTAAATTGCATAATCCATACAAGTCTGACAGTCTCATAAAGGCTGTAGGCCACTGTCCTCTTTTGAATGCATCAGTGCCAATGAAAGCAGTTATCATACCCTTGACAGAGGTTATCTCTGCTTTGGATCTGGCGTCTGTGAACCACATCAGTCAGTGTTTGCCAGGGAACTTCAGGTGGTATGAATGAAAGACTTACTGCCAGTGGTACCAAAAGGATAAGGGGTTAAACAAAACAGTGCCCCACTGGCATTTGAAGGGTACCAGGAGGGCTAGGTCCTGAGAAAGAACCCACAACCTCCCATCCTGTCAGTTAATCTGCTTCAATTCCAATATTTCTGCAGTTTCTTAATGATTTATTTTCAGAAAACAACATGGCAGAAATGCTTTTCTTTCTGAATGTAGGATTCCCACACAAAGTGAACAGAGCTCTGAAATACAGAAAGGCATTTTGCCCAATGAGAGGTCTCCAATCTGGGTTAAAACTCACTAAGATTGAACCAAAACCACAGACAGGGCAGACCAGGTATCCTTTTTACACTTTGCAGATAAATCTGTAAAAATATTTTCACAGCATTGTTAAAGGAGAGACGATGCCAGCAGACTCTCATGCCAATAAGCACTGGGTTAAGCATACCGCAAAAGAGAGACCTCTCCATCACTCCAATTATGGAAAAGGAAAGCTTTGCCTTTGCTTCCAGCAGTTCTGGGAAAGCTGATCATAATGCCCTTTCCTGCCATTTCTCCTTATTTTAACCCCTGCCAATAAATCTCTTCTGCTCCTCTAAACAGTGAAGCGGGAAAAGTGCTGCAGCTTTTAAAGGATTTATAAGGCTTAGCTAATCACATCATTTCCCATGCCAGAAAATAAGAGGAAGAGCACTGTGTGAATGGATGTTGCTTTGGTATTTTGCTGTCAGTTGGCTAATATTAATTCTGTGCTATCTTTACTCCTATCTATAGCTATTCGCTGTCACCAGTTTTTTGGTAGATATGAGATCTTTTGCACAGGAACCACCTTTTGGCTCTGTGCTTGCACAGTACCATACCCACAAGGGTGCTGGCTATGAGAAGAATTTGCACATGGTACAACGATTTATAATAATAGATCTTTTGAGTATGGCTTCAGCAATCCTTTCTGTCTTTCCAGTGGGAGAAATAAAGTGTTTAGAAGGACTCAATCGGGTTTCAGTGTGTTGAGTTTGTACTTCTGGTAGCTACTGAATAAGTGCCAAAGTCTTCTGAGACTGGCAACCTTTCCCATCCCCACAGTCTGCAAGGTAGCCATTCTTTATTCATGTAGGTCTTCTCTGTTAAATCCTTTTTCTCATCATTCCCATCAAGTATGCACAGCTGTCCTCACACATGCATATGGAAATTCTATAAATGCACTTAGGACTCAGTCATTCCTGTGGAAGAACATTTATCATCCTTATTTTGCATTTCCTCATCCTTTTTTTTTTTTTTTTTTTTTTTTTTTTAAAGATGCAGTCAAAGTTGGTATTCTTTTAGAAACACTGAGCCTGTGTTTCTGAATTACATGCAGGTTTCACTGAATCTTCCATATTTTGCTGAATTTCTTTTTCAAATAAATTCTTTTAAGGTTACTGAAGTGACTTTCCAAATTTTCATTGTGAAAAATCATTATGAGAAACAATACAAAAGTTGACATCATCGCTATCCACTTCTACCTGAAAGCTTTATTGTGGCTCCTGTTACTAGTGGCTTCCTTAGTAATAAATATCTTCATTTTATTCTGAGGGCATGGCAAATAGATTTTGTTAGTGAATGACCTTGTGCATTAGCTGTGTTATTCATGATTTAGTGAACCAGTCAGTTGAAATATTGCTAATGTTTTCCCAACTCACTCTTGTTACATATGTGCCATGAGGATGACATTAAGTGTAGTTGCAGATGAATAACAAATAGCATGGCTTGTAGTTGTGTTTTGGATCATTAAAGAAATGAACCTAAAGGGTACTGTTTTATTAACTGTGGAAGTTGAGGAAATGACTGGAAAAAGAAATGACAGTTCTTGAATGTGTATTTATTAAAAACAGTGACAGTTTGGCACGCTGTGAATTAGTGGTAATGCCTCTTAAATTTTTCATATAGCAGTGCAAACATGCTACAACATCTGTCTAAAAATTCCAACAGATTTTAAATAAGAGTAAGAATAATTCATGCATTTCAGGCTGTTTCCATGAGAAGACTCTAGGTGATGTAAACAGGAGAAAGCTAAAAAAGTACAGCTTAACAATGATGAAACTTAATAGTTAACAGCCAACCTGCATAGTTCTAAGTACTATGTGTTGTAATATCAAAAAAAGGTCAGTGTACCTTCCAGGGGAGCCTTCAGAAAGAGTGGATCCCTGCTCTACGAAAGGAATGACTGTTCTCCATTTTCCTTTCCTGAATCCTTTCATTTGATTCCTATTGTAACATAATAGAAATGATAAAAAATGTAGTTGGTCAGATGCTGGGAGGGCAGTCTAGTCTTTTCCTTCACCTTAGTAACACCATTCCAGTAAAAACACACAAGCACAGTATCAGAATCATAGAATGGCCTGGGTTGAAAAGGACCACAATTATCATCTATTTTCAACCCCCCTGCTATGTGCAGGGTCAACAACGACCAGACCAGACTTCCCAGAGCCACATCCAGCCTGGCCTTGAATGCCTCCAGGGATGGGGCATCCACAACCTCCTTGGGCAACCTGTTCCAGTGCATCACCACCCTCTGTGTGAGAAACGTCCTCCTAAAATCCAACCTAAACCTCCCCTGTCTCATTTTAATACCATTCCCCCTTGTCCTATCATTACCCTCGTAAACAGTGGTTCTCTCTCAGTTAAAGTCCAGATAACTATTCCCTTATTTTCTGTGAAACTACAAACATCACGAGTACCAGCTTCTGCAACACTTCTATGGTTTTTTACCTCAACCCCAGTTAGTATTTTTAGAAAAAAACATGAGAAATAATTATTTTAGATATTACTCTTCCTGAGTAGGAAGTAAGTAAATATATTTATTTCTTTTAGATGGAGATGACCATAGAAGCTTCTGATTTTTTCCACTTCTTCTAAAATGCTAAAAGGACAAAAGACTGTTCTTACATAGCTGTTTGTATTTGTAAAGAGGACTGAGAATTCTTATATGGAGGTACTGGAGCAGGTCCAAAGGGCAACAAGGCTTGTGAAGGGCTTGGAGAATATGCCATATGAGGAGAGTCTGAACGAACTGAAGCTGTTCAGTCTGAGGAAAAGGAGGCTGAGGGGAGACATTGCTCTCTTCCAATATCTGAAAGGCGCTTACAGCAAGAGTGCAGTTGGTCTCGTGTCACTGGCGACAGGTGACAGGATGAGGGGAAATGGTGTCAAGTTGTGCCAGGGTAAGTTTAGGTTGGAAATCAGAAAAAATTTCTTTACAGGAAGGGTTGTTAAGCTCTGGAATAGGCTTCCCAGGGAAGTGGTTGAGTTCCCATCCCTGGATGTGTTTAGAAACTATTTGGATGTGGTGCTCAGGGACATGATTTAGCAAAGGGTTGTTAGAGTTAGGGTACTATGGTTGGGTTGTGGTTGCATTTGATGATCTTTAAGGTCTTTTCAACCTGAGCAGTTCTATGGTTCTATGATTCTATGATATGAAAACAACAAAAGAAAGAAAGGAGATGCAGTGGATATCCTGAGGGACTGAAATGAGGAATATGGAAAGAGAGAATATACACGTGGAAGCAAAAAAGCAGATATGGAACTCCAGAATATGTAGCTAACCTTGAAAAGCTGACTGCAATTATCTGTTTTTCATATTTTTGTAGTTCTTTATGAAATCAAAATGAAAACAATCTGTTCAAATCTTAAGTATAAATAAAAGAAAGCAGAAAAACTGTTCTAGAATAGTATTCTGTAATCCTGTTTGTTTAAAAGGAAAGAGAAGAAACTGTGGTTTTAAGCTCCTTTTGTGAAAGTGTTACTTTCCACAGTGTTGTGAAGGTGAGGAGGCAAAGCCTTCCCCAAACTGAGAATGGCTGAGAGAAATCCAGATGGTCCTTCTTACCCTCCATCCCCTGGGACCATGAATCTTGCCTTCTAATTTGTAAATGTTAAGACTGAACATATGATGGTGAAGTTCAATGTTAAGCTGACTGGGACTCCAAAAATTACAATTAAAAAGTTAGTCTAGACGTTAGCAATCAGCTCAGAAAGAAGTTTGCTGAGAAAAATTGTCTACTCGTGCTGCAGTGGTCTACTTGAATGTATTCTACTCAGGTTTCTGCTCTGCTTGCTGCAGGTTGTTCTATCTCAATTACTTTTATGGGGCTGAAACTTGTCAAGGAATTTTTATCTGAAGAAAAGTTGATGTGAAGAGTAGAGTAACACTTCTTTTCATCCATTTCTGCTAACATTGGCTGAATTGGTACAACTTTAGCTATAAATATTAGATAAGTATTTTAAGTATGCAAGCAAATTGTTAACATACATGTGCCATATAGAGCATAAAGTAATGTGCAGGATTGAATTATTACAACTGCTGTGGTTAGCAGTATTAAAAAGTTAATAAGTCATTGAAGTATATTCTCAATTGTAAAACATACACAACTAAAGCATGGCTATTTTTTATTATCAGTACTCAGTTTTCTACAGTCGATGGATGTGGACTTCCTTAAATGATTTAAGAAAACAGTTTTGAAAATGGGTTTCAGAAGCTCTGCAAGAAAGTATTAAGAACAAATAAATGGTTTTCATTCTTACAGCTCTAATTCATATAAAGTAGTGTTGTTCATACTTCCAGGATAAAACCATCACATTAACACTAAAAAATTCCTCTCCGTAGCTGTGACATTGTCTGTAGGAGTGTTTTACTGCTGAAGTATTTTGGAGCTTATATATATATAATATATATTATATATATATATATATATATATATATATATATATATATATATATATATATATATATTACTTTGCCTGTGGAAAAATATCTCATATGACCATATATATTCATCATATATGTTTATATGTGATGAGGAAATTATGCCTATCTCAAGATGGGATAATTCAATCTCTGGCAATACATGTTTGCTCTTTTGTAGCGAGCGAGCCTCAACTGACGTTTTAATTGAGACAGGCAATGCTCATAGGGAGGGATCCTACTATTAACATAAATCCTCCAGAGAAATGCAAAAATGTTATCTGATATATTCCACACTCCTTTACTACAATTTAAATATCATATTTTAAAATAGCACTGTGCTCATTTTAAAGGACAGCTATGAGAAAACATACAATTGAGCAGCTATTTATTAAATCAGTAAAAATAAATCAAAACAAGCAGTCAGGCAGAAAGAATATGCTTAAAATATGTGTGTCTAATCTATGCAAACAGAGAGCCATGAGAGGTCCTGATGTATCAGATGCTTGCAGCCCTATCCTTCAATATTTTCTGACCGTGGCACTTCGGGGATGTGAGAGGTGAATGCTTTAGAGAAGGGAAAGTGATTTTATTTTAGCAAATGAGTTTTTAAAAATGCACAACTTTCAGATTCTCAGATATAGGCCACTTTTTCACTTATGTGGTGCTGCTGTTTGCCTGACAAATTGCCTTTTTTCTTGTGCATTTTTACAGAATTGAAGAGAATCAGAGATGGAAAGTCCTTGATTGTGTACATATATATTTGGCTATCTTGTACCAAAATCTGTGAAAATCCAAAGGGGCGTGGGGAGTATGGCCTGAATTCCCATCTGCTAGTTTTATTAGCTAGAGAGGGTTGTAAATGATGTGTGCCCTGAAAATCGCCAGAGATGCAAACGATATTTTAAATTATTCCAGGCAGCAAGGTACTGTATCTGAGCAGATTGAAAGCTGAAATGTTGATACCAGAAATTAAATTAATGCACGTGAGATTGAAACAATATCTAATTAAAATCATTTGAAAAATGACTTGAAAATTGAATATGACATAATATTTAGCAAGCTGTCACTAGTACAGATATGTCGCTTTGACTTCTCTGCAACCATTTTCGATCCAGACCTGGCTGCCAGTTAACTAGAAATTACACATGAAGCTACAATCTCTCTTCATCACCCACTGACGAATGGAAGACAAAATGCCTTTTGCCCTGCAGTCTGTATGCTTTTCCTAACTAAATTGTAAAATTCAGTAGAAGGAATCTTCCTCTCCTTGTATGTGGCTTCTTGAGTTAGTAACTTTTGTTTCAAGCTGGAGCACTTTGGATGCTGGTGTTGTGTTTCGTGACTTATTTACTTGCAGCCCAGTACTACACCTGCCCAGAAAGAGGAGTTACACATTCACAGGCTGCATTCCCAAAAAGGAGTGCCAAGAGGAATTCAAAGATGTGTGCTAAAGGGAGAGAGATTTTATATTGTATTCCAGAAAGTCTACTCTTCTGTACATGGTGATACCTAAGTATCTAATTTCAAGTTCATTAAATTCTGTTTTAATTATTTCTATCAAAGCCAAATGCACAAGGTTGGAAAACCTATGTTACATATCCAAATACTCCAATATTCTGAAAGACCTAGACAAGGCTGAACTGTCTCTGTGTTTTTCCTCTGCTCTTTGACTACCTCAGCAGTTTCAGGAGGTGCAAGAACAGGTTTGCTCTGGAGATTCTCAACAGAACAAGGGCCCAAACGTTATGGGAATCCATTTTCATTGAATTACAAGAGACAAAGATTTTTGTATGCGCTGTATATGTATGCCACCCATGGGCAACTGTAAAGGCAGTCTTTCTCGTTTATCCTATGAAGAATCTTTCCATATAATCTGGAGGCAGGGCAGGAGGAAACACTTGATGTAAATGAATGCAACGTTTGCTTGTGTTAGATTTGTGAAATCTGTTAAAAAATTAGAAGCATAATAAATACCATTTCTCTGGATTTCCCTTCCTCCCTTTCCTTTTCATTTCCTCAAAGATAGGAAAATAGATGAAATTCTTCTAAATTTGTCTTTGTGAAAGGGGTTTTGCAACAAACAGTTGTGAAGAGGATCGCTGGTGTAGAATTCACTGGACAGTAAATCTGAATTAATTGCCTTCCATCATTTTATTGACTGGAGGTTCAGTCAATATCACTAGTGAGTCCAGGGCTTGAATTGACTCATTCTGAAATGGGCATGTAATAGAGGTCAGGGGAATCATATGGCTGTAAATACTGTTGTCTTCTGTGTTTAATTAGATAAAACACACCCTCACAGTCAGATACATAGCAGAAAAATAGGGTTTCCTTGTGAGTGATACCACCTTCCCACAAATACTTTTCATCTTTAGGGTGGTTTCTTCCGTGGAGCGGGTAAATCCTGCAGCACTTGTACCAGTGTACATGTGCTCCCATGAGTATTTTGGAGGGTATAGCTATGCTTGGCAACCTGCTTTACATCAAACCTTTGTGAACTACTCATTTCTCAGAGTTTCCTTCTTCCAGAAGGGTTATAATGAGACTGGAGTTCTACTTGCAGCTGTCTGTAACTTGTTTCTGCTAATAAACAGTGAGCTGAGGTCAAACCTGCCGACTACAAAACTAGGCATTCAAATTCCTGACTATGCCACTGGCAGATATTTTTGCTGAAGGAAATAAATGGTAGCCCTTGGGAAACACATCAGACTTCCCTCTGGTTGGTGAAGACTACGAACAGTGACAGTCGCTACCCTGAAACACTCAGTAACACCCTCATCGTGCTCCCTAATAGAGCAAAGCCATTAAGTTGTCCCCATTGTAATTTAGATCACAGAAGAGACTTCCACAGACTCTTTCAGGTTAAAATAACTGGTATACAGAGAGAAGGCAAAATTATTCCACTGTAGCTACGTGCTTAATTATATGGGATACTGCATAAATTGTCAAGTGCAAAGAATTATTCTGATAAATTAAAATACTAATTAAATAGGCTATTGCGGAATTTTGAGAACATTATAGGGCTCTGCTTCTCCAGGTAATTTGCATATCCTTCATCTAGTGAATTTAATTTAAAAGCCTCCTTTTCTGTGTGTTTGGAGGCTCTTTTTGTTTCAGTGGGAGATTAAAAAATGGGATTTAAACTTTGCAAATGGAATTGGTTTTATTTGTTTATTTATTTGAGGGTTTTTTTGCAGTAGCTGTTTTTTCTATCATAGAATGTCTTGGATTCAAGGGATGTTAAAGATCATCCACTTCTAATGCCTCTGCCATTGGCACAGTTGCCACCTATTATATCAGGTTGCCCAGACTCCATCCAGCCTGGCCTTGAGCACCTCCAGGGACGGGACATCCACAGCTTCTCTGGGCAACCAGTGCTATTGCCTCAGTGCGTCACACTGAAGAACATTTATAACATTTTCTAACATATATCTATCGTCTTTAAATTTAGAAGTTCCTAAGTGCTATCTTCCTGCTTAAATAGTCTCTCTCCAGCTTTTCTTTAGGTACTGGAAGGTGTCCCCAAAGCCTTTTTCTACTCCAGCCAGAACAAGTCCCACTCCCTCAACACTTTTTTGTGGGAGAGGAGCTCCAGACCTATGGCCGTCTTCATGGCCCTCTTCTGAACCCTCTCTCTATGTCTTTCTTGTGCTGTGGCTTCTGATCTAGATGCGATACTCCACATGGGGCCTCACAGAGTAGAGGAAGACAATCACCTACCTCACCCTGCTGGCCATCCCTCTTTTGATGCAGCCCAGGATACAGTTGGCCTTCCAGGACTTGCATCAAGCTTTTCATCCACTAGAACTCCCAAGTCCTTTTCCTTATGGCTGCTCCCAGTGAGCTCTCCCAGTCTGTCCCTTATTCACCATATAGTCCATCCTTCAAATCTATACCTCTCCAGTATAGAGATAAGGATATGGTGTGGGACCATGGGCCTTCCAGAACTCCAGGTAGGTGATATCAGTTGGCCTTCCCTTTTTGGCTGTTGCAACCAGTGCATCACAGAAGGACACCAGATTGGACTTTGGCTTTTTGCTGATGACTTTGTGAGTTCTCCATTAGTATTTCAGGACATTAAGCTAAGGCTGAAACAAATCAACTTTGTGTAACATACCACGTTACACAAAATTAGTATTTCTAGTCCATAAACTCTGCATCAGAAATATTATCTCCTGAATATTCCTACTGGAGTGAAAACTAGTAGGTAGCACAGTAAAATACCCTTTAAAATGTTGGCCAGTTTTCAGTGAATATATTTTCCCACCACTTTTTCCTCGTGTAACTATAGCCTATTGACTATGTTTGACATTCTTAATTGCAATTATAGGTAGAAAAAGTTAAGAAGTCATATCATGTTCAGCAGCTTCAAGCAGTTTATTGAAATGTGGTTGATGCTATAGATTTGGCACTGCTGTATTTGACTGAATTTTTGACTTCCCTAAACTGCTTGTGGAGTTCAAGGGTAGTTAAAATATGTTCCTGCTACACACTGGGAGTGAAGATGCTGGAGATGTTTGGCTGGGTCTCTCTCTGCGGTCTGACAGTTCCTGAGCTTCACCCTTTTCAGGTTCTGGTTTGATCAGTAACACAACATGCCTTCATGCCTCTGTTTTGGCAAGGTTTAGGTTAGCACAGCTGTCAGAGCTGTGCTTTTTTAGCCAATATCAAGAGGGAAGAGTGCATTAAGTACACTTTATGTATATATATCTCAAAGCTTCAAAAACTAAAGTCCGCAGGGAACCTATAAAGAGGAGAGGAGGTTGGTCAAATATGTAGCAGTGATTACAAAATTCAGTGATTCAGCAGACCAAATATTTCCTGTTAACTTTTCTTGCAGTATACAAGTATACAGCAGGATTTCGCCTTTTGTTTACTTGTACCTCATTTATTTTACAGCCACTTTGCTGCACAGCTGTATTTGCCCCAAGCTACCAAAGAATAATTTGTTGCAGTTTTTCTGACGGAGGCCATAGGGCTTCCAGTTCTTTTTAATCTTTTAATTTTTATTATTTATTTTTTTTTTTTGCATTTGATAGAAATCTGTCTTTAATGTATGTGCTGAGCATGATTCTATCAATTTGCTAGCAGGGCACATCCAAAAGGGGAAATATCAGTGTGGCGAGTTATCCACCATCCATAAAGCAACACAATCCAGAGGAGTGCATCTCAAGGCTGAAAATCAAGCTTGTTTGCAAAGATTTACTTTTTGGAAATTTAGATATAGTATAACCTATATAAATGTAGCCTCAAATCATGTGATCCCGGCAAACTGACCTTGAGCAGTTCCAATGACTCTGAGTGTAATAGATGCATATATTTGTGAATGTGTTAAAGCATGGTCTAAGTATTATGTATGTGAGTACTGTGTATGTTTTTTAGGCTGTGATCCAACAAATCATGTTTGTGCTGGGGACTCTGTTCTTATCAGCAAACAGCTGGGTCTAAAAGATGGACTGAACTTTCCTCTCTATTTGAATCATGCACAAAATTAATCTCTTGCTGGAGGAAGTCAGAAAAATTTCTCTGTATTAGATTTGCTTAAATTTTTACTTTTTGAGTCTTTGCACATGCAAATACTTACAAAAATAATTCTACATTTTGGATATATGAGGAGAAAATGAGCCCTAATAATACAACTCACCTCTGAAATAAATGTGAGTCATTTGAGTTCTACTTTGGGCAAACTAAATAAAGCATCATCTCACAATAATATTGCTACTATGAACTGTCTGCTATGATGTGGATTGTTCTGAATGTTTCAAAAAGCTGCAATTAAATTGCATTTTTCCAAAATGAAGGAAAACTATATGAATTCTTTTCACCATTTTTCTGTAAATGTATTGTTTACAGTATGTTCTAGCATACTTCTTCTGCTTTCTGGTAGCAGTACTTCCTTCAGCTAACTTAAATTGAGAAGCTGAGTCTATCCCAATTGTCCTTGTAATCAGTGGAAAGAGAGGTGCCTCCTGATGTGTGTAAGCTGTGTGGGATGACTCATAGTATTAAATGTTCATATCTTCCCATTGACTGCAGAGAGAACCTAGATGACTCACTTGGACTAGATAGTCAGTGACTAGACAACTAAGTGAGAGGAGTTTAATAAGGCTGTAAGGTTTCATTTTTATTAATAAATAAAACAGGATGAGTGCCTGGTTTTTGGCCATGAATCCAACTGATATAGTATGCATCTGGATGGTTGACATTTTCCTGATCAAAACACGATGAACTTACTCTATACTCCATCCTCTCCTCCATCCTTACTATATACTCCATCCTCAGCTCTGAATAATCTCATCTTTGTTTAGTTTGGGCAATGGTGGTGCTCAAGTCCATGCACGGGATATTTCTAGGTTATAACTTATTCTCATTTATTACTACTCATATTTTATATGTTTATGCTGTTCTATACATGATTATTTTTGAGTGCTTTTACTGATCCTTAAACTGATAAATAGGAAAAACCTCCATTTTAGAAAGGAAAATATTGTGCACTGCATCCTGATGCTGTGAGATAAACTATTTATCTTTCCTGCTAGGTAAAACTGTAATTTATTCTGAAATGTCTTATATGGTGACAGTGCTGCTACAGTGGCAAGATGCCATGCTGCTCCTTGCTTTAAGAAAGACAGTGCAAAGATTCTACTAAAGAGAACTTCCCAGATACACTGTACATCTATTAAATGTGTGATGTTCTGTATACAAGGGAGCAAGAAGTAGTTTGGTTTTCTTTTTCACAGAAAAGTGAACAATGAATTGTACATTTATGCATTTAAAACACTGAATAGCAGAGTGACTGTCGGGGAAAAATATTCCATAGATGACAAAGGAAGAAACTGTCATGACTTTATTGATGGAAGATAGGAAGAGAGGCTGGTTATACTACATGTGCTGCAAAATTATGCATATTTCAGCTTTCCATAACTCTTTCAATCTTAATTTTCCTTCCAGCCGTGAACAAAGAGAAACTTGAGAAAACAACTGGGCTGAGAATTCTGCAGACTGGTGTGGGGGAGGTGAGTGGCTTGGAGGCATTTTACACTCTCAAAAACATTTTAATTGTTTTGTTTGTTTGTTTGTTTGTTTTGTGAGGGAGGTTCTTTTTTTGTTTGTTTGTTTGGTTGGTTGGTTGGTTTTAATGAAATCCTGGAGCTCATGAGCGTTTGTGAGCTACCAGTCTGGTAGTGCTAAGGGCCTTTTTATGATACAGTTAGATCTGTCAAAATACAATCTGCTGCACAAATAGCACCGTATCCCACAGAGAAAAAATACCATCCTTACAAGGAAAGTGCAGCTGGCTTTAAGAAATGCAGTTTTTTGCTTTGTTGTATCATAGAAAGTAAATCCCCAAAGATAAGCGTAGAAACTGAAGTCATCATGCACAGCGACTGAAGTCATTGCATTATTCCCCTTAGTTTTGATGGAGTACTATCTCATCTAGATCAATGAAATTTTAAATATGGGGTAAAGAGTCTTCAGATGTTGGAGAGAATCTGTCAGTGAATGGCTTGCATATTTTGGATGTAACTTGAAACATAAATAAAACATGTGTTTGTTATTATGGTGATATCACTAAGCAAAAACTCCACTAAGCAGTTCATCATTTATTAATAAAGATGATGCTATCTGCTAAGAACCTTGTATGAACTACAGTTGATTGCTAATTCTCGTGCTAATTTTGTGTACACAGTTATCTTTTTTTTTTTCCCTTTTCATTTAAGTAATTTTGCTAGTGGTGAATAGTCACAGAGCTAGGCAAATACCTGTTTCTAGTGATTACATTATTCTCAATATTAAGAATAATGAATGACTAACTTGTAACATACTGAAGGAATTTAAATTTTTATATATATATATGCTGATTTTCATGGTGTGGTTTTTTTTTTAACATGTCTGGGTTTTATCAACTCATGCCTAAAAACTTACCTTGCCATGAGTTTTGAGGATCTTTGCATAACTTTATTCACATTATTACAAGTCCTGGTCCTGAAGAGGTATCAGCAGTGGTGCTCGGTTTGATTCTCAGGGTCAGAGATGCAGGAATTTGATCTTTGATGAAAGCATAGGTAGCAACATCAGAAAAATGAAAGCCAGCATCTCTCCTTCCCTGACTCTGATTTAACTAGTTGAGATTTTCAAGGGTGTGTAAACTCAAGAGCTGGGAGGGATATCTTATGGGAGGAATAGGTACCTCAGGCTGTGTCCTGACTTCAGGCCGGAGGAAGGCTTGTGTTTGTGCTCTCCCCAGGACTTATTTTCTGGTAAATAACAGAACCAGGACTGGCACACACTGTGGCAACCGCATGCAGTATAACTTTTCAATCAGAATTCAATGGTATTCTGTATGCTGATGAAATGTCTCTATGTATTGTATCCAGTTCCAATAACCGAATGGATTCCAGCTGGCTTCAAGCTCAGCTGGAAAAGCAAACTCTTCAGTTTCTGTTCAGCCCTCTTCTCATCATAAAATAATAATTTATAAGTTAAGTAAGTTGTTATCTTACATGTGGTCAATGGACAAAGAAACCACTTTTGGATATTTGAAATGCAAGTCATTGTCTTCTGTCAAATACACCAATAATCCACATTGTAATAACAAGGTTGCTGTAACTACGGTAGTCTAAGCATGTACTAAAGCCATAGCTTCAAGAAGCTCCTATATGTTTTTAAGGCCAGCTAATAGAACTAGGACAAATGGACAGGTTCTTTTGCTTGAGATCTTATCTGATTCTTGAGCTTGGGTTAGTGAAAGTCATCACTTTTCACTGCAGACCTCACCTCTTGTATATTTGGGCTATCATAATGAAAATGAATGGTGATACTATGTGGCTTGACAAAGACTTTCACAGAAGCTTGTGTTTTATATTCTGCCAAATATGTACTTTGATAGGGCCAAAAAAGTGAAAATGAATCAACCAAAGGGAAGAAGATATTTGAGGCCTAGTATATTCCGAATTATATTTAGGACATAGTGATCAGCAGTGGAAGATCCCAGTGGTTTGGAACATTCAAGTGCTAGAAGAACATTTATTTAGCAGTTTACTCATTGCTTGGGTTATGAATTCTCCCAGCTCTGTATATTCCTGTTTGTGAACCTTTTCAGCCATGATTGTGTACATAATTAGTACAATTCTGCAGTCTCACCTACATGAAAAATAATAGGATGCAGTAACCAAATTGTTTCTTTGTTGACAGAGTATGAAATTTAGTTTATTTCAGGTTAAATCTAACTTTGTTAAGCTGCTTCTGCTGTTTATTCTTGATACACCCTATTATTTAACAGCACCAAAATAACAAAATACATATTTTAACACAATCTTTTGTTGAGTAAGAAGTTCTTTAGCTTCACACTGTAGGAATATGTTTATATGCAATGCTAACTGTTAATCAAAATTATGATGCTCAAAAGTACTTAGAATAAACTTTGGTTTCAGAATTAGAAATGGCCTTTTTGTTTGTACAGTAGGTCAGATTCATGACAAAATTAATGGGTATAAAGTCTTCACTTGCGGGACTGTAAAATGAAAGGAATTGATTTTGTATGGAGAGCTTCATATCTGAAATAGCTCAAGAGAAAAACAGTTGTGATACTGGTGGCAAACAGAACAGCTGTGTAAACAAATGCAGGAACAGTTCTAAAGCTCAGCAATAATTCATGTGTTGTTCTGGACAGTGGAATCTGTTTTAGGCCTGGGTTTGTGATTAACAGGATTTGTGCCACAGTGAGAAACGTGCAGACATCGGGCATTGGGTATAGTGGAAGGAAACTGTCACTTCTGTGCAGAAAAGAAATGCTGCTCTGAATTTCTCATTCTCTCCCCATCCCCCTCCTGCCCTCCCCTTACCCCCCCTCCCTCTCTCAAGAGAAGCATTTCAGAAGCAGCAGCACTAAAGTCACCATCCCTGGAGGTGTTCAAGAACTGTGCAGATGTAGCACTGAGGGATGTGGTTAGTGGTCATGGTGGGAATGGGTTGATGGCTGGACTAGATGATCTTAGTGGTCTTTTCCAGCCTTAAAGATTCTATGATTCTGTGATCATCATACAAAAGATTTACGCAGCCTCAGTGAGTCTTTTTGATACAGCTGAAGTTAGCTTCACTGTGTCAGTTTAGAGTAGGTTCTGGCTCTTCTTCATCTGATTAAAAATGAGTTCCTTATCTGTAGGAAAAGCTGTTAACGTGTCAAAACGTTGGCATAAAAGCTCTGTGCATGCCATTATAAGGTTTGAGTGAAATATATATTTCTATATATTTCTCCTCCCTGGAGATCTTCAGAAGCCATCTGGATCTGGTCCTGGGCAACCTGTTCTGTGTCACCCTGCTTGAGCAGAGGGTGAACCAGATGGACCCAGAGGTCCCTTTCAACCTCACCTAGTCTGTGATTCTATGATAAAGAGCAAATGCTTGGAAATTAGTGTAGGTAAGTAGAGCTTTTAGGTCATAGTGGAACAACGGCCCCTTACTGCTGTTGATTCAAGCTCACTTCAGCATCTAACATTTGCTGGTGGAATATTTGGTGTTCTGGGGATACAGAACTAAGATATCCTGTGTATCACTCTTAAAGAGCAAATTATTTTGTCACCTGTTTCATTTGTAAGATAGCTGCTAAACCAGAAAACCAGAAATAACTGCTGTAGAGAAAAACAGGCCTGATAAAGAAATACTGCAGATGTGTGCATTGCTGTAGTACCAACTAACTATGTCATAGTATTTGCCAAGACATTTATTTTCTATTTGGAGCTTACCAACACCTGTGACAACCCTGGAACTCCTAAATGGTAGCCCCGCAAGGTTTGAGTCATTGTCGCGTGTGATGTTTATGCTTCATGAATTCATCATGAGATTTTCACACTTTCCTGGTTATTCAGATAGGATGAAGCTGACTTTAAAGTATTTTCTTTAGATCTTCCCCCAACAGAGTAAATCTCTGCAACCCTAAGTTCATCTTCAGGTGTTCAACAACCTCCTACAGTTAGCGTATGTAAGAGTGTGAATGTAAATGTTGTTGTATGCATGTGTATACAACACCACAAGAGGCACAGTACTGGTAAAAAAGAAATAAACCACAGGGGCTATAACTCCATTCTCCTATTTCTCTCCCAACTTGGAATCACAGAATCATTCAAATTGGAAGGAACCCTTAAAGGTTATCTAGTCCAATCCATGTGCAATGAACAGTGACACCTACAGCATGATCACATTGCTAAGGACCCCATCCATCCAGGACTTGAATATCTCTCTCCAGGGACTGGGCATCTAACTTGATGTGTAGCACTATGTTTTGCAGAAATAGGAATTGAGCTCATTCTTCTGCATGGCTAAGAATCCCTACAAGATCTCAGGGAGATCATTTGGTTCATGATCACATGGATGGAGAACTTTACCAGAGTGCAGGAATCTGCTTGATTCTTACTGAGCTCAGAGTTCATCCGCATTGGGGTTCCCAGTCCTTTGCTGACATAACTTGACTGGATAACCTGGAATTACTTCCAAATCCTTCCAGAATTTAACTACTTCTCTCTCTTTAGGTGCTTTTAAACAATCACAAAAGAGTAGTACTTTTCAGTTTGATGCCACTCCAAGTTTGACTGTGACCAGGCCAGTTCCAGCTCAAGAAAGTTTCAAGCAATGTTTCAAGAGCATAGACCAAAAGCTGCTTAAGACTTCTTTTGGCTGAAATTGGTTTTTCAAGACAATTTCAAAACAACAAGTCAGGCTTTCCAATGGCTCAAGAAAGTGTAATAATTGAAATAAGTTTACTGGGTTAGGAGTCTGGGATTTGAATAATAAATCCTTTGAATTAAGACCCAAAATAAACTAAGGAAATAACACTGTCTCTGTTTTGAACTGGTAAAACAGGACCCACCCTGTAATACGTTATTTTAACTGAACACAAAATGCACTCATCACTGGAATTAAAAAAGTCTTCGTAGAATACAAAGTCACATAAAGTCACGTTACTTCATTGAATAAAAGCACTCTGTACATGAAAACTTTGCTTTATGACATGTAACTTTAAGGCTATACAGACAAATGGGGAAAAATAATAATTAAATGAAAAAATTTAAGGCGTACTATCTTAGGAATATTCTTGGTGAATAGACAGGAAGAGTTACTTTATTCTTCAGCCCTCCCCAATTATAGATTCTCTGTCACCCGTAAAAAGTCATAGATTACGTATTAAATAGAATGTTAATAATAATATGCACTTTTTATGGAGCCTTACTGACAGTGAATAATATTTCTATTGCAGTTTATTCAATATACATGTGTAGTAAAATGATACTAATCAGAAGTTGATCATAAAGCTGCATTTAAAAATAATGCTTCAGGGTCATTAAGGAATAATGATAAACAGAACATTAAATTTCTCCAAAGAGAACGATGGAGATCTGTGGCTTGTTTATTAAGATCTTCTATGTTTTTGCAAAATGCATTTTAACTAATATTTGGAGATAATGTTAATGCTATTTATTAACTATTCATTAGGTACATAGCCCACTAGAGGGCTGCTTTTCAAACAAATTGCATCCCGAGTGTTAATAAACAGCAAAATAAAAAAATAATTAAAAAAAAGCATCACATATAAACATGCATCAAATATATATATATTATCATTATTTTGTTGTATGCCTTCTGTAACTTCATGATGTATGCAGAGCACTCTCAAACAGTATAAATCATGGCTCTAACTCTGCAAACATTCATCATGTGCTTAGCTGTGGGTATATAGTCAGACTTCCCTTCTACTCTACTAGTAATTTGAAATAGATGCCTATATGCCACTGAGACTGTCTGCTGTCACGTATCACACCAACTCCGGCTGTGGAGTGGCAAAATTCCAATGTTTATCCCTTGTATTTGGTTTGAATATTGCATAGCAAAGGTATTTTGACATCTGAGTGACAGGTCACAGCTTCAGTTTGGAAATCAGGTGTCAGTAGTAATTTCTTTCCTTGTGCTCTGATTGTGACAACGCCCTCCACCTTCTTTGCAAATTTGCAAAGAACACGACAAGAAAATGAGGAGATTATAATGTTAAGAAAAATATAACAAACCCGATTTTCAGAGACAACTCTCGGTGTATATTGATTTATGTTTTCCTCCTGAAATACTGTAAAAAGCACAAGTATTCAAGTGTCATGTTGGTTCATGAATTCCTTTACAGTAGCACTATGTGATTTAAAGGAGCAGAAGTGCCAAGTGATGTGACAGTTGCTATGGCAACTGCAGCAATTCAATTTTTATTCAGTATCATGTAAAATGAAACAAGATCCTGTTTGCCTTGTGGCTTCAGGAACTTATACATCCTACCAGTGTCATTTCTTTTTGTTTCTTTTAATAGTTTCCTTTAAAAAAAAATAGCATGTTTGTTTTAAGGGTTTGTCTAGTTTTTAGGCCATGTCACACCACCGTTTTTAAAGCAGGGTGTTCCTTAAAAACCATTACAGAAAAGAGATTTAGATGCTAGCACTGAATACATGAGCAAACTGCAGAGTTATTCTGCTTAAAAATCAATGTTATTATCAACCCTATGATTTGATAGCCTGCATTTGATGTATTCATAAAGAATAGATGTAAGATCTTTACATAGAAAGCCGTGCTTGTTTGTAGTAGATATCTTATTGAGTCATGAAATACAGCATCCTCCCCCTACCAGCAACTGGTTCCTTGTGACTCCATGGGAAAAAAAATAGTCATTGTTGTGATGGGATGGCTGGAGGAGCTGCACATGAAGGTGGAATTCTGCTTGGCTGTCTGAGGTTTGGATGTTAGACGTAATCAGGTATTTTGGGAAGGGAGATTCTGCCTCCTCTCAAGGCTGGTGCTAGATCTGGACAGGAACACGTGAACATTGAGCAGTCTCAAACAGAGATTTTGTAATTTGCATCATGGAAGAGGTGGTGGATCCCATTTCCTCACCATCTCTCTAGCAATCCTAGAGAGTGGGCAGTCCTAGAGGGCAGCAAAACTCCACTCCAAGTCCAAAGCCTAAGTAAGCTCCAAGCATTAAATCATGTTTTCATTAGTATTAAAGTTTGAATTGCAGTTATCGACACAGACTTCTTTTTCTATCTGGACTCTAGAATCAGAGCCATTTACTATGTTTTCTCTTAGTACCAGGCTGTAAAACTTAAGATCTGATCTGCTTTCTGTGAAGACTGAAGCTCGGTAGCACATTCTCATTCATTCTTCCCATCCCTCCTTTACTTTGTGTCTGTTGCTACGTTTCCACCCTTAGAGGCAATGTTGCTGTACTGTTGCTTTGCATGCATCAGCATCCTTCAGAATGCAAAGCTTTACATATTGCACATATGAAATAAATTGTAATCAGAATATTTTTGAAGAGGTCCTAAATTTAAGAATAAGGCATCCTATTATATCACTTCTGTAAAAACTAGGTTCTGTTTTTATTTTTTCTTGTATTACTAAGGTGTTTGGTTTTTTTTTTCTGATGAAATAGCCTAAAGATTTAGTTAGACGGATGTTTGTGTTGCTTTGAATAAGCATAAGTTTTGGCTTTTTTGCATTTTGGCAGTTATCAAAGTGGATTGTTGTGGTTTATTTTCTTAGTGTTGCAAATTCACTAAACCCAGAGCTTCTGTAGAAGCATTAAGCAGTGTAGTGGCTCAAGAGCTGAAGAACATCACAGGTCTTTTTGTTTTCACTGTGGCACAATCTCTCACTGGCATTGCTGGCCATTAGGCACAGGCATTGAGGAGATAACCAACCCTTTATTGCTCTATTCTGCATCTGTAGCAAGATGCCCCCATTAGTGATAGATTGTATGTGCCTATGTACTGCCCACCAAGACCCGGACTGATAGGGTGTGAGCACAGCATTTTGGCATACAAGAAAACAACTTCTGGGTCAGCATGACTGCTTTTAGCACAATGAATAGATCTATGATAGAGCCATTTTTT
Source organism: Excalfactoria chinensis (assembly GCF_039878825.1). Lineage (NCBI taxonomy): Eukaryota > Metazoa > Chordata > Aves > Galliformes > Phasianidae > Excalfactoria > Excalfactoria chinensis. The sequence goes on from NC_092826.1 coordinate 133,308,438, forward strand.
TTTCAATGTGAGCTGCAGATATCAAGTGCTTGAGAATCAGAACTTGTGACAAGGAAAAAGGACGTGATTCTGCTCCGCGGAAAAATGACCTGTTCCATTAATGCCTGAGGGTCACTGTGGCTGGCAACAGTTCAGAGTGCACTTTGCTCAGCAAAAGGGTGTCATTTTGTGAACTATTTCCTTCTCCAGCTCTTTACCTTTTGCAGGTAGAGCAACGGCTTCATTTTACAAACATCAGTGCTGTTTTTATGATCCCAATTTCACTTGATTGTTTATCTGTTAATTTACAGATCTTTACTGAGTGAATGCAAACAAATCCTGGTCTTCAAAGCACTGCTAATGCACAATGTTCAAATTTTAATTTGCAGTCTATTTTAGATTATGGTGATGAAAAACAATATTTAATCCCTTGTTAACACATGAATAAGCGGAAACTGTCATTTCCCACCAAACAATAACGGGATTATCTCAAGAACTGTCAGTTTATGTGAAAACATTATGTTGCCCAAATTTTCATAAAAATTAGCAATGGGTAATATTCAAGATCAGAGCAATGGAAAGGGGGAAATCTGCATTCATGGTAATAAATATTCATATTTGTCTGCTCAGGAGATGAAAATCTAATCAAGGGGCTATTGATGCGCTGGCTTTTTTTTTTTCTTGCTTTTTTTTTTTTTTTTTTTTTAACCAAGATGTTTCATCTAAATTGGGTTTGATATGGAAATTAGTCTCACTCCAAGTCCTCCAGGCCATGAGCATGCTGGGATAATACTGGAGGTGTCCGGCGCGTCAGATGTTGCTGCTGGCGTCTGCTTTTACAGACAACAAACACAATAAAATGAAATAAAAAACTGACAACATCTCAAGGGTCAACCTCCCAGCGGCTTAGGGTGGTGGGTTGGTTTTTTCCCCTTAAACAGTTTAATTTTATCCCACTTAAATCCTCAGTACTGCAGGGTTAAAACTGTGGGCTTTTTTTTTTTTTTTTTTTTTTTTTCTTGCTTTTGTTGACAATTACCATAAATCAGAAGACGCTCTGCATGGAGCTTAATGAAATATGTATGATCTAAAAATGGGAAGAAGATAAGTGCGGTATGTTGCTGTAGGGTTCTGCGTGCATATCTATGTATCTGTGCGCTCATATGCACCACCTGAAGAGCTCACCCTTCTGTCTATTTTGAGTGTTCTGCACTAAATGGGAGAGTCCAGCAATTAACAGCTGGAGAACAAAATAGGCTCCTTACAGTAAAAAATATATCACATGAATAAGATGTATTACAGTTTACCCCAAAAGTGAAAAAGACCAGTGCTCTCTCTATCAGCTAATATATTCATTTATCATACTTTTCTGTTAAAATGTTCATTAAAACTTATTTCTTGATACTGTTGTTTTTGTCTACACTAGTGCTAAAACATTCTCGTCCAGTATTGCCTCCAAACATCAGTGTTCTTCTTCACATACTTCTTTCTGCTTTTACTGTTATTCTGTGAGTACAGATGGTGTTTTCCAGTGGTCTGAACAAGGAAACTCAGTAGCTGTATGTAGTCTGTTGTCCTTCCTTGAATTTTCAGGGATTTTTATGACCTAGCTTTTAAATGAAATGTATTGCTAAATTCCTGATCTTCCAAATAACTGCACCTATGTGAGCACATCCTTTAGTAGGAGGGTGTTTTATCTTAGGTCTACCAAGCAGAGTTGTGGGCACTCCTGGACACTGGTATTATCTTCTAGCTAATGATCACTCACTGTGTACACACAGGTAAGGGATGACACTGTCCTTTTCAAACTCCAGATACCATCAGTAAGTTTATTTAACTCCTGGAGACTCTGTCCTACACAAGGTATGTTTTTTTTAGATTTCGACCTGGACAACAGTCATCAACTGCATTCAGTTGTATTGCCTGAAGCAGAAGAGAGCGGAAAGGAGACATAAGCAGGGACTGCTCTGAAAGAAAGGATATGCTTTCTGACCAAGGATGTAGAACAGAAAGCATACAGATATTACTTGTTGAGGAGGTTGCATCCTTTCATCATCAAATCTATACCAAATAGAAATAAGGAAATATACCTTGTACTATTTTAGTATTCCAGTAAATGTGCAATAAATCATTGATAGGTAAGTATAAACAGCCTGTAGAGATTGGTTTGCATGTATTGGCAGACCTGATATCTTTTACTGTACAATCTGTGCTGGCATCTTTGTCCAAGATGTTTTTCAGAGACTTTATCTTCCTACTCAACTCCTTTGCCAAGCTTAAAAAGAAAAAAAGAGAAAAAAGCATGTGGCATATATAGCTGAGAGTTTTTTGATACAGGATCTTGCACTCAGGTGCTGGATACTGCAAGGTAGTTTGATATTTCATGAGAAATCCTGAAAGAAAGACACCCTCATTATTTATTGCTGCATGCATTAACAAGACGTGGGTCTGAGATTATTTAAGTTCCCTTCTGTCACCCATTTGACCAGAGTGGTGCTCAAACCAGAGCTATCTGTTTTTCTCTTTGCCTTTCCCCAAAACATTAAATTGGCTCTGTTAAGCTACTGTTGTCTTCTAACACAGACAGTCTGCACTACAATGATTCAAGTTCTTTATTCACTTCACCTACTTATAGGCATTGCTACTAGTTTTAATGCAAAAAAACAAAACAAAACAAAACAAAACCATATGCTTAATTATGGAAAGAACTGGGAACGCTTCATATGCAACAAGTAACTTTAGGTACTGTAGATGCATATTCAGGGTAAAAGGTCTAATCAATTATAGTGGCTTCTACTAAAGCTTGTCTCCAATAGAGACGACGATGATGGTGTGCTGATTAGAAAAATATTAAGCAACAATACATCTCAATGTAGCATCTGGAGAAAAGCAATACAGTGCTACTTGTAAGCAATATATACAACATTGAGTACACACACCAATAACCTCTACAACCTATTGTAGCTACTTAAGGTGCTTTGAAGTGAGTACAGACCTCCACGATCAAAGGAGAAACATCAGGTTCTCCACAGCCTTCAGCTAGGGATGCAGATCCATTTTTTTAAGCTGCTACTTCATACTGACTATTGAAGTAGCATGGGCAGTTTAAAGATGGATGCTCTGATTTTCCCCACAAAAATACCATGCATACAAATTTCATTCTGTACTAAACTGATATTTCTCTGGAAATAAATAAATAAATAAATCTGAGTTGCTTTGATTCAGAGGGACATTACAATAATGCTTTCAAAGCAGGACTGGGATCACACTGGGTATGTTCCCATCCACAGACTGAAAGGAAATCCCTGCCTTTGAGCAATCACAGGGAATCGCTCAAAAAGTCAAGTGTAGAAAAGAAAGGGAATAAACATTGTCACTCTTCTTATTTTAGAAATAATTATCTGAGTTATAAAGATATGAAGTGAAATTGCCCAAAGTTGAAAACAAGTCTGTGAGAAATACCAAAGCCCAATCCAGTGCCTAAGCGAGACACCTACCTTCCCTGGCCATTAGTATGCAATTCCAGGAACATCAGGAAGAAAGCTTATCTTCATACTTGACTTAACAAAATGTTTTAATAATCCTAGCTGCGAAGTGCTAGGAGCTGATCTTTGATTTTACAATAAGAGACAAAGTGGCTGAGGTACAGTATGCTATGTAAATTATATGCAAAGTGTATTGGTATGCAAATTTTGAATGCTAAAAGGAAAATCAGTCTTCTTTAAACCGGAGGGTTCTTTGACTATTGAAGCCAAAATCTTTGTTAAAAAACAAATTGGTAGGATTTAATTACATTTTTAAACATATTTGTATCTTAATGCAAAAGAATTTCAAATCTTTTCTAAACATTCTCAGTTTCTTTGCTGATACCACATGTCCCTGCTTGAGCAGTGGGGTTGAGCCAGATGACCTCCAGTAGTCCCTTCCAATATTAACCATGCTGTTATTCCTTGATTCTGGAAAGAAAGCTAAAAATGATAGAAGTCTGCTGGATAACTAAGATCTGAAGATGGTACCAAAAAAAACCCAAACAACCAAACAACAACAACAACAAAAACTTATTAATATGTAAAATTTTGAACAGTTAATATATGTCTTTAATGTATGGGCTGGAATAGGCGATGTTGCTATAGCATGGCGAGATACAATGAAATGTCTCTCTGGCTTCCCAATTACAGAATGGAGCTATTAAGCATATTTTGTTATCTGAGACAAGGGAAATAGAAGAATAGTAGCTGTGGCTGCTGTCTTTTCTCTATTTTGTTTTTGTTTTGTTTTTTGTTTTGTTTTGCTTTGAACTTCAGTTTTATGCCAGACTAATAGCCTATAGCAGTGGTCTGGGGAAATGAAACTTCTGCTAAGAATTGGGAATATGTGGAAAACAACGTGTGAAATCCTGATTTGACAGGGATGAACTGGTGAGGGCACAGAGACATTTTGTGAGATGAAGCCATATTTGTTCCCAGTGTGTCTAGAAAAAAACCCTATAACTACAAAAGTGGCAAAAGATCCCACTCAGGAGACAATACACAGACATCCTCGTTATAACGGTCAGTGAATGAAGGAAGTGTGGAGTCTATTCTGCCTTTTTCAATTACTGGCAGATTATATTAATTTATGGGAGCGGATTGATGTGTGTGTTGTGCTCTGGGGTGATTATCCTTGCGAGACTGTAAGTTCAACAGTTGTCAGGCAATTTGGAGCTGCAGACTGGCAATTTTCGTAATTGAATCTCAGGAAATAAACAAAATATGGCAACTTGATACATTTTAAGCAATTAAATTTCTGGTTTATCCTGGGGTCTCCCAGATTTGCTCAGACAAATTTTCTCACTGATTGGTAATGTGAATAACATCCAGAAAATGGGGAAGGCAGCCACCTTTACGTATACAATAGCACAGTGATGTATTGTATTGGAACCTAGCCTTGACTTAAAAGATGGTCTTAGAAACATGCCATCAGACCATGCATCAGGAGAGCAGACTTAGAAAAAACTTTATCAGCTATGGTTTTTCTGGCTCAGGGGATGTGATACAATGGTTATTTGCAATACAGTGGTTTTGTTCTCCTGCTCAACTCATTCAGGCTGTAAAATTTTCTGAGCAAGATCTCTTGTTGCTTGTCCAATGTCCACTATCTTTATTATTAATTACTATTATGTTTTAGCTCCATGCTAGGCTGGTTCCTCTCATGCTAAAAACTTAATGAATAAGTAAATAAATACATAAGACTTTGCTGGGTCATTTTCCTGAGTAGGCAAATGATTAATGCAAGCTCTTTATTTGGTACAATCCCGTTCATTTGCAGAAACAGTTCTCCATATCTGTTTCACAGGGCATTGGAAGACACGCAATTGCAGGTACCAGTTTCCAGGCTCTCAGTTCACAAGAGTAGCTCTGACTTTTTCCAGAGCCTTGAAAACAGCATAACTGTGAGCCAAGAGTGGCTTGCAGATTCCAACACTTCCCTGTTCCAGTAAGATGTGTACCCATTAATTAGGAAAGTCTATTAGTGGCTATCCTTATCTCCCCAACTTAGTTGTACAGACATTTAACTGAATCATCTATGATTGGAGTGTAGTCAACTGAGCTTTGTAATCAGCAAAGTCCAGCTATGATTGGAATTGTCTTCTGTCTCCCACTAGTGATTACAGGGAAAGCCAAAGGCTTGAGTTGAATACTTAAGGGGGATTTAGTTTAAAAGCTAAGATTTAGTAGGTTGGATCTCCACTACATCTGAGGTGTCAGAATGATTCTGGCATATAAATAACAAGTTCAAGTTGGCATATCAGAATTTGCCTGTGATCTGTAGTGTTGTTTGAAGATGTGAATGGTACAAGTCATGTTCACCTGTCTCCATATTGGTTTGATGATCCCATTGAGGTGATTCCTTGGAAAAAAGTTGAAAGGGCCCCATTGGGCAATGTATTTCCCTGGGAGACAGAGATGAGACTTTGAATATGAGGGAAGATGAAAACTGACTTAAGTCTGCACCATGTTATTTTGAACCAGGCTGGATCTTGATGCCCCAAGATCTTGTTACCCTTAACTTACCTTCACAGGCAACACTGTGAGACTCTCTGGCCCATGTGGTGGATATGGAAACATAGAATTCTATGTGGTAAATATTCATATAATCATAGAATTTTTAGTGTTGGAAAAGACCTTTAAGGACATATAGTCCAACCATCCACCTACCAGCAACTCTGCCCACTAAACCATGTCACTAAGTACTACACCTGCACGTTTCTTAACCTCCAGGGATGATGACACATATACCTCCCTGGGCAGCCTGTTTCAGTGCTCAACCACTTTCTGGCACAACTTGATAATCTACATCAGATTTGTAGCTGATTCCACTTCTAGTAACCTGAAGCTCTCTCTTTACAGGCAACAAATTGCCAAATAATAACTTATGAAATACAAAGACAATAAGGATATCATTCCTTTTTTTGCTGGTGTTGAAGAATGGCTTGAAGGCAGCCATGCTGACAGGGCACTTTGCAAAAAAAGCAGGATGTGTCTGCTGTAACTAGAGAATGCTTCCTTCTTTTCTTTTCCTTTTTACTTTTTGTTAAAGATGTATGACATCCCAGTCAGCACAGCTTGCAGTATGTCTTTGTTTTACAAATTAGTAAAACAAAACACGCTCTTTCTCAATATAGTTGTTGGGCAGTTTGTTGCATCAAACTGAGAGCAATGTATGGCATGGGAAGTGCCCTGGCTGATAGCAGCAAAGGAGATGTGTGACTAGGTTACAAGAATACTTGTGTCACTTTTAGTGTATGAGAACAACTCTGTTTCTATTCAGGTAGCATAGAAACCCCTGGTGTGTCCCCTAACCTCAAAGCTAACTCACAAGAAAATATGATAATGTTGTCATCTCTTATTTTGTTCTTTCTTTCATTCATACAGCCGTCAGTCTGTACCTGTTGGTAGATGCTGCTCTCTCCGTATAAACTCACAGACATAGAGAAGCCAGCACTGGGCTCTGCTCACACCAAACGCAAAACCTCACACTTTTGAATGGGAAGTTGTAGATCCATTAGGTTATCTGGATTGGCCAGAAGAGGGAGACAACTCACATACATTGTAAAAAATCATAAATTTAGAACAGCAAAATGGGTTTGAATATCTCTGAATTCCTTTTAAAGAGTTTTCTGGAGACAGCCTCATTTTCCGGGGCATGGAATAACATTAAGATTTGTTACACAAGACAAAGCAATTCTGTTTGCTAAAATAGTTTGTGGAGACACTTGGGTAAAAAACCATCAAACATCATTTTCTGTGAGCTGTTCCCATGTAATTCTTCAGAGTGGAGACATTTTTTCTTCCCCTCTCTTTTAACTTGATTTGGTTTTCTATTATTTTATTTATTCATTTCCTTTTATTCAGAACAGGTGAGGCTATATTTCCTCAAAAACTGTTAACTGATTTGGCTTTTTATTTCACATTAACCTAATAAACCAAAACCAGGGAAAGTGTTGCTCAAATGGAATTGAATCTTGAGTTTTTCTCAAACTCATAACTGCAATAGTGTGAAAGACAGTAAAAAAAAATATATTAAAAAACTGTGAAAGAGTGATTCTGCTCATTTATGCCGGTATATATCTGTTCCTTATTCATTTTCAGAGTAGGTTCCAGTCATCTGATGCTTCACATCTTCTAAAGTATACAAAAATAAATTATGCAGAGATCTCAGGATTCCAGTGTGCAGCATTATGACATATGGAGTAAGCGAATCCATTGAAAAAGCAACAAATGTACTTCAGTGATAGCCTTTGTTTGGGTTTTATCAACAAGTGTGTAGATTTTGTCTGTCTAAACACAATACAGTCAGCATTTTTTCCTGTAAAATCAGTCAAAACAGAGACTTCTGTGTGATCACTTTGACTGAGGGATGGTTTTGTGCTGGTGGTGATGGAGGGAATCACTTCTCTCTCATAATTTCCAGTCAGCCAATGCACAGGTCTTGTTGGGAGTCACCTAGCAACTGTTTGCTGCCATTAGCAAAAGTGATTAGTTACTAGCCCATGACTTCACAGGTTACAGTCTGTGCAATTATATCCAAGCATCTCCTCCATGAGGACAGGCTGAGAGAGCTGGGGCACCTCAGCCTGGAGAAGAGAAGACTCTGAGGAGACCTCTTAGCAGCCTTCCAGTACCTGAAGGGCACCTACAGGAAAGCTGGGAAGGGACTTTTTATAAGGGCATATAGCAACAGGATGAGGGCAAAAGGTTTTCAACTGGATGAGGTTAGATTTAGACTAGATATTAAAAAGAAATTCTTTACTGGGAGGGTGGTGAGACACTGGCACAGGTTACTCAGTGAAGTTGTGAATGCCTCCTCCCTGGAAGCATTCATGGCCAGGCTGGATGGGGCTATGAGCATCCTAGTCTAGAGGGAGGTGTCCCTGCCTACAGCAGGGGCTGGGAACTAGATGATCTTAAAGATCCCTTCCAACCCAAACCATTCTTTGATTCTATGATATAGCATTTGATTTCTCCTGCAAACCCCTTCTCATGCAGAAGTGTCTATCAAGTCAGATCATAACTAGCGCTTATCTCTCCAGCAAGCAGTAAGTATTTCCTTTCTCCCACCCACCTTTCCTGTGATATTTTATGTCTTCCAGATGATTGCTGTAAGTTAAATGCATTACCAAGAGAAAATAATGAAATCTCAAAAGGATATCAGTATAGTTTTCTGCAACATTGTTAATACTTTAAATTTTAACTGGGAATTGCATAAGAAATGACTGTTAATATCTCGAAGAATTTATCTCCAATGTCATACAAGGTCCCAGCAAAAGGAGAGACCTCTCAGATTCAGCTGTGTCGAGACTAGCTGTTCTGTTTGCAAAGATCCTTTAGCTCTGACCATAATGTTTTTGCCTAATACCTGACAAATACTCTCTCTTCTGCATGATGGCTTTCTGAAATCTGGAGGAGTTCATTCCCTACCCTGGCAGGAAAAGCAAACATTTGTACTGCCCAGTGAACCAGATATCCATCAGATGTGCAGCATTTGGCACACCCATGGGTCACCCATCACTCACCAGAGGGTCCAGAGCATCTCTGGCAGCTCACAGTGAGCTGTCAGCTCTGCTTTTATCTTCCTGCACACCAAACAACTGTGACTATAATGCCCTTCCTTGACTGCGTGCAAGGATGTTCCTGAGAGGTACGGTCAAATTTTCTCACAGTGCTGTTGTATTTCACAGCTTTTTGGCTCCAGAAAGAATCTAGAGAATCAACCATAAAATTATGCAAATGTTGGCTGAAGGGAGCAGGAGTCACCTCATCCCATCTCCTGCTCAAAGAGGGCAGCTGCCAACACTGAGTCAAGCAATTTTATATTCTGAGTAGGCGACTTGAGGTTCAGTGTTAGGAAACAAGTACTAATCTCTGAAGGTAGAAGAAAAAGAGTTCTCTTAACCTGCAAGGAATCATCATCTATCTTCAGACGTTCCTAGTCCTAACTTACTTGAGCATACTTGCACTATGCTCTTTCTGAGGACTCATTTTCTATGCTCTTAATTTTTTGCTGACCGCTTGTAATCTTTAAGTGTTCCCAGGACAACAATCCTGACTTTGGCATTGCTGTCATCTGGCACATGATAAATACTATTGAGTTCTCTTTCCTTTCTTCACCTGCTCAAAGACCGTACTCAAAACTATACATCAAAGGCGCTGCAATAAAAATATCTGCCACAGATGTCTTTGGGGTGATGACCAACAATGATCACATAAAGCATCCTTTCCATCCCTAACTGGCTGAGGTGGTGGTGGTCCCATATTCACACACAGGTGAGTAATGCCTATCATTTTTATGGCTATCTTACTTTGTGAACTGGCGGGTGCAAGACAGCCTTGGTAAACAAAGTTCCGTTCAGCTATTTTCCCTCTAACAATTGCCAGGGGCTTCAGATGAGTGTGTTATAGTCTTATTTGGCCCTAGTGAAACTTTCAGAATTGACTGGAATCATTATGGACACTGTTGCTACCAAAGCTCATTCCCCCGTGCCCCCCACCAGCTCTGGAGAAGCACGCACTGATTTGAAATACAGTGAAATCAGCACTTTATTGTTTTGAAGTAGGTGCCACACAAATTCATTAGGATTATTAGGATTAGGATCTGAGATAAAACACAGATAGTAGGAAGTCTTCTATGTCCTTCTGTGTCTGTGTACAAGGAAAAGGTGAGGGAAATTGGAAACTTTCTCTTATTACCCCATTCCCTTGGGTTCACTTTTCTGGCATAACTCCAAGACAGAAATGCCACTGGGCAAGTCTGCCAAAGGAAAAAGCACAGCCTTGCTCACCACAATAGAATTCAGCAGAGCTGGCCCCATTGGAAGGCATCAGTGGCACTGAGGATAATGTAAACTGATAAAGTGATAAGTGTAGAAAATATTTTTCCATAGTGAACTTAAAGATAAATTAAAGTTCATATTTTATGCTCCTACTGTAATTCCTAGACCTGCATCTGTCTCAGCATCAGCCTGCTCCTGTTGGCACTTATACATTAGTTAAAGAAGAGTACATTTTTAGTTTAGTGAAATGTGAAGATCTTTATGGGTGCAAGGGTTCAATTTTGGTAATTAGAACAATGATTGTCACTGACTACTACCTAGTCACTTTAAGATTTGCTCTCATTAATAGGGTCAGATTTTGTTACTGTTGGAAAGGGCACTTTAAAAGACAGCTGCTGTGGTTTCTAAATAGAGATCACAGAAGATGGATTAGATTGTTGTAGTGATTTATGTGACTTCTGAGATATTTTATTGTACAATATTAAATATAAACTGCAGGTACAGAACAGATGGATATTGCCATGCAATCCATTTATGCTTCATTCTGTAAAATGTGGCTATCAATGCACATCTACAGGATGTTTTCTCATAGTTTTTCTATTGCAGCAGAATTTGTGCTGTCATTTATTAAACAACCCCACACCATGAAGTGGTGCTACACCATCAGGGGCTGACTTTGCTGCATGGCTACTCTAAATCATTTATATTTTTCTTTGTGTTTTAAGGAAGAAATATAGCCAGAAATGGACTTAAGTACCATTTTAGCATGCTTAGGTCTCTTTTAGGAAACAGCCATGTTCATTTGTAAAGGAGCTGATCAACCCAGTGAAAGGTGCTGTTTCTACAGCCCTGCCTCATTAGTTTTCTAACTGACTGTATTGGATGTGAGCCCTGCCTCAAAGTACAGGGAAGCACTTTGCTTCTGGTCTCACCAACAGCAGTTTTCAAGCAGCATGAAGTTATGGGTAGCTATTTGTTAAATTAAGCCCATAAAAATGAGATCAAAATTGGAAAACTGGGACCAAAGAAACCTGTCCCTCATTCCCATGTTCAAATATCCTTTTTTATTCCTTAATAATAAATGGTTTTCAAGTCCTAGCAGGCAGATTTGGAGTTACTAATGACATTTTGAATGGAGCTTTCCTGTCATTCTCAGGGGAGGGCACACAACCCTGGCTTATGCACTGGAGAAGCACTGCCTTGTTATTTCAGTGACAACCTTGCACGTGTGGCTCTTTTGGCAATGGTCATATTATTTTTCAAATTAATGTGAGCATATTATTTAGCATTGACTGCATGAAGTGTTTTTAGCTTCCAGAACAGTATTTTGTTGCATGTTTGCTTCTGTTTTATTGCCATATTTCAGAGTCAACAAAAGCTTTGAACTGGGAGCCTCCACACATACTGGCTTTGGATAACAGTTTTCATTTCATAGATTCATGGAATAGCTTGGGTTGGAAGGGAGCTCAAAGATCACTAAGTTCCAAACCCTGCTGTGGGCAGGGCTGCTACCCACCAGCTCAGGCTGCCCAGGTCCCTTTCCAGCCTCCAGGCATGGGACACCAAAGCTCTCTGGGCAGCCTGTGCCAGGGCCTTACTATCCTCTCAGTGAAAAATTTCTATTATCTAATCTAAATCTCCCTTCCTTTAGTTTAAAACTGTTCCCCTTTATCCTGTTTCCCACTTTTAGTCACCTGCTTTACCAGCCTGAGCATCCAAATGGTTAATTTTGATAGCAGAGCCTTCATATCAGAATTCCTCCAAAAAACAAGCCATCCTAGATAGAAACTACAGATAGACAATGAGTGATTTATCTGAAGTCTGTATCATGAAGTCTGTATCTAACGCAATGCTAGTATGGCAGGTGTGAACAGCATCTGCCTCCATCATCCACCTCTCATTCACTGGCAAGCACGTAGTGGTCCTTCTTCAAAAAATCATGTTCTCTGCGAAAGGATTCATCTCAAGTTGAATTATCTGTGACATCCCTAACTCTGTCTCTATCCTAGTGTTAAATTCCTAACAATTTCTGTCAGCGTGTTTAATGAAAATCTTACAGAAGTGAAGCACTATAGCCCTGGCATGGGTGACAATGATTCTGAAGACAGCCCTGGAATATGCCATTAACTTATCAAGTGAAAAAATACCTACAGGAGATATCCATTACTGTAGAGCTGTATTTGTTTTGTTTTTTCTTTTTTATTTCTCTTTAACCCAAAGGAGTAAACTTTGGGGTTGAATCTGGAATTATATTCCAGTTGATGTGAAAATGAGGGATTTTGCATCCAAGCTGGGAGTTCATTTCTCATGGGCTCATGGATCTTATGATAAGGCATTTCAAACTAACCTTAAGTAAATACATAATCTTATTTTGCACTTCACAGTGCATTTTTCCTCATGTGGCAATTCTTCTTAATGATAGTTTCATTCCCTTGTCTTACTGAATACATCCTCTACATACATCCAGTGTGGAAAAGAGAGTGTAAAACTCTATCCATATTTGAACAGTGGTTTTATTTCACTAAAGGGAAAGTGAATGAATACACGAAGTCTCAAAACATACACCAGGAAATCAGGAAACTTCTATCAATAAATGTTTGTTACGATAAATTTACATTCATAATTTATGAAGACATGACAGTGAATCCTATGTTCTGGCTTTTAGGCATCTGTTTTCATCTTTGCTTTACAGTATGTGTTTAAATACTACATTTTCGCCATCGAAGTGCAAGAAAGCAGTGCAAAACTGACAAACCACCCAGCCAAAGACAAGATCTCTCTATTCTCAGTTACACGAATGTAACATAGTGTAAGCAATTGGCTTACAGCAAAGCTACACAGTGTAAGCTAAGATTGAATTTTGGTCTACAGAGCAAGCAGGAGACAAGCTTCTCCTTGCTGCTGCCTGGAAGGTGTGCAGGGCAGCTCAGGGCTGTGCAGAGAAGCTTCATGGCATGGTCTGTGAACAGAGAAGATCAAAATGTAAACTTTAAATGCTAATTGAGAAGAAGTGCAATAAAGCTGTCTGCAGTCTCACCAGTGAGACTTCCTGACCACTTAATGATGGGGCACTTCAGTGGACACCGAATCCAGCACAGCTTCTGTTTCCATTCACCCTGCTAATGGATAGAGCGTGTTTGATTACTGACTCAGGGAGTGGTATTTGCCCTGCTTCCTGTGGTTAGGTAGATAATGTTTAAAAAATACACTATTTCAATAATAACAAAGAAAAAAAATCCACTGGGAATAAACATTATCCCTTAATTTCTAACAATAATTATAATATGCATCTTAAAATTCATAGGAGTGTGGCTCATGAATAGGAATGTAATTTCATGATTTAAATGCTGATAGTTCAGCTAGAAAGCAACTGAAGTGCATTATACACTAACCTAAGATTCTCATACTTTTCTGTAATATCAATTCAGCATTAGCAATGCAAAGCCACCTGCTTTTTCCCTAATAGAGCGTGAGTTATTAAGACCAATGTTTTAAATTATGTTTATGCTCTAATAGAAAGGATCTGGTTTCTTAATTTAATAGGTGATTTTCTTTGCCTCCTTTACTTGGGATATTAATTATTAAGGCACTCTCTGAGTGTCACTGAAGATTAAATCATACTGAATTGCTTTGAAAAATACAAACAATTGAGAAAGATAGGTCTAAGCAACAACCAACAACAGACAACATTAGCATATACTAAAGCAGATCATGACTTAGAGGTGGTAGGAGTAGTCTTGTGGCCATGGCTGAACTAGAAGTCTCAAAAATTCCTTTAGTCTGCTGAAAACTTTATTCTACTTTCTTATCAAGGCTTTTACAAATGGATTTTCAAAAATACATTTCAGTTTTGAACCCTTTAGATTTGAGGCTCGGAGTTAAGCATATGCCACTGTGATTTGTATTTTTAGAACCCAGGGAGCACTCAAAGCAATAATTTGAATCAGGTGAGAGCTGGAATGTCAAGAGTGAAAATGAAGCTTTGTTTTTAGAACTTTACAGCATAAGTTACTGGCTCTTATTTTTAGAATTTCCTTATACTGTAATTGTGGTGTTCGAGTAGAAATTTCTGTCATCTATTCTTCTATCTCATGCGTTACCAAGTCCTAATAATTAAAACATTTATTTCCATGTTTAGATTTAAGAATGAATTCATTTAAATTAATTTGGATTTTGTTTTAAAATGTTACATCAGGCTGAAATGGCTACTTTTCAGATTACGTGACATAAATTCATGTATTTTGAGACCTTAAAAAAAAAACTGAAGAGAAAAATTAACCAAACAATCTAATTCTTAGTGAACGAGCTGCCAATGGCTCTGGTGCCTAGGAAAATTAGATACAGAGAAAATTCCTGTTGGCTCCATAAGTAGAATTTTCTTGGTGTTGCACATTTGGCAAGGCAAATTCTTCAAGGTGAGGTTGCTATTTTTTGTTGGATTTGTGGACAGTCAAAGCAGGGCGTAACTCTGTCAGATTTCTTGGATACCATCACATCATATTGCAGGATATAGTTAAGGAAATAACCACAGCAGTGCTGTAGAATTGCTTTGTTGGTTCGGCCTTTTCTCATCTCAAGTGAGTGCACAATTGTTATACTTGGGAATTAAACACTGAATTCAAGCTCCCCTTGATAAAGCATAGCAATCAAATCTGCCACTATACCTTCACTAAAAAGTTCACATCTTCCTGGCAAGATAAAGGCCAGTGCATTATAACTTCATCTTTAGCTTATAAAAGTTAGATTTTTCTGATGAGACAAGAAATGCCCAAACTTCAGTATACAAAAACCATTTAAACTGAGTACCTCATATGAGATGCAGTAAAACACATTCCTCGTCTGCTTGGAGGCATGAATAGATGCAGTCACACTGTGGGACCCCATCGAGTAATCAGTTGAAGTCTTCAGAAGAGCTCAAGATCCTTCAGCCTTCAATCTAAATCCCACCATGTTACAGAATGGAGACTGGGAGAGATCATGACATGGACACTGTGAGAAAGTGTTGTGACTTGCCTCTCTGGCTGTTCTTAACCTATTCTCCCAGTACCCATTAAGTGCAGGCAGTGTTGAAATATGTACATTTTGGCCTAACTTAGTTTGATGGCTGGAGTTGATGATCTTAAGGGTCATTTCAAACCTAAGTGATTCTAGGATTGTAATCATAAATCTTATTTATGTGACCTAAAATGTGATTTCAAAGTATTGAAAAAGCCCAACGCTGCCTAAAATCAAATAAGATAAATTCCTTTCAGCAGTGAAGATCTAGTGGAGTCATGACTATGCCAAATCAAAACATGACCCTGTACAGAGCTCCCAGCAGTCTTGTGCCACTGACTTCAGTGATGACAAGGCAGTCACTGTCACACACGATGGGTCACAGATACCCTGACAATGGCAAAAGAGAAAAGAAGTAATTTAAAAATATCAAAAAAGAACAGTCCCATATTCACTGAAGAAAGAAGTTGCACTGCAAAAAAATCACAGCTCTTCCTCTTGGATTCTCCCAGGGTCAAATGGACTTTGAGACCTTGACACCTGGACATTATGGTCTCATTCACTCTGGTGCTGCCCTGCCAGGACATGGGAGGCTGCAGCAGCCAGTGGCTGAATCAGGCTTAATTTTGGGACTTGAGAACCTAGGACTTACCAGATACATGTGATTATTTCATATAAAGTGGCTATTGTTATCCAGCCTCACACCAGCTCTTAGCATACAGATAACTGCAAACACCATTTTCACATGTGGTACTAATTCTGCCTGTCTTATATCCCCCATTACTGCCACGGTGTGAGCGCTCCCAGCCGTTAATGAAGGAATGCTGGGAACCCCTCTGAGGTGCAGCCAAGTATTATAATCACCCTTGCAGCTGGGAGCTGGAGCGTGGAGATGCACTGTGGAGTGTCTGAGCCCACACAGAACATCAGCACCGGACTTGAGAATTAGTTTCATTTCTTCACAGTCTCATTTCTGTACTTTCTTTTCTTTATTCTTTCTTGTTCTTTTTCCATACTATATGGGAACAGATAGGTCAGTGCCTGATTCAGTGATGGAGCACCTGGTGAAGGGGCATGGCCAGCCCTGAGAGCACAGGAGTGAGCAGTTCACCTGTGTGACCAGAACTTATTTAAGGGCTGGCAATCAAAGGAGAGGAATCTCTTCTTGGAGATCGCCTCCTTTGGGATTTTCCAGGAAGCCCTGATCTTTGGAAAGGGGTGAGCAGTTCCTTCTTTATTTTTCTTGTGTGATCCAAAACTGATTAAAGGTCTGCAATTGCCTATCCTTACACATATTGTGCTCTGCCCATTTACAGAGGGCATTGCAGCTCAACACTGAGTAAAACCTTGGTTAGTGGGTTTTTTTGGGAGCTGTCTTAAAAATGTTTAATTCCCTAGGCAAGCCATTTTACAGGTTCCACTTATGCTTTTCACCTGTCTTGTTACTATAGTCTCCAGCTACCTGGCATGCTTGAAGGCATCTGCTTTTCAGACAGTCCATCAAAGTAGGGATATATTGTGAATGGTTGAGCTAGATGACCTTGGATGTCATTTCCAACCTTAAGGATTCTGTGATTATAAGATGCATTTGGTAACCCAGGTTTCCCTGGTCCTGGGCCATCCTCTTTGCCCTTTCTTGAAAGCTGTTGAATTATAGGAACCCACTGTCATAGAAGAATTCTTTCATCAGTGTGTCTGCCTATCATGTACTGATGTTGCATTTAGCAGCAGATGTACTCATGGGGAGGAAAAAAACAAAAACAAAAAAACAAAGGTCAGTGTTTACCATCGGATGGTTTGAAATCTTTGTGGTTGGCAGTTAAATCAAAGGAATGCTTATGTTTTGATGTACAGCATTCTTAAGTCATTTGTAATGTTCCGTCATCTCCTTTTATCAACAAATTAACTTCTTGATATATAAGATCATCAGCAAATTAGCATTCTCCAGAACATGAATTCATTTTTAATGCGTGTACAAAACAAAGGACAATTGTTAATTTGTGGTGTAGCACTTTGTTTTATAGGGAAAATAAAAATGTATGTTAATATATTTGCTAAATTATTCCAGCACCTACAACTGGTGAATTTCTCTGGACTTTGTGTATCTTTACCTTGTGAAGTGTTGTCTGTTTTCGTGAACAAGAGGGGAAAATGGGGAGGTATAAGGAAAAGGAAACACATCTGCATCTCTCTCACCACAATTTTTTAAATGTAAAATTTAAATAAAACTAATTTCAAATATAAATTCTATGTGCATGGTGAGGGCTTTTCCTGTACACAAAAGAAAGTCATACTTTAGCGTGGGTTTAAGGCTAACATATAAAATTGCAGATCAAATCCTCCTCCCCCAGCAACCATTAATTCATTAATCCTTGAAACCATCACTGCATTGTTTTCTGGTAATTATACACACCTCATATGCTGGCTTTTTAAGACATTAATTGCATGATTAGTTTTATGATTTCTTCTGATTACCAATTAAGTTACCTTTTTCTCTCTTTTTTTGTATTTCATACATACCATTAGACTTTATAGTGCTTCTTCTTTAATTTCTCACCTAGCAGGGGTTCTCACACATTCAAAGACTGCATTATCCACTCAATAAACAGAGAGAGAGTTTAATTTTCTGTGTAAAGTATTGGTGTGGACTTGGAAGGATGATGTTTCAGATATTATGCTATCAAGAGTGACATTTAATTTTACAGGGGAAAAAAAAAATCTTGTTTTTCCTTGTCATAACAATGTTCACAGAGCATGATTTTAAAGATGTGCAGAGACCAAATCAAGTGATTCTGTCTGTTGGCTGAACTGAAGTTGTCACATCTTCCTTCTTTGTTGAACATGCGTTGCCAGCTGCTCTTCAATTCTATTAGTGTAACAACTTCTGTAGAGTTCTCAGGGTCTGTGCATATATATAAAGTAGCGTCCCATACATCATGTATCTCCTGCACAATACTCTGAGAGACTTAGCAAAAAAAAAAGAGAAAGGATCACTGGGACTACAAGTTTGAATAAAGCTGGATTCCTTAATCCCCAGTATAACTGTAACCCAATTATCTTCCAGCCTGAGTCCTTCATATGTGTAGAAATCCCAATTTTTCTCAAGCACATCTGACTTCTGGCAAATGAGACCCCTATTAACCACATTAGCAGCGTGTTAATGCCTGTAAACATTAGGCGAGCACATTTTTCGCTCTCTGTACTCAGGCAAAGGCTCTGTATCTCAGTTTGTGAGTTTCAGGGTAATTCTAATTGGACCAGCATAGAAAATAAACTCTGAAGTTTTGTGTTGATCTTTAAAATGCCGGCTTTCCAAATCTGTACTATGGTTCTCAAGTAAGAAAAAAATGTCCACATTGTACCATAAGCTGTTCTACAGGCACCCTGTGGACTGCAAGACAGCATGGAGAAATGTGCAAAATTGAAGGTGTTCCTGTAATAACAAGTAAGGAAACTTCCAGCTCTATGAAAGCTGCAATTTTTTCATAAATTGTAGGAAAAAAAAAAAAATACCAGGTTCTCTGATTAACCTTTATTTTTCTGTCACAGTTTCCTTTTTCAGAGATCTCCTAAGTCTATTTCATTCACTGCCCTGCTTTGTACTGAATAATACATGAGAGAGCAGCAAAGTCAGTCCAGAAAATACAAGTGGGGTGCTGGTTGCTGCTGTCCTGACAAGGTCAGAGACAAATGTGGGACACCATCACCTTCAGTTAAAACTAACAGTAGCTTAAAAATTTAACTGTGATCTTTGGAAGTATTTTTTAAGGCACAGTCTGCACACTTGGGAGACACTTATGTGGGCATATTTGGTTTTATATTGAAAAAAACAGTATGACACAATATGAACCCCCCCCAAAAGGTGAGTGCATATTTGGGACACTTCTGTCTACTGTTTTAGGGTGTGTGGAAATGACTTTTCTGATCAAAGCAGTAATATTTCCTTCTAATAGCTGCATTTATTTATTTACTTATTTATTGTAATTGCACTTCTCTGCTTTCAGCCATTCATAACAACTTTTACTTACAGGAGGTAAAACCAAAGTTTGTAGCTTACTTGAAAAGAAAAGAAGAAAAGAAGTAGTATAGGTTTTCCCATTTCTTTCTCTTTGACAAAAATTACTTGGATGCTGCTTTTGAAGGAAGATTTCCGAGAGATTTGGAGGAAAGGCAAGGGAAAAAGCCATAATTATGGCTTGGCTTTGTGTAAGGCATTTATTGGCAAGAGGACAAGCAGGATTCTCTTGAGTGTCAATTCTATTTCCAAAAGGTGGTCTGGGTATTTTTTATTTTATTTTATTTTATTTTAGTCTATTTCTTCTTTCCAGAAATGTCCAAATTGTTTTTCAGAAGGCTGAGGCCATGACAAATGCGTGATTCTGCTCTTGTCTTTGGGCACTTGGATTAAAACTTATGCCATAACTTTTAAGAACTAAAATCTAGAGATTTTAGAACTCAGTAATCTACTTTTATTACTGCAATTCATTATATGAATCAAATAATACTGTGGGATCAAATTGTGATTCCTCTTGCACCTTCACAGCACAGTGGGCAAATGTGTTCCATGGCTTTTAAGATCACATCTGAATAAAAGATATATTTATATCTGTGAAGAAATACATAAAAGTTATAGTTTAGAACAATAGCCGGTCTGGTTAATGTAGAAAGAAAGATACAAATCCTTTATTATGACAGTCATTATCCCAAATGATTTATAAACCAACAGTCTATTTCAGGTAGATATACAAGGAAATGATTCTGCAATCTACCTGTTGCCAGCTTGACAGGCATCAGGGAACCTGAAATCTGCAAAGCTTCTCTATGTCCACAAGATTCCTATTCTGATAATGACTGCAGCAAAGTTGTCTGCAGCTTGAGTTTGATCTGTCAGTGCTGCACAATGGCATGGGTGGTGATCCAGGGGAGTGTGTTGTGTATTGTGTGCGCCCTTGGGCAGGTTGCATAATACATCTTCTTCAGTAAACCAACTGTATACGCGGCAGGATATAGTTTAAGCAGCAAGAACAGTACTGTACTAAATGTACTTGGTACTAAGAAATGAGTTATGGCCCTCGGAGAATGCTAGGTGTTCCAGTTGTTTCATGGGTGTGTCAGAGAAAGTGCTTCCAGAGTACTAAAACAGATACTAGAAACTAGAAACACACAGCATGGAAATAGTGTCAACATATTCTCTGATACCCTCTGGCCTTGTTGTAATAGATATATGAGTAAAGGAAGCAGCAACTCCAGACATTTCTTCGTCTTCCAGATTGATTTAACTTTTAACAAGTAATATTCAAACAGTTATCTGAGCAACACATTGCACATCCTGTAGCAGTGGGTTTATTTTACAATGGATATATGAAATACTGAAAGTGTCACAAGAGGCTTTTCCGAAGATCTTTTGCAGTTGCACTTGTGTAAGTCTAGGAGGTTTGGATAATAAATGTTTGGGCCCTTTTCAAACTAAACTGTACCTCTGGAATTTCAGTTTGCCCATCACTAACAGTCATTCAAATCCATGTTTGAGCTGGGGACAAAACTATCTTTACTTTACAGAAATGTAGCCATCCATAGCAACCCAAATGGATTAGAGCTGCTGCATTAGAAAAGTCCGTTAGAGTAGTGTAAAGCACAGCTACATTTTGAGAAGTACAGCTGCCTCTGATCAGCTTGAAAAATCCTCTTATTTCTGAAAACACAACTTAAAAATGCACACCAGGCTTACAGGCCTTTTAAAAAATATATAGGTTTAAACTGTAAGTGCCATCATTCCCTATTTATCTTCTGCCACTCTGCTATTCTTGATAGCAGCCCAATTTAAATGAGTGCTGATATCCATCATGAACCTCTCCTCCACTTCTCTATCTTGAAGCACCGTGATACATTTCTTCTGGCCTCAGGTACAACTTGTGCTCCCATTGATGAACTGTATACAAGCATAACATGCAGCAGGCCACATCTAGGTGACAAATGACAAGAACCAACAATATGAAGTTCCTGTGTCATAACACTGTGACAATGTGGGATGTCAGAATTAGAATGCCTGCATGAGTTTTCTGATTTTTTTCCAGATAACTTTCTGTGTTCTACAGCCACAGCCTCCATGACAATTGTGAACCTGAGTAGTACAGCTCCAACCATGTAAACTTGAAACCAAAATCATAGAATCATAGAATCATAGAATTACTCAGGTTGGAAAAGACCTTGAAGATCATCAAGTCCAACTGCAGCCTAACCAGTAGCCTATCTCTTAAAAAAAAAAAAAAAAGAAAAACAACCACAAAACAGTACCACAACAACAAACCTCTGCTAAATCATATCCCTGAGTACCACATCCAAACGGCTCTTAAACACATCCAGGGATGGCGATTCAACCACCTCCTTGGGGAGCCCATTCCAGTACCTAACCACCCTTTCTGTAAAGAAGTTCTCCCTAATATCCAACCTAAACTTGCCCTGGCGCAGCTTGAGGCCATTTCCCCTCGTCCTGTCACAAGTCAGTGGTGAGAAGAGACCTGCCCCACTCTCACTGTAAGAACCTTTCAGGTACTGGAAGACGGCAATAAGGTCTCCCCTCAGCCTCCTCTTCCTCAGACTAAACAGCCCCAGCTTCCTTAGTCTCTCCTCATAGGGCTGATTCTCCAAGCCCTTAACGAGCCTCGTTGCCCTTCTCTGGACCTGCTCCAGTACCTCCATGTCCTTCTTGTGCTGAGGTGCCCATGGTTGAGTTCTGGAGAATATGGTGGCAACCTTCAAAGTGGCAGGACTGAAATGCTGCACTGAGCTGCTCTAGTTGGATGAACATCTCATTTGAGATTCTTTGTCTCCTGCATCCCTTTTCAATAATCTTGAAAACTTGTTTCTGAAGAGAAGTTCCCTATTTAAGGGAAAGTCGTTGCGTTTTTTATACTTTGCAGGAGCAGTCTTTCATATCAAAATTTGTTTGATATGGAAATATTGTATTCTTGCTGCTTTTAAAACCACCTACATACACACCAAGTTTCTGAATTACTAGAAAAATCTATAGGCTTTTGTGCACAAACAAACCCAGCTTTTTAGCATGCACCTGCATAAGCAGTTCCTTTGAAAACAGCATCCTTGGATTTTTGTTTCTCCCTATAAATAGCCTTGCTTTGTAGAATGCCGTTTATGACAGGCTCTTTTAAATATATTACTAAGGAAAAACGTGTAGTCCTGATTAAAAATGAATTATATACATCAAAATTAAAGTTGCTTGCAGTAACATAACATTCTTCTTCATCTTCTGCTAGCATCAGCACAATTAGTGGAAAACATAAAAGGAGATATCTCCCACACATTTGAAATTACAGTTCCAATGGTGGAGGGTAGGTGGGAGGATATGGATCTTTTTGGATCATCTTTGCAGTAGGTGGCTGCAGGAGGAAGATGCCCTGCATTACACACTAGGAGGTAGCATGAAGCTGCTTGAAATTACTAGCTCTGCTACAGGTTGTTAAATATATATGATAAGAAACAGTAATTTTATCAATATCTCCTTATTACTTTGAGACATAAAATGCCTGTTCCTACCGGCATTAGCTTATATAAATGCTTTTGGAAAAAGCTGACTGTTGGAGCTATTAGAATAACTTCTTGTGAATATGGCTTATGTTTTGTTGCAGTCAGGAGTGAGTGCTCCAAGATACTTTGATAGATAGATCCATGCTGTTATTTGGAATTTCGCACAAAATTTATTTGAAGTTATGGATTTGTGCTTGGATAAGGTCTGAAAAAGTTAAATGATTTTCCTAACCTAGTAATTTTTGCATAATGGTATAGAATTCCGGGCTGTCATTCAATTCACATGATATTCATGATACAAATGGTAGTCAGTAGCTGACAGACTACGTAGCAACACTTGTGTCTAAGGTTCATTTCTGTATTTGAATGGATGTTCAGGTGTGCACGGGCATCTTAGAAGAAGGCTTTTATGTAATGTAATCTTAGTATTTTTATTCCTTTAATGTTTTTCTTATTTCCAGACCATCATTAAAATATTTCAGCTTCCAAGCGGTACTGGATAAGTAAGCCTATGATCTAGTGATGATAGACACATCAAAGTTAATCACGGCCTTAATTTAAAAAAGATAACCCAGAAAGCATAGCCAATAAATACAAAGGAAGGTTTGCACTCATTTTGAGTGCATGCATTATAGTGTGTGTGCAATAGACTAGGCTGCTACCAGGGCCCTTCAAAATTCTTGAGCATTCTCCTTTTGTTTTGGGACTGTCAGAAATACAGGCTGATGCTTATTCTAATCTCTCTCTAAACCAGCTGTGTCTGCAAGCTTAAGAAATAATTATGACAAATGCAGTTTCTCAGTGAATTCACTTGAATGTGAAATAATACAGCACAGGAGCTGAACAGTGTAGTTTATGCACTTACATTGAGTATTTGCTCATTTTTGAAGTTGATTTTTGTATTGTTTAGGGTTGTTTTTGTTTGGTTTTTTTTTGCTTTTGTTAGCAGTACAGCACTTTTGTATGCTGTACTTTTGGTAATGGGATGTAGAGACTGTTTTCATTCATGGTAATGTTCAAGGTACAGTTAAAAGATGTCCCATGCAGGGAAAAAAAAAAAAGTCTCGTGTGTTTTCTATAAGAACACCTACTTATAAGAACACCTTCTTTATATAAGAACACCTTCTTGTGTCCAACCTTTTGGTTTGCTTGGGCTGCACTGAGTGAAGAGGAATTGCCTTGGACTGCATATATGTGACCCAAGACAATAAATAAATATAAATAAATAAGATATAGTTAATATATATAAAGTGGAAAAAAAAAATGCTTTCTATATTTTTTATTAGAACATTAAAAAAAAGAAAGCAACAACAACAAACATGAAGCCATAAAACTACACACATGCCTTGTAGATGTGGGTAGGTTAGAGATAGCATGACTAATCATTAAAGTTTCTTGGTGCTTCTTTTAGAAATTTAGGCTGCAAACTCATCATTTGAAAATTTGTAGCATCTGCCACAGTATTTTATTATCTGGATTCACCAGGGACCTTTACCCCTTAATAGACAGATGAGAATGGAGAAGAAGCCGGTTGTGAATCATGATCTAGAAAGCTTGTTGCAGACCACAAAATCAAGGTGAGAAGTGGAAGAGTTCTCTTCTAAATAATCTGAGGAAGTGTTTGTATCACAAATCTGGTTCATATAAGACACCTCAAAGCTCCCCAACTTTTGCTGCACCATCAATGTGGTAATGCATAACAAGTCAGAAAGATTTGAGGGGGCTGTCAGGGATGTCTTCTTGGTACAGATGTTGTCTCCAGGGCCAACCAGGAGTGATGAATAGTTGAGTGTGTGGTAATGCTCTACAGGAGATCTACAACCAAAGCAAAACCTGAAGTGGATGTTGGTAGTATGGCAGTAGAGGCTGAATCTTCCCACCAGTATTCCATTCCATCTTGTTGCTGTGCAACAGATGACAGCAGAGGGGCAGCCTGACAAAATGGCATGTGACATGGAAGTGCGTATGAAGCAGAAGTGTGGAGCTGGATTCCTCCATGTAAAAGAAAAAAATGCTGAATATTTATGGAGAACAAACAGTGGATGTGAACACAGTGCGTTGATAGGAGGTGCATTTCAGCAGTTGTGACAGCAACATAAAAAGCAAGCTGTGTTTCAGACAGCCATGCACGGCTGTCACAGCATGAAATGGAGAGAGACTCAATCAGCTCATCTGCATGATCCAGCAAATTATGACCATGAAACTATGTGTGAGGCCGTTATCAGCTTCAATGTGTTGGAAATGGTAGTGGCAATGTTGAAATATCGCAGTTTGTGCCAGGTGTTTCCCATGTATGTTCGCACAGGAACAGAAAGAACACCGTATGTAGATTGAACCAATATGAGGCTGAAGGTGACAGTTTCCTGGATGTGATGTCACCACGACAAGCTGGAGTCAAAATGGCAATCCATAGAGTGGCTACATGTGAATTCCCCATCAAAGAAAAAGCTCGAAATGCAGCCTTCAGTGCATGAAGTGATGTATGCTGTCATCTGGGATGAGAAAGGGGTGATCCTTATGGATTCCCTGGAATTTGGACAAGCCATCAATTCTGACCACATCAGAACACTGACTAAGCTGAAAGATCAAACTTCCGGAGTCAGGCAACACTGCCATCACAGCAGCATTGATGGATCACACCTTCTGGTGCAGACTTTTATGAGCACAGCATGCAGACTCATAAAAATTGATGGTGAAAATGCATAGCTGATGGTAGTAACTATGTTTTAAAGTAGTGTTTTGTAGCTGAGAACTTGGCTCTATCAAATAGTGTTATTGTGCTCTTTCTATCTGCTGTAGTTTCCATGGAAATAAATAGGAGACATCACTTTTAAAACAATCTACGTATATCCGTAGACTCATAGAATAGCTTGAGTTGGAAGCAACCTTAAAGATCATTCAGTCTACCTGGAGCCTTCTCTTTGCTAGTCTGAACAAACCCAGCTCTCTCATCCTGTTTTTACAAGAGAGTTTTCAGATGTACTTAGGTACTCTTGGTGCAATTTTGTCCACTTTTTATTTCTCATATTCTAGATGTAGAGTTCCCTGGGGCCTGATCCATGAGGTTGGTGAGCACTTCTGCAAAATATGTATGAACTACATGTGGATGTATGAAGTGTTAGGGAACACAGAGTGATTTCAAACTGGGTACCCAGAACTAATAAGTACATTTTGACATAAATATCCCTGTGCCTCAAATTGCCCTTTTTCAAGAGGGAATAATGTCCACTCGTATCATAGGCAGGATATGAAATTCATTAAGATTTTGGAGTGGTTGTATATTGGAATGATGAGTACTGAACAAGGAAATGAAAACATTGAAAATTATTAGTTTATCCTTAGTGCTGATGTCTGACACCAGAAAGGCTTTGTGTAATGTGAGGGAAATAAGGCCAGTGGCCTCACAGACACCAACAAAACTGAATAGTTGAATAGCCAGCCTCAGTCCTGTCTTTTCCTGCCATCTGAGTGCTCCATTTTCCAACCTCAGACCAGTAATTAAAAGGTTCCTCAGGAACAGTTTGTGCCAGCAGAGAGCAGCAGGTAAGTCCCAAAGGATGCTTACAAAACTTCCCTTGGGAAGTACAAGCTGGCTTTTCCTACAACCCAGATGTAGAATAGAAAGACAAATCCCTCCTCCCTGTTGCACCATTTCACCTGCGTGCTTTCTCTCTGTGCACTGAGCTGAATGCTGTCATGTCTTTATTCCAGTAAATACTTCATAGGAAAGACTTCAGCATTCATCAGAACTGAGATGGGAATCCCTCCTTTGAGAATGCCACAGCTGCTAAGCTGCTGTGTGATGCTCAGTCTATGGCCCAATAAATATTTAACTGGGCCACATGAAAAGTTTTGTCAGAGTGGGCTGAGAGGCCTTAGGTCTGGTGGCTTCAGCTTCTGGGCAGGAGGGATTATTGCTGGTCCCATAGGTGGAGGAGCTCTTTGAATAAGGTAGGGGCCCCCACCATGCAGACAACTGCTCTAAGTACTGAGCTGCTAGATGGAAAGGGGCACAAGCATCTTGTCCTTGGCCTTTGAAAAAAACAGACCTCTTTTGCTTCCCCAAACAGAAGGTGTAACTACCTCATTTGAGAATGATATCTATCAGTGAACCATACAAGCAAATAAATGCCCCTGTGCTAATGACTCCCTGAATGAGGCCAGCACGAAGCCATACCCAAATACTTGACATCTTGTACTCAGTAGGCTGAGCAGATCCAGTGGCATATTAGCTGTGAACCCTTCAGTCTGGCTGCTTTTGTATTCCAAAATGCTTAATTCAAAGTTGGGAAACACCCTCAGCAGCAGGGCATCTGAGAGGTAATTTTTGCAGTGACATTGCATAGCTCCCTTGGGTTGTTCTAACCCAAGGATTACAAAAAGTGGATATTTAGGGATGGGCATGATTTAGTCCACAGGTTGATAGATAGCATTTGCAGGGAAATCTGCATAAAAATTTTCATTAGTGTAAGATACAAGGTTGCTCATGAGAAACCTTTTCTGAAGTGTATTTAAACTATGCACTTCAAAGCATGCTGGTGCTTCTGAGAGGAGGAGAAAAAGGAGGAGAAAATCTCTAAAGCAATATATGGAAATAAGAGGAAAGGCTCTTTGCTCCTCTTGCATGAATGCACCTGACTTTGACACAAGAAAGGAAGCAGCAGACAACAAAAGCAGCTCAAAGCTCTCAGCTGAAGCCCTTCTATAGAAGTAATAACACCTTGGTTTTAGCCTGAACTCAAATTTTCCCATCAATTTGGTGTTGTTGTTTTTTTCATGACCTGTCCAGCTTGTATCCTAGACCATCATACATGTCAGTACTTTGAGGTGCTGCACATATACCCTTCTTAAGATAGCTGAGTACTAACAGTAGGTGGGGATACAATACAGTTATTCAGTAGCATTTACAAACAATCTGAAGCCAGTCTGACTTACTATTAATTTTAATTAAGGCTTGCAATAAAAACAAACAGAACAGTGAAAGGCAGGGGCAAAAATGAATGCATAGGTCATGCTTTTAGTTCCTGTTAGGCAGTAATCTGAAAGCTTGTTTTGGCACTGCAGGTGGAATACACAGACCTAAGTTTAATCTCTACTGCTTGTTTTTCTCTGAAAAATTATGTCTCCTGTTTTTAACTTGCCTCAGTGAAAGAAAATTCCAGCTGGTTTTGAGACCATTTCAAACATTGGTCTACAAATTGATTTTAAAAATACAACCGTTCCTTCCAGATTTCTAGTTTGAGCATCTTATATTTTAAAGGAAAGGCAATATTCCTTGAATTAAACTTTC
The DNA here is from genome assembly GCF_039878825.1 of Excalfactoria chinensis. Classification (NCBI taxonomy): domain Eukaryota; kingdom Metazoa; phylum Chordata; class Aves; order Galliformes; family Phasianidae; genus Excalfactoria; species Excalfactoria chinensis. Next base: position 133,336,559 of record NC_092826.1, read on the forward strand.
ACCATATCTGGGTTTGAAAGGATATCTCTGATGTTCTCTTTCTGGAAGCTGAACTATGACCATCTTTCTTTGTGGAACTGAACTTGAGAGAAAGAAGGATATAAGCAGTTTCTTGCTCTTGCAACTACACATACTTTGCTCCACAGACAGGAGACAGTGAGTCTCTATGTCTCTCCATTGCCCAAGGTTGCAGATTTTAGTATTTTAAGACATACCAATAACTTACATCCTTTTCACTCATAATCAACTCATCCAGCTGTGTAGAAGGGAACAGTTGTTTTCTTCTAAAATCAGACTGTGACCTCCTCTTTGTTCCAAGGCACTGCCCCTCCTGTATGAAAGCCTCCAGAATACACAAATGCAGGAGCAGGAAATGTGACCAGCACTAACTGAGGGACGGTACAAAGATTCATGTGGATAAAGGTGCAGAGAAGCGCTGTGCTAGGAGCAGTTCTATTCTCTGAAGGTAGATGCTGTTTTGCTTTGTGCCTTAACGCAATTGTTGTACATGGCATTTCTCCTGTCTGCTTACTCATGCTTGTCAGATATCTGATGATAAATACAACGTGGTTTATCCCTAGATCTCCAGCAGTGTTAAACCTCTAACTAGAAGTAAAGCTGTAAGGGGCAAAAAAGAGAGATGAATTTGCTAGATGCCCAGTAGGCTGGGGAATATCACATGCCCATACCTATAGGCCTTGGAAATGCATTGTTCCTCTCAGTAGTCTCTCCCAGTTCGCAATTCCTTATTCCCATTTGTCAAATTTGTCACATAAGATTATAGTAAATGACAAAAGTGATAATTAATAGAAGGCTGTTTATGAAAGACTTTGTCTTTCATATTGTTACTTGGAACAAAATGTTTGGAGAACACCAGAAAACCAGAAAAGGGCAGGAAAACTTAGGGAATATGAACTTACCTACCATGTGAAAAGTAAGTCACAAATGCTTTTTAAATCTCACAGGAGAATTTCAGCCTCTGGAAAACAGCAGTCTTTCAATGCTGCATATCATGTTCCTCTTACCAATAAGAATTTTTTGTTAAATAATTGCATTAAAATATCACCCCACTCATGTTCTGAAGCAGCACTCAAAGCTTAGCAATTGCTGAACTTTTAATTACATGATTTTATTATTTCTTCTCTATCTTTAATTTTTTTTTTTTTTTTGCTTATTCCTAGGAAAGTAAGAGATGATAAAAATGTTAATTAAAGTATTAAGTGAAAGAGAAGTTTAAGCTTGTGTGTAGGTATTTGCATGTGTCTGTCTTTCATCTAACAAATTGAATACTTCGTGAAGGAAGAAAATGTGAAGGGACAGCCACATCCAACCAACAGCAACAATGGCATAGTGCAGAACACAAAATCCTCGTGGGTGGTTATGTTATTTCCCACAACTGTGTACTGTGTGTTGCATGATTTGGTAGCACATTCTGGTAGTAGAACCTCTCACTTCTGCAAAATGCCCCCCATGAAGCTGAAAGGAACCAACTTTTGAATTGATCTTTGCTGTCTCTTGTGTGATTTTTCCTTTTTTTCAGCAATGTTCATGTTGAGGTATTGGCACAGGGTGCACAGGGAGGTGCTGGAGTCACCATCCTTGGAAGTGTTCAAGAAACATGGAGATGTGGCAACTGGATTAGTGGGCATGGTGAAGTTGGATTGATGGTTGGATTTGTTGGTCTTAATGGTCTTTTCCAACCTTAATAATTCTACAAATGTACATGTATTGTGATACGTCAAATAATGATAATTCATAACACTTCTATCAATACAAACTCAGCTTACCTTATGCTTTGTCTCCATAGTAAAGTAGTTTTATAATCACATCAATACTTTATTTAAAATAGAATAAACCATTTCAGGATGCTTTTCATAGCTTTTTTTTATAGTTTTATAGGGTCTCATGTTTGTTTCAACTTGCATGCAGGCAAATTCAGCACAATTAAGAAATGTATAAAACAAGGTAAGGGGACTCAACCCACAGATTTCATTAGCTTAATTTCCTTCACCTAGGTCTGCAACAGACCACACATGTCCAGCTTTGCTTTGCAGACCATGTCTTTTAAAGCAGGGCCTGTAACTTCTGGGCACTGGTCCACCAGTCCCCAAAAATCCTGTGCAGAGAGCTGTGAGCACCAAACCTCTGTCTGTCACCTTGGTTTTCATTTTCCTTCATTTACGGTGTTGATAACCATCTACTGCTGCTTCGGTATATGCTGTCTGTTTATCTACCTGTTGAAGATATGAGTATAAATTGTAAGATTTCTGATCTGATACAAAATATTTTAACAGCAATTAAGGCATAAGCTGACACTGAATGTTAACTGAAACAACTCTATTGTAAAGTCTAAAGTCTGCCAGCAGTGGAAATCTGACATTTATCCAGGCTTTGTGCTGTTTGAAGCTACTGGCCATTAGAGATGAATGGCTGTGCTGCCCCGCTCAGCCTGTCCACTTCCCAGAGGTGTTTCAAGAGCATGAAGGCATTTCTTTTCCTCTTTTTGTTTGTTTGTTTGTACAGAGCCCAGTGAGTTATGTGGCTTTCCTTGGGAAATAAAAAGACTTGCAAACATAACATTTATTCCTCCCTGACATTTCAAATCTATGTGCTGGTGGTTAAACATTTAGTTACATGGCTATTTTTCTAATGAACTGCCTTACTTAAAAATGAACAATAAAATGCCAGCCTGCCTTAACTGCTGTATTATGGTCAAACTCCCTGGTGAAATATGTGTAACTCTTGCTGACTTCAGTGGGAGCAGCATATATCTGAGGGTAAAATTTGCCTCTTATGGATTGATTTTCAGATGTTTGCTGCTATGTGCCAGATATTCAAAGGCTCTTAGCTCCCAGTAACTCTTGTAATGAAGCCTCTGGCTGAATTTTCACAGTCTTTTTGTGAATCTCACATACAATGTGTAAATAAAAATGGGCCTGAGTCCTTATGTTCATTGGGAAGTAATTTATTCTCAGGGGGAATCCCAATGTGTATCTTGATCCTATTGAGATGATTAAGTACTTATTAACATGAGTAAGAGTTGCAGATTAGAGCATTTTGTTGACAGTTTAGAAAATCATGTCACAATTTATATTAAAGTCAATGGGAAGAGATAGGATGAGCAGGAAGCATTCATTAGAGCTGCAGACTGTACTGGGGTCACCAGTAGCCTCTGTTGGTCAAATGTGAGGTGTGATTTTTAAATTGCATCTTTGGTTTTGTGGGTACCACTTCTCACTTGCAATGAGTTGTGCCCGCAGTTTCGAACTAACAAGGTATTTCTCTTTCCCTCAGCTTTTTATCATGGGCAGTAAATCTCACCTGCCAAATTAGAAAGCAATTTAAGAATGAACTTAAAAGAGAATATTGGCAGAGTGCTTTATTTTATTGCTAAAATTGACTTTTCTCATCACTCTCAGCCAGCTATCTGCATATTCCTTCTTCAGATTTACTGTCGTGGTAGTGCACCTTTCGATGCTTGGTACTGTTTTCCAGCTGCTTTTTGGTTGCATGGTTCCTAACATATTTCAGTAGCAGTTTCAAGGAGTGAGAAAGCTCGTGGCTGGGAAAGAATAGCATGGCAGCAGAGCATAGTATAGTGTAGCATAGAATAGAGTATTTGATCTAGCAGCTGGCAACCCTTCCTGTGGCAGGGGGGTTAAAACTTGATGACCCTTGAGGTCCCTTTCAACTCAAGCCATTCTATGATTTCTGTGATACAGTAGAATAGAGCAAAGAAAAGTAGAATAATTTACCAGGAAGGGATCCACAAAATCAAGTCCAACTGCCTAACCAAAAGATAAAATGCATTATTAAGGGCATTATCCAGATGCCTCTTAAACACAGACAGGCATGGGGCAACATCTGTCTCTCTAGGAAGCATATTTCAATTTTTGACCACCCTCATGGTAAAGAATTTTTTCCTAATAGGAAAGTGGGATTGTGATTCCCCGCAGCAAGTCCTGGTAATGTTTTTGGAGGTCTGGACTCTGGCAGTCTGCTTCAGATTTAGCTTAACAGCAGTATTCAGGCTCTCAGGTGTGAGCTGCAGTTTGAAAAAGTTTCCATGTTTATTGTATGAATTTAGCAGTTTTATAAAATAGACTTTTTAAATTGAAGGCATCCATCTATCAGACTTATTGAGTTGCAAGATCTTTTTGCCATGTAAATTAATTTGTCTGGAAAATGGTTTTAAACTAAAAGATGGGAGATTTAGATTAGATATTAGGAGTAATTATTTTTAGTCAGAGGCACAGGATCAGGCTGCTCACAGAATCTGTGGATACCCTGTTCCTGTATGTGTTCAGTGCCAGGTTGGATGGGGCCCTGGGCAGCCTGATCTGGTGAGTGGCAAACCTGCCTGAAGCAGGGAGTGGGAACTGGATGATGTTTAAGATTCCTTCCAACCGAAGACATTCTATGATTCTATGGCAAACATTTATTGTATTTCTTGTTGATAGGAAACCAGCAAACATGGAATGTTAATTTCTCTTTGGGTATAGTCATCATCTATTTATCAAATAAGGTGCCATTCAAACATCGGTTGATAGAGCCATTTCTGAGCCAGACAGACTTATGCTGTATGCACTTACAGAAGAGAGAGTTGTTTCCACACTTCAAGACATTCATAAATTTTCATGAAAGTCTCCCCGATAATCTAAGAAATGCCATATGGTTGCTTATCTTGAACTAGAAGTAATGTAATCAAAGCTTGTTGAACAGGAGATCTTATTGCTCAAAAGGTTTGAATTTATCTGAAGAATGTGTGTTTATGCTCATGTACTTATAAAAGGCTGCATTATATCCCATGACTCAAAGCTAAATACCTTGAATTGAGAGGGCATCTTACATCTGTGTATCTTTTTATCATATCATATGTATATACATGTTGTAAAGAAACACATAGACATACAAATCCCATGTCACACAATCATAGACAGTGTTATATTAGTCCCATGTGAGTGTGGCTCAGTTTATACTATACATGAAGGCTAGGGCTTTTGAAAATCAAAAGCATATCATGTGGTTGTTAGGAGACTTAGATTAGCCCATTCTAGACATATGGTCAGGGAGAAAGATGCACGAATCTGGGCAGCAGCTGAGGATATTATTTCAGAGTTTAAGCGTAACAAAAGAGGCCACAATGAAACCTTAGAGACCCAACTTCAAAACAAAATTATTAATAGCCAAGAGGGTAAAAGCTTTAGTGAAATTCAGAATCTAGTTCTAAATAGGATCTCCACTTCAAGAATGAATAATAGATGGAGTCCAACTGTTCTGTGGTTGAGCACAAATTAGTGATTCATTGATTGTAATCAAATGCAGCTGCTTGTAATCAAAGCATAGGTTTTGATAGGTCATTATCAAATGATATGCTAATTTTCTATGTATATAAAGAGCAGAGATGGAGCTTGTCAAAAAAAAAGTTTTGATGACACAAAACACAGTTTTGTGAGAAGTTTATCTTTGTACATCCTTTCTTTTCTTATCTCTCCTTTACTTTTTTTTTTTTTTTAAGTCAGTATTTTCTGGTCCTATAATTGGTTTGAATTTTGTGGGGGATAATTGGAAATGTCACCAGCATTTGGGTTTGTCCAGCATGGTACATTTATGCAGTTGAAGGAAGGGAAGAAGAGATCTTAGCTCATAATGTTGGCATTATTAGCTCAGAATGAATGCTGTTATAGGTGGACATAAATTTGTGAGTCAGAATTTTGTGGACTGATTATGCAAGCTTTTTCAGATTCACCTGTTTGAAGTTTAGAGGCTTAAGTAAAACAGCAGTAGTTAGTCTGTAATAGTTAATGAATGAGAAGTACAGCTATTGAGAAACTAAAAATAAGATGACTTTCTAAGTGCTTAAATTTACAAGCGCATCTGGAAGTACCTGGTTGGTAGGTCTTGAAATTACCTGAGCCAAAGCTCTGTACAAAAATTGTTCCTCTGCTGGTGTCAAAGATCTCATAAATAATCACAGTAACATACTTAAAGTTCAAAACTTTCATGATACATCTTTTCCTCTGGGAGAAAGAGATATTATTTTGCCTGTTAATTGCTAGGAAGCAATTGTTAGTGTCATCCCTTGATAGGAGGTATTTGATTATCTCCTCACTTATTCTGAAGCAGCTCTGTGAGCCAGAAGGTCATTCTCAAGCTTGAACTTCAGCTGTGCTACTTAAACAGAGACAGTGAAAAAGAGAACTGGATAGTTGTGATCCCTTACTCTGACTTCATGACAGAGAAACCAGTTCAGTGGAAATTAGGTCAAGTTTAATGGGTTTTTAAAGGGCATATACCTATCTCTTTTTACCATACTTTTCATTTGGTGTTGTTCCTGAGTTTGCAATCTGTAGTTCCTCTTCATTCCCTACTTGCATTTAGATGACTGAGAAAATTTTTCCATATCCAAATAGCCACGAGGCTTACTTTTCCTAGCCTCCAGCCTTGCGTGTTAGTTGTAGAAGCACTGATCTGTTGACATATTAAGTTGGTCTTCTACTTTGGTGATTTATTTATTTTCTTTGTAACTGGTGTAGTTCTGACTTTGAGGATGCTTGTATAGAAGCATTTCTGATACCAAAGAATGTCCACAATGTGATGGGCACTGCAAAGAAGAAATCAGAGCACTCTTGCTCTGACACATAGCTCTGATATGGGCATGTCTAAACTCTGAGAATAAGCTTGCAGAATAAATGATCAAAATGCTTTAGAGGGAAGTTCTGTTTTTCCAATTGTAGGGTTTTGCATCCAGGCTGCTGAAAGACCTGTCCTGGAGTCCCAAAGGGAATCAGCTGCTCAGGCAGTGGTACTGGTATGTGATGATACAAGCATCCCTCATGACTTAGAATAATCTGTTCCAGTCCCTCCATGGTAGAGTATGATCTGAGCTCATCTTCGGTATTTTCCTACCACATAAACATTTCTCTGTCTCTAGAAATAATCCCAGTACTGTATTTCTAGTTCATTTTTTCCTCTGAAAATGTCACAGGTCTTGCAACCATTGTCATCAGTATCAATCTATAAAGCAAACACATTCCAGATTATAACATGGTTTCTGAATGGAAAGCCAGAGGAGAAGAGAGTATTCTTTTCTTGCAAATCATGGATGGGTAGAAAACACAGACAAAAGTAGCAAAAGTTGTTGCACTGGGTTTGGTTGTTTTTGCAGCGGTAGTTTTTTGTGTTTTGTTTTTCCCCCATGTAAGGAATTAAAGATAGTCTTTTTCAATGAGGCAATTTAAGATTACTATCTTGCCATATTGAAGATAATTAATATATTAATTATTTCATCAGTTTAATTAAAGTAATCCCCATATGGCTCAGAGTATTTATAAATGTAGATGGACAGACGATAGCAATGCAGAAAAATGAGTGCAATCTCAAAGAGCTAATTGTCTTTGCTGTTTGTAGACCATGCTCATCAGAAATGCGGCATACCCTATAAGCCTGTTAATTGTTTCCATTGTTTGCTTCTAAAATATTTCTAGCACAGCTGTTGTGTGACTTTTTGATTTTTGGGCAGTGTGACAGGGAACACTGTTAGGTTATATTACAGTATTTTATTTCCAAAGTGAACCAGTAAATACACTAAACTATTTTTTTTTTTAATTTTTTTTTCATGAAAACTTTCTAAGGTAGAATAAAGTTTTATGTATTTATGCTGTTTTCTCGCTCAGTTCCACACTAGATGTTTCTCAGTTTTGGCTATCTTACAGCAAGGACTGGGTCTGGTTGTCTGGCTCTGTGAAAGCTGATGGTCTAGTTACTTCCATCATGTGCACAAAAAGTTAATATGGAGAAAACAGAACCATAATTCAGTCAAAACTTGAAGTGATTCAGTCGAATCTGAAATTTTGTGATTCCAGGGGACAGACAACGCATAGCCAAGGGATGGACAAAGTAGGCAGAGAAACCAAAGGCCTTCTATTTCCTCTAGCAGTGGCTTCACCTATCTAAGACATAAAAATACATACTCCAGTAAATGAAAAAAAAAAAAAAAAAAAAAAAAAAAAATCAGCTTAAATAAATCAGATATTTCATTACTACATAGATTTTCTCTGAGGGGGGAAATAGAGAGAGAGAGAGAGAGAGAAAGAGAAATGATACAGTCTCTCTTCTTTTTCTAGTCTCAGCTTTAAGCGATTATAATTGCTTGAGTGAAGGTGAGCAGCAAGCCAGGCCAAGCCATGCGTTTTGGCTTCCCGTTCTGCTGACTGATGTGTTGTTATTTGAAGTGCTGTGTACCTCATTATGTGCAATTAATAAAGTATCACTGTGGGCAGAGCTGCAGTGCCCCCAGATCTGTGGAGCAGGTTGAAAAGTGGACCAGCACTTAAAGGTTGTGAGGCAGAGAAAGCAATCTGTAAAAATTGATGGTGGATAACAATGCTAGCATTGGACGCTCTGTGTTGCCCCATTTTCTGCTCTAAACTATGTCCAAAACAGCCTATTCTCTTTTCTATTATTATTTCTTTACATACTCACATTGGCACGTTGACACATTTCTTCATTTATTTGTGAAATCATATTCAAAAATTCATGCTGGGACTGCAAGACTAAAATGTCATCTTCATTTTCTAGGTGAAAATGTCTTTGTAACAAATAAAGTCAAAATTTGTACTTAGCTTCACAGAAGAAGTAAAATATTTCCTATCAGATCGGAATTTGATAAGACCTTTACAGAAATGCTGTGTTCTAGAAAAGCACTAATTGTTGGAGTGGCTGTGGTGGGACAGAGAAATAAAGAGAAATTTTTAACAGTTTTCACATAAAACATCAAACAAAGAAATTTCACTTAACGGCTGTAGCAGAACATTCAAAGCTTTCTACATCTTCACGAAGAAATGACTAAAAAGTAGAAGTTCACCGAACCCCATGTCCCCTGCTGCAGCAGCCATGTCAGACTCAGAAGATGAGCGGCACATTCTGGTGGGCTGCTGGAAGAGCTTCATTTTCTTTCCTTGGCTACTTTAGTCAGCTTTCCTCTTTGTGTACAATATGCTTTGACATTTGCATGCACTATGATGCAGAAGGGCCTGAGGATGTCCCGCAGCAGATCTCAGAAGTACCCAAGGCCTAATGCCCTCAGCCTCATGCTGTGAGGTCCCCACACAGCTCAGCGGCCCTCACTGTGGGGTCTGATGTCCTTTGCCAGAGGAAAGCAGGATGCTGGTGAATGTGGAAGATGAGCTGGAGATTTGCCTCTGTCTTAATGCAGTCCCTTTTTCCCTGCTAAACATACTGGCATGGACACTGAGCAGTTAGTTCAGATGTTTCCTGATTAACAAACCACCAACATGTGCCTAAAACACACATGCTATGAAAAGTTCAAGTCTTTGAAACTTCAGTGGGTTTGTAGATCTCCTTCTAGGTTGACAATTTTGAAGACAGCTGGATCCAGAAATGTGAGCAAAAGGGTTACTGGAAGAAAAGAGGAGCCTTTGAGGAAGTAGTACTTATGGTAAAAAGCTCTTGGCTGTGATTTTATTTACAGGAAGATGATCTTGATCTATTGCCTTTACTTCTTATTTGACCTACAGGCCTCCTTTATATAGCAAAAAATGGTTAAGACATAAGCAATCAGTTAAACAGAACTAAATTAAAGTTGTTTACAAAAAGAAGTCATAATATGCATTTGATTATTCAGCTTCGGAAGAACAAATATTGAGGGCAGCATTCAAGCTTTCATTGTTTTTATGACCAGTATGTTTGCTGCAATGAACTCAATCATGGCAAAATAGGAGGTGAGACTAAACAGTTTGACACATAATAAGTAATAATGATAAAAGAATTGACACTCTACTCAGTGCAGAGGCTGTTACGTTTTTAAATGCAAAATTAATTTCAAGATTAATTGAAACCTTCTCCCTTTCTTCTGGCAATGGAATTAGTGTATTATTGTGGACCTTGTGCCTCTCTTTGGCTTGCATGCGGCATCTGCAGTGAGTTCAGCAGTGCTTAAAAACGCATTTAGATTTGAGCTTCACAGTAACCTTTGTGAATACTTTTCCCCCTTGAAACTTCACAATGAATTTGATAGTGGAGATGGAGGAGGAGAGGAAGGAGGGGTTGCATTAGCGCTTCGGAGGATTCTGAAGGGCTCTGTTTATCCAGAGCCCAGGTAAATTGCTGGAGATTTAGTACACAGCTCATGCCATTTGGCAGAACGTGACCTTGAGAGGACACCCAACTCTGGTGTGAGAGGGGTAATTTTGTTTCATGCACTAGTCAATCTTGTGGCTGTTTCTCCAAAAGCAAGCAAGTGCGCTGATGGAAATGTGTGACAGTGCTGTGAGACAGCCCACAAAATTGTAAGGGCTGATTATTAATTAAAGCTGTAGTGCTACTGTGCAAAATAATGTCTGCTGGTTTTCAGGGGATCTGTGTTTGCTGGGCTAGCACAGTCCAGATCTTGTATAAATGGCTATTCACCTGCAGAAGCAATCATCCTCGCATAGCAGCCCATGCTTTTTTGCGCATCTTCTTCTGAGAGGTGCTGATGAATATCCACTTGCTGGAGGGCTGTTAGAACAGATCTAAGTTTGACGAGTTCGTCAGCTCTTGGGTATTCCTGTAGTTTTAACTAAATCAGACTTGTAGGGCACTCCTAATTGCTTCGCCAGCTTCAATACTCAGACACAAATGGAAACACTCTGCTCTAATTCCTACTCTGAATATCAACAAGTTGTGAAAGGTTTGTGTGGGAGAAGGCTGGCAGTGTCAGGACTAGGCAGATCGCAGGAGATCAGCCTGAGGCTGCAGTGCACAGCTACAAGGGATATTCCCCCATCATCAGTTTTGGTGTGTTAATGCTCTTGTTCATTTCTTGCGTTGCAACTAAAAATAATAAGAGAAAGAACAGCAGTAAATAATGCAGTGTTTAAAGTGATGAAATACAATGCATCTGAATCTGCTACCCTTGTCAGGGAAAACTCAGATTAGCCAAAATCTGCTAATGTTTGCTCAGAATAATCTCAAGATTTCAGTATTTTTTCTTAACTGAATAAATTTATTTGTACTTCAGTTGGACTTTAACAGGTCTACGTGGAGAATGAATATCTTACCATCTCACTGATTTTTAAATGCCCCTTCCAACCTTAACCATCCTATAGTTATATGAATGACACAATGATAGAATTCTTAGCATTCCAGATGAAAATATATCCATTAATTACTATTTTTCCCCCACATTTCATTTCAGCTGAGTGCCTCTACACAGGGCTTGGCTAGTATTATACCACTTTGACTTAATTGTATGAAATAAATTGAAATAAATGATTGTCCCGCTCTGTTCTGCCCTTTTGAGGCCCCATCTGGAGTACTGCATCCAGATCTGGAGTCCTCAATACAAGAAAGACAGAGAGCTGTTGGAAAGGGTCCAGAGAAGAGCCACAAAGATTATCAGAGTGCTGGAGCACCTCCCCTATGAAGACAGGCTGAGGGAGCAGGGCATATTCAGTCTGGATAAGGCTGCATGGTGACCTAATCGCAGCCTTTCAGTACCTAAAGGGAGCCTATAAAGTTTCCAACTGAAAGAAAGGAGATTTTGATTGAATATGAGGAAAAGGATTTTTACAATAAGGAGTACTGAAGTACTGGCACTGGTTGCCCAGAGAGGTCGTGGATGCCCCCCGTCCCTGGAGACATTCAAGGTTAGACTGGACGGAGCTCTGAGCAGCTGATGGAGCTGTAGGTATCCCTGTTCATTGCAAGGGGGGGGTTGACCAGATGGCCTGTAAGGGTCCCTTCCAACTCAATTCTATGAAAGCAGAGAGAATTGAAAAACGGTAGCATTTCAAAAAAGGAACAGCGTTTCAAAAATAAATGAGGAATGGCTCTTTTAACTAGCAAACTGTATGGTTTTAAATATCCAATAAACCTCTTCTCAGGCAGAACCCCTGAACCCAGGCTTGTATATTCACTCCACAGTGTGTAGCTCAGTTGGTGTAAAGGGAGAGATGAAGTATGAGGAATGGAAAACATGCAAATAAAATTCCTGCAAGTCCTTCAGACACTGCCTATGCAGCCTGTAATTTTTAGGGCAAAGGTTTGATTTCTGATGCTTCCAGTGAAGTTTGAAACTGAAACAAACCCTGGCTCCTGTGGAGAAGAAAATGTGTCTGGGGAAGTTTATCCTTTTTAATCAATGCACCTAAGAAAAAGTGTTAGATCTAAAATGTATAGGTTTTGTCAGAACAGGCTTCTGTAAAAATTCAATCCAGAGAATGTTTGTGTGTCTTTTTAATAAGATTTACATTGGAAAATAAGTTTTTATAGGACTTTATCTCAGTCCTTGGAAACTAGACAGAACAGTAAAGGAACATGATAGCCAAAATTTAGATTGATTAGGGAGAAAATATGATTGATAGATTAGCTTTTCAGCTAAAATAAATGAAATGCAGAAGCTCAATACAGACCGGAATAATTATTTAAGAAGTATTATTTTAAAATATTTCACCATTAAGTAGTGTAATTACCTTTTACTTGGGAACAATTTCTACCCTATTTCCTATGATAGTTTATTAGTAGATCATAGTGTATAAAAAAGAATAAAACAATCAGTAATTCCAACCAGAGCACCTGCCATCAAGTTCTTCTTCTATTATTGAATTGTTTTGTTGAAATAAACATCACAAAAGCTTTTTTTTTTTTTTTTTTTCCAGTTGATGACATGTTTTGAAGAAGGGACTATTTCAAGGAAATATGTTGTAATATGTACTGGAAGTATCCTAACTATACACATATATGTTTGTTTGTAGGTGTATACACACACACATACAGATAGCATTCTGGAAAGAGAGCATCTCATTAACCCAAGAGAGATGAGCATATGCCTGTACTACACATATACCCATAAGGACCGAACTGATAGTACAGCACCAACCTCTGCAAAGAGCAGGATGCAGATCAGGGCATGGAAAGAAAGGCAAACCTTTCCATCAGATACACTACATGTCCACTATGACTTTCTCTCACCATACAATGCATTGATTGTATCATCTGTAAAAGTCTGGAAAAAGAATGACATCACAGAAGAGTGTACAAAATAATCCTGCCTGTGGTTGAATATTTGGTTGTATGGCAAATTGGTAATCACAGCCTGAGCATCTGATTAATCAGCTGAGGCAAGTGTCAGGTCAGCTGTGGGAGCACAGGTGAGAGTAATTTAGCTGTGCTTCCGGAAGGGGTGGAGCTTGACTCCACCTCCTCTAGACTTCATTTAAAGGCTGACCACCGCTAAGGCAGCATCTCATGGAGATTGCTCCCTGGTTGAGATTGCCTCAGCATTTCCCCGTGAAGGTATCCATATTGGTGAGTTTTTCCCTATAAATAACCTTTTGAATATCTGTTACTGTCTTTGTGTCATTCCACCTTACATTGGTCCATGTCTTTGAGTTTCCTTGAGCTCATGGCAGGTAAGATTAGAAATTTTGTCAGCGTTTTTGTTGCTTGATGCCTAAAGGTAGGTGATTGCAATTTGGATTTCAGTCTCAAATATCCTCTGAAAATCAAGTGACCTGCTATGTGCTTAGCTGTGAACTAAGCCCAATTTCTGTTACTCATGCTTGAACTTATTGGCTGCCATACTTTAAAAGACTGTCTCAATATTAATAGACATATGCAAACACAAATCTTGGTCTACGGAGATTTTGTGTTCTTTTCCCTTTTAATAGGTATTCAAACATCGCATATAACCTTTTGTCCATCTCTTTCTTCACAGGGCTATATTTATAAATGGTTTCACCTTTAATATGGCCCTGCTTCCCTATTTTAGAGAACAGAAATCACTTATCAGCTTGGTAGCAGATCCTTATTTTTCTGCCTCCCACAATCCATCAGGAGAGGGTTAAGAAAAGGCCCAGTTATCTCGTAGCAGTCAAATTCTTTGTACATCATTGAGTTTTACATTGAACATCTCTGTGTGCTGTCAGCTGCAGAGAAAGAAGATTACACTGTCTGTCTGCTACATGAATGCCCTGTAAATGCTGCTTCAGTGCAAAAGCCAGATTTCTAATCAGCAATGAAATAAACGGTAACTGCTAGTTATTTTAGCATTTGAATAGTCAGATTTGGTTGCTTTAATGTACAACAGCAATTTACTTAATCTATTAACAGACATCTAATAGGGCAACAGCCATACTGGTAATATATTACTACTGAAGTGGTGATACGAACCCCACAAATGAGACAGGTTATGACAGTGTTTAGCAAGAGCTGTTCTACGCACTGGTTGCTCATCAGCATTTGCAGGGCAAACAGTGCTCCTGGAATCCATAACTGATCTATAATTCATCCTCAGGTTGGAAAGGGGTAAGGACAGCAGGAATGGGGATACGCAAAATTCTTTATCGCTTTTAATGTTAGTTTTTTCCAAGACAACTGTAAACACCATCTTTCCGGGCACCTATAAATACAGTTAGAAGAAAAGATTTTGCCTGAGCTGATGAAATACAACTGCATAAGGGGAAAAGTGAAGACATAATTTGGATTTGAGCTTTTAAGTTGCATCACAGTAGATGGGCACGTGCTACAGGTCAGCTATGCATGGAAATAGCTATGTGGGGTGCAATGAATAACTGGTCTGGAGTGTATCTGGTCTCCTAAAGGATGTATGTATACAAGTTGACATAAGGTTCTAATTAATCCTAAGGAAGGAAAGATCTGAATTAGGGCAGTGTTGGTTTTGTGTAGGAAACCCTTGTATCTTTTGAGAAATGACAGTGATCTTTATGAAGTGATGCAACACTTTGAAAATTAGAATGAATATTCAGATCACTCATTCTACTGCTAGTGAGAATCATGACAGAATAGCCTGCATGGGGCTTCGTTTTCACAGAAACAACCAAACTCCTAATTAGAGCACAGCCCACATCCCAGGCTTTTAAGAACTTCTCTTTAACTCTGGTGTTCATTGTGTTTCCCTGCAGATGCAGTACTGACCAGTAGCTGAAACAGTAATGCTGACCGTGGGGGCTTTTACAAATAATGGCAGTTGTAATGTCCGTAGCACAACAATCTCTTGCTGCTAGAGATTTACTGCTGCAGATTCCCACCACCACAAGCCCCTTTCCTGTGGCATTTATAAATATTACTGTTTAAAACTTAGTGTGGATCTTTATTAAAGTGCTACGAAGAGACTGTTCTAAACTTTGCAGAGAAAAATATCAGTTTCTGTGTAAAATAAGTATTTATTTATTTTATTTTTTTTTTAGTTAACAGAGCTAACGTATGCAGCCATCGCCACAGTTTCATATCCCAGCTTAATACAATGAAAATTCTGTGTGTCAGCAGCCATCCTTTGACGCTGTTTTGTTATTCCCACATCGTCCTTCAAAGCTTCTTTTTTCATTTCAGTGGGGGGAGTCTTCAAGCTTTTGAGTATCTTGGTTTACTCCATTTCTCATGCAACACTGGAAACATTAGAAGAGGCTTACAAATAGGACTGCTGAAATGAACAGGCATGTCCAAGCCATGGCCTGGGGGGCCACATGTAGCACAGCACACACTGCAACCACTCCTTGTCACATGCCATCATGGCAGAATTGGCTCTGCCTGGCCCCAGCATGCGCCCATCACTCAGCACCAACCCACTGGTACACTATTATCCTTATCTGGCCTGAACCAGGACATGGAGAAGGCACAGTGCAGTGCCAGTTCAAGTCCATGGTAAATGTTTATGGATTTTGATACACTGGCTAAATACAGTCTTTTGAACATTGAAAAAATATGTACTTTCCATTTTCATAAAGGAGCTTGAGACCAGGTTTCAAGATTGCCGAAAACAGCATCCATTTTTTTGGTTCATTTGTGACACTGCGTGGTGGTCCTGTCCTTGGTACAAGCAATTGTATTATTTGTTCTCCCAGGTAACTAGCAGTAGCAATAGGGAGGTTCAGGTTGGTTATTAGGAAAAGCTTCTCCTTGGAAAGAATACTGGGGCACTGGCACATGCTGCCCAGGGAGGTGGTGGAGTTACCGTGCCTGGAGGTGTGCAAGGAATGTGGCGATGTATTGCTGTGGGCATGGTGGAGTGGGTTGATGGTTGAACTTCATTGTCTTTTCCAGCCTTAATGATTGTATGATTCTGTGATTGTGTCTTCAGATCAAATGACTGGGAAATGTAACTTAGTTACCGTGGTTTACTCTCTGAAGATCCACAGTCATAAAGTTGCATAAGTGCTAGGAATGCTGAAGAAACGGATATTTTCCTTACGTATCAGATTTCTCCTGTTGCCAATTTTAATTCCACATGTGGTTTAAGACTTGTGCTTCTTCACATCTTGGGCATAGTATTTTATTCCAGACTTGCTTGTAAGGAAAAAAAAAAAAAGTGAAGTGCTTTGAACTCTTAACCAGGACATTTTGAGAAAGAAAATGGGAAAAATATACATATATTTCATTCTTGAATTCTGGCATCCTTTTCTTTCTGAGCTTTGAATTACTGTTTTCTTCCTTTTTTATTTTTATATTTTTCTTTTAATGGAAGTGTTGTGAGGGAAAAATAAAGAATCCTTTCTTGTATGTGACATAAAAGAAATAATAAGTAAAACTGAAAATAGCTGGAAGAAATAGGAACTCTTTTGGTCCTGGCTTTTTCTTGCTTTAGCTTTACAGCAGTGTGACTTTAGCTGGGCATGGACAATGGCAGTCACATAAATATCAGCTTCCCTTAAATGTATTAAATGGAAAATACTCATTGTCACAACTAGTATAGAATTAAGCTATTTGTTTTCATCTAGATCTAATTGCAGGAGGTTCAGGTTAGGTACAGACATACGTTGACTGGATCCAATAATGGTCAGAGTTTTTGTGTGAAAATAATTCATAATTTAGAGTACTTTACAATTGCTTTCTATTTTAAGGGTAATAAAAAACATGTTTTAACCAACATGAAAGCTCTGATCTTGCAGTCAACTGTGTGCTGCAGACTGGGAGTCAGCTGCAGATCTGGAGCTTAGTTCTGTGTTTACAAATCAGTAAGTATCCCATCTTGCATAGCAGCAAATAGGAACACTGGTGCCTCTGCTTTGGTTTGTTCAATGACAGATAAGCAAGTCATTCCAATTTTAAATGAATAAAAACTTGAGCTGTTGCCAAAAGATCTGTTAAAAGTACAATAGCAAGTCTAAAAATCAAAATACATCATTTATTCTCTCTGGAATGGCTTCAGGATGCTCAAAGGCTTCATTTCAATCCCAAGGTAAATATGAGCAACTTTGAATAGCTGTGAACCACCTTTTGAAGTTATTAAAAAAAAATAAAAAAATAAAAAAAGTCTTGCTATGCTGTATCCTCAAATCTTATTAATCAATAAAGCCATAAAGTGGCAAGTCAGTCATATCCTCCCGCTAGGGTAAATGATGGTTTAGACTCTTTCTAAAAAATGCTTCCTTTTTTCCTCTCTTCTCCATCATAACATTTGTTTTGTTACCAGCTGCAAATGTGCCTTTTTTGGATGCACTTTTTCACCCACAGATTCCATTGCACAGTGGGTGGAAAGCTGGGGATTTGTGTTGTGTTTTCATGCAGAGCTGTGCATTAAAAACTGCTGCTGCTGTTATACTGTGAGTGGAACATCTAAACCAGACTAGAAGGACAGCCATTAATCTAAATGAAACTAAGTAAAGCTATATGAATACTTTTTATTCAGAAAGTGAGAAGGCGGTGAAAGAAAAAATACTAATTTTTTAATAAGAGCAAAAAGTTAAAATCTGTGATGATCCTACATATACTTGGTTGCAGTTCCATTTATGATAAACTGAAGTCTAATCCTTTAATGAGGAGACAAGAGGCATCAATGGTGCCCCTTGTTATTAGTTCATCTTTTCATTATGAGGTATTCTGACCTGTATAATGAAATCAGACTATGTGTGAAAGATGAAGCAATGCTATACTGAAATGCTGTGTGAAGGTCAGCTGTGGATTTTGGAGCTGTGAGAGAGAAATAGACAACTTGATAGATCATGCAAAATACTCCTGCTGATGAAATGAAATTCAGGAAGGGTAGAAAAGGAATAGGGAAAAGAGAATTGTGTGGCACAAACACCCAAAAAGAGCAAAAGGAGATGGAAAACAATGTACAGCCTCTGACACAGAGCTTGGTTCCAGACACTAAATCTCCTTTTTGGTTGTTTGGGTCTTTTTGCTTACACATGGAATTACCATATTCATTATGGGCCTGGGTTGTGCTCCTAGTGTTAGAGTTGGAAACATTTCCATTCTGTAGCAGTAGTTCACCTTTTAGTGCTTCCAGTGATTTACACTTATTTATTGGTAGATTGCTCTTCAATTGATTTTTATTACTCAGAGATTAAAAAAAAAACAACTCACGCTGATGCTCAAGGAGTGAAATTATAAAACAATATTGGCTCTGCATTTCAATGTTTAAATAATGGATGGCGCTTATGTGGTGAAAAGTAGATATTCTGAAAACACGGCGTTTAAACAAATGCCATCAGTTACTGGTATGGATTTAATACATTTAAAGCACAGTTTTTATTGTAACTTTCTTTCTTCTTTCTTTTCCAAAATTTAATTATCGCAGAAGGCAAACACAACATCAGATTTTACTGTCATTGAACGTAGCTGAAAGTGATAAAGCTGATAAAGAAATGTATGTTTCCAAAAAACTATTTCAGCACAGAAGTGGTTCAAATCCAAGCATTATCACTAATTACCTCGCTCACTGTAGCAAACACTCACCCTCTGTGAAACTGATGTTTCAGCTACACAAAATAACAGTCAAAACCCACTCATAATAAAGACTGCTTTATAAATCATTCCAAAAACACAGCAGAACCAAAACTGGGACTGAAACTGCAGGCCTGGGAACTTGCAGCCTACAGGCTGTGAGGAACAAGGCCTCCAAACCATACATACATCTGAGACTTCAGGAAAAATCAATCCTTATTTTGCTCTTTAAGAAGAAAAAAATAATCCAGACCATAGCCCTCATTGCTGCCAGAGCTTGGGTGGGCTTTGCTTCCTCTCACCCTCTGCTCACAGCTGTTCCCACTTTGACAAGGTCCACAGGATCATCACTCTGCTCCCTGGTGCTGCTGCTCACTGGTTAATGTCAGCATCTGCAAACTTAGTGGGAGCCTCCATGTGCTCCCCACAAAACTGGGAAGTTTCTTCTGTTTTTCACGTGATTCTTACAAGGGGGCGTAAATTCTCTCATATCTGAGGTGGTAAAGCATCAATTATTGCGTTATTTTTTTGTTTTTGCTTGTATTAATGTCTCAATTTATGAGATATTTTTTCAACAGACTTTTAGGAATGTTTGCCTTGTGCTCTAACATACTTATTTTTTTCTATGCATTAATACTTTATTACCTCTTGTAGAACTTGGCAAGAGTGAACAAGATGAATTTATATTTGGTGTTGTTAAACAGATGCTGACTTCCTGTGAGGAGATGGTGTTTTTCTGCATGATTTGGATGTTAGTTCAAGTTTGTGAGGGACTGTGAGATCTTCTAGGTGACAGGAGATACATACAAATAAGTTTTATCACGCATATTAGCAAAATAGATCCTAAAAATGGTTTCTCACAGTCCTACACAGTTTCATGTGTTAACAAGAGGAACTTGTAAATTGTCAGCTCTAAGACAATAATTTGCTGTGTTGCCTCTTCAGGAGAGCTATGTATCCTGAGATGCTTGGTTTTGCTCTATAAATACAAGACTACATAAAGAAACATCTGTGTCAGTAAATGTCACTGCAAAAGCAACATTTCTCTATTGAAATTCACAGTTTAAAAGGTGTTCTGTGTTTTAAGATCAAACTCAATAGAAAAATGACTACTACTCTTGATTGTGTTACAGTACCCAAAATGAATAAAGGTGCAGTTTACTATGGAAAGATGAATATGGTGGATTTGATGATTGGAAGCTTTGCCATTTTTTTAAATTAAAGTATGTGAAGTCAAAGATGAGGCTTCTAGAAACTGTGAGAAGGTAAACACAGACCACTCAATTTCAAGTAGCTAATGTTCCTCCATGCAAGGTGGAATGCTGGCTTCCAGTGTAGACTTCATCTTTGCAGAAGCTTGCCTTTCCTTGTCAGCTCAGTCTGAAACGGAAGACTATCATAACATCTGATGAGCTGTATGTCATTATTTCTGATTCATAAACTGACTTTAGCTGTTACTTATGCAAGTTCAACTGGAAGTGAATAGCAAACTTTCAGGTAACCAATCTTTCATTATATTAGCTCAAGATGAAATGTTGTACTAGAGAAAGAATCTGAAATTTGTGTTGCAGTTGCAAAGGTATAATTAGCAGTTTTGTGGGCTATACATGCTGTATGCTTTACTAACTCTAAAAGGGGTTGGTTGAATTGCAAGCCAGAGGAGTTCCTTTTTTCTCTGATTTCCCCTTCTTCGGATTTCTCTTTCCCTTGGGAAGCATGAGCACATAGAACTTCAAAATGCCTTTAGGTCTGTGGGGTGATGCCTGCAGGGATCTGGGACTGCAAACAGGTATTTACACAGCAAGGGTAGAGAAGGAAAGATGGTATGATTGGATGGTGTTATATACTTACTATTGGAATTATTTTTCAGTGCTATGAATGGTTCAGTTTGCCCTGGAAGTAGCACTGACATATCCATGTTACTAATTCATGCTCAATAATGCAAGGCCCGTGTTTATGGAGTCTTGGCAGCTGTTAGAAAGGCTGACCCTTATTGCTATTTCCATAACATGAGCTATCCTAATCAGCAAGGTTTATACGGAACACCTAATCCTGTGTTTTTGAGATTATTTAACATCAAGACCACAGCTCTATGAAAGCTTCATAGATTCAAAATTATACATCTTTCATGACATGCTAGAATATCGTATTTTTCTGTGAAGTCCTAATCCAGTGCTTGGATCATATGGTGGATCATGATTGATCAGCAATGGAAGGGGAAGAGGGCTCCAGAGCCAAGGCTCTGTTTTACTGAATCTTTTCTCAGAATTCACCTATTTTTCAAAGCCAGAATTGTTAAAATGTTCCTTAGAGTGTGTTTGGTTTCTTTTTTATATTAAGCATTAGTTGGTGTTTAAATGATTACCAGCATGTTATAAAAATTGATCTATCCACAACTTGCTTTATAGTTGTAACTAAATCATTATTGATTCTGTATTTTTGCATTAAATTATATATCATGACTTTAAAGAGCCAAAAGTATGAGCAAAAAGAACCTGTTTCTAAAGCAATTCATTACGTGTACTTTTCCAGAAGGTGGTATCTGGGGAGCCCATGTTACTTACTACATAACTTTATATTTTCTGATTATTTACAGGAAGAATTTGTACATTTGCTAGTTACTAAAATAAATTAGCTAATGCCAAAGACAAGGAAAATAGAATTTCATATATTTTTATATATGATTTTATCATACCTGTTTGTGCGTGTGTTTGCATATATGTGTATGTGCATATGAAAGAAGCAAAAGGCCTCTGCAGAGTAAGAGATAGGAGCCAAGGCAAAACACTGTGGAGTTGATCCTAGCGGCAGAACAAAGAGGATCCAATTGTGGCTATGTGGTCTGGGCCAACAGACTCTAGTGTAAGGTCCTAGGATATTGTGTCAGTTGTTGGTCACCAAAATGTTCAGAACAAAATGGGAAACATGGAGTGATAGTAGAGGCAATTTCCTGCAATGAAGAGAGATGACAGTTGCCAAAATCTGGATACCCAGAGCTTGCTCACGTCAGAAGAAATCTGCAGTGGTTGAGAGGGCAAGCAGTTGGTGATGACATAGCAGGGGCTGTGCCCTTCTTGTGTGCATTTTTTGAGTTGGCAATGAAGCAGCTGCAGCTTTTGAGGGATGGATGTACAAAATGTCCATTGCCAGAGTGACGTCTGATCACATTTTCTTGAGTAAATAAGAAAAGCCCTTTGAAAGATATGAAAATGCAAATGTAAGAGGTTTAGGTTGGACATCAGGAAAAACTTCTTTACAAAAAGGGTTTTTAAGCACTGGAATAGGCTCCCCAGGGAGGTGGTTGACTCACCATCCCTGGATGTGTTTAAAAACCGTCTGGATGTGGTGCTCAGGGATATGATTTAGAATCATAGAATCACAGGGTTGGAAAAGACCTGCAAGATCATCTAGTACAACCGTCCTCCCATTAACGTTGCTACCACAGCCACTAAGCCATATCTCGTAGTTCCTCATCCAGACGCGTATTGAATACTGCCAGGGATGGTGACTCCACTACCTCCCTGGGGCAGAGTGCAATGAGGTCTCCCCTGAGCCTCCTCCAGACTAAACAATCCCAGCTCCTTCAGCCACTCCTCATAAGACTTGTGCTCCAGACCCCTCACTGGTTTCTTTGCCCTTCTCTGGGCACGTTCCAGGGCGTCAGTGTCTTTCTTGTAGTGAGGAGCCCAAAACTGAACACAGTACTCGAAGTGTGGCCTCACCAGAGCTGAGTACAGGGGGATGATTGCGTGTCTGTTCCTGCTGGTCACACTATTTCTAATACAGGCCAGGATGCTGCTGGCCCTTTTGGCTGCCTGGGCACACTGTCAGCTCATGTTCAGTGGTGCATCGACCAACACCCCCAGGTCCCTTTCCTCTTCACAGTCATTCAGATGCTCAGCCTATGGAGCTGCATGGGGTTATTGTGGCCAAAGTGCAGGTTGCTAGAGTGGTATGGTTAGGTTGTGATTGGACTAAATGATTCTTTCAGGTCTTTTCCAACCTGAGCTATTTTGTGATTCTATAATTTCATAGCTTGTCTGAGAAATTTCTTAACACAGCATGTGTGGAATTTTTTTAATTAAAAAAAGAAATGGCTTTTAAAGCTTTCTTTAAAGCAGTGAGCCAAGTATTTATCAATTCAGGTTAATCTTTCTTAGCTCAGCTTCTTGAACATGTAAAACTATGGGCAGCAGAATGCGTAACTGTTTCAGAATCAGTTCTGAAAAGTCCAGCAGAATGGTCTTTTCTTTATATCACAATGAGAAAAAATACATTTCAGCAGCCATTTCCAAACCTTTTATGCTGCAGATATGAAACAGAAAGTTTTGACAGAAATGCTTACTTAATTAATGTTTTAAGGTAATTAAAAAATTCATGCATTTTTGTGGACTGAAAATCCAAAAAATAACCCTGCTTGTGGTGAACAGTTTTGGTGATGCTGGAATAGCTGAGTGACTTTTGAGGACAGTTTTCATGTATGAAGCTTTAACAAAACATCAGTTGCAATAGTTTCGAATTCTGGCTTTGTTTATGCTTCCTCTTTATTAAGAACAATCATAACTAACAGATTCTGCTGGAGACACTCAATTTTAGCTTTAAACCTTCACAGGAATCTCCAGAAGATCAAAACTGTTTTCTGTCCTGTGAAATCTAATTGGCTTTAACACAGCTCCTGCTAATGAAATAGAAAAGTAATATATCAGTAGGTGTCCTCCCTCGTTGCCTTCTCCTGTTACAGTAATCCCACACTGGACTGTGAGCACCATTTGATTCTCAAGTAAATCAGGAATGGTTTCTTAAAGGGCAATTTGTGAGGCACACCGCTGCTGCAGAAAGGAGCTCTGATTAGCGAGCAGTTGACATCTTTTTGTGGAAAACCTTGTGTTACCGGGAGCATTTTGCAGCACTTCAGGTGGAGAAATTAAAAGGCTATTGATCTCTTTTTCATTAGCAATCTTATTGCACTTTTGCCAGACTGGCTGCCTAGCACCCTGTCAGAATTCACTCGTGGCTGCCTGTCATGCATCTGTATGTTTTCCAGCGTTGGATCATATGACACATTTCACTTTCTGCCTCAGACTGCTCTGCAGTCTTGTTCTGTGCTATTTACACTGATCTGGGAGCAGTTGCATATCAGCATTTAGTGAGAGAATCCCCAGGCACACTTGAGTTGTACAAATGTTAAGGCCCCACACTTACAATAAATATTCTAACACTCATACACTATTAATAATACAAATTCATAATATTTAGAATACATCCCAGGAGAGAGAAAGGGAGGTTCACTTGAGTGTATTACACATCATTTTAAAAAGATTTGGAAACAGCTGCTTTCTTTCCTGGCTTGTGGCAGCTGATGGATGCTGCTGCCATTGGAGACGGTGCTGTCTGCCATCCGTGTGTGTGTGCTGTTGAGGAGCCAGAGCATCCCTTGGGATAAAGGGAGCCTCATGGTACAACCGTTCAGTGTGATCCAGCACAAGTGGAAGTCATTAGTGCTGCAATAATAGCAGTTGTAAGAAAGCCAGTGCACCTATTGCTGAATCTGAGGATAATTTTGCTTCTAAAAGTATGTTGGAGGAAAATGGCTGGCCGCACCTGTTGAATAATACTGTCATTTTTTTTTCCCTTGGGAAGATAAATTGGACTCCTATCGGTGACAATTCTGTCACATTTGAGAGCAAAATCTTTGTGACCAGATGCTGTATTTTTATTATGAGTTCTTGTAAGTAGACCCAAACCTCAGCTCTTCAGCCTTTATGTTTCTAAAATGGTAAAGATGAAGAAATCAGTGAAATATACCATTGAGCAATTAGGATTAGGCTTTATGGAAAAAGTACTGAATGGAGTCAGGTGTTCCATGCTTTGAAAATCCTCTTCTACATCCATGTAAAGTGTCAATCTCTAAAGGATGAAATGGTTTTAAATGTGCAGTGCATCTGCTCAGTGGTCTGGGTGAATTCATTGTTCTGTGTAAGTGCCAGTACAGAACAACATCATTTGCTTTACTGTTTCAGGATACCTGCCTCTTTCTGTTTGTAGGCAGGACCCTGTACTAATTCTGGCCTTCTCTAACCCTTGACTGAGGATGCCCAGCAAAAATGGTTGTAGCTCCTGGGATATCAATGAAATTATAGCCCAATTAATATATGTTTGCATACAAATATTGCAGGTAAAAATTAAAGCAAAGACTTAATAATGCCATACTTAAGAATGTTCTTCACATGAGTTGCATCAGAGAGTTGTGATGGCGTAGTCTTTTGTGCTAAAATTGTAATGGCATTTTGATAAGGATTTAACAGGTATTAAATATATTTCTGTATACCTTGATTATGTCTAAGTATTTATCAGCAACACACAGAGGCAACCAACTCTGAAACGATGTAGATCAGTTCTGAGGAGTGCTGGGTTTCTGTGGGAGCCAAAAAAATGCAGGCATCTTCCCAAAATATCAACAAATCTGCAACCTACTGAGTTGGTTAAAATTGAGCAGAAGGGTTAAGTTGGTTTGAGTTTGTGGCAAAGGTTCTGCCAGGTAATCGATCTCAAAAAGACTTTGGGCAAAGGAAAAGAAAGGGTGACAGGAAGTCTCCTCTGTTAAAGGGGAGGGGGTTAGTTTTTCTTTTGCTGTCTTTACTGCTGTGCAGAGTGGGAGATCCTTACTCAACTGGAAAGAACCAAGATGTCAAGTTGATGTTCCTCCCTATTTGTAGGAATTACCACATGTGTGTATGTATACGTGCTATCCACAGTTGCCAAAAAGATGGGACAGTTGAAAAGGGAACAGGTGGTACTTGACATTGATCATAGTGGTGGTCCTGGAAATGCCTTTATATCTCCTCAGATTTATGGCTGGGGAAAGTCCCCTTGTGCTCATTTTGTGCTAGTCTCAGGGCTCAGGACTTAATGCTGTCCTATAAAAACACAAACCTGTAATACATGCCTGATTTCAGCTGTAAAAGTCTTTTGTTCCTGCAGTGGCCTTCCTTTGCTAGAAATCTGCTCTGCATGAGCTTTCTCAGTATGTAATTACTTGAGGATCTATAGGTAAGACTTTTCAGTACTTAAATAACTAGTATATGAAAACTCCGTGGTGAGGCCTTTCATAAGTCAGAGGAGGCTTTGGCGTAATTGATTTGATGGTGCAGTTCACTCTGGGGGCTGTGGCTGGTGGAGTCTAATGAAGAATATTGAAAAGGTTACTTTCTCATGCTGTATGTGCTTTTTGTCTTCAGTGGTGTTAAACCCCATGTGTTTCGCTTTTTAAAACACGAGTCTCTTTGTATTCAAAATACAAATCTCTGGATTTCTTGTTTGTTTCAGAACACATGCTTGTCCATGTTTTGTTGTTGTTTCTTTTGCAAGTGCAAAAATGATTATTACTTCTTAACCATTACTGGTTTCTGTTTCCTAATCTAAATAATGCTTTTTCTCAAGCCCTTCCCGCAAGCATATGCAAAAAAAGGCAATTCAGAAAGGTGTTGTACTAAAGGTGTCAGTAAGAAAGCATTCTCCTTAGGAAGACTTTGTCTTTTGTTTCTTATTTCTAATGACGTCTTCCTTCGATCTCCCTCCCTTGCACAGAGTTATCACAGTGCTGCATTGCGCTGTAAGGGCACATCCGCGTCCTGTCAGGGATGCAGCACAGAACAATGCCTGAAAGCAAACAACAGTTTTCAATATGGCATTATAGCATCAAATTCTCTGAAGGCAGCTGTTCTCTGTGGAGAGAGAGCAAACCCAGTGTTATTCCATACCCGGCCAGTGTTCCCAACAGATGTCAGCAAGGTCTTTTTTGTGGAAGACCGTGTAAATTGGCAAGCAAGTATATCGGTCTATCTGGAATTATGTATTTGTGACTAAGGGAAATATGTAGCAATTAAGTAAAACGTGGAGTAATACTATCTTGGATTTCTTAACTTCATCAAGAAGAGACATATTTCCTTCAGTACCCATTTTCTTAATTTATTTTTTTTTAAATCATTATTTTAACAGCAGTAAAGGTTATTCTGTTTTATCCTGATTTGGTTAATGAAATCTTTAGATAGCAGTCATAAGCTTATGGCACAAAGGCAAAAGCCATTGTGTTCATACTGCTTTTATATTAGCAATCACTTTGTAGCAGAAATAAGAATCTCTTGGTAAGTTAATTTCAAAATGATGATAATGACGTTGATCTCCTTTCTGCAGTGCTTTGAGATTTACTGATGAACGTCTCAATGCAAGGAATAGATATAAATTATCATCAAAAGTATTCATGTACAGAAATTCCAAAGAAAATTACCAGAAAATTCAGGTCCCAAAGTTTAGTGCCGCTATGGAATATCTCTGTTCTGCCATTACCAGCAGCAGAGAGCAAAAATAAACATGAAAATATGCATGGGCAAAGGAACCCTGTGTGTGAGCCCCCCCTGCTGCCTGTGACTGCCATCACCAACAACAGCACAGAGCTGTGCATGAGGGTCAAGGAGAAGCAAAAAAACTGTGAGATATTGTGGTTGCAATGAGGATTAGATGTACTTAAGAGAGATGCCAAACTGGAAAGATATACTTTTATTTTTTTATATTTTTTTTTTTCCCAGAAAAGATCTAAAATATGTTTTCCAAGAAATTAAATATTTGACAAATTTTATTAATTATAATTTTTTTTTTTTTTTTGACTTTACAAATTGTAACAATTATTTTCAAATTTTCAGCACAGGTAAAACACATAATGCCCTTTGCATTTATGTGACTTGAACAGAAAAAGAGTAATTCATTTATGTAAAAAATACTCCCTTTTCTCCTAGGTTTTCAGTGCTTGGATTCCAACAGAAAAGGTTTAGTAATGGAGGTGCAGGTATAAGGGGCCTTGCAGCTTGTGTGCTCATTTTCACCTGCTCAGTGGGAGAGGAAGGTGGGAGTGAGTGCCACCACAGGAACTGCAGCATGTAATGGCTTTTGTGCAGAAGTGTAGATACGTAGGCAGGGCAGCAAAGGATCAAGTCCCTTGGGAGGTATACAGGAAAGCAGACATACACCAAAAGTGATGTTCCTTCAGTTGAAGTCAATATTGGTGGCAGGAGGTTGGTTGCTTGTGAAAATTATCTTTCAGACTATTATAAAATCTAGCCTCTATAGCTAGAAATGAGACCGTGACACATTTCACAGTGCTTGGATATGCTTTTCTGTGACTGATGCCAATATTGAGCCACAGTATGAATGTAAATTCTGTTTTGGTAATTCCTCAGAATTGATGTGCATTTGTATTACTTTCCTGGTTTAATTCCCAGTATATACTTGAAAACTAATTTCTCATTTTGACCAAGACATGAAGGAAAAGGGAAGAAATCCCATATATGAGTACATCTGTGTGTCTGTAGATTTGCCCATGCATCTGACATCTCTGATGTGATGTGAATGAATTGCTGTAGGATTGCAAAGGTAGAGATGTGGATCAAAACAGGCAAAAAATAATAAATAATAATAATTTTAAAAATTGCATTTATTTGAACAGTGGAAAATTTGTGGAAGTAGGAAAATGCAGAACTAGGTTGCCCACTGCTGCAAGGAATCTACTGCAGTATTAACTGTGTGGGAATATAGATGGCAAACCAGGCCAGGACTCATGGAATCGTAGAGTCTTCTGACTTGGAAGGGACCTTTAAAGGTCATCTAGTTCAACTCCCTGCAGTGAACAGGGACACCCACAGCTTGATCAGGTTTTTGTCCAGCCTGACCATGAGTGTCTCCAAGGACAGGGCTTCCACTGCCTTTGTGTGCAACTTGTTCCACCATTATTGTAAAAAAAACAAACAAACAAACAACAACAACAAGAAACCTTCTTCCTTATGTTTAATCTAAGTCTCCCCCATTTTAATTTGAAACTGTTTCCCCTCATTTATCACAACAGACCCTGCTCAAGAGTCTGTCCCCTTCTTTCTTACAACTCCCCTTAAGGTAGTGACAGCCTGCTCTCAGGTACCCCCTGAGCCTTCTCAAGGCTGCCCAGCCCCAGCTCTCTCAGCTTGCCCTCATGGGAGGGGTGTTCCATCCCTGGGATAATTTTTGTTGCCCTCCTCTGGATTTGCACCAAAAGGTCCAGATCTCTCCTCTACTGACGACTTCACATCTGAACACAGTACTCCAGATGAGACCTCACCAGTGCCAAGCTGAAGGGCAGGATCACCTCCCTCTTCCTGCTGACCACATTTCTTTTGATGCAGCCCAGGATATGGCTGGTTTTCTGCACTGCAAGGGCACGCTGCTTGCTTGTGTCCAGCTTGCCATCCACCAGTATCCCCAAGTTCTTTTCAACAGGGCTGTGTTCTGTCCTTACATCCCTCAGCTTGTACTGACAGCAGGGTTTGCCACAACTCAGGTTCAAGACCTTGAATTGGTTTAGTTGAACCTCATGATGTTCTCCTGGGTTCACTGCTCAAGCCTGTCTAGGTCCCTCTTAATGGCATCCTCAGGTATGTTCAGGTGTGTCAGCTGCAGACTTGCTGAGAGTCCACTCAATCTCATTATCAATGCCATTGACAACGATGTTAAGGATCGTTGGTTCCAATACTGGCCCTTAAGGACACCACTCATCACTGATCTTCATCCAGACATTAAGCCATTGATCACCACTCACTGGGTACAATCTTGCAACCAGTTCCTCATCCGTTATACTGCTCAAATGATAGATCCATATCTTTCCAATTTGGAGAAAAGGGTGTTATGCAGGATTGTGTCAAAGGCCTTACTGACATCCGGATAGGTGACATGATTCTATGATTCTATGACATCAGTGGCGCAGTAATACTGACACAGTCACAAAGGTTGGTCAGGCAGGACCCACCCTTGGGGAAGCTGTACTGGTTTTCCCAAATCACCTACTTCTCCATGTGGCTTACCATAGCTTCCAGGAGAATCTGCTCCATGATCTTCCCCAGCACTGCAGCGAGGCTGAAAGGTTAGTAGATCCCGTGGTCATCCTTTCTACCATTCTGAAAAATGGGTGCAAGACTTCCTTCTTTCCAGTCACTAGAAACTTCCTTTGACCACCACAACTTTTCAGATATCAAGAGTGGCTTGGCAACTACATCATCCACCCTCAGGACTCTTGGATACATCTCATCAGGGTACATAGACTTATAGATGTTTGGGTTCCTCAGGCAGTCACAAACATGATCTTTGCTTACAGCATGAGGAGTAATGCTCCCCCAGTCCTCACCTTTTGATCCAAGGAAGGTGGAACTAGGCAGAGTGCAGGGACAGCTGCACTCCTGCAGGTGGAAGGTGCCATCCTTCCTGGAAAGACCATCCTGACCTGCTGTTCCCCAAGGCCTGATACCTCACCTGGAGATTAGAAGCTTTGGAATAGGTTGAAAGAGCCATGTGAGAACAAATAAAGGGATCAGCGTTAAAATATTAACAATAAACTAGGTTGCATGAGGCTACGTTCTCGGTGGAGCTATCTAGAAGTTCAAGGCAAAACATACACTGCTATACTGTTTTAGTGGCTATGTTGTACTTAACTAAGATAACACTGGAAACGCTGTTTAGATTTCGCATTTTATTCCATGTTCTATGGGTTTGCTCTATATTGTTAAAATGGTTTGCTCTGTATCAACTTGAAGTTTTCTGAACTTTGTCAGTGAATGAATGTGTAGAATGTGTACATGTCCTTCAAGATGGAAAGC
This sequence comes from Excalfactoria chinensis, assembly GCF_039878825.1. NCBI lineage: Eukaryota > Metazoa > Chordata > Aves > Galliformes > Phasianidae > Excalfactoria > Excalfactoria chinensis. The sequence goes on from NC_092826.1 coordinate 133,366,921, forward strand.
ACACTGTGGGTTTTATCTAACAGTCAATGGTAATGTTTGTCAAAAATTCTGTGGGCTTTGGTTTCAACTAAGCTGGTTTTTAAATGTAGCCAAAACAAGGAAATGACACTCATTTCTTGGCAAAATTTAGCATTCCTATTTAGCATTTGAGAACCCCTTCATGGACTAACTAACCTGAGGCTGAGGGACTGTAATCTTCTTCAGATGGATCTGCTATTAGTTGAAAGCTTTGAAATTTTTATGCCATGAAAGTTATGGCAATAAAGTGTCAAGCTGTCTTACATAAAACTTTCAGCAAATTATGAATCCATCAAAAGTGCTTAAGAAAACTCTTTCAAAGCAACTGTTGACCTTGGATTTAAAACTGTCACGCTTTTGACATTCTCCTTCTTATATAAGGTGTATATTCACTTTGCACTGTCTTCATCACAAATACAAGCTGAGATTGATGAGACTCATCCTTTAGTTCCAGCTCTTTTTCATGACGTTTGTCTTACCCATCTCCTTCCCATCTCCAGCCCGTGCTTTTCATATTAAGTAGTAGGCTGAATTTTGTAAAAGCAAAAGCAGAGTTGCAAGGAGAATTGGGTCTTTCTAGATAATATAGCTTCATTGCTTGATTATTTTTTGTATTTTATTTTTTTAGTGTGATGTTTCAAGTTTACTTAGTAAAAGTTACAGGAACTTGTGCTAAATTTAAAGCAGTGCCTAAATCCTTTGAAGGTGTGGGCTCAGAGTCTTTGTTGCCTTGCCAGGGTCCCCAGTAATTAGTTCCCTTTGGTTTTGCATCTAGACAAATTAATGAATTCCACACGGTTGTTCTGAACTTGTCTCAAACATCTGTCCTGAAGTCTCAATGATTCACCATTGAGCTGAAGTAAGGGTCCCTCTTCTGTCTCATCTACTGCAGCACACACCATAATATGTGCCCATCTGGTTGTTCCTGAATCTGGAAACAACATAAAGAAGCAGTACAATGCAAAGACCTTAAAACAGTACAACAGTTGAAAAGACAAGGTATCTTCTCTATTTTAACCAAATCCCATTTCTTTAAAAAAATAAAATAAAAAAAAGAGAAGGTGTTTACTGACACCCTCATTTTATCCACACTTCAGAATCTGAAGGCCACTTCTGGGATATATTTACTGAAGGATTATAGTTACAGTTGCTCTAGGTACACTGAATCTGCCATTTTTACTCTCTGACCTGCCAATAAATTTTCTTTTGTAAAAGCTGATGGGCAGCAACCACTGAGCTGTTATTGAGCCAAATGCACTGATAGTGACACAGCCTGTTTGAGTGCTGGGCAAACAAAATATTGGTTTCTAACACATTACTCCCTCTTATGTGAAATAAGAAAATCCTGGCTGACCAGAGCACAAAGATGAGTGTAGGGAAATTGCTTTTATATCACCTCGACTTACCTTTTTGTTATTTTTCTGCAAAGAGTTAATGAGGATTTTAGAGAAGGGAAAGGGGAAGCAGAACAAGAGGAATGGAGCACAGCCTGGGAAGGGTCAATCAAGATAGCACCAGGGTTACTATTGGTTGGGGAAGCCCTCTAGCCTAGCTCCTGCTAGCCTGGCAAATTGTAATCTTTCCAGGCCAAGCCTGTAATCCTATGAAATACTGACCCATGTAATTGTCTGGTAATGGCAGGAGGCTGGGGGTTTATGGAGGTGCAGTGATGGCCAGTCCTTAGTGAAAGGGATCCCAAGAGTATGTTGCAGCATTGTCTCTTGGAGATTTAGAGTACTGTTGAGAGGGCTGGGTGAGGAGGAAGATACCTATATGCCTTTGTGTTTTTACCCCCTTTACATGCTGTGCACTTTCAGTCTCAATGTGGAGATCTGGTGGCAGCTGCTCTAACATCCAGATCAGCCTCTGGCTGATGGCATTTGCGGACAACTAAAAGGCTAATGTGGTCTCACTATGATATTAGGACATTGTAGGGGACTTTTTCCCCAAGACAGGTTCCTAAGGACACCTGAGGTATATTTCGTTTAGACAACACAGAGGATTTTCATATCTTCATATCTTCTTTTCATATTAATTTGCTTATTTATTTTTAACTCAGTAATGGAAGAATCTTATGGATGCAGTCAATTCCATTTCCTAAATTACATTTTTTGGGGAGTTTTTTGACATCCTTAGATGTTATAAAAGGACAGAAAGTAGGGGGGTGGCAGCGAAGGGAGAATTAAGAGGAAAGTGTCTATCCATTAAGCACATAATACCATAGCACTAATCCTGCCATTGGATATTTGTGCAGGACTTGAGGGCTGTGGCTGATCAGAACCATAAGATAAGAGTAAAAACGTATTGTGCTTCGTTGTGTTTGCAGGCTGAACCTGACGGATTATATTTTATTTATTTTCTTCACCCTAATTTGGACTTCTTATCTTGGGGCTGTTGGCTTTGGTGAGGCAGCAAAGAGCTGAATGCTGGGTGTTGCATGTGTGCATAAGCACGCGGCAAAAGCTTAGTTATTGTCTATATTATCTCTGTGCACTGGGCTGTGATTTTTCATTTCGTAGCTCTCTCACAAATTGGTGTGCTTGAACCAGTGACACAAAGAAAAGGATTTGGACACATATTGGCATGGTTTTCATTAGCCACTGTACTGCCCTGGTCTGAGCTGCTTTTACAGATAAATCCTGTACTCTTACCCCAGGAGTAAGCAACAGAATAATTCTTTTGGGGTATAGTTTGTGTAATCTCCATATGGGAACAGTCACATCTTATTTTGGTTTCCAGCAAGCACTTTGTTGTGCTAAATACTTCCCTTTCTGGGGAGACGGAAGGGGGAAAGTAGCTTTCCTCTGGTTTTTAACCTGTGCTACACATCTATGTCACATTATAGAACCACTGAATAGATTTACAACCTGTGAGGATGAAATCCTGCTTTGGTTTAGCTGCAGCGTCACTGGCTGCCCTTCAGCTTCCATAATTTCAGTGAGCCAGAAGGACTCTTGATGCCCTGCAGGATTTTGGCAGATAGGCCAAGTGTCATAAATGGAGGTTTGCCAGAGTGGGGCAGGTTTGGGAAGCTGCACATCCTGATAGAAGGAATGTAGAAAGATGTCATTACATTATTGACATGTGTGCCCAGAATCTGAAGTGCTTTGGATGTCCATCACATTTCATCTCAGCAATTTTTATCCTCTCTTGGTCATTATTACTTTTATTTTTTCTTTGCAGAGAGGCCCTATTTGCTGTATTTTCATAGATATTAACACACTCCCAGAGGCAGCCCACCCTGGGAGCTCTGAGGCTACATTTCTGCTGACATTGCTTGTGGCACCGAAGGCAGTGTGAGCCATTCCCTCTCTTCCCTTTTCCAGCCCCATCTATTTATTCCATTCATCCCCAGCTGTTCTCTCCAGAGGTGGCTCCACTGTTGTGCCACCGCCGCTTTCTGCAGGGCCGTAGCTGAACTGGGTGACCTCAGCTGAATTAAAAACACACTCAGTCTTTTTTTAATTCTTTAACAGGATTAGCAGTGAGTTGAGTTTCTCATCCAGTTCAGCCATGAGGCTTTGCAGACAAATGGGTCAGCAGGGCTGAAGGAGGCAGGCAGGGACTCAGAAAAAGTTCCCTAAGACTGTCACATGAAAAATAGTCCTGGGTTGGAATCGGTGCGGTCACTGTGATTCCAGTGTCCCTCTGCTTCCTGTTCAGAATGATGAGAGAGAAATATGGGAATGGTCTGTGCTTTCTTATGCATTCATAATACACAAGGTGAATGGGAATTTAAGGATGGAGCTTGGCGAATTGTTAGGTTCAGCTTTCAAAGTGCCTTCCAACCTCCTGTGCAACATATTCTAATGCCTCTTCAATTCTGTCCAGTACTCCATGAGGTTGCTTTTATCATCCAATTGTTATCCCTCTCCCACTCATGCAGGACAAATTTTGTCTCTCTGTGCTGGCTCACCTTTTAACTTCTCTTGTTCCTGTGCTGTTTGTCTTTTTCACACTGAGTGCTGATGAGATGCTGCTGTGTCTATCTTTGGCAGTCATTTTCTGGGTAATTTCTTTAAGCAGCATACACTAATTCCTCCCACTCTTTAAAGTGCCATATGGGATCAGATTACCAGATTAAACATGAATCCATTTTTGGATGGCATTTCTGTCCCATGCTAATTCTATTAAAATTATTGGCTATTTGGCCAAAAATACCGCCATCTAAAGACTGACATGCAGCTATTTTCAGGGCAGAAGAAGGGCGAAGGGCCATTTTCAAGTATTGTTTTTAACATTTATTGTGAAGTTATCATTTATGTGAACATATTGTCAACTGGATTGAATTTGTTCATGTTAATGGGCAATGAGACAAATGCAAAAATATGCTTTCAGCAGTTATCCTGTTAAGAAGTATCTCTAATCCCAGCTGACACATGCAGTAATTTTGGAAGATCTTGTGGGGGCCTAAGCAAGAAAATGTGGCCCTAGAGACTATTTTCATATTTCAGACAGTAAAGTTGCACGTATTTTAGCAGTTCACAGGCTAATATTTGATAGCCTTAATGGAGATGGGTGTTTATTTGTTAAGGGAACTGGCATGAGGAATGTGTTTAATGGAATAACACTTCTGGTCAAGTATTTCTGATTCATTAATACGCAGTGAATGTACAGGGGGTGGTGGTCAGAGAAAGCGTAGTATGAACTGGATGTGTTGTATTACATACTCTTGCCAGTTTTCTCTCTTGCTTGGTGAGGGGTGAATAATGCATGGCTCAGTGGTATGGCTCCTGCTCTGGAAAGAAAGAAAAATGTCCCATATTTAGTCTGTATCTGAGAAGTAGCTGCACGGTTTCCATACCCAACACATTGGCTCTCCTCTCCCCATCCCAATGGGTGTTACGGTGAAGCATGTGTGAATTCCTGCACACCAGAGGCTTCTGGGTGATGAGAGATCACTCCATCAGCCCAAAGCGGTATAAACAAGATTTAAAATCATTACCATGGCTTCTGCCGTTACTTTCTCTCAGCAGATATTGTAAACTTGCAGGATTTGATTCATCATTTCTATTGGTGCAAAATTAGCCGTGACTGCCAAAAAACAATTGGCTGTTCCTTCACAGCTGTTTTCTAATTACATTAGAATACTGTGGCACCTAATGCAACCACTCAGCCGTGGTGTAACCCGCCTTCTCCCAGAGGGACTTTCCAGAACATCAACACTCGCTTTCAGATGAAATCAATAGCAGGGGTGGCTTGAGCGCCAGTTCCAGTGACTCTTCCATCATGGCCAATTCGTTTCTGTCCCAGAAAGCCATCCCACAGGACAGCTAATTGGAGAGAGGCGAGGGCTTGGAAAAACAACACCAAAAAATGTCATCATCTTACATCATGCTGGCACACAGCCCAGAAGTGTGTAAAAATGCAGCTTCATCAAACAAAAGTGAATTACCAGGAAAGAAATAGTGCAGGAAAGTGGATTCCTTCATGGTTCTAGCATGTGACGTGTGTGTTTTGTAAGCTCTGAAGCTCTTGTTATCTTGTCTCCAGTAGGGTGTGATGGAACAGGAAGATGGAAGCCTGAGCAGAGGAATTCAGTTTCCCTTCTAGGAGAGGCTGGACAAAATCTCTTAATTCTGGGAAAGAAGTCTACTCATAAAGTGTACAGAGACACTTACATACAGCAGACAACAAAGATGTGTAAATGTGTACAAGTTGTCAGTTATCTGGAGGATGTGGAAAGATGATCATCCCACATCATCACAGAGCAAGAATTAGGGGCACCCTGAAATTACCAAGGAGCTGAAAAGCACTTTTTCTTCGTAATGCAAAATAAATTGAAGATTTCATTACCACAATGCGTTTTGGATACTGCATGTTTAAAGGAGGTTAAGAAATTATTAGTCAAATTCAGGACAGAAAGATGCATCGAAGGTTATTAAATGCAGTGATCTGGATACAATTTCCAGATTCCATTAGGGAAATACCATTTTACAGCTTTCAGCTAAGTGGGGATGCTTTAGTAAGCACGAATTTTCAGCTTTCCTTGGTTCTTCTGTATATCTGACATATCTGAGAAAGGACAACTAAGACCCAAGCTTGGAATACTCCGACTGTAGACATCTTTAAGTTTTCTGAAGGGAAGGATTCTTTTCTGGGGAGTCTTTCCTACATTCACACCTGCTCCTGTGTGTGCTGCTGGTTATTTCTCAGGAAACACAAACTCTGTCTTGCCATCCTTCTGGCTTCCCAATTTGGGTTTTCTTTCTATCATGGTCCCTTTGACTCTTTCCTTTACACTTTCTAGAAGACATCTTGGGGCAGGGGTAGGCATATCTTTATGCCTTACTAAAGATGAGTTAGACTGGCTCAAGTAGTGAATAGCAAGGGTCCCAACTCTAAAGCTGATTTTCTTTGAGGGAAGACATGCTTTATGTGATAACCCAGGTGCCCTTGCCTTAGGATGAATGAGAAAGGTCCACACGGTGTGGTCTTCTGACATGACAGTCAGAGAGGCTTTTATTTTTTAAAGCAGCGGAAATAATAAACACATCAAACCACAGAGCTTTGTGTCTGCAGGGGATGTTCGGTTATCTCCTTAGTTTTTATTTAAGTAGCAAAAAAATCATCTCTTATGCTTGAAAAGATAATGAGGAGGCAAATTAAGTGCAAACTGACAAGACTGAGTCAGAAGATGGTCTAAGATGAGAGATGCAGGCTGTTTTCATCACAGTCATGAGTCACTCATTGTCCAGTTTGGATGATACTACCTCTTTCACTGCTAAGGATGATCTCAAAGCAGGGAGGTATATATGTAAAAATGCTATATATTAGGATAACACAATGTTGTTTATTGTAAATTCTCACTACTGGCCACTGCTGTTGCTGTTTCAGCACAGCTGAGAAAGAGCAGAGCACACCGATCCACATTCTCCAAGGCTTTTAAGCATTGAAGCCCCCCTGGGATTATGAGCTGCATATCCCCAAAAGAGCTACGTGTCTGAATCCCTTTGTGGCTCTGACCAAGAGCCCAGCAGGCTGTCCAAGCCCCTAGTAGGACTAAATGTTTGGATAAATGCTTTTTCTTTCTTCTTTTTTCCTACCCCCTCCCCCAGTCTCTTCACAGTTCAGGCCTTTAAAATAACAGCTGACTAATACATTCATTTTGGTGCTTCACTACAATCTTTCTCCAGAATCACTAAAGCTGCTTTAAATGTGTATATCTGCTGCATCTCTGGTTCTTTACTGAATTATGTGGAGTTATCAAACTGGGAGCCTGGAGATTGCTTGTTTGTATTTTTTTTCCCTGTCTATAAATAATGTATTACAGGAAAATCATACGTGTTCTTATTTGAAGAACACGGTTAAGAAGCTTAATAACGTTTTATCCAAAAGTATTTGACAGAGCGTGATTTATTCTGGACATGTTTAATGATGTGATGGAAAGAGTAACCTTTGCTAGTATTTCCAGTGGCTTTCAATATCCTTTGGGTTATGTTGACAAAGATGATTCATCTGTCCTACTAAAAATAATTTGAAATGGAAGGTGGGTGTTTGTTTTCCTTCCTGTCCTACCAAGATTATTGTAAAGGATGGCACAGTACCTGTAATACCGGAGAGTTAAATACTAGTGGCAGGTAAAATGGTCTGAAGGTCTGAAGTGCATTTCTTCCACTGAACTGATTAGGCTGCTTAGAATTAAGGAAATTTGATTTTTTCACACCTTTGCTTTATTTATATCCATATTATATATCAGTATATAGTACACATTACAATATATAGAAACCTAATATTTACATAATCCTTTGGGAAGGATTTATTTGAAACTTCGTAGTGCCCTATGCCTAACATAGTGCAGTGCTTCTGTGGGGTGTGTGTTTTCTTAATGGTTTTAGGGGAGACAGTTCCTGGTTTTTGTCACTTCTGTGGCTTACTGCCTACATGTGGCAGTCTGCTGAGCTTGGGGCTGCAGGCTTAGAAGGAGTGGAAATTTCATGCCAGCCTCAGTTGTGGATTGTGCAGGAGGAGACACCTAGTGACACCCTAAAAGTATCCCACTGAGAACACTGAATATTGCTGCAGGGATGGGATGAAGGCTGCGGACACCATTTCTAGAGAGCATTGCACCTGTTTGGTATGGAAATGTTTTAGAAAAGTGCTATACAGAATGACTATGAATACCCCAAAACAATTAACATCTGGGTTTGTCTGTGTTCCGTTTCCAACTCTTCAGTGGTTCTGTACAGCCACCTTGAGCTGTTATCACCTTTAATGATGATGACCCCATTTCTCTCCAGCAATGGAAAGCTCTGGGATGTTTTACCATCTCAGTGACAAAAAGCAGAGTGAAGTTGTGACTCTGGAACTTTACCTGATGAGGCAGAACAGGGTAACAGACACTTAATTTGCACTGTGACAAGGTCCCGTGAGAACACAGGATGCAGTGCAGTATAAATATTGATACCGACAGCTAGACACAGTGACTGTTAGGCATATGAGCCAATAAATTGACACCTTCTACACACAAGAGAAGGGACATATTAGCAAGGTCTGCCATATTTATGCTACTTCTGAATTTTTATCTTTCAGGCCAGTGCTTTTTTTTTTTTTTTTTTTTTTTTTTCTTGCTTTTTTTTTTAATCTGCTATACATTTGAATGTATTAAAAAGAGCGTGCATTAAAAAGAGCGTAGCCAGCAGGTCGAGGGAGGTGATCCTCCCCCTCTACTCTGCCCTGGTGAGGCCTCATCTGGAATACTGTGTCCAGTTCTGGGCTCCCCAGTACAAAAAAGACAGGGATCTCTTGGAAAGAGTCCAGCGGAGGGCCACAAAGATGGTGAAGGGCCTGGAGTATCTCCCTAAGAAGAAAGGCTAAGTGAACTGGGTCTGTTTAGCCTTGAGAAAAGAAGACTGAGAGGGGACCTGATCCAGGTTTATAAATATTTGAGGTGTGGGGGGCAAAGTGGTGAGGCCAGACTCTTTTCAGCAGTGTGTGGAAACAGGACAAGGGGAAACAGCCAGAAACTGGAGCATAGGAAGTTCTGCACGGATGTACTCAAGAACTTCTTTATGGTGAGGGTCATGGAGCACTGGAACAGGCTGCACAGGGGGTTGTGGAGTCTCCTCCTCTGGAGATATTCAACACCCGCCTGGATGCTGAGCTGTGTGACCTGGTGTAGGGAACCTCCTTTGGCAGGGGGGTTGGACTCGATGATCTCTAGAGGTCCCTTCCAACCCCTACAATTCTGTGATTCTGTGATTCTGTGATTCTGAATTGTTTTGCCAGACCAGACATTTTACTTACTTGAAATTAGACCTGAACCTGACTGGTGAATTCCTACTACAGTTTCTCTTTATTTTTCTACATGAGAGAACTGCAAATAGGAATAAGGGTTTTTCTGTCTTCTGGAGGAATTATTTGGTGAAAACAGCAGGTGTACACCTAACACTTTTCTAAAATTATTTCAGCTACCAAACAAGAGAAAAGCATTATTCAGATACATTGTTGATGAGTTTAGAGATAAATGATAGGTTTGTTCCACTTGGATTTTCATCAGGTTAGGGGAAAAGTTGCAAACATTCTTTGTTCTTTAATTATTATTATTACATATTCTCACTTCTAGGGTGTCAGAGAAATAGGTTTCTTATTAGGTGGGAAAAAAGCTTGTCCAGGTAATTGCGTTTAATACAACAGAGAAACTGGAACTCACAGGAAGACATTACAGGGGAGATGCATTAAAAAAAATTCTGTACAGCCATTATATTTTAAGCATTTTTTACTTTCTTTTGCTTTTTTGCAAGCAAGATGTCATCTTTTGGATAAAATTGCTGCTAAAGTAAGGAAATTATCAGAGAGTAGAAGGAGGAGGTTGCACAGATACTAAGGAAGGAAATGGAAAATGTAGCGAGGACAAGGAGGCTGCTTTCAGCAGGATGGGATTGGTCATGGGTTCAAGACAGGAACAAACACTGATGAAACACATTTTTGCTGTATCATAATGAGGAAGGAGCTCAAATGGAAAAAGAAAGTCTACTGAATGTGGAAAAGAGGCCTGGCTGCTTGGGAGAAATATGGGAATATTATCAGGGCATACAGGGATGCTACAAGGAAGACTTGATCTCCAGCTATTCCAGCCCCTATGATTCTTTGGAATCATCTTTTTCAATGGTAAAAGTCTGGGAAGTGGAAATAGGGAGGCGGTGCTCTGAATCTGACAGTATTCACTGAAAATCTCCTGTGTTTTTCAATTCTCCCCATTATCGTGTGCACACATTAAAATTTTACAGACCACATAATCCATAGGAACAGCCATGACCCTTATTGGCCTACTGAATGGCAAGGAAGAAAATTTAAGCATTAAACCTCATACAATGCTGTAAGAGAATCAGAGTCGAAGATTAGGCAGGCAACCCTACAGGCTTGGGGAGGTGTGGCTAGAAAGCTCCCAGACGGAAAGGGACCTTGGTGTGCTGATGGACAGTCAGCTGAATATGAGCCAGCAGTGTGCCCAGGTGGCCAAGAAGGCCAATGGCATCCTGGCTTGTATCAGGAATGGTGTGGTGAGCAGGACTAAGGAAGTCATCCTGCCCCTGTACTCAGCATTGGTGAGGCCTCACCTCGAGTACTGTGTCCAGTTTTGGGCACCTCAGCACAAGAAGGACATGGAGGTACTGGAGCAGGTCCAGAGAAGGGCAATGAGGCTCGTGAAGGGCTTGGAGAATCAGCCCTATGAGGAGAGACTAAGGAAGCTGGGGCTGTTTTGTCTGAGGAAGAGGAGGCTGAGGGGAGACCTTATTGCCGTCTTCCAGTACCTGAAAGGTTCTTACAGTGAGAGTGGGGCAGGTCTCTTCTCACTAGTGACATGTGACAGGACGACTGGAAATGGCCTCAAGTTGCGCCAGGGCAAGTTTAGGTTGGATATTAGAAAGAACTTCTTTACAGAAAGGGTGGTTAGGTACTGGAATGGGCTCCCCAAGGAGGTGGTTGAATCGCCATCCCTGGATGTGTTTAAGAGCCGTTTGGATGTGGTGCTCAGGGATATGATTTAGCAGAGGTTTGTTGTTGTGGTGTTGTTTCGTGGTTATTTTTTAAGAGATAGGCTACTGGTTAGGCTGCGGTTGGACTTAATGATCTTCAAGGTCTTTTCCAACCTGAGTAATTCTATGATTCTATGATTCTATGATTAAAAATTAGTAATTTTTATGTAGCATTGGTGATACTCTAAAAATGAAAATACATTACAAAAAATACGAGGATCTTTGTCATCCTGCTTTCAAAATGCTGACGTTGAATCTGAGAAGCAGTTTTTTACAGAATTTGACGAGTTTTAAAGGAAGATTATTTTGTCCCGGTTCTTGTGCATTACAGCAAGACTAGAATTCTCACTGGCTCCCAGAACTCCTTTAGAGATACCTTCAAGACTTCTACGTTATGTTCGGGTGGTATTATCCATTACTGTTCAGTAACAGTGAATAAGCACATCTTCCAGGGCTGTTTCAATAGATTTCTTAATTTCTTTCTTTCACTACTAGGGATTGCCAAATGTACAAATCAACAGACATCATCACCTAAAGAGGCTTCTGGTTTTGCCATCTGACTTTCCATCAAGGACACTTACTTTTAGAACATACCTATCTCCAATATATGAAAATCTATCCCTTTTGTGGTATCTTTTTTTCTTTTTTCTTTCTCTTTTTTTCTCTTTGAGCTCACAGGGGTAATTATTCTTTAGAACAGTTTTGAAGACTAGCCTAAAAGACTGTACTTTCAATATTTTAGCAATTAATAGCCAGGAATATGTGAGGGTGTGGGGTTTTTTTCTTTTCTTTTTTTGTGCTGTAGCTAGTATTCAACTAACCAGTGAAAGTGTATGAATATGGAGTGCTTCCATTTATGCTCATGACTGCTAAAAGTATATATGGCTCTACAGAACAATGTTTGGTATCAATATTGTATGCCTTTTCACTTTCTGTTAGAGAGAGGATAATTTAGGTCTAACTTGAAAGAGCACTTGGCTCCAATGATTCTAATAATTGAAATGTATGAGAATTCTGTTTAAATACAAATCTAATCAGGATATCACTGGTTGCCCAAGTGGAATGCAGAGCGCTCTAATACTTTGATCTATGAAGGTCTTTTCTAACAGGAAGGAGAATTAGTCTTGGTTGCTAAACAAACCAAGTTTGCTTTTTTTATTTTATTTTCCTTCGCTTCTGACATTTCTTTCTTTTTGAAGGTCTTTTTTATTCATTTTGTTTCTCTGTCTTTGTATCTTCTTCAAACATGATCTATTCTGTTTCTTCCATGTGATTCCTCAGATTCCTTCATTCCACAGTGTTGACCTGCCAGTGCTCTCTGCTGCTGTTCTGAAAAAGAAAAAAAAAAAAAAAAAAAAGAAAAAAAAAAAAAAAAACCCAGCTGCAATATTCTTTTAGAGTATTGGGAGGCAATTACTTTTGCATAGCTTAAAAATCGAGACAGTTCAAGCTACGTAAGAATCCTGTTCTCAGAAGCATTGAGTCTATCCACTTACAAGATCGTCTGAGATTCCTTTTTGAGGGAGAGTACCAGGATGCCAGTTCCACAGCTAGTCAGTGCGGGAAGAAGGATCACTCAGAAGGAAATCAGCTCATTTTTCTTTCTACTCTGTTCTTTCTTTGTATTGTTTCGTGCAGCTACTATGTCCCTGCACTATGTTTTAGCAGTCTTAGCTCGTTATTGTGTTTCCTTTGTCATGGAATCCATCACACCGCATTTCACTAAAATACCCTACATTTGTTAATGACATCTCTTATTTGATGACTAGCACTTGAGTGACAAAAAGCCTTTACACTTGTGCTGTCAGTTCCCATTTGCGGGAAGAGAGGGATTATGCAATGGCTGTGCTACTTTCCCTTATTCAGGAAAACATGAAGTTAGTTCCTTGAGCTATTACAGCTTTTCAGTGTAACTCACTCTTTGACCCAAATTTATAAGGCCTCAATTTTGCCAAAATCCCTGTGTCTGCTACTTGCTCTTGAATAACATCTTATCAACCTAGACTGCCTGATGGATATTTAATAAAAGGGGAAAAACTGTGAGAGTGGATATTTCAATTCAAATACTGTAACTGAGAGAGGATCTTTCTTTGCCTTCCATGTTGGAATGCCTCTACATGTACAACCCACTCAGAAGGAGCTAATATAGCAGCTTAAATGGAATTTGCGTTATGCGGTTCCATTTTATAGTTGCGTGTTTTTGATGGCTTTTGTTGTTGTTGTTGTATTTTTTTTAGTTAGTCGTTTACAATTTTAATTCAAATTTTTCCTAATTCTTTTCTTTATTATCACTTGTGCCTGTTAGTTATGCCACCATATTGTCTTACCAGCAGACTTCTTTTTCAAGTTCCTTGTGCTATTGTGGACAGGGATTTTTTGTGTAGGGTTTATGGCATAGTTTGACTAGCGGCATTTTAAAGTCTTTGTCAACAGGGCCTTAATCACACTGAAATCTCTGAATCTCTTAGATTTACCATGAGTTCTCCAAGGAAATCAGAATTGCAAAGGCTGGAGAAAGCCCCAGAGGCTTTCCAACTTAATTAGGAGTGAACTCCTTCCCTGTAAATGAAGTGGTTCTTTAAAATGACTTAGAGTCTCCATTGGCATCTCCTGACAGTGCTATGATGAAGTACAAAATATTATTAGAAAGATGTTCACCTCCTGTGACACACTCTCATATATCTTATGGAAATATGCCATAAGTACCCATAGCATTGTTTTTCTTGTACAGATACTGATAAAAGAAAACAGGTAAAACAGGTTTGAAAACACTGCAAAATAAGAGCGTAACTATAATATTGCGGTATCATCTTTTCTGTTTTTAATACAACATTGTGAATGTGAAATTTATCAATGAGAGAACAGGTCTTGGAGGAGTGGATGAGGCAAAATGATTGAGTGATATAGTCTTGCTGTATTGCCCATTAAAATGACACTGCTGTAAAAAGTAAATGGTACGCTTTAATATTTATTGTTTTATTGAACACCTTTTATCTGCAGAGGTGGCATGTTATTTCCACTCTGGTCTGGTATTCCTGAATGTCCACAAAGTTCTCAAGATCTGTTTTCCCTCAGGTTGACTGAGCACCACCAAATGTCACTCAGTGACAGATAAACCTGAGACAAGCACCAGAAAAGCAGTTCACATTCTTCAGAATTTGCTCAGAAGGCTTTTATTTATGGCTGATCTCTCTATCATTCTTCTCCTTGTGTCATTTAACAAGCAAAATATTGCCTAACCTCCTATTTATATAATATAAATTACCCATAGTGGCACTAAAGCACAGCTTTCCTCCTTAATTCAAAATGGGCCAGAGTCTGCTTATGGCTCACCAGAGTAAATATGAAATAGCTCTATAAGGGTTGCCTGAAAAAGTTAGGATTTACAAGGATGTTGGGGCCCTTGTTTGTAATGTGTGACTTTCTTTTTGGTTAAACATTAACTGGTAAAAGGTTTTATACATTGATACATCCCAGGGAAGACTGGTATTTTAGAGCAGACCCCTCTGCCTGTTGAAGAAAAAGGCAAATGAAACTTTGTCTGGAGGAGGTGGTAGCTGGTGGATGTGCAGAGAGATGGACACGCGGCCTGCATCTTACCATTTTGCTGGTGAATGATGTTTGTGCTGATGCGAATCACAGGAATCAGTGCTAATAATTTTTTTCAGGCTTCTCTTCACTTATTTCAACAGTGGGAGAAAAGCTCAGGAAAATGGAGTATGTGCAGGTTGCTACTTCTAGATAATAGTGACTTAGGGCACTACTCGTTTCACAGGTTAGGTTGTCACCCAGTTTTATAACTGGCTCCTTTTGCAGTAAAGCCCTTTCTGGGCCTTTCCTCTAGGTTCTGTTCAGCATGGCTGTCATGCATATTTTTATTTGCTGCATGATTCAGTGATGACCGGCTGCAAAAATCTAGGAGGCCTCCATCCTAAATTTGGCCCCAGTACATCACTGTGGATGCTCTGTGGTCAAGATAGTAGTGATTGCTCGTGAGTCCTAGTGAGTCTCATAGTTATTAATTCTTTTATTGAATCAAAACTGCTTAGAAACTAGCAGTAAACAGGGTTTAAAGTGCAAAATATAAGGGAATCTTACAGTCTCCTTTTGGAATAACACCAAATTATACATCAGACTTGTCTGTTCTCTCAGTGCAGTTGTGTGGAGAGGGAGAAATTACTTGCTTATTTCAGGGCAGAGGTGGTTTAATAAAAAGAGAAGAATGAAACAGGGTGAGTTTAGCCATTATTGCTTTGATTGCTGCTGGCTCATTAGCATTGGCCACGCTCCTTCAGATTAGCAGTAATTAAACTGTGAAATCAGACCGATTGCCTTAAGCTGAGACACCATACCAGGCTGTCAAGAGAAATCGCAGGGGATAAATCAAGGGCCCTGTGCATCTTGGATCACCCTTGGCATGGGTGAGAGTGTGAGAAGCGGAATAATGAGGACATTCAGTTTTTTGTATCTGGTGGACTCTTGGCAGACAAGCTTTGGAAGCGTTGTCATGACGATGACAACAGCAAGGATAAACTCTTACTCCCACTAGCTGTGGTTAATGAAGATGATAATGAAAAATTATGCCAACATTGCTGCGATTTTTTTATTCCGACTGGCACTTGTAACCTTACGCCTAATGACACAACTCAATAGTGACAGTAATTGTGCGTTGATAAATGGGGTAAAGATGCTGAAAAAATGTCTGACTCAGATATACAAGTTTATTTAGCTGAGTAATTTCTTCCAATAAGCATTTGCTTTGTTCTTTGAACTCTCACTAGGTGGTTTTGGACTGTGCATGCCAGAAAACATCTCTAATCACTTTTCATTGTTTACTAAAGAATAGGCCCAGCAATTAAAGGAAAGAGTGCCTGTGTTTTATTTCTTCTAAGCAGAACAAACGCGATCAAGATAAATAACAGTAATAAAACAACAATACTTTTTACAAATTCTGAATAGGTTTTACAGATTCGGTGTTTGTTTAACTGCTAGTTTCTGAGACATCCAGTTTGTCCTGCTCAAGATGTAAATCTGTGCTGGATTGTGTTATGTAATGGCTGTCTCACCTCCCACCTCCACTGCCCCTGCCTAAATGCCAACGTTTATTCCAAGTGCATTAGCACTTACGTAAGTGTGTTTTACAACCACAGCTCCTAAAGCATTGTGTGTGGGGAAGGACCTTTACTCCTATTTATTGATGGATAAACTGAGTGTGGTTTAACAATACAGTTAAACAGTTGTCAAAAAGTCTTTTTGTCCTACCCCAGTGGTAGCCATGTGTTAGCACTTTCTTCCTTTGCATTAAACCAGCATTCACCCATGGTGGGCTACTTTGGAACACTAAATGGGTGCAAATCAGATCTTTCATATTTTTGTACTCTTTTACCAGTTCAGTTCTGTAATCTGGATGAGGACCAGTGCAAGGGCAAAAAGCAGCAAAAAGATATAGGCAGAAGTGGCCATGAAAGCCAACCTAACAAAAAACTCAAGCCCTGTGCTGAGGTATGAAGGGCATGCTGACTTTGGAGAGGGGTCCACTCTTGAAGCTCGAACTGCCTTCCAGCTAAGCGTTACAGGACCATAATCCCAAAGAGGCTTATTATGGAAGCAGTTCAAGAATTATTCACAGCAAGAACAGCACAGCCACCAGTGCTTTTGCAAATACATCCCTTAGTGATTCCTCAGGGGCCACGTGGCATGTCAGGAATCCCTCCTGCTCCCCAGGGCCACCCATTTCCCACTGCTGAAAGATCGGTGTTGTTTAAACAAGCAAACATGATAGGGACAATACAGAATAGCAAACTAATTTATGTAGTGGATTCCAACTCTGCTGAAATCCAGCATCCACGCTTCCACTTAAGAAGCCACAGCACTTGGCTTTAAAGAATGGTCTGATTGAATGCGTGAGTATGCTGCAGCACAATAACCTCCCTGGGATTAGACAACTAAATGCAAATGAATCATTTAATGCAAACAAATCACTTAAAGGACTAAGTTTTGTTTTATTTACTCCAAAACTAACTAAAAGAATAGCTCTTTTGATAGCCTTGGTAAAGTGTTTGGGTTTTTTTTCTATGTAAAGTTGTACTGTTGCTTACCGATGGCCTAATTCCATCAGAGGTTTAGAAGTCTACATTGTTGGGTGTGAGATTTTTTGTTCAAGCACTGTTTGTTTTGGGTTTTTTTTCTTTTTAGGAAAAAATAAAAACCTTAATCACAGAGCATTTGGAGGTGTATCAAATATGTGAAGGTTTCTCCTTCTCTAAATGGTATTTGTCTCTTCAGTTGTTGAAAGGCAGTATTAAGACAGCATGGTAGTGTTAGTGATTCATGGTTGCAATTCTCTTTTTATTGCTGAACACCAGCAGTGAATAGGAGCTGTAGAAAGACACATTTCCAATTACTCTATCTCAGAGTTCCCCATTGCTTCTTAACAGAGACTTCTCTATCTCTGCAAGTGAGTGTAATGCAGAAGTTTATTTAAAGTATATTTTATATATATATTATTATATTATATATATTATATATTATATATATGATAGATATATATTTATATATGAGACATTGATATATAGAGATGCACAGAAGTTATAATTCAGCCTTCAGCCAAAGGAAGATTTCTTTACGTTCTGGCTCCGTTGCATCTTAGAATTGGCTCAGTATCTCCAACCTAGTTGCCACTCTTCTACCTAGATGAAAAAAGGCAATTTAACAACTAGTGGCGTGTATTACATGGAATGGTGTCCAAATAGTATTGAATGCTATTTGGAAAGAGCTGATATGACTCTTCAATCCTGAATGGTGGTCTCTCTGCAGAATGAACATGACAGAAATGCCTTATGACAGCAAGATTGTAATTCCCTTGTTTTGTAACATGAGGGACAGACAGTTTCCAGGTGGGAAATGAAGAGAAAGATCTCTGGTTCCTGAAGAGGAACTTGATCTTTTTTCCTTAACTTATTCCTTGCCCTTGATGAGATTGAGCCCTTACTCTGTAGTAGGATGGACCAAACTTGGTACCTGTGTGGATGCAGAGGTTGGTAAAACCCAAATGAGGTTTCTGGTTCATCTGCAGTAACGTAGTATCTTCAGATAACAGCGGGCAGTGGGTAAGGCTAACAGAAACCTCAATTACGTTATCCTTGAGCTTCATTAACCTTTATCAGCACCAATATTGAAAGAGATATTTTTAAAAAATACAAAAGGAAAACCATCGAAATACGCCATCTAAATATTAATGCAGGGCACAGCTCCCAAATTGACAGCAAAAATCAGTGCTGGGAAGAAGTCAGGAATAAAGGATCAAAAGCAGACACGCTCTCTGAAGAAAGGAGGATAGCAGTACAGAGCACCATGCACTGAGTGATTTTGATTTAAAGGAAGCCTTTTAAAAGAAAACTCCATTTACTTTGGAGACTGACAAAAGTTTATACATTCATGAATGAGTTCTTTATGTATTTAAGAGCGATGACAACAGACAAAGAGAATATTTGATGAATGTTCAGGCGAGATTCTGAAAGTCAGGGATCATTGAAAGAGGACAGAAGGTTTTGGCTTTTTCTTACAAATAGCTGAATCTGTTTGGCACTTTGTATTTTATGTGCTGGAATCATGATAGAACCAGAAGAGATATTTAGGAGCTGGCTGGAAACTTACAAAATATGAAAGGTTTAGGAAAGCCATGGATCCCATACTTTCATAGCTTCCTTTTAATCATTCTTTGTAATGGAGGACCCCGACTAAAATTAGCAGCTAGCAAAGACAGGACAGCTGTAAAGAAATATGGTTGTGACTTGGATTAATTGGGAGAAGAGGGAAAGAAAATGGAAATAGTTTTGAGACATTTCTGTTTTACCAGCTTTTGTTCTTAAGGCTTTTGCTGAAGTTATTTTGTTTAACTCTGCACATTCACAGGGTGAACAAAAATGGACTGAGCACTTGTACTTTGAGGGCATCATTTTGAACACCATCTCAGCAGTTTGAAGGCACAGTGTGATACAGACCCACATGTCCTTCTGTCCAGGGACAGTAACTTTGGCAGAAAGATGGGAAAAATAACTGAGAGCAATAACATCTAAAGCACCTCCGCAAAATTGCTAGAGTTCATCTGTTACAGCCCATCTCTTTTGATAAATCATTATACCTTAAGCTTGTGATGGAATTTAGCTTGCAAAAGAATGCAAGATCATACATTCAAATACCACAGATAGATTTTTAATATGAAGACCGATATTATAAGGTGGTCAGATGCTTTCTTGTTAGGCAAAGTGATTATTTCTCATTTTAAAACTTTCCTTTTCACTTCCTTACATAGAAGGCAGAGCTGCTGGTGAATGAATTATGCCAGTGGTGGAAGCAAGTTACTGGACTTCAGCTGAAATCTTCCAAGTTCTGTACAGGAGCTTGAGAACAAGGAGCTTGAAACAGTAGCTTGAGAACAGGCAAAAGGGCACTCAGTGTTTACTTGGAGTAAAAGAAAACAAAACAAATTAACAAAGTGACACAAATCAGTTCAGAGCTGCTAACATGGAGATACAAGATCATATTACTGGCTGAGCTGATGCCAGCAGACCTTATGCTGAATTGAATAACATTTGCCTGTGAATGAGTTTTACTGCATCTCCTGCAGTTTCTGTACAGGCCTTTTCTTCTGCCCTGCTTCACGTTCTCACAACTTCATTACTTGAGTTCACAGATTTCCTTGATCCTTCTCCAATGAAAGATCCATGTGTGTCACTCCAGATAGTGCTGTAGCATCCAGGGGATGATTTTTCACTAGCCAAAGTAGGTGTTTTTCTACATATCCCAGCAAAGTACCTGTCTTCTTTTCACCTATTCTGTCTTGGGCTGGCAAGAGTAGTTGCACGTCAATGCATGGAATGCCTCTGAACCAAGAAAGATGTGACAATCATAATCCTCTTGTGCTTTTACTTTCTGTGGTGTGGATTCACATCTGGTAACAGGGTAGGCTGTCCTTACATCATGTTGTGAGCCAGGACAGTGGAGAAAGATGTCCCAGAGCGAGAATTGCATTGAGGTTGTAAAAGGCTCCACATAAGCTACATGAGGAAGAGCAGCTACATCAGTAGCCCAGCTGGAAACCTGGAGCACACATCATCCTGTACCATAGCCCTCAGATATCAGCAGAATATAATCCTAAACCCGTCAGTGCATGTCCATGGTTTGTCAAGGGGAGAGATGGCAGCAGATGAGGCTGTGTGTCCTGTGCACACTTGGAAAACCAATCTGAGCTTCATTATCAGCCAGAGCTGGCAGGGGTGAGGTGCCTCCTGCATAGCCACTGTCACCTCTCTGGCCACGTAGAGTGACTGTTGCTTTGGCAGATGAAGGCCTATGCTCCCGCTGTTGCAAATGAGACAGTTCAGGGCTGCTTGCATAGCGCTGGGATGCCATTGCCAATGTGGCAGCACCTCATTTCAGACACAGCAGGCAGAAATTGCTGGGATCCACTCAGCGCTGCTTGTGGCTGGCACCTGGTAATCCGCAGGGAAGGCGAGCAGCAGCCAAGCTGGCTAAGTGGTCTGAGATGTCAGCACTGTGCTCAAGGCTCTGCCACTGTGTGAAGCTCTCATGCAGATCTGTATGTGTGGCAATGGCCATTCAGAGAGTGATTGTGTTACCAGGGGCCATGAGCTGTCTCTGGCCTCATCCTGTATCAGGCTGCTTGCCTGCTCCCAGCACTTTGGAGTTAGGAGACCAAGCTGAACAGTAGCTTTCAATGAAACTTAATCCCTGCTTATGTTTCCAAGTTCTTCATCTTAAAGTGATAAGGCAGCTCCTTAGGCTTTGGATGCATCTGTTTTAGTAGAAAAGTCTGAACAGGAATTGCTTACTTCCTCCTTTATGATTCCAGGCTGTTTACCCTCCCTCTCTTCCATTCATACTGCTCACTCTGTTCTGTACCTGGTATTACAGAAATGATTTCTGAGAATACAGTAATTCTTAATTTATCTTATTTTTAATTTGGGGGTGATTTTGTTGATTTCTCTTTCCAATAGTCATGATCTCTCTAATGTGCTTTGCATGACCCTTATGGACTTTCATATCAAAACTTCTGTATCAGTGGATATACTCAAACAGACCTGGCATGTTCTTGTCAGAGCATAGAAATGTGTCGGTTGTGTTACACATTCAAAAAATATCCTCAAATACCTGCAAGAAATCACAATTAAAAATGCAGTCTAACAATTTTATATTCATTGAGATAAATGATGTCTTGATAATGTCTTGATAAAACTGCTTTCTGTTTTTCTCTTATCTCAAATCTCATCTTCATTCTTCTAGCAGAAACAGTTTCAGAGCTGTTACTGTGACATGCTGCTATTTCATATTCTGGAAACCACCTTAGATTTTTAGTTGTTATGAATGCTGAAAGATTGAAAGTGTGAATCAATTTAAGTCAGTGATGACTTGGCCATTAACATATCAGAATTTTGTCTAGCTATTCCAATTCATTTCAGTCTGGATATTCTGTATTATTTATGCTGTTATATATTTATGATTATTTTTTAAAAAATAAAAAACATAAAACAAGCAATAGAACAGAATGCATATCAGGTGTTACTTTTAAGTTTGCCTTAAATATCTTAATTCTCAGTGGAATAAAGGGGAACCTTTCAAGCTTTCTCTGGAGAGGCTCACACTGACATCAGCAGCTCACCTACTGCAATGCACTAGGAACATATATATACCAGTTCAAAATGTATATGATGCCCACTCTATTTCCATTGCTTTAACATTGCTCCTTCCTTCTAGCAGAACTGAGTTGATGAGTTCTCCAACTGACCAAATGAGATATGGAGAGCAGGTCTACAGCACTGGGCAAAGGTCTATAGAACACAGACCTTTGCCTACTGATAGCCAACAACTTGCTTTAAAAGGTGTCTACATCTACTCTATGGGACAGTTTTATGCTAGAATTAAGCAGGAGTACAAATGTACATGAGGTTATGTCCTTTGGGACAGTTTTTCTCAGTTTTAGATGTTCTGATTGTTGTAATGCCTTCCAAAAGGACATGGAGTTTCATATGGCAAAGATTTCATTGACTTCTAAGGTGGGCAGCATGTTGCAAACAGGAGCTACCTTCTAGTTCTAATAATATTTACCTATCTGGTTTTAGTGGGAGAAAAAGAAAAAATGAAACGTAGCATTGCTCTGTTGAAACTATTGGCAGAAAAAAATATTAAGGTTACACATTGCATTGTAGCTTTCTCCCTCTGAATTGATCGCTCCTGGCTTCCTTTACAGTCAGCAGAGAGAAATAAGCATTTTTCAGATGTGATTCTTCTGGTCTATTTTAGATATCTAGTTTAAGACAAGATGAACTGCAGCCGAGAAGTGTCTATTTCTCATTTGCTGATTACAAAAGGAGTCTATACATCTCCCAGAGAAGTAGGCAGCCAGATTGCAGATGTTTTTATTTGGCGTTGTGTGTCTTCATGTGGCATGGGTAGCTATAAAGGCTTCTGAGCTCTATTTTGTTAGAATTATTCCAGCACAGTAAATTTAAGCCTCACTACTGAAAATGAGAGATCTTTTTATAGGTTATTATTTTGTAGATAGCAATTAACCACTCAGAAGAGCTGCTAGTTTTGCCACGCACACACTCAGCCACTTCATGCTTTAATGTTAAATTATATTTGACATTTAATTTAAGCTCATATTGCCTTCATTCAAAAATAAACCCTACTGCATTAGTAGTGAGAAGGTGGAGGCATAATTTTTCTCCCCAAATTCACACTTGGTGAAATTTAAACTGATTCTTCATGCTTAGTTTTTCAAGTATATTATGTGCATTCTTCTGAGTATAAGTCTATGCAATTACTTCTCAGACACCAGGGAAAAAAATCAATGCATCTATCTTAGTAAGCAATTACAACATAAAAATGTATTTTTAATAGGTGCTTTGAAGGCTTCACATACTGTGAGGTTTGTTGCCTCCTTGAACCGATTGTAATCAGAAGCGACATACATCATTATTTGCTGGGTGAAACGGCGCTGATTTTGCAGTTGCAGTCCAGTGTGTGATGTGATCCCTTTAGCTCTTACAAACTAAGAAGGATGAAGACTTAGCTTATGGACACATGTAATAGTGAGGTAAAGGAGGAGGTTCTGCCTTGTATCCTATGCATGATGTTTACCCTACCTGAGTGGGAACAGAGATCTGCCCCACCAGATCTCTGCTGCAAGGCTGGACCTGGAAGGAGGAAGAGGGGTGATTGTTCCTCCTTGGTACAATCTTGTAGGTGTGAGTCATAACTTGGTCACTTATAGGCTTTGTTTCAGTACTTGGGTTTGTGCCTCTTGATCTTTAAATGAGCCAGGCCATTCTTTACATCAACCTTTCTCTTCATAGCTATGTGCATCACAAAAAAAAAAACAATTGCATTACTCTCTTCTCCCTCTGGAACTCTGTGGTAGAACTGAGTGAAGCTTGAAATTGGTATGGTGTGAAAGACTGGTTCCAGTGAAAGACCAGGACACATAAAACCAGCTTATTCAGATAGATTAGTAGGCTGTCTATGTTCTCTTCATTATCTTAGCTCTTCAGCTCACCTTGGCTGCTTCTGGCTTTCCATGCACTTTGTGACCAAAACCTGCTGGGAAACAGAAGGATTTGGCAATAAACAAACTGTTTACAAGGTTTGCAGTCATGGGAAGTAGGTGGTGATTTTCTAGAAAGCTTATCATCCCCAAGTATGGCTTTCCTCAAAGCTTTTCAATGAGCAAGAGGCTCAGGGCCTTCTGAATAAAACAACCACTCCCACCCTCCAACTCCCCCAGAAAACAACCAAAGTAACAGCCTCCCAACGTCAGATAAGCCAATGGAACTACAGCTTCTCTGTACATTCATCTTTGTTGTTAAATTGAGCGATTTATCCACCTTGCAAAAGACATTAGCATTAAGGGACATAGTCTTTCTCAGACGTAATTCATTATTAATCTTAATGGGATTATGCTTCAAAGACCACTAAATGCACATCTTCAAAGTACTTAAATTACTCTGTATTATTACTTCTGACAATAAAATAAATAAAGCTTAGTTAAATTCTACATGCTGAACCCAAATTAGGTTGTTTTTTTTTCTTTTTCACTG
The DNA here is from genome assembly GCF_039878825.1 of Excalfactoria chinensis. Classification (NCBI taxonomy): domain Eukaryota; kingdom Metazoa; phylum Chordata; class Aves; order Galliformes; family Phasianidae; genus Excalfactoria; species Excalfactoria chinensis. The sequence goes on from NC_092826.1 coordinate 133,391,036, forward strand.
TGCCAACTAAAGCAAAACAGACCATTGAAAACAAAAACTTTTAAAAAAATCAAAACCCCCCAATTAAAACCTTGAGGTTTTTAATGAATTGTGATTAATGAATAATCTCAAAACCAGGTTGCAGACATTTAAAAATGCATTTTTTTTTCATTGTAAGTATATGCAGTATCAAAAGGAGGACTTACAGTGAGAGAAGAATGAATATTTGACATCAAACAAATTTCTTTATTAATATAATTAATAGTGAAAAAATGCATTGCCTGCTATTGCTTAAAAATAAATATTAAAAAATCATACTGCAAAGCTTGCATCATCAGCAACAGAAACTGCATAATAGGTAAGTAGGTAATAGGGTGACATTTGCTTTAAAAGCAGCAGCAAAAGCCAACATTTCCATTTGTCTCCGTTTTCTAATCCAAATTCTTCATAAGCTTTGCACAGAATAAACATGTCTGAGCTGTGCCCTGGCTATATGGTGATATGTGACAGGGAGATATTTGCTATTGTTTGTGCTGATTGCACTGGATCTGGACTCTTCCTAGCAGTCCACTGGGTCACTGCACAGTCATGAGAAGGGAATGCCATCATCTTTTTTTCTGGCTATGAAGTGTTGGCCATTTGGAAAGGCACTGCCTTAACTTCAAAATGTTCCTGTAGGAATATTGTTGTTGTTCTGGAAGATGTCCATTGGTACCATCAGTCCTTTCACTGACGTTCAGGCAATTGCAAAGATACCTGAAGCAGTGACAGTATTCAACAAATTGTATAGCTCTGCACTGAGATTTCTGCGTTCTGCCTGGTAAATACAGTTGATTATAGCATTGTAAAATTTGGTGATGGTTTCCCCCGATTACCTGAGAATGTAAGAATACATTGGTCTATGTAAGTCTGTGTCCAGCTCTGGGAGGCAGCAGGTTGGAGTAGGGCCAGTGTGCAGTGACACTGCTGGTGTATTGCCCCAATTTTAGCTGATTTGCAATCAATGGAATTCCTGAACCACAGATGGTATCTTTGTGTTTAATGGCCATTGTTGCATTTTTCTTCCTTCAACCTGCCTCTAACTTTCCCCCTGAAATTGTGGAGGAGAGCAGATGTGCCATTCTGAAAATTTATTGTGTTACATTCAATAGAAAAAATTCCACAGAGCAGAGTGTAGAGCCTCCCAGACTCCACAAGTTGTTTTGATTATATATATTTACAGTACTCAGGGCTGTCAAACTTGATAGAAACAGGTTCAGCAGGTGTGACTTAATTTGTCGCAACTGGGATGTAGGTGTTCCTGCCTGTTGTTTAAACTCAGCTGAATCAGGAGGAAAGCCTGGACAAATTTTGACCAACAAGATGAAGAACTGAAGAGGTCATGAGGGAATCAAACCAAGGGGCAAGAACAGGAGCCTTGTGTGAGCTGAGGATTTCAGATACCAGCAAGATGCGATGAACTCTGAAAGCAAATGTAAGGAATATAGGAACAAACGCAAGACACAGAAGGGATAAGGATAAGATGTAAAAAACAGGGATGCCTGGAAGAGGAAGTATCAGGGGCTGAATCTAAATGCAGATGTATGTAGACGACTGCTATAATGAGGAAGCATGAAGCATCTAATTCAGCAAGACACTGAATATCATCTTTCTTTTCTGATACAGGTCTCGTCTACAGTAAATTCTGCTGAGCAAACCATGCAAATAAATTTATGTAGCTTAGTGAGAATCATGTTATTTTTTGGTCTGTGCCATTGATTTGCTAGTATGAGGAATGTGGCAATTAAGATTGCTTATCTAATTGTCTAAAGACTACTTCTCACAATTGCTAAAGGCACTGTACTCCAGTAAACTCTGAGGTTTTTCATTGTTGATTCTTTCTACGTTAATATTTTCAGTGTACACTTAGCATTTCTGATGAGACAGTGCGCATCTATTTCTTAGTGCTTTAAGACCTGATGGTTTCAGTACTGCTGTTAGTATTTTAGCACTGCCTAGCTTCTTTGATTTGTTCCTTCTGTGATCTTCCACTGCATAATACCAGGAAGTTTTATCTGCTGAAGCTTGCAGCTTTTTCTTAGAAGTGCTTTAAAAAGCAAGGACTCTTTCTATCATAGTGTTTCCTGCTTTTGGGGTATAGGAGCTGAATACTTCCATTTTAAAAATGCCTTGGCCAACATGAGCAAGCTTTCAGATCAAATCAATGTGGAAACCTATATGACCAAAAACAGTTTACATAGTATGTAGTGAAGGGAAGGAAATTTCACAGGTGCATGGGAAGAACAGGGCTTCCAGTGGGTAATTTCATGAGAGGTTGATATAGCTTTTGTGCTTAGAATTTAATACCACAGCTCATGAATGAAGAAATACTGGGAGAAAAGAATAGAGGATATGATAGGAGGAGAATTCCTTAATTTCTGTTTGTCTTGGTACCTTTGGAATTGAGGTTAGATCTGGCAGACGTGGTTGATGAATGATTGCACCTGAAAGAATGTGTGAAGCAAACCATTTTATTACAGAGAAATACCTTTTCTTTGGTTTTAAGCTGCACTCAATTCTACTGTCAGTCTTGGGGAAAACTTTCAGCTCCTGGTCAAGAGCAACCTAGATGTCTCATTTCTAATTATATATGTTCTGAGTACGATGTATCTATACAGTGTAAAATTAAGATATATTTTAAATCTAAAAATAAAGATGAGGTTTTGAACAGTCTCAGAAAAGAACAAGTTATTTCCAGGGCTCATTCAACTTTTATGATCACTTCCATGTTATAAATGAAAGTTCTCCTAAAAATACTGATGTACCATTACCTAATTAAACTATTCCATGCAGTACAACCTCAGAGGCCTGGATGCTTCCAGATTCAATCTCTAGCATACGTCATTCCTACAGATAAGGCCGGAAGTTAGGAAAACACTTGATTTTAATAAGAACTGTAACAGAAATGATGCCGTTTCTCATACTAAAGCATATCAGTCAGTATGGATAAAAATAGAAATAGTCAACCCGCTCACCCCCCAAAAAGTGGGAATCCATCAAGCTAAAGGCCTTCATTTGCGTTCCATTAAACCTATTTTGAAGATTTTGTTGGTGTGGAACTGATGAGCTCATGTATGTACCTAAGCTGAAGTTTGAATTTCAGAAATGTATCCAGAGGGGTCAGGAAAGGAACTGTGGAACAATGAAAGCATCTTTCCTGGGGATAGGATTCAACCACTCAAAAGGATTAGACAGAGGAGACTTGGTGGATAGCTGCATGGCACAGACCCCCATGCTTAACTTGCATTTTGAGTCATGCTCCTTCAGGCTCTTTGCAGAAAGGCCAGGAATGGTCAAAATTCTGCCAGGACAGAATTTGAGCCACACTTTGGTGTAAGGGCTACTTGGTTTCTCATAAACTTTACCCTCATAATTACAGCTTGCAAGAATATTACTACATTATTTTGATTTTAATTCATATTTATGTTTAGAAGTTGTCAATGGAAGGCAAGGATTAATGCTCAAAACACCATATGCTGGTTGATTGTTAAGAGTAATAGTATTAAAAAGCGATAGTACTCAAGGTATAAATGGATGCAATTTAATGGATAATATTAGCAGCAGAGCTGTTCAGTTGAAGCCATGGCTAAAGGGAATTGGGTTTAATAACTTTCTAATTACATCTGTATAAGCTGGGCCACTTAGCAATAAACTGACAGGTTTACATTTCCTTATGTACTAGGTATTGCCCTGTGTATTAGCCCTCCTGAAGAATTGCAAATAGAAAACAATTGAGATGCTTTTTAGTCTCCCCAAAAGGTTTAAATTAATGGCAGTGCAAATCAACACAATGCCTTCATGTATGTGATTTTAACCTTCATTGATTTTCTCAGTTCCAGGGCAGCATGACACTGGCTACAAACCCATGCTGATGTGATGGCTGTAAAGGCAAGCAGTGAAGAGGTTTACACGATATTAGATTAGTTCCTGGTATCCAGGAGCACAGATTCTAGAAAACTGAAGGCTCCATTCTCCAAATTATAAGTGTTTAGTATTATTCCTTGGGGTTTATGAAACCTGGCATCAGGTTTGAGCAAAGCTTTGTCCTAAGAACATCCAGTACTCAGCTGAAATGCATCAGGTGAGTTTCCATGCAGGGAAAGGTGTTATTGTCTGTAGACAAACAAGCTTGGGGAGATTTCTACCTAACCCCTTCCTCACCTCCAAAGATAACACACATTAGGTTGCATTTATTGCAGCAGTGCCTGTTACTGTGACACCCAGATGCTGCAGTTACCTCACCCCTCAGGGAATTTTATGCTTAGCACAGCATTTGAAGTCTCCTCCTTTACATTTTGGTTTCATTTTGCTACTTTTTGTACTTCAGGGAGATACTGGATGAGGCATAGATGTGCCATGGATGAAAGAAAAACAAAGGGTCTTTATAGTCCTAAGCCAGCACAGGTTGTATTTAGCCTTGACCTGAGGAAAAAGTAAAACCTTTTTGTACACACAGTGGTGATGGCTGTGGGTTTTTTTTTTCCTTTACAACTGCCCAGGATGGCCAGGACACACTGAGAAGAGCTCTTGGTAAGATGAACTTGCTACATTATCAAATGATTTGGATAGCAAGCCTCTTTGGTTGAAAACCATATCAGCCTCATCCAGAGGGATTGGACTGAGGTGTGGCCATGAGCTGCTGCATGATCCAGGCATTTCAACTCTGGGGAAAGGCCACAGCAGACTCTGTATATAGGAAGGATGTCCTTTTTCATTGGTGTGTCTGGTTGCTGTAAGCCGATGTTCCATGGTGTCAGAGCAGGGCAGGGCCCTGTTGTCAGTCCTGAGACAGAGGTTGAGGAGAAGAAAAGAGGCTCACACAAAGTGCTTGAGAAAATACATCTGCTAATCCCTTCTTTAGGGCGTTAAGCAGACTCAGCTGTCATGCAAGCCTCGTGCTGGTGATCCACTACAGCATACTTTTTCTAGAAGTAGTGGATGTGAAGCTCACCTAAGGTACAGTATTAATTTGAAGAGTACTGTAAGTAAAGAACCATAGGCTAGGCAGTATCCCTTGGGCAAATTTGGACCCTTTGGACTGAAACTGTGGATAGTTATTTAGATGTTTACACTCAATCACTAATAGTTCATGTATCAAGTTTCCCACCTGATGTAGCAGCAGTGCTATTTTCATCAAGTCTGTCAGCATTTTCACATCACCTCAATGCTGCAGTATTTCCCAGCTGTTTCTAATCCGTGAAAGCTGAGACTTGGCATATACCTTGCTAACCCATATATTAATTTGAATAGTAGATAATCAAGCTACGTCTCAGTTATGTAACAAATTATATTGAATTTTATTTCAGCTCCAGACACACTCTCTGCCAAACTCCAGTAAAATATGGTTTTCCTACAAAGAATTGCATCTTCATTATGCTTTACATGATCTTATATCTTTTATATTTTAAAATGTTTTTTTAAATAGCAATCGTGTTTACATCTGATTAACTTCAGTTAATGTTCTTGTTTGCACATCATTATTTGCTTGTATTAGAATGACATCTGTTAATCAAGTATAGGTCCCTTGACTTTTGTCTTCTTCTGACTTTATGTAAAGGTATGATACAACTTTGTTTCTTTTGGATTCACAAAGTAATGTATTACAGAATTTGCTAACAAAAATGCACATCTTGGTGAGAGGCAGAAAGATGATTATTGTTCAAATGTCACAGCATTCAAATGTTGGACAGATTTCTAACGGTATTAATAGAAATATGTTTATTTTAATCTTGGATACTTACAGGAGAATGTTGGTTCTGTTTTTGACCTTACTCCTGTTGCTGGTACAAACGTGTTTACCTGTGTGCTGGGAGAAGAGGGAACTTGATTGATTCTTTCTTTAAAAAAGGGGAAAAAATCCCTGCCAGACAGAAAATAGCCTCCAGCAAACAGAAATGATGCACTGAGGATATGCAAAATATAAGTGCACTCTGTTCTCTATGTTATACTGCACTCACATGATAGCTTGACAAAATCAAATTTACTTCATCTGCCTTCTAATGAATTTTGAACATTCTTAAGAGATAGTGCTATTGTAGCTGAAGTGAATAACGTTTGGCATGTTAGTATAAACCAGTCTAGAAGTCAATGAGTTTTCTCTTGACTAGGGAATTTTTACTGAGGTATTAACTCAAACTTTGAAACTGTGAGAGAAAATCAGATTCTCTGCTAATGTAAATCAAGTTGATGCTTTCTCCATCCCCTTAACCCCTACTGCCCAAACAGACTATCAGGAAATAGTAACGCTCAGCCAATAAAATACAAGTCAAAGACTTTGGAGATGAGCTGTTGAGTAATTAGTGATCCTGAGTGATACTGTTACTTAGCAACTTCTGAGAATGGATTAACCTTCTGTGGACATCCTTTGCACTGCATATACAAGACTGCTTCTTATGCTCATTCAAATAGTCAGGTATGTCTCCTACAGATTTATCAGAGATTTCCCAGAAAGAAACATGTGTTTCATTGCATGTGCTGTGAGCTGGGTACATTTGAGATAAACCAAGCAGCAGTACCAGCACTGCATAATCAATCTGCCCTCCTGCAGAGGGGGCATCAAGCACCTATTTTGTGGATAAGTCATCTCTACTGTGCATAATCCAGGGCCTCGCTATTGTAATTCAGAACTCAATGTATTTTATTATATGTGATAATATATTTGTTACAGCATGAAAAAGAGAATAGGCTGGGACACATGCAGTGATGTTTTCTTTGAGATTTCTAGGCAGTGCTTTGGTCAGTAATGCAGCTGTTTAGAAGTTGTCAGCATTAAGCCAAATTCCCATTTCTTCTCCTATGAAAGATAGAGACTTACAAGTCTAAATACTTGGGAAACATTATTAAGATAGTAAAGTGCAGTGTGGAGGCTGCTTTTAAAATGAGACTCACCTGTAGGTGAGCACTGCCTATTATTTTGTCATCTGTACGTCTGATGTAAATATAAAATCCACATGAATATTAATAATAGATTCCTTTGAACTGTCTGAAGAATAGGCACTATGAAAACCAGTTCATTTGATATGATTGGTAAAAAAAAAAAACTTATACCATAGTAAATTGTAAGAACCATTCTTTTTACCTCTGAACTAACACTGCTTTCACAATTGCTATACTTTTTATTATCATTTGTGTAAATAGTCACATTCAACAAGTTAAGTTTCCTACTTAGTATTATATAGAGTCACAGAAATGGTGATTGAAAGGGACGTGAACAAGTCCAGGCCAGCTTCCATCTCAAACTGCAGCTATCACCAACATGCTCTTGGTCCAGACACAGTATGGTCCTCCTGAGTCTCAAAAGTCACTGTTCTCTCTGGTCTGCCTTCATCTGGTGACCATCTTCATCACCACAAGTGGTGAGTGTTGCCTTCAGTATGTCATCCAGCCCTAACAGAGGGGTTGGCTCTGCCACCTTTGTAACTAACCCCTAGGTAGCTGTAGGCTGCTATAGATAACCCTTTCTATTCCCCTTCTTCACCTACTAAATTAACTTTAGAGTATGTGTACTTCCTAACATGCTTTTTGTTCATGTGTTGTTCCTGGTCTGCCTTATTGCTATGTATGCTCCACTCAAAATGACAAGGGAGAATTTTCTTTTAGTACAACCTGTATTCCGTACAACATTTTTTCTAGTTCTTCAGGGTAGGAGAAGCCTAAATGCATTTTTACTATGAAAAGGTTCCTCCATCTTTTGATGACTGATTTTAGTAGGTGGAGATAAAGGTTTCAGTGGCAGCAAAGGACAAGACTAGGCCCCAGTTAGGTGTGATCTGCAAGTTAAGAAGATAACTGCAGTACTGGTTTGCTCATCTGTGTTGGCACAGAAACAGTCAAGAAAAATGAAGCTCAAAGGCTTTGTGAGTGTTTTGTGTAGTTTTTTCCCCACTTTCATTAACCTGGGATGGCCAGCAGGTGATAGCAATTTATGCAAATCCTTCTCTCTGTAAGACATTTTACCTTCTGACAATAGGCAACCAAGCAGATGACACAGCTACAGAAAAGAGGGTTTTGAAGACCCAATTTAAAATCTGAACTACTGTATTTTTTTTCCAAAGCTTTTCTAAGGATACGGTAAAAGTATAATCCCTTAGTTTGTGCAAGTGTTTTAAGACTGTTTCTAAAATCCAATTTGAATTAGCCTTGAACTTTAAAGCTGTTTATGTCTACTGAACCAGAAGATACCATGTGAGGCATATAATAGAAGGTATTGTACAGTGTCTCTTTTTCTCCTCCCCTCCTGACATTGGTCTATTGTACTTCCCAAGAAAATCATCCAAAGGCAAAATGTCATAACTTTAGAAAAAGAAAAGGCTAGTCCCCTCACAGCAAATGACGTGCTAAGCTTCCTTTCCCTTAGACTTCTCTAGCCTTATAATTTCTACAGAACTCTTGCCACCAAATATGCTTAGGATGAACCTGACATTGTGTGTGAAATTATTTCCAATAACATGTTGTGTAAAAGTTCTTGACAGTCATGAAGTCTTGGATAACTGTGCTTTGTGAATAGCTTATTTTGGGAATCTGCATGCTGATGTAACTTGTGAGTGGAAGGTACATCAGGTGGTGAGATGTTGATTTACTCTCATTTCTAATCATGAATTTGTTCTGAAATTAGAGGAAGAGTTTGGTCAAATTGTGATGAATTCCTTTGCTTCTGACACCAGCTTGCCTAGATCTGATCTATCTCACTTTTGTCTGAAAAAGGCATCTTTATCAATATTTGCATTTTTTCAGAATTTATGAATTCTTTTCAAATGAAAAGTCATCATACTTTCATCCTTGGTGTAGATAACCTGTTGTGACTTAGATTACTCCTTCAGATACAACATGGATTTAATGACGTGTATAATGTTATGTTTTAGCCTTACCTCACCAATGTGTTTACAATAATAGGGACATGATTCATAAAGGCTATTTCTTATAATAACTTCCTTCTACTTGCTATTTGTTAAAAACCTCACTGTTATACAAACTGGTTTATTAAACAAACCTGTAGCTCTTAGCAGGGGGTTTCCAAAGGAAATGGAAAAATAGCCCTTCACTTACGGCAGTAGCATGGTACTCACATGGCTGATTTGTGGTGTTTCTCTGTCGTAGAGAGGTCAGTTAAGGCTAATCCTATAAAATGGCATAAGCTCTCCCATCCCAACACTTCTAGCACCTGTGCTTCTGGGTGTCTACTGTCTTTGAAGAATTCAGTATACAGCTTACCCATTCAGTGAGTAGGAGAGCTTACATGTACAATTCTCCGTTAAATTGGCATGATGCGTAGGGAGCTGCTTAAGGGGTACGAAAAACATTAAATCACGTGTCTCTCAGAAAATAGAAAAAGAATCGGCTGGTTAGGAATTAAAAACCCAAGCTTTCTTCTACTAGTAGCTTTTTACGTATTAGACAGTTTTAAAGAAAAGAATACAGTGCCTAGAGACAGCAACCATGCCCAGTGCTTTCTCTCCTCTAGGTCACCAATTTCCATTCATTTTCTCTTTCCTTGCTTAGGGAATTATATGACATGCCCCATCTCCTGGAGATTTTTCAACTTATCAGAGCATTCTCAGGCATATTCTTTCAAGCTGTCCTATTCAGGTTGCATTGCACATGGAGGAATTAAATATTTGTCAGGCTAGAAAGGCATCATCATAGTTAGGATTCTGTCCTCAGTGAAGCATGGAGACTTTCTGCCTATAAAACCCCATTTCATTTCAAGTATTTGTGAGAGCAGGAATCTACAAAACAGGCAGAGGCATTGCTGATTTGTGGATTCCAGCAGATTTCTTCATCTGCCTTCCCAGCACTGCTATGTTTGGGCCAGATCCAACAGCAATTCTTTACAAGGCTATGAAAAGAGTGGTTATCTTTTCTAATAATCTGACAGCTTATGGCTTGGTGGTTTTTTTTGGTTTTTTGAGACCTCTAAAGTTAGAGGGGAGATGAAAAGAAATTTTTCAAATAAGTTATACAGAGCTTAGATGTGTGGTATTCAAGGGGACACGTGCCACCAGAACATTAGACAAACACCGTAGTGCTTTACCTCTTCATCTTCTTCCAACCTCTTCTCAGGCTGAGGGGGTTATCAAACCTGCATGTGTCAATTGCCAAACAAGTATACAGATAAGCAGACCAGTGTAAATTAACAGGCAGTGGTGTCTTTAGCAGCCTCAATACTGGGATTGCCCTGACCATTTAGCCTGTTCTAAAGTCAATTTAATTTATTCTCTCATTAATAAAAGTGAAGGCCTTATCCTAGGCTGCACCAAATCCCTTTCAAAAGGTGCAAAGACCCTCACGGCAGAGTACAAAGAACACACCTGCCATCTGCTTTTTGCATCTGTAGGTGATGCTTATATTCAAGGGCTTGTACCTGTTACAGCTATTTTGGTTTAAACCGCAGAGATGACCTAAAAATGGAGTTTTAACAAAGAAGACTTTTAAAGCAAATGGATAATCGACAAAGCTTTATTTACAGTGTGTCAGGCCATTATATTAATGTTTTAAATATCTGGCTTTTTGTCTCATTCATCTGTGCCTAAGTGGAAGAAAATCCATAACAAGTGTAGCCTCCTAATGAAAGTAATATGAACAAGAAAAATCTCCTTAGCTTTAAAAGTAAATGTCACATTCTGTGTAAAAGTTAGTCTTTTGATACTGTTTGTGAGACCAACATCTTATTGAATTACCTTTGTGCTACTTTTTCACTCTCTAAACCCCACTCTTCAAAGCTTTATGGCTGCACATTGCTGTGTGAATAGGCTTATGGATGCTATGAACTCTTAACAAAAAATCCATTATAATGATACTTTGCTGTTTCAGGGATATTCACTGTATAACAATCCTAATGGTTCTGGTGAAGTAATAGGTATGGAAATTCTGGGCAGAAGAGAGCCTCTCCCCACTCGAGTTGCTGTATGAAAGGTTCTGGCTCTAGTTATCAACAGTCTAACCACCTGCAGCACTTAAACTTGCATTTTATTTTTGTCCCCAGCAGTAGTCCCATTGCATTGAGGAGGACCGCGTGCATGATTAATGTGAACAAGGTCTAATTAGTGAAAGAAGTACAGCCATCAGCGCTGCAGACAGAAGGCTATGCCCTGAGTCTGTCTTCCAGTCCCATTTTTAACCCCTGTATCGTCACCCATGCACCTGCACAAGCAGGAGTTTGCATGCGTCTTCACTCAAGATGTTCTGAAATAGTATTTCAGTCCAGATGTAAATCAGTTCCATATTTTGAGTCCTCTGGAGAATCTGACTAACATTTTTCTTCTAGACTATTTTAGAGGCTTAATCAGGAACACTTGGTGAATACCTCTTTTCAGCGGAAAAGTGGCAAGTGAATATTTAGCTGTCCTGGTTTGGAAATAACAGGAACTTCTTCAGACAGCAGTTAAGGGCTCATAATGAAAGTGGTGAAAGAGCAGAGCTGCTCTGGCCCTGCGTGCAGTCAGTGGAGGAAGAGCGGGGTGCATATCCACAAAGTATTTCATCCCACAGCCTCATCTGCCTTCTAGAGCAGACTCTCTTCATTCTGTAGCCCCAGTAGCCTACAGTAACTATCACTAAATTCAAATGCCCAAGAAAGGCACTTCAGGTTGTATAATCCAAGTCTTTGAGGTCTTTGCTGCTGAGCTCCATTAACATAGAATCATAGAATATCCCAACTTGGAAGTAACCCATAAGGATCAAGTCCACTGATGGTAATGGTTATTTATAATATTTAGCAATGTGTTTTTTCACAATATAAAGCAATGGGGCCTTTGAGGTCTGTTGGTTGTTTGGTTGTTGTTGTTTTGTTTGTTTGACAGCCCTGACCTGATGTGTTAAAGATGCCTTTATCACCTTTTATACTGTGACAGGTTTATTGATGGCACTTCAGGTCTTGGGAATGATTGAATGAATACATTAAAAGTGTATAATTTTTTTTCTGTAGATGATGGCATTGTTTTAAAAATTTCCAATCAGAAATTGATAATCAAATCTCAAATAATCATGTAAGTACTCATTAATAGGAGTAAGCACAGGGAGTAAGCTGAAGAACTGACTAATCTAAAAGTTGGAGGTGGCAAGCAAGTTGGCGAAGTCAAATAGTACAAGTGCATGAACTGTGAATAAATACACTGAGGCTGACTCCACAAATAATAGTGAATCCTCAAAGCACTGTAACTTTTCTTGGGCAACAAAATTCATGCAGTGAATATTCATTATTCACTGCTAACAGCGACTTTTTCTTTCCAAACGTCTGAGAAATTTCATTCATTCACAATAAAGGAAATAATATTATGTTAATTAGATGACAAACTGAGTGACATAAATAGCGAATATGTAATAATTAAAAGAAGAAGTTCACATAATAGTTCTGATTTTTAAAAACAAAAATTGGATTCTGAGTATTTGGCAAATATTTTTGAATTATAAATGAACAGCTAGAAAATTAATTATTGACTTGTGAATTATTTACTAACCAGAACAGATGTTAAACTTGTGCATTATTTATTATGATGCATTTATTTCAGTTCTGAATATAATCTATGAAGATAATAGTGATATTATAATGGTATTATTTAAACAGGTTGATCAGTTGTAATTATTATCCCTACTTAACAAGGGAGTTAACTTAAAAAACACAGGATGGAAGATTTTTGAAGGACCCAAGGGGTGGAGTTGCACAAATCTAATGAAAATTAATGAGATTTGCATTTATGAATCCCTCTGGTGTTTATGGAAAATCTTCCATAGGGAAGTTAAACTGCATGCCCAGGAGAAGTCAAAAGCTAGAAATAGACCCTGGGAGTTCTGGCTTCCATTTGCTACTGACTGTATGCAACGTTACCCCCATTTGGAGGTAGTGCTTTTGTGTTACTAGAATGCCAGTCTTATTACGTACCAAGTCTTCCCAGGTTTGGCCAGCAGTCCATTCCTCTGGCCAGCCTACAGTAACAAATTTATTTTGGGGGGTATTCACATATTTTTTTCTTTATTTTTTCCTCCTTCTCTCCAAGTCTGCATTGAAACAAGAGGCTGTTGGTGTTGTTGAATGAAACTGTCTCTTATTGGACACCTCATTAAAGTGCAGATATTTTGTATGATATGTTGTATGGATGGAGGTGAGCTAGGATGTCTGACTTCTCCCATCTATATGCTATATCAGGAAGATCACGAAATTGACGGGTTGCACTACAGTGATGTGAGTGAACTCATTCTAAAGTCCAGTTAGATATAAAAAATAAGAAGAAAAAACAAGAATTCTTCTTTCTCCATTGTCATTCTGTTCTTGGCATTGGCATTTCTCACAAAGCCACCCTTATTTATTCCTGCTTTATGGCACTTGCTATGGGAATCTGTCTGAACATCTGTCTATCTAATATTTACATTAACTGCAGTGTGCCTGCTTTCCTAATTTTTTAAGTCAGAGTAAAAATACTTGCATGTCTGGTTTAACTTAACTGTGTGGCTTTTTTTCTTCAATACACGGTCTGATTCGCAACTTCTTGTTAGAGGCATTGTGTCAAAGTCTTGCAGTGAGCTCGGAAAGCTGACCCCACAGACAGTGAGTTCATGGTATTGTTTGCTAGATACCCACACAACCTAGAGGCATGTCCCTTTGGTGGTCATAAAGGGGAGTTGTATCTTATTAAAAAAAAAACGCTTGTGAGTATCTATAATTTTTCAGCTTTGACAATAGAGAAAAAGGTAGAAGATGGTTATGGCAGTACAAGAAAACCTGTATGTACAAGATTTTATTTATTTATTTATTTATTTGATCCTGGTTTGTATTCAGCTGTGTGGGGAAACAGATGTTACAAGATTTGATGGAGAAGCTTTGCAATTTATACATGCAACTTTTGGCTAAAAACTTCAATGCATCTTATAAATTTTAATGAATTGAATGAACTCAACGACAGCCTTGTAAAGGAAAGAAATTCTGTTTTGTCCATTTTAGAAACAAGAAAGTCAGGAGCTGAGAACTGTCATAATTTGCAAAGGATTATACCACATTATCATGGGGAGAAAGCCAAGAACTCTATGAGCACTTATCGCTTTCCCTTCTCAGGGTCCAAAAACATGTGGAAGTAGAGCAAAATGCTTTTCTAGCATCAGTAAGACAGAGATCCCCATGTATGCACCATTATACACCCTTACCCACTCCCCTCCCTCCCCCCAAAAATACTTAAATTTGAAAAGGAGAATATTGTTTCCAGAAACTGCATTGTTTAATTTGGGGATGGATGATTTGGCTGATAAGTTGGCACTGGGAATTTTATGTTAAAGCAGATTTCAGTTGTGCTCCTCAACTAGAGTAGGTACACTGACACCAACCCACACTGAGGATGTACTGGTCCAGCTTGGGAGATGCAGATTCCAAATCTGCACAAACAATCCCAGCTAGCAGCAGTTCTAGAATACACCTTCCGTTAAACACCTACTATACCAAATGTGTTAAAAAGCATAATCCTCCAGGCTTTAAAATAAAGCTCTTGTTGTTGTGCTGACAATCTTATCAGGCAAATGTAAGGAAATAAATTTAAGAAATTTGCATCTTGTATTTTTCCAGAGGTCTCTATATCTATAAGCCTCTTTTACTTCAGCTGTTTAAAGAAACAAACAAACCAAAAAAAAAAAAAAAAAAAATCCTATATTTCCTTTAAAATCAAATTGAGTCCTATTCTTATTGAAATGAGATGTATAAATCATTCTGACAGGATATGTTGTTCAGATCTGATCGTTACAAAAGTAGTAATAATAATAGTCTTATATATAGAAATTAGCGTGAGCTAATTTTCTACTGTGAGGGGTAAGAAGTGATCTGTAACAAGAAAAATTACTCTACTAGGATTCTTTTTAATAAAGAAAAGCTGCAAGCTGCTGGAGAGGTGTTACTATCACATCTTAGTCATGGAGTTCATAGCTGAATTTCAACAACAGAGATGTTAAGGTATACTTTGTTGCTCCTGTAAGTAACATCTGCTGCACCACATGTACTTTATAACCATTTTGAGTTTTGCTGACAAATAGATTCATATTAATATTTTAAATTAATGTATCAATAAGAGATCTTGATTTGCTTCAGTGATAAATAATCCAGCAGTTCTGTAAATGACGAATATTGGGACAGGTCAAGAGCTTCTTTTGGAGGCCCAGAGGACAGTGTGGAGGTGATCCTTTGCTCCTCCGCTCCAGGTACCATGGGGTGTGCAGGAATGGAGAGGCAGGCCCTGCAATATGGGCCTACTTTTTGATCTGCTGTCTCCTATGTTCAGTGCCACCTTAAAATGTAAGGTGTGAGCTCCTACAAGTTGGGACTTCAGACTGATACTGAATGGGAAAGGGGAAATGAATGGAGCCAACACTGCATGGCATTACACCCTTGCAATTAGCAGTGACTGCTGGAGCAGGTGAGGTGGGATGGTGCTGTCACGTTTCCCTGGTGTTCAGCTGAGGGCCGCGATCACTCAGCCTGCTGTCTCCATTCAGGGAGTTCACCCTTGAAAATGATTATTCATAATTGTAGCCCTATACCATAAACTGTAACTGTGAAATGGTACAGTTGCCTGATTTCTTCTGCTCCATAAAAGGACTTCGGATTTATTTCCTTTCTCAGTGACTTGAAAGCAATTTACAGCACATTTGTTCTCTAGCTCTTGATTGCAGAAAGGGCCACCTTTCTGGCAAATGTAGAGGTTGTTTTGTGGGGTTGTGGTTTTTTGTTGGTGGTTTTTTTTTTGTTTTTTTTTGTTTGTTTTTTTTTTTTTTTCAGATCTACATTAGTGAAATTGCAATCAGAACTGTACTTTGTTAATACTTAACGCTCTTCAGAATTCATCTTCCCTTCCTTATATCATAACAGTTACACAACCAGGACTAAAGCCAAACTTTAGGTTCTATTCATGCAGTGCTTGTTGTAATGAGGTGTAAAGCTACAGAACCTTCTTAGTTTCAGATCCTTCATCTTCTCCTTAAAATCTGTTCCTTGTAGAAACAGGTTATAATTCAGTCGGAAGCCCACAGAAAGAACACACTTTAAGAGTAAATAATGATCTTCATGGCTTGTTTGTTTGTTTGCTTGCTTTTCTTCTCATTAGCCTTCAGGCAGATGAATTGCCTTTTAAAATCCAAAGTGGCACGAAGAGATTTTTTTCAAAGGTGATATTAATGGTGAGACAGAATGGATACTGCAAAGTGAAATTAGAAGCTGGTCTGATATTAGTGCAGTGAGGTGTGGCTTGTTCCTAAGTATGTACCCTCTACTGCTCCATTAGCATAAGAAAGCTGGGATGCAGAACCAAGGAGCTATCAAGGCAACTAGATAACCTGCTGCATCGTAGCCCCACTGTGTATTGACTGCAGGCAGTGTAGTGCAACAGGGAGCTTTCCTATAAAATAGACCCATTTTGGCCAGGAGTCCCAATGACACAAGTGCAAGCTGCAGTGGATATGATGAGAAGTAATTTGGGGCCTTATCCCATTGCTCATTTTCATGAAAATTAACGCTTGTAAAGAACATGCAGGATGCATAGATCATCCAGTGTGGATAAGACAGAAGGCGAGTTTGGTCCTCTTTCTGAAACACATCCTCTTTCAAGGGACCACTCATCCAGCATCACACTAATCACAAATGAAAAGGGACTCTCCAAAAAAGAAGCATAGTGTTCTTCATGAGTGTTAATGTACCCATTTCATGCTCCCACCCAAAAGGAGTTGCCTTTCTACAGAGGCCAGAAGGAATCAATATGCGGCTGCTTTTCTGCTTCCTTCATGCAGGAAGGTGCTCAGAGATCTGCCTGAGGCAGCCCTGCAGTTGTTTTAACATTGCAAGATTATCACAACGTGATTGGGTTGGGCCAAGATCCAACATACAAGAAAAGCTGTTGTAGATGTATCATTTTTCCTTGTCATACATATGATAGTCATGTTTCCAAACCCTGCAATTTCAAAATTGTTTAATTTTCATATAATGTTAATCATAGTCATTACACTACTCTATGTTATGTCTAAGGGGAAAAATGAGTGGGAAATTTTTTCTACATGAAAACACCAGATTGAGGTATACAGCAGACACATGAGCTTGTGTCTACAGTGATTTACCCGCTGACTGCTTCTTACATTTCAGATTTATTCTATCATTCTCTTAATTAGGCCTTAAATAATTTCAAACTTTGAGGTGGACTGTGGTTTTATTTCTAGCTGTGGTGTATGGAAGTGTGATTCATACTTGTGAATGAAAATAGATGAGGACAGATCTTCCCCAGTGTAAGCTGTCAGAGCTCTGGTGACTTGTGTTTTAGAGAGAAGACCAGAGAAGTGGCTCAGAGCTTTTGGTCAGGCTGTGTTACTTCTACGTGACAAAGATATCCGAAAAAAACCTCAGATTTCCAGGGCTGCGGCTTGGGCCTTTGTGTTGGTCTCTATTTACATCTTTTTTTTCCTAAGTATTATTTTTATGTTTTATTTTGTACATCTAACAGCAGAGAGCTGAAGAGGTAAAAGTGGAGAAATTCTCCCAAAGAAAGAGAGAGTAAATACCTCCTGCTGAAGAAACTAGGTGAGGAGGTGTGCTGAAGAAATGAGCACCCACTTTTACCAAGTCTTGCATTCCACTACCAAGTAACCCATTGCTCATCTATACAGTCAACAGAGAGCTCACCATTAGGCGACTTTAGCTTGTTAATCAACTAACCTTGATATCCAGGCACAAGTTCTTACCTATCCTGATTCCACATCTCTCCTTATCTTCACCCCATCTGTTTCAATCATAGAATCCTATGATGGCTTGGGTTTGAAGGGACCTTAAAGGTCATCCAGTTCCAACCCCCTTCTGAGGGCTGCTTGCCCACCACCAGGTCTGGCTGCCAAGGGCTCCATCTAACTTGGCCTTGAGCACCTCCAGAAATGGGGCATCCACAGCTTCTCTGGGTAGCAGTGCCAGGGCCTCCTCACCCTCTGAGTAGAGTTTCCTTCTAACTTCTAGCCTGAATTTCCCCCTTTTAGTTTAATGCCATTCCCCTTTATCATATCAGTGTTGGAGTCTTGGATTTATTCTTCTTTTTCCATGTCCTTAAGTTGAAGAAGCAACAAAAAGACAATTCTGACAGCCAAGAACCAGAGGCATATTGTGACTATAAAGGTATGGTGATTACATAAGTTAGTAAGTGGCAAAACATTCTAATAAAATATTTTGAGATTTCTCTTCAACATGGGACAAATTTGCAACACCTTGACAAATTAAATGCTATTGGAAAGAGGAAAAGTTATTTTGTTTGGCATTTATTAAACTGTAGGGCAAATGAAGGAAGAAGGGAGGAAAAAGGAAAAAAAGAATTAAAAATGGAGGAAGTAGGACTAAGCAGGAATGGGAAGACAACTGCAACTAGAAATTCAGAATTGAATTTCTAAGACTCCTTGCATCGAGAAAGTGAAAGAAATAAAACATGTCTATAAGATCCCACAGAACAAAACTTACATCAGTTTTCTTGTTTTTCCTTATTTTCAGGTTTGCTCTACCAAAAAGAAAATGGGAAAACTGTCTTTATTATCATTAATCTGGTTCCATTCATCCATGCTATTTATCTACAGAAGAGCCAGTAATGCAAAGGAAAGGCACAATACCTTTATGTTATTATCTTCTCTACATATGCAAGAGTTTATGAATAAACTATCAGCTTTCTTTGTGACCAGTTCTGAATTTTCTCCAAATTTGCATTGTTATTACTTGGAGCACCTTCCACTCTGACTGGCGTATTTTCCTCTGCTTCCATATGATCAAATTGCCTTATGCAGATGAACCTCCTTCTACTCCACCAAAATTTGTGAGGTTTTGCCAGTGAGGCAAAGGACGGAGGGGGCAGCCAAAGAATGGAGTAGGAAAATACATGAGATTGATGTTTTGCTACAGATTGGCACAAAGAAATGGAAATGAACCGACACAGCGCAGAAAATGAATTACTACAGCCTCAATTACTTTAAATTAAGAAAATTCTCAATTTGAAAATTTCTTATTTTAAGATGCAACATTTTATATTGCAACATATTCTCCCTATATGTGGGTTATGTCTGCAGTGTCTCATTTCAGACATTTTTCTTTCCATTCAACTTGTCAACTGCGATGTACATATGTATCCAAAATTATTCTTCCTCTCTGAGTAGCTTTTTCTGGTGCTTCTCATTTTCTGTGTGTTTTGTCACTCATGATTTTTGTCCTTCCCTTCTTCAAACAGGTGTTCGAATGAGAGATGTCAGCATTTAGCTTTTCTCTAGGGATGTACAATGGAACGAGATAAAATCAAAAGTTAGGTCATGTTACAATACATATTTGTTGAGGCAAAAACAAAAAAAAAACAACCCTCCATCTCTGAACGAGTGTGTATTTATGTATTTATTTTTAAGGTAATGACTCACTGCAGTTTTTAATGATGCATGAGTAATTCCTGAGAACCCATATTTAAATGTGAGGGAAATCTTGACATTTTTAAAGGGAATTCTCTTGTGTTGTTTCTATGGTAACTTTTCTAAAGAGATTATTTTTGTTTCAGTTGTTTTTTAATTGTGATCAACAGTAGAGTAATTACTATATTGAATGTAAATGAGGAGAAACTGTATATTTGCTATGCGCTCTTTTGAACATGCAGGATGCCAGGAGAGTGGTTGCTCCTTCCTTAAACCCTCAAATGGGGATCTAAAGGGCTTTCTGTGTTTCTTGGATTTATTTGGGTCTTGGGAAGCAATAAAATTGGGTGGGAGGCACAAGCATACAACAGGGAGCATGGTTAGTGGGGTTACAATAGGAACATTGGCATACAAAGCACTTCCTAGCAATGCAGGGTCAAATATTTATAGAAGGCAGAATAATCGGTCTCAAGACTTCTCTTAGTTCAAGGAAAAAAAAAAAAAAAAAAAAAGATTAAACATAATGACCTAAAGAGAATAACTTAGGAAAATGAAGACTTTAAGCAATGCCCTTGTATGTGCCTTTCTCTGCTGCATCTTCTCCACTTACTCAAATGGCTGAATTGCAGAATGTCTCCATTAATTATATTAATCATGTGGTTGTAATTTAAAAAAAAAAAAAAAGAAATTCAATATTAAGATATAATCTCTTTTTTCTCTCTCTCTCTCTCTTTTTTTCTTTTTTTTTTTTTTTTTTTTCACTGTGATCACTGAGATGTTTAAGGCCAGATTGGATGAGGTCTTGGGCAATCTGATCTAGTACTTGATCTAGAAGTTAGCAACCCTGCCTTTGGCAGAGGAGTTGGAACTTAATCCTTGACGTCCCTTCCAGCCCAAGCCATTCTGTGATACCATTATATGATTCTATGATTCAGTGTGCTTTTGTCTCTTAAGCAATGCTAGGTAGTATGAGAAGGTCTGAGCTTCAGTTGGGGCCCACATATCCTGGCTTTGAGATGTTTGATTGAGAGTTCTACCTTCATGCACAAAATGACTGATCTAAGCACCAAACATGCAGCTTTCTCCTGGGTGTGCTTGAAGTCCATTCTGAGACCCCCAAAGTGTTTTCAGGAGCACAAGAATGGGATCAAGGAAGCTGAAAGGACTGCCAAAGCAAGATTTTCCTTAAGTGCTCTTTCTCATTAATTTCCTTGAATTCATACAGAAACGTAATACATAAAAATTAGGAGTTTGAGAATGTATAATTCATAATGGAAAACTAAATTCCATATGTAGCTTGTGCAAGAACTCTTAAATTTTCCTAAGCTGTGCATTTGAAAGGGTTGTATCATTAGTATTGATTGACAATTTAATCAATTTGATATTGATTTAAGAGGAATCTTTGAGATTTGTTGGAAAGCTTTTTGAACAAAGATACCATGTATAGAATGGGTAGCTAGGAGGAGGCAAGATCTTTTCTTTTCAAAAGCCTGAGAAATCCATCACCCCATGCATGGAGTTCCCACTGAAGTCAGCTGGAGTTCCATCAACCACCCAGCTACAAACAGACACCAAGTACATAAATGAGAAAAATTATTATATTCCTGTCATACAGCCTTCTAGTAGTAAATGGGAAGACTACAGCTGATCCAATTTCAAATATTAAGCTTAAAAAGTATGTTCATGCTCAGCCTTTAATTCCTCCAATTATTGTTGTATATATATGCCTTATCTATTAGGGCAGATATTGTGCAGGAAAGTGATAAACAGAAGATCTTTTCAGAAGCTCTAATGTTCCTACTGCAATTAGCTTTGTACTGTCAGTGTCTGTCTCACCAAGCTCTTACAGGGCTCCTGTGTTCTTTGCCCTTCTGAAAATTCTGATGAAGTTATGGGAACCCACTGGTGAGTGTGTGGATATAGCCCTCGGTGCTCCTTTTAAAACCACTGCTTAAGGGTGAAAGCTCCTGTTTGTTTAATCAGCATTGTTGCTCTTCTTCCATCTGAGTTGGATGGGGCCCTGGGCAGCTCTGATCTAAAGGAGGGCAACCCTGCCCACAAGCAGGGGGGTTGGAATGGGATGATCTTAGTGGTCTCTTCCAACCCAAGCCATTCTTTGGTTGTACGAGTCTTCCATTTAAAACAATGAGTCTTCAGTGATGATCACTTCAAACACTGTGTGATCAAGTGTAGATGAAAGCCTGGCGAGCATACCTGTGTTTAGGGTGCATGGATGCACATCTGTTAGCAAAGCTGCAACTCTGCACTTTATTATTACTCTTTGTAGAATTTTAGATCTATGGAGCTTTGTTTTGAAATTAATTGAAAAAATCTAATGAATGTGTATGTGCATGGCTCATTACATGCAAAATGCAAACCATAGGATAAGTACTTTGTTAACCATCTTTATGACTCCCTGTGTAATGTGAAGGCACACATTTAATGCACATATCTTTAAAATGATTTTGTGATATACTTCTTTTGGCATGCTGCCACACATGATTAATTATCTAGGTTTTATAGCTAGTTACATGAACTGATATAGTCATTTTTCCATTTCTATAGCCAGAAAAGGCAAAAATTTGTCAATGCTCTTCAGTGCTCGTATGACTAAGAGAGGAAAAGGGTTTTTCTGAAAGTAATCCGGTCTGCCTCTCTTCCTATGTGGTTCAGGATCTTTCTCTTTTTTATCAGGTCTCTGGCACCTTTGACAAATTACCAGTTAAACAGCTCCAGAACTAGTATGACTTCCACCATTTCTATCTGTCTGCCATGTCTGAAAGCAGAAGTCCCTGATCAGGGACCCCAAAGCAGCACCAGCCAGAAATCTTAAATACAGTGGATACCTACTGGTGCACTGATTTGGTCTAACAGTGCTCTGACAGTTGTTAAAATAACATCATATACCAACCAAAAAGCCACCTGAATGTGTTTTCTAGGAGGCACTGCTGTGCTTTCCACAAAGACAGTCTTTTTTGTAGTCAGAAAGTCTGTGGAAGAAGAAACCCAACTGGAGTCTGTGAAGCATGTAAGAACTTAGAAACCCATCTACTTTAGGACTTTATTTGGAAAAGCATTTCCTTATTTCAAATTTGTAATGCAAACAATTTAAAACTAATATACGTTCTAATGTCAGGTTCAGGTAGGTTGCAGGTGATTATACCATCAGTATAATGAATAACAAATTTCTAACATAATCTGTGCTTGTCCTGAGGCTTAGAAGGTAAAATAAAAAGAGCAATACTTGTGTCAAATGCAGAAAAAAAGCATCTTGATTTCAGATCTCATTTGGATTTGCAGCACTGGCTACTGTTCCAAAAATTCTTTTTCACGTGTAAACAACACTAGTTTGTTTTCGTCTCAGGAAAGAGGGAATAAATAACCTTTTCACTACAGTATTAAAATAACACTCTAACAAAACTAATCTGCTTATGTTACAGTAGAGAAAACTGATACCTAACAGCTCTCTCAATTCTTGGCGTGTACTGTGGCGATGTGTAAAATAAGTTCAGCATTGCAGCGACTGCCACATTTGGTTATAACAAGATCCTGGTAGAGAATCCCGCATTTCTCATCATGTTTTACCACTAAACAGGTTTTGAATTGGCGCTTTTATAGGAGCTTCTTAATCAGGCTTTCATAATAACAGAGTTTAATCTCTCATGCTAAAACTCAAATTAATATTTTTATATTCTCTGGATGTAAACCTAATCACAACGCAATTAAGGCTTTGGTATTGCATGCATTTTTATGAAATATTGATTTATACGAAGCCTGACCCTGAAAACATTTACTGTTGTCTTCCAGTCATTATTCCCACTAGTTCTGTTGATTTATAAAGGATTTCTCAGGTTGGGGTTGGCAGGATTGGGCCCTGAGTGACAAAGGGGCTCAGTGTGCTCTGCAACAGCTAAAGGACGTGTTCCCAAACACCTGCTGCCACTCCCCAGCTATTCTAAAACTTTTTCTCCAATATTTAGTTTTCTTTCAGCTGCCACTCAAATATATGAAGGACAGAATTAGTACTGAAAAGGGGAGAATGACGCTATTTTTTGTTCACCTAGCTCCTAACAAGACTGCCTCCATCAGTTTATCTCTAGGAAGAGGTTCACCTGCACATCTAAACCACGCCTACCTTAATTAGATTGAATACTAAAACTCAGTTATCTATCCATTTGGTGATACTTTGTGGATAGCTAAGCATCTCGGACAAGAGGACAGAGGGATCTAATTTATTTGTTTTAACTTATTTGGAAAAGTACAATAGAAGTTGTGGATGCCCCATCCCTGGAGGCATTCAAGGCCAGGCTGGATGTGGCTCTGGGCAGCCTGGTCTGATAGTTGGTGACCCTCCACACAGCAGGGGGGTTGAAACCACTGTGGTCCTTTACAACCTGGGCCATTCTATCATTCTATGATTCTATGCAAAGGAAACCTTAGTTTGTTTACAAATGCCCATATGTGTATCCATTTTTAATGACTGAGCTCACCTTCCTGGAGCTGATTTCACTGATGGGAACCTCCAAACCTCCTCCACCTCTTTCCCAATTCAAAACAGACAGTCATAGGGACCAACGAGAGCAGAGAAAGAATCAATAGGAAAATCTGCATTCAAGTTTGTTTGATTTGATGAAGCATAAAACTATTTTATTTATTGAAATGATATTAATGTAATTAAATGAAAAATGCACTCTTTACTTAATTAATATTTTAAGCTGTCTCTGAAGAATAGTATGCAGCTCAAATTTAGTTGATCAGTTTAAAAATGTAAGGCTTTAATTAGACTCAAATCTTAGGCAGAATGAAATCATTTTCTTAATAAAGTTGAGGGCTCTAGAATTTGCCTGTAAGTGGGAAGTGGCTGCTGTTGATCTTCAGAGATGAACACAAAAATATAAGACAGACAACTTAGTGAAGCTTGGTAGTTTACATTCTTCTAAGTCCATGTTCGTGTTCCACGTTCAGAAAGTGAGTATTTGGGAAGGAGTTCTTTTTCATAGGAGTGAAGGAAACTTAACTTTGATGTTAAGATACACGTGCAGAAAATCTATGGGAAATCCTGTGCAACATTCTTGGGCTGGATTGTAACTATCCAGGCTCCAGAGTAGGTTAGGTAAAACTTTTTGACAAGATGGCAACAAAAGAACAGATGAGATTAAATGGCTTTTATCTTAATTATACATCCCTTAAAAGAATGAAAATCTGAGTTGTGCTGTACGTTGTGTAGACATTTGTAGAAGTAACTGAACTTAAAACAGTATGGGCAGATTCCCAACATGGCATCAGTCAGAAATCAAGGGCGGAAGGTCAGAAGACTTCTTGGCATCTGGACATGAAGAAGAGATTTTTATGGGGAATCCAAGCAAACATGGAGCATTGCTGCCTGTCAGACTGTGCAAACTGGAATTATGTTCCCAAATTACTTTCATTTCAATTGTAAAATCCACAGCAGGATCTTTCTGCTTAGGCATAGTTCAAATGCAGCTCTTTATTTTGAGTGAATGTTGCCGTGAACCCCCCCAAATCCCAGTATTTTACATGTGCTGAAAATAGTGGAAATGCCTCAAAGTCATTTTTACTTACAAATATTTTCCAGGAAAAAGGCACAAAACTTTCTAGAAATCCTCTATTGAAATGCCGCTGATTGGTTTTGTGTTGTTTTCCTGTTAATGAATGCATTGAATCATATTGGGTTGGGGGGAAAAAGGCATGTTTAGATGGCCTAAATGTAAGTTATTCAACTGAAAATGAGTTTACCAAGCACCAGTTAGCTGACCCTCAAATGAGGGCTGTGAGCAGCAATATGATGAGGGCTTCAAAAACATTATACAAGTTTTAAACCAGTAAACTATTCAACATCATTTATTTCAGCTGGCAGCACGTCTTGCATTTAGTGAACAGAACATTAACTAATCCGTTAAAATAATGTCTCCTCTGTGGTTTGACGCTGAAGTCTTTTCAAGTGTTGTATTTAGCAAGTGTTAACAGTCATGAAAACGATGTAAAAAATGAGAAGAATTTCAAATTTCACCCTAAATTCCTCAAAATGTCACTGTTGTGTAACAAAGAAATGTGTATTTGAAGTGGTATCATGCTGTCTCTTGGCCCTTTTGGTCAATGTCCTGCTCCACTAGTTTGTCTCCCAGCAGCCCTAGGAAGATGCAACATTCACCCAGCAAATGATAATTACAATATTTGTAAGTGAGAGATATAAACACTAAAGGGAATGGAAGTAGGTATCCGTTTGAGACACTTCATTGGGAGGATCAATATGCAAACACACGTGTCCTAATGAGATCTCCTGGTGGGTTCATTTATCTTCCAACCTGAGTAATACATGTTAGTGAGCAAACTGTGTGCTATGGAGGCAGGATGCTGGTGGAATGAGTGCCAGCAGCAGGGCAGTCACTGTGGCCATGCACCAAAAATGGAGCTGATTGGATACTGATGGATGCTGTGAGGGGGTTTCTGTGAGTAGGAGCTGGGGAGAAATGATAGGAGCGCTTGTTCTCCCCTAAAAATGTCATGGTCAGAACTTGTGTTCTGACAACATCTTACTAAACCTGAGATGGGAAGGACGATTGGGTGGGAGCGTGATGTGACAGCTCTCTTCTTTCTGGAAGTAGCAGAACAACGCTGTTGGCACTTCCCTGTAGGCTTCAGTGGGGTTGTGCTGGGGCAGGAGCAATGCTTCGGGGTCATGGGCTGCCTTCACCTTTCCTTGGCTCCCTAGGCAGGCCCTGTGGAAGGGCTCAGGAATAAGGAGCATTGTGAGGGATCGTTGTAAAAAATAATAATAATAATAATAAAGGAATGGAAAGAGGAAAAGGAAAAAGGGGAAACAAGGGAAAGGGAGGAGGAAAGGGAAAGATGCCCCAAAGGTTGCTGCAGTGTCACAGGAAAGGCTATGAAGAGCCCAAGCCCTGCAGGGAAGGCACAGTCCGCAACGGCCGCAGCGGGTCGGGCCCCCGACGGCTACCGGGGCTGCGGGAATGGGTAACCCGGCCCGGCAGCCTTCTTGCTCCCGGGGATTTGGGGCTCTCCTGACTCGGGCGGGTTTTCCCCGAGGGGGAGCGATCAGGGAAAGGGAAGTGGATCCCTCCCCCGGTCCCTGCCTGCCGCCTCCAGCTGTCGTGGCAAGGGGAAACAATGGGAAAGCGGATGGGGGCTTCGTCGGACTTGTCACCTGCAGGGGCCGCTTCGTTCTGCGGGAGAGGCCCCGCAGCTCGCCGCGCCCTCCTCGCTTCGTGCGGTATCGGGAACGGGGGCGGATAGAGGAAAGTTTGGACCTCCTGTGTTCGGCCCTGGGCTGTTTTCATTTTATTTTGTTAACGCAGGAAAGTCCTTTCAGGAAGAGACGTTGCGGGGTTCTTTCCCGTATTGTTATGCAAATGCTCTCATGCTCTTTAGGTTTGCTGTGCTGTCCTGATTTGATGATTTTATTTTTATCATTATTATTTGGCTCCTCCGTCATTGTTCTGCCCCCGCCGCTTCCATCTTGCGAGAGTGACACCAAAAAAAAAAAAATGACGGGAGGGGAGAACACGTTAAAAAAAATAATAAAAATAAAAAAATAATCCCACATCCACGACAGAAACCCCAAACAGCTTTTCCAAATGAGTGACACAGGCGGTGTCCATTCATCGCCTCACACCGGCGAAGGGTTTCTGAACAGCCCAGACCTCCTTAGCCAATTGCTGCCAGCAACATGTGGAGGGTAGGCATCGCTATAGCAACCGGTGGATGGGCCATGTGCGGCAGCCGGCAGGGGCTGCGAGCGGCCCGATATAAGGAGGGCAGCGTCGGGGCGCGCCGGCATCCTCCGCCCGCGCCCGCGCCCCGCGGGGCCGCTCGGGGCCGCCCGCTTCCCCCGGAGCGCTCGGAGCTGCGCTGAGCGCTCGTGGAGGCCTCCGCCGCCTTTGTCTGCGCGGAGGAGGAGGGGAGGAGAGGGGGCAGCGGGGGAGGACGGCCGGAGCCCGCCGAGGTGCGCCGAGCCCTCCGAGGGAGGAGCCGGTGGCGGCCCGCCGGCGGCAGCGCCATGGCAGCAGGTAAACGCGGAGCGGGGGGGAGCGCGGCGCGGGGTCTGCGGGCGGTGGGAGCCGCGCCGGGAGCGGGGATGGCGGCGAGGAGCGAGTGGGGCCGCTGCCAGCCCGCCCCGTCGGAGCCCGCTCGGCTCACGGGGGGGAGTGGGGGCGACTGGCGGGTCCCGGCGTTGGGACGGGGCGGCCGCTCCGCTGCGGGGCTCCGGCTGCGCTCCGAGAGCCGCTCGGAGGGCGCTTTTAGCTCATCTCTGAGCGATGTGCCTTCGGCATCGGCGTTAGGTCGGCGCTGGCGCAGCGGCTCGCGTTGCTCTTTGCCGGAGATATTTGACCGAGCTCCGCTGTCGATGACCGACCTCTTGGCTCGGTTTTGTGGCTTGGACCTTCTCTGTCCCTCTGCTTACGCGTTTTGCTCTGGCTGACAAAGCCCGGGCTAAGGAGGAAATGGGCGTCCCGGTGCTCCCGTTCTGCTGCTTTCCCCGCATCGCTCGGAGCTGGGAATGGAAGTTTCTTCACCCCGGCGTCTCCTCTCCACACCTCCGGCTTTGCCTTCCTCCTCCGCAGGCGTGGATGTGGCTGTCCTGTTTCCCACCTGCACATCTCAGCTGATGCTGTAGGCTTTTCGTGCTGTGCTTTAACTAATACTCAGAGCCTCGAGAAAACCTTGACGTTTACGATACGTTTCCTCTTTTGCAACCTTACACCACAAACTTCTTCGAGGTTCTCAGACCTCTGGGCATCTCAGCATCGCCTCGTAGTGGGACTCAGGACAATGCCTACCATCGTTTCTCGTAACTCTAACCAGAAACTTCACTTCTGTTTGCCTTTAGGAGGAAAATATCTACCATTGATCAAGGGATCTTTGAACTCGCTGAATTCTTGATTGTATTCAGTCATTGTTTGTGGCATTAATCCTACTAAAAGGTATAGAGACGCTCCAGAGTGCTTTGTGGTGTTGAAGGTTGCGGAAAGATCATTGTGCCCCCACCGATGAATAGATCTGTGGCTCTCGCAGTGACCTTTCTCAGTGATTTGAATAAGCTGCAGTTCCCAGAAATCCATCTGCCCATTGTGCCCGTCGATTTGTCTAATCTTCCCGACCCCTAGAAGAAGCCAAAAGCACCTTCCCCTCCGATTTCACCCTCTCGAGTGAAAGCATTACGTTGACCTCATTTCAGGTGATGAACTGACATCTGCTGAAAGCCATCCTGGCACCAGGCAAGCCGGGCAAGGGGGGGCGTTGTAAGGAGGGAGGCCAAGCAGCCCCACACACCTCTTCCTCACTTTACAGATATCCCCTTAAAGCACCAACAAGTAGCCTGGGCCGTGCAGCCTGGCAGTACGGTGCTGAACCAAAACCCATGTTGTGAGCATCCCTGTGCCCCACAGACCCACCTGGGTGAGGAGGGGCAGCCACAAAACTGAGGGAGCTGCTGCTTTCCCTTTGTTTTGCTTTCTTATTTTACAAAGGAAGATGGTATCTGTAGGTTTCCTAGGGACAGAGTGAGATAGCCAGGTTTGTCCTGATGCTGAGTGCGCCTCTGGGTTTCTGGTGACCTATCAAAGTTAAAGAGAATAGAGCATCTCATCCTCTATTCCCAGTCACCCTGCAGCAGGAATTCACTAGAAGTGGATTTAAGTTTAGATTTATTTAAACAAGCAGACATATATATGTGTGTGTATATATATATATATATATATATATATATATATATATATATATATATTTGAGTACATATAGTATATGCAGCCACACAGACCCCCACCCGTCCCTTTCTTCATGTTTCATCTATCAAGGAAATAACACACGTTCCCTTCTAGCACTGAGCCTATTAGCAAAGGGTCCTTTTAGAAAAACAAGAGAAGCTGGTGAGCTAGAACTTATTTTCTTGAAGTTCATTTCTAAGAGGAACGATTTTCTTGTAGAATTCTTTTCTTCTGCCCAGGCACTCTTTTCGCTCTTTGAATGGCAGATTTGCAAGTACAATTTCATCTGCACAGAGGAACAATAGCTTTCAGTTGCACAAAGGATTTCTCCCACCCTGAATCCAAACCACAATGCCTCTTGCTCTGATAATAGCTTCTGAAAAGATTTTGTAATGCACAGAATTAATACATGATTATTTCCGCCTCACTTCTCTCATTTATTAGATTCTATAGTGAATTCCAAATTAAAAATAGCACCTCTTGAGTTTTTTAACGTTCTGATATTTTGAAACAAATCATATTCTCAAGATGCTCCTTTTGCCCACGTTTACAAAGAAATCTGCTTCTTTTTAATTATTATTGCTTAGAAACCAATCTACCTGATAGCGATGTCATAATCAAGGCATGCACAAACTGCAAAACAAAAATGCAGTGTGAGCTTGATCCTAAATGAAGCACAGTGGTTTTGCCTTTACAACGTGGAGGCATGGCTGGGTGCAGCAGCTGAGCGTTGTCAGAAATACCTCCTTACACTGATAAAGTGGACCTCAAACCTCAAGTTCAGTGAGAGTTCTGCTTCAGCCTGGAGCAGAATCAGGCCCTGTGTCCTAAGGGCAATAACGGACTTAATTCTGCTGGGGCATCTGAAAGGTGAGCGCTCACACCCCTGCACGGAGCCCTCTCTACTGACACAAAGGCTTTCCCCTACTCTTCTTCCAACATAGGTGTGAGAACTTACTTACATGAAAGCCTCCATTAAATATTTACTGCCATTTGCCTGGGATTTGTTTGTGCTGAATCATGGGATGACGCCGCAGAATGGGACGCGGCGCTTTGATTCGAGCGGTGATTTGTGACTCCGGCGTTACGCTGCGCTATTGACTGCTTCACTTTGGGCTGTGTGTAGATGTGCTCTGCCAAGGGACTGGGAAAGCCAATGTGAGATCAGATCCCGTACATTTTTTCTCTCTTAAAATAATCACGATGACAGCAGGGCAACCCTTATGGAAGCGGTGTAGCTCCAGCAAGCACTGGTGAGTGTAGAGTCACAGGATGGAAGAGTGGAAGTGGTTGGTCAGTGTGATGCTCTGGGATGGGGTGAAGCTTTGTCATCTGAAATTTAGCATGGATTGGGCCATTGCAAAGCAAGCAAAGACCAAAGCCTGAATGTTTTGAGTTATTTTCTAAGCCGTCCGTTGAGGATCAGTGGTTTTGCCTTCATTGGGACTCATACTACATGTGTTTCCGAAAAGGAAATCATTCAGGGGGATGTCAATATATTCAGCTCTATAAAGTTTAAAAAATGCATAGTTACATGTAGCTGAGTTTAATATTTAATTATGTGTAATTTATGTGGTCTATTTATTTGTTGAGCCTTAGGGGAAAGAAAGGTGATTTGTTTTTCTTGTTATGCAACAGCTATTGTTCCCCTTCCACCCCAGGCGCACACCGTGGCAGCCGGAGAGAGCACAGGGAGAGGTGTTGTGCCTTAAAAGACATCCGACTGTAAATGTCAAATTCATAAATATTTAAACATTTTTCTTTCAATTTCGAGTCAAGTCTGACAGGACGCCTCTAATTAACCCTGGGCTCCGTTTCAGGCTGAGGCCTTATTGCGGGGAAAGAAGAATGAGAGCTTTGGTCGAGGGGAAATCTCAGTTCCTGACTGGGAGGGAGAGGAGGGACGGAAGGAGGGAGCTTGGAACGAGCTCGCTGGATTCATTTTTGCCCGTTTCATCGTTTGACGGTTGATGTGCTGGAAGGGCAGCGGGTCTGTGGGTTTGCATTGGGAGCACCGGGGACCTGAGGTTCTCCTGTCGGGACGCGTCCCGGGGCCGGGCCTCGTTGCAGACCCAGTCCTGAGATCCTCGACGGCGGAGATGTACGCGGGGCCCCGACTCCCAGGCTGCTCCTCCGCCCCGACCCCGGCGGCATAGAGGGGAGAGGAGACGGCGGCCGGGAGATGGGCTGACTTCTCCCGATGTGATGGGGCGGAGGTGCGGCTGCCGCTGCCCCAGCGCCTCTTCCCTCCTGGTCATTCCTGGCTGCTTCCCTAGGAAGACCTGTGTTTTGTTTTGTTTTGTTTTGATCTGGATTTTTTGCAAGCCTTTGGCCGTCTGATGCCCAGCACCACGGACGCTGCTCCATGGGCTCCCCATGGAAAACGCTCCCCGACGTGGTGCCGACAAAGCATCCTAACCCTAAACTCGCACCCCAAAACCCGGCAGTTTCCCCGCGTTTCCCGTTACGAGAAGCGGATCTCTGCCCACACCGCTTTGTTCCGGGCAGGCCGCCACTCGAGCTGCGAGAAGTTGGAAGCGGCACTCCCGTCACTATAACTACGGGAGTCGAGGGGAAAGCACGCTCCTTCTCTCCCCCGTGTTTACTCAGGGCGCTTGACAGCACTTTGCTCCCGTCATTTTCATTGTTTCCCTCGCACAGCCCTTTCCCCCTGGCGTTTGCGCGGCTCTTTCACACGGCGAAAGGCGAAGGAAAAAGCATTTAAAACCGCGGTGCTAAAAGCGGAGAAAGGGGAGATCTGTGAGCCGTGGGGTTGGAGAGCCGGGGCTACGCGGCGGGGACGCGCCTTCGGGGCTGGAGGGGGTGCGGGAGGGGGGCTGGGTGGCCCCAGGCATCGCGGGGGGCCCGAGCTGGGCTCGGGGGGGCTCCTCTGTGCCTCGCTATTGGGGGGCCGAGCGGAGCGGAGAGGCGGATTAACGTCCCGGGGCGCAGCCGTCGGGGAGGGGGCGGCGGCCCTTTAGCGGGGGCCGCCTATTGAGATGCAGATCGCGACCCCTGGCCCCGAGGGGACGGCGTCCCTTTCACTGAAATGCTAATGGCAGAGCGCGGCAGCGCCGCGCCTCACCGGGCCCCCGGGGTGATGCCGTCGGGTTTGCTCCCTCCCGGCTCGGCTTGCGAGCCCGCGGCGGCCGGGGCAGGTGGCCCGGGGTGGGGGGCGAGGGGAGGCGCCCCTGGAGCCCCCCGGGGAGGGGAGAGCGGCCCCGTCCCCCTGGTGGCTGGTGGGATTGGGAGGAGGGGCCGGGGGGCGGTGCGAGCAGAGCCGGGCTGAGCCGGGCCGGGCCGAGTGGGGTCCGCGCCCGCCCCCGGGGCTTCCCAGAGCCGGACGAGCATCCTCCGCTCCCAGCGTCCAGGAGAGAAAATCCGGGAGGCTCCTTGAAGCCGCATTTCCATTAACTCAGCCTCAGCCCCGGCTAATCCGCAGCACTGAAGGCAAGGAGGCTAATTAATGACAAGCTTTTACAGTCAAGACCAGCGATAATTGCTTTGGTGGCCTTTATGATTACAAGATAAAAATGGACCGGGCCTGACATAAGAGCCACTGTGTACACTGCAAGACAGGAGGAAATTAAGAGCTGGCTAGCTGAATACGGAGCAGAAAATTACTAATAGAGGAGAGATAATGAATAGGCCGGCTAGGCATTCATGGGGAAAAATCCATTTTGTTACCACGCGAAATTAGGTGGTGGAAAGGAGTTTGCTAATTGTTCTCATCTTGTAGCAACCAGGGCTGAGGCAGGGGCGTGCTTTTCAATTCATTTCCCTGGTAATTGTGAAAGGGGGAACGCGGGCCAAATGAGTCCTGCTGCAATTTGCGCGCCTGGTCTTTTCATTTTCATGTTGCGTTTTTAATTGTTGCTAATATAGCTTATAATGAAGTTAATGAGGGGAAATTATTGTACAACTTTTTAGCACATGGAGACAAGTGAAATGCACGAGAAGGATTCTCTCCTATTACTGGGAAAATAATAGTCATCTGGAGGAGTTTGGAACTATCCGGCTCTTTTTTTATAGATACAATCCTTTTTCTTCTGTAACAGACAAAAGGAAGAACCGCCACCTACTTCTTCTTCTTCTTTTTCTGTTGTTTCGTGTTTTATTTCTCACGCTAAGGAAAAAACCAAACGGATTTTCCCTTGCTGTTCCGTATGGCTGGGGAGGGAGGGGGGACCCGGCGCTGCGCGCACCCAGCGCCCGCCTCCGCCTTTCGGGAGCGGAAAGCCGGGAGGGGAGGGGACGGGCGGGGAAGGGAGAAGAGGGGAGGGGACGGGACGGGACGGAGCGGGGGGGGGGGGGTCGTAGCGCTGTCCCTGCCTGCCGTTGGGCTCCGGCCCCGCTGCAAGTCGGCGCTGTCGGGGGCTTCCCCCGACGGGGCCCCCGCACCGCTCCGCTCCGCGCACTCAGGCGCTGCCTCTCTCTCCTCCCCTGCAGAAAAGCCACGTCCCGCCGCTCCCGCAGCGCGGGGAAGAGGCAGAGTCGGCCAAATTTCTCCTCCTCACCCTTCTCTCCCTCGCCTGCATCGCCGGGGTCCTGGCAGCTTCGGGGGTCGTCTACTGCCTCCGGCACCGCGCCCACCACCGGCTCAAGGAGAAGCTCTCGGCCCTGGGGGCTGACGCCGGATCCGACGCTACCGCTGCTTATCAGGTAAGCACCAGCCTTCCTCCTCCTCCTCCTCCTCCCCAGCCCTGTTCAGCTCCGTTTGTTTTCAGCGTTTCCCCCCTCCTATCTCTCGTGAGTGTTCCCGGGAGCAGCTCCTTACTGTTGGGCAGTCGTCGTGGCTCTTGCTGTAAATTTGTGTCCAATTAGAAACATTAAAAGAAGGAAAAGAAAGCCCCTCGCTGTTGAAATTCTCTGAAAAATAACATTAATATCCATAATCTGTCACCCCTGTAGCTATTAATAATGGAAAATCTTTAGCGTTTCTGAGGAATGGTTTGCACGGTTATCTGAAGATGTCTCTCTTTTTGAGTAATCGACTTCTTCGGGGTCTGATATGAAAAGAGCCTTTGACCCGATCTGTTGCCACCTTCTGCCATTATTCAGATAAAATGAAATGTAATGCTGATAGATGGGGAGGTGAATGGGGGCTGTTTCGAGGAGAACAATGGTGGCAGATGTGTGCCCAGGAAGGCGGGAGTGCTGCGCTCAGATTTGCTGGAACACATCACAAACCACCGGGGTTTCTCTTTCAGTTTCAAGTGCCGAAGGAGAGAGGCTGCATCTTGCTAGAGTTTGTTTTAGCTCCCGGGGCCGATTTCTTGGGCTGTTCTTGGTGACGGCATTGCTTGTGTTTTGGTCACACACCACGCAGCTCTTGTGTTTTAGCCCCCAATAATTGGAGTTTGGCTGGGAAAAAGAATTCAAGAATGTGTAGATATTGTTGCTGTAGTATCCGTGTGTGCTGCGCACTGACCGGGTCTTCCTCTTGGTACTTCTCTGTCAAGTTCTGTTTTACCTTCTTGCTTTGCTCAGCATCAGGCATGATGGCCTTTTGGTATTCTGAGGCTTCAAACCGGCAGCCAGGAATAAACTCGGGAAGTTTGTGTTTGTCTGTGCTGCTTCTGTGTCGGAGAGGAGAATGTGCAGTGCCTGTCCCCAGGCTGGGCTCGGGGAGATGATAGTGATGAGTGATAAATGCAGATGTTTCTGTAACAATTGGTATCTTCAGGAGCGGTTTTGCTTTTCGGTTTGAATGCAATCCTTTCTGTAAAGAGAAAATCCTCAGACCTCCTTTAGGTCTTTACATGTAATGAATTCTAAAGCGAGAGAGAGCAAGGGCAAAAGCATTTCCAGTGCTTTTTTATTTTGCCAATGGAGGATCCTCCAGGACAACATGTGGCCCAACCAGCAACTCGTCCTCTGAGTTTAGTTGACCGAAGAGATCATGGCTGTAAACATGTCTGTTTGTTTTCAGTATGGAGTTTGCTGTTGATTGATTCAAACCACAGCCACGGAAGGCATAGGTAGTCCCTTTTCCCCCTTTTTTTCATTAAACATGAATGCACAAATTCTTTATTTTATTTTACTTTTCTGAAGAAAGCCCTCCAGGTTCCAAAATCACACTTGAAACTGAATTTGTGATAATTAACAGGACAATCTTCTTAGTGACAGCTCTAATTAATAGTATCTGTAATTAAAATCGTGCCCTTCCAGCAGGAAAATTGTTTGAATTTCTTGGAGTGACCTTTTTTGCCATTTCTCCTGGGAGCAGAGTGGTTAAGTTGATATTGATTTTATAATGAGCTCTGGTTTGTTTAATAAGGAGCTGTAATCCAGACACTAAATGAAATGTGCGCTTCATTTCTTCTTCCAGGATTTATATATGTTTTAAAATCTCCCTAGTCGGATCTAGAAGTGTCATTTTCTGTTAAAAATAATAACAGTAAACAAACAAACAAGCAGGCGAAGAAGCCAGGCAGTGCTTTGAGGATGCTGCTCAGTTTTCCAATAGCAGAACTGCCTTCATATTCTTTGTTCTTGACCTTTGGGCCCAATCCGAACCACCTGACTTCTTCAGCATTTCCATTGGTTTTTCAGGAGAACTGTAGTCATGAGTGGGAGGAAAACTGTTTTTCCTTAAATACAAAGGTTTCTAAGGGCTTGGCTCCCCTCCCATGGAAGGAGATGGGAATTTTGCCATTGGTTTCAGTGGCAGCCGTAGGAGGCCCAAGTATAGGCAAAATACTTGAGCAGTTTTGCTGCTGCTAAGTAGCTTTTTAGCAAAATGAATTGTCGGGCCTCGTTTTGTGTATAATAAACTATTCACACGGATTTAAGGAGAAATAGGACTGAGCCCTGTTTGAATAGTCAGAACTGCCATATGTTGAGCTGTGTTAAAAGGAGTGGGTATCTGGTGTGATGCGTGTTACGGATAACATCAATTAGGTCTCAAAAAAGCATCAATTATCCTTTTCCTCATCTTCTCTGGTATTCATAGGGTTATAATGCGACCCGCATTCACACGGGGAAGGAAAAAAAAAAAAGAAGATAGCTTTGGAAATTGTATCTACTTTGTTCTCTTCTGCATCAGTTAAATGCTTCCCAAGTATCTACTTGGTTAACTCAGTCTGTTTTAAAAGTATGAAATATTTCAGCAGCTGCTGCCACTAGACTTTAAAGCACGATACTCCAATGTGTTGCCGGTTGCAGCCTAAGTGACAATTCAGATTTATTTGTTTTAATTTGAAGGAGGGGAAATTGGTCGGTATGAAAGGGCCCCGTGGCCCACCGTGATTCAGAGGAAGTGCTGAAATACTGCATCTAGTTCACGTGCTTCTCCAAATGTCAGTGCTTTATATCTCCACATAAACAAGACTGACCTAAATTTTCAAGATTTAGCAGCAGCATTTTTCATCCTAACCCAGTTCAGCCAGGAGAGTTCACTTGGGGTTTTACTCATTCCTTCCTCACCCTGTGAACTTAGAAGAGTTTTTTCCCACAGCTGTTTTCCTTTCGATTTTATTTATTTATTTTGGGTTCTAGTTTACACAGCGGAATAGCAGACTGGGAAGGAGAAAACACAAATCGTATTGTCAGGGAAACTGCAGGTTGGCTGCTGGGGCTCCTCGGTGCTGAGTGCCAGAGCTGGGAGCCAACCTTGGTGCTGTTGGGACACCGCACATCAGATCAGCACTGCTGTGCAAGTGCAGCTCATACGGGGGGCTCTGGTGGAGGTATAGGGGGCACGGGCAGGTAGAAGCAGGCAAATAAAATATCTGCTGGATGTGGCTGAGCTGTGAATCTGTTCTGAGGGGGATTTCCTAAGCAAGCATCTGGCTGCCAAAGTGTTAAATACGGTCTGCGAGACTAACCCCAACTGCAGGGTAACACCGGGAAGGGGAGATACCCAGTCGCAACTTCATTTATCTTTGAATCGCTAAACAAACGCGAAATTATAGGCT
Source organism: Excalfactoria chinensis (assembly GCF_039878825.1). Lineage (NCBI taxonomy): Eukaryota > Metazoa > Chordata > Aves > Galliformes > Phasianidae > Excalfactoria > Excalfactoria chinensis. The sequence continues at coordinate 133,428,093 of NC_092826.1, forward strand.
GGTTTAATGAGACTGTGGCTAAGGAGCTTTTCAGAATTAACGGCAGCAGTGTATCTCGTAAAACGCTGTGTGTGCATGAAACGCAGCCCATACAAAGGCAGAGCATTCGTGTGTACCTTTTAAACGCGTCTCCTGTCCTTTCAAACCACATGTGTAATGGGTAGATAAGTTAGGGGGAGCCTTCGTGGGCGGCTGAAGAGAGGCTCTCTGCCTTCCCCGCGCCCATGCGCACACCTCCGTTCATGTTTGCAGTTGTTGCTCGAGTTGCTTTGATCTCCTTTGAAAAGCAAGTTTAGTATTCTGCGAGTCCCCTCTCTGCTCCAGAAGATTAGGGCAGAAGCGTTTTAGGAATTTTCAGCAGAGCCCCTCTGATTTCTTTCACCACACCGAGCAGATTTTCCTCGTGCCCTTTGAAGGCTTTGGAGCATCACCCGGAGAGAATGGGGCACAGGGACGCGGGGATGGGCTGCGAGCGGGGCTGCGGAGCGGGCAGCTCCCTCATCACTGCGCCCATTAGCGAGCAATCTATTAATGTAATGAGTGCCTATTAGCGACTACAGCTATTTAGGAATGCTCTGCTGGATTCTGGGTGATGTATTGGTGAGTCTGGCTGAACTCTGCCTTCTGACCCCTGTGTGCAGAACGCTGGGTTGGGTAAGATGGTAAATCAGCGTATTTTCTACTTCCAGTTGCAGAACTTTACTGTAAGCATCATCTTCTGCATCGCTGGTAACGCTCTGCAAAACATTGGCCATAATGGAACTTAAAGGCAGAAATTAAAATGCACTGAAGCTGGCTTCAGAGAGCCGTCTTTTAATATTTTATGTCAATAATGTGCTTTTTAATTCTCCTTGGCCTCAGCCAAAAGAATTTCCTTTAGAAAGTGAGGGGGCAAAGACCAGGCAGTTTACAATGAGGTCCTTCTGCAGCTGCCTGAGATATTCAAGGTTACACGAGCTGTGCACCGTCAGTGCAGCTGGGTTACATCATCCGCTGGTTTAAAGCTTGTTCCAGTAACGTGACTTGGCAGGCTTATAATTGTGAATTATATGTTAAATTCTGTATTGTTACTTGTGTTACATTATATATAAATTATATACTCCTTTGTCAGTTTCAGTCTTATTAATTACATGATCCTTCTGGTTCAAAACCACTAAAAACTTCTCAGTGCTTTGAAAGATTTGATCCTGCTGGTAGTTTTGGAGAGAGAAAAGCATTTACAACAGGGGTTTTGCTGCTACAAGTATTTTTAAAGGCTCCCACTGAAAGAACCCACTCTCTGAGTAGCCATCATGTCCACTTTGTGTATTTAAATACAGAGAATTCATTGCATCTAATATAGTTTTGTCTTTTAAACTCTAGATTGATTCCATAAGCAAACATGCTATTGTAGTATTAGAGGTTAACACAGTAGTAATACTATATATCAGCTCCTTAGAAAATTGAGTTTTGTGAATTAAATGAAATTAAGGAAAAAAGCAAAGTTTGCTGACCTTATTTGTCAAGCTCTTGGTAATACTGAAGTTAACGTCAGGTCCAGGAGCAAAGTAAGGTGGAAAATTGGGGCTGTTCAGTGCCCTGCAGAAGTGCTCACATCTATATAAATTGCCTCTAAGGGCTCTCACTCAGCCTCAGCTATCACTGAGGACGGTGAGTATTCGATACATGAGTATTCAGTAAACTTGTCAGTAAGGAATACCTTTAATAAGGCTTTTGGATAGGTGCAAATTTTGCCATAAGGCTCAATGTGTTTTCTTTTGGGAAAACAAAGGACAGAACACACTCCTCATCCTTTCCTTTCTGGTGTCCTTATTAAAAGAGAAAAAAAAAAAAAAAAAAAAAAAAAAAAAGATGTCTCGTGTGAATATAAAGCAAAAGGACTAATTGTTTGCAATAAAACATACACCGGGAGGTGTATGTATTGGAAGAGCTGTTCTTTCCCTTTCAGGCCTCTCTGGCGTGTGTTACGTGAGCAATTCTCTTTAATTAGAGTTTTATCTTAAAATAGACCCACAATAACCTGCAAATACTTTGTATGTAGTGTTGTTACGTAAACTAAAAGAGGGGAGATCTAGGTTAGATGTTAGGAAGAAATGTTTTGCTCAGGGTGTTGCAGCAGTGGCACAGCTGCCCAGAGAGCTGTGGGTGCCCCATCCCTGGGGTGCTCAAGGCTGGGTTGGATGGGGCCCTGGGAAGCCTGAGCTGGTGTGTGGCAACCCTGATCATGGCTGAGGGTAGGGACTGGATGGTCTTTAAGGTCCCCTCCAACCCAAACCATTCTATTATTCTATGATTATAAAGCACTGTAACAGTTATTTCACTCTTCCAAACACTCATTCCATGCAGAAGTGCATAGCAGTAAAGGGGGAGAAGAAAGAGTTGAGTAATGTGTAAGGATGGCTAGCAGAGGACTTGCCTTATGCTTAAATATTTTGTTGATGTCGGCTGGTGGATGACCAAAGCAGAATGAGGTAAAACAAGAGTTGTGTAGATGTAGATATAACTTAGGAACTTTTAAAATGTATCTTAAGCTCCTGGAAGTGAGGAGCTCCAGGGAAGCCCTCCCTTTGCATGAAAGGAAAACAGGTGCCGTGTGGAGTCAGATTTGAATGGGGTAACCCTTCACTAGGCTGCAAGATAGGGCCAAGAGGAGGTGGTGTCACAGAACCATAGAATAATAGAATGGCTTGAGTTGAAAGGGGCCGTAAGGATCAAGTTCAACCTCCCCTGCCACAGACAGAGTTGCCAACCACTACATCAAGTACTAGATCAGATTGCCCAGGGCCCATCCAACCTGGCCTTTAACACATCCAGGGATGGGATGACTGTACCAGCATCTCACTACTCTCCTAGTAAAAAACTTCCCCCTGAAATCTAATCTAAATCTCCCTTCCTTTAGTTTAAAATTATTTCCCCTTGTCCTGTCACTGTCTACCTGTGTAATAAGTTTATTTCCCTCATGCTTATAAGCTCCCTTTAAATATTGGAAGGTCACAGTAGCATCTCCACACAGTCTTCTCTTTTCCAGGCTGAACAAGCATCAGTTCTGTCAGCATGTCTTCATAAGAGAGGTGCTCCAACCCCCTGACCATCTTCGTAGCCCTCCTCTGGACCCTCTCTAAAAGTTCCACATCTTTCCTGTGTTGAGGGCCCCAGACTTGGACTGCAGATGAGTAGGAGGCAGAGTAGAGAAGGACAATCTCCCCCCTCACCCTACTAGCCACCCTCTCTGATGGAACCTGGGATACCATTGGCCTTCTGGGCTGCAAACACTGCTGGCTCATGTTATGTTTTTCAGCAAGTACGACCCTAAAGTCCTTCTTAGTGAGGCTACTCTCAGGGAGTTCTCCTGGTTTGAATACATATCTGGGATTACCTCAACCCATGAGCAAAACCTTGCACTTTGCTTTGTTGAACTTTATTAGGTTCACATTGGCCTACATTTAGAGTTTATCAAGGTCCCTCTGGATGGCATCCTTTCCTTCTGCTGTATCAACCACACTGCTCAGTTTGGTGTCATCAGCAAACATGCTGAGGGCACATTCAGTCCCTTCATCTGTGTCATTGGTAAAGGTGTTAAAGTGTGACAGACCCAAGACAGACTGCTGAGAGACACCACTTATCACCAGCTTCCACCTGGACATAGAGCCATTGACTACAACCCTCTGCCTGTGACTTTCCAACCAATTCCTTATCCTCCGAAAGGCTCATCAAAAGTCCAGGTAGATGACCTCTGTTGCCTTCTGTTTACCTACCAGTGCTGTCACTCCATCATAGAAGGCCACCAGATTGGTCAGGCGTGACCTTCCCTTGGTGAAGCCATGTCAGGCTCTGCCCTTCCTACGCTTGCTTCATTTTTCTCTATCCAAAGGGACAGAATGGGCTTGGTGTGTTTTGGTGCAAGGACAAAAGTGCTGCAAGCAAGAATGAAAGGAAGTGCTAAAAAGAAAAATAGAGGGGACATGGAGATGATGATGCATTTTCAATAAATGGGAAACCCGGAGTCCCCACCCCAGCTGCCTTTCTTAGAAGAAGGTGTGGAGGTACCCTGGATGTGTGGGCCTTATCTCACTTAGCAAATGAAATGGCTGGCAGGGCCCTGGCTCCACATCAGGCTGGGTCACTCAGCCTTCTCTCAAAAGATACTCATTGCATGATTAGCAAAAGCTGAAGAAAATAAGTGTATTCTCTCACTGGGCACCTTTGTGAGTCTTTTGGGCAACCTGATCAGAGGGGGAATGCTGTTACTGCTGCACCTGTTGTCAGCCTGGTGCCAGTGGAGCTGGTTATGGAGTCATGTGCAATGGGTCTTCTGCCTCTGGTAAATCCATCCCTTGCTGTGCCTGGGCACAAGAGGAGGCAGCAGTAAGCACAGCCCTGCTTAATGGGCTGGAGAGCATTTAATCTGCACTTCCAAGCCATATATCATCTCAGGTGTCCTGATTTCTTTCTGGAATAACTACAGTGTCTTCAGTAGTGTTTTTTCTGATGTAATATAGAGGATATTCAGGCCCATATTTCCTACATTCTTCTGCCCTTTTTTCTGTTTTCAGATGTTCTTTTTCTTTTTTTGGAGTAACTCTCCTATCCTGTTTCAGGTTTGACACATTTCTCTATTGTACATTCTCTTAACACTCCTCAGCTAACACTGAGATCTGGCTTTCTGAGCCTTTCCTATTATTCCCTCCAAGTACTGTGCTAAAGGGAAAAAAAAAATCTATGTATTTTTGAAAGTTTTTAGCTGGGAGGGTTTTTATTTTGCAGAATAAACCTTGTATCAGTGTCACGTTCCCTGTAAGAGAGTAAAGTTTCATTCTGTGTACATAAGCAATTGCTTTAGGTGTTGTTTGTCAGTTCTTGTAGGACACGTTGCCTGGGAGCAGAAACAGGTTGCAGTGTATGGTTTGAAGTCTGAAAGGCACAGAACAAGCATTCTTCCTAGTGCCTGTGCTCATCATGCACATCAGTCTCACTCAGGGAAGTGAGAATCTTTTGTCCTTTCTGCACTGTGTGCCTGTACTCAGCCTTCAGGAAGGATGTGAAGTCAGCCATTGCCACCTGAGGCTTTTCCCTGATAAAGCCCAGAGAGATTGTGGATGCCTCCTACCTGGAGGTGTTCAAGGCCAGGCTGGATGGGGCCCTGGGCAGCCTGGTCTGGTATTAGATATTGAGGTTGGTAGCCCTGCCACAGCAGCGGGGTTGGAGCTTCATGATCTTTGAGGTCCCTTCCAACCCAAGCCATTCTATGCTTCTTTGATTCTGTAAAACCTGTATGGACTTGGCTGTTTCATGGGACAGAGAAACAAAAGCAGGTGTTACTTCCTTAGCTTCCCCTCTACCTGCAGCCTGGCTGTGAAGCTCTAGGAGGGAACTGAGTGTTGCAAAGCCAACCATTCTGGATGGGCTGCAATGGCTTTGTTGGTTTTGCTGTGATATAAACTGTGAGAGAAGTTTGAGCAGAGCAGAGCCTTCCTGGAATCTTGCTACACAACTGCTGCCATCTTCCCAATGCCCCAGGTGTGAGACCAATATGCCTCTCATTTTAAGGAACAGAGATGACTCATCTGACTTCTTTGTGCTGTAATTATTGCTATCACAGTTTCTAAACCCTCATAGCAGCAGTGGATGTCGCTGCAATGTGGATCACCTTGCAGTGCTGCATATTGCAGTTTGAGCTCCCCTCTTTCAGCATGTAGGTCTGTTTTCACCTCTTGCATGCTTATAAAATAAGCAAACCGAGACTGAAGGAGAGGGGCTGTAAAACAGCACTCCTAGAAGTGAAATCTTTCGATCCTGGGGGTATGGGAGACAACAGCTTTTGAATTGGAGAAAATCAAATATAGCGTAGGTGGCTTGGCCAAAGGAGAAAATGCATTAGGTTTGCTCTAAGCTTTCCAAGGCAATTTCTAGACTTTTATGGTTTTTGGGTTTTTTTTGCAAAGGACACATCAGTGATGTTTTATTGATGTTTGCTTGGGATGCTGCATTTTGAACAAGCAGACATTTTGGTCAGGGAAATTGTGTTGATTTTTTGTTTGTTTGTTTGTTTTAATTTTTAATATTTCAAATGGATAAAATGCTATTCATGTTCCATGCAGGTTTTGTTTTTCTGTTTTTCCCCTCTGGTTAACACGGTGCAGGTTTCCTGATGATTCCTGCTTTTTTCCTTCTACACAGAGCTACTGCTGCTTTGCAGAACTGTGTTCAGAAGTGGCTGCTCTTGTCCTCCAGTATGTGGATAGCTCAGCATTACCATGATAAAACTCACTTTGAGAACTGGATTTGCGTGCTTACCATGGCTGATTAGAATCACTCCCCTTGCCCATGTTGAATATCATTTAACTTGGAGATTCATTCATTTCATGCAGGTGGGAAGGCTATTCCTGGCTCAGGCTGACAACAGCTGAAATATATGGTTTTAAGAGAGCAGCAGTAGGGCCATAACTACCAACCTTTCCTACTTTCTAGTAGTGATGGTGTGGACATCCCCCTAATCTTCAAAAATGTATGGGGGAGAATATATGCAGATGTCAGAGAACTACTGATCTTTCTCACTAACTATGAATAAAAGAGTGAGAGAAAGATGGGAAGGAAAAATTCAGTACGCTGCTGCTCTTCTGACAGCGTGAGCAACCAAAGGTTTTGCCTTTTTCCATCTTCTCAGTTAGACTTAATTCTGCAGAGGACAAATACTTCCTGTGGGTTGAAGCGGGGTGATTTACTGGGAGAGGTTTCACTGCAGTGGGTCATAGCAGGAGGAGCAATGTCACGGAGCTGAATGTAGATTTAGGGGAAAGAATGGTCTACATATGTAAATTAACACCGTACAGTGCAATTATGTCATACAGCATCTCTCCAGTGCTCTGGAGAAACACTGTACGTAACAAAATGGGAATGGGAGTGTGTAAAGTCCCCATGGTGTCACTCCCCTAAGTGAAATAAAGAGCTGCAATTCCTAATTAACCTCACTGGAAAGCTCTTGAATGTGAGGTTAAAGTTTGCAGGAGGCTTGCCTACCAATCTGATCCAAATTTGAACTTGGTTTTGAAGGTCTGGTTCAATGCAATGGCTCTCCAGGCAATGCTGACTAATAATTTTGTTTGCTTGTTTGAGGATCTTAGAAGTTAATTAAGAAAAAAAATCAATGACTGAGGCTTGAGTGGATGCTGGTCACTCCATCTCAGAAGGAACACTGCAGAAATAGAAGGAGTGCAGAAAAGGTGACAAGAATGATTAATGGCAGGGAAAATGGGTAGGAAAAGAGATGGAAAATACAGGTTATTTCTTCTGAAACAGTAACAAGTGGCTGTTTCAGTGTGGAAAAGTAGAAAGCATATAAGATGAGGAGCTGAAGAAAAAGTGTAACTCTTATTCTCACTTCTGGATAGCACCAGGCAAAGACATCCAGCGATATTAAATACAGGCTAAAATCTTTGCTGCTATGGTTGTTTACTCTACATGTGAGGTCCTCCTGTACCTCTGCACATCACAGCTGAGCTCTGAGTACAAAATTCCTCTCACTTCTTTCAGCATCTCCTGTAATGGTAACGAAGTGGATATGTAGAAATATTGACCAACGCTTTTAATCTTTGAAAGCTTTTTCAGTGTGTGATAGAGAGAATATCTGTGCTCAGAGATACGATAGAACTCACACATAATATTTTGTTCAGAGGTTAGGGGGATTTCACTGTACTACCTCATATTGAGCTCCTGATAACCTGCCCTGACTTAAGACTGCCATGCTTTATAAGTTCCTTTTTTTTTTTCACCACTGTTTCCTCGTTGGCAAAATTTGCATTTGCTGTCCCAAGCAGAGCTGAACAGTTAATTCATTTTTATTTTCAGTGGGGAATGGGTAAAAAGCGGTGACTTCAGTTTTAAGGCAGGAAAGGGTAATGACTGGCACATTCATCTGTCATGACAGATGATGTTATGGAAAAAAATGTCGCTGATGGCCATACCTGATAAATACTTCCTTCTCCCAGCATCACGTCTGATGTGCACAGCCGCCTTCCTCAAAGAAAGGACTGGAGGGTTTTTACAAGTTTTTAGGACTTCTTTTTGTATTTCTCTGCTTGGTTTTTGTGACTCTGTTCTGTGAATGAGGTTATGCACACTTTAGGAGAAGCAATAATAATCTCCGGAATGGGAGAAAAAAAACATTTTTAGGCATAAGGTTGTGGCTGTTTATTTCTGAGCTAGAAGAAGATGCTGAGTTCTGCTGACAAGCCACAGAGTCTCATTTCTACCAGAAATGATCTCCCGTTTTCAGTCCTGCAGGGCAATAAAATAGTGGACTTCACAGCTTTAATGTGTATTTTTCCTGAGAAACTACAGCTGGCTTGGGACTGCAGTTTTGCCTGCTTTGGGCCCCAGGCAGCTATAAATGCTGGGAGTGGAAGAGGAAACATTTGTGGCAGGTCTATTCAGAGCTTGGTGTCTGCTGGAAGCCAGTCCAGCTTGGGGTGTGTGAGGAAAAGTCAAAGCATGAGAAATTTGTATGTGGTTCTGCATGGCCTTGCAGGTTAATGCAGTCCTTACTACCATTCATTTGTAAGGCACGCTGTGTGGCTGTCCCTGTGTTAGTGCTCTGTTTGGTCTTCAGATTCATAGCAAGCTGCAGCTGCACCAACATCAGCCTGTGTTGGAGTTGGTTAAAATGGGCAAATTATAGAAAAGGTGAAGTTTGATTTACACATAAAGGGTATGGCTGTAGGGCCAGTTGTGTAGATTGCTGTGGATACAGGACTGCATGCTTGTAACTGGGTGCTATATCTCAGTTTCTTAGTAGCGTTGAGGGCTGAACGTGGATTCTGTTACGTCCTTATTAGCCCTTAACATGTCTTCCCTTCCCAGACTTCCATTTACTTGTCATATACTCCATGAAATTACACCTGCAACATGGAAAATGCAAATCAGACTCCAGCACTGGCTGGAAACACAAGAAAAGACATTACTCAGATGATGTGCCGGTTTACTTTGTGGCGCACGGGAGAATCTCAGATCCTGACACTTCCAGAACTGGCGTTGTCTGAATTTGCTCAGACACTATCAGGAACACTGAGAAAAACCTGGGAGCTCTTAGACCAGTAGAGCTTGAGTGACTGCAGGTCTTTCCTACTAGCAGTAGGCCCTTAGATGCATTCCCGCAGTCTCTTTGAGGCTTGAAAGAACACTCTACCGTGCTGTCGTTATTTGGAGAAAGTGTGAGTTTGAATCATTTTGAAGAAACATAAACATTTTTCATTATGTCTTCTGGTCTGTGAAGTCCTTTGCACTTCCTTCATGTAAAATCAGGCATCTATTTCCTGAGACTCTTCCCTTTTAGAAATAAGATATAAGCTGTCTTACTTGCATAGAGCGGTCTCTTGTGTTTCTGTGTGGGACAGAATCCCCAGCAATGTAAACTAAGCATGGTCTTCAAATTGCCCTGATCCCTGGGAGGCAGCACCGTCTGCAAAGAAGCCTGTGCTTTCCTGGTGTGGGTAGCAGAGGAAGCCCTCCCTTTATTTCAGGGCTGTATTACTCAACTTATACTGCCATCCCCATGGTGAGCAAAAGGCCTGTCCCTTCATGAACTTCTGAGCTGTTTAGATATCCACTGTGTTGATGGGAGTTACTAGAGGAGTTTAAGGATATTTCCTTGAACAGTGCTGGATAGTTGGTGTGTTTGATTGGGTATATATTCACTCCTAGATTTCTAGAGCTGTGTGGGTGATCATGATACAATGTGGCTTTTTGTTTGTTTGATTTTAGGATAAGACAGTGCAAATGCTTGAATTTAAAGAGAGGCTATACAACAAATAGATGCAAACAAAGAAAAAGCCATTTTCCATCGGAGAATAACCTCTGGTCCCTTATTATTTTGTGAATGCAAAGAAAGGGGAGTCATAATTATGTGAATCCCCATGAAGGAATACTTGCAATGCTAAAAATAAATAAAAAATAATAAATAAATAAATAAATAAATAAATAAAAGTTGAAATTTTTAATGTTGAATCCCTGATCAGAACTGGAGTCTTGTTAGGAAAATGGGTGTTTGACTCAGAAGCAGCAGCCCTGCCTGTTAGATCACTTAAAAGAAAACCCCTACACCAGGATGCAAATATACCGATGGTGGTGTGGTGTGAGTGTGCAGGTAGTCACAACAACTGTCACTCACAACTGAATGTTGCAGGGCACAGTTATGCTAACAATTAAATGTGTGCATGTTCTGTTCTAATTGTCCCCACGTACACCTCCCCAGCAAGGTCTAGAGAAATACGAAGTGAACGGTGTGGCCATGTAATGATGCAATTGGTACCGTGTCAGAAATGGGATCTCTCTAAATATTACTTATATTTTTCCAGTGTTCTCTCTGTTCCTTTATCAAAGGCAGGCTGATCTCAATAGTTGCCTTTTCTGGCAGTGGTAGAAAACGTGTGTGTTAATATTCCATGTGTATAACAAGCTCCTTTACTCCTGGACAAAAAGGATGCTAAAATGAAACTAAAGCTTGAAAGTATGTTTCAATTACTCAAAAATAAATGGTAATAAAGCTGTAATTATCCCCAAAGCTACAAACACAGTAAATAAGTTAAAGTTGAATTTATAACACCTGCAAGCGTATTAAGTATGCAAAAGCAAAACAAAGGCAGCCAAATGACTTTAGCTTCACCCTGTAGTAACGCTGAGCAAATTTAGTTAGAGAATAATGATGTTTGTAGTCCTGGATTCATTTGTTTAAAAAAATAAATAAATTAAAAAAAAATAAAAAAAGGCTTAGTTTATTTTTTTCATCTTTTAAATCTCACTGCATTATGAATGCAACCTTTGCAAAATGGTTAAATCCATGCTGTAAGCGCAGGCTGCTACTCATCCTGTGAATAATGCCTCCTTAATTTAAAGGAAAGAGAGGCTAATATTCACGTGTATTAAAACTAAGAAAAGCGTTTTTAAAGACTTTATTTCTTACACTCATCTTATAAAAGGTGATGTTGGAACTAGATGGTGTTTAAGGTCCCTTCCAAACCAAGCCATTCTATGATTCTGTGTATATTCTTAATTTTCATTATGTATTCTTTTACAAAGTAGAGCTTAGGATATCGTACAATTTATACAGCATTTTTAATTTAAAATGAAACAGTTTTGTTTTGCATATAAAATGAGTGCAGGGTTTCTGTACATTTGTTACTTGTTTCTGCTAGAATATTTGACAGGTCAGGTTGAAAGTGCTTTGTACGTGCCCATCTACCAGTTATTGTTAATGAACATTCTATTTCTTTGTCTGATGTCTCTGCATTTTCTCAGTAATTGTGCTGTTGGAGTTGTTTATTCTTCCTTATGTTGTTTTTAATTCTGAAGGTAATTGTGCCTCATTTGTTTCTGGACTGGCTCAGGTGATTTCTGTGTAGAATTGTCAAGCAGAAGATTTTGGAAAGAGTGGAAATGTTGAGCTTATTTGCTTTCTTTCCCTACTCAAGTCTGGGACACAGCTGAACAAATATGTAGATAAATATTATTTTCATCATTATATAGAAAGGAAAAATTGCATCTATAATGTGTGGGTGATGTAAGAGAAGTGAATATAACACTGAGGTGCATGTTGGCTGTACCCTTACTGGGATGCTGGGAACTCCTTCCTTGGAGCGGATGGTTCTGGCAGTACCTAGAGCTCTGAATACAAGGGGAAAAAAATTAATACTGAGCATTACTCAGACATGTTTTAGTATCACACTTTTCTGCCATCCTATCCTCACCCCAGAGTGTATGCATCAGTTTCTCTCTGAAACAAATATTTCAATAAAACACATAGAGAGGTATCTGTGGGGTTTGTTTCTGACTAGGCACAATGCCTCCTTGGTTAAGAAGACCTCATACTAATTCCTTCAGGTTCAGAGACCCCTTCTAACAAAGCAGTGTGGTATGACTGGCTCTCTGTCTATTTGTTGTACTTCAGTTGTGCTTCTGTGTATCTCTGTGAGGACAACCAAGTGTTAGAAACACTTTAAGACCTCATTGGAAGAGAGCCTTCTTTTTTTTCTGAGCATAGTGTTTATGGTTTGTTTAAGGTTATCAATTATGTCTCAAATAAAAAGCTCTCTACAGATGATCATTGTGCTGTACTTTGAACTCATTTAACTGGACATTATTTACAGAATATTTATCTTGGTTATGGCAGTTTTTGTCACGCAGTGATATTACTTTTCCATTATATATTGCATGTGACCGCCACATAAGTTTGATAATAAATGTTGGGAAATAAAAAACAGAGTAAGTGCCTCAGTATGATAGCAATTCCCATGTGATGGGAAATAATGTCATAAACTTCAAATTACCTTTTAAATAAATGTTTACGTCCAACCCATCCATTAGATCATAGCCCGAAGGGTCAGGAGGATCATTTCTTCATATTTCACTGTATGCATTATGATTGCTTTTTTAGGTGTAAATGATGTTTTTAAATGAAGAATGGCACCCGAACTATACACAAACAAAGGCTAGACGTTACTGAGTCGCAGTATGGCAGAAATAGCCCCAGCCACTCTGCTAAATATAGAAGTGCAGCAGTAAACTGAATTCATTCTTAGAAATTATATTTATCGATGCATGTGCTGAGACGATACAGAAATACAGCTGTTTGTTTCATTCCTACTGTTTGAGGCTTTGACGTTTTAGCCAAGTTCTAACTCTAATTATGGTTTGGTAGGTGGTAGTTTGCTAAATGCTTAGGAGAACTGGGAGGAGAATACCTGAGCGTGTGGTGAGGTGCACAGATGACAGGTATCCTATAAATGAGGGTTTTAACCTCCTAGGGCTTTGTGTGCTTGTGATGTGATGACACCTCCATAAGTGCCCAGCAGTGGGATTTCCCTTCAAGCAGTAGGTGTGGAACACCCTGTATTCTCCATGCCTTTCATAGGGCCAGAGCAGCCCAACCTGAGTGTGATGCAAGCCTAAGTCCCACATTTAGATATGTACCTACTTCGAGCTGCACCTCCCTAGTCCCAATGTCCTGAAGGAATCCATTTGCACCCTCCAAAAGCACTCCGTGTTGAAGTTTTTGTAGATGGCAATTTAGATGAAGCCTGAAGGCTGAAGAGGGTCGTTTCTTTGTATTTCACTTTATGCTTTATGATTGCTTTTTTAGGCATAGCTGATGCTTTAAATGAAGAATGGCACCTGAACTATATGCAGAGAAAGGCTAGGCTGCAGATGGAGCTATGCTAAAGGGTGTCAGAATGGTCAGGTTTAACAGAGGGTGTCTTGGAAGAAGTTTGAGATGTCTGAGGCATGTGGGGAATGGCAGGTTGCTCAGACTGGGCTGCTGGGAGTTGGGGAGGAAGGGCTGCCCAAGGCCATTGGACCAATCTGGAGATACATTAAAGCAACAACAACAAAAAATCTGTTTACAGTCAGGGAACAACCCATTGTCTTGAAGATTTAAAACACCAATCAAGAAACTCAGTGGTGATTTTGTGTGACTCTGATGTGACCTTCCTGTTTACATTAAACATTTTTTCTGTCTGCATACAGTGACATGCTCTCTTTGTTTAAGGTATTTGACAGTTATAGCAGTTCTGGGAATAATTGTTCTGCTTGTATATATGTCAGGAAAGAAACGTTGATATTTGGGATAAAGTTACTCTTTAAAAAAAACCTTATTTGTATTTGTTATGTTTCTCAACCTTTCCTTCCTTTGTGAGGACCGTTAACATGTTAAAATCTGGCTGGAAAACAAAGATTCTCGGTAGCCAAGACATTATTTTTACTTGGAAGTTAATCTAATCTAGCACCAGTTGGCTATAATATTATTTCTTTTATCATTAGCATTTGCATAAAAATGTTACATTAATTTCGTAGAATTAATTTGTTCTTGATTCTTTTTTGTTAGCAGAGATCTGTAATCCTTTCCACAGCAACCACTTGTAAAAGCAGAGGATTATGACTTGGGGCAGGATATGAGCAGCAGGAACAGATCAACTTGAAAACAAAGATCCTGTTTGAGTACAAATGCTACTGTTAGTAGAGAGCTGGAGTGAATCAAGTGGCAGGATGTCTAGCTGAATAAAACAAATTCATATCTATGCCACATGGCATGCTAGCCAGAAGACACATCTTAGCAGTTCTGTGATAGACTATGTATTTTTTTTACCTTTACTTGTTATAGTTTTGCCTAGTTCAGTCAGCCACTCCCTCTGAGAATAGCTGGTATCTATTTGAAGAGCTTTCTGGTTTTCTGCGGATGTATTTTTCTGTCTAAAAAGTTTCTGCACTATTACACTTTTCCCAAAATCTGTTAAAGGCAGGATTTGAAATTGCACTGCTGTAAGGTCATTTGAAGGTTAACAAAGGCCATTTTGGACTATTGTTGTCTTTTCTGATAACGTGTGAACATTCCGAAAAAGAGGTATTTTTTTATATTAAAAAAAAAAAAAAAAAAAAAAAAAAAAACATACAATAAAGTCTGTTTTTTTATACACTGGTAGTTTGACTGACTTATTTGACATTAATAAATGTGACTCAATTTCAAATTATTTTTGAGATTTTTATATATATGTATATATTTGGTCTGTTGAAGCTGGTAAGAAGTCAGTAGAGGTAACAAGTGACAGAAGATGTTCTAGTGGAAGCAAGGGAAAAAAGCTGTTTTGTAAATACTAAGCACCTCTAATGACAAGGCAAGTGGAAGCTTTGGTAGAAGACAGGCAAATGGAAAATGTATGGAGGGGTCTTTAATCATTGCCACGTGGAAACAAGAGGAGCCTCCTTACAATGGTGTCAGTGGTTTTGTCTGTTTGCATGCTTGCTACTGCATGTATTAGGATCCCTCTTTAATACCTGAAAGTTTGTGAGGTCGAATAAAAACCTTTCTCTTAAAGTTATATTTCTAACTTTTGTATGAAAAAGATTGCATTGTGCTTGATACATGGAGTTCTTCACATCAACCTACTGATGGCACTTGGGCTGTAACTATATTATCAGTGAATGAGAAAACAGAAGCCGCAGCATTTCAACAGTATGAATTCTTCAGACTGTATTATTTTGTTAGCTTGAGGCAAAAAACTGTGCTCTTAGGGCTCATCTGTGCAGAATGAGTAATCCACGACAAATGTGCAGCCACACTGCGCCTGCAATATGCCCAGATCCCATGGACTAGCCAGTCTTGCTGTGCAACACAGGCAGCCAAACGTCTCTCATGGACAACAGACATATGCTAAAAAATGATGATTTTATTATACTCTCTGAGATTTTACTACAGATAAGTGATTCTAAGAATATTATTACAATCACAGTATAAGTGCGGGTCTGTTTATCCCATTTAAGTCACACTTTTGTACTGAAAGGAGTTGCTTTTACCAACAGAATGTTCTGTTGCCTAATCACCATTCTGTATTTTTATGTGAATTCTATGCACAGATGTGAGTGAAAATACTTATTCTTATTGCAGTCTATTTTGGTGTCTTTACATGGCTTGCATTAGGGTGTGTGATAGCTCAAATTTTCTTTCTTTGCTAAAGCTGCCTAAATGATACAGTGACAGATTTCTGTTTTTGTTCTTCATTAATGTCAGTCTTCATCCTCTCTGCCCCACATCAGGGAGGAGGCATTGTGAGTTTGCTGTTTTAATGAAGAGAAATGATGCATCTATCAACTAGAATTTATGATGGAGGGCACATCAATTCAGTTGCCTTGAGCTTGCTGAGTTTGTATATTCAGGGCCAAGTAGTGCTCTCAATTACTCCTGTGCAACCCCATTAACTTCAGTAGGTTACACAGTTCAAAAGTGGCTGTGTTGAAGGCAGGGCAGTGTTAGGGAAAAAGGGAGATCTGTTGGAAAAGTCAAGCTCCAGAGTATTATTCTCAGTTATCTGAAAGGCGATGGGTACGTAGTCATAATTAAACTTTCCAAAGGTTCGGATAGACATCATGTAGTAATTTCATTGAATATTTAAACTTTGTAGATACAGACAGCCTCCCTCCCACCTCCCCCCCTCCCCCCCAAAAAAAAACACTAAAAAACACTTCCAGCCTAGAAACATATTGTAAATCGTATGTCTCCTGTCATTATTCCTTAACCATAGGTTGTTTCTTCCTTCTCTCTCCACAGGAGCTATGCCGTCAGCGCATGGCCGTGAGGACATCTGATCGCCCGGAGCCCCTGCATGCCTCTCGAATCAATAGTGTTTCCTCTCAGTTCAGCGATGGGCCCATTCCCAGCCCCTCGGCTCGCAGCAGCACGTCGTCCTGGTGCGAGGAGCCGGTGCAATCCAACATGGACATCTCCACCGGCCACATGATCTTGGTAAGGCGGTTTTTCTTCAAGGCATATGAAATGTCATCAGAATGTGAGGTGCCTGCTCAGCTTTTGGTGGGGGTTAACTTATACACAAATGGAGACTGCCTTTTCACATGTAAAAAATATTCCTGAGCCTCCTTGGTAGTCTTAGCTTTATATAATTAAAATAAAGGGATTTTTATTTCCATTTCTTTCTCATTATATTGTTTATTTTTCTCTCTGGGGAATATTCTTTTATCTTTGGCATACAAATTGTTTGTGTGCTTGCTTCTAAAACGAGAAGTCGTGCTTTGTCCTTTTGTGCTATTATTTACGTTTAACGCCGTTTGGACAGCTGAAAAAAATGCTATATTTCTGATCAGGTTGTTTCTTTTTCTTGTGTGTTGTTATTGTGCAGAGGTATCTGAGTTGAGAATGCAGCAGAATATTACATAGTAAAATGGAACAATTTCTTTTTCATTACCCCTGGAAAGAGACCTTTATTTTGTTATCCTTATCAGGTTTTCTTCCTTCTAAGCTGGATCTCTTTTATGTTTGAAAGGATACAAATATATTCTCTTAATGAAGGCTGCTTTGGAAAACTTGGGTTATTTCCAAACTTAGTTTGCGATTAGTGTCAGTGTAGAAGATGGACACATGAAGATCCACCTATATGCATGGAACATCTCTAGCAGCACAAAACAGAGGCCAGTGATCAGGACTAGCTGCTTGATTCTGTCTTTCTCTCACTGCTAAGTGTCCTGTTGGGAGAGCTGTGGAGTAATCCCTGGGTTTTGTCCCTTAGTCTTTAAGTATTTGCTGTTTTTGCAGAGTGCATTGAAATTGACTGAGAAGTTGATAGGTGATGGCAAAGATCATGTTATTTTGCATTATTTCACTTTCTGTATTTGATTTCTGCTGTTTGTTAGTAGGACTGATCTCAAGTAAGGACCCTCTCCATTTGGTACCATTGCCATGCTTTTGGACACTTCCCTGTTGACTTATTTATGCACCTCTGTGCACCTCTAAAGACTGACCTGTGGGATTTCTGAGAAGGAAGCTTTTCTCCATTATGTGATACTTTGGGCTCATACTTGTTTCATTTCTTTCTCATTTTCTGGATTTATATTTGAAAGTTCTATCTTTGTAGACCTTCTTTGAGTTCTTTTAAGCCATCTTACCTAATGAAGAATGGAATGAGGGCAGGCAAAATCCATAGAGCTAATTTGACCCCAGCCACATTACTGACCTTATTCAGCCTTGGTCAAGTCAGCTATAAAACTGAGCAAAAGCAGGACAGGTTTGAAAACCAGACTGTTTATCTCAGAACGTCATCCTGAGTAAACACTTATTCCCTGTCCCTGCAAAAAAGAGTTAATTAAATATTAAGTGATGGACAATTGCAATTTGGAAAGGGTGCTACCATGGCAGAAAATCATGTCAACATTCCTATTGTCCCATTTTTGCCTAACTGGAGTGAAATTCACTTGACTTTCCTTTCAGAGTTAAATAAGATGCTTGAGAAAAAAGTGCTCCAGTTGTCCAGCCGCAAAGTAAATTCAAATTCCTGTGATAGTGTTCCATATTTGTATGGAAGTTAAAGCAAAATTTCTTTTATATATGGTAAAATGCATTTGATATTTCCAATCCATTCCAATTACTTGATCAAATTCTTTTCTTATTCTGGATATGAGAATTTCTGCAAAATTGCTATAAAGCTATATGAAAAAAAAAGTCTATAAATAAACTTTTAAATAGAATCAGATGATTGCACAAGATCACAGTTTTGGTGTTCAGTGTCCATAATACAGTCAATCTGGTTTAACCCTGAATGAACTCCTACATATGTTAGCTAACTAAGAGCATATGTTATATCTTAGGTGGTGAGGGTTCAAGGAAGGGTAAAAGAAACTCTGTAGTGTCTTGAGAGTACAAACCACAAAGAGAGAATAAAAGTAGTTAATTTGTTTAGTCTGAACTGAACAAGCAAAAGTCAGTGAGCCAGGGAAGTCTGTGTATTGTGCTTTGAAAGATGGGATAGGGAAAAAATGTTCCTAATGGATGCAGGTGATACAGTTAGGAAGGAGTGAGTTAGAATCAAAAGGATGCATTTAGCTTGGATATCAGGGCAAGCCTAATAGGAGGGTCAGGCAGGCACAGGCTTGTTTACTTAAGGAAAGTAGTTAAACCATAAATTCATGATTTGATGAAGGCAAAACCAGGCTAGGTTTACATGGGAAGATCAGCATCGCACAGTTGCAGCACTAGGGCAGATGATTGGACTTGATCAGAATTACTCCTGTTTTGTGTCACTGTGGGTCACACTGAAACCAGAGATCTGACCCAATTTATGTTTTGCTCACAAGTAAATGCACGTGTCCTTAATACCTTATTTGCCTGAATCTCTGCACCTTTGGAGAGGTTGTGACTTGATGAACTTCAGCAATAGGAAGACTCACCAGAGATGAGCTCTTCCTCCTTCTGCCCTGCAGCTACAAGTTGAGGGGAGTAAAGAGTCCCACTTTGCAACTTACAGATCATTCAGTGCAAGAATTTTCCCAGTTCTTCCTATTTCCTGCTGCTAGATTCCTCTCATCTTCTGAATTTTTAAAGATATTTTTTATGAAAGATATCTCAATGCTTGAAAAAGCAACAAGAAATATTAGCAAGGGGCCCAGCAAGAATAGCAAATGCCATCTGCTTTGCAGGGTAAATGCACTTATAGCTCTATAAATGTGTTTTTCAGCTCCACAGTGTGTGGCAATGTAGCAGTTAGCGGAGTTAGGGCTCCTCAGCCTTTATTGTTCATAGGTGCCAAGGCCTCCCAAGAGAAAACGAAACAATAGATTACTGTGTAAAGTGGCAGCAGGAAATATTTTATTTTGATTTATAAACAGAATAAATCTTGAATGGAAATAACTTAGAATAAATAAACCGGCAACTGCTAAGTGACTCCACATAGTCCCTTTCTTGCTCACTGGTCCTGTTGGTCAGAAATGCTACTGTAAAGCTCATTTAATTTGCTGGAAATGTTGTCCAAACTACCCAAGCCTTGAGTCTGTTGAAGTTTGTGGTCAGCAGGTATGTTTTTCTTAGAGGACCAGCTGCTTGTCATTAGCTGATCACTTGCAGTGCTTGAGGTCTGGAGAACCCAGGAATCTGCCAAACCCGTGTAGCTGTGGGGCAGTCTCCGCAGGTGGGCTTCAATCAGTCTTTGAGAGTCTTGTTTTCCGTCAATTTCCTGTACAGTAAGGGCAATTTCTGTGCACTGCTGATGGTAGTATAAGGTAGTTTGTACTCTAGGCAGTACAGAGTAGGGAAAACTCAGGAGGCCCCAAAGGACAGACATACCAATGTTCCGTGCTTTTTTCCTTTTTCACGTTCTTTTTCCTCACATTTGCAGCACATTGAAGGCCCATATGGCACTTCTTGATTCTGTCATCTTTCTAAAAGATACAAGCACTTTGGAAAATGTAATTAGAGGAGCGTGTTTTATGCACTCATGTTTGTTACACTTACTGTCTGGTTTCAGCATGATGAACAACAAAAAGGTGCCCTGAATTCAGTCACTGTTGTTTTGTAAGAAAATGGTTGTTTTCCAGAAGGTCAGAGCGAGGGAAAGAGCAGAAACTTGGAATCAGATTTCCATCCACTTTATTCACATGTGTACATTCATATTTCATGTTCCATGAGAAGTCCTAATAAAGTCCTAATAAACTTCTCCCTATTGTCCAAGAGAAGAACCATGGGAATTTGAAAGTGTCTAGGAGATATAAAGTATGATTTACTGCAACCCTTAATTTTACCTACATTTTAGATACTCGGTGAAACAGTGTTTCTAACTTGAGTCCATAAACTGCCTTTGTGGTTGATGAAGAGAGTGGGTGGCTACAGAGGTCTCCAGAGAATTAAGCAAAGGGGTTTTCTCTTGGGACTTCTGCTATTCTGCCTGCAACATCCCACTGACATCATTAACCTCACAGAATCATAGGATGGTTGAGGTCAGAAGGGATTTCTGCATCCTGTTTAACTCCCTCTTCAAGTAGGGATGTCTAGAGCATGACCAGATGTCTTCTCAGTGGCTTAAAGAAGGAGTATCTCCAACTTAGATGAAAGAATCTCTGATTTTCATACTCAAGCACAAGTTCAGCACATAGGTTAGGTAGATTGGATCCCACGTTTGCTTTATATATTTCCCTGCTTGTTTGATTAAAATAAATACAACCTTATGAATTTTTAAGTAAAGAACTGTGATGCAAGAAGGGAGTTTATGCTTTTGAAAACATTTTGATGTAATTTTCTGAATACTGTGTATGAGAGGGAATTTTCAGAAGCAGAAGTGATTTTCTGTGTTTGAGTTGTTGGGTTTTTTTCCTTCTAAAGATACACGTGCAAAATTTGAAACATTATATATAAATTAAAGTTTCAGAAAATGTGAATTTCCAAGACCATTTTTGGTAGTTGTTTAAGCTGGTAGTCTGAGGAGTGTTCTCCCTGAGGATACGAAACTGCTGTATGTATTGGAAATAATAATGGTTTGTGATAGTTCATGCATACTCTGGTATTCAGTAGGAGAATAAAGTATCTTTATGGGGTTGAACAAGGCAGTGGGAGCAAATGAACAAGAGACTGAAATTGAGAGCTTTGCCTGGAGGAGGTGTAAGTCCACTTGATCCCTTTGCCCTTAGCATTATACTTGCTAAACCAAAAGGACCTTCCCCACAGAGAAGCAGAGGATGGCCTGCTATGAGAACTGCTTGTCAGTAGGAAGTTCTTATGGTCTGTGAGCAACATTTGGGGTACAAAGGTGTCTAGAGGACAGAGAGCTGCTGCTGGGAAGCCAGTCATAGCCTATAACTTGAATTTTGTATGCAGTTCCATTCTAATGCTTAATCAGTGTAAGGTTTCTTCATAGATTCATAGAATCATAGGATGGCCTGGGCTGAAAAGGACCACAATTATCATCTGGTTTCAATCCCCTGCTACATGCAGGGTCAACAACCAGACCAGGCTGCTCAGAGCCACATCCAGCCTGGCCTTGAATGTCTCCAGGGATGGGGCATCCACAGCTTCCTTGAGCAACCCATTCCAGTGCATCACCACTTTCTGAGTGAGTTTCTTGCGAGACTGAGAAGGGTGACAAGGAGAGAATAGATTCCAAGGTTGCACCTGGGTCTTTTTGGTAACATTGGTATCTTATAGTTTCTGAATGGTAATTTTTGGATGACTTTATTAAACCTTTTTTGAAAATGAACGCCATGGGGTAGCTGCTATAGATTTTCTTTTAATTGAATGTGGAGGAGTGTGGAGTTGTATGATAGAAGACACACTCCAACAAGGAAAAAAAAAAAAAAAAAAAGAATGTTAAATTCTCAACCACATTTTGTTGAAATTCTGGGGATTCTTAAATCTGCAATGAAAGCATGAGCAGAAGGCATCTAAACCCACTTTCCCAAACAGAGAACTCACAGCATGTGTGGACTGATAGTACTGTGGCAGATGCAGGCGTACTTTCCACCTTGAGTTTAATCCCAGTGCGCACAAAACATTTCCTGAGCAAAGGAGCGTAAGGAACAGTGTGTGAGCATACTGAGCATAATGCACTGCCTGGAGACACATGCTGCAGGGTGATTAATGCCAGCAGAGACAAAGGTGAGATGTGCAGGAAGTGAGAACAGGGTCTTTGTCACAATTACTGTGTTTGATTAGTTAGCAGCTTTGTTGTTTGTTTTATTTTCCCATGTTGTTTTTTCCTCCTACCGCCATTAATTTCTCCATAGTTCCTCATGAATTCTGAGCCTATAGATACTCTGTTTATAAAAGCTTCCTACTGAGAAAACAAACAAAAAATCCTCCCTCACATAGAAAGGAAGACAAGGCAGTGGCAAAGTTCAGCTAAAAGCGTGAGCTCCTTACACATATGTTAAGTGGATCTAAATCCCAATTTATCTTTCAGTTGCACCAGTATAAATAGATGTAGGAGTCTCTTGAAATGCAAGTCCCAGGAAGGCTTTGGCCCTAAAGGCCCTTTCATCACAGACAGTCAGATTAGAGCAGCCACATGAGAAAAGGCTGTTGTGCGTATGGCATCACTCAGTGACAAGATAGCCAATATCCCCTAAAGGACGTAAATGCTGTGGATGAGAAAATCTTTACCTCTCTCCCTGAGTTGTCACATTTTTAGGGACAAGCAGAGTTGGGAGATTTTCTGTTGATGAAATGGCATTTATCCTTTCATGTTAGGATGTTGGGGTTTTTTTCCCCTCTCTCTCTGAGTGTTTAAATCGTTTGGAAACATTTGCCTGTGTTTATTTAAAAGTCAGGACTTGAGATACAGTAACAAAGAAAAGCTTCCAAAAAAGTACAAGAAGTCTTGTTGCTTACAAAAATGGCTCTGCAAATGGAGCCAGAAATCCTATCAACGGATGTAGGCACTCATTTCTGGAATAAAACTCAAAAAATGTGCTCGTGAACCGGTTACTTTTTTGCATTTTTATTCCTGTTTCATGTTCAGTTGCCTTCCTCTTTCTATATTAATCCTGTTGAATATTCCTTAGGAAATAACAACAATTACAATCAACGTTAAATTAGGAAAAACATTCCTCTTGAATACAGATTGATATTAATTTCAAAATCTTTTTCTTTTTTTTTTCCCCCCTGAATTTCCCTCTGTTGGTTGTTTTCCCAAATGCATTCACCATTAGAATTAACTTGCCAAGTTTCTGTAATACATCTTGGTCTTTTGCTTGACAGGGAGGTGTTCAATTCAGCTTCCTGCAAGCTGCTTTGGTTGAACACTTTTAGCTACTTTGTACCTTTCCAAGAAAGGCTTTTAGTAGAAAAGAAGAAGAAAACATCTTTGCCAATATTGTAGAGTGGCAATCTTTAAAGTGTTACATGGGGTGAAATACTTGGTGCTTGATTAGCTTGTGCAACTGGGTGCGCCAAGTTAAGAAGAAAGGCTCATTGCCATGGCTGGCACAAAACCCAATGGTTCTCTGAATTTCTTCCTGCGTCTTTCAGCTTTTCTCCATTTCTAGTGATAGTCCAAGTATTGTCAAGGCAAGATTATAACCCCTTGTAGCACACCCCATAGGAAGAGGTGGGAGGTTGTTTAATGAAAGGGTCTGCTTTTTGTTCCTCTGTATTGAAAACAAGCCATGTCGTTGGGTCCTCAGCTGCTTTTGAAAGTCGCACTGGAAGTAGAAACCAGAGGTGGATGCTCACCATGGAGGCTGATGGTCTTTTGGCTCTGCTTTTCTCTGTATTTGTTTTTGTATCAAGTCCTTGATAACACATTGTAGCAGATTCAATAATTAATGGTATTTTGGATCTAACAAGTGGAAATGCCTATTTATAAGAAGAAGGGCACTAAAGTGATTCAGAAGGATGTCTCAGGATAATGAGAATATATTACCTTCTGCAACTTGCTTCTTGGTGCTTATAAAGAGAGGACATTGTACTAGCCCTATGTTTTGCACTAGCATACCAACTGCCGTTGAAAATACTCAGGAAATCTCCAGTGATATTTTGAGGAGTTCCTTCTCCTCTTGTGTTGTACCAGTGGAAGTGATGGCTAAGACCTTGCTGGCCACGAAGGCACCTTAATCCCTCCACTGAGTCAACTAAGTCTGTTTATGCTCATCTTCAGGGCAAAATGAAAACAAAAAAACAACCCACCAAATAATATACATTCTGAAACTTCTTCTGTCATGAGACCTTAGTTTGGCACTGTTTTGTGAGTAAGGTATCTGAGTTTGGGTGTTATTTTTAAAATATAACATGTAGGACACAGGAAAAACACTCCTATGATGATCAAATTTTGCATATGCACCCACGACACAGCTGTGGAAAAATTTTCAAATAAGGAGATAAACATTGAAATAATCTGTGAAGTATGCTTGTGGATGACTTAGTATTTGCTTCATAAAGGAGGAGTGTGTTATTTTTTGGTCAAAACCAGATACAATGGAAGGCTACTACCCTCAAAATATTCCATCACCCCTACCATGTCCTTACAAAACATACACTTGGGCAATGATTTTCTCTCTTTTGTATAACTCCTTTTTTGTTGTTGTTTTGGGCTGGATTAGTGTCTCATTTTTTTCTGGTTGACAGCTTTCCCATGCCTCTCTCATCTTCTTGTCTTAAAGCTGGGTGCTGGTGTACCATGAGGTTGCCCAGCTGGCCAAAAGAAAACATATAAAAGCTGGGGAATCATAGAATCATAGAATGGCCTGGGTTGAAAAAGACCACAATGATCATCTAGTTTCAAGCCCCCTACCACAGGCAGGGTCTCCAACAACCAGACCAGGCTGCCCAGACCCACATCCAGCCCAGCCTTGAATGCCTCAACAATAACTAAGAGAGGGGAAAATTAAGAGTTATTTCTTGTTTCTTGTTTCTGTTGCTGGCTTTACCACTTCAATGAACTAAGAATAGAAGGGAGAGGTGGCAAGTGCTCACAAGAATTACCTTCTTCAAGCATGACTTGTTACTGCTCTGAGAATTAGTCTGTGCCCTTTTCTTATTGGAACTGCTGCAAGGAGTTGTGTCCAGATCCTATGCTGTTCTTCTTCTCAGTCTGGTTAGTAGTAAATACATTAACAACTGTTGAAGGTGGTTGGATTCTGGATTTGGCATGTCTCTAGAACAGGTTTCACTGACCATGTGTTACAAATGTATTATTTAATAAAATGAATTATGTGGAAGTTTTCCATCTTTAGACCTGGCTGTTTGTACACCCAAAAATATTCCTGTGAACATCCAATAGCCGTGACGTACAGAGCAACTGAGCTCCAGTGGCTGTCACGGCACGGTGAATTGAAGTACGTGTATTTGTACTTGTTTGATTAAATATGTGCATATACAATACATTCCTTTAATGAAAACAAATAAAAAATGACAGTGTCTCCTTACTGAATTTATTGTAGTTATACTCTGAGCATTGGGGAGAATCTGATCGTTACAAATGTGTTTAAGCATTTTTGCTTTAACATCAGAAAGGTACTGGGTGTGAGAAAACAAATAACAGTCAGTTATTTAGTACTGATTACATTATTTTCTTATTTAATTTAAGTAGATCTTAGCTTCTTGCCAAAAAGAAAAAGCAATACTGAAGGACTAGCAAAGCATGCTCTGAGTTGTGTTCTTGCTGTCTTCCAAATTCACAGCAAGAAGAAAATATATTAAAGAAATTCGGTAAGACCAGGTGGTCTGAGTGAATAATTTCCCTTTCATTAACATATTCCCCTTATTAACTGTGTAATTAATTGTACATAGCTAAGGAAAGCTATGGAAATTGCATTTTGAGATGTATCAAAGCTGACTCTATGCTGCAGACTTCCATGCAATTTACTATTAATGAAGCACAAGATGGAGGCCCCAAATCTATAATTATTACTTACTATTTGAATGACAAGCAAAGAATTTTATCAGCACAGTTTCAAATGAAAGGGGATTAGCAGCTAATGTTGAAATTGTTAATCTTTCTTATTAAAATAATTTTGACGAGAGTGTTTAGCCTGAAAGAGGTTTCTGGAATATCATTTACCATTAAAACAGCTATTTTCTGAGACTCGGTATGAATTTGTCTAAGTTTGACAGCGGGGGGCAAATATTTTTTTTAAATGAATGAATATTTTATGGGAGCGAGGGCTGTTCATGTGTGAGCTGATGCCGAGCTGCTCGCTGTATTCGTATTCCTGGAATGCATAGCAGGGCGGTGGTACAATATCCATCTGACAAAAGTTAAGATGTCGGCTGAGATAACAATGGAAAAAAGCTGCAGCACAGCATCTGAGAGGTGAAATTGTGCCCGAGGCTGCATCTGCTCGCTGCTGATTAGCAGGTGGGAGCTGCATCAGAATTGGGCCCCAGATCTCCCTGATATTTCTATGTGGCAAAAAAAAAAAGGCTGTAATTATGTCTGGTAACGAAGTTAGTTCTTGTTTAAAGAGGCCTTTTTACTCCTCCAGATGATGGTGTGCTTCCAGGTTTTATTTTTACTGGTGTCACGTCATACCTTAAGATGAGAATTCAGTAGTGGGCCTTTCAACACCTCCTTGTATGCTTGTATACAAATACCATGTACAGCAGCAGTGTCTTCGTAGAAGCGTAGGTAAATATTTGTGGGCAGAGGCATAATGTGCACATCTTTCAAATGTTTATGAAAACTAGTTGACATTTTAAAATTTAAACTTTTCAGTGATACCTTTGCAATTATCATCTCGTACAGGAGCGTATCGTTGAAGCTGGCGAGGTTGTTGTCATTGCTCAGGATGAGGAAACAGCAAATATACAGTGACATAAATGGTGAAAAGCAAAGGAGTGGTAATTTATGCAATTTAATTTGCAGTGGTCTCCGCCACATAAATACTGGAGGAGATGTAAGCTAAACAACGCTATTAATTTGCTTGCATCCCATTATAGACAAAAGCTAACATAAGAGATGTCACATGCTTTTGCCAGTGACAAATCTAAACAGCAGAATAGATAGAGGTCGCTTAAATGCTTTGATTAAGACATGATATGTGTGAGTAGATGGACGTTGTTTAAAGATACCATCGAAACAGCAAACACCATATAAACAAGCCCATGTTCCTGCGCTGCCAGGGCACTGCTCTGAGCTGTACCTCTGCGCAGGATGTGGGAATTTCTGTGAGTTCACTCCTAAAATTAAAGGTTACAGAGCAAATTTCTTATCAGTAGTCCTACAAATGTTCCTCTGCATCAGTCTTGCAGTGATATGGTAGCAGAAAATGCCATAGAATTTCCTCATCATTCATTGAGCGGAATCAAAGGGTTTTTAGCTTAAACACAGAGCAGTTGTTAAACAGCATGCAGTAACAGAGCCTGAAGAATCACTTTCATTATATGGGAGTGTTTTTTATGTATTATAATTATGCATGAGGTCAAGGGTATGACAGTTTCTTCTTAATCTGTAAAAACCATAACAAACAGTGCAGACCACAGCCAGCATGGTAGGCTGTAGTTGAGACAAAATTTGTCAAGGATTAAATTATTTCCAAATCCCAAATGAAAACCTTTCTGAAGGCATTTCTGATGCAAGTATCCATCTACTGGTGGTGGCAGGAGGGTTCTGCTGCTGCTGCTCAGCTGGCCACGTGTGCTGCATGTCTGAGAAGTGGGCTGTCGTCCTGTGTCCTCATCGCCTCCTTTTGCCTCTTGGTAACTCAGCGTTAGACCAGTTTGACTGAAAGTATTACATATTTTGTTGCTTAATATTACCTAATTGCTACTAGCACGCATGGAATATGCCTAATGTGTTATTTCTTAAGGATGTCCACATGTGACTTTTACGTCCTTCTGCCAGTCTTGAAAACTCTGTAGTCTCAGAGGATATGCAGCAATCACTGACTTAGCATATGTGTGTGCTGACAGCTGAGTTTTGGGACTCTTTGTCATTCAGGTGGTACTTGGGAGCCTGGTAGGAGAAATTTTGATTAAAGTCACTGGAAGCTTTTCAGCTAACTTCAGTAACGAGAACAGTAATAAAAAACTGACTCTTTATGCACTTTTGAGCAATAGGTTCAAAGTTCTTTTTAATGGTCAGTGTCATTATCCTGCCCCTTCTCCAGAAAGCTCAGGCTCGGATAAGGAACTCTCATGGCTAAGATTAACCTTAAGGTCAGAAGAAGAGCCATGAGTAGACAGACCCCCATTCTCTGATGTTCCAGTGCTCTGCTCTCACAGCCAATCCTACCAGCTCTAACGAACAAGGAATCATGTTAAAGTGTAGTATTTTTGCCTTTATTTTTGTCCCTTTTTGGCCTATTATAAAGACATGAACTTGTGATGTGAAAGAGTTTGGAAGTGTTGCCCCCGTGTTTGTCATATTGTATTGTTTGTTTAGTTTTGGCCTCATTATATAATAGCAAACTTTTCCATATTTGGGGAGTTGCTAGAAAGATACTAAATGCACATTGGAAAGCTTATGAGAAGCAAACTGATGATGTGCAGTGTTTGGTTATAGTGATCCCTGTGATGTAAAGGGTGCCATCTACTCATTTGTGGGTCTCTTCTGAATTGAGAAGAAATACACGTCAGGAGTATATTTCAAGACTGCTTGATCCTTAGTCCTTCCACACACGCACACATGCATCAATTGTTAGGCTCTTTATTTTGCTTTCTTCTTCTGGTTAGCAATAAGCACAACTTGTGCTGTCTACACAAAAATGCTGCTGCCACCTTTTTTTTTTTTTTTTTATGTTTTTTCCTTGGTTGAGAGCTCAAAGAGAAGAGTTCCAAGGGAAAGGCACAGCGTACAGTTCACAGTTACTGGATATGCTTTCTTCTTTAGC
The DNA here is from genome assembly GCF_039878825.1 of Excalfactoria chinensis. Taxonomy (NCBI): domain Eukaryota; kingdom Metazoa; phylum Chordata; class Aves; order Galliformes; family Phasianidae; genus Excalfactoria; species Excalfactoria chinensis. The sequence continues at coordinate 133,456,674 of NC_092826.1, forward strand.
AGTTTCTTCATTCGCTGTGGTTTTTGGTTCTGTTTTGTTTTCCACTCTTCTTTTTTAGTAACACGGTGTCTTTCATCTTTTTACTTCTCTGCTTGCCTCTACAGTCTGTTCTTGGCTTCTTTTTCTGTCCTCTTTCACATTGCATTTCCTTTCTTATTATTATCACAGTCTGTCACTTAAAATATTCTCTTCTGTGCCTTAGATCAACGTTCCTCAAACTTCTTTGCAGTAGGATCCCTTATCAACGCATGTACTTTCATGCAAGACCAGGAGTCCAAAGAGTAGGCTAGATTTCTTCAGTTTACTTCTAAAGCTTTTCTACCTCCACTTCACAACCCCTTTTGAATGTTTTTGTGAGAAAAATATTTGAGAGCCGTTGAGTCGAGTCAACCTCAACAGAAAATCTCATGGAACATAGCTTAAAGGTAGCCTGAACATTTGACGTTTTCTGCCTGTTTGGGAGCTGAGTAGATACCAGCCACATCTTTGTCATGGCCAGCGTTTTTCTGTCTCCTGGTACGGTTTCAAAACCATCTTGAGTGCTAAGATTTGACCCTTTGTGCAGTTTGAAGTTTCCTGGTTCTGGCTGTTAGATGAGTTTTCGAAGGAAAATGCTGATTACTCAGTCTGTTCTCCCCTTGTTTTTTTCTCACAGGTAGCCATATGTTCACTTGAGCTTACACAGAGTCTGCAGGTTGTGGATGTAGTGCGGATTGAAAGACTTCTTAGATCTCATGCTAAAGATTCTCAGTTTACAATACAGTACAGATACAGACATCTGTACATGATTGTATATATAGAAAATATATATATATATTTTTTTTTTTCCAAAAAAATCTCTGAAAAGTAGAAGGGTTTTCTGTTATGAGGCATGATTTGAACCTAGAGAAAAACTGTTTGACTTTTAATCTTTTAATCACGCCCTTCAGAAGAGCAGTAAGAGTATCGCTGTTTACCCTTTTGCTCCTACAGGGATGTTTAGAAGTAATATTTTCCTTTCTACCCTCAAAATGGCCACCACCTGGCCAAGGCATGCTTTGTCCATCTGTTCAAACACATCATGTGTTGTGTCAGTTTGACATACTTGGTCATGGTTACCTGGGTTTTCTTCATCTGATTATCTCTGAAGAACTTGTCCATGCTTGAAGAGGAGATAGTTCTAAATGTGACATTTTCAGAATTCTCTATTTAGCTCTTGGTGATTTTTATATATAGTAAATGAAGGTGACTGTACAAGCGCTCTAAAAAGAGACACAGACTTTAATTCATTAAAATCTAAAACTGCAAATACAGTATCCAACTGAGAACCCAAATTTAGATACTTAATTGAGTTAGCAGAGCTTGGAGAGGAAGAAGGCAGGGAATTTGGGTTAGTGTTTTCAGCTAGGTAATTACTATGTAGTGATCTATTTGAAAAATATTCATTTTAAGTATACAGTGCCATTAGCAGGAATATAAATAAATCACAGCTATGTCTGGGATTGTGGTGTGATGTTCAAACAATTAGGATAAAGATATAGTGAGAAGAAGGGGTTGTGAAAAATAGGTTTTGTGTGTAAGAAGAAAACAAAAATTTCCTGTGAGAATGGAATTGGGCATCCGGTGTTTGTCACAAAATATTCAAGGACTTGATTTTGTGTTTGTTTTGTTGTTGGTGTTGTTTTGAAGTTTTTCTTCTACTTTTTGTCCAGCTGTGTAACACATGAAAGAAAAAAGGAAAAGCCCTTCCCAAGGTGTCTCCTTTGGTCAACTCAGGTAACACTGCCCTCACTGTAAGTTTCTACTGCAAGGAGTTGCCTTTAGCAGAGAAGTTTTGGTGTTTTGTATTCATTTTTGTTTTTAACAAATGTCACAACACATCAAATGCTGTGAAACAGCAGTATTTGGCTAAGGCCAAAAAATCTCTTGATTTTTTAATGTATTTTTTTTCTCTTATTTTAATGCTATTAACTACTGAACAATTTTATTGTGAAATCTACTGTAAGACATGCAGACGGACTGGAAACCAATTTTGTCTAATTCATCTTCTACATTTTTATTATTTAGTTTTTCATGTTGTAGAAACAGAACCTAACATGCGTAAATTGCAGCACGGTTGGACTAGATGATCTTGTAGGTCCTTTCCAACTTCGTGATTCTATGATTTCTAAATTAAATACCTGTATTTATCAGCCACTTAAGCCCTGTTCTTCTAAACAAAATATCCAAACCAAAACGTGTTGTAATTTCCTTAGTTTCCGAGTGCTTGGTATATTCCAGTTACCAAAATGTTGCCAGGTATTCGTGAAGGCAACCATCAGCTCTTTCTATAGGCATGGTCATGGGAAAAGGAAAAATGAGTGGTCAAGAATCCTGAATTCTGAATTTCCCCGCATCATGGCTGTGTTAGGAGCATATTCTGTGACCCTGATTTTGAATGACTACCCCAGGAAATCCTGTTCAATATTTCTGCCCTTTCTCTTTCCTATCCAAGAAATGGCAATGATACTTGCCTCTCCTATGGAAGTAACGTGAGCTCTTCCAAATAGCTGAGCAGAAGGAACTATAGAAATACAGTGATTGTAAGGGAGCAGATTATATTCCTTTTATGGTAATCATCTTCTACTTTTCGTTGAGGTTTATTTAAAGCAAAATAATTGCAGCAGTGAAACTTCTTAGGTGTAATTTAGATTTCAAGAAAGAGAGTACGGATGAAGAGTTGGAGGTGATAGTATTTTGAGACCCAGAAGACACCATTAAGTAGCTGATAATCCTTGACAAGGGTTTCTTAGTAGAGTGAATTTCTTCACCTTCTGTTATGTTTAGTGAGAGCTTGGTAGAGTAAATATTTCATAATTAAGCATTCTACATTTTAATGTTTAATTTCTTGGTTGTGTTTCCTCTCAAAAGCACATCTGCCTCCATAATTCCCAATTTGTGTAATATTTAGCATCACATATATTTTCCAAGATTCTGTCCAGAGCTGAAAACTTGCATCAATCCACACCAGGTTATATCCAGACATTTCCTTGGGATTTCTTTGAGCACCTTTGGCAGCTGGGAGCTGTAAGAAAAGGGATTAGCAAGTGTTTGTGTGAGACACACTGATCCCAGCACCTGCTGATTGGATTGAAGTAATCCTTTTACAAGTTACAAAACTCTATTATCAGACCGTTAAGAGAAGAGGAGGCAGTAATATAAGCTACATCAATGGTGTATTAATTTAAGTAAACAGAACATAAGTTGATATTTAATGTACTTGTGAATTACAGTCATTCTCACAAAAGTTGCTCAGTAGTCATTAGGTAGATAATGCCATACACGGCTCATGTAAGGATTCTGCTCTTCTAGAAACTCAAGGACAAATGTTTGGAATTCCTTAACATGGCATGCCTGAAGCATGATTGTGCTATGTGTACATGCTTAGTAGTCTTTACATCTGAAAATGTAACCTAAACCATTGAATGTCATTTTGTATTGTTGGCTGACATCACCATTGAAGGTTATTAATTTCCTGACAATACATCTGATTTGAATCAACCTAGTGAAATTATTTGCAACCCAATTGAGTAGTTGCTTTGTCAGAGCATTGCTTTCCTCCTTTTTTTTTTTTTTTTTTTTAAATTTTTCCATCATTATCTACAACATTATATATTATATTAACAGTGTTTTATGCAAAAATACTAGGAGAGCTTCAGAGTATTTTTTGGTATTTGATTTAAAAGGCTTCAAAATTACTGTTTTCACTATTGTATTTATATAGTGAGAAACAGAAGGACAAATTAGATCAAAACACATTACTGTGTTCACTCTCCAGCTACAAGGAGATGAGAAAATAGTTTCTCAGTGTTTTTTTATAAAGTCAAAAAAGAGTCCAGTGGAGGGCCACAAAGATGGTGAAGGGCCTGGAGCATCTCCCCTATGAAGAAAGGCTAAGTGAGCTGGGTCTGTTTAGCCTTGAGAAAAGACTGAGAGGGGACCTGATCCAGGTCTATAAATATCTGAGGTGTGGGGGGAAAAGTGGGGAGGCCAGACTCTTTTCAGCTGTGTGTGGAGACAGGACAAGGGAAAACAGCCAGAAACTGGAGCATAGGAAGTTCCGCATGAATGTACACAAGAACTTCTTTACGGTGAGGGTGACAGAGCACTGGAACAGGCTGCACAGAGGGGTTATGGAGTCTCCTTCTCTAGAGAAATTCAAGACCCACCTGGACACCTACCTGTGTGACGTGGTGTAGGGTACCTGCTTTGGCAGGGGGGTTGGACTTGATCTCTGGAGGTCCCTTCCAACCCATATGATTCTGTGATTCTGTGAAAATGCACACCCTCAGCCTTTTGTTTCCTGTTTTGTTTTGTTTTTTTCATTTGTGGTTACTTTTAGACCATTCCCAGTGATAACACTGGGAGATCCAGGGTAGTGTGAGACAAATGAGAAGAGAATGAGGACCTCCCTAATGAAATGACTGACAAAAGAAATAAAATCTTGACTCCCATGAAATCAAAGTGTTTCCATTGACATTTAGTGGATGCAGAATGTTCCTCAGGATTGAAATTATGTGAGAATTTATAGCCTGTTGTTAGTTTATTGAAATTTATGTCAGATATGAGTTCTGTGAACTAGTGAAAATTAGTTGCAACAACATAAATTTGATTTTATTTCATTCATGTACTGTGACTTAAGTAGCCCAATGGCATCACGGTTTTCTACAGTTAACACTGAAAATTGGATTTGCCATGGATATGGTCTTGGGAACATGTATACATGTTCTACATTATTGTTGGTTGGTTGAATCAGAACATCAAGAACATGTATGTTGTTTCAATGGAAGTGTAGCCAGTGGTGAAAACTGGGATTTTCTTAGTGCATTGGTTGATTTAAAGAACTACATTGATTGAGATAGTGCACCCTGTCTTCAAGGTCTGCTTTGCTGAAGAAGAAAGGTGGGAAAGATATGGATATGATTTGGCTCTGCTTCCGTGCTTTCTTCTATATGGGTCACCATCAAGAGCATTCTTCGTGGAAGCACACGTGCTGAACTTGCAGCCTCCAGGCAATGTAAGAGCATCACAGAAGCTCAGAAAGAAAGATAGGTCTTGTGTATTCAAGGAAGAGCCCAAAGTAACTTAATTACTAATATTAAACTGTTAGGAGATGTAAGAGATGCTTATAAAGGTGAAGAAATATTTGCATGGTCTGAATATGGTTCTTTCAGGATGCTAATGGTGACACATCTTAGGGGGTTTTGTTTGAGCTGTACTGGACAAGTGTGGGTGCAAGAGAATGGAAGAATAATGCAATCATAATTTTAAAAAGGAGGAATGGGGAGAAGGAAAGAGGAGAAGAGAAATGCTCGTTTTCTTTGCTATTATGTGAGTCCAGACTCCAGCTCTTGAAAATAATGGAACACATATTAAAAAAGAAATTGCTGATTATCTAGGGAGAGATTTTTCAAGGGCACAAAAGGGAGATAAGTATGAGGGTCTCATTTAAGATGATGGGAAGACTGGAGTCTTTCCTTTGTTTGCTAATCTCCTCCATCCTTTCCATTGAATAACAGGACAATGAGTAAGAATGTGCATAATTTTATACGGAGTAAATCTTGCCTGGACAAACTTGATTGCTTTTTATTTAACTAAAATTACAAAACCAAGTGAAATGAAGTGAAAACAACAGATGTAATATATCTACATTTTAATAAAGCCTTGAAACTGTCTCATGAATAGTTAATTGAAAAATTAATGTCAGTTTTTTAAGAAGACAATTATGTGGACTGAAATGTGGCTAAAGGATGATGAAGAAAGAGTAATGATTAAATGCTGTATGGTAGTGTCTGGCAGTGTACAGGAGCTGGTGGTGGTTACAGTTGTATTTAACTTTTTAAACAGTGATCTGGAAGTGGTTGGAAGTGACTTAATGGCTTTCACAAGTGGTATCACACTGCAAGGTGCTGCACAGAAGTGATGACAGAGCGGTGATCCAGAAGATTGGAAAGCTTAGACCTGAAAACATGTACAACAAATAGAGTTAAATTATCTTTCAAGGAAAGAGCCTTGAGAGGAGAGGTATAAATTTTGCATAGATGGACCAGGACAGTGAAGATACTGATATACAAAGAAAGGAAGTTATATAGAAGAATAATGTTTTCTATGAGCAAAATAGAGTTGAAATACATGGGTTGCTGACAATGAGTAGTAAATTAAGTCTGTAATAGGAAAACCATAGTATTGGCATGCCTTTGAAAAAGCCATCTCGGATAAGCACCACTCTTCCTTATTGGAAATATTTGATCATTTCCACAAGTAGTATGTATAGTCCAGAAATGTTTGTGTTCTGAGGAATAGTTATGAACTGTGGCTTGGACCTCTCCTTTAGATACAGACATCTAAATGCAGCTTGCAAAATGTCTTTGTGAGGTAGGAGAAACAAGGCATTATATGTAAGGTGGGTAATCAGATAGGGCTCTCTAACTTTTAAGGCACAGTGAGTGGTATGAATGGGAAGGAAAACATTACTCTGATGCCACCAGTGATAAAATATTGAGCCAGAAAATGGAAGAAGAGAAGCATGTGCTACACTGAAAGTAAATTGAATTTAAACAGAAAAGTATAATACATGTTTTTATAGGGAATACATGCAGTGACTGTAATAGGCGCTGAAGAAGGCAGAGGTTTGAGTAGAATGACAAGAATGCTGGGAATGTCTACAGGAAAGAATCAAAGCTAAAAAGGTGGAAAAAAAAAACAAAGAAATGAACCCTTTATGTATGTCGATCAGTAAGAATAATAAAATGAATGGCTTTCAGTATGGTTTCTTAGTGGTTAGTGCACATTTGCAGTTACTCTGTAATAGCTGAGACTGATTCTCTCCCATCCAAAATCATTCCGAGGAGCCAGAGGAACACCATGGCACTGCCTGGCCCCTGTCACCTTCTCTACCCCACCACCTCCATGCAGCAATGTAGAACCTGCCAGGACTGTGGGAGGGCTTGATTTCTCCGGAGGCTCTAGCGTGTGCTGTGCCATTCTGGGGCACGGAGGGGAGGAAGGGCAGAGGGGTTGGCAGTTATGTCTGTGTTGGAGGAACTGATTCCCTTTGGGAGTTGTGTGCCTCAGGGCCATGTAGAACTACTCTTGCTTTTACCCTGATTTGGGCAGCTCACTTTTTTAATAGCCTCCAGGGAGTATGCAGAAGAGGGAGCAGAGGCTGAGCATGAGAATTATCCCAGAGCAACTGAGATTTATGATGTAGAAACATTTCTCTTTGTTGGAGAAATGGTACGTTATGTACCTGGCAGTAGTGCTGTGCTCACCCATGTTCCTGTACCCTGAGCAACAACAGCTGAGATGCTGTTACATCTGGTTCTTACTTTGATTTTCTCTCTACATGTATGGAAGATGCAGCAGCAGTCTGAGAGCAGTGGTTCTCACATTGTTAGGTGAAGGGTGTGGGTTGCAGTGGTCACCATTCATAAGGATTAAGATAATGTCCCATCCACTTCTTCAGTTGACATCTGAGATTGAATTAGAGCTGTCAAGTCTGTCAATTTAAGAGCTGCCCATCTTTTCATTAAAGGAGACATCCTCAGCCAGGAAGAGAGTGCCTAATCAAGTGCCGTATTGGAGTATGTTGTCAAAAATAATTGCTTTTTGTAATAGCTGAACATCAGCTAATAAAATAGGCGTTTTTAGAACGAATAGCTTGTCAGATGCAAACCATAGTGTCTAGTATCTCTTAAAGAAAGTATTTGGAGAGTGACCAATAAAAAAGTTAACTGTGATGTTTGTTAACCTTAATTTAGTGGCAGAGCATGTATTGGATGCCACTTCTTGAGTAAAGGAAAAAGCGAAGGGAAAGAAAGCAGTTTGTGACCATAATGTAGAATCAACCAAGCACTCTGGAAATTTTACCAAATCCAAGTCAGGCCATTGTACTCTTTGTGTCTGTGTTCAGGCATGTGAGTCTTTCTTGGCATTTGCCACTGGCACAGAATCTCTTGGCCAGAGATTCACTGTCCCTGAGATGTTTTTTTTCATCCTCTGGCTGAAAGCCAGTCTTCTTGCTTATGACTGGCACATCTCGCACGATAGCGATAGCTGTTTCTGCACCTCCCCCTTTCCATGTACACTGATGAGAAAGGGGTGACGTTGCATCCTTGTTATCCTCAGGAAATGTTTGATAGCAAGAGTATCTAATCTGTGCATAGAAGAGAAAGTGCGGACTGGACTGCCACTTGCTGTTGTGGAGGGAAAATTAAGACTTAATGTAAATTAAGGTATGTCAGGTGAGGTGGTTGAGAAGGCTACTTTAAAAAATAGCATGTACTTAGGGTTATGGGACATGTCTTGATGCAGGAATCTTAGTGAGACCAGAGCTCTGCCTTTTGCAGCAGGCTCTGAGGAGCATTGCAGTAGCAACGGTGACAACCTCTATTTATTTTGCCTGCTGCTGTGGGACAGGGAAAATTATGTGCGTGTTTGACATGTTGGTAATGAATTTCTTTCGTACCAGGCAAATGCTGCTGAATGTCTCATGAAAACATCCTAATTAAGGAGTGGATCTGAGTAGACATACAATCTCTAAAATATCAGAAGTTCCACTCAATTTAATGTACATCCAGCAGCTCCCAGGAGAACATTTCAAAATCACTAAGCTTCTGTTTAGCAAAATGGGGATGAGAGTAGGGGCGCTGAAGGACTGTAAATGAAAGATTGCCTAACTCTGAGGGAATTGTCTGACTTCTGAATGTTTTAAAGCAGGCTTCTTTTTCAGCCACTATTTAAACATGTGCATAAAGCAGATGTTCATACTGAGCAGAGCCTTCCACAGGACTGCTTATATTTTCCAAGGCCTTTTTAAGATCTGGCAGAAGGGCCGTATGAATCTCATCTGTGTGTTGCAGGCACTGAGGTTACATGGAAAGTGATTCTGGTGTAAGTGAAGGTTTCGATGTTTTCACTTGTGCATTCATTTATTTACGCTCAGGATTCCTTGAGGAAGGAAGGTAAATGTAGAAAATATTCCTTCTGGAGGAGAGACCAGTTGTTTAATAGTTCATGTCCACTGAAAGCAATCAAAATACCTTAGCTACATCATGTTTAACAATTTAAAGCATATTTTTTAACTTTCTTTATAAAACTTAGTCTTTGAGGTCATCAAATAGACAAGTTGGAGCCAGCAGGAAACTGCATGCTCTGTGCAGCCCTGCCATAGGAATCAGGCATTCATGGACCCTTTCCTTCGTGGATCCTCTGATATTTGGGAAAAGCTCATTGTTGGCAGACCCACGTGTCTGCATAAAGTGTTCCTGAGATGACAGGCATGTCAGAATGAAGCAGATTACAGAACTGGAGCTCAGAATGGGAAGGAGCTGGCAGCTGCCCTGTGCCTGCATGAGCTCTGTCTGCTGTGTTCAGAACTGCTCTCCTCGAGCAGGAGGCCTGCCTCAGTGATACTATCAGATGTCACTGCTTTTTTCCCCCTTTGCCTCACTGCAATTCTTATGTACCAACTGTTCTCTGCATAGGAGAGATTATCTTTTTTCTACTCAGTGTCCAGATCCAGGCCTGGATTTACTGGACAAAAAGAGTGGGATCCCCTTGTTTCCCCAGCAGCAGCAGCCATTTGGCAAGGATAATTAGCCATAATTAGAGATGATAACTAGTGTCAGGACAAGAGGAAATGGTTGCTCTGGGGGATGTTCAGGTTGGGTATTAGAAAAAAATTCTTTTCAGGAAGTGATGAGGAATTAGAACAGGCTGTCCAGGGAGATGGTGAACTCACCATCCCTGGAGGTGTTCAAGAGCCATGGAGATGTGACACTGAGGGACATGGTCAGTGGGTGTGGTGGGGATGGTTTGGCGTTTGGATTAGATGATCTTAGAGGTGTTTTCCAACCGTTACAATTCTATGATGGATTCTGTGACAAGCAAAGTGCCGGGGATGGGTGATTCCCTCCCAGCAGCCTGGGCCAGGCCCGTCCTCACTGACCCACTCCCCTCATGGAGCTGCTCATGCTCCCAACTCCCCATCCTGCAACCGAAGGCCCCATCTCCTGCCATGCTTTGCCCCTCATTTTCACTAGGAAGCAGTCACACACTGGGTGTTTTGATTGTATCTAGGCCAATACTATTTTCTGCCTCCTTTAGAAGCCTTTTTTCTAGCACAGCGTGCTTCCTTAAAGGAACATTTAGCTGGTCTTTCTGGAAACATCACTTCTCGAATTGCATTTCAGTAACAAGCATGATTTATAAATCTTAGGTAAAGATGGACACATGCAACACACCTTGCACAGAGACATAGCTGTGTGTCAGAAGCAATTTTGTAAGTGAAAAATCGTTCCCATGCCCTCTAAGGTGGGGAGCGTGGTGAGTGACAGCTTTAGCAGCGCTCAGTTTGGCAGAAGATGAGCTTGGAGCTTTTTGCACCTTCTGTTGAGCCTGCTGAGAGGGCAGAACTCCCCTTCCTTAAAGTACGTTTGAAGACTCCTCAGTACAACAGAGGTGCTACATGGAAAAAAAAATAACTCATCAATTCAATTGCTTTTTATAATTTTGGGTGGAATTTTTCCAAGAATGTTTCCTAAACAGGTGTAGATGGGACAGCAGCAGGGCATGGTCCAGCAGGATCCCCTCAGCCAACCTTGTAAGGGTATTGAGGAGGTTAGTTAACAGATATGAGCTAGGTGTACTGTGTGGTTACTCTGTTGCTCTGAAAAGTAATTTGGATGTGTAAATTGACCTGCAGTACCAGATGGTAGCTTGCTTTATTTTATTGCTGCAGAGAGGGGAGGATGTTCTTCCCAAACATTCCTCCTTCCTAGTGTTTCCCCCTCAACTATTCAGAGCAGTTTTCAGGACCATGAGGTGAAGGAGCAGGTTATTATTTCATTTTTGGAAAGCCTCTGGATGCGAATTCCCAATCCTGTACTGTACAGAACCTCTGGTCTTGTCAGAGCCTCAAAGACTTAAAATCTGCACCAATATACTCTGATGGGCCATCATTCCTGGGATAGCAGTTCTATTTTCTTCGAAGGCAATTCCCCTAAAAACTGTTGCTTTTACTGAATAACAGGTACAAGGCACAGTCCTTAACAGCATATGTTATTAACACCACCCTCTCAGTGCAAAGCTTACTCGATGCCTGCCCATGTGCAGTATGAACTCCTTGTGGCCCAGCACTTAAGTCTGGCAATTTTTAAATTATCAGTAGCTGTATTGTTGAGTTTGCACATGTGCTTGAATGTTAGTTTGAAAAGCCTTCAGTCTGACTGGAGATGTTGTCGTAACGAGTCATTTTTATCAATGGGCTCTCATTCCTCTTCTGTTGCCTAGTGAAGTGGGCAGTTGTACTTACATTCTCTAGGCTCTGAAGAAGAAACATCTTGCTCCCCAAGCTCCATGCCTGGAGGTTTCAGGCATTTCTTCTCAGTTAGTGCTGGTATGTGTTAATGATCTGATTTTGTATAGCACAAATGAGCTTGAAGTAAAGTCACTTCAATAAATGAATTAGCAGTGTGTTGTGTCCCAGAGCTTTGGATTCCTACTCTCTGATCTTTCACTCCTGACCATTCTCCTCTCACTTTAAGATAAAGGAAGTTTCTGAACTTTCACTGGAAACAAGTTCCGAGCAAGTACTTATATTTGGAGAAGCTCTGAATCATTACCTCATGTCTTCCTATTCTTCTTACCATCCTGAGATGCATCTTTTTAGCTTAGCTTTGAGGCTTTGAGACCAGATAAGAAGACGCTTAATACAGTGTTCTTTTAATTCCAGTCCTACATGGAAGATCACCTGAAAAACAAGAATCGTCTGGAGAAAGAGTGGGAAGCTCTTTGTGCTTACCAGGCTGAACCCAACGCCACCACTGTTGCACAGCAGGAGGAGAATATCCAGAAGAATCGCTCCCAGGCTGTAGTACCATGTATGTATACTTTAATTTCCATGGCTTCTTTTCTCAGTATCCTTTGCACAGTGCTTGGAGAGTTTACAGATACCAGGCAAGCAGAATACGGAGTGGTGCATATGTATGCTACAGAAATGTAGCTACAGATGTTGGCTGGATCCATGTCCTGTTGTCATTTCAGACCCTGTTTGTCTCTTCATAAGTTGCGTATATGTTACAAAAATGCACAATTATGTCACCGATCACTGCTGCTGCAGCTGTGCTGTCTCATGAAATTCAACAGCCAGAGTGCTTTGGAATATACTTTCTGTGGCATCTGCAGCCATTCAACAGAAAGAAGTTTGGCTTGTGTTTGGACAAGTTGCTATCGTGTCCATACAACAGTAATACCAGCAGTCTGTAATCAGAGCTGGATGATCTGTTTATCTGATACTCAGCCGTACTGAATGAGCCCCTCTAGGCTTCAGTGGATAAGCTTGCAAACTGGCTTCTTCCTCTGCTCGGCTTAGGATGAAAAGAAGGAAAATAAAAAGGGAGCCAGTTTATATTCCTGGAATCTGCTTTTTCTGTAAGCAGCCACTTTTTTGAGATTGAAATAAAAAGAACACATATTTTTAATGCAGATGTATTTCTCATAGTTTACATTGGTAATCTGCGACCACACATTTTATTAAGCAACCAATGAAACAAAACTGAAGCTGAGAATATATGCGGAGTCCACAGCAACAAAAATGCTCTCAGTCAGTGTGCCCACAATCCAGCTGGGTAGCTTGGCAAACATATACAGCTACTTTAATTTTTCAAGTGCCCTGAAAACATTAATTTTCCCTATGAGAGCCTCGAGTAAGTACTATTTTTCCTTTAGAAGTGGGAAATTGACAGGTAAGACATTAAGTAAATGTCAGAGCCAGATTTGGAGTGAAGATTTTTTGGAGCTACTTGGTAATTTCACTGAGCCGATCAGTGCCCACATATTTGTTTCAGTGGGATTTGGCTCTACTCTTAATTTAGAGGTTCTTCCTGCAGTACTGTGCTGCTTAGGAGAGGAGCACTGTAATTTGGCAATACACATTCTTCTGAATAAATACCAGCAGGTCAAAAGTCTGCTAGGACAGTAGCAAGACTTGATTGACTTCATGTGTTTGGGGATCACGTCTGTTGAAAAGTTCTAAAAAAGTAAGGACAAAATTAAAAGATTGTGATAATTCTGTGCTCTTTTCCATCCCCCCAAAATAGCATTTGTGGACATAATCTGAAGCGAAAACTGCTCCATAACATGTATTGATCTGAGCTGATCTTTCTGCTTAAAGCATTCTTGTCAATGTGGACTTGCAGCTGAACTGTCCTAAGCTGTTCTGAGTCTCTGTTCATGAATGAAGCCAAATTGGGTCCTGCCTCAGAAGCAGCATGGAAGCTGCAAGTGTTGCCAGAAATTGATGCTGGTTGTTCAGCTGATGCAGTAAGCGTGTCTGCATAATATGGTGAGCAATAAGATAGGGACCTTCAGGCCATTCTGGCAGTGAATCCAGAAGCAATATAGCTGTAGCAGCTCTAAAGAGCAGAGAGTTTTAGCTTAGGTGTCATGCCACACTAGAGAGCTGAGCTATTTTCAGAGGTGAGTTGGCAGTTTGTCTCTTTTAATCGTATTGTACCACATGGATGAATCAGCCTGTAGTGATAAGCCATGAGTGTTCGGCTCCCTGCCCCTTGCTTCTTGCATAGCATGTTGTGTGCCTGTGCTACCCATGTACAGATGCACAGTGGCCACAGTTTATCTGATGATTTAATTGGAAGCATTTTGGCACATTTTAAACCCTTTCTTTCTTTTGCAAGAGTAAATAACAGTCTGTTGCCTTTGTTACAATATGGAAGCTTCTGTTCTGGCTCTGGGTGTGCTTGGAACTTTCCTCTTTGGTTGAATTGCACAGAACTACCTGCTCTCCCTTCCCAAGGATGTGTGCGTGCCGTGTGCTGGTAAACATCTGTCATGTTGCATCCTTAGAACTACTTCAGCGGATGAAAAGTGCGGCATCTTGATGAGATGCTGGTTATTGTAGACTCTAAAATTAGGGGTGAGAAAAAAAGTTTGCACAGGTCTCTTTTATCTGTTGTTGATACGCTTTTGATACGCTGCTAAGTTTTTATACTGCATTCAGTGTATTCTCAAAGTAATGCCTTGTTAGCATATCCTTGCCCTTTTCATATTCATAATCACCTTGACAAGGTAAATCAGGATTGCCAGTTCATGTAAAAGATTTCATCTTAGGAAAGCTTCAAAGAAGCTTTCATATTGTGTTGTGTTTACTTTATGTTTTCCTTCCTCAACTGGTCTTAAAATATGAGGATATTATTTTTTACTGGTTACACAACTGGTGCCATTTATAGATGTCACAGTTTTTTCATAACTTACTCTTTTACCTATCCTCTCTATATACAATTGAGTGTCAGAAACACCTTGACACTGCTTTGAGTTAATTGACTATTTGTTCAACAAATTCTAATAAGTGAAGTAATTTAGGCCTAGGTTAATAAATGGCATCCTTTTTATCCAACCAACAAGCACTGCTGTAGCTTAGGGCAGTGGAATACATAGGTAGGTATATCTTTTTTAAACATTTGGCAAACGCTTTGGGATAAATGAACTTGATTTCAGTTCAGATCTCAGAAGAGTTCCACGTTGTATAGATAACCTATGGACAAAAGAACTGATCAGTAGGTTAAGATTCTTCACAGTCTTCAGACTGATTTGCTTTTGCTCCTCAGCCGTTCCTCATGTTCTTACCCCAATGCAGTACTGCAAAGTGGTTTTTTATACATTCATGTGTGGGCAGGGAAATAACAGTCTAAATCTATAAGAAGAAAATGACACTTCTGGCAGAATATGCCATCTTCATTGTTGGGAGATGTGCCCTGCTGTGAAAAGCCTGGATTCATGCAGCCCAAGGCTTCTCATATCTGTTGTGTCCAGAATTTCTTGCTGGTTCTATTCCTTCAAAAGTGTCTAACTAGAAGGACACAGAAGACAGAAAGCATTAGCTAAGTTGTGAGTTATACTGCCAAGCTTTCAGTCTGCATCTGGAAAACAGCAGAGGTAATAGATCTTCATTAAGTCACAGGGCCACTGTGAGATAAGCAGAAGGTTGTGAGGTGGTATGCAATTGTAGTATTCATGATTGTTGAAATCATTTGGATTTTTTGGGGCCCAACTCAGTTGCTTAAATATAGGAGTTCAGTGCCATTTGAGATGCCTAAAATAGGCAAGGCAGTCACATCTCAGTATGAGAAATAGCAGAGACTCTGTGGGAGACCTGTGCCCTCCTAACCAATAGCCTAAGTATCCATAGAGTGCAAACTCTGCTGTATATTTTATCCTTTGTCCTCCATCCTCTGCAGTTAAACTTTATATGTATACAAAACACAACTTGCATTGTATTTCTCCTCAGCTATAGGTTGGTAGTGGACTTCTTGTTTAGGAAGCCTTTTTCTGCCTCACACTTCATCTATGTGTTTTATTTGTCTTTCAGCTGTGGTTTGGCTGGAGTGATAAAAAATGCAAAGCAGTGCAGCGTTTGGCTGCAGCTATTGTAGACATTTGAAATGATGGCTAGTTGTAGCTTGCCCAGATTGCAACAGAAAGTAACAGTATTTGTCTTCTTTCTCATTCCTTCCACTCTCCTTTCTCTTCATTCATCTTTCGTGCTTGTTTCTTAGATTGATCTATCATTTCTTATGTTTGTCTCATCCTTCCTTCCTTTGTGCATTTCTTTTGTTTCTGTATTTCTTCCTTCTCTTGCTCCTCTTTCTTTTGCCTCTAACAGAACGAGTAGGTAGTTTACAAAACAATAAACACTTGTACATTCAGCATTTTTCCTATTGCTTATTGTCGCTTGTTGATAATGTTGACATTGCTCACTTTTAAAGTGCGCCCGTTGCATTTTTCTTTTTCTGCTTGTTTCGGAGGCACTATTATGCTAATTCCTAGAAGCTTTGAGGTGATAACAGGCATAGACAAGCACAATCTGTTCATTGTCAATACGAGCACTTGATGCTGCAACTGTAGCACACATGGGTGAAAACTCTTGATATATGCAGAAGACACGTGTCCAACCTCTTTTGCACCCTTTTTATTCTGAGAACAAGTACGGAGTCTCACCACTACCGAAGCATTAACTTGTCTCACCCTACAAGGCAGCAGGATAATGATAAGGTGCACTAAAGCAGAGGGTAGGGATAAAATACAGTGTTTTGTTTTTTTTAAATCTAAAAGTACAGATCTGAATCTTGACTTTTTATTGGACAGCCACGCTGACATCTGTTTGCTAACTACTGATGAATCACTGTCTCCACTCTCTCCCACATTCATTACTTGAAAATTCCTTGCATATTTTCTTTGGTGATTAGTTCAGATGGTTTTGCTGTCCAATGAATGTGCTCTCTTCAGCCCTTACTTGGCCTGTGATATGTGAGAGATCACATTCAGTGCATTTAACCTGTGTGAGTCCTATAGTTTCAAAGCTGTCCTCAGGCACTCTGTGGAAATGCTCACTGTAAAGCTTCCTGTAAGAAATATTGGCTAGTCCCAAGATCTCAGGTGTAACAAGATCATTTTTATGTTTCATATTTTTGGTATGGTGGTGCCAAAGTAAGTGTAGAAGCAACCAATGTAGTTGAGCAAGCTCTCTTTCTCATCTTCTTGTTCCTCATGCTATGTTGAAGGTGCATTTTGTGTGAATAGTAAAGAATGAATCTTCATTTGACATGTCTTGCACATATTAAGTCTTCTTCCAGGAGGATACTTCTCACATCAGTGTGTTAAATGTTGGTGATGATCTAGTGACTGTAAGCAAGACTTTAATGAAGTCATACAAGCAGACTTGGAAGCCCCCAGAGTAGAGGGTTCCTGGAGGGGCAGCTCTGCAACCTCTCTCTGCAAAGAACTGTGCAGGGTAGCTTTGCTGAGGAGCATGAACTGTACAGGTTATGTATCAGATACAAGTTGTTTGAGATTCATATGTAAAGATTTAGACATCTCTGGCATAAATTATCTGCATGTGGTCTGGTCTGTTGGAAAGAAACGGGCGCTTTTTGAGTGCAATTTGTCTCGCCTGTTTGAGACAGCTAAATCAGGATGAGATGATTCATGACCCAGAAACATTTTTTTTCTCTTAACAAAAAGTGAGTCTAGATGACTGGAACAGATGCAGACATCTGCACTGTCGCTTTCTAAATACAGACAAATAAACTCCATCCATTATATACGTTCTGAAATTCTAAACGAAGAGATCTAACATTTCAGATGTACCTGCTGTAAACATATTTGAGCTAGAGCCATTAAAAATACCAATTAAAAGTGGTAAAAGAATCGTGACAATAGACAACCCCATGAATAAGTCTCCTATGACCAGAGCTGCTGTATTCTTTACCAGTGAAGTCTGAACTGGCACCATGGCCAGCAGTGCAGCAACATCTGTGTGTGCTCCACTCATACATTTAGTTGTAGATGTTCTCTGTGTTTTATCTCTCCTAGGAGCATCGCCAAGTCATATTGTCTCCTCACATCACTGGCATAGCACCACACAGCAGTGGTGTTTGATCAGGACAGATTAACTTTCTGTCCAGCTCCAAATTGTGCTTTGGTGTTCCTGCTGTTCATTTTATAGAGAAGCCAGATGGACCAAGTCCATCATCTTGCTTTCCCATGACCCTGCAAACACAGAATTGTTTTCTATAATAATTTTTTTTTTTTCCTAGTGATTTTCCTACTTTAAATCTCGTACTCCCTGAGCAGCATCATACTGTGGTGCACGCATATTGATACTGAGCCCCTGAGATATCTCAGAGCTTCATTCCTGAACCAGGCTGTGACTGTGTGGTTGTATCAAAATTACGCTGTGTTAAGAGTCAGAAGGAAGTATCCTGACTGCTGTTTACCCTGTTTGCCTGTCTTTGATTAATCTGACTTTGAATTTCAGTTTACTTTACAGCGGACAGGATACTTGTATAGAAACTTTCATCTCTTTATGTTTGCCTTTGCAGATGATCACTCCAGGATATGTCTGAAAGCTGAAAATAGCCACGACAATTCAGACTACATCAATGCTAGCCCAATTGTAAGTACAGCAGCTTATGAGAAATAATCCAAGTAATCTTTCCCTGTATTTCCATGCTGTTTAAAATACGCTGACTTGGAGTACCTCACTGCCACACAACACTGATGTCTCAGGGTGTCCTTTGAAATACAAGAGAAAGAAATCTCCTATATGTGTATTCAATTCTCTTGTGGATTATGTGTCAGAACAACAGAGTCACTACGTAGTTGTTCCTCTATCCCATTGTCAGTTTTCTTTACTTGATATTAGCAATGTACTGATCGTAAGAATCAGTGATACGCCATTTGCTTAGCTGTCCTTCTCTGAGGAGGCAAAGGTTGGTTGGCAGCTATAAGAAAGAAGGAGACAGACTCGAGCAGGGTCTGTCATGGTAGGACAAGGGGAAATGGTTTCAAACTAAAAGAGGGGTAGTTTTGCTTGGACATAATTCAAAAGGCTTTTTATGATAGGGGTGGTGAAGCAATGGCACTGGTTGCCCCATCCCTGAAGACATTCAAGGTCAGGCTGGATAGAGCTCTGAGTGCCTGATGGAGCTGTCTGTGTTCCTGTTCGTTGCAATGGGGTTGAACTCGATGACCTTTAAAGGTCACTTCCAACTCATTCAATTCTGTGAACTATGATTCATTCATTCTAAGGTTGTCTTACTGACTGATGTCAGAAGAGGAATGGTTTCTGCAGGTGCAGACCACCAACCTTACCAAGGTTCTGAATTTTTGGAGCAAGAAGTGACATTTCCTTTTCCCTTACTTCATCTGCTGCATTCCTAGTGCATGGCTGTGTGTTTCTTTAGCTCCCCTGGCTCTTTGGGGGACTTGCTGTTTTGAAAGCAATAACAAGTTCCCTTGCCTCTTTATGTTCATTCGAACCGCAAATTAGGTCTACCTAGCTGTTTCCTCCAGGTACTTCAGCCCAGCCCAGCTGCCCTTTCTTGTCCTACTCACACTGAGTATGGATCCTTGCTTGTCTGTGAAAGGTGATAGGGAGAAAAGCTCTCTATTTTTAGACACAAAGCGGGTTTGATGGAGCCAGTAGCACTGCCCTATCCTAGCTTCTCAATGGAAGTGTCAGGATGCCATTCGAAGGGGAAGAAAGGAGCAGTCTCTTTTGACCTCTATGAAGCTACTACGATGCACGTGGTTTTTAATCACATTACTGGAAAAAGTTATTAGAGTGAAACTTTATGATAAAGAATTTAGGATGAAGTGGGCTATGTGTGCCATTACTATCTCATTTTCCTGGGGAGTATCACTCCCTCAGTTAAATCAATTCATGTGGGCAAGGCAACTGACGATTTGCAACAGCATGAGATTACAGGCTGTTTCCTTCCAGTGTTGTTGATGATACTTCCCCCCAAAAAGAAGACGGGGGGGGGAAACATCAAAACTGTTCTTCATATTCTTCACTCTGATTGAAGTTCAAAAGCCTCATTTCATTGAATAAATACAAATGTTTTATTCAAAGAGTTAAAATACAAAGAATGCAGCAGATATACTCAGGAAACTTTTGTTTTTGGCTGAGGATAGAGAAGAGCACATGCAGTCTTCAGGAATTGCTAGCTGCCGTTTCAGAGGACAGGGGTAAGATGTGCATGGATTGAAGCTGTTTTGAGGCTATCTTCAAGCATTTCTAGACCAGACTTTAGCTGGCCCCATGATCAGGGTAACTTGGAGCTCCAGGATATTTGTATCCCACTTATAAAATCATAGGCTCAAGTCCAGGGCTTCAGTGCTCCTTTTGCCTGTTTTTATAGCGCATTGGGTGAATTCTGTTTGCCTTGATGTGATGTCAGAAGCAGAGAGGTTTAGAAACACATGCAGGAGTGCAGGGTGTTAACAGGGACTGAGATACTGTTTTTTTTCCTTTAAGTGCATGGTGCTAATTTGTATTACTACAAGAAATGGAACCGCAACATTGCAATATATGGTTCTAAGCCAGATTCCGAGCTGGAAGCAGCACAGATACTGTATTTTTGCTGAACAGAAGACTTTGGACTTCTTCAAGTTGCCCACAAGCCTATGTCAGCACAGTCTTAACTGGTTTTGGTATACAGCTTTGCTTGGTTGAGGGTAAAATCTGAAACTCATTTAGATACCTGTTGCAATTGTATTTCTGGATTATAGTATATATTAACTGCATTGATGAGACAAGTGTTAGATAAAGTAGTGCTGCAAATGGAGAAGCCAAGATATTCCACTGACGTAACTAGCAAGATATTTACTTTGTCTGGATGCACCACGCTATGGCAGAGAGAGGGTCTCCACTGACACAGCATTAGCGTTTCTGGTTTTACAAGGGGTTCTAGTCTGGTGTCTCTATCCAGCATTCAAGGATATCTTCTACAAGTTTAGAAGAAATTTTCTTTTATATAGTTTTCTCAGACTCGAGAGTTTTGTCCAATAAAAGAAGTCACACGATGAAATGAATTTCTTCAGGTTGTCTTCCTGTCTCTTACAGTGGTATTCATGCGCACAGAGATGTATAAATATGCAAGTGTTTGTCTGGGTGTGGACAAGAATCCACGATCTTTCATAGACATAGAAAACTGCCAACAGAAACAGTTAAGGGTAGGGATCCTGCAGTGTGGGAAGGAGAGCCACAGCACACATTTGCATAGACGACCTGTTAGCCCAAGGAAAGAGATGCTCCAGATGGTTTTGTGAGTTTGTTTAGCTAACTCAACAGTCATGCTGTTTTGAAAGCAGTACTTAAAATGTGTGTTTCCTGAAGGTTTGTGGGAAGAAATCACTAGTTTGTAAGCCTATAGCTTAGAAAGATTCCCTGGAAACTGCTTTATTTCAAGAGGAATGAGATATCCTAAGGTTGCAGTAAATTTCTTGTTAACCTGGAATTGTTTTTGTACAGTGAGGTAGAACATAGAAGTGATGGGGACTTTCAGTGCTTCTCATCACCTCAGAAGCCTACCAAAATGCTCTGTCAGGCCCTTGATCCTGCAGTATTTTCTGCACTGTGAGCAGGTCACGCTTGCTATTACTACTACTGTTTGTTTGAGATATTTTCTGTTAGTGGATTTGGAGTAAAAACAAGTCTACTTTTTTCACACTCCAAATGTTCTTCTGTTTCTTTCCTCCAGAACATTGCCTTTCTACTTAAATAACATCAGTAATTACCATGTCAGTACTGTGATGTTGCTGGTGCACTTGTACCTCCCAATTCTTGGGTTGGGAGAGCATCGTGAACCACAAGATGGTTGCTAATAGCAGAGGCTCTACACTGGAAGAGATTTCTCCTCCCAGTGTTTGTGAGCTGTCTGACAGAGGAAAAGTGCAGAATAAAGTAATTATATTTGAGCTTTGGGTATGGAGGCTTCCAGTCATGTACATGTTGCTGGGTATCTCCAGCTTCTGGGTCAGTGGTTCAGCCTCCAGCTGGGGATCACTCAGCCTTACCTTAAGTCTAAATGAGTGCAACAGAACAGAGTAAAAAATCCTGTTGCTAGACAATGAGCTGGCCACTTGCCCACATCTTCCTTCCTTTTAAAAAGTGCTGCCCCCTCAAGAGCAGCTTTCCCTTTAGCATGTTGTGAAAACTGGGGTTAGATTGATGGCCTCACTATGCCTGGAAGAAGGTGAGGAGAACTAGCGGGGATTTAGTCCAGGTTTTTTTCTGTAGCCATTTAATTTCCACGTAGTGTCAGGCCAGGCAAAATGAGTCCTTGGGAGAATTTGCAGGGTAAAAGTGGGGTAGAAATCTGTTTCCCTCCTCTCTGGAACAAAATAAAGTACTATGATAATAACTCTGCTATTGGCTGCTGAATGAAAGGCTTGCAATTACGGCACAAGGAGACCCTGACTGTGCAGAATAAAACTGTGATAATTACATCTGTCATATTTGTACTTAATCCTCATTAAATTTCGGGAAAATCATCCAGTGGTAAATAATGTGCAATCTTTGCTTTTAAATCAGAGGTCATGAAAGTAAATGGGAATTCTGTTTTTCCTCATAGGGTGTCTGGGAGAGAAAAAAATCCCATCAACTACATTTAAAAACTCCGTTTGCTTATTATTGAAGACACCAGACTGAGGAATGTCATTAACGTGACAGTTTGTTCAAACACAGCATACAAATTTCATCACCAGGAATAGGCTCTGAAATTCATAATGGCATTCACAGCCAGATTTACTTCTTTCATTCCATTAGGGGTTTTAAAAGAAGGATGGAACATTTGTTTTAAATTTTAATCCAAACATGAAGGTGAGGTCTAGTCTACCTTCTTTTGTTTTAATGCTGAAGTTTAAGTGATTGCAAAGTTCAAAAGCATTTGCTGGATACATTTGTTTTTTTTATTATTTTATTTTTTTATCCTTTTATAGACTATTTATGCCTCACAGGGTGCTGTAAATAGATGAAGAGACATACATTATATGGACAATATAAGCTCGTTGAATGTGAAACTACCCAGTATCATAGTATCATAGTATCATAGTATCGTGCGAGTTGGAAGGGACCTTAGAGATCATCGAGTCCAACTCCCAGGTTTCGAGCCCCCTGTGTAGCGAAGCGGCACTTCTACCCCCTGCTCGGGGGATTCGAACCCGGGCACTTCGGTGCCGCAAGCAGCACTTTATACCACTGCGCCACCGGGGGCACACAGTACCTCGAATTCATTCAATTTTTTAAGGCGCTAATCAAAGTTCAACTTTCTTTCCATCATATTTAGTCTCCACTGAATCTCATTCTGACCTTATATGATATAGGAATATTTCAGCTTAGATTTAGGTCAAGGTGAATATGGTGTGGCTGAGAGCACATCACACCCAGCATTTTAGTGTGCGGAAAGTAAGGATCCGAGAATCTGAGGTAGAAGGTACAGGGCAGGAATGGATCAATGTATGATGTACGTGAGAGTTTAAAATGGCCATCGATGCCTGTTGACAGCTTTGCTTTTACTTCAGTTTCCAGTTTTATGAAGACTGCTTCACAAGGATCTATATATACTGTTGTTGAACACAATAGGTTTGAGGATTTTCTCCCAGTATGTATTGATATTGCTGTACTTTATCAGCATTATCAGTGAGATCATGCAGCCGTGGGATTTCTAACTCACAAAAATACAGAATTCTTTAGAGAAACAGAACAACTGGATAGTGGAGCCCTTGTATGAAAAGTGAAATAAGTTGTTGTTAATCACTAGTAAAGTCAGTTTTTTGCTGCTCTGAGATACAGTAAACCAACTTTAATAATAAAGAAACAAATTACTGTGGCAAAGCATCAATATGCCGCTAATGTATTTAACAGTTAGGGGTTGCTTCCTGCGGCAGGTGTTTTCTAGCAATAAACATGAATGCTGATCCTGTCTGTTCTCGTTTGCTTTTGGTAGTGACCAAAAGACCACAGTTAATATGGCCCATTATAGTATTTGTTCCTTGATTCCTTCTTTCCTTAATATAATGACATGGAATCCCATGCGGAAACATTATCACCAGATTTGCCTCTGTAGTATTACATCAGAAAATGTGATTTCTACCACAGCATAACTGTTGTAATAATTGCACCTTTTTTTCTTTTGAAAAAAGGCTGTTCCACCAATTCTGATGCGAGTCATGCGAATGTTGTGCTTTGATAGGAATATAAAGGGGAAAATCTTGCTTTTTTTTTTTGAACCATTACTGTTCGAATGATTTGTGAAGACTTTTCCTAAGTAAAATATTAGCAAGCAATTGATTTTCACTTTCATAATACTTGATAGTATGAAGCTTTCTGTTCCCTATTCTTGAATACATTTTCCACTTTATTTTGTGATGTGAGAAATCTGAGGGATCCTTGGCTGAAAAAAGACCTTTTACTTGATCTTTGGTTAGTTCATTTAAAACCTGTTGCTGATTATTATTTCTCTATTCAAACTTCTGTTAACTTTGATAGATTAAAATGGCCTTGGTGACCTTGAGACAATTAAAAAGACCATAACAAAAACATTGAAGAACTGTCCCTTACAGTCACCTGCTCACATTAAAACCGAATGACCAGAATAGCAATTGGTTGCATTTGGCTCAAAATACGTGGCCTTAGGAATCCATAAGATAGAAAATTGATGAAACCAGGAATTTAATTTAATTAGTTTAATCTTTGCTTTCATTTTTATTCAGTTAAAGATCATTTAATAGTGTGATGGGGCTCTTTGCTGTCTTCTACTTGCTCCAAGCAAGAAGAGTTTCTGCTCATAATTGTTTTCCGCGCAACACAATCTGCTTGAAATGTAATAATTGTAATTGTCTTTTGAATTATTGCTAAACTAGTGATACACTTCACTACTCTGTGCTTATTGTAATGTTCACCGTGTTCCAACAGCACCTTGGTGACAGAGGTTGATTTATGCTGAAATGCCAAGATTGTCCTATTCCTGAGTTAACTAGCTGAATGTTGACAAGTATTTCCTTCATGACAGCACTATTTGCATCATCCTTGATTTCTTCTGCCTTTGTTTTCTGGCATGTCTATGTACAAATGAGTTTGCTTTAAGGACAAATTAAGCTATTATGTTTATAAAGTTTCATGTGTTCACCATTGCTTATATTTCCAAGTCAGGCTCTTGAACTCACAAGTAGACAAGTGGCATCATCTTCAAGTGCATGCACGCAGCTCACAGGAGTTTCCATGGGGAGTAGTACATCCTTGTTGGTGCAGGCTAATTTTTCTAAGCTAAGATTTTTAGTTACGCAGTAGGAAAACATTTAAGTACATGATTAAATCCTATGGATCTCTGTGGGATTCAAAACAAAACAAAACAAAATATTTAACTGTAGGGTCACTATAACATAAAATGGCTTGGGTTGGGAGGGACCTCAAGGATCATCAAGCTCCAATGCCCCTGCTGCAGGCAGGGTCGCCAGCTTCCACATTTAATACAAGACCAGGCTGCCCATAGAGAGAAATAACCTTTAGGCCTGCTTCTGCTTAATCACATCCGTTGCTGTTTTCAGTGTTCAATTCAGTGTCTCAAATGTAACCGAAAGCAAAGCACACAAAAAGGTACCCAGTTTGAAATGGTTTGTAAGTTTCTTCTACTAATACTGCTTTCTGAAGAAAGTTATTTTCCACCAATCTCAAAATACCCAGTAGTAAATGTCCTGCTATCAAAATTGCTTTTGTCAAGAGGCAAGGCTGAATTTGTCTGAGCAATTGCTTGTTGTGAAGAGCTGTTTGCTGATCAGAGAAGCATCTCAGTGGAGCTCAGAATAAAATGATGGTATTATAGACATTCTGGTCAAGGTTTCTGGTAACCATGGGTGGTGAATTAGAAGTAAGCTTTTGTTCAGTGGCTTCGTTTTACCTGTGTTGTGTTGTCATGGAGAATTTTAATATCAAGTCTGGTTTAATTATACATCAGAAAATTAGAAGCATTAAAGAATTCTCTTCTTTTTTGCAACATTCATCATATTGTTGTTCTGTTAGAATAACTTACATCTGTTCTTTTATGGTTCTTCCCTCTTTTATGTTGCATATAATTATGAGGTGCCTTCTTTTATGCTGACATGTACCATCACTGAACATTTTGATAGGCTATGAATAAATTCAGGAGATGCCTGTTAATGCAAATGTGACTCACATTCATTCTTATTCAGATCTTTACTTATGGAACAGAATCATGCATTGAGACAAATTTTGCCTTCAGCTACATAGGTATAAGTTAACTCTTTGCCATTTTCAATGTCTTTTTTCTTGATGTTCAAAGTTTTGTCTTGCCTAGTTCAGGGTCGGAATGAGTTTGCTTGTTTTGTAATCCCATCAGCAGATCTTCTTTTTCAGCAGAATGGTTCCTGTGATTTAGAACCAAAAAAAAAACCACCCATCGGTTAGAAAACATTCATTGTAACACACTAATCCTATTTACTCTTCACGGCTTTGTTTCTTAGATTCTTTATTTTTTCTGCTCAGTGAATTTTCTGCTCTTTGAATTAAATGTTATAATTAAGGTCTTTAGGCAGAACTTCTTCTGTTGAGGGCAAATCCATGCATTTAGACAGTTCAGCTAACCAGAAAAAGCCAGAAACTGAATTTGTTCCCCATTTTTGCTTTTTTTTGAGTTACACGAGCCCTTGACTGGCATAGTGGAAATGAAGAACATTTGTAGGTGTTTGGAGAGTTCTTAACACTCAGTGTAGAAAGATGTTTCAGATGGCTTCTAGGTTGCTATGAAACCACAGTACTGATCTCAAATAAATGCCTTTGACAGCCACCATAAAATGATCTTACTCTGCGTATTGAAGACCTAGGACACTGCTCATCAAGCATGCTGATATTCATGTGGTAGCATCAGTCTTTTGTGGAAAAAGGTCTCCTCTGGGCATATAAATAGAAATAAAATTCTTTGCTTGCCAGTGAAGGATGGAGTGACATAGCAGGCCTTTAGGAAGACCCTTGTTAATGCCTCGGCATACTTCCTGTCTGTAACACAGCAAGGGATTTACCTTCAACTAAATCCAGTCTGTATTCTCTTTCCTTATTTCAGATGGACCACGACCCCCGAAACCCAGCGTTTATTGCCACCCAGGGCCCTCTCCCTGCTACTGTTGCTGACTTCTGGCAGGTAAGTTAAGCACCTCTTTGAAAGCTGATTTCATATTGCAAGTCAAATGTTTTCTTCCATTCTCAAAATGCAGGGAGTGTAAAATCTGTTGTGCTTGAGTTACAATAGTTGCAAAAAAACATAGCTGAAATGACTCCTTCAAATCTAGTGTATGGATATTAAAACCATTTATGAATGTGAGAATCCCTTCGAAGGAAGAGTTGATCTAGAAATGATATGGAAAAACTTCTGGTCCAATTCTTCATATTTTAATGTCAAACTTAAGACCAGATCTCTGTAACTAAACTGCTGTCAAGGACTGAGTGACATTCAGAGGTCTTGACCTTCTTAAGGGCATAGTCACAATTCAGTGTCATTCTCCAGATCAGAAAGGACCCAGCACACTGTGTTGTGAATTTTTGCACCAAAATCTATTTCTTGCATACCCCAGTTCTCCAAAATGCTCAAGTGCTTGTGTATTTTCCCTACCACAGGTAGTTGAATGCTGAGTTAATATTCTGCTACATGAAGTAAAATAGGTCCATACCTTTTTTGCTGGACTATAAACAGTAGTTACCAGTGCACAAATAGGAGTTAGTTTGCATGTAGCATTTTCAAGTGCTTGTGCAGCTTTCTGATGTGGGCATACACACATGGCCAGGCTAAGCGCCTCCATCACATGCTGTATGCACTCCTTTGAAAGCACAGAAGTTTGCATGAAAGGTTATGGAAGCTGATGGAGGAGAAAGTATTAAACTAATCTGGGCTTATTATCAACATGAGCATATTTTTTTATCTTATATTGTTTTGAAGAGAAATGAAGTGCGTATTTCAGAAAAGCTGTTGTGGTTTAGGAGCTTCCAGTGAGTTGAAATCACCTTTTTTCTTTGTCTGCACCAATAGGTCTATGATTATAAGTATCAATGGAACCCTACTAAAGAGAATGCTATATGCTTTTCATAGCACAGATCCCTACTGTTTCTCAAATAGAAGAGCAGTCGAGAAGTTTTCAGAACCTTTGTTTGACTTGGAGTGTCTGGATATTTAAATGCACAACCTGAGATATTTTGGGCCTTGTTTTTAGAAGTGCAGAACAAATGCATTCTGCTTGAAGTGAGTTGAGCTGCTGTTCTGGATTAAATTTTCAAGAAAATTGTGATTTTTGCCTTCAAGTGTTTGGTAATTAGGGACAGTTGAAAAGACTGATATTTTTTTCTTTAGTGAGAGCATTCCTTGTATCAGGCATCCTACCTGATAATCTGCTTCTTAAGTTAAAGAAGCAAAATCAAATACTATGTTAGCTATTCAGCAGACCGATTTTAAGATCCCTTGTAATTGCATTTTTCTTTCACATTTGTATCATCATCATAGTATCATAGTATTGTGCGAGTTGGAAGGGACCTTAGAGATCATCGAGTCCAACTCCCGGGATTCGAGCCCTCTGTGTAGCAGAGCGGCACTTCTACCCCCTGTTCCACAGGGGGGATTCAAACCCGGGCCCCCTGGTGTTGCAAACGGGAATTCTACCGCTGCGGCACACATATTTATATTTTGTATATTCTTACTTGTGGCTTTGTTTTTACTATTGAGAAGCTCAATGCCCTCAATTTTAAAGATGTTCAAAGAACAAATTGTATGAAAGCATTGCAGCTGACACAGAAATCAGAATAAATCATATCAATGTCGTGTAAAGGAGATATTTTGTTCTTCTCCTATTCTAATTTGAACAGTTTGATGATCTGTTTGCACAGACATGGTGACCAAAGCTGAAACTTTATTTCTTTGTTCTGTGATCCAAGCTGCTTCCATCCCATTCTGTTCTTGAAGATCTCTTTCAATTTTATTGAAAAGAGATTATTTTATTATTTTATTTCATTTATTTATCTTCATGCTACGAATGACTTTCTTTATTTTCCTTCACTTTCCTTTTGCTCTTGTTGTTTCTCATCCCTGCAACCCCTTGTTGACAGATCACCCCATCTTCCCCACCAAACTTGCTGTACGTAGCCCCAAGGAAACCATCTGACCACCCTGGTTCAGCTCCTGCTCAAGTGTGGCTGTGTCCATTCTTGATGTAATATAATTTTATTGGTTTTTCTATTGGTTTCCATCGAAAAGTTTGTTTCTTCATTTTGATGATATCTGTCACTTCAACATAGCAACCCTATGTCTGGTTGTTCCATTGCCCACTTTTTTTTGGTCCCATCATTATCAGGTAAGTCCCATTCCAGTTTGTCCCAAGCTTTGTTGCATGGCCCAAGCTATTAACCAGATGTGATAAACAAACTAGGGGAGACTCACTCCTTGCATAGTGTTGTAGCCATAACGGCTGAAGTGCAATAAGACCATTGCAAAAGTTAAAAAAGCCTTTGCTTGAATTTCCTGCCCTTCATGTCCAGAAGCAGGAGCTGAGATTGCATTCATTTTTCACCTAACAGTAGCTATATTAAGTAAGGGAAACTTGCCATGGAGAACAGTGTTAACTCCTTGCAGTGCAGAATCCTTTGATGTTTACTTGCATACCATTTTCTGTAGTTTATTCAGATGGTGGTGCTGCCACCAGGGATTGTTTAAAGGTTCAATTATTCATTTCTGCTACATCTTCTCAGTGGTTCTCCTCCCTCTCCCTCCTCCACTCAAGTCAGCTGATGCCAAGCTGAGCCACTTTTTCCCTTTCTGCATGCTCAGTGGAGCAGTTTTCCAACTGATGGTTATGACAGTGACCAGTTCCACAGTAGAGAGACCTGGGATCATTCACCTTCTCCTTGTCTAAATGCACAACGCCACGCTTTAGCAATTCCAACAGAGACTCTTGGAGCTTGGCATCACTTTCATTGCCATTATTTACTACATCTATTGCTTCCTCTTTTTGAAGACAGAGACTTAAATCCTATTTGCACGGTGAGCACCAGCCACTCCACTTTCCTTGGCTGCCAGGCTACCCCAGCAAGAAGCCAGTGTAATTGTTTCCACTCCTTTAAGCAGTTCAAGCTGTTTTCAGGAAAACACTTGTCTACAAATATTTGTTTAACTTGATAGTGTAAAATAATTTCTTGGCATTTACAGAACAACTAATATCCATCATGAAATCCAGGCTGCTCCTGACCTGTCTTAATTAGGTTCAGTGCTTAATTCCAGACACTCAGTTTCTAAACTTAGTTTCTCTTAAACCTGCATTGAATTTTTCTACCAGACAGGCACTGTACTTGTTTTGTGGCTTTTACATTAGACCAACATTTCGGTGGTCTGATGGACCAAAAGCATGTTGGCAGAAAGATGAAGTTGTGGATACTCCTGAATCTCTTTTTCCAATGTAGATGTGTGAAAAAGGAACCCAATTCCTTAGCTCCAACACTGATCTGCAGTGCTTGCTCTTGTGCATCTCTGTGTTTTCTGTATTATCATGTGGTCACTCACATTCATGATCTCTGTTTAAGACCAAATTGATTATATAGTTTTGGATAATCTTTTTTCCTTGTTCTATTGTCAGGCCTTCTAAAACCAGGTATGTTGATCCAGTGCCCAGTATTTTTATGCAAGTGCTGTTAGATACACAGCAGTCAAACTCCTATTTACTGTTTTCACATTGCCCAGATCCTAACAGAGATCATGGTCAGTTCAGTGTCTTCTCTTTCCCAATGTGTGCAAAGATTTACTTTATTTAATTTTTAATTTATCATTGATGATGCTTTATCCAAGCTTATCTTGTTTAGCGCTGATGAGCAGATCCAGGCCTAGTACCCTATGAGGCTGAAAGACGACTAGTTTCAATCTTCTCACTATTTTTTCGAACATTATTTTTGGTAAGATGAGGAAGAAGAGCAAGTATTGTTCTTCAGTACCATCTCACTTGGCCAACTAGAGCTGCTGATTAGATGTAGCACTTTACGTGTTTCCGTTCATTTGGGTTTTAATGTTAAGCAGAGAGAGATTTGTTTACTAGAAGTTTTTCTTTCAGAGAAGCAGTCTTTGAGCTGGAGATACCCCACACACCCATATGTGGGTTATTTTCAAATATTTTTCAGGTCATAAAAAGAATAATGCTAAAAAAAGTGTCTTACTGTGGCTTTTCTGATGATGCAAATCCACTTCCAGGCATCAGACTTCCCTCCAGTCTACTTCTCCAGCTCCTTATGTCCTTACCATAACTCCTGTCAGCCAGCAAGCCCCAAGTTAGTTCCAGCTTCCCTGGTTTACCTTTTTCTTTGAAAACTTTCTAGCCTGCAGCAGATGTGTTGTCAGTCACCTCATTGATCTGTTTTGCCACAGGGCTTCCTAATCTGTCTGGATTCCCTGTGTTTGCAGCTCAAGCAGAGATTTCATCTCTGCCTGCATGTCATCTCTTAGACTGTTCTGGAAATTTTCCAGCCACTACTTAATTAATTTTGAAAAGCCTCCAGCTGATTTAGGCCTTCTTTTAATTTCATCTGGTCTTGTTTTCATCTCTTTTTACCAATTACTATTTCTGAGATATACCTCATTCATTGATTCTGTTTTGCTTCAGTGGGAATTCCACCTCACAATTCCCTTTCTTGAAGACTGGATGACTCTTCTCACACGGTTTTAATCCATTTTTACCTGAGTGCTTAAGCAATTTGCCAGGTCTGTGTGTTTTTTTCTTCTCAGCTGGAAAGAGAATTCATCATCAGGACAGGGTGTTGCTTTTGATACAGTTCCATTTTATTTACAAAGGAAGTACAAAGTTTTATTTCTTTGAACAGAAATAAACAGAGGCGGAATCAAGTAACAGGTAATAAATTCTTTTTTCCCAAACCTCATCCACCAAGTGTTTTGCCCCCAACCTTTCTTACAGCTTTTCTTCTACCAGGATCACAGTGCTAGTTTGTCGGCTGTGCCGGCAGTTTCTTTATTCCTTTTACATGTTTTTGCATCTTATCTTGATTAATCATCTTGCCTTTATTAATGCCTCTCTCTCTCTGCATTAAGCATATCAGTTTCTGGAAAAACTCATGGGTCCATATGCTTCATGTTTCATTTGTTTTTGATGATAACTTCTGTAATTTCACTTATCAAGCTCCTTAAAAGAGTTTGCTTGTTTCTTGCATTTATCTCGAATGGAAGGTGATGATTTTGTCCAGCAGCTTCAGTGAGATTTCACTCAGCTCTTTCACGTAGCACTATTAAAATTCAACATCTCTTTGAACATAATTCAAAAGAAAGAGGATGTAGAACATTTCTGATCTATAACAAGTTTTCGCAGCAGGAGTTCCATGTAGTGAATAATTCTGGAGGCATAAAATTTTATTATTTTCCGTATGTGCTGGGTTATAATTCCATGAAGTATTTGACATGAAGTACATGCCTTAACTTTTAAGGTATTCTAAGACCAGGGATAATATGCAATAAACTGTCCTAGGAGTTTGGATATTTCAAGCTAACTGAAAAAAAAAAAAAAAAAAAAAAAAAAAGTGCTTAATTACACCAGTTCTATAAATTGCATGTCTGCTGAAGTTCATTGCCTCCAAAAGGAGATTTCTGTAGGAGACCATTATCTTTTCTATTCTGGAAAACACAGTCTTATTCTCCTTTTAGAATTGTTTGTATCCCACATTGTGCTTCGCTGTGTCTCCTTTTTGGGGAGAAGGGCACTTCTTTTTAATTCTATTTTACTGTAGTAGGTGAAATAGAGAGAGGGAGAAGGCAGTCCCTGCCCAACGGTCTACTGTATGCCTCTTTGTTTCCTTGGAAAGTCAAATCAGATACGATACTTATTTACATAAGTATTTACATCAGTATTTGTTGTCTTTTTGTGATTTCCTATATCTATGACCATATCCATGGCCAACATAATCAGCAAAGTATATGAACACCATATAACTCTGGGAAAGGAAAAGAGAAATATGACTTCCCTAATTTTGCAGAGAAGCAATAAAGTTAAAAGCACTTACAACAGTAAGCCATGAGACTGAATAAAGTCAACACTTGTTGTCTAGCCCAGGAAATTCCCAGTCTTTTACCTGAAAAGGTGCGTAGCTCAGGCTAGATAGTTCACCCAGAGCCTTATCCCTAGAGATCAGGCAATGACGGTATCACACATGAACAACTCTGGGTCTGTCACAGAACCAGGACAGAATGCAGGTGTTGACCGTATCAGGTTAATATTTTTTAAGGAATAAATAAGAACATTTGCCAACATGTTCTGAATCAAACCCATGCTTTTCATTACTGTATCTTTCCTCTACTATTTGCTAATGCGTGATATATTCTTGAAATTGAGACTATACTTCACATTTCTTTTTAAAGACAAGTACCTACTACTGGCTGGAACAGAGGTTTATGCTGCTGTGATTGGGGCATACAGCTGCTCCTTTGATTATTTTCTTACTGCATGACTATTAAATGTAAGGTGCAAAAAGAGTCCCAAGACCAAAGCCCTGATTTGAGCCTATGGAGTTCAGATGCAATTTGCTTTTCATTGCCCCCAGTCTGTATTTCTTAATCTAAAATTACTTTTATAGTAACAGTCTCTATCTATATATACTATATACTCTTGTATATTGTCAGACGGTTCAAAATTTGACAGTCATTTTCCTCACAGATCATACCAGCACATTCAGAACACAGTCTTTGAATTGTCTGTTGGTTGTTTCCCATGCAAAAAGGATTAGTCATCAGGATCTCCAAGGGAAAATCCCTATGGACAGAAGTCCATGTGTCTGTAGCTTAATGAGTCTCCTTGCAAAATCCATCTTTCAGGCCCGTGGGTTGAGTAAGCACAGCTACAGCAGACCCTCTCCTGATCTAATTGCTGGTTTACATGCCCCCAGTTCAGCATGCACTTTGAGTGCTGAAATTAATTTTGTTCTTCTGTTCAGAATGTGTTGCTTTCAAGCTGTTTTGGCTCCAAAGTTTTATTTTCCTTGCCTGGGAAGGGACTTTCTGCATGTCTAATCAGTTTTCACCTTCAGAAAGAAGAGCAGATGAAAAGACAGAGTAATTCAATGTGTAAAATATGCATGTTTTAATTTAATAAAAGAAAAACAGCAAGGGAGAGAGAGGCACAGAACAGTAGCCCCTAGAGCTCTAGTAACTTATCAAGCAACGTGAAATAAAATACAGCATTAGGAATTCCATAAGCGTTCGGTACAGGAGTGTGTGCTTACCACGCTCACTTCTAATTACAGCTCAGGTCAGAGGAGGCACCTAGAAGTGGTCCTTTTATAAATTCTGTCCCCTTTAATTTTTATATTCCGTCTCTCAAATGCTGAAGTGAAAAGTTAATTTCTGGCAGTTTTGGTGGGACTGTCCCTATTTAGAGTGGTTTTGTCAGCACTGCAATAATAAAGGAAGTACTTAAATAATTTACTCATAAGGCTTGAGTTATCAGTCTCCCATGAAGAAGAAGAGTAGTTCATGTTTCTTGGGTACAGCAGAAGTTACTGCAACACACACAGCCATCTTGAGTTTGCCCTCCTCAATGGTTTCCAAAGAATTGTTGCTGCGACAGCATGGATATAGTGCATGTGTTGTATGGAGCAGTTTGCATTCACTTCATGTTTTAAAACTGCAGTTTTTAATTAAACACAGATGATAACTGATAGCTAGTTGTTAAAACTACAGACCTACTGAGCTGTTTGGTACACCTATGGATTTGTAAATGGATGCACTGATTTTGTCAGATTTGACCCTTGTTCATATCCAAAGGATATCACTGACAACCAAAACATTTCGCAAAACATTTGATTTTGAGTGGCACCCAACCAAAATTCCAAGTGCCCCAAAATATTTTTGCAGTTAAAAGCCCCCTCCCTTTTCTCTCAAATCCATTTTAAAAAATGGGCGTTGGTTTTAAAATATTCCATAAAATATTGTTTTCCAGCTCCTTCTATTC
Organism: Excalfactoria chinensis; assembly: GCF_039878825.1. Classification (NCBI taxonomy): domain Eukaryota; kingdom Metazoa; phylum Chordata; class Aves; order Galliformes; family Phasianidae; genus Excalfactoria; species Excalfactoria chinensis. Next base: position 133,491,042 of record NC_092826.1, read on the forward strand.
AACATATTTCCTGTTTCTAGTGGAGAACCTGAAAGAAATCACAGTGGAGATGTGCATTGGATGTATATTCTATTCATCTAAGGTTTAATACCTTACTTTGTTGTTGTTTTAGGAATTGTTTTTATCCATGTTAATTTTTGATCATTGTTAAAAATTATTTGGCTTTTGTTTGTTTGCTTGCTTGTCCAAACAGCTGCAGTTTCCAACTATTCAGGGAGCTGAGTCTGATTCTGAAGATCTCTTTCAAAATGCTGCTGTTGTGGTTAAAATGTAATTTTTAATTAACAGATTGGATTTAGTTGATCATCCCAGTTATTTTCTACTTTTGAATCATCATATTGTAGAGCCTTTTTCACTAGTCCCAGTCAAAAGAACGGTGTCTGAATGCACCAAATATCTTGTCATTTCCCCATCACTAAAATAAAGAAGAAAATGGCTAAAAAGAGGATTTGGATTGGATCTATCACTGTAAATTGAAGCTTCAAAGTGATTAAGTTTCTTAAAAAAAATAAATAAGAAGATGAATTCATAATTCATATTAGTCATCTAATTTACAAGCCAGTAAAGAGCACGGTTTTAAAATATACTTACTAGCTTCCAAAAGCTGGTGTTTTATTAATTTATGGTTGTAGCAGTGATTCTCCTATTTGTGGCTTCTTTGAAAAAGCAGTTCTGTCCTCCTTTGCAAGTAATTTACACTAAACTTAATTCCTCCCAATGCAGAAGTCCTTTTTGTGAGACTGGCACACTAGATAGCCACAGCATGTGGTCTCTACACATGGTAGGTTTCATCAACAGGGAATCCCGCAGATGTCAAACGCACTCACTGCTCATCTTTGGGCTGCAGGATTCAGCCTTTAATTTGCAATAAATGGAAAGGGATGCCATTTTTCTTGTCTGAGAAATGCTTTGAGAATGATACGTACAGCAGAACCTCGTTAGAGATACTTAACATAGCATGTAGACCTAAGGTAGTCAAGTCACACAGAATTATTCGGTCTTTCATTTTCAGTGAAATGTTTGTGTTAAAACTCTGTGGTGAGCTCCTCTACATAACTCAGACTTTATCTCTCCTGTTTGGAAGTCTCTATTCATTTCTTCTCCTCCAAGTATTACTGTAAATTATAAACATGAAACTACCTGTGCAAAGTGATCTAGCATTTGGTTTTATATGGTTCTTTGCCTAACAGTAGTTAACACTTAGAGTCTAAGACCTAATTTTGTGAGGCTCCGCACAGATACCTAAAAAGAAAAGCTTCTGCTCTGAGAACCCTACGTTCTCTTTATTCTGATATTGCATGCAATGGCTTCCTGTATGTTATGCAATCATACAAAGTTCAGAACGACATAAATTATTGTGAATTTGCAGTGGAACGTCCTTCCTTCTCTGGATCCAGTTGAAATGTTCATTTGGTAACCAAAGGCGCTTCCCAGAGCTTGTGGAGCACTGTATAGCCTGAGGCTATGCTACCTGCCCATCATGGCAGAGGCAGTCACTGGGGCCACTTTCTAGTACATGGCCATATCCACACTCTCTAAAACACAGCTGAGTTCTGGGTGGTGGGAGCTGTTTCTGAATCCATTTGAAAAGTTACAGATGGGACTGTATGAAACTCTGTGAACTGCCTTTTACTCATCCCTCTTCTGCTTCATTTGGAAAGCAATCCAGGTAATAGCCTAATGGTCTAATATTTAAGTTATTAAGGAGAAAAAAAAGAGCAGTGGTGCTCAAGTCACAGTCTGTGAGTCTTGCTGAATATCCCATCTCAATGGTAAGCAAAGGAGATGCACTGACAATTGCTTGAAACAGGCATGTTGCCAATAGATTGTGTTACCTTCTTGATTTAGTAGATTTGACTTTGACATTTTCTCTCTATGACCAAAATGAAATATTATACTCCAGAGTAACTTTCAAATTGTTTGTTTAAATTAACTTTCATTTGGATTTATGCTTAATGAAATCTTCGGAGATGCAGACAGCCCCTGTCTAATGAAATGCTGTGTCTTTGAACCAATGAACGCGGCTGCCAAACTGTAAGGATTCCTCTCTAAACGAGTGGGCTTTTATAATGTTACACTTGGGTGGCACAAGCAGAGTGCTCGATGATTAGTTTATGGTCTAGATCATTGTATTTTTATTACACTCATAAAAACTGTGTTTCTCCTCATTTTCGTAATGGCTTCAATGAGCTTCTATACCTTCTAGAGGCACATTAAATCGTTATGTGATGAAAGTACTGATTTAGTGGGGCTAGTTTTAAAGTAAGATACATGTTTTGAATTCTGATCGTAATCTGATTGCTGACTCAAAAAAAAGGTGAAACTACGACAGAATGAATGAAATCTGTATCATTTTCCTTACATGCAGAGAAAGTTGCCAGCTGTGGCCCAAAAGGAAAGCAGAGACAAGATATAAATGCTGAATCCACATCAGTCTATAAAATAAGTTATCCATCGGTTTAAAGTATTTTGCTCTTCTTTCAGCGCTGTCAGTTTTTAGCAGGAGGGTAGATGGAGGGTGGGTAGATGGATTATGGATATTTTGTTTTTTAAAATCTCTTCATGGGGGAGAAAAAGAGAATTAAGATTATTTTTATTCCTTGTATTCAACTGCAATCTTTTTTTCCTTTGCTTCTGTCCAAAACTACAAATAAGCCCATTTTGTGCAAAGCCTACATCAATTTTTATAAATAATTCTAAGCTGTTTTTAAAAGTTGTTTCTATTATGTTACAAAATGGGGGAAAAAAATAAGCAAGAAAAAATGTTATTTGTTTCTATATATTCAAGCTGTTCTTAAAAGAGAAGACAACATCATTATCCATGAATGGGAAACCTTTTTATTTGATATGTAATTAAAAAAATAATAATCCTTGAATTGAATGTATCATCTCATCCTTGCTCAGTTTAGACAAAGGCCTTTTTTGTTTACAAAATTTACATGTCAATACAGTCGCTTATAAATATTTCTGTGAAATAAACATAACCCCTCACAAAAAGAGACGTTTACTCTTCATTCAGTAATTTCATATGCGAGCAAAAAGACAATGAAAGTTGTATGCAAATATAACATCAATGTACAGCATAATAATAACAGTTTTTAGTGATTATGCTGCTTGGTATTAATTCATAGGAGCCTTTTTGTTCAGCCATGGGCTGTGTTTGGAACAGAGATGCATCAGACCAGAGCATCTCGTTCTGCTGTTGGTGTGAGGCAACCGCAAATCCTTCGGATGAGATTCCTGTGCTCTGCTCTATGGCCAGTCTGAATTATTCAGAGCTCATGCTGATGGGGAAATACAGCTCCCCTTCGTTCATGCTGTACCTGTGCTCTGAGGGGGCACCGTCTGCGGCATGGGTTGGACTTCCCTCGGATTGCCAGGATTACAAAAAAAAAAAAGAAGAAATATAAGAAGGGAAGGGTTAGGAAAAGAGAAAGTGAAAGAAAAAGATAGAAAAAAAGAAACAAAAGAAGAAGGAAGGAGGGAGCAGAAAGAAACTGAAACATAAAGGAAGGAAGAAGAAAATATTGCACATTGCAATAACTCTTTTCTAATTGTGTGAAAGGATGAATTCTCCATCTGAAGTGTTCCTGGAAGAAGAGATTTGGTCAGTTTATTTCTTCCCCTTGCCCTTTACTTATTTCCCTATTATTGTTGAGATGCAACTTTTATGCCACTTTCAGCAATGTGGCAGTTCTGTAGCTTCGGCTGTGTGAGAAATTGAAAGGAATCAGGGATGAGGACACACACGGGTTTCAGCAAATACGACTTCTTTAGCAGGTCAGAGCGCTGCTAATGGCATATCTGTGCTCCTTGGGTATTCAGTTTCAAACACCAAGGAGCTGCGTGTTTTGCAAGCATTGTTCAGTGCTTCCTTTGTGGATCTCAAAGTTTGGTAGAAAAGCATTTGAACACAGTACCAGGAACAAGGAGAGGTTTTTACAGAAGACGTGAATTGAAATCACTGGAAATTCTTTAATATTTCATGGATGCCTGCAAAATATGGTGCCAGTTTATTCAGGGATTTGAAAGCAGCTGCAGAGTAAAAGTGTCTAATGAAAATGAAATAAATTTCCTGTGAATGGAATAAATTTTGATTGTGTGTCTGAGTGCAGTAATTATACATGTCACGCAGTAATTAGGCAGTCACAGTGTGGCTATGGTGTCTTTCTTTGTCTGCAGATGGTCTGGGAGAACGGCTGTGTCGTTATTGTCATGCTGACACCCCTCACGGAAAGCGGAGTCAAGCAGTGCTACCACTACTGGCCCGACGAAGGGTCAAACCTCTACCACATCTACGAGGTACCGAAACAAAGCACTGGGTGTAAGCAGGGCGAGAAGAGCATGGCTTCATTTCATACAGGGAAAAATGCTGTTTCACCTGATCTATCCTGTACATCTTAAGTAGCCTCATTGTGTCTTCAAGTAGTCGTAGATTGGCCTAAAATTTGGGTGGTTTTAATTGCCTTGTGGCTTGCACCTCATAACATCGTGAACTGAGTGTTACAGGGAAACAAGGGCAGTGATTTCATCTTTAAAACAGTCTTGCAAGTGGTTGATATACAGAAGTGTATGTTTATATTTTATAGGACTATTAGTAATTTTAGAACTGGTGAACAGTGCCTTAGGAAAGCCATATGTATATGTTTGTAGAAAAGCTTCCATATAGCTTTTGTAATTAATGCCATCTATTTTTACCATTTGCCTCAGTCACAACAATAAATACACGTTTTTGTTTTCTGCTATACATTGCTAACCCAAAATACTGTGTCATCAGTTTTGTTGAAGTGTAGCCTTGACAATGGCTGTCATGTTTTTCCAGCTGTCTCACAGAGCAGAGAGAGAAAATAACACCATAATGCCAAATACAAATAGGAAAATATCGAGAACTATTGCTATTTAAACTAAAGTGAAAAAGCTTCCTTTCTGAAAAGACCAACCTTGAAAATAATTTCCATTTTTATGCCTATTTTTCTACATAGCTGAAAATTCAACTTCTGATTTCTCACATGGATTCCACTGTGAGATTTCTAAGACCACTCTGGATGGGCCAAGCAATGCATGGTGGGCATTTCTGTGTGCACAGCATCTGGAAGTCTGGTTTGTTTTTAGGCAGTGCCTTTTGCATTCGTACAATGACAGGTTTCAATTTCATCTTTTTTCTATTGGCATTAAAACTATCAGCACTTTTTTTAATGTTTCCAATGAGATAGCAGAGGCAGCTAACCCCTTCCTGACACCACGGATTGCTAGAGAAAGTTATTTTCACAGCAACGCTCAAGTTGATAATAAAATTTCATGCATTTCCTTCATCCAAGACATCTTACACCTGCAATTCTGAAGTTGTGGCTTGCAACTGGAATTCCTGATCTCCATTTGTTCTCTGGGGTGCAGGTAAACCTTGTCTCTGAGCACATCTGGTGTGAGGATTTCCTGGTGAGGAGCTTCTACCTGAAGAACCTGCAGACAAATGAGACCCGCACGGTGACACAGTTCCATTTCCTCAGCTGGAATGATCAGAGAGTTCCTGCTTCCACAAGGTCGCTGCTGGATTTCCGCAGGTAAAGCGCAAAGTATGGAAGTTTATTTAAGGCAATTCAAATCTGAGGAACTAAACTTAAACTAGCTGTAATTCTAATAATTCTCTTTTGGAAGGGCGTCCTAAGCCTGTGATGCTGCAATGATAAACTAACATAAAAATCTGCAATAGATTGATTTTTGCTATTGCCTCACAAATAGATACACTCAGTTCCCATTTAGAGATTGCTGTCTTCTTCCCTTTGTACAGCTCTTCAGTGCTTCTGTACTTTGTTTTCCAAGTATTTAGACGTCTGGAACTTGCAGGCCTTCTGTGTGGCTTTCCTCTGATCCTTATTGCAGGCATCTCACAAATAGAGTGCATTGTATGAGCACACTTAAAGAGAAAATCACGCTGGAGTCACATGGCAATAATGGTATTGCCATGGTAGTGTTTGCTTCTGAGGCCTCTAGACTTTATTTGGTTGAAGAAAAGGGGAAATTAGAGAAAGCAGATGAAAATGTTGACAAAGCATGTCCTCTAGGATTTTAAAGAAAGTCAGTGTGGCTTTAAAATACAAACAGACAAAGGCAAAAACTGTGAAAGCTTGTCACCTTCCTTTGTGTCTGCTGGGTCTGTCTAAATTTTAATTTGAAAATTAAAGCTGTGCATGATAAATATTGGAAAGAAATAATCTTCACTTGATTGCAAACCATGCCCAGCACACCATGCGTAGGCGTTAGCGTGTACCCACTAATCCACTGCAGTGCGCTCATGACTAATGAAAAGAATCTCCAGGAGGTTTCAAGAGTTGGTTCTCAATCCACGAGCAGCCTCTGGGATCTCCCATTTTCTTCTTTGCACTACAGTATTATCCACAACCCCACAAAGTGATTATACAGGGCTCAGGGCCCAAAAGGTCCAATCTTTTTTTCTTTCAATCAGTGCTTGGAGCTCTGATGTAGAGATATGCATCTGTGGTGATAAGCTGGCTTATGTCCAAGCAGGATCTGGTTGCACAGTTGCCTGCTGGCATAATTTTACCCTTAAAAATGTAGGGCCAAATGCCACCATTTGTCCACCAGCAGTCTTATATTGCAATCATTCTCAAGGCAGAGCCACCTCACTCATTGCAAGTCAAGTGACGGAGTGCAGCAGTCACTGAGAGCTGGGGCTAGGTAAGAACATAAGGACATGCTCCAGTCATGGAGGAGCACAGGAATGAAGCACAGCCACAGGATGGAGTTGAAACTGTAACTGAATTTTTTCCGAAGTTCCCTCTTCTGGATTCAAATACAGATTTTAATGTGATTTTTGTTGATTTTCCTTTGCTTATGGTATTGTAGAAGTTGCCTGCAGTGAAAATACTAAATGGGTTTCGCTAAGCTGTGCAAGGCTGCAGCACTGGTTCAACACAGTGCCTGATTCTGCTTTTTAAAGTTGGTGGGAAATTTGGTATCACTTGATCGGCTTGTACAGCCTGTACATCTGAAGCTTGGAGCCCCTCAGCTCCCATTTGAGTCAATAAGACTTGAGGTCCATTTGTGAACTGCAAGATTAGGTGTCACAGCTTGCATCTCCAAGCAAGTGCTGCTTGGAGATACTGAGTAAGAGTTAAACGGCCGTGTTGAAGACATGTTGAGCAATGCCTTGAAAAAGCAAAACTGTAACTGGATGAGAGGAGTAGCTGAGCTTCTATCCTTTCCATTTAAAGCAAGTATGGGAATGAACCTGTTAAGATTTAATTGAATTCTGAGTGTTCATTTAATATGTATTCGCAGTCCAGCATAGGGTACTGTAATCATTTGCTACGTGCAGATTTTGTACAATGAACTCATAATACTGAATGCATAGTAAAATTCCTTCTGAAAAGGAATTTTGGCATGCACAGTGGCTGGTCTATGAATCTCAGTTTTCTTGGTCATCCGATGTTGCTGGTTTTTAAGGACAAAAAAGGGAATGCATTTGGCATTCATTTATACAATACATGTTTGCACCTGAAGCTTCCTATTTAAAGTACAAGCGCTGCTGGATTACAACAGCTGAGTCATAAAGCCCCCAGAATAAATGTCTGACAGCACTGCCATACTCACAGTAAGGTGGTGCTAGGAAGGGGCTGCTCTCATTTCCTTTAATCTATGTTTCTATGTGCATTCAGTGTGTTTGTATATATATATGGATATGTGTGTATATTTATATATTCACATACATATATGAAATTAAGCATATACATAACCAACCCTCTATTTTTTATAATTCATCACCAAGAAAAATTGGATTCCCAAAATTACCTTGCCCAGAGTCTGTGGAAATATGGACCTTACAATCTTTATTCAAGTGAATTTTGCAAGTCTCTTTGAAAACTGAAAGCTTACATTTCTCTTGCTATGTATAAGTGTTTTAGAATCCAGCAGACACATTAAACCTTGAGGAATAATCTGTCATACTTTCATAACGCAGGTATAAATTGCCAAAAAGAGATTATTTTACATATCTCAAAAATCTGTACAAAAGACAGTCCCTGAGAGGTGAGGCTACTGCAGAAACTGCTGGTCAGTTTTAAATGCTTCTGGAGTCCTAATTTCATTTTGAACAATAGACCAATCATTATTGCTCTGGACTAGCTTGTTAGTCATGCACTGATATGTGTAATTAAATATTTCTTGAGCCCAGAGGGAGCACATTTACACTATAAAGAGGGACTGCTAAGCTAAAAGATAATTAGCATCACATGTGAGGGCTTTGCTTAAACTATATATCTATTATGCTATCACTTCTTGCTGTGTGCAATGGCATTTACTAACACTGCTCACTTTAAAAATGGACAAATTCTTATTTTGCCAGCTAATTAGCGGTTGCCAGTGTCATTTTTGTGATGTTGCAGCTAGTAATATGAGCCCAGTTGCATAGTCACAAAAGTGATCATTGGAAACTGTGACTCTGCTGCAGGGACAATGTGGGAAACCCCTTTTCTGAGCCTCTAACGACCTCTGACCTTTGCTTGCTGATGGTTTGCATGATGATTTCTTTTTCACTCAATGAGCCAAGGGTTGGTTTGTATTACTAATCATTCTTTCTAAGTTAATTCTTCCTGTATATGTATATATATATATAATATATATTTTCTTCAACATTCAAGAACTTTGCTTACTGATGAATTTTCAGCTCAGTCTCATTAGCCAGAACTAAGAATGAAGTGAGATGTTGCCGCAGTTCTAAATATTTTCTTACACTATACACAGTCAGAGCTATGAACCACCTGGATTGAAACCCTTTGTTTTAATGCGTTTTCTGAAATGTGTGACAATGAAAATGTTTGAAACCCTTCAATAAAACTGATAAACATAAGGTGTCTTTCCCTAATGCGCGTCTCTGATTGTCTGATTTCCTGATAGGTTTAGTTCAGTTTGTCATTGAAAGTATATTAGGATTGTGGTAGGTGGCTAGTCACAACATGCAAGTGTCATATTAGCAGTGCCAAGGAACAAAGGAACCACACAAGCAGAACAAGAAATGGTAAATACCCCTCTAGTTATTAGCCTTTATGTAATCTACTAAATGCAGAAACTACTCCTTACTGGTGCACATGATGGGGGGAGGATAACCAGCTGCTGTGGGGAATGCAGACTCATTTTATCAGATGATGTTAGAGACATTTCAAAAATAGTTTACTGTGCAATGTGAAAAATTAGAATGAGACTTTTGTGTTGTACGTAGGTTGCTCCAAAATTAATGTCTCTTAATTATTTCCATGGAAAGTGCAACAGATGCAAACAGCACAGTAACACTACTTGATAGAGCAAATTGTCAGCTGGAAAACACTGTTTTTCAACATAGTCGCCACCATTTCACCAGTGATGAACAAGAGCGCCTGCATGCCATGCTTGTAAAAATCTGCATGGCCGTCTGGAACATGGCTTGTCTTTCATGTTGCTGTCACTACTGCTAAAATGCACCACCCACCGCCTCAGTGTGCTGACATCCACTGTTTGATCTCCATAAATGTTCAGCAAGCATCAATGAATGTCAATGGGTACAGTATTTTCCGCATGGAGGAATTCACACCTTTGCTTTATATTGCACTTCCATGTCATACAGCATTATGTCAGGCTGCCCCCCTGCTTCCATCCATTGCACAGCAACAAAATTGAATGGTTTTTTGGTGGGAATGTTCAGCCTCTACCACCACACCACCAACATCCACCTCTGCTGTCAAAGGCCAACATAATAAAACAGGTGGCATTACTTTTGGAGCAGCCCTTCTATCCTTGTATCCTCAGATAGGACCATCGAGAATCAAGTGACTCATTCATGCTAAAACCTTACTGCAGCTTAAGTTGTTGAAAGCAGAGAAGCGTTTCACTTGATAGTGCCTGTGTATGTCTGTGTTCATGGACATATATAGGTCCTATATCATTTCCAAGTTCAGGTGCTTCTTGGTGGCTTGCCACTTATTTCAATAGAAAGTTTTTCTATGGCACCAATTACTTGCATACAAGGAATATAAAAACAGATAGAATGCAAGTATGAAATTACATAAAAGAAGAGAAAGGATTGTGAAAAATCCTGAATTCTAACGTTTAAACAGAATTATTACAAGAACTTAATATCACATTTGGTTAGAATCTTAAATGGTAAAAAGCGGAATGTGAAGTTCCAGCTTCTTGCACCGTCATCAGCATCTCCATAGCCTGCTTGGATTTAGTTCCAGGTATCCAGACTCCTTGTCAGATTTAGAAGCTTAGGCATCTTCAGGCTGTACTGTAAGCGGCGTTATATGCATGCTTTCACAGCACAGATGATAGTGAATAGATGAAAAGCCAAGAAAGAACTAAATGATTCAGGAGGTTAGCTATGTTTTAAAATTCATAGTAACATCGTAGCAGTTTGCCAGATTCCAGCAACTCACTTCTTCAGTTCAGCAGTTAGGATCTGCTGCAACACTTGCACTAAGCTGGCTGCCATCAGGGTGGTTGGGCATCCCTCAAAAGCTGCCCTGTGATGTGGCTTTATAGGAGACCTTCCAGCTCTATTAAGCTCAGTCATCTCAACAAGGAAAGTGAAAGGTTTTGATTTCCTGGGGAAGTATTTAACTGTTTAATCCTTTATTCAGCTTGCCTTCTTAACATATGTGTGCATATTTGATGGGCTTTAGATGTGTAACATACTTTATATGCAAAATATGTTCTGGAGCAGAAGAAAAGATTTGGGATTTTGGTTTTTGTAAGACAATTTAAATAGATCTAAGCCAATGTTGCAAACTCTATTCTTAGACTAGGTTCCTTTGTTGAATTTACATGGCTGTACATTTATTGTTTCCCTTCAGATATATTCTCTCACCATTGAGAATCTTCAGCTAGAATGCTGGGGAAGGCAATCATTCAAATATTAAATGTTTCAGACCTTTGCACTAGACCCAAAGCAGTACACCTTAGGGATTGTTTGACTTATTTTTAGAATAAATGGAATACATGTTATATTTTTGTCAGAAGTTTTTCAGAAGGTTGACTGTTTGCTGTTTTGGAAAGAATTGGTTTTACAAAACAGCATGCATTGTATGCATTATATAATCACCATTTTTAAGTTTGATGCCCCTCAGTCTTTCTTTGAGTAAGTTCACGAACTCAAAGTTGGCTTTAAAATTAAAACATCTCATGATGATCTTTTTGGAGCTAACGTCTGAGACATTGGAGAAAGGAGATCATTTCATTTGCGTAGCCAAGAGGGGATGTTATCTGGGACCTCTGCAACAGTCAAGCAGAAGCAAACTTTAAACAAGATGACGTATGTAACAACTGCTTGTTATGTCAGGAGATTATGGATTAGACAGTTTCTTTAAGGGCTGTAATAATTGCTTTCTCATATTGCTTGTTTTTGATATGTGGCTGAAGAAGCAGTGTGTAATATGCTTAATTAATTTTTTGTGTCTGTTTTATTTCAGGAAAGTAAACAAGTGCTACAGGGGTCGCTCTTGTCCAGTAGTTGTTCATTGCAGGCAAGTACGATTTCTAACATAGCCTCACAGAGATTTCTATGAGCAAGAAGTTAATACAGATGTAAGCAAAACAAGCAGATGAAAGCTTTAGATGAATCACTAAACCAGATAGTAGGGCAGGCTGAAGGTATTAAGTATAAATCATCTGGTTCTTATAGCTAAATAATGCTTAGGGCTTGTTTTCATAATAAAATTGTTGTTACCTGTGATTTTGTGGATGTTATGTCTTGAACTAACACTGTATAGACACCTTTTCAAATACAAATAATTCTTCAGTTTCTTCAATCATGTCTTTCAAAAGAACTGTTTTTCCACGTGTTCCCTCCTGATTTAGTCATCTTTGTTTTATTCAATCTCAGTAAAGTATTTTTCTTCTTCTCCTTCTTTTAGTGGTCATGGTAAAGAGAGGGGAGCGTTAGGGAGTGGAATCCAACCCACAGATTGAGTAAACCTTTCTCTTTGGGCCTGACACTCATAGATGCAAACGAATCCTATTGGGCAGGTCAAAGGAAAACTTTGCCATAGGAATGTTAATGTTTGGTTTTGGGGATTCTAAATTAGAAGAAGAATGTTGTACTTATTTATTTCAGATAGTCTCGTGGACAAGAAAGACAGAAAAAAGTAGCCTTGCTGAGAGGCAGGTTGTTTGACATGTGGCATTCCACTGTATGTGGGAGGGAAGAGGGGGAGCATGTGTGCTGCTGGTGGCTCAGCAGCTGCCTTTACTAGATGCCAGGAGGCCTTCTGCAGATGAGAGCAGCCTGGAGCAGGCTCCTTTGCATTGCCTCTAGGAAGCCTGAGAAAAGAAATATTTGATGCCAAATGAAGAGCCTTTTAAGTTTCCTACACCTCCTTTCTTATAATGGATGAAAATGTCTACTGTTCATTCAGTGGCTTTTTTTATTGGACTCAATCACCATTTTGTCTCTTGCTATTCAACTTAACTAATAAGATTGTGTCTTTGTTTCCTTCACAGACATAGGAAAGAAATATATTACCATTACCTCTTTCTAAGTGATCTAGGAACAGGAAGAGAAAAAAAAAAAAAAGTCTGTCTACGCAGACTTAGCAAAAATTAAGTTTCACAGCCTGTCTATAAACAGAACGTAATAACAAGCTTCACACTGTTCTATTATTTTTCCTTTCACTTATACTCGTACACAAATTAAGCTATCAATAAAAATAATGGCTTAATTAATAAATCTGCATACAGTCTTATTGGTCACACATGCACCTCTGAAAAAAATTTGGAGGAGGAAGGAAAAAAAGCTTTTACTTAAAGTCTTAATTATGTTTGCTAACAATGTCTCTAACAGAGCATCATGCTGGCAATTACACATTGGTGTCTGAAAGGGACACAAGCTGCATTCACATTAGCATTTCCCATCCCAAGGCTTGGTCTCACATCTCTGAGGAATGACTTTGGGTACCAAAAGTTAAAGGTGTTTCTCAGGAATTACCTGATAATTTTTCTTCTGGTCATCGCAACTAAGGAAGAGTTAAAACAAAGAATGAAAAGACAGATCTCTTGTGGCTTACACTGAAGAAAGACTGCAGTCCATCATTAATCAAATATTTCAGTTCATAGGCAGCTCTCTGCACATGTTCCCACTGACCACAGCATTCGAAGGTAATCCACATTTGGGGACAATTCTAGATAATGCTTAGGTTAGGCTTATTCTGTGGTTCTTGAACTCATATGCAGGTGACTGTAAGCATGTTGTATCTATACTTATGAGCAGAAATGCCATCCAGTTTTAGGGTTACTGACTTCTCCACTTTTGTTTAGGATGTTTTTATTGCATAAATGCAAGTTGGTTTAAAAAACAAAACAAAACAAAGCTCCGTTATCAATGAAAGCTAACCTTCCCCAAACAGCTAGTGTTAATTCAGGGTGAGCTTTCTCTCTCCTCAGTACCCTACATTTACCCTCATTCAATCTTCTGCCTCCCGTGTAAGACTGTAACATAATGGCAGCTACCTTTATGTTGAGATGCACATTGATAGGCTTTATTTTTTCTTTTTCCCTTTCTGTTGGCAGTGATGGTGCAGGAAGAAGTGGAACCTACATTCTAATTGACATGGTTCTCAATAAAATGGCTAAAGGTGAGAATCAAAAGGCTTGTTACTTCCTCTGTACTGAAAGATGTGCTTGTGTTGCCATGGCAACGTGGGGAGCAATATTCACAGAAAACCTGAGAATAAATTAGAGGCAAATTGTACATTTTCCTGAATATTCTTAAGTTTTTATTTTCATAATGATTTCAAACAACAAACCGAAATGCAAATGCTTTTTGAATGAACAGATGTTCTTGAGCTGTTGAAAACTATTTGAATTTTTTAACTTTTCATTATTGGAAATAGTTATTACAGTTTTTGGAAGAAGGTGTTTTGTGGCTGAACAGTTCTTGCTTAACGGTTATGTGAGCTAGGTGCTGGGATGCCTCGTAACATTTGCTCACACTGCTGTCACCTATCCAGCCCTGATGGTCCAGCACAGTTCCTTTTCTTTGTGCAGCTCGCCATTATCACTGTATTGCCTTGAAGAGCTGTTAACCAGAAAAGTTACCTTGTGCACAGATTTGTCTTCTAGGAGGAAAAATGCTACAGTGGCCAATGCAAGGGACTGAAAATAAGTTACCTAATTCACAGTTCTGTCACTATCTGTTCAATGCTGGAAAACTTGCTTTAATTATGAACTAGGAAATCATATGTCCTATCATAAATGTATACTATTCTTTGTAAAAAGCAAAGCCTATAGATCCTCTAGAGATTGGGGTAATTATCTTATTGATTGCTAAATGGTTTGCATTTAGTGGGAAGTGCTTGAGATACCCTGAAAAAATCTCTGTCTGATAGAACGAAACAACAGTTTTAATACAGATATTGTTTTTAAAAGGAGGGAAGATAAAAGTGGGCAAGTAAACATGGCATACTACTCAACTTGACTTATCATGCCCCTTCCCCATGCTTTTGACTGTGTTTCTATCACACTGTCATAGAACTGCATTTCAGGAGGAAGAGTAGCCTGTGAGGAAGAAAATAAATTAAAAAGATTGTCATTTGCCTTTCTTAATTCCTATGCTGAGTTCATAAGCTGCCTTGATCTGTTATTAAGCACAACGTGTTTGTATTTATAGAAAAAGGATTACTGTAATAACATAAATTAATTTATTTGGAGAAGTGGTATTTAGTCCTTTGACTTCTAATTATTTTACAGTTGTTGTTGAAAATCTTCTAACATAGTCCTATTTTTAGATGTGGTTTAAAAATACACTCCATGTTTTGCAGTCATTTATTGCATCCACATATCACAGTCCTGTGGGACATATTGATGTGATGCCCCCTCAGAAAGAAGACCTTACCATTTTTTTTCTCTCTGTATTCTGACTGTTAATGTTCCTGGTCACACATGGACATAAAGGGGCACGTTTTGTGCCTGTGAGCATAATGTGGAACTCAGTCCTGATGTTAAAAGAAGTTGTGTGCCTGTTTTCTTCTTAGCCATGCCCTGAAGATTTTCCAGTGGGATGAGATCAGTTTTTCATGCTCACTGGAAAATAGGTTTTCCCTCTGTGAGGAAATATGGAGATATTTGCAGCGCTTGTTCCATTCCACGTGACAGCCTAGTCGCTGAAAGCAGGAGCAATGGTATGAAGTAAAATTAATATACACCTTTGTTAGGTATTTGTTCAGCTCACTTCAGTCATCAGAAACATGAAGCTGTGATGAAAACTAGATTTAAAACATATGCATAAGAAAGTAAATGAGAAGTATTTTCTAGCTCCGGGCTTTCAGCCACTTAAGGGAGGGTTGACTTTGTTGTAAAAGCACTGAAGAATGCCATTTATTGACTCCATTGTACCATGTAATGTCAAATTCCATTTTAAGTGCGGGCTTAGTGTTTCACAATACGAGACAAGTCATGTGAAACTGGCCAGAGAAAGGCGTCATAGGGCTTTTTGGAGATCGGTCACCCCCATTTTGTTCTTGACCTGCTCCCCTCTGCCAATGGGGGTGTGCAGCACGAAATCCCCTGACCTGGTGCTTTGGCTGGGGTTTAAATGAAAGATCAAAGGGCAGAGCGAGCATCTCAGCCCTGCTGAGGTGGGCCTTTCCCAGGCTGTCACACTGTGCGGCCACCAAAGGTTTTGTTCGGGAGGGAACCGCGGCCCAGCCTGTGCGGCCGGGGCCCTCTTTGTCTGGCCTGAGAAGCTGGAGGCCCAGGTTGAGGATCCAATGTTCATCAAATGATCAAAGGCCTGAAGCCCTGGACATGAAATCTTTCTTTCCATTTCCTTTTCTTAGAGAATGAATTGCACGAGTGGCAAAGAATGCCGTTTCCAAAGCTTTTATGTAGAGTGCGAGGGCTAACTTCAGAGTCCTTCAGTGCTAAACATAAAAATGTAAGTGCACTTTCAATCTGGGCCCAGCTGCAGGGCCAGCATCTAGTAACATTTCTTTCAAAAAGGCTTTTAAGGATTAAGGCCTTCAGTCTTTCAAAAAAAAAAAAAAAAAAAAAAAAAAGGACTTTTAAGAATAAACTTAGAATAATTTGAGTTTCTTGTTCCACTGTCTGGTTTATTAGAAAGTAGACAATAATGCATTTTTAAATCAAAGTAAATAGGGGAGTACTTAGTTTCGGCAGTGGGAAAGTAGAAAGCAATCAAAAAACGCCTTGGCTCTTTAGTGGGGTTTTTAATGGGGTAGATGGAGAAAAGGAGCTCCTTTTTCATGTAATGATTTACTTCCCCACATTCTCTTAGACAGTTAACTGTAAATGCCTTTGTTATTAACAATTTTTTCCCCTACTGCTCATTGAATTAGTGCTAATACTTAGTCTATTAAGCAAGTTATAAATTGGTATCTCCTCCTATCTTGCCTGTTGCTGTGCCTTATGTTATTTTACACACTGAAAAACACCAGCAAGCGAAACGCTCCTAAAGCAGAAACAGGATTCTGTGCTCAACATCTGCCGCACCAGGCTGGCAGCTGCAGCTCCATTGAGAAAGCAAGAGTGAAATTAAACATGAAAATTAAAATAATAATAATTTAAAAAAATAAATAAATAAGGCACCTTATTTTCATGCACAGGAGAAGTGGAAAGGGGGCAATGTCCCCTCCGAGGCCTTGCAGCCCCCAGGCCAAGGCCGGGTCTCAGCTGCCTGCCAGCCCACAGGCCTCCCCCAGCAGCGCGGCAGCACGGAGGATTTCCTGTTGGGTCAAGGTTTTAATGAATTTCGCTATTCTGTCTGCAGTAAATATAATGGCTGCATCTGTGCATTCACTCCAAGGAGCCACATTAAATAATCTTATTAGGAACTGGAACAGCGAGAGAACAACGATGTCTATTCAGCACTGTCATTGCTGTGTCGTGTCAGTGGAAAGTTTTAAATGCAAGGATGTACTCCTGCTTAGTTGTTCCAGCAACCCAGTGCTTCTGTATATCATATACCGTATTACCATAATTATTTTTATTGCAATATTCATGAGCAGAGAAGTTACAAGGCCCTAGTCCTATCCCCATCAAAGTAATAACAAAAACTGTGTGGTGTGGAGCCTGGCCTTACAGTAGTGTGCTATCTTTACATTAATATGAAAATTGTTAGAAGAGTTACCAAAGACACTTCTGATCTCCCTGACGGGTTAGGGCAAATTGTAGTTTTGAGTGAGAAGTTTGTAAGTGATGTATTTCAGCTCCTTGGGTGCTTTCATGATTCAAATAAGTACAGAAAATGATAATCAGTTGTTTTTGTAGATAACGGTACTTGCTGGATTTTTGACAGACTGTTTTTCTGAGGATGATTTCTGCTAGGAATTTTAATGTTCTTTATGTATTTACAGGTTTTATCTTTTGTTGCTAAAGAGGATGAACTGTTTTAGGTGAATCTACTTGGTATTCCTTCCTCACCCTAAACTCAAAGTAACTCTGAGCTGATGAGTATGGGTTGTTGTTTTTTTATCTACAGCAAATTTGGGAATTTTCTAATTTCTTGTCCTTCCTGCAGTCATATTTTAGTAGCTAGAAGTCTGATATATTTCAAGTCATTTTTTCTAAGTGTTTGTGGTATGTGAAATAAAAGAATAACATTATGGATATTCCTGCTTTCATTTTTCTGAACTGGGATGCTTGGATAGTGTTGATAAACGTTTGATTTTTAGATATTAATCCAGCTGGCAGCTGTTTAGGGTTTGCTGACCATCCGTTTTCTTCTGTTTGAACTAGCTGGAACGAGATGAGTCAAAGGGAAAGTGAATATGAATTTTCAACTCCTTTTAAAGTATTGATTTCAGAATTCTAAAACCCAGCAAAAAGATTTGATGTAATGAAGGCAAACCCACGTTTCTTCTCTCCCATTCAAAAGCTTGGACTGCAATTGATGAGCACATGCACTCTGGCCTGAGCTGACTGCAGAGGTTATATCCCGAAGTCCTTTCCTTTCCCCCATCACACTATTGTCTGAGGGTCTTGTGAGTCAGCTCCTGAGCAGGTGCAGTTTCTACAATGACATTTTAAGACAAAACAAAAGATTCCTAGAGCCACCTTCTGACTCATCACGATCAAATGATTTTGGTTAGTTAGAATGCTTGTTGAAGTTTTGCTTATCTAATGTGTGGATTCAGAGATCATAGTGAAGTCATGGAGTTGATTACACTCTGAAGGGATGAAAGAAAATTATTGCCCATATTCATGTTGAAGTGGATTCAGTCTGCTCATTTTTCAGTCCTTATGCAAATCCAGAGAATACTCTAGTCTTCAGTTGTACAGATTAAAGTCCAGAGCACTCTATTTCTGACATGTTCTTGGTGAATGAGAGGGTATTTCTTCAGCCCAGAATCCACTTTCTCACATGAAAATAAAGCTTCAAATACCACAGGTGGAACGCTGGTTGAGTGAATATATAGTATGTTGCTTTCTGAAAAAACAGTATTTAATGTTAAGAGAGAAAGGAGTGGGATTAGAAATAGTTGGAATTCTTGAGAAAAAAAAAAAAAATCATAGCAGGAAAAAAGATCAGAAATTTAGAATGCAATTATTTTCATGTCATATATCTGAATCTGTTACATCACTGTTTTTTGACATTTGTGTGAGATAGATGATTATCACTAGGAAAAAATACAGGCTGCCAAAGCCAAAAAAATTAGTTTTTTCTTTGTGTGATATTGAGCTATCCACAAGACTGCTTCAGTTCTTAGCAGCAGTTTTAACTGTGGAAATCTGAAACGTGACTATTTCAATTTCTAAAGGAAGTTCTTAGTGTCCTTGTAAACATATCATATGTTATAAGGTCTGTTTTTCAAATGAGCTGCATTTATGTATTGTAACTTTTATGTAATGAGTTACCCTGGAAACACAATTAGGCAAATAGTGCTCATTCTTGCAGCCTTTCCCAGCAGATAATTAATCACAATGAGAGCTGGGCCCCCAGCTACATGCAGAAGTGTATGGGGAATGTATAGGGTGTTTTTTTATGGTCCAGCCTGTGATGCTTAGGAAACTCTCACTATTTAGGCAAAAAAAAAAAAAAAATAACTGTTTAGAACAGTCGTTTTTGTTTTCTTTAGCAAAATATGTTTTAATGCATAAAGTTTTGAAATCTTGACATATTCTTGTCACCACGCTCATCAAGTAGTAAAATAAATAATATAAAGATCCATTAAAAACCTAGCATGCTCTACAGATTCTTACTAAAATGAATGAGTGACCATGGAGAAGGTATAGTTGGTTGTTTCCCTGCATGTGCTGTGGGGTCTGTGTTTTTACATGATTTCCTACATGAATATGGAGATTTAAAAGCAAAAAGCAAAAAATAAAAAAATAAAAAGGAAATTATTGATGTAATTTCTTTGTTTTCTTTTCAATAGTTTAGTGGTCAGGGATTACTCTGAAAGAAAGATATGTATTTTGTACTTACTTTTTGTTCTTGGGATTTTGATGGAAAAGAACTGGGAGTAGGAAATGGTGGTAGAAAGCAAACCTAATTATTCAGGGTTTGGGGAAAAGGAATTGTGAAGAAAGACTGATCAGACATGGGCTATTCCCTGGGAAAGAGAGCACGAAGGGGGGTCCCCATAGAGCGTCAGAAGACCCTGAAAGGAATGTATTGATGTCTGTAAGCAGCTTGAGATAGTGACTAATTTGAAAACAAGAGGTCATTGACTGAAACTAAGGAGGAGACAAGCAGATAAGGAATTTGGGTGGCATTTTTTTTTTTTGCTCAATGGGTAGGTTAGAGTATGGAAAAGTGGAAAAGCTGGTCATAGAAGTACAGTTCTGTTGGTTCAAGAAGCAGCTGGGCAAATGTTTGGAAAGGGACATTTACATCCAGAGTGAATAACTAGTTTTTTTGTAGTTAATCTCATGCAGAAGTCCATAGACAATTTGAAGAGAAGTATTTAATTGAATGGTGGTGGTCTGGTTTTAAAGGGTACAATATGTGTTAGTGAACTTCTACTGCTGTACCAGTTTAGTCAGTTTTAAGGATAAACTCATGAAGGAGGAATCCATAATAGTTGAATCTTTTATTCAACTCAATCCGTGTACTGTCTTGTGAAAGCATTACCACCTACGTGCAATATAAAATCAAAGTAATGTAAAACATAGCTCTTCCAATTTAATAGATTCAAGTGGGTGAGCTGCTTCTGAGTCCTGGGTAGAGTAAATTCACATTTTCCAAAGGGGAGTCCAAGCCTTCATAGGGCAAACTGAGGCACATCTTCAGAAATAAGATTTTCTTGGTAAGCATCTTAACTTTGTTCACATTTCTTTCATCACATGGAGATGAACTGCTTTTTGGGTTGTTAGCTGGCGTTTTATAGAAGAGGTGTAGAAAGAAAGAAGCAGATTGTGTAGAACTCCATAGGAGCTGACACTATAAGCAGGCAGTAGCAGCGCATCCACCATCCTTGTTGAATCATCATTACCCTTTGTGTACATGTGTGAGCATGCATGTGTAAGTTAAATTTAAGTGCATGCCCTAGTGTTTTCTGGAGTCATCATGGGTGATGATGGGATGTATTACCCGTTTGGAGTATAGATTTTGAACTTCAATTTCTCACATATAGTAATTTAGGCATATTACTCTGGAGAAAATTATATGTAACAAAGAAGCTATGTATGTTGAGAACTGTGCTATAGTACTGTCTTATGTACGGTGGAAGTGGGGAAGGCCTGGGCCTCACATTAGTAGCCATTTGAGCCTGGTCTACATGTTTTTTCTTCATTGGCAAAGGATATTACCTTAAAATATTACCTTAAAATGTCAGTAGTGAGTCTCTATTGCTGCAAATGAGTGAAAGATCAGCAGAATTGTTTTCCTGTAGCATTTCCTAGCTGTTCCTTCTTTAGTATTACCTTTGAGTTGCATTGTACTAAAGCCACATCAGTTGCTCTTATAGGCCCAGGTAACGTGCAAGTGCAGTTTTCAAGTATTAATATAAAACATGTGAACAGTATCACATTATGTATGTATATTCCGTGTTTGTGTGTGTGTGTATAAGGCTGACACAATATTTTTCATCTCTTTACCTTCATTAAAGTAATTGAAGTCCTTTGCCATTTCCATTCAGGTTTCAAAAGCAGGGTGTGAGGGAAGGAGAAGGCAGCAGCCACAAGACACACATGTCAAACATCATTAGATTTAACAGATTCCAGCGTTCATGAGCCTGAAACCACAGTGCAAAAACTCATCCATTTTCAACTCAGAATTGTTACAGATAACGGTAGCAGTATAAAGCATCTAGCATTAAGCATCTCACCTAACCTAGTTGTTTAGAACTCTTTAGTTACCAGTAGAGAATGATTAGCATCTCTGGAGAGTAATTCTCAGGTGAATGAATTGCCCACCAGGGTCTTCCCACACTCTCCTGGCTGTTTGAAGAGGAGATGGCGAACTCCTGCTCGAACTTCAAGGATGGCTGGAGTAGATAAGATGAGGCTGAGCCTCTGAGACTCAGCTAGTTAGTAAATACTACCGGCCATTAAAACTAATGGTCAGTGAAGAAGTGGCATTACACTCCCCCTAGTTATGACCCTCTCTTCCTTAATCAGATTGAATTTGCCCCTCATATGGTGTGATTAAATGTTTCACAGCAACATTAAGCACTCAATGGTGCAGACCCTGGCTGGAGCAGCTATGCAAGCCGTCCTTTAGTGACTGTCAGTGGGAAGCTGAAGGCATCTAGGGCTTTGGGGGACAATGCAGATCTATGGTGTATCCGCGCTACGTCCAGCTGGCGTGGGCACTAGAAACAGCATAGCTGTAAGAGTGTAATAGTGCTGACGAGTGCTGATTTACATTACAAACTTCCCAGAGAGCCCACTCCTATTTCTTTCTGTACCCTGTACCATGCTGGCATTAGGTTCCTGACAGACCTGGTTCTGGGCACTGTCTGCCCTTCTTCTGGAGATGTCTGTTCCTTGGGTCTCCACAGTTCCCTGTCTGCCTCCTTGCTGAGACAAAGCTGAGCTCTGAAAAGGTTTGGAAAATGTTGTGCTCAACCCAAGAGAGCCCATTTCTGAGAGTACTCACGTGGGGTGAGAGGAAAGGCAGCGTGAAGCGGCTGTGCACGGGGTTGGTTGAAGCATCTCCTGTTGGTGTGAGTCATGCAGTCATCACCCAAACATGAAAAATGCTTGTATTCTTCCAAAATGCAGACCTGCTGTGATGAGACAGCTGATTGTCTGTGCCGACACTGTGTTTTTGCCCTTATTTTTTTTCTCACTTGTATTCTTACTAGTTCATAACGTTAGGCGTGAGTCTTCCGACTGAGCGACTCTGAGGCTAAGAGCTGCCAATCAGCAGCCTCTTGCAAATATTAATTGGGTCTTTTTCAGCTTCTAGCAACATCGGTGAAAAGAATGGCATTGGGGACCCTTCCTTCAAGGTTTTAACAAGCCCGTTTCTAATCTGACCTAACAAGTCTCTTTGCCCTTTAAGGCCTAATTCAAAACCTATAGAACATAATACATATAAAAAAATGCATTAAGAAGGTAGTATCTGACTATTGAATATTTGCTGCTGCAAAAATTGAGGTGTCTGACAAGTCGTTTCTGTGTTCCCTTTAGTGCTTATTTTTCTGTGGGATAAATTCTTACTCCCACTCAGATCATCATCGACTCCTTAAGGAGAAATGGTAAGAGTGCTAATAATCCCATATTTACAACTCTCACCGTGACTCCTGCATCATATATTCAGCTTTGAGATCACTTTGTGATCAAGAAGAACAGAAGCAGGGCTGAGAAAGGTGTAAAGGGTATTGAATTAAAACAAAAATATACAGAGTATGTAGGTCCTCACCTTCTTACTATCCAAACATCTTGTAAACAGATTTGCCTTCATAATAACTTGCAAGGTAGGAAGAAAGATGGTTCACTTTAGAAATGTTGGTGTGAAACATAGGGTGAATTTAATGAGTTAACTGAAGTGGTGCAGGAAGGTGGAATCTCAGGCTAGAAGAGAAGTCAAATGTGTCTAAACATAGCACCCTAATGACCAGGCTGTCCTTTAGGACTTGCAGTAACGAATTTATAGCTGTTCTGCAGAGTTATAATCCTATCTGTTGGAGGATATGTGCCTGTAGATCTGAAAGTTTTTTCCCAGCTAGAAAAATCCTTTTTAATGTAATATTTATGAGTGATATGTATTTGTGAAACATGCACAAAGAAAACTCTTCAGCTTTGGTAATTTAAAAAGAAGCCCCCCGCAAATAATTACTTTGATGAAGTATTTAAGGATCGTTTTATTTATATAAATATACAGAAGATTCAGAGAATCCAGAATCTAAAAAATTCCTTTTAATACTGTGCTTTAATGTAAAATTCTTTCAGTCTCACAGAATATTCGCTGCACTTTTCATTAGGAATGAATAAAATAATAGGACTTTTGCCTTTGCTTCCAGTGCAAATATGTTCAAGCTTATTACACAAAAACAAAATCTCAAAGCTCGCTTTAATTAAGACAAAATTTTCAACCAATGTAACAAATGCTGATTGTTGTTATAACTGAAGAAATGCCGGCATGTTTTCAGGTGTGCAACCTCTGTAGTTTGCTGAACCTGAAAACCGCTTTTCCATGATAGGCATCATCATTTCTTCCCAGCTTATGTATAAAAACACATTTATCCTCTTTGCAGACTTCGCCCTGTTCCCATACCATCACTGTGATTGCAGTGCTGCAGCAGAGTGGAAGGGAGCATCCTTCACCAAGTGTTTCTCATGCATCTTGTGCCTTTCAGGATAGGTCCTCTGTCAGGTTCAGAGGAAAGGGGGGGAAGATTTCATTTTTACAATAGTAAAACTAACATTAGGAAATTTTTAATAACTTTAAATATTTTGAGCTGCTGCTGATCATGTCATGGAGCCTTCTGCAGCAGCACTGGCTAGCTCATTATTTACTGCATGAGGAACTGGGGATTCCACTTTTACCCGTGCTCTCATGACACACTGGATCCTCCATTTATATGGCTATTTGAGGGCAAACACTTTAACCCCTTGAGGCCTGCTAATCAGAAGCACCAGCTGTTAAGTGCTAGCATGCTTCCTGCACTGCTGTCTGTGCAGAGAGAAAAGGCTGGAAAGGATATGACCCTAAACTTCAGCAACTGCTTTTCTCCTCAGGGGCAAAGTATAATTCAGCTCGCATCTTCTCTTGTGTTCTCTCAGTGTATCCAGTTGTTTCTGATGTGGACTGTTGTGCACTTACTGTGCATACTTAAAGCCTTTAGAAGGATGGTGGTTAATTACTGAAGTTTAAAATCTGCATTGTGCTGGTGTGGAAATGCATTAGGAGGTATTTGCTCAGCTAGCTCACTGAGCTGCAAAGGGATTGCATGGTTGTTTTCTTGCATCACTGCTGGTACAGCATTAGTTCAGTCTCACTCTGCGTTACATTCTCCCATTCATTAAAAGCGAGTAATGAAACCCTGTGTGAAAAAGGAACCTATCACAAACAGAACCCAAATGTATTCCCTACGGGGTGAAATACAGCCAGAAGTGAAAAGGCAGTTCTTCATTCTTTAAATGCTCCCTCTTTTATCTCCCCTTTTATTTTCAGAAACCAGTAGTATTGTTAAACAAATAAATATTGGAGGGGAGATAAGATAGAAAATCTTCCCTTTTTGGCACATTTCTGTGTCTAGCAATTAATATTCAAAGTTGTTTGGTTTAGGCATAATAAGGGACTGGATGGAGAACATGATGGATGTGGGAGAGGTCTGTTCAAGTGGAGAGAAAAAAGTCATGCTGGCTTTATCCAGTGCCACTAATTTCATCCTTTTTCTCATGAATTTTCTTTTCCAGGTTATTTTTCTCCCAAAACAGGTGCCCATCGTTGCAGCATGAAGTTGCCTCTCCAGGCACTTAGGTAGTTCCTTTCACGATAGTACCAGAGTCATTCAGAAGTGTGAGAAAGGGGTAGAAAATGAATCTGTGCCTGTGCTTTGCCTTTGCCACTCCATCCCTGGTCTCTCTAAGACAGATGCATGCCTTGGGCAAAATCACACTCTGCTCGCTTTACTTTTCTATGACTTGTGTCTGAGACCATCAGAAGTGCTTGTGGGTGCTGTGCTGATCCCAACCCATGGGTTCAGGGCTACTGATCAGTAAAAACTGTTGATCTGGGGACTTCTGTTGACAAAACCCTCCAAAGCTCACCTCCCATTAAGCATCTCAGCCCACCAGGACTATTCTTATGTTCCGGTGCAAGCATATGCTTTAGGGTTTTGCTAAATCAGGGCTTTATGGTCAGGCATTGTTCATACTATTAGGCCTGTCATTCTGTTAATGATGATAAAAAAGCAAGCATCAGTTCACCAATGCCCGCAATCTGCGTCACAGAGATTGAAGGAATTAACCCTTTCAAACATAGGCTCAGAAACCCATCTGGCCATTAAGGAGTGTTATTAGCTCTTGTCAGAAACCTTTACCCAGCACCTAATATGTTACTGTGTTGTCCTGAGGCTAGGGTAGCTTCAAATGAAGAGCATCCCTCTCTGGGGAGGGCACACATGCGTCTGCTGCCACAGCCTGTGGGATACACGGGCTCACCAACTCAGTGGGGTTCATCCTTGCAGGGATGTTAACCAGGTTAACTGTGGTTAACCTCATCCATGCATGTCAGCATGTTAAATTTTCCTCGTATCTTAATTTCTGAGAACGAGAATTCCTCTTATGTTGAGCCAATGTGCTAGTAGGATATTTTAATCCTGGGAATGTAATGAGGCCACAAGTAAGGCTGTAAAGCATATGGGATACTTACATAAACCTGCTCCCATGGAAGGCAGTGGGGGGGACAGGAAATTCCCACTAATTTGTGCTTGTGTGAGACCGAACACCGAAATGAGCTCCTGTGCTGTGCCTTCACAAAGATTGTACCTTTACTGATGGTTTCCAGATGAAATGCAGCTGTAAAACCTACAGCAGACCTAAGGCATAATTACTGCTACTGTCACTGTTACCAGACCTAAAAGCATGTGTTAATATGTATTGTTCTGATCCTTTTAAATGTGTGGGTTGGATTTTTTTTACTTTTTATTAAAACTTACTACTTTGTCTAATGCTGTCCTCTGGAAATTCCTCTACAGTATTGAGAGGGAGGGATAAGACAAACATGCAATGCCCCAAGCCATAGTAATAAGCAAAAATATCTAACTTGGCACTGTTACATTTACTGAATGAATTCATTCCATTTCTGATACAGCTGATATTTTCAGGGAGGCACTTGCAAACTGATTATCCTTTTAGGAAGTGACAAATATATGGGACAGTAGGGGATGTGCAGTGGGGATGGGACAGTCACATTGTGGCCATGGTGACTCTGCCCATCCGCCCAGTGCTTTGGTGCCATGGATTGTTCTGGTAAGATGTAGATGGGACAGGTGTGAGATGGCCAAATTTCATCACTGAACTTCTCAGCAGGAAGGGTTTCCAGCCCTACTTCTGCTCTTGGAGTTCATGCAGGGACTAACAGGAGGAACCAGCATTTTGATTTTTTCTCCAGTAACACATATCTGGTTCAGCACTGAAGGAAAATGACATGATCAAGAGAAATCTCAAACTGAAGACGAAATCAAGGAGGAAAACTGCAGGATCTCAGTGGTGGGTGGCAGAAGTTCACCTAAACAGCATCAGTATTTGTGTGGTGTTGGGCCCTTCGTTCCATGCATATTCCTAGAAGTGACAAAGGGCACTCAGTGGCATGGCCACAATGAACCCTTAGGTTCTGCTAAATAAATTCTGCTCTGAGTACAAAGGCATTTTTTAGAATTTGTTTTTCTCTGGCTTTTCTTGAATTAATGTTAATAAAAGCTGCCCCAACCTCTTATTTTTCTATATGAACACAAAAATTGCAGCTGCCTGCCAAGTCTGCTGAGAGATGGATGTAATAATTTTCAATTGTACTGTTAGCCCAAAGGGAACCCGATAGCAAGAGATTGACAGATGCAGCATGGATTATCTTGTGCTCTGAACTCAGCCCAATTTGTGGTTTGTTGCAGGTGCTAAAGAGATTGATATTGCTGCTACCCTGGAGCACTTGAGGGACCAGAGACCAGGCATGGTCCAAACAAAGGTACTGTCAATAAATCCACTGGGATTTTAAATACATTAAAGGTCTTTCACAGTAGTTGTTTTCATGACAGAAGAGAGAGGGTATGACCTAATTTAACGCAGGTCGCTTGCTGATTACTGTTTGGCTCCCTACCAACTGAGGTTTATTTATGCTGAAGATTTATCTAGGCTACGTTCTTTGGTGTTTACTGCTCTTTCTTGCAACATCTCCAACATCTATCTTGATTGCCATATATGAAGGGCAGTCAAGATAACAGTCTGTAGTTTACTAAAGAAAACGTGCATTTGAAAAAATGTCATTGCTTTAATCCTAAAATATGGATTATTTTCTTAGAGCAAGTGTGCTTAACTGTGCATCTAATATTTTTTAAAAGACATCAACTCATTAAAGTGAATTTGACTATTGGATTTTATTATTTTTTTTCCTGAAAGTAAAGCTCTGAATTAATGGAAATATAGTTTGGAAGGAAATTGAGTCATTTTTAGCATCTTTGAGGAGAAGAGCTTACAGCATGCCTAAAGCCATGTCCTTTATGGGTGAAGCATTGTGACAGCATTTGTACCCAGTGGTGTGGTGAACATCTTACTCTGTAATTACCATCAGTTGTAACAGCCTCAAAGTTTTCTGTAATATATAACTTTTAAGGATAGCTGGTAGTGTGACTGCTCTTCCTTCCACTAGGAATGCAGCTTTTTCATTGTTACAATTTTCAGTGATATATGGAATGATATTGGGGGATATTTGCTGCAAGTTAAAGCTGCACACATGACCATAAAGAAAGCTGTTCATGACATGGAGACCAAATAAATCTGAATGTGACACTGTAAAATCTTGGATGAGAGTTATAACCCCAAAGTGAATAACTGGAGCAAAGTGACAGCACTGTCATGGTCAGGGAGGAACCGATAGGAACGTTTGTAACATTTAGGGGGTAGAAGCTGCTGGGGGGCGAAGGTGAAACAAATCTGTTTTGCAGGAATCACTGGTTCATAACTTTTCCTGAATCAGTTCTTAATCATGCTATCTTCTCATTAATACTAGAAGAGATGTTGGAAAACTGGGAGCAGGAATGTTAGGTATTATTTACCCAGTAAGAAAGTAGGTGAAATATTAAGATGAGCCAGCCAAGGCTAACTAGCCCTTATCAGCAAGGAAGGCATAACACTGTACACATCTTTCTTCTGCTTTGATTAATCAGACTGGGGAAGAAAATGCCTATAGCACACAGCATCCGGTGTCTCACATATTTATTCTAAGGGAAGATGCAAGTTCTGAGCTAACTCTGTAAATGCACCCAATTTATATGGCAGCTCTGTAGAAATATGGAGCTCTGATTCTGGTTTGTCTCTCTTTTCAGAGACATTACAGCTTATTGCCTTTAACAAAAGGAAAAAGGAACAGCTTCAAAAGCAAAGAATGAGATGATGTGGATAACTTCTCTTAGTTAGCTCGGAAGTAGTTACCTGAGTCCCCTGAGAAGCTCACTGGAGACATGTTTCTCCCCTCCAAACATCTCTCTGGAAGAGCTGCAGAAAAGCAAATGTAGCCAATGTTTTCACCCAGGATGAGAAATTTTCCCAGGATGTGGCTTATCTCGCCTCTTGCTCCTTCTTCCATCATCCTTATGTTCTCAAAACCACCCAGATCACTTATTCAAGCTAATGTCTTGCAAATTATAAATATCTGGTTGCATGCTAGCAGTGTGCTATCCCCAGAGGATTTTTCTGACGGATTTAAACAAACCCCTGTGCTTTCCCAACTGAATACAAATGAGGAATATTAGACTTCTGGAGTAATTTAAAACAATGGATTAAAAGTCAGGTTAGAAATGCCAGTTAGAGAATATCCCTGGGCAAAATAAACACCGACTTACTTTAGCAATGTGATTGTGTTTCCAGCAGGCAGCGCTCCACATTTTCAATAAGCATGTGAAAGATTTGTTTGCAACATTTTGTCTTCTGGAAAGGATCTTTAATTCAAAAGCACTGTACATAATAAACAGTAATGAAATTATCATAACGACACTCTGCATTTCTGAGGAGCATAATAGAGGGTTTGTGGTTTCGTTACTTTTTTTGCAGGGGAATCATAAAATAAAATTGATAGGCCACACGTGAGAGGAAAAAGTAATGAGTGAAGGAAGAAGTGTGTTTTCTGTCATGAGACAAATAGCTTTCCTTTCTCTCTTTCCTGTGTCTTTCCACTAGCAATCTGTACTATTATGCCTATTGTACATATATGCTATATACTACATGCACCTACTTTGTTTTCCAGAGAATTTTTGTTAGAGGTCTTACAGAAATTTGGCATATTGTTATATATTTCTAAACTTATTATTTCTAAATATGTTCGTGTCACCTCTACATTGTAGGTGGGCTGACAACACAACACGTCTGCCCAGCTTCATTTTCTAGGCAAAGCCTATGTATCTAAGCCAGTCTTGTCCATGTGAGTAGCACATGTGAATGAGCTCTAGAGAATGACAAACTGAGCTCCTTTAAAATCATTGCAGCTCCTTTTATCTGTGGTTGTCCTTGTGTGTAGGTATGTAGGAGGGATGTGAAGGCTTTTCTATGGGGAATGGGAGTACACCTCAGTGGGAGCTGCACTGTGTTCTTCTCCTGCGTGTGTTATGCAGAAGGAAGGAGGGAGAAGAGCTCAGATGCAGCATCCCCAGAAGACATGATCAAACATCTTTTGTGTCTCAACATTTCATAGTCACTTTGGAGCTCTGGCATAAAGATGCTCTATTAGTTGTTTTGCCTCACTAATGTAAGGTCACACCTGATGCAAGCTGGCAGTCTCCACCGAGGTTGTCTCCAAAATGCATGTCTGAGCTTGGAAGTTGGTGTTGATCAATTCAGGGTCCTAAGGTGGGAGCTGCCTTCTCCGTAACCAGTGCAGCGATGCCCTGTGCTCTTGTGTGAGCCACCCCTCTGTGAGAGGCAAAGGCTCATCTGCTCAGTGAATTAAGTTATTTTCAGCAATGGGGCTAATGTTAAAATTATTATAGTCCCTGATCTTACAAGTTTTTCCTTATGGTAAAATTAAGGGCACATTAAGTACTTCATTACATGGGTGATGGCAGCTTCCCTCCTTCTGAACTGGCACCAACTTCTCAGAAGGGGCATTTGCCCATTGTGGACACTTGGCTACATCACCCTGCAGCCCAGCGATGCTCAGATCAGCTCCCCTGCCACTGTTGTGCTCCCCATTTGGTTCTGATATGGTATGTCTGGATGAACACCTTCGCTGCCCTCCAGCTATGCTCATACATTCATTGTGCTGTGCTCAAAATACAGCTGCTGCTCTTGGGTGGCCACCAGCATTTCCTCATCTCCTTTAATTGCAGAGACCTTGAGGCAGGCACAGGCAGACCCACAGACTGTTTTCTGTTTTACTAATGAGAGTGAGTTCTAATCTTTAAGGTGAACTGATGTGTGATTAAAAAGCACTGGATGCAGTCAAGCAAACGTGCAAGAATGCCATTTTGACAGCACCAAAAAGAGGGCAAAATTCTTGATCTTTGGTTACTCTGAGAAGTTATTCTGAGTTTTAGACTTCTTTTTCTGCTTGGTAACTGTGCCCACTATGGCTTCCCTCTGAGGCATCAGCACAAAGGAGATAGATGCACAGTGGTGAGACAAGGTGGACGAGACTGACACTGAAGTGCAGGATTAAAAAGTCAGTCGTCTTCCTGAGTTATGAGTCACTCGCCTATAGTTTGCCCTTTCATCCTTCCTGCGGACTTCCATTGTTGAAAGTGAATGCTGTCTGACCAGTAACCACCTTTAGGGCTGCACCCATCCCACGCAGTCCTGGGCAGCTCCTGCTGCACATTCCTGTTCTATCTGGAGGCACAAGGTTCATCTCAGACTTCTGTTCTTGAAGTCACTTCCTCCAAAGCTCTTAACACCCCAGTTGGTGTAAACCACTGGAATATTTCGAGAAAATCCAAACACTTCTGCACAGTCCTTGACTGCTGTCCTTGGTTTGCTTATTCTCTAAGTAAACCACACACATTTCTTTTTCCATCTGAAAAGAAGCAGACAGAAAATCATCCTGTCAGATATTTCATTAAGGTAAATTTCTGAGAAAGATTACTTGCTCTAGAAAATACAACACCTGCTAACCTTGAAGAAGCAAAGCTCCTTTGTCCTTCTTTAGAACCAGACAGTTTAGGAGCATGTTAGGGTCGCAAATAGGTGTAGTGGCTATTCCTGCCTCTGTCCTTCACAACTCCCCTAACTCAGCACAGAAAATCTGTTACTCATTTTGTATTTGCGCTTATGATAAATTAATAGCATAAACCTTCCTAACTATTTCCTAAATGTGAATGAAATGGACCAAATATTGCCCAAATATTGCCCAAAAATTTATGGGTACCAAAGAGCAGTTGAAAAAAGAAGCTGGAAAAGACTAATAAGAGGTAAAGCAAGAAGCAGACACTTCTCTGTTTAGTAGCCATAATGTGAGGAAGTACATATTTAGCTAATTTCAGCTAGAAACACCTGAGAGAAGCCAAAGTTTCTCTTTTGCAGTGTATCCCCTACTACATATCTCAGTTTTGTTAATGAGCTTCCATCTTTGTGTCAGAAAGAAATGGCTGGTGATCAACTACTCCCAAATGTTTCTGGCTAAGCAATTGCAATACATCATTGTGTCCCACTAGCTTAGTTTCTGCTACCAACATTTTTCTCCATTAAAATGACTCTAGTTCCAAGATGCTGTCAAACATGTTATATGGCATCAATAATCCCCAAACATTTTGTTCCTTGCTGTTGCAACATGCAGTTCATCCTGCATATTACTATTTTCAACAATGTCTTGAGGATGCTCGACTGCAGAGCAGTGCTCCAAGCTGTCGGAAAGTTTTTTGGTTAATTATTCAGGGTCAGAAAGGCTTTGCAGACCGATCTTGACTAATTGGAGGGCTGGGCAATCACCAGCCACATGAATTTTTAAAAGAGCAATTTTTAAAAGAGATAGGTTAACCCTGGCTCTGTGTACAGGCTGGGGGATGAGAGGGTGGAGAGCAGCCCTGGAGAAAGGATCAGGGGGTTCTGGCTGTGGGCAGGTTGGGTCTGAGCCTGCAGTGTGCCCTGAAGCCAAAGGACCAGCTGTACCCTGGGGCACCAGGCCCATCATTGCCACTGGGACAGGGAGGGATTGTCCTTCTCTACTTTGTGTTGTGAGGCGTCACCTCCAGCACTGGGTGCAGTTGGGTAATAATAAGAAGATAAAACTATGACATAGTATCCAAAGGAAGATTACAAAGATGGTAATGGGTCTGGAGGACAAGGGGTTTGAGGAGCACTAAGGCTCCTGGGTTTGTTGGGTGCGGAGCAGAGCAGGCTGAGGGGAGGCATCATGGCAGCTGCAGCTCCTCACAGGGTGGGGAGGGACAACAACAGGGCCTGAGGGAATATCATGGAGCTGTCAGGGGAGGGAAAGGCTGTGTCCCAGAGGGCGGTGGGCATGGAATGGGCTGCACAGGGCAGCGGGCACAGCCCTGAGTGCCAGAGCTCATAGAGCGTTGGGACACCACTGTGAGATACAGGGTTGGGTTTGGGTGCTGCTGTGTGGAACCGGGGTTGGACTCAAGGATCCTTGTGGGTCCCTTCTAACGCATGATATCCTGTGATTCTATCATATGCCTTTGCTCTCTCTACAGGAGCAGTTTGAATTTGCTTTGACAGCTGTTGCAGAGGAAGTGAACGCAATACTCAAGGCACTTCCCCAGTGAGCAGCTCGGTGTCCCGGAGGTTCCCGCAGGATCCATTCCTCATTTCCTCATCCTCAGTCCCTGTGAATGTTCTTGGAAACCATGACCTGACCTTAACTATGTATCTTCTGTTGTAACCACATAGTGGTAGGGTCCTTAGAAACTCCTTTAGCTGGTAAAAGTTCAACAGTTAAAATGTGTCTTCTGTTTTGGGGTTTTAAAGCAAATTTTAAAGAAGTACATCAAAGCCTCGGATTAAGTGACAGAACATTCCACCTAATCCCTCTCTCATCCTTGAAGACCTGAATGTCAAACTTGGAAAGCACACATTCCTGTCCTTAATAGCAAATATTCAGTATCGTGGGTAACTAGTGCAGTAAATATAGTCTCAGAAAACAGTGTTCTGTTGTATTTTGTAACTCCTTAAAAACCAAATGAGAGTGAGAGGCCTGAAAGGGATGGCAATTGTCCCTCTACAATGCCAAGCGAAGGCATGGAACTGTGCAGAGTGTGAGTAAACACAGGTCCAGGCTCTGGCAAAGGGAGCTTGTACCTTCTCATGCTGAGCTTTAGCAAGCAAACATTTTCTTAACTGTTGTTTACTTTTCAGCTTTGTGCTGTGAATGGAAGAAAATCTGAGCTATAAGTAAATAGGCCAGCACAGTTGTTGCAACTGGGGAGAACAAGTTGGTCACATTAATGGGAACCTGGGGAACAGTGAGCACCACAGCTCTGGCCATGTACCTACAGTCTGGAACAGGCAAGCATAGATGCACCAACCATGAGCAAGGCGCCTGGCCCACCAGGTACATGTCCAGAGCTGGTATGGACATGGATTGTTGACATTACGGGATTACTGAGGAAGAAAACGGGACTCTTTATATTTTTGCATTTTGCTCTTTGAAGCTGTGCTGTGCCATCCTTTTGAGCCAGGGAAATATATTTCTGTGAAAGCCTGGCTGAAGGAAGATTTGCCAATCTGCATTTTATGATCCTCATCAGATTTGTCTAAGCCAGACATTTGTTGCACCTTTCTGCTCTTTCCTTTTTCTGAATGATGCCTGTTTTAACTGTTAATGGATAAAGAAGCACATAGGTTGAATTTCAGAGATTCTTCTGTTCTCAAAATCCTAATGCCTACTGTTGCCAAGTAATGCTAAAATATGTCTGTAAATGGCTTGGTTATGCAATTTTGCTTGTGTGAATCCACAGTTTTAGTTGTGGCACTCTTCTAAAAGGATTGAAGCTACTGATGGAAAGTACTCTGATTTGCTTGAATGAAGGGCCTGAAAGTGACATTTGCGAAGGTGACTCAATTTCATTTTCAAAACTGGACACTTTCATCTGTTATCCTGTATCTCTGTGACTTTAAGAATCTTAGAGTTGGGTTTGGTTGGTTTTTTTTTGGGTTGGGTTTTTTGGGTTGTTTTTGTTTGTTTGTTTGTTTGTTTGTTCCCAAAATCTTAATGGCATTATATACCTGGAAAATGCATAATAAATTTAATTTGGGAGGGTGAAAGTTTTATGAACTTCTAATCGGTGAAATGTTAAAAATACAATGTTGGAGAGTTTTGCTGGAACGGAGGTAACAGGCTTCTATTGAAATCACCCAGGTTGCAGTTTTGTGTTGTAGGCACGTGTATTGGTGATTTCTTCTTTTTAGCAATTAAAGAGCTGTTTAAACAACAACAACAATAGCAACAACAAAGCAGAAGACTTGTTACTTTTCACCATACATTTCTGCATGCTTTTCTTGGTATGTGCTGTTGCTTAATTTGTGCATCCCATTACTATGGCAGTACAGAGCATTTACTGCAGATGCCATCATCCTCTTAAGTACATATGCTGTACATTAAGCCACATGTTTATTTTATGGCCTAAGCATTTTAGAGCTTTCCTAGCAATAACTAAAAAAACTAATGGAGTATGAATGAGAAAATTGCCTTTTTCATTTGATAATTTAGGCTTAACAGGTTTCTTTTATTACTTTAGCTAACACACAATTGCAGATCAGGGCAGATGAGATCAGTTTGAGCAGTATCAGCAACTGTTTGAGGTAGATTTACCGTGAGCCATGTACTGCAGCTTTCTGAAAATGCAGGTAGTTATATCCATACAAACAGTCCAAGGAATCAAAATAAGGGCATCCTAAGTCAACCTCTCAGATTCTTGGGTAAAATTATTTCTCAGGGCAAGATGCTAAACCGCTGCCTACTGCCAGTGGGATAATGGGTTTTCAGCACGGATTTCTGCCCTGAGATTCATTAGTGTTCTCCTCCTGACCGTCCCTGTGCATACCACAAACGTGGCTGACGAGCTGTTCGTTTGCACTTCAGGAATATTTTCTTAATTGTTCTTCTGCCAATATTTGCATTTCATAAGAATAATTTCAGGGTGATCTCTATTATTTCACAAGCGGCTGAGTATGAGACTAAAATATTGGTCTTCATGCTTTGGAGTTTATTTAGTGTAAATTAGAGGGCATTAATCTTCCCCAGTGCTAATGGGGCAAGGATGTGTTGTTTTATTCAGACTTGTAGGCTGATTTACACAACGGAATGATGCAATCTTACTCAGAGGGTTGGGATATCTCCCACTGAATGTCATGGACAATCCTGTTTTTTTAGCTGTGTTTTGCACAGTTCTTCCACAAAGAGGTGCCAGGCTTATTCTGTTGACTGTAAGCTACCACACAGATTATTTCATCTGTGCAAGTAGGACATCATTCACACCTCTCCGTAAACGCCCTGCGTCTGTGGGTAGTCATTTGCTGCAGAGCCTATGAGTGAAATGCAGTTCAGTTGCACCAGGGTGATCCAGAAGGGTCTGATAATCCATTTCCCAAGGAGATGCCAAAATCATGGAAATACGAACCTGGTGAAACCACAGAGATAGATTTCTCATGCAGGACAGGTACTTCTTTACTTTTCTGACTGCAGTTCATGATCCTTACAACTGGACAAAGAATGTGGCTCGGGCTGCCCCAGGCCACTTGCACTGGATGTGAAACCTGCTCCTTGTTCTCTGGTAAGAGGGGTTGGAAACCAGCATCATACAAGAGCCCAAGGTCAGATGAGACCCACAGTCCTTCCCTGGTAAATGTTCTGCTTCATTTTTAGTAAACGAGCAGTCATTGATGCTGCATTGACACCTTTATTCACGCCCATAGACAGCACACGTTTAATATGGACCATCACGGTGTTCTTGAAGGCAAATGAAATCTACAGATGCTGCTTATGTGGTTGAAATTTAAACTGATATTTTAATGGGAAGCTGACTGAGGGCAGTTTAACCCCTGGACTTGCAGTTTCCTTCCTCAGTGTTCAAAGCACAGGGAGAGAAACCTCATTTCCCACCAGCATGGCAGTGAATGTGACCAGATAGATACCGGTAGCCCCAAACTTACGTAGTGCCAGTGGGTGTAGAGATGAGGGACAGGGAAGTGATTGCTACCAACACAGGCACTTTGTAGGTGTAGCAGCACAGTCCCTCCCCAGCTTTCACCCTTCCCACAAGAAGCACTGGATTTGGAGGGACAGAAGAACAGGATAACTTAGTTCCCCAAAGCCCAGATCCTTGACTTTCAGTCCCTGCCATGGGGAAAGCAGTGTGGGTTTTTGCTGTCACCTTCACCTATTTCAGGTGAAGCTCTAACCATTGCCTTTGACCATCATTCATGGGAGCTGGAGCAGCCTGGATAACAGCCAGTGGAAGTCTTTGGCAGTTGGAAGGGCCAAGAATGAGCTGTAGCAGAAAACCCCACATCCAAATCTTAATTCAGTAGCAAAGCAAGCAAGATTATTTTTATAGATGCTACGAGAGGTTTAAAACGTTTATGAATATTTTTTAAATCTACACCAGTGACTAAACCTTGTTTCTGTCTCTGGCATGCATGCAGAACCAATCTCCATCCATCCCCAGGGGAACGACAGCTATAGAACCTGTAAGGAGTTCATGCTTTATTTGTCAAGTGAAAAATTAATAAGAGCCAGCCCACTTCATAATTTCCAGACTAGTCATTAATTAAAAATAAATAAATAAATGTTTATTGGAATAGAAAACAAGTATTTGATTAGCTTTGTTACAGAACAATGGCTCTCCTAATTTTTATTCTGCATATTTTATCCTTTGTTCGGAAGATTCTCTTTAAGAAGCGGTCGAGGTAATTCGCTTTTTAAAACTGTACAGTTTCTATGGTTTTGCTTTTTAAATGAGAGCACACTTTGTAGATTTGATGATTCTATTTTTCTGTTCAGATGACATTGGACATTACAAAGGCATCCCCCACCACAGTGAGAAGGAAGCTGTCCTGTCGGTTTATTGTAAGAGAAAAAACACATAATGAGAACAAAATTGCAGAGCTGTGGCATACTCAATCCAATTAGAGCATGACTCTTTACTACTCTTCATTTACCACATTAGAAATAAAGTTACACCAGCAAGATTTCATTTGGAGCTGTTCTTGCATGCTGTTTGTACTGTATTTGATGGCATAATATTGTTTCATTTACAACCTTTTCTTTCTCGCCACTCTATTCTTTCTCTGTATATAAAGAAGAAGAAAAAAGATTATACAAAGTATTTTGTTCTACCTCTGTAAAAATCATATTTGTGAATAAAGTCATGCTGTCTGTGGAGCACGGTATTGTGGATGCAGCATTAGCAGCTGGTGTTTGCTTTTATTTGGGGGCAGGAGGGCTCCTCCTGTCGCTGGATCCTTATCCTCATGCTGATGGAGGGGACAGGCAGGTCCTGCTGAGCTTTTGAGGTGCTCTCTTCTCTGCTGCAAGGTGCTTCAGCCACCTCTACCTTTGGGGTGTGGGCTCCTATCTCTGCAGCTCCCAGCTGAGGGAGGGCTGCAGGTCACACTGCTCCAGGCAGACCCCAGCATTCAGGTCATGCAGGAGAATGACCACATGATGGAAACTCTCCTTGTGCAACAGGGAGGTGGAAAAAAATGTGGGCTGTGAATGTGGGCTGGTGGGTCAGAGCTTCGCCTAATGGGGGTTATGGGCTGCCCGAGGTTTCACAGGCTTAAAACAGCTGCAGGATTGACAGAAGGATTTGAATGGGTAATGGAAAATATTCACTGTTACGTTAAGTAAGGTTAAGAGGAGTGAAGACTAGGGTTCCCATGTAAGCTCAGAATAAAATAACCAGTCTTTTCCCTGGAGATAGAAAGCAATTTTCCCATAAACACTGTCCATTGTATGAACGTCTGTATCTTCGCATGAGGCATCTATTGTTAGCCGTTATCAGAGGCAGGCTTTGTGATTAGACAGCCCTGCTGTGGCAATTTGCATGGCTGTGTATTGTGTGCTGAAACTTCGGTTGCGTTTTGAAGTTCACTGCTTACCTGAAAATAACGAGAAAAATGTAAATAAACAGGAAGGCAGAAACCACACTCATCCAGCTCACTCCTTTCCCATCTGAAGAATCGTATTTCACATTGTTAACCTTGTTTATGTAGTTGCCTGTTTTAATATCTGTGGCTTTCTCAGTGTAAGAAGGTGACTTTCATCTTGGAAGCAGAATATATGCACCATTACAGCTATTTTCCTGTTGCTGTAATTTAGGAGGTCTTTCATCTGCAAGATAGCTTTCGAAAGCCTCTGGTAACATCAGATGGAGGACAAAAAGAGGAAAACATTTAACTATATAACTACTGGAGTATTATGTATCTTCTAGGACAGTTGTGCATACATCAGTTCATACAGCCATTGCTTGCTTTTGCTTCTTGCTACTCTGATGCACCTATTCTTGCTCCCTACAGTGCTCTCAGACTGCGGGTTAGTGTCTCAGCTGCACTCGGAGGGCGTTCCTTTGTTGCTTATGATCTTGTTTACACATCACTAGCCCTAACTCAGGCTGGGTATTAGTTTCTGGTGGTCTCAGGAAAGAGCTGAGTTTGAGTTTGAGCTAGTGCTAGTAAGTGGGAATCCCAGCAACAAGACACAGGAGCCATGGCATGCCCTTGTCCTGATGCCAGCCCATCATTCCACCAGCTGCCTCAGCAGCCTTGGGGAGGAGGAAAGAACTGTTCTCTCTTCTGTACTGAAATGGCAAAAGGGAGAGACTTGCTTCTTCTATAGCAGGATGAAAAACAAAGTCTTCTCAGGTTGCCTGAAGAGCCTCGGGGGGTTCATTTTTAGAGCTTGCTGTAAAATTTCAGGGCTGATGGGACTGATATTTCCATTTTGCATGCTGAACAAATATAACGAGCTACCATCCATAGGGAGGGGTAAACAGTAGACTGTGTTTATTCTTGGCTTAGTGCTAGGACCAGTGCACTGTGTGATTCAGACAACTGAATCCCTAGGGAAGTTCTTACTGCAGTGGAGTTAAACCAAAAATTAACTTGTGCCTTGAGAATGCTCCAACTACACCCACGTGTGTGTAAATCAGCAATACAGAAAAGAGGTTCTATGTGGAAGCCCATCCTGGGAGATATGGACTGAAGCTAAGTTTTAGGGTATATGACAAGATGCCTTTCCCCTT
Organism: Excalfactoria chinensis; assembly: GCF_039878825.1. Classification (NCBI taxonomy): domain Eukaryota; kingdom Metazoa; phylum Chordata; class Aves; order Galliformes; family Phasianidae; genus Excalfactoria; species Excalfactoria chinensis. Next base: position 133,530,347 of record NC_092826.1, read on the forward strand.
CAGCAGCTTTGGCCACAGTCCTCGAAGATACTGGAATGTGGTACTCCATCATTTATGGTGGAGGTTAGAAGTCAGTTTCAACTAACCTTTGTGTAGCTTTTGCATAGAGTCATCTTTACAACCCTTTCTTGTCACTGGAGGAAAATAAACAATTTTCCTTTTCTATACCAAAGACTCGTTTCTCCTCTTACAGAGCTTGACCTGTGCCCAATCATCTTGGCTACCCATCATCTTATCTTTCCCATTCACAGCATAAGGAAGCCATAAAACTGCTAGAGTCCAAAGGAGGGCTGTAGATGTGGTGAAAATTCCAGAGGACAGGATGTATGAGGAGCAGCACCTCAGCTCAGACATAGGGTATGAATGTTGGATGGCGCTGCGTGGAGCCAGGGGTTGGACTTGGTGGTCCTTCCAACTTAGGTTATTCTATGACTCCATGATTCTATGATTTCTGTTTCTACTACAATTGCATTGAGTGGGAACAAGGCCCAGATTGTGGTGCACCATCATGTGTTAATGTTTTTATCTTTTTTCTTTTCTTCAGGATTTCATTCATAGCAATACCACCCTTCCTTGTCTCCCTGGAAATAATTCACCACCCACCATCATTATCTCTCTTGTTAGGGATGTCTTTTGTGATGCACATTGCTTTATGTTTATCAACAGTAATTGCATCTGCCATCTTCGCACAGTCTCACATTATCACAAGATCTCTCCATGACATTTGGCACTTACTTTTGTTTTTAGGACTGTAGATAATATGTGTCATCCACACACTGTCACCTCACTATCACCTCCCTTTTCACACTGTTTCTACTGGGGAATCACCAGAGCTGCAAAAACTCCCCATTTCTTCCCAGTCTGTTTTTTGTCTTTTAACCACAACAAAAAGATCAACAAAAGAGATTCTCCTTAAACCCATGGCATCTCAGTTTTCTAGAATAACCTTTCTTGAGACAGCCTTTCCCAAGCACTTTTAGGAAAGCCAAATACACAAAATCAACTAAAATATAATGACAAAATCCATATCAACACACTCATTGGCTCTTTCAAAGCCTTCTGGCACACTTTTCAGACACAACTATGATCTGCAAAATCTATGTTGCTTCTCCATTCTCCTTATTCCATCAGTTTTGTAAGATCTAAACATGAGTGGTAGGATGCAGATTGAGTAAGACACTGAAATTTAAATGGCTTTTATATCCTGTTGGAGTTAATGGACTGAATGGACTGAATGGACTTCAGAAGTCTCAGAGTAACTTGGGTTGGATGGATCTTGGAAGCTCACCCAACCTCCCATCCAAAGTAGTGGAAGCACTCAGAGGAGGCTTCTCAGGGTTACTCCCCACTGAACATTGAACATCTCCAGATATGCAGATTCCCTTGGGTCCTCTTTGAGAAAAATACATTTTGATGACCTACACAAAATTTCCCCTGATGCAAATTGATAGCAGCTCCCCCAGAGTAGAAACATACATCAGGCCAAACAAATCCCTCTAAGCTTCACCAGTAAGGTTATTACTTGCTGTAGTGGACACTCAGATGTAACATACGTGAAAGCATTTGTATGTAAAAGTCTTAATCAGTGAGCTGAATTCCACCTTGTGGGCAAGATTCAGTGCTGTCTGTAAGTGTTTGATGGCATTGGGGTTTGATGGCATTGGGGTGCGGTGTTCTGCTTGGCCTCCAGCACTCATGCCAAATGCTTGAGGGTCTGAAGCCTTGTGTTTTGTTGGCCAGTCCTGTGCTGGTGCCTTAATTCTCCCAAGGAGCTTCAAATGGCATCAGTACCTGAATTCGTGGAACTGAATCCCATATCCTGTTTGTCTGTTGTATCCTGTAGCTTCTACTGAAATTCAAGTAACGGGAGGGAATTTCACAGGACAGCACCCACTGCCTCCAAATAAGCAGCGCCTTTTGAAAATCATCATTGTTTGTTTGAATGCCCATTAGCCCTGTATTTGAGAGAGAGAGCCATTATTCTGCAGAAGACAACGTCTCTTGAGTATACACCAAGGCTGGGCACGAGGTGTTGTGGTAACAAACATAGGCACAGCTGGAAATCAGCCCTTTGGTGGGGAACACTGAATGGCTTTGCGTACCTCACAGCCAGTGATAGCCCTGTGTGGGAGCACAGACAATATTGCTTTCCTGCACAAGAAGGGAAAAAAAGAGAAAAGTGGCCAAAAACCCAGTATTTTGAATTTTGAGTTCATGTTAAAAATAGAAATAA